>NC_137790.1:115709898-116909898 GCF_963383645.1 Muscardinus avellanarius
GAAAATTATTAAGCTCATGTACAACTGAACTTCAATGTATTATCTGTGTTTTCATATTCCCAGATTTCAGTTATTCTTTATATCATCTGAATCTCATACAATTTGTTGCAGACCTCTTAAACTGATAGATCCGAGACTGACCTGACTATTCTAGGAATGGTCCGAAGAACTTAATGTAAGAATTTGCTTGCAATTCCTCCTGAATATGGTAATCTGGTACTACAAATTCCTTTCTGCCACAGTTGCACATTGCAGTTACGTATTTGTCTTTCATGCCTATGTATGTACCTATTTAGATTAATAACTCAGTTTTTCCAAGGTCATATTCTAAAGTGCTAATAAACTTTTCTCTTAGAATCAGCCACAACAAGCTTTACAAATACCATCCAAATTACTGGTAAAGCAGAAAATATACTTCTAAACTCTCAAACGTGCTGCCAGTTCTTCTAATGACCAACTCAAAAGATTCCAAAACCATTGAATGAGGGAAAAGCTTGATACACACAATGATAGTTTCTTCATAAAGAAATGAATGCTGTTTGTCATTGACTTCTGAGTTCTGGGAAATTAATTCTGGTGCTTTGGCAAAGGTGCTCAGCTCCTACTTGTCAAAGGCAATCTCTTCCCTTATTTTAAAAATTAGACCATACATAATTCTTTTTCCAGACCTCAAGCATCCATTCTGTTAATCTTCAACAGGTATAATAAAAGAGGCAATAAGGCACAGTAAAAGAACACTTGTTTAAATGGTAAGAATGCTATTAATGTTCTGTGACTCCACATTTCTTGAATATACTAGTAATCCAATATTTACTAGTTTGCTAACTATGTACCAAACACTTATTATGTATTAAGTACTATGTTAGTACATAGTACTTAGGGCTACAGAGTGAAGAAGATAGTCATGGTTCCAGTCCTTGTTTAATGGGATAACATATACTGAGCAAGCGATAACAAGCTGGCCGTTATAACTTAACCTCCATGAGTCTCTACGTGTAAAAGAAAATAATTCCACCTCAGAGGTTCAAAGTGGAAAAAAGGATCCTAAAGTATAAAAAAAAAAAAACTTATTCTGAATCCTCCACAAGCATTTTCTAATAGCTTTTGATTTCCCAGGGCCATATTCACCAGATCACCTCAGCAAGTAGTGCAGAGCTTATCAAGTTAGCCAGAACTCAACATATGTCTGCTGAGCAGGTGACAATTCCAAATAAAGACAAACCTGTAAGGTTACATATTTTTAAAACTTTTTATTTTCTTGCCAAGATTATCCACCATCCATTGACCTATGAACCTAATGCAGTAGAGAAGCATAAAGTAATACTATAGTAAGCTGGTCTATATACCATATATTCATGAAGCTATACATGTTTGAATAACTGACATATTATAACATAAATTTTCATTGGTTACATATTTTTAAAACTGTTAAAATATGTTAACATTTTAAAACTTTTATATTTTAAAACTGTTAAAATATATTTTTAAAAATGTTAAAAAATTTTTAAAACTGTTGCAGTGCTTATCTTGCATGTATGAGGCCCTGGGTTTAATTCCCAGCACTACAAAATAAGCAAACGATAAGAAATTGTTCATCCTTTTGCTTTCATATATCAAGCAATGGTCCCTAAAAACTTCTAAGGCAGAGTGTTTGGCAAACTCATTTGTGGTTTATAAAGCATCTGGATGCCTCCCAAACAAGTAATTTCCTTTAAATTTCAAAATGAGATGTTAAGAAGAAAAGCTCCTAGCAAAAAGAGCTCCTAGCAAAGTTTCATCCTCCAGAAAAAAAATTTAACAATGCTAAAAACATAGTCAAGTAAATGTATAGAAATGCCAATGGACCCGCTTCCCAGTGAGTTTACAGAATTGACGAATGAATAATCCTTAGAATGCCAAAATGTATGCAGCAGACAGAGAGTTGTACCACAAGAGGTCATCATGCGGAGTGTTTTATTCTCCTAAAGGACCCAGGGGCTCAGTGGAGAGTTCTGCCTCGTGGAACATAGGGGCTGGAGGGGCCCTGGTGCTGATTGGGCTCAGCTTCTTTACTTTCAGGGAGGGTAAACAGAGGTCCACAGGTAAAGTGATCTGCCCATTGCAGAGCTGGGGCTAGAAGCGAAGTGTCTTCCTCTTTGGGACAGGAGGCAGCAGGCTACAGAGAACATGGTCCAGTATCCTGGGAATGTGCTTCACTGCTGTGTGGAGATGGTCTGATCCTGGAGTCTTAATCCAAAGCCAATTACATATACATTCCAAATAAAGATGCATTTTCACTGAAATTCAGAATAACACACATTTTGAGGTTTGTTTTGTTTTTAGTTTGGGGTTTTTTTGTTTTTGTTTTTGTTTATTTGCATGTCTGAGGATGGAACCCAGGGGCATTCAACCTCTGAGCTGCACCCCCTGCCCTATTTTTTATTCTTTAATTTGAAACAGGGTCTCACTAAATTGCAGAAGGCCTCACTAAGTAGCTGAGGATGTCTGCAAACCGCAATCCTCCAGTCTCAGCCTCCCGAATGCTGGGATTACAAGTGTGTGCCACCACGCCCAAAAAGGGTTTTTTTGTTTTGTTTTTTTTAAGGACAGAAAAATAAAAGTTTTCATTTAATGCTATTTTTTGGGGGGGGCGGGTCTGGGGATGGAACCCAGGGGCATTTGACCTCCGGGCTACACCCCCTGCCCTATTTTTTGTTCTTTATTTTGAAACCGGGTCTCACTGAGTTGCAGAGGGCCTCACTAAGTAGCTGAGGCTGTCCGCGAACCGCGATCCTCCAGGTCTCAGCCTCCCGAATGCTGGGATTACAAGCGTGCGCCACCACGCCCGGCTCATTTAATGCTATTTTTTAAAAAGCTTTCTTAATATAAGGGAAAGTTCTTCAGAGAGCCTTATCTGACCACAGCAGCACTTCCTAGCACACTTGCCTACCTAGCTGGCACACCCCCAAAAACCTGCACTGGCCCGTTGCTTCTTTAGCATGGCCCACAGCTACCTCCTGCCCTCTTCATTCCCCAGCCAGGAACCTCACCACCAGCTGCCCTTCTCCTAGCCTCCACCCATATCTTACTCAGCTCTACCTCCTCAACCAGCTTGCACCAGCACAAGGTCTCAAAGCAAAACAAAAATCCAGAAAGTCCCTCTTTATACCTTTGGGAACAACTTGATCTGGTGGTTCATAAACTAAGAACTGGCATAATGGAAGACACTGACCTGGGTATCACTCTGATCCAGTTCAACTGAAGCTCTGACTTTAAAATCTTGAAGAAGTCCTTAGCCTCTTGATTTCCTTATCTCCAAACTGAAGATAATAATGCTTATCTTGTGGAGTTGTGGTGAAGACTGAATAAACACACATTTATATAGAATCTTCCATACTGCTTGGTTTGTGCTTAACACGCTTTCCTTCCCGTCCCTCCTTGTTCTTTCCTTACTTCATTCTTTTCTAAGAGCCCAACTGAACATGCCAGTACTGTCATTCAACATGCAACTCTCTCCACCTGTATATATATTTGAAATGTTTATTTGTTTTATATTTTCCACTATAAAAATAAAAATATTTTAGATGATCATTTTGTGATGTTAACAGAATTTAGTAAGTACAAATAATCTTTCAATAACATGGGTTTAGGTAATTATTTTCTCTGGTACTGGAGGTTGAACCCAAGGGCATTCTACCTCCTCACTGGGTATACCCCAGTTACTTTTTATTTTGAACAGTGTCTCACTAAATTGCTGAGGCTAGCTTTAAACCTGTGAGCCTCCTGTCTCGGCCTCCCAAATACTGAGATTACTAGCATGTACCGCCACATCCAGCTTAGGTAATAATATTTTTAATAAGCCATAATAATTGGAGAGTACCCTTCCATTCACTGAGACAGTTTATAAAATATCCAATGTTCTTTAGGAGGTTTTAACATAATGTATAAGCTACATGAAATAATATTAGTGACAAGGCTAATCATCCTACTACTTATGCAATATTATTCTGAACATATGCATACATATGTTTGGAAAATATTATCCATCCAAAATGCTACCTTGCGCCAGGCATGGTGGGGCACGCTTGTAATTCCCCGCACTTGGGAGGGGGGGGACAGGAGGATCGCGCAGGTTCGAAGCCAGCCTTGCTGGCTTAAGAGACCCTGTTTCCAAAAATAAAAATAGGTCTGGGAGTGTAGCCCGGAGGTAGAAGGGCTTCCAGGAACCCCAGTACCACCAAAAAAAAAAAAAACAAAAACAAAAACAAAACAAAACAAAAAACAGCCACCTTGCTGGGTGGGAGGCTGAGACAGGAAAATCGCGGTTAACTGACAGCCTCAGCTACTTAGTGAGGCCCTTTGCAACTCAGTGAGACCCTGTTTCAAAATAAGAAAAAAAAAATAGGGCTGGGGTGTAGATCGGAGGTAGAATGCCCCTGGGTTCCATCCCCAGTACTAAAAAAAAAAAAAAAAAAAAAACTACCTATTTCTCTTTTCAGTTTATATAATGTATAATAATTCTGAAATTGATCACCTCTAAATTGAGTATCTTTTACATTGGTTGTCATCAGTATGTACCCTGACTGGTGATCACTAACTGATAAAACCATATTTGGCTTGATACACTAAATTAACAAGATTATTAAATATATTAAATACTTATAAGTATTATTTAACTAAATTATAAAATGAATGAGCTCATGGTTCAGAATAAATATCTCATTATACTACTTATTCATTTTTTATGGTACTGGAGATGGAACCCAGGGGCTTTCTATCTCCGAACTACACCCCCAGTTCTATTTTTTATTCTTTATTTTGAAACAGGGTCTCACTGAGTTGCAACGGGCCTCAGCCTAAATAGCTGAGGCTGTCTGTGAGCTGAGATCCTCCTGTCTCAGCCTCCCAAATGCTGGGATTACAAGCTTGTGCCACCATGCCTGGCTGATTATACTAATTAGAAAGTGTTCATTCTCTACTTATGAGGCAATATTTGCCCTGTGTGATAAAATCTCATGCTTCTTCTCTAAACAATAAAATAAAAATTTTTTAATCCATGATTCTGTGCATTTCTTGAGATTAATATAGTTAAATACCTAGGCTCAACTCACTTAGTCTCTCTAAATTTTAGTTTTCTGAGCTAGATGAATAATAATAAAACTTTGCAATATATCTTCCTTTTAAAGAGTTCAAAAGTCAAGCTATTCTATTATTAATTCTGAAGGCTTCCTATAGACTTGGTTGTGTGTAGCTATTAAATCTGGCTTACTAAACAAGAGTCAAAGCTATAGGCTTAATGACTTGCCAAAGGTCACGCAGATACAGGGTCTTAGATCAAATGATACGAAGCATGCCATGGTTAGACAACCATCAGTGCCACAAGTATATAAGATGCGACCACAGATATGAGAATTATGATGAATATTTGGAGTTTTCCGATGTTGCTGTTTGGTTTTGGTTTTGGTGCCGGGGATTGAACCCAGATGCATTCTGCCTCTGAGCTACTCCCCCAACCTCTTTTATTTTTTATTCTTAAACAGCGTTTCACTAAAGTTACTGAGAATCTTGCTAAATTGCTGAGTCTGCCCTCAAACCTGCAATTCTCTTGTCTCGGTCTCCTTAGTACCGGGATTACAGGTGTGCACCATCTCATCTAGCCTGTGGTAAGTTTTTACAGCTATTCTTTTCTTCTCCAGTGCTGGGGATATGAACCCAGGGCCTTTAGCTCCCTAATTGCTATTTTTAATATTGGTTTTCCTTTGAGTTTTTGGGTAAAAGTAAAATAATACATGCCACCAAAAAAACAAACGAACAAAAAATCTCATATAATGAAGAAGAACAAGGAGTTGGTAAGTATTCATGACTCCTTGAAAATATGCTGCTACATAATTTTTGTGGATATTAGTATTGACCCTACTATTGAAGTGGCCTGCACAAGTCATTTATTTATTTATTTATTTATTTATTTATTTAAAAATTAAAATAATTGCATTTGGAATTCTGACCAAACTAACGTAGGGATTGACTTTGAATACTTTGGAATTTCTACTACTGCATACACTCAGTTTCCTACTTGGGAAAAGAATTACTGAGATCCTGTGCATTTTAAATACTTGCCACACGATGTTCTCTACACAGCTACAGAATATCAACAAAACTTGTATATTATTCTCCCTAGTTCTCAGAACTGTTTCAGAGTATAATGAGCTGCTTCAAAGGGGTCTGTAGGCCTCTAATGAAAAGTGTTCAGGACATGCCAAATACCATGGTTGCTATGAAAATTATCAATCAACTAGAAACATTAGGTATTTTATGCCAAGAAAACAGTGTTTTTGCAATGATTCATTTTCGGTCATTAACTGATTATTCTGAGTACTCATTATGCTGAAACTATATTAATGCCAAAGAAAAATATGTTTTCAAATTTGGCTTCTTTAATGTGATGGTTCCATCTCTCATGTACCAGTCATAAATTCTTTCCCCCCCGGGACTGCAAATGCTTCAGGATGTAATGGAAAATTAGTATCCCATGGCAAGACATTTGTTCCCATTGCTGAGTGAGGCCAGCAGTGAAATTCAAACCCTAATGAGAACAAGTATGTAAATGAGAGCAGCCAAAGCAAACAGATGAAGAAAACAAAGCCCAGGGAGTCTAGAAAAGACATTTAAAAAACTAAGTTATTCATTAATCTGTAGCAGTTAGACTCTATGAATGCAAAATAGAAGCTTCCCTCCCCATAAATTGTTACTAGAGTGTTATATCCATAGGCCTACCTTTGAAGCACCAAATAGAAACTTTTTACCCTTAGAGTAGTTCTATTAATTAGATTTTTCTATGTAAATGAAATGTCATTTATTTATTTTATTTTTTAATTAAATGTCATTTAAACAAATCTTATACCAAATATTTAAGATATCTCAATGTTCCTTGGATAAAATATGATTTAAGAAATGGCTAGTGGAAGAATAATGTATATTCTTAATCAAAATATCAATCTTAGACTTTTTACAGAATGCTAAATATGCTCTATTCTCAGACTTCTGCATAAGATCCATACTTTCTGCAACATTTACCAAGAAGGAAATGCCTCAATAAAAAGGAAAAGAGGGAGCCGGGCGTGGTGGCGCACACTCGTAATCCCAGCATTTGGGAGGCTGAGACTGGAGGATCGTGGTTCACAGACAGCCTCAGCTACTTAGTGGAGCCCTTTGCAACTCTGGGAGACCCTGTTTCAAAATGAAGAATAAAAAAATAGGACTGGAGGTGTCGCTCGGAGGTAGAATGACCCTGTGTTCCATCCCCAGTACCAAAAAAACAAAAAAAGGTAAAGAAGGCTGGATTTGGTGGTGCACACATGTACCCAGTACTGGGAGGCTGAGATAGGAGGATCACAGGTTAGCAGCCAGCCTCAGCAACTTAGACACTGCTTCGAACTAAAAAAAAATTTTTTTAAATTAAAGAAGCCATCTTTATCTAGTAATTAAAATGGTCCCTTTTTTTCCTCTTCAAGATACGTGATTGAATAAGCACCTGTCCTTGCAGAGAATTTCCCAGTACAGTGTTCCATGGTTTTAGACATGTTTATTTCTTCACTTTTATACTACTGAATGAAAAAGTGATAGGATGTTATAAGAACAAGAATTTCATTTATTTACACAATATTTTGGGGGACTCTAATATGTACTGGGTCTATTACAGACTCCAAGGATTCAAGAATGAACAAGTCAGATGATAACCCTTGCCCTTCTGCAGTAATCCATTTTAGTATGGGAAGATAAACAACAAGTAAAATAAGTAAATAATATATATAAGTAATATAGATTATTTATAATATAGTATATTTATAATATAGTATATTAAAATGTAAGTGCTACAAAAAGAAAAAAAAAAAAACAGAAATGTGGGGTGGGAGGTGAAGAGGCCTGCAGGATTAAGTATTGTAGCCAGGCAGACATCACTGAAATGATGACATCAAGCAGAGACTTGAAGAAGGTGAAGCAATTGCCTTGCAAATATTGCAGGGAGTGAACAGGAGACACAGCGAGGTCCCCCATCCTGAGGCAGGTGGGTCTCCTGGCACGGTAGAAGTAAAGGAAGCTGAGCCAAGTGGCCACAGCAGAGCGAGCAGAGCACAAACCACATAGGTTATTGTCAAGACTCTAGTTCTGACTCTAAGTAAGATGGGAAATACCGAATTTGATTTTATGTCTTGCTAATTCCTTTCCAAGTTCCTCTTAAAGGTTTCTCTGCATTAGTTTGATTTAACTGAAAAGGCACTAATCACTCCTAACATTATCCTTTATGGCATTCAAATAGTGTTTCCAAGGAGGGATTTATCCCTGGATAGCATTTGTCCATCATCTGTCACATCTCAGTAACCAAAATTGTCTTATCTGTTGTTAAACAATTACAAAGTTACATTGATTTAGGCTAGAGTCGGTAAGCATAGTTTCAATATATAAAAGTAATACATTTAAAAATAGTAGAAATATCTTAAAAAATAAAGTTAAAAAAAAACCCTGCAATCCCCTCACTCAGAGTTAGCCATTATTAAAAGTCTGACATATTTTCCCCAAATTCTTTCCCTATGTGTACAGATCATTTTCTTTCAAAAATAAGATGAGATTATGTTTAATTCATTTTTACTTGGTACTTTATTATATTTATATTTGACATTAATTCTTTTCATCAAATATTGAAAACATGCATGTTCAAAGTGGTTTTGACTTTTTAAAATAGACTTAGACTACAAGTAAAGTACAGTAATAAAACGGGCTATAAAGCTAAGGCAATATTTTTCTATATGTTACTATTATAACACAGTATGTTCAGTCTTTGTAAGCTCCACAATTAAATCGGAAAATATGCTAAGAGTTTTAGGATGACATTAACAAAATGCAATCCTGGAACACGTGCACTGCTTTTAAAAACTTGTACAATAACCTTAACAGGCTACCCTTTCGTTTCTAAATCTTAATCATATATTTAAAACACCAGATTTTACCAAATAATAATCAATACATTTCAGACATATTGGATGAGGTAAGGGAACACTCTTTTTTCTGTTTGGAATTTATATGAGCCTATTCACATTTACATTGGAGACTATGGCACAAAATATACAGGCGGCTCTTCTCTCATGTTCCACTAGAAAAACAGATTAACTACATGTTCCACTCAAAGTAATAGTGGTCTGTGCATCTATCTCTGCGGAAACTCTCAGATGGAGTGGCCCTGCTTTGGGTTTGACCTTGGTATAAACAAATTTAACCTTCATACATACACATAGTCCTGGAATTGGGAGAAGATAAGCTGAGAAAGTACCCAGGCCAGATGAATACACTAGGGCCCAAGAATGGAACTTTGATCATAAAATAGCCCATGAAACAGAGTAGAAATCACCCCACTGTTCAAATGTACCCTACAAGAAGAAACAGTAGTTTCTAAAAGAAAAGTAACCCACCAATACCCAAATGTATTTACTTCAACTATTCAAAGTGGCCCTAGATTTATCTGTGTTTATTGTTATCTCATAGGAAAAAAATGAGCTTTACCCTTCAGTCTCCCTAAAATTAGTTCTACTTGCTGGAAGTTCTCTTTGTCAGGTGGTTTTAATCACACTTATCTAATAATTACATTTAAATAAGATGACTTTTCACTTAAAAAAAAAAAAAAAGTAGGGCATTTCAGCTGGGTGTGGTGGCACGTACCTGTAACCCCAGCCACTTGGGAGGCTCAGGCAGGAAGATCAAAAGTTTGAGGCCAGCCTCGGCAGCTTTACAAGACCCTCTCTCAAAATAAAAACTAAAAAGAGCTGCAGATACAGCTCAGTGGCAGAGCACCTCCAAGTTGAATC
Source organism: Muscardinus avellanarius (assembly GCF_963383645.1). Lineage (NCBI taxonomy): Eukaryota > Metazoa > Chordata > Mammalia > Rodentia > Gliridae > Muscardinus > Muscardinus avellanarius. The sequence goes on from NC_137790.1 coordinate 115,719,735, forward strand.
CACAGTACTGGGAGTTAAAAAATAAAAAAAGTAGGGCATTTCAATTTTATTTAGAGTCATCAGAATCTTTGCCAATTAAAGGTTTCACTGAGAAAAAGATCTTAATCAGTTGACTACAAAGTTACCAAGTATCTGAATAAGAAATTTCATATAGATTGTTAAATATTTCTAGCATTTTAGGATGACAGAAATATAACCCTAAAAGAAGAACACATCTCTGATCACGTAAGAGTTTTGTTTAGATTTTTCTAAACCTAATACCTATATTGTAAACCATTAGAAATTAACAGGCCAAATAAAGATTTCCTTTTTAATACAAGTCAGATCATAGAATCTTCTGCTTATAGGATCTGGTGGCTTCCTAGTACATTTAAAATAAAAAACATGTAGTTCTTTCACTTGACCAACAGGGTCCATATCATCTTGCCCCTGCTTGCCCCCTGGATGGCCCCGACTCCCTCCCCATCACACAATGGCCAATCCACTATAAGGCAATGTCCTTGTCTATCTCCCTGTCAGAAATGTTCCCCCCTGGCTATGGACGGACTTGTCCTTGGCTCAGAGAGTCCTTCCTCAAGGCTACCTGCAGAACACCCATCCAAGGGGCATGGCCTGCCATCTTGTAGGGTCATTTTTGTTTCTTCTTAATACTTAGACTATTTGGAATTACTACATTTCTTTTACTTCTTTGATGTATATTTCTCCTATTAAAATATAAGGCCTTTTGGAACAAGGACTTTTCTTGTCTAGTTCACAATTTTTCCCAAGTCCAGGGAAGAGACCAGCATCTAGGCTTTTAAACACATGCAGAATGAATAAACAAACAGACCTAGTATTATTTTTATATTTGGTGCTATTTTTACATTAAAATGAAATGCTTCAAATAAAATTTTAATATATAACATTGTTTTGAACACAGTACTTAAGCTTAAGGAAATTTAGTGTTAATTCTTGAATAATTTAAATGAATTATCATAACATAATGTATCTCTCTTGAAAATAGGAGGAGTTGATTTATTTTTTTTCCACAGAGGGTGGAACCATTGTCTTGATGAAGTTTCTATAAAACAAGCAGAAATAAATTATTAAAAATATATAGTTAAAAATCTAGAATTAGATCAGTTGTTGAGTAAACATACAATACACAAAGAAAGGCTAGCATCAAAATCCAGGGAAAGCCAGGCATGGTGGCACACACTGGTAATCCCATTATTTGGGAGGCTGAGGCAGGAGGATCACAGTTCGAGGACAGCCTCAGCTACTTAGTAAGGCCCTTTGCAACTCATTGAGACCCTATTTCAAAATAAAGAATAAAATAGGGCTGAGGGTGTAGCTCAGAGGTAGAACGCCCCTGGATTCCATCAACAGTACTGAAAAAAAAAAAAAAAATCCAGGGAGAAAAATGGTGCACAGGATAAAAAACTAACAGGATAAAAATATATTTACACCCAATGAATTTAGTTTAAAAAGAGATAAATGCCACAAAATAATCCTGTTGCTATTACCCATTAGAGATTTGATTCCCAAAATTAGATTGACCCTAAGGTTAACTTTTCATCTGGATTTTGTATTTCCCTCCCAATGTCTTCAGTTTAGTGGCCTCTCACTAAGTAGCCCTCTCACTAAGTAGCTGAGACTGTCCATGGTTCATTTGCGAACAGTCTCAGCTACTTAGTGAGGCCCTCTGCAACTTAGTGAGACCCTGTATCAAAATAAAGAATAAAAAATAGGGCATAAAAATATAAAAAATATTAAAAATTTTAAAAAAGAGGAGTAGAAGGGAGTATTAATTTGTTAGGAAATAGCTTATTATATAACCATTCTAAGTAACACCCAAATCTTTATACAAACATGGGTCATAGAGTAATTTCTCAATGATGAATATAAAAGCTTTCATACTAGAATTTCAAATATTCTAAATTCAATGTTGAAAGTATTTTGGTTCTATGACTAAAGAGCTATTTAACTTGGAATTAAAATGTAACTGGAAATACAAGGTAGTCAAGATTCTATCTGTGCCTTCCAACCCTTGGCTCCCATTAGTTAAAAGACAGATTATAATGACATTCAGATTTTCAGTCATGAACATTCGGACCATGTCTAAATTCAATTTATACCAGCGTCTATATCCAAACCTCTTTTCTTTTTCCTTTCTCTCCTTTCTTTCTTTCTTTCTTTCTTTTCTTTTCTTTTCTTTTCTTTTTCTTTTTTTCTTTTTTTTTTTTTTTGGTGGGTCCAGGCATGGAACCAAGGGGCATTTGATCTCCAAGCTACACCCCAGGCCTATTTTGTATTCGTTATTTTGAAACAGGGCCTCACTAAGTTGCTGAGGCTTGCCCGCAAACCGTGATTTTCAGGTCTCAACATCCCTAATGCTGGGATTACAAGCGTGTGCCACCACATCCCGCTAGTCCAAACTATTTTCTAGCCAGGCGTGGTGGCGCACGTTTGTAATCCCCGCGCTTGGGAGGCTGAGACAGGAGGATCGCACGGGTTTGAATCCAGCCTCAGCTTCTTAGTGAGGCTCTCGGCAACTTAGTGAGACCCTGTTTCCAAATAAAATATAAAAAAGGTCTGGGAGTATAGCCCGGAGGTAGAAAGCCTCTGGGTTCCACCCCCAGTACCACCAAAAAAAAAAAAAAAAAAAAAAAAAAGAGTGTGCCACCACATCCGGCTAGTCCAAAACTATTTTCTAAACACTTTGTAAGATAATAATAGGGAAGCATATCTCAGAAACCAAAATCAACAACATCTTTCAATGTTCTTTTGTAAGTGCTAAGGATACAACTTAAAATTAAAGATATATTACCATTTAAGCAAATATATAATCACACTAGTATATATAGCAAATTCTAAAAATGAGAATGAATAAATGATGATGATTGAATCTACTGAAGGATATGGCATTGCACATCTGTAAATAACTAGCTCATCTATGACACAGTATTGCCTTCTTAGTGAAATCATGTACACCTAGTAACTGCTTTCTTTTTTCTTTTTTAAATTAACAAATAGTATTGAAAATGGTATTGTTAATGACATCACATTGAGCTGTTGTCTTTTCTTCCATATTCAAAGCCCTATCGCATTGGTTATCTTTTTCCATACACTCAGTGTTTTGGTAGTGTAACACATCTTCACTACAATATTGTTTATTTTTATGAATGAAGAACCTGACTCATCAGCAATCTCAAGTAGGTTTATAGCAAAACCAGAGTCCCTGATCTCTCCAATTAAATAATAATATATTTTTTAAATTTTATCCCCCATGGCCACATATAAAGTACAAAAGAAAGAGAGAGCCGGGCGTGGTGGCGCACGCTTGTAATCCCCGCGCTTGGGAGGCAGAGATAGGAGGATTGCGCAGGTTCGAAGCTAGCCGCGCGGGCTGGCTTAGGAGACCCTGTTTCCAAATAAAAAAAAAAGTAAAAGTAGGTCTGGGAGTGTAGCCCGGAGATAGAAGGGCTTCCAGGAACCCCAGTACCACCAAAAAAAAAAAAAAAAAAAAAGAAAGAGAGAGAGAGAGAGAAAGTGATATTATAGTCTTTAATAGATTTTCTGCCGGGCCTGGTGGTGCAACCTATTTATTTATTTATTTATTTATTTATTTATTTATTTATTTATTTGTGGTACTGGGGTTCCTGGAAGCCCTTCTACCTCCGGGCTACACTCCCAGACCTATTTTATGCTTTTTTATTTTTGGAAACAAGGTCTCTTAAGCCAGTAAGGCTGGCTTCGAACCTGCGCGATCCTCCTGTCTCCGCCTCCCAAGCGCAGGGATTATAAGCATGCACCACCACGCCCGGCGGTGTACACTTTAAATCCTAGCAGTTGAGAGGCTAAGACAGGAGAATCATGGTTCGAGGACAGCCTCAGCTACTTAGTGAGGCCCTTTGCAACTCAGTAAGACCCTGTTTCAAAATAAAGAATAAAAAATAGGGCTGAGGGTATAGCTCGAAGGTAGAATGCCCCTGGATTCCACCCCCAGTACTGAAAAAAAAAAAAAAAAGATTTTCTATTTATACTAACTTACTTTAAAAAATTTAACCAAAATGGTAGAGAAATAGAACATTTCCGTTTACTAAGACTGTACATTAAATTCCATAATAAAATAAAAGTCTAAAATAGGACATTATTATTACTTTAAAATGCACTTTTTTCAGATGGGCGTGGTGGCGCATGCTTGTAATAATCCTAGTACTTAGGAGGGTGAGACAGGAGGATCGCAGGTTCACGGCCGACCTCAGCTAGTGAGGCCCTCCACAATTTAGTGAGACCCTGTTTCAAAATAAAGAATAAAAAAAATCAGATCGGGGGTGTATCTTAGAGGTAGAATGTCCCCAGGCTCAAATCCCAGCACCACAAAAAAAAAAGAAAAAGAAAAAAAATGCGCCCCTTTCTTTTACCAAAGTGCTATAATTTGCCTGAACTTCAAAAGTCCTTGAAAAATCAAGGAAATCTTCACAATTGATAAACAAAAAGCACATCATTGTCTCATGGTATATCAACCCCTAAATATGTCTAATAAAAGTTTTCTTAAATGTGAAAATCTTAACTCATTCTTCATGTTTTTCTATATAAAAATAACCATGGAATATCATTAGTTCTTGTCCTTTTACATTGCATTGTTTCCTTTTTTGTGTAGTACTGGAGGTTGAACCGAGGAGCATTCTATCTCTGAGCTACACCCCTAGTCCTATTTTTAATTCTTTATTTTGAAACAGGGTCTCACTAAGTTGTGGAGGGCCTCACAAAGTAGCTGAGGCTGGCCACGAACCTACGATCCTCCTGTCTCAGCCTACCAAGTACTGTCTCAGTCTACCAAGTACCGGGATCACAAGTGTGCACCACCACGCCCAGCTTCTTTTCTGGATACTATCACACAAAGGTCTCACTATAACAGTTTGTTAATATGATATTATTTTAGAAACAGAACACCAGGAAAATCAGTAATAGATAACGGACTAATTGTTTAGACAACCAATATTTATTTCTAGCAGTGCTTCTCAAAACCTGAAAACTACCTCTAATTTTGTATTTTTCCACCAATTTTGTCATAAAAACATAGAAAGTAAATATGCACTCTCTAAACTCCAGAAAAACTTGATGGCTGGGATATAGGTTGTTCAATTCCTTATACACATAGGAAATGTGCAATAAATGTAACTGTCTGTGCCAGTGTCTGCTCACACCATTAATGCTAAAGGTTATTTCTCTTAGGCAGTTGTTTAATTTCTACTGAAAGGATTATTTTCTTTTCTCATTTCAAGAGTGTTTAGATTAATGTATCATTGTTATTTTAAATATAATATGCTTCATGGAGAAGGGTCAGGTTTTCTTAAGTATCTACAGCTCACATTCCAGGATCTTGTGACTATGAAATAATTCACCATCTGGTACTGATATGGTTAGATAATAGTGTAGTAGAATTTAAGGGCATGCTACTTAACAAATGAGGAAAATATCGTGCTGCAGCAATGTTTCTTCATTAGTGAAAACAGTCTTTAGTTTTTACATGGGGTTTGCCCCCTACCATTGTTCTTAAATGTATTTCATGTACACTGCTGCATTTTGAAGTCTTTGAGGGAAGTACCAGATGGAAGACAATGGTCAAGTTGGGGACCCTAGAAGCAGTAATCAAAGATTCCCACAGCCTCCTGTGTGGTTTGTGGGTGTAGGAATGGAGCCAGGACAATTCCATTAAAAACCCCTAGTCTTGAGGTTTGGGTCTCCAAGGACCTCTCCAGTTCCAGTGAGTCAGGCTTCTATGTTACTTATTAACCACTCTCTACACACCCAGCAAAGGTACTGGTGTGTCTATTTTGTACTCCATCATTTCGATTAGTTATATGAAGGCTTTTAATTCTTTGTGGATCAACTATGAAAACACAGTGCTTGGGATAGCCCAATATATGCCATTGTAAGAAAGTTTATAATATCAGTTCTGAAATGCAATGGGGAGAAGGTTCATAAGGTAGGTTTTAGATTGAATTCATAGAACATTGGGAACTGGGAGCTTTTGAAGAACCAGGCTTGAAAAGGGTAATAGAGTGTGTGTGTGTGTGTGTGTGTGTGTGTGTGTGTGTGTGTGTGTGTGTATGAAGTATATAATCCAGAAATGGTGCATGCTTTTAATTCAGCATTTGGGAGGCTGAGACAGGAGGACTGCGTTTCGCGGGCAGTCTCAGCTACTACTTAGTGAGGCCATTTGCAACTCAGTGAGACCCTGTTTCAAAATAAAGAATAAAAAATAGGGCTGGGGTTGTAGTTCAGAGGTATAATGCCCCTGAGTTCTATACCCAGTACTAAAAAAATAAAATTTATATATATAATATATTCAGTAATCTGGCAAATCAGTACATAATACATATAATTATATATCCTTTTGTAGTTTGAAGATATTAATGCCATTTTTTCATTTTCATACAATGATTTCAGGCATTGCAATTATCAGAATTCTCATCATTTTTCATAACTGCTTGATGTTATAATTTTCTTATGTTTTTACCTGGGATTTTTTTTTGTTTGATAATTATTTGTTTATTAAAAGTCAGAGTCTTGCGATGTTGCCCAGCCTGACCTTGCAAACTTCTGAGCTCAAGTGATCCTTCTGTCTCAGCCTCCTAAGTTCTATATTTTTAAAGAACAAATATACAAAGGCTAGGACCTTTAAACTTTTGGAAAACATTACTTTCAAGAGAACTATTTTATTAGTTTTAACACTCATACACATGAACCATTAAATATTTACAAGGCACATCTAATTTTTTTTTATTTTTTTATTTTATTTTATTTTTTTTTTAGTGGTGCTGAGGATTGAACCCAGGGAATTCTACCGCCAAGCTACACCCCTAGCCCGATTTTTTTCCCCCATACTGAGGATGGAACCCAGGAGCATTCTACCTCCAAGCTACACCCCCAGCCCAATGTTTTAGTCTTTTTTATTTTATTTTTTATTTTTGAAACAGGGTCTCACTGAGTTGCCAAGGGCCTCGCTAAGTAGCTGAGGCTGTCCACTAACCAGGATTCTCCTCTCAGCCTCCCAAATGCTGGGATTACAAGCATGTGCCACCACGCCCAGTTTACATCTTAATTTTATAATGCTAAAATGTCTCACCATCTTTCATTCTTCTGTACCATAAATTTAGCTTACTTCTTGATCATTTCTAAATTAGCTTTATCTTTCATTTCATAATAAATCCTTTACTTATTCTTACAGATTATTTTTCCCTATAAATGTGTTATTTAAGAGTATCATGATCTGGCAGGCATAAGGACACATGCTTGTAATCCTAGTACTTGTGAGACTGAGACAGGAAGATCGCAGGTTTGTGGCTAGCCTCAACTATTTAGTGAGGCCCTCCACAACTTAGTGTGACCCTGTTTCAAAATAAAGAATAAAAAATAAGGTGGGAGTGTAGCTCAGAAGTAGAATGCCCCTAGTTTCCATCTCAGTTCTGAAAATAAATAAAATAAAAAGTATCATGATAAGTAATCAAGATGTTTATGTAATAAGATAATGTAATGGGACAGATAGGCATAAGCTATTTATTTCTCCAAAAGCCTCCTGATCAATACTACCCATAGAAAAATCACTTCCCACAATCTGGTAAATCAATTCAAAATTAAAGTTTATGTAAGTCCACACTTGATTTAACCAGTTGATCTAATTTACTGATGGAAAGCTCTCTCGTAAATTACAGATTTCGAAATAAAAAATTCCCTTAGCTATCTCTGCCTAATCGCAACATAATATTACACTCTATTTCCTTACTCTCCCACTCCCTTAAGAAACAGGGGGATGTATTATGTGGTCTTATTTCACATCCTGACCTCTGTCACTAGTGTTTGAAGGACATGGTTTCTACTTGAGCTTAAACGATCTAGCTCTATAAAATACTTAAAACTAATGACTCAGAAAATTCTGTGCAAATTTTCATTTTCAAACCATCCTTTGAGATTAAAAAATATTTTTATTTTTCAAAGATTAGAGACCTAATTAGAGTGATTTATGTAAGTTGTCATGATGTGGTTTCTAAAGCTTTCATGCCTTAGTTAAAGCTTGATTTTCAGCAAGACATCTCAGATTTTTGCCTTAAGGAGGACTGCTTGTCAAAGTTCTAGAGTCACCACTATTTAAAAGGGTGGCCTTACCATTTTTTTTTTTTTTTTGCTAGAAAATATCTATGAGATAAATTCAGAAATTTCAAAGCCGCTCTCTGTACTAAGACAGGAAAGAGTGCTTTCTGACTCATTATAGTTGTTCCTGGCCCAATCCAAACCATACAACACCCTGGCTCCAACTAAGGGTTTTAGAATAAACAAAAGAAAGATCTCTAACTATTTAGCACAGTAGGGTCTACATTTATGGAGCCCATAAGCTGATTTCGTGCTGAAAGTAAAAACAGACTCGAGTGTAAATGAGCTCTTCTATCCTGAAATCACAGCAAATTCAGGAAAATTAGGACATTAGTAACTCCTAATCTTTTTTTTTTTTTTAACTGACTTCACCCTGGGCAAGTAACCATCCCCTGATGCCATTGTTGGAGACAGAATTTCTGGCTGAAAGATCATTTTTCTGACTCAATCTGGCTTGCTGTTCTCAGTTAATCATCCCCATTTCTCTGAGCATTTCACTTTCTGACTATGGTGGCCAAGAGTCATCCTCAGGACTTTTTAAGTGATTCGGTCTCTCCAGCCCTACTCCCTCTTTATCGGGTCTAAAATTCCCCCCAATCTCTTTTCCCATCGCCCTCATTCCACGAAAATTTTGCTAAACATTAGACACAGCACATGACCTCCAGTCAACCAGTACAAAAAACATTTTGATCAACGCGGTGGTTAAGCTCATTTAGGCTCGGAATTTAAAACTGCCTTCAGTCCTTCAACTCTTCAGCGCAAAATTTAAATTTAAAAAATTTAAAAAAAAATTTTAAATAAAGAAACCGCTCCCCCCCCTTTTTTTTCCTTACCCACCGGCCCCGCCCACCGCGCTCCCCCTCCCTCCAGCCTCCACGCGAAACTCCGCAGGAAACCGGAGGGGGCGGGGCGGTGACGTCACGACGCCGGCGCGTCACGGAACGGCGGCGGCTGCGGCGCTGGCGGTGGCTGCGGCAGCGGCGGCATTTTAGTCGGCGGCGGCGGCGGCGGCAGCGGGCCTGCGGCTGCTCCTCCCAGCATCCCTGGCGTGGCCATTTCAGCCCCATCTTGGCCGAGGGGAGGGAGCTGCAGCCGCCGCCTCAGCAGTTTGAATTTCAGTTTCTCCGGGGCTGACGAGCCGGGCGCGCTGAGGAGGAACGGAAGCCGCGCCGCCGCTGCCTCCGGCGGCCCGAGCGCCCCTGCTCGCCGGGCGCCGCCGCCCCTCGCTCTCCTCAGAGCCGCGCGGGAGGCCGAGACGCCGCCGCCCGCGGGGGTGGCTCCCCGCGAGGGAGGACCAGCCGGCTTCCCCGCCCCCGGAGCGGGCTTCCGCCGGAGACGGGCGACATGTCCCCGGGGCTGAGCTCCGGCTAGAGCCGGGGAGGGAGGGCCGCGGCCGCCCGCCCTTCGGCAATCTCCGGACTGCTTCCCTCGGCGCCCGAGCGGCCTGCGCCGCCCCTCCGCCCTCCCACTCCCACCCCCGCCGGGCCTGCTGACCGCGCCGCGCCGGGCGCCCGAGCCCGGGCCAGAGCCGGCCCGCCCCTGCTGCCATCTCGCTCTCGCCGCCGCCGCCGCCGAGGGGATTGAATTGAGGCGCCGCGGCTGCGGGAGGCGCAGAGGAAGGAGGAGCCGCCGCGGGAGGGAGCCGGGGCCGAGCCCGAGAGCCACGCCGAGGAGGAGACGCGAGGAGGATGTCTCGCCCCGCGGCCGGCCCCCGATCGGCCCGTGACTCTTAAAGCGGCGCGCCTCGCACCCCAGCGCGAACTCAGACTTTGTCTTTGGGGCTCCCTCTTCCCCCCAACCCCGGCTTCTGCCCTTGCCGGTTTGCAGCGAGATCCCAGAGGAGCTGGCGAGCCTCTGTGCCCTCCAGCCTCCTTCACCATGTCCAAGATGCCGGCCAAGAAGAAGAGCTGCTTCCAGATCACCAGTGTCACCACTGCCCAGGTGGCCACCAGCATCACCGAGGACACCGAGAGCCTGGACGACCCGGACGAGTCACGCACAGAAGACGTCTCCTCCGAGATATTCGATGTTTCCCGAGCCACGGATTATGGCCCCGAGGAAGTCTGCGAGCGCAGCTCCTCGGAAGAGACGCTTAATAACGTTGGGGATGCGGAGACTCCCGGGACCGTCTCCCCAAACCTCCTCCTGGACGGGCAGCTGGCGGCCGCGGCCGCTGCTCCCGCCAACGGAGGAGGAGCTGTTTCGTCCCGGAGCTTGGCCGGGGCGCTCGCCAGTACCCTGGCGGCAGCGGCCACCTCGACCCTCGCCTCTGGGGCTTCTGGCGGCCCCCCGGTCGCGGGCCCATCCACGGGACCAGGGACCGCAACTCCATCTCAGCCCCCCACCGCCTGTAGTTCCCGTTTTCGCGTGATCAAGCTGGACCACGGGAGCGGGGAGCCGTATCGCCGCGGCCGATGGACGTGTATGGAATACTATGAGCGGGATTCAGACAGCAGCGTCCTGACCAGGTCCGGGGATTGCATTCGACACAGCAATACTTTCGACCAGACTGCGGAGCGGGACAGCGGCCTGGGCGCCACCGGGGGGTCGGTGGTGGTGGTGGTGGCCTCCATGCAGGGGGCGCACGGGCCTGACTCGGGAACTGACAGCTCCTTGACTGCTGTGTCACAGCTACCCCCGTCGGAGAAAATGAGCCAGCCCACTCCGGCCCAGCCGCAGAGTTTTTGCGTTGGGCAGCCACAGCCGCCGCCGCCCGTAGGTGGGGCTGTGGCTCAAAGCTCTGCGCCGCCGCCGTTCACCGGAGCCTCGGCCGGGGCGCAGCCAATGATAACTGCAGCACAGCCAAGCCAGCTCCAGGGAGCCGTGGCCGGCGGCGCCCCTTCGGGGCCGGGTGCACAGAGTCTGCCGCCGCCGAACGTAACTCTGGCGCAACCGCCTGTGTCGCTGCCTCCACCGCCGGGCCCGACCAGTGGCGTTTCTGCAGCGCAGCATTCCCAACAGTTCGCTTATCCCCCGCCTCAGATACCACCTGGGCATTTGCTGCCCATCCAGTCCTCCAGCCAGAGTGAGTACCTGCAGCAGCACGTGGCCGGCTTGCAGCCGTCCATCCCCGCGCAACCCTCCTCCACCAGTGCCGGAGTGACGCCCCCTACTGCTGCCAGTTTTCCTATAGGCACAAGCCAGAATGCCTCCATGGGCGCGCAGATAATGGGTGCGTCCTCCCAGCCCAATGAAGCTGTGGCTCCGGGACCTGGACCAGCGCAAGGCGGACAGGCTGCACCTTCTCATCCGCCTGGAGTGCCTCCGGCTGGTGTGGGAGGCGTGGTGCAGCCGGGCATGGGTCCTGCCGGGGCTGGACAGCCCCAGTCCGTGCCTCCGCCGCAGATCGGTGGCAGTGGTCAGCTGTCAGCCGTGCCTGGTGGCCCTCACACCGTGGTGCCCGGAGTTCCAAACGTGCCTGCAGCTGTGCCCGCTCCAAGCGTGCCTAGTGTGTCTACCACTTCTGTTACTATGCCAAATGTATCCGCGCCTCTGGCCCAGTCGCAGCAGCTGAGCAGCCATACACCAGTCAGCAGGAGCAGCAGCATCATCCAGCCTGTTGGGCTGCCCTTAGCGCAAGGCACGCATAGTGCACCAACAAGTCTACCACAGTCCGAGCTAGCCCAGTTTCAGACTCAGACCCAGCCTTTAATCGGGCAAGTTGACGATACAAGAAGAAAATCAGAACCCCTACCTCAACCACCACTTTCTCTCATTGCTGAAAATAAGCCTGTTGTGAAGCCTCCTGTTGCAGATGTTCTGGCAAACCCCCTTCAGTTAACACCTATGAACAATCTCGCCACCTCTGTATTCAGCATAGCTATTCCTGTTGATGGTGATGAAGACAGGTATGGCGATCTTTATTTTAAATATTTGATAGGAATATTTTGGCCGAATCATGCGATGCAATTTTGAGAGATTTTATTTTGCAGTTGAGGCATTTATTTTTAAATATAAAACTTTATGTTTAGGAAAGTTGATTTAAATTTACTGAAGTAAAAGTATTTGAGAGAATCGGTCTTCAGTTTTTTAAAAGCAATAGGTAGAGATGCAACACTCTTTATTCAAACAGCTGGATTTCAACCCAAGCACAGCAATTTAAAGGTAGTAGCTAGTGTGCTGTTATACAGTTGTCTCTTACATATCACACTCGAACACTTTCTAAGTTTGGTCAGTGAGTTTTGATGCTGAGACATGAAAATATTTACACATTTTCCATTCCAGAAAACCAGAAGGCCCTCTAGTAACAGCAAAACAATGCATGTAAGCAATCTTCTCCAGTGTATCTGGAAAGGCTGAAAGATAATGGTGAAGTGTCAAATCCAGCTTTGAAGATCAGCCTTTTAGTAAAAGGGGGTCATGGGGCTGCCCACTGACTCCACTATAATACTATATTTTTTATTGCTTAACAAAAAAAATCTGTTGGAAAGATATTCTTATCCTCCATCAATATTTTTATTGTTAAAAAGGTATGAGATTAACAATATTAAAAACTTAAAGTTCTTGAAATTAGAAGATTCATAGTAAAAGCTCAAATGTCAGTAATTAGCTCCCCCTATTTAAGGGGTGCTGTTGATGTTTGGTTGTTTTAATGAGTTTTTTTTTTTAGGGATTTCGAAGAAATGTCTCATGGAAATTTGACACTATATATATACACACATATATGTATATATTGAAATTTTTTAAACACTCAATTGTTACAACACTTTACATTAAAAATTAGAGGAAGTTTTTAGGTAGTTTATAGTTAGGCATTTATTTGCTGGAGTTTTTAGAGGTTAATTTTAGATGTGCTAAACAAAACTCTATGGATTTCTAAAATAATTGGTATGCAGGAGAATACAATGGTATGTTGAAACTTTTTCTTCCTATGTTTCTTAGTTCTTTCACATTCTTTTCTTCCCATTTCTAATTAGCCTTGACATATTTCTGTTAGTTTGAAAAATGCACACTGAAATTCATTCATCTCTGCTTTTTATAATTAAAAGTTCACTTTTTTTTGTTAGGTGTCTTGCTTGTGGGAAGGCTTTTAGAGAATATTCATGCCCTATAAGGAAGCTCAGCTAGATAGTTATTGATAAATATTCTGTGGATGGGACTACCAAATGAAGAAACTTATTCCATAAGGCACTCAGAAAAATCTCTTAACTTTTATATAGTTGCTTCCATTTTCAGATATAGGTTTACACCCCAAATGCAGATTGTTTGCCTCCTTTGATAATAGCAGGCAGCTTTTCTAGCTGTCAGGGGCCAATTTTTTCAGATAAATTGGTTAACAACCTTTTGCTTAGTTGCCTCTCTGTTCTTGTACACTGCCCTCTCTTCAGGAAATGATTGATTTCCCAATCTTCCCTCCCTTTCCATACAAAGTATGCCTATGAAAAAATACATTTTCCCTCCTCTTAACAAGCATAAGTAATTATATTCCTCAGAGCTTTAGTATGATATAGCATGAAACAGGGATCTGTGGACAAATGGAAACTCTGAAATGTATTCTTTAGGCTATGACCTCAAAGATACATTTATTTCTCCTCTTGATTAACAAGTTGGTAATCTCAATAATCTTTATTAACAAAAAATTTGAGTGTCTGAACTGTAGATACTACCAAATCATTCTAATCAGTTTTAAGTAGTTAATCCAGTACAAGAGTTTTGATGTGTGTATAGTCCCATTTTTAAACATGGCACTTCTCTTCCTCACCCAGTCTTAAAATCTGTGTTGCTAATCAAATGTGCATGTCTAGTTTTTGTTATACTCTTTCATATGGTTTTAATTTAACATGCTAGTTTCCAAGATGTAATCTTAACACATTTGACGTTGGTTCACATCACTGGACCAACACACCTGGTGAAGGAATGAATCCATTAAGTAAAAATAGTATTTTTTTTTAATACAAAGCAATTGTAAAAGACATTTTAAAAATTTACACTTGAAATTAAATAACAGTTTTTCAGGCATTTGTTTTAAATTACTAAGATGAATATAAGTAAACTATCTTACTAAAAATCTTAATTTTAACATGGTAATTGGGGTTGCCTTTTTGAATTCTGTGTAGTTTTATGTGCAGTCATTCAAATGTAAAATAAGTTAGAATAAAAGGTCTTGAGTAATTACTACCTAAACTTTTTTTTAATAGATTGACTCAGTTCCTACACAAATATTATAAATAAGATGCTTTTTTTTTTTAAAAAAGGAACTTTTTAGTAAAGGCAGTCTCTGAGAAAAGGAAGGAAAATGAGAAATTAACAAAAATAATGAGGTAGGTTTTAGGTTGATACATTGAAAATTCTTACCTTCTGATTGGGTTCTATTACCTAATAGAAGGCTCTATAGCGACTCAATTTTGAGATCATTTATATTAGAGAATATGGTCTTTTATTAATACATCTTGATATTGTCATAGCCTTAAAAGGACTGATGGTTGAATATACAAAAAGATTTCAATTTTTATTGCCTTCTGACTATTAATTACTATGAAGTTGATATATCTTTCAGGCCATTTTCATTAGAAAAGCTTATTAGTTGTTGAGACTCTTCAAATTGGTTTTGTGTAAAATGTTGAGATATAATAGTGGTTGAATATACAGCTTATAAATAATTGTATAGTCACTTTACAGTGACTGCTAAAGAATTTGTTTAAACTATCTACACATTTAAAAGACTCATTTACTGTAAACAGAAGAAGGTGCAAAATATTACCAGCCTTAAAAGGACCATAGTACAAATTGCTTTCCATAGATAACTGACCAAAGTGAACTCTGAAGTGAAGGCCGCATTCCAGGAACTCATGAATGGCTGCAATTGTGAACTCTCAACTGCAGCTCAAGACTGTTAAAACATAATTGTAAGGATCCCTTAGTGGCATATATCTCCCTATCTGGTTAATGGCTTTATTTTTATAGTTTGCTAATGACTACTGATAAAGTATTATAAATTGTGAATACTAAGTGGTGTGCCTTAGTATGTGTTATAAATATAAATTTTGTTTGTACATTTATATATACACATTTTTAGTGGTGGTTTTGTTTTGTCTTTTTTTCCCCCCTACTGAGGATTGAACCCAGGGTTGCTCTACTACTGAGCTATATCCCCAGCCTTTGAGACAGGGTCTCCATAAGTTACCAAGGCTGTTCTCAAACTTGCCATTCTCCTGCCTCAGGTTCTAGTTTAACAGGGAATGACAGGCAAGAACCACCATGCCTGGCTTTGCATTCCTTTGTATGTTGAATTGTGGAGGTAATTTTGCTTTTCCAGATTTACAGTTGTATAAGTCACATACTAGATACCATCTTAATGCCTGTATAATCCTTTGAGACGGTATTCATACCAAAGAATTAGTAATCAGTATAAAATCATACATGTATGGACATTGTTTAATATGAAATGATAGTGGCACATTCATAAATGCCTTATTACTAAATATATTTTAGTTATAAATCTGGCCCTAAGTAAAGGAAGTTAATAGATTTTCAGAAGGATCAGTCATTTCTTAAAGTACCTGAAATTCCCAAAACCAAGAGTTAAGCTCAGGAGTATGGCCATTCAATTCACATTAATAAATAATTGTTTAAAAATTTTTGTAGGCGAATATAGGCCAAACATTGGCTGATTTAAAAAAAAAAAAAAGTTAGGGCGTAACAGTTTGGGGGTTATACAGATTTTAGTAACTATTTTAGTAATATTTGGGGAGTTTCCCTGTAGAGGAAAGGAGGGTATGAGATCACAACTAAGTCACTTATCATTTTTATATAGGACTGGTAGTAATAGACCATATATGCACTCCTGATATTTGTTCTTTGACAATTCTGATACAAAGAGATGGCACAAATATTAGATATATGGGTCTTGTACTTTATAATTTCAAATGGGAGTTTTTCTCTGTACCAGAAGAAGTTGAAAGCAGTGATATTTTCTAATGTTCTCTAGTAGGGAGTACCAGCCCTACCAATCAAATGTTAAAGAAACCAAAATTAATCCCTTTTCTAACATAAATAAGTTGTTAGGAGAGTATAAAAGGATTTTGACTTTCCTATAATGACAGTGTTGGGGGTAGGGAAGTATAGAGTGATAGCAGATAGCCAAGATGGAAGAAAATAGTGTAGAATGACATGAAATATGGTCTTGCAATGAGAACTTGTTAAAGGTGAGGAATAGAGGTCCAGTTTTTTGTTTTAAACCAGTATATATTTCCTCTTCTGAAGGATACTGTTTAATTATATTGCTCTTTAAATGCTTAAGTATGAGGAAAGAGAGGCTTTATAAAAACAGAACTGATTAAATTTAGCTTGAATGATGTTCCTTAAATAATTACTTATGAATGAAAGTTTTTTTTTAACAAGGAATCTTAACCAAAGCTGACAATGTAAGGTATGTGCAGCAATACTGCTGAATTGTAATAAATCCTTTAAGCTTATAGTTTTTCATTGTACTCAGCAAGTGGCCTTGTGATTGGAGGCTACTATTTTAGATAGTATCATTTTATTACATTGACAAAGAATATGAATACCTGAATCACTGACCTAATGTCTTTCCCACAGCAATTCTTAAACATACCAAAGTACTTAATATTTATTATATTCTTAATCTGGCAGTGTTCAGGAGGAAAAAAAAATGGGTCTCTCACAAAGATTTAGGAATAGTCATTTGCATCATTCTTATATATCATTTCTTGACACTAATAAATATATTTTAATGTGTATACTTCAAACTTGTCAGATAATATCTAACATATCTTGATTGACTGCTTTATCTAAAAATATTGGCGTAACTTCTACTTTTAAATCAGGAGAATAGCTGGGCGTGGTGGTGCACGCTTGTAATCCCCGCACTTGGGAGGCAGAGACAGGAGGATCACGCAGGTTCAAAGCCAGCGTGCTGGCTTAAGAGACCCTGTTTCCACATAAAAAAGTATTTAAAAATAGGTCTGGGAGTGTAGCCCGTGGGAGTGTAGCCCAGAGGTAGAAGGACTTCCAGGAACCCCAGTACCACACACACAAAAAAAATCAGGTGAATACATTTCACACACGTTGCTATGGACCTCTCAAATTTAAAACCTCAAATCAGATTAAATATTTAGTCTTACTTTGCACTTAGGCTAACAGTAATTTTTAAGAAATAGAATGAACTCTCACTTTTTTAGTTGTACAAGTATATATAGTGGTTAAGTGAAAAATCTGCAGAATATTGCATTAATAATTTTATTACTTTTTACCCAGGACATACACTAATTAACAGAGGAGATACAAAAAGTCAGAAAGTTAAATTATTTGAAATTTTTCCCTTAGCTGGGTGTGATGGTGCACTCTTGTAATCCTAGCATTCTGGAGGCTGAGACAGAAGGATCACTGTTCGCGGGCAGCCTCAGCTACTTATTGAGGCCCTCCACAACTTAGACCCTGTTTTCAAAATAAAGAATAAAAAATAGGGCCAGGAGTGTAGCTCGGAGGTCAAATGCTCCTGGGTTTCATCCCCAGACCCGAAAAAAGTAAATAAAATTTTTCCCCATAAACTTTCACTAAAATTTGTCCAAAGCATATTACTATGTAGAAAATGGCCTTTGTGATTACAATTATTGTAAATAATGCTGATATATTTGTGTTATTAATGTTTTAGGCTAACCTTTTTCGTTATTGTGCAAGAAAATTGTTTGTGTGAATAAAGAAATTCCAAAGCAAATTTAAAGCCAACTAGTTTCTAAAGTAGAATTACAATTCAATTTTGCCTAGTGGTTTTATATGTTAAACCAAAACAAATCATTTATATGGTTATCTCTCCTTTAAAAACAAAGACAAAAAAGAAGGGGACTTAAATAAAATCAATAGTGTTTTAATTATGTATTATGTGAGTGACCATTACAAACAGTGGAGTCAGACATAATTGACCTGAAATCTGTTGTGCTGCATATTTGAAGCACTTGACCTTAAGCTAGTTGTTCAGCCCTATCAGACTCTTGTTTCTCCTATATAAAACATGAAGAAAATAAATTTGTAAATAATACATGATAATCAATAACATTAAGACAATATGAATGGCAAATAGACATCACAGAAATGTTAAGAGTTTAGTGTCCAGATCACCCCTTAATGTACTATAAATTATACCAAGTCTTCAGTTTTGGTTCTGCAAGTATAATTTTATGGGCATGTCCTTAAAAAAAGAGTTGTCATTTTAGGCCAGAGAAGTTGTGATATAGTAAGGAATGCAGCAAATTGTGTTCTAATCTTGGCCCTTTCACCAGTTGCTTATTTCTTTGGTCTTCGCGAATATGGGCTTGGTCAAACTTTTAGATTTCCTTTAGCCCTGTTGAATTCATGCATTTAAAAGAATTTTATGAGAGAGCTGCCAGTTTAAACCTTCCTCTTATCAAACTCCTTTTTTGCCTTTAGCCTATTGTGTGATAGTAAGTGAAGTTTGCAAATATTCATTCTATAAATTGAATGCCCAAGAAAACATTTAAAAGCAACAATATGCTTTTAAACTTCTCCTGTATTCCTTGAGTAGTAAGCCTTGGGATACAAAAATAAGGCTATCCTGACCTCCAAGATCTCAGGCTATATGAAAATGATTATCAGGTACATACTTTGGTATGCATTATAGGCTATACATGTTAGGTGCCAATTAGAACAGTTTGAGACATCAAATCATTTTGGGATTAGAAGGTAGTAGTAAAAGTCTCTGCAAAGGGTATATGTTTATACAGTTCAAATTTTAAAAGATTCAAGAAGATAAAGTCTCTGCCACCTTGTTCCCCACCCATCCAGTTTAAGTCCTTAGAATCAACCCATTATTTGTACATTCTTCTGAGGCTAACTCATGAAATCTTAAAAGGATCTTTCAGATTAGGGCACTGGTAAGAGAAAGAATGATCTTCCAAGCTGAAGGAGAAGGCAGCTTGTGTAATGACATGAAAGAGTGGGAATCTTTCATATTTGGAACATGATTTGATTAAATTGACAGGAACCAAATTGAATGGGGTTATGATAAACCTAGATTTTTTATAATAAGCTTATGACTGCTCTTAGAACTGTTTCTTGAAGCTTTTATTGTTAAATTGTAGTATTTATCTTGTGGTCTTTTAATACCTTTTTCAGTGATTATTATAAATTAAAACTCTGTGATGAGGTTTTGCTAAGGGTAGTACAAGGGGAATGCTCGGTCGCCAAAATCAAAATTTTCAGCTGGGTATGGCAGCACATGCCTGTAATCCCAATATTTGGGAAGCTGAGACAGAAGGATTATAGGTTCAAGAGCAGCCTCAGCAAGTAGTGTGACTCATCAACCTAGTGAGACCCTGTTTCAAAATAAATAAAATAGGGTGGGGAGGGGGATTGCACCTAATTCTAAATTTAAGTATTCTGTGTGCTAGAAAATTACCTTGAATGGTTATGAACATTTGGTTTATCTTAAGATACTCTTCCAAAAGTTGTTTTTTACACAGTATAATGTGGGCACCATAATTCTTTGTTAAATACAAAGCTTAATTATGCCAGGCTCACTGGATACGTAATCTAGTGTAGCCTTTTCAACAGACTCTAAGGAAGTGTTTTCTTCCTATTTTATGGATTAGGGAAACTGAGACTCAGAGAATTTGATTCATCTGTTTATTAAGTGGCACAGCTTGTAGATTCATATTCATATTTTCAACTCCAGTGTTCTTAAATATTCTGAGTTGAAAGTTTTGCTTTATTTCTTGACAATGAGATATGAGAGGAAGGAAACTTTAGCCACTGATGTGTTGGTTCTATTGCAACCTTTTATCCAAAGGATATTTCTAATCTTTTGAATTCCCCAGGTAATAATATTGGAGATGGCCCTTGTTGATCTTATTGTGTTTCCCTGCTTTCTATTTAGAAATCTCTGAAGTTCAAATTTTGGGCTGTGTGTGTGTGAGAGACAGACAGACAGACAGACAGACATTAGGGATTGAACCCAGAGGCATTCTCTCTCTGAGCTATACCCCTAGCCCCCTTTTTTTATTCTTTATTTTAAAACAGGGTCCCACTAAGTTCTAGAAGGCCTCATTAAGTTAGCTGAGGCTGGTGGCAAAACTGAGATCCTTCTGTCTCAGCCTCTCATACTGGGATTACAAGTGTGGGCTGCCATACCCTGCTTGAAGTTTAGTTTTGACATAAATTATAGACAAAGTGTTCACTGAATTCACTGCTCATGTACCTTTTAAATCTCCAACAACTTTTGTAGGTTAGTTTTCAAGAGTGGTGTATGTGTGATTATTTTTCCTCCCAGTTATAATTATCCTAAGAAGATATTGTGTGCAAAACAAAGTAGACATTGTTACATGCTTTGTGTCACTTTTTGATATACTACTTTCATGTACTTGGAGTAGTTATCACAGACTATTTAGTAAAGTTAGGAAGGAAGAAATACATTTTGTTCAATGATTTTTTTTTAAATGTCCACAAATTGGAAAGTAGGATTTTCATTTTAGGTGGCTAAAATAAATTCCATATAAACCACACTTCAATCTTCCTAAGAATTGCTTCACTAGCTGTATATTTAGAAAGGTAATTTATATTGTTATCAAATAAATTATTAGAAAATTCTTTTCAAATTTTATTTCTTTGGCAGAAGAGAATGTGTGACCAGAGCATAAAACCTAATATTCCTAATTTTTACATTTTAGTTGCCTTCTGTTGCTTTCAGGTTTCATAGACTGTAACCTTGAAATGATCCTATTGACAGAGTTTTCTTGGGCTCTTAATCCCCTCAGTTTTTATGTCATTCCAAAATAGAAGTCTTTTGATGATGAAACCCGTTAGGATTTACTAATGGTTCTTTTCCTCTAATCACCCCATCTCTCACCTGCCTCGGTGGTTTTGATTAATTAGGTTTCACAGACTTGATACCTTGAACCATACCTGTTAATATTTTGAGACTAACTTATTATTGCTATTTGCTAAAAGAAAAAAAAAGAAAAATGAAAAACAACTCTCTGTTTATGGATAACATCTCACTTTGAAGTATTCCAGAAATTAGAGAGGAAAAAACAACAACAACTGCAGTGCTGGGGTTCAAATCTAGGGCCTTTTTCTTCATGCTCAGACAAGTGTTTCCACCACTGAACTGCATCCCACCTGAAATTTTATTTCTCATAGTAAGACTACATTTTTGTTCTTAAAATTTAGACTACTTAAGTTTTTCTATAGTATATTAAGTTGTATAACTTTAAATGACTTCTTTATGTAGAAAAGATGTTTGTTATTGTCTTATGTCTAATTTTGCAACCTAATTCTAACATGTTTTTAAATTCTTTAGGTCCAGTTAACTACATTTTATTTCACAGGTTCTTTTCAAGCCTCAAGACTTACTCTTGATTGTAGATGTATTCTTTTTTCACTTTACATTTGATTTGACTTGTAAGAAACATCTTACTCCTACATTCAGAATTTGTTGAAATTTTATACGTTAAGTAAAATAACTTCATTTGAAACCAGCTTATCTGGCAAATATATTTGCTTCAAGTTAAATACTTACATTTTCAAAGGCAGGATATCTGAAGTCCTATTTTTTAAAAAATGTCATCTTTATAACATTTAATTTTAAGCATACTTAAAGTGTGAGTACTCTCTGAAATTTTAATTCTAGACTTGGAGAATAATAATAACAACCTAGGAAGTATTTACTACCTTCCATTTTGAGTCATTCCATTTACTTGTCTCCATACAGACCTAAGAATAGCCAACTAGTTCCCATATAGTCCTGGACAGGCCTGATTTACCCAAAAAAAAAAAAAAAAAAAAAGCCAAATTGAGTTTTCAGTTGGTTTAATTGGCTTTTATTTGATTTGGCAGACCAACTTCTAAGTATAATTTTTTTTTAAAGTCTGACAAATACATGCTGAAAGGCTATATGTCATTAAATAGTAGTTATAAGCCCTCTTAAGCCTTGTTATTGGTAGATCTAACCAGTATCTTTGATTGTCTTGGATCTATTAAAGAGAATAGAGTAAAGGTTAAACAAATAGAAAGGAGCTAGAATGGGGCCACAGGAAGAATACATTATTTAGGAATCCTAATTACTCAAACAGCTACTTTGAACTTTGGGCAACTATGTCTCCTTTTTTTTATTTATCTAAAAGGTAAATGGTTTATATTCAGAATGCCTTTTAAAAATAATTTATGTGCTACTGGGGACTGAACCCAGGGGCAGTCTACCTCTGAGCTATACCACCAGCCCTATTTTTTTTTTTTTTTAATATTTTTTCTTGCCGGGCGTGGTGGCGCACGCTTGTAATCCCTGCACTTGGGAGGCAGAGACAGGAGGATCGCGCAGGTTCAAAGCCAGCCACGTGCGCTGGTTTAGGAGACCCTGTTTCCAAATAAAAATGTAAACATAGGTCTGGGAGTGTATCCCGGAGGTAGAAGGGCTTCCAGGAACCCCAGTACCACCAAAAAAATAAATAAATAAATAAATAAATAAATAAATAAATAAATAAATAAAATATATTTTTTCTTTTTCTTTTCTTTTTTATTTTTTTAATTTTTTATTGGTGCACTGTATTCATACATCATAGTGGGATACAAACTTTTGTAGACATACATGCACCAGCCCTATTTTTTATTCTTTGTTTTGAAACAGGGTCTCACTAAGTAGCTGAGACTGTCTGCGAACTACTATCCTCCAATCTCAGTCTCCCAAATGCTGAGATTACAAGCATGCGGCATCACACCTGGCTTCCAAAAATGATTTTTTAATTCAACACAATTTAATGACTTTTAAAATCATTCTGTGATGTATTTGTCTTATTTGATGATCAGTGATGCTTGCTTGCTATTCCAATAGACCTTGGAAATGGTTTTCTTATTGTACAAATAATTTTGCAGACTTTTTTTCTTTCTTTCTTTCTTTTTTTTTTTTTTTTTTTTTTGCAGTACTGGGGGTGGAACCCAGGGGCATTCTACCTTCAAGCTACACCCCTACCCCCCCTTTTTTTTTTAATTCTTTATTTTTGAAACAGGGTCTCCCTGAATTGCAAATGACCTTACTAAGTAGTAGCTGAGGCTGTCTGCAAACCATGATCCTCCTGTCTCAGCCTCCCAAATGCTGGGATTACAAGTGTGCGCCACCATGCCCAGCTATTGACTGTATCTTAGAAACTTTAGTCAGTCTTAATTCTTCAACCATTCTGCAAAGCTAAATAATATCACTATTTAAGGGATTAAGAGATGTAAAGAGAGTGAAATTTAACTCTGCTGTGTGTTTAACTTAGTGGTTTAAGAGCATAAACTGTGAGACCAACTGGTTACTACCTTCTGTAATAACTCTGTGACATCTAACACATGTCACTTTTATCTGATCTAGTTTTCTGATCTGTGAGATGAGGATAGTAACTGTTAGCCCTTTTAGTAGAGTTGTTGTAAAAGTAAATGTAAAGCATTTAGAATGGTGTCTGGTATATAATGAGCACCTGCATCCTAAGGTGTTGCTGCTATTCTGGTACAGCATGAGTGAAGAATTTTTATAAAGTGATATGACAAGTATTTGTTCTGCAAAAGTACAGGTAGAAGGTGAGGGAGTTTGTAGAACTATACTGAAGAGGAGAGAGAACTATTAGGAAGCAGCTGTGTTGAAGTTTAGTTCCCCCAGAAACTACTGAGATAGAAGGTAAATCATCCACACAGGCAACTGCAGATGAGCCCATCAGTTAAGATTATACCGTGTTAGGTGTAGGGAATGGTAGAAATGAATAACTATGGTGAGTAGGTTTTACTCTTTAAGAGGGCCATTATACTAATGCAAGAAGTTAGAAAGCTGCCGTATAATTGCAGCATCCTTATTTGCATTAGCCCAGAGAAACTCATAAAGAAGTGGATTCTGAAGGTGGAAGTGTCGAGTCCAACCCAGGAAAGGACTCTTAATGTTCATTATCAATCTTTTCCAACTTTCATTTAGCAAATCCTAAGAAAGGTATAGCTTAACATTTTACATGTAGATTTTTATAAAGGTGTGTGTTAACAGAGTAGGGTTGATAAGCTATGAAGTAAGTAGGCACGGTCATATGTATACACACAATCGGATGCTAGTATTTAATAGTATAAAGTATATAAATAAAAATATATAAAGAAATAATAGTACCTATTATTTCTTTTAGGACTTTAATTCTGAATTATTATTAGCATCTAGATTTTGTCTACTTTTTAATTCCTTTCAAAGCGTAAGCAAGTTTATATGGCTCTTTCTATTTACATTAAGGCAGTTGCACTGTTTGAGAAATCTAAAATCTTCCATTTTTTTTGAAAAGTAGTAATTTTACTGTACATTCTCAACCTCATTTCCATTTGATTCTCGGATCTCACAGGAATCCTTCAACCGCTTTCTACCAAGCGTTCCATTTGAACACGTTTCAGGAATCAAAGAACCTCTGGGATAGGTATGAATACTTACGAATGGAATGCATACATGCAAGAGTGTATGCATGAATTGCTTTGCATAAAACCGATCTGTGTTATTTTAAGGGGGAAAATCACATGGGATTTTAGCATGGGACAAAGCAGCAAAATAAACCAAAAGGACAATCTCCATCTTATATAGACCATAAATATGCTTTTCTTTTCATTGCATTTTGTGCACTTTTAAGTATATTTATTTTTTAAGGATTTGTGTATTTTGTATTGAATTTTATAATATGAAATAACCACTTACCAGGTATATTTTAATACACAAATTATTCTGTAAAATAAACTATAGCTATATACTATTTTATAAGATTTATCTGTAAAAGTTTTGATAACACAAAGCAAAATATTATTTGAAATTAAAACATTGAAGGAAGGACAAGACCAAAGTATCAAAGTAGACATTACTTAATTTTGGACAAATTTTGACATCAATTTGTTTGCTAGACTTAACTAGATCCATATTATTGACTTAAAAGCTTCTAAGACAGTTTTCTTTCTCACAAAAATGCATAGATTTTATTTTTAACTTTAAAATATAAAGAATAAAATCTCAGTTCATTTTTTACAAAAAGTACTTTGGTTTATCTTTCTGCTTAACACACATTTCAAGTAGTATGTGCTCTGTTCAGTTATTTTGCTGAATATTTATTAGCACTCCATCACTCTATGTTTAATTAATAAAAGTTAAGAGCAAACAGCATTTTTTAAATTCACACAAAGCTTGTTAGATTCTTTTAACTCTGCCTGGCATCGCATTTGTGTCTTTGGCATAGTTTTGGATAACACTCATAGACTATCTCTTTCTTTAGGAAAGAGTACTGCTAAGTGCATGTACATGTCCTATTAAGACATGGTTTACATTGCTTAGAAGTGGTAAAGCTTTTAATTTTTAGGATTAATTTGCTTGTTGTGTGTTACTCTAAAGATATTTTCTAACAAAGTATCTTTGAGACAGTGTGTTCCTTAACCAAAAATGTTTTTGAACAGTCACTTTTAGAACAATAAGTTTTAAGACTTGAAGAACCATATTTTTACAGTTTTTAAATAATATTGCTCTATTGTAAATTAATATAAAATATGACATGAAACAATCATGAAGGTTTAATAATCTAAATAGTTTATCAAATGTAGCCAGAGTATGCATACTTTGGGGTATATTTATACCTTTCAGAAGAAAAGGGGAAAAAATTGTACTCTTTTTAGAAATAGTAAAAGTTTTCAAATATGTTTAAATTTAATCCAAATATTAATTTTAATGAGCTTTCATATTAATATGGATAGTATATATTATTTTCACCTAAGCAGTGTAGAAAGGTTTGAATTTTTTTTTTTATAATTTTGATCTAATACTAAAGGGCTTTTGTTCCATTATAAAACAACCATAGAAAGTGATTGCTCATCATTTATTGTTGTAGTTAAATTAAATTCTTCCATTTATCTTTTTTTTTTTTTTTTTTTTTTGCGGGCATGAGGATGGAACTCAGGGGCATTTGACCTCCGAGCTATACCCCTTGCCCTGTTTTTTATTCTTTATTTTGAAACAGGGTCTCACTAAGTTGCAGTGGGCCTCACTAAGTAGCTGAGGCTATCTGCGAACCGTGATCCTCTGGTCTCAGCCTCTCAAATGCTGGGATTACAAGTGTGCGCCACCACGCCCGGCTTGTTTATGGCTTTTTAAATAATAGAAATGTTAAGGTATCAGAACTGAGACAAGTTGCTTTTTCTGTAGTTTCTCATGGGTAAAAAATATATTCTCTTGAAGCCTGTTTTTCAGCACCTAAGTTAATAGATGCTTATTTATAGTTATTAATGCCAAAATACAATTAGAATTTATATTTCATATTAGACATTCATAAATTGGCCTATTGATACCAATGTGACAAGCTTAATCTAGTGTAATAGCTTCTTTTTAATTTTTCAGCTAGCTTGTTAAATTTTCAGTTGCAAAAGTAATAGTAACCAGCTTCATTAGTTCTAAGAGTCTAACTTTAGTTGACAGATACCTACAGACTAAATAGGTCTGTCAGCTAAGAAAGTATTGTAGAACTGTTGATTCACTGCAAATTAGTTGAAAATATGTGCTTTAAGCTTTTAAAAACATTAAAAGTAACTTCTGGCCTTGTTTGTTTTGGATCTCACCAAGTTACCTTGTACATTTTTTACTTAAACATTTAGTTTTTTTTTTTTTTTTACTACTTGTTTGCCAAATAAACATTTTATAGGGATGATTCTGCTGTTAAATAGTACTATACAGGAGTTGAGGGACCATACGCCCTATTACATAATCTACTTATTTTGAGGCATAAATTTACCTGCCACTGTTACCAGATAACCATATTTCAAACTCCTATTTATAAAATACTGGAACAGTTTTCAGGAGGGGCAGCTTTTAGCGCATGCCAATTTTCATTAAACTGCCCTAGATATCTGAAAATATCTTTTTTTTTTATCTAGATTTTTGCCTTACATGAAAAACTAAAACTGCTTCTTCACCCATTAGGATTCTTTCAGATTAGTAGAGTATCTTTTTATTAAAAATAAGTAAATAATGTACTTCCCCACATTAACTTAAAGTTCTCTAATGGCTTCTTTATTTTCTTCTGCATTTAAGTTAGAATTAGCAAATTGAGAAGCCTCTTCTTCCATTTAGATATTCTCTCTTGAGAGTGTCCAGTTCTTAAGTTGTACTAAAACTAAAGCTACTTTCAATCTTTTCTTCCCATTTTCCTGTTAGTGCTATCATAGTCTCTGTCTTTGATATGTTAGAAAATTCTCCAGGAATCAATGAATAAAACCATCCTCAAATATGACAGGCCAGGCATGGTAGTACACACTCATGATACCAGAGCTTGGTAGGCTGAGACAGGAGGATTGTGGGTTTGAGAACATCCTCAGCAACTTAGTGAGGCCCTGTTTCAAAATTTAAAATTAAGGCCGGGCGTGGTGGCGCACGCTTGTAATCCCCGCGCTTAGAAGGCGGAGACAGGAGGATCGCGCAGGTTTGAAGCCAGCCGCGCGCGCGCTGGCTTAGGAGACCCTGTTTCTAAATAAAAATATAAAATAGGTCTGGGAGTGTAGCCCGGAGGTAAAGGGCTTCCAGGAACCCCAGTACCACCCAAAAAAAAAAAAAAAAATTTTTTTAAATTGGCTGGAGGCCTAGCGCAGAGGTGAACATCCCTGTTCAATCCTCAGTACCTCCCACTTAAAAAAAAAAAAAAAAAAAAGAAAGAAATAAACACACACACACACACACACACTACATATAGTGGGGGCAGGAAGAGGGAGGTAGTTCAGCCCCTTTTTAGAAAGCCCTGTTTAAAATGAGTAATGAGCCAGGTATGGTGCACGCTTGTAATCTCAGTATTTGGGAAGCTGAGATAGGAGGATTGCGATTTACAGACAGCCTCAGCTACTTAGGTCCTTGGCAACTCACTGAGACCCTGTTTCAAAATAAAGAATAAAAAAGATAGGGCTGGGGGTATAGCTCGGAGGTAGAATGCCTTTGGGTTCCATCCCCAGTACTGCAAAAATAAATAGATAGATAGATAGATAGATAGAGTGATATAGCTTATATAATTAGATTTCTAGGAAATTATAAGTCAATTTTTAGTAATATTCTAGTGTGTTAGCATTTCTGAATAGTAACTTTAAAATAATTTTTTTTAGAAATTAACTTTCCAAAGATAATTCTTAGCTTTGCCAAATCTATAGAATTAGCTTAGAAACCTATCCTGATAATCACTGGGGATCCGGCTCTAATTGGGAGTTTTTGTCTATAAAAGCTCAGAGTAAAGATTTATAGCAAACAGATGCATCTCTTCTTACAATATCAGATCAGTATGGTAAAGGAGTATTAGAGGAAGGAAACTTTAGACTAAAGGAAGAAGTTGGGTAGCTTATAAGAATTTAATTTCAATGATAAGCTCTTGAAGCGTTTTTGTCTTCATGAAGAAATTGCATAATTGTAGTTAAACAAGTGGTAGAAACAGTTGCTAAGATGCACTATCACCTTGAGTCTGCTTGTCCTTTCTTATGATAGCACCAGAATTTAAAGAGAAAGTAATAAGAAAAGTAGTAGATAATGGGTTATTGAAATCAATGGCTGAGTTCATGATAGATCTTTTAGTAAATACTTGATGATTTCTCTTAAAATTTTTACAGTGATTATTCACTTAAATGTGATTACATCTAGTTTTTAAATTACTGGATTTAAAAATATGTTAACCTCAGCATTTTGTGTTAGGAAAAAATTTGCATTACTTTTTTTCTTTTGTTTTTTGCCATACTATGGATTGAAGGGCATTCTACCCCTGAGCTTCACCCCCAACTCTTTTTATTTTTTATTTTGAGACAGGGTCTTTTTTTAAGTTGCCCGGGCTGGCTTTGAACCTATTAACTTCTGTTTCAGCCATCCAAGTACTAGGGCCATAGGCAAGTACCACTGTGCCTGGCACTTCCATTACCATTAATACTTGTGAGATTTTATTTTTGAAGTTAAAGTAAGTTAAAACTAAGCTTTTTTAAAAAAATTATTTATTTATTTATTTATTTACTTATTTGCGAGTCTGGGAAGAAACCCAGGGGCATTCGACCTCTGGGCTACACCCTCAGCCCTATTTTTTATTCTTTATTTTGAAACTGGGTCTCACTGAGTTACGGAGGGCCTCACTAAGTAGCTGAGGCTGTCCGCGAACCGCTATCCTCTGGTCTCAGCCTCCCGAATGCTGGGATTACAAGCGTGCGCCACCACGCCCGGCTCAAAATTCAGCTTTCTTATCAGTACCCTGGGTAATGTGTAAGATAATTTGTCTTGTTTTTCTCATCCTCTTAAGAAGCTTCAGTCCATCATTAACCAATACTTATTTAGCCCAGATGGTAAGACATGTTTGCTATGTGGCTAATAAAATTTTTGAATGCTCTATAATAGTACTTTAAAAAAAGAAGTTTTTAATGAAATTAAACTATATCAGAAAAATAAATGTACAGCTCAAACTGAAAACATCTTTGTAACCTCACCAAGATTAGGACACAGGATATTATAAACCTCCTTCATGACCTCTTCATGCCATCAGCCAGTCACACCCTCTCCCTAGCCTAACTTCTGATATGTTATGTAAGTAGAATCTTACACTATATTTTTTGTCTGTCTTCTTTAACACCCAATATTATGTTTGAGATTTGTATCTGTAGTGGAGTACTTGCTGGTCATTGTTACTAGTTAAATGTTCTCTCCTACTAATTGTGTGCAAGTATCTTAAGGATGCAGACCTGAACCATTTTGTAGCCACCCCAAATATAGTACCTGATCATTTTTCCTAGTACTTAAGTAATTTTACTGATTTTATTTCAGCGTATTTTACTTAAGGACATCAAGTAGAAGTTAATCTAAGAAGTAAAAAATTAGAGAACAGGTTTTTAATGACCTTTTAAGAATGTCTCTTTCTTTCCTCTCTCCTCTCCTTTCCTCTCTTTCTTTCTCCCACTTACTATTATTTTGAAATAATTTTAGATTTCAAGTTTTAAAAAATAGTACTGAGAGTTCCTGTGTACTCTTCACATAATGAACATACATATTCAAGGTACCAAGTCTGGCCTTAATTGGTATGGAGATGTGATTAACTTACAAATTTCCAGCTTTTCTTTAACTACTTGTGATGGTTGCTACCCTCACCAGAATCCTTGGTATCACATTATGTTTTTTGTCAGTAAACTAATCTGTAGTTTTTAATGTGGGTTGTGAGCCCGGGTAGAAAGTGCAGGTAATCAGCAGTACTTTGAGGGTCAGATGAATCTATATATATTCTCAGAAAAATTCATTCTTGGATTCCAGATTTAGATGAAAACCTAAGGATTTGCTTATAAAATGTTCAGATGACCTAAAGCAGGCAAGTCATAGCTCTTAATAGTTGATAACATTTATTAATTTAACAAACTGAGACATGTACAGAGATTGAGAAACTGAAATTGAAAGAACTTAAATGAAATTCCTAGATTGAGTTGTATAATTAAAAAAAAATACCCGCCAGGCGTAGTGGCGCACGCTTGTAATCCCTGTGCTTGGGAGGCTGAGACAGGAGGATCGCAGAGGTTCGAAGCCAGCCTCAGCTACTTAGTGAGGCTCTCAGCAATTTAGTGGGACCCTGTTTCCAAATAAAGTATAAAATAGGTCTGGGAGTATAGCCTGGAGGTAGAAAGCCTCTGGGTTCCACCCCCAGTACCACAAAAATAAATAAAAATAAAAAATAAAATAATACCCATGTGTTGACTGCATTTTACAGTATTGATCAGCAAGTAAAAGATCTACAAAAAAAAATGAAATTTAGGCAGTGTTGGTAAATGTTCTCTCCTACTAACTATGGTATATGTAAATAGTATAAGATAGTAATAGGCTTGTTGTATTGTTGTATTACTCTAAACACAAAACTAAAGGCATGTGTTTGTAACCCCCTCCCCAAAAAAATGTTGTTTAGAGAAGTATACTCTATATAGACAACCAAAGATGTTTAGGTAGGCTTAAGCTTAATTAATGAACATAAACAAGCCCCCTGGGAAATAGTTTTGCCCTTACTAGAAATAAAAAACCTGTCTTCATGTCTCTTAATCAAGGATTTTTACTTTGAGTTAGTTTTAGATTCAGTTACTTATAAAATGCCTACTCTATTGAATTTTATTCCCCACCTAATTCTAAATGAAAAGGAAAAAAGTAAGTACCAGATCTGCAATTAGATGCCTTTACTTTTGTGGGCTGTATCAGCAAACCATAAAGAACGGTGTAGTCACTTAAGGAATGGAAGGCTAGCAAACTGTTCTGCCTTATTAAGAAATAATCCAATGTCAGAGGCAGTAAGTGGTCATTGGGCCTTCCCTCAGAAGAAAAGGAGTGACAGAAAGCTTTTATTTTAGAATGAAAATTGCCAGACAGTGGTAGCAAACCCCACTAGGCCCAGCAGCTGCATCTTAAAAACTAGAGAACTCATTCTCTGGTCCCAGGCAGAAGTAAAGAAACTTGTGGAGAAAGAAAAGCTCAGATATTACAAACCGAGTGACTTAAGGTCTTAACTTCATTAAAAATCATACATTGTACATACATGGACATCAGCCTAGTCATAATAATAGGGACCTTAGGAAAAGCAGGGCCTGAAATTTATAAAAGCCATAATGCATATGAAATTGATGCACCAGAAACCTAAATCAGATTCTTATTAATGAACAAATTTAAAAAAATATGTAGGAAGGAAATAAAATTATATGTACAGTGAAGTGAATGAAGGTTACTGGAGTTTTAGTGAAAGATGGAAGAAGTCCACATAAAACTCTGAAGCCCATGCCATTAGTGTTCTGAAAATTTTAGTGAAGCATTAGCTGCTTGGTCATATTAAAAAGTAAAATTAGCCCCCTTTATCTATGATCCTGTGTTCTTGGATTAAGCCAACCACAAATAAAAAAGACATTTTTTAATATTGGCACAGATTTTTCTGTTAAATAATACAGCAGAACAACCTTTTACATAGCATTTACATTTTGGTATGTATTACAAATAATCTAGAGATGACTTAAAGCATAGAGGCAACAGTGCATAGATTATAGGCAAATACCATGCTATTTTACATAAGGAACTTGAGCATCTGTGGATATTTGACATCCACGAGAGGTACTTGAACCATTCCCAGCAGACACTGAGGGACAACTTTAGTCTCTGGCAGTATATATTTGTCTTAAAGTGTAGATACAACATTGAAAGGATTTTTAGTTGAAATTGTAAGTGGTCCTCTTAGAGATCTCCTTTCCCACCCAAAGGACTAAGTCCTTAAAATTTCACTTCTGATAGCTCAGAATGAGCAAAGGAAGAATATCAGGAAAATTTGCATTTGTTTGACTCAGCAGGTTTAATAACTCCATTAAGTAAATACTGGAAGAAGCAGGATTAATAAAAACCTCAGTAGGAGCTTTTAATGAGCTTGGTCCTAATATGGAAAATAATAGATGAATACATTATCACATGACATCTTTCAAGAACAGCTAGAGGGTTTGATCCAAACTTCTTTAGGAGGTAGCTTTTTTCATTGGAAACTGAAGAATGAATAGATGTTGGTCCTAAAGAATTAAAAATATGAAGGGAAAGGAGCAATCGAGCTAGAGGAAATAACTGTGAACCCCTGTGAGAGTTTAGGGCATGTGTGACAAGGATAGGTAATTTTTTTCAGTGCATTATGTTTGAGGACAACAGAGAAGATAAATTGGATAGCTAACCAAACATACTAGAAAGATACTCAAAGCCAGAATCCGGCAATAAACATGAGGAAGTAATGATTATCAAATGGTAGGAATTACAAGATTTTATAATTCATTGATTATATTGGGGAAGCACTTTAAAATGTTAAAAACCCTAGTTGAGGAAATTCTTATACTGATAGTATTAGTGAAAGAATTAGCTTGGACTAATAAGTAGTGAGATTTTAACTATTTTGTGGATGAGTGATGGGTTGGTAAAAATATTCAAGATGCAACTGGGTAGATAAATTAAGGGTGGAAGAAATTGAAGAATCTTTTGTTTTGCTTTATTATTTACTTATTTTTAGGGTTCAAGCCTTAGCAAAGACCAAAGTTGCCAAGGAGCAGAGTAGGGTAAAAGGACCTTGAGCAATATCACTAACATTTAGAGAACAGAAGAAATTCTGAAGAGGATGAGTAATTTTAGAGATAAAACATTTCTGGGAATATCACTTCCTAGGCAGCTAGAAGGGGAATTTTAAAAAATATTTATCTTAAAATAATTTTATGGGAAAATAATCTCCTTAAAAAGATTCTTTGTTAACATTTGTGTCATCCTAACACTTTAGTAACTACTTAGGAGTAAATTGCAGATACCATCTTCATTTAAGTTGAAATACTTTATCCTATATTTTCTAAGGTTAGTCTTTGAAGCCAGGTGTGATAGTGCATGCCTATAATTCATCCCAGTACTTGGGAGACAGACAGAAGAATCATAAAGTCAAGGCCAGCCTCAGCAACTTAGTGAGGCACTCAGCAACTTGGTAAGTTTTAAAACATTTCATGTTTCAAAATGAAAAGTAGGACTGAGGATTTAGCTCAGAGGTAGAATGCCCCTGGGTTTAATTCCCAGTACCACACATACACACACAAAAAAAACTGTTTCTGAAATACCAACAGAATATTTACCAAATTCAGGACATTATTATTGATAAGCTGTTATATAATACAGAAGTTTTATGAGAGAAGATCTTTTAATTTCTCCCATTTGTTTTTTGTGGGTTTTTTTTTGTTGTTGTTTTTTTTTTTTTTTTTTTTTTTGTGGTACTAGGGGTGGAACCCAGAGGCTTTCTACCTCCGGGCTATATATACTCCCAGACCTATTTTATATTTTATTTGGAAACAGGGTCTCACTAGGGTCTCACTAAGTAGCTGAGGCTGGCTTCGAATCTGTGCAATCCTCCTGTCTCAGCCTCC
Organism: Muscardinus avellanarius; assembly: GCF_963383645.1. NCBI lineage: Eukaryota > Metazoa > Chordata > Mammalia > Rodentia > Gliridae > Muscardinus > Muscardinus avellanarius. The sequence goes on from NC_137790.1 coordinate 115,753,758, forward strand.
CAAGCGCAGGGATTACAAGCGTGCACCACCATGCCCGGCTTAATTTCTCCCATTTGGAAGAGAGAGGTGAGGGAAGAAGGACATGAGGATTTTATTGGTTGTCCTCCCTCTCCACGGAAAAGGGTACATTTATGTACTTTTCTGTCCAGTGACTTTGAGGCATATGTATTAAGTTGGTATTTTAATTATCTTGACTTTGAAAAGTGCAGCTTAAAGACCTTTTTACAGTACTACTTAAGTTTACAAATCATGTATTTCTATCCTTTATATTCTGTCCTGTCCCCTTAGTTTTAAGAGGTTTTTTTGAAGTTAAATTAGGTGGTTTGTCTGCTGCCGGATTGGTTCATAGATTTTATCTCATTTGAAGTGGTATTTCATTGGCTCCTAAACATTTCTTCTCTTAGTTTTTCTATAGCCAACTGAACTGGGACACATGAGATACTAGCATTTATTTTCAGCACATTGCTAGACTTCAAAATTGGCAATGAACAATTAGTTCTTAACTGCTCACCCATCATTACATGCTTCTGCTCATTTGCTTACCACCTTCCTTTGTTATGTAATAAGAATTCTCAACCTACTCTTCACAGGTCATTGTAGTTATTTTCAGGGTGATAATGAGATTAGTTGAGAAAATAAAGTGGTAATCAGTAAGATCTTTTAAATTTTTTTTTTGTGTGTGTGTGTTGGGGGGGGGGTCTGGGGATAGAACCCAGGGGCATTCTACCTCTGAGCTATACCCCCTGCCCTATTTTTTATTCTTTATTTTGAAACAGGCTCTCACTGAGTTGCAGAGGGCCTCACTAAGTAGCTGTCTGCGAACCGTGATCCTCCGGTCTCAGCCTCCTGAATGCTGGGATTACAAGCGTGCGCCACCACGCCCGGCACTAAGTAGATTTTAAATAAATCAAGGCTTTGAATAAAACAAAATACTGTGTAAACTAACTTGCCAGACTTTTTTTCCCACAGAATTTACAATGCTAAGGAAAATTTTGTAAGAAAATTATATTCTTGCTAAATTTACTCATATGAAAGGAAATTTAATATTGCCTGAAATTGTTGAACCAGAATGAACATAGAATTTCTTTTTGTTAATTTGCCCACTTTAGTGCTCAACAGTTTAAAAATTTAATCTACCTCTTCAGTGTATTTTAACTTGCACATAGTTTGGCATCTTTTTGAGGGGAAAGATATTAAAAGGAATTGTTTTAATTTTTTGTTTCTATTAAGATATAGTATGGTAGATAAGGAGAAAAATGAGTATAGTTAATATAGCTAGCATTCTTTATTTGCGCGTATATGCCCATAATATCCCAAATTACTTAAATCAGGGAATATGTTAGATTTTTGTGATTTATATATAGCTTTCAAATACCATAGTTTACCAAAATAGGGGTGTGTGTGTGTGTGTGTGTGTGTCTATTTTTACTGGGCATTGAACCCAGGGCATTCTACCTCTGAGCTATATCACTAGCCCTATTTTATTTTTTATTTTTTAAAGCAAGGTCTTGCTGAATTGAAATGTTCTCAGTTGTTAAAAGTTTGTGTGCAGGTAGCATGGCTATCAACTGTCCACAGTTATTTTTGCTACACACTGAGGATTTTTTTTCTTCTTCAATATCATTGGTAGTGATGATAAGCACAGTACTTACATGTTTTCTGTCTATAGTGGGGTGTGTGTGTGTGTGTGTGTGTGTGTGTGTGTGTGTGTGTGTAAAGCTTGTATAAAACTATATATATATAGTTGGGTGTGGTGGCACATGCTTGTAATCCCTGGACTTGGGAGGCTGAGACAGGAGGGTCGCACAGGTTCGAAGCCAGCCTCAGCTACTTAGTGAGGCTCTTAGCGACTTAGTGAGACCGTTTCCAAATAAAATATAAAATAGGTCTGGGAGTATAGCCTGGAGGTTGAAAGCCCCTGGGTTCTACCCCCAGTACCACACACACACACACACACACACACACACACAAAACTATATATGTGTATATATGTATATATACATATATATTTACATAATCATATATATGTTACATATATATGTACATATGAATACATGTATAACATCCTGGAAGTCAAAGACATCTTTCTATATATTTAACTGGTGATAAAGAAGATAGGTTCTCCCTAGTCCTACATGTTATTGGAAGAGGAACAAGGAAAAGAAAAAGGGTTGGAATATCTAGTCCCATTACTGTTGACAGGGATTTTTAACTTTGTTTTCAGAAAATCTCTATGTTTATTTGTAACGATTGCTTCTGTTTTCCATATAACTTAGCCCAGAAAAATGTTGTTAAATATATTTCTAGGATGATCAAAACATACTTTTGTTCTAAGCAATAAAATACCACTTCTCAGAAGCATAATAAGTGATGGTGTCTTAAATTTTTAAAAAGTTATTTTTCCTTTTTCCTTTTGGTTGATTATTATTAATAAGATCAGAGTCAAACACATAGCTTTCTGGTAATAAAGTATGCAAGTCACATTTCATATACTTGAGAATATTTAACTAGCCTCCTCTTTAGTTTATCCATTCCTCCCTCTTCCAGGTTCAACTATTTTTTTATATTCTTTATAAGGTGTTTCTATTCCTTTTGAAAGGACATACAGATACATCACTTGTGAATAAACATGATCTGCTAAAAGTACCAGTAACTCAGAACTTTTTTCAACCTGCATTAATAAAATTTTTTAAACTACATATTTTGCTTATCTTCTGCCAACAGGTGCAGTAGGTAGGTATAAAGCATAGATAGAGTGTGTGTGTGTGTGTGTGTGTGTGTGTGTGTAATGAATATAAGTGAATGACTGGGGGTATAGCACTTGCCTAAGCATGCACCAGGCCTTGAATTTGATCTCTGGCACCACAAAAAATACATATATGTGCATATTTTATTTTTTCAGTATAACTAATAGTTGCATCTTAAATTATATCTCATATCAACCATACATAACATGAAGTTCATCATGTGCCTTTTTATATTTTAATTTCTTGAAACACACTTTCTTTCCAGTGTTTATAATCCATTGTGTATAGTTGGGCTAATTTTTTTAAGTTTAATCTTTGATATTTCTAAGCATTATTTCTCTAATGCATTCTCAATGGAACAACTATGTGTAATTTATTGGGGGCATACAGAGTTGCTATCACATATCCCCTTTCTCCATAAAAAATAAGCATTTCTAACCTTACGAGAAGCAAGCACTTATTTATCATGATCAAGACTTTTCAAAACAGTATAGTGAATGTCTTTGAACAGCAGGGTGAAAATGTTAATGGATAGTCTTACAGAATTTTGAGAATATGTTTAAAGAAATGTGGTTTACACTGGAAAATGAAATTTTGTGTCAAACTAAGCTAAACACGTATTCAAATAGCAGGTACTAGACTGGGGATATAGCTCAGTGGTAGAATACTTGCCCAATATGTGAGGCCATTGATTCGATTCCCAGTACTGGACACACACACACACACACACACACACACACACACACACACACCCCTTTTAGGGTGGTTTGATAATTACTTGGACATTGAAAGTCATTGGTCTTTTGCCCTCCTGCTCACTGTTTTGTTCTTCTAATACACATTTTCCAAAAGTAAGCTAAATAGTAATAATAATAACCTTTGTTCTTGCTGAATTATAAGAACTTTTCATAGCACATTCTCAATTAAATGAGATTTTTTTTCTCCTCATAAAATGAAAAGAATGAAATGATAAATAACCATAGGAAATATTTAGGATTTATTTTTGAAAGCAGATTGCCAGAAATTCAAGATTATGTTTGATATATTATTATAGCTTTCTAAGTATTCATTTTTAGGTGAATTCTAGTTTAAAATTTTAAAAGCTATATGATTAATCTTTATTCATCTATAAACACTTCAGTTACCTAGCTTCACTTCAGATTTTTAATAAAGATTTTTACATTTTGGAATTTAGTGACTGAAAGTTTTCCGATAAGACCCATATACTTAATAATAACTAATTTTGAAAATGTATGTTTAGGAAAAATTTGATAAATAAATTTTGTATCTTTTTAGATGTAGACTTGGATCTATCATACATTTGTATAATGTACAAAACTTCTAAAATTTTTTCTGTAAGCTTCATAGTAAAATTACTTGATTTGCTTTATAAGTCTGATTTAATTCTGTCTTCCAAAGGTTTTCCAGGCATGTATCATAACAGTGCATGTTTATTGGCAGGACCTTTAACAAAAGGGTAAAGCAGTCTGCCTTTAAATAGCCAGTTCATCAAAGCTTTGCAGAACAAGCAAATAACCAGCAGTATTGATACATATTTCAGGCAGTATTTACTTTATTGAATATGAGTGCATATTGGATCTTCTTATGGGATTTGTCCATAAAGAGCAAATCATCAAAACTAAACATGTTTTAAACTAGCTAATATTTTGGTGGATAGGAAATAATAGTTGTGTAAAGACATACTGTTTATCTTCATAAATATGGATTTTTGCCTTCACCAGGTGATTTCATTATAAGGCTATGCTTTGAAAAAAACACAAATTTGTACAAATTTGTTGAAGTCAAATGTGTTGTGATATTACATTTGGAAATATTATATTTGGAAATGACCATATGTGATTTAAGTTCCACTGAAAGTTAAAATCTGAATAGTATAACCCAACTCATACATTTAGGTCAAATATCTCTTGAGATAGCTGCAGAGTTTCCTTTATAATACTCTGAGGGGTTTTTTTTTTTTTTTTGGTTTGGGGGTTTTTGTTTTAGCTTTGCACATACTAATTCTCCTCAATAATGGCCTCTTTCTTCCCTTTCCCTTTTCCTTGTCCCATTATGTATCTTTATTTAGGAGATACAAATATGGCCACAAATATGGGTTCCCTCTTCTGTGGATTACTTGCAACTAAAAATGTAAATGTGCATTCTGATTATCAGACAGAAATATTTCTAATATTACTCCTTAGGAATTAAAATTATTGCCTAGTTGAAAGCTTTTTGGTAAAAAATTAATAAATTTAGAGTGATATTCTTAATGAGGTAGTTTTGCCATTATTAAATCTTCCTACCTGAATTTTCTTCAGGACCCCTACTCAGATGAGCTGTAGAACCACTGCTGAATAGGATATATTATTATTTCTGTTACACAAAGCACATTAAAAGAAATTATGCTTACTAACATGTTGTCTACTTAATAATTGGGAGCTGTAGAGACAGACTGAGATTTAGGAATAAAAATTTAATGCTATCTTAATCATTTAAATGATCCATATAGATTGTTTACTGATCCAGCCACGTAAGCTATAATTCTACAAACTCATATGTGGATGGTGGACAAAACAGTAGAACTCAATTGCTATTTATAGGGCTACAGAACTGTTTGTAGTAGGTTATATGGTGTTAAATCATAAGTTCTGGATCCTTATCTTAAACCTTGACTCTTCACGAACAACTATTCCTGATGGCCTGAAAGTCCATGTTGAAATTTAAAGTTCAAAGTATCCAAATCAAATATGAAATTATTTTACATTTAAAATTTAAAGTACAGAATATCAGTTGTGTAATCATGGTAAAACAAAATTTTGCTATAAAAGATTTTTAAAGGCTATTTGATTAAAACACTTATTTACTTAAACTCTTTGCTAGAATTTTTTTTAGAATTCAGCATCGGAGGAGGAATGTGACATAATAATGATCGAAAGCCGAAAGTTTAAAAGTTGTGATGCCCTCACATGGTTGGAGGGTTATTCTAGCTTCTAAGGACTGAATGTTGTCCACAAGAGTGTCTCATCAGGTCATAAATTGGTAAGACTTAATGGATTAGATTTTATGTATATACCTGATGTTATTGTATTGAGATGACTATTTATGAAAAAATGAGCACATTGTATAACTAAGCATAGTATTAAATATAAGTTAAAACTTGAACTTTTAATACTTGGAGTATGTAATCTTCTTAAAGTACATGAGGCTGAAGGCCAAACCTTTGCAGTGGTGTTTAGTAAATACATCAGTTTAAAAAAGAAAGTGAAATCCTGTATTATAGTAAAATTATTAAATATTGCTATAGCATCTGCTATAGGTGCTTTTAACCTAGTGAAGAGCCCCAAATATTTCCTAGTTACTATTCCAGGAGATATTTGATAAATAATACATCTTTCATTTTAAAAAAATATATCCATTTTCTTCATAAAATATAATTTAAATTAATTTTGTTGCTTTTGGGGATTTTACTTTCTTAATAAAAGACATTTTACTTCTGACTGTTTCTAAAGTAAAGCCAAAATATTCTTCTCAATTTTTACATTGAGAACATCTAAGATGTATCACATGAAAATGTTAGAAGTCAGTATACATTTTTGTATGCCCTGAAAAATTAATTCCTTTTAGAATTGTACTCCACCTAGAAAAAATTAATTTGTTTTGTATAGCTTCTTATTTTGCTTTGTTTTACACAGCTGTATTTGGAGAGTGGAGGTGCTTAGAATAATAGAATTTAGCTCAGAATAAGATCTTATATCTGAAGATCATAGTTTGCAAATGAAGAAAGAATCTGAATTAAGTTATATATCCAAAGTCATACAGCTATAGAATTAACATTCTTGTTAAAATGTGGTTATACATACATACAAGCCTATCAAAAATTATTTGAAGTTTTTTATTTTCAAAAATAAGCCAGAAGGTATGGGTTGATACCAACCAAACAGGCTGCTTTATTTATTTCCAACTTTACCCTTAATCAGAGAGATTTTCTCTCCCTTATATGTATTCATACCCATTCTTTCTTTTGAATAATATTCTAATTTGTTTCTAATATGATAGTCCATAACTTCATGTTCATCATATTCTATAAACTTAAGTTTCTTAAACCACAACTTGCAATCAATGGTGGTCTCAAGGAAAATACATCAAACTAATAACAATTGTTTCTTAGTCTATATACTTGTTTGTTTTCATTTTCTATAGTCTACATAACAATAATAAAGAAAATAATCTAATTTATCTAGTGTAGGATATATGTATTTAGTAGTCAGGGGCTTCAGAGGATAAATGAACCTTGTGGAATTTGGGGCAGTATTCTTTGTGTGTTTAGTTTTCTGTGAAATGCTCAGACCATTTGTCAGATTTTCAAAACAGTTAATATTGCTGCTAAATGTAGTATGTCTAAAAGGACAAATCTTGCCAGGCGTTCAAGTACATGACTTACAAGACAAATTTTTAACAAATAGCTCATCATTATTGATCCTTAGTGATATTTATCCAAGACTAGCTTATTATAAGTGACCATTGGAATAATAAGACAATTCAGAGCCTATCTGCTTCTGGTTTAGGAATTTTATACTATAATCTGTATTTCTCTACAGAGTAGTTGTGTTTTTGCTACTCTGTGCTAAGTATTTGGGGTACACTATTCACGTAATTTTCATAAGACTTCTTACAGATATATATATTATCAATTTTTTCAGTTTACAGAGAAGGAAATTGAAAGCTTAGAGAGGTTAAGTAACTTCAAGTCCCCTAGCCATTAGTGGTGCAGCCTAGGATCCCAGACTAGCTTTCTAACTGGAATATGGGCTCTCAGTCAGCTTGCACGTATGCAGAGTAACCCCAGATTCTTTGGAAGATTGATAAAGGAGATTTCATATTGTAAGAAATGTTTTAGTACTTAATTAGAATAGTATTAAGTATAACCCTGAAGGAACTCACCCTTTAAGAATAAATTGGGAACACTAGGAGGCATTTTTAAAAACCTCTTTGAGCTGCAAAGAAGGGTCTAGGAATAGTGGGATGTATCACATGTAAAACTCTACTAAATGCTTAACGAGAAGTTTCCATTTGCCTTTGGTTGTGAATAATTCTTTTGAGAATACTCTTTTATACCTATTTTAAATCATTTATCAAGTAGTCGGACGTGGTGGCACACACTTGTAATCCCAGCATTCAGGAGGTTGAGACAGGAGGGTCACTGTTCGAGGACGCTCTTAGGTACTTAGTAAAGCTCTTTGCAACTCAGTAAGACCCTGTTTCCAAATAAAGAATTAAAAATAGGGCTGTGTGTGTAACTCGGAGGAAGAATGCCCTGGGTTCCATCCTCAGTACCACTAAATAAATAAGTAAATAAATAAATAAATAAATAAATAAATAAATAAATAAATAATTTATCAAGTAAAATTTACTTTTCAGATACCTGATAGTTTTTTTTTTTTTACCCAGTACCTATTTTGTACGTATCTTTTTGCTTGGTTTCATTTTACTTTCAGATGGGCTCCAACCCTCTTATAACCTTTTCCCCATTTTTAAGAATTTTTAATAAAGTTGTGTTTCTAAATATGATTTAAAGTTAAGGCCACAATAAAAATATGGCTTAAAATAAGGAAAAAATTAAAACCATTAGAATTTGTTCTTTAGTTGATAATGTTTGCAGATCAAGTATAAACTTTATTCAGTGCATGGTTAAAAATGTAAGGCAACTTCAGAAGTCTCATTAGAATGTGAAAATCCTATTTTTAAAGTCCTTTTTGTGTGTGTGTGCTGCTGGGGATTGAACCCAGGGGCATTTTACCTCCAAGCTACACCCTAGCCCTATTTTTTATTCTTTATTTTGAAACAAGGTCTCACTAAGTTGCAGAGGGCCTAACTAGGTAGCTGATCCCAGATCCTCCTGTCTCAGCTTCCCAAGTACTAGAAGTGTACACCACCATGCCCAGCTTAATGATAATGCATTTGTACCCCAACGTATTTAGTAGTAATATATTTGTCTTTTTCAAAGTTAAAACTGAAACATTTGAACAATAAAATAAGAACAATTACACCTAATCCAAGTTTGGGTTGGTTTGTTGTTTTTGTTTTGTTTTGTTTGTTTGTTTTTGGTGGCACTGGGCTGGAACCCAGGGGCTTTCTACCTCCGGGATATACTCCCAGACCTATTTTATACTTTATTTGGAAACAGGGTCTCACTAAGTTGCCAAGAGCCTAAGTAGCTGAGGCTGGCTTCAAACCTGTGCAATCCTCCTGTCTCAGGCTCCCAAATGCTGGGATTACAAGCGTGCACCACCATGATGTCTCAGTGTTTGCATATCCCCTTCCAGACTTTTATTACGTATATATGTTTCATATATATGTGTATATATAATAATGTTAATAGTATGGCTGTTTAGTAGCTTTTAGTAGTTTTTAACTAAAAACTAGAGTTAATAACATGCTTTATAGGTTTTTTATTCTAGACTTATGTTTGAAATTTTTACTTTTGTGGTGCCATTTCTTCCTGATTTTCTTATTGAAAATAAGGAAATTGATAAAATTGTTTCATTGATTATTTTTCCTCATATTCCTTGGTAGCCTTTTTCTGTTATCTGTTCTTCTAAATATTATTGGGGTCCTCAGGATGCTTCCAGATTCTCTTCTCACATTCTTCAATATACTAAGATGGTATAGATGGCTCTGTGTGTCAGCTTTCCACTGTAGGAAGCCATTTATATGATCTAGGCACTCCAGCCTTTTAGCATAAGGCATCTCTTCCCTTACATTTCCCTGATCTCTCACAGTCAGTTAATCACAAGTATTGCCAGTCTGCCTACTGAGTGTTTTTTCGGTCTATCCATAGCTTTCACCTCCATTCAGAGCACTGTCCTTTTTTCTGTTGAGATGCAACAACCTAATTGGTCTTTGAGTTTTCTAATGTGACTAATGTGCCTACTAACATACCTACTGGTCTTTATACTTGGAGCTTTTTGTGGGGGGGAAGCTATACTAAGGATTGAACCCAGGCCTCATGCATGCTAGGCAAGTACTCTAATCTGGACCCCCACCCAGGAACATTTTTTTAAAACATGTCCTTTAATTCTCTACCTAGCTGTAGTACTTTCTCTAATAAACATTTTTCCTTACCCTAGATGATATTTGCTCCCAAAACATTATATAAAAATCTTGCCCTGTTTTAACATAACATAGATAACCTGGATATCTCTTGTACTAAAAATCATAAACTTCAGTGTTATATTTATTTGGCATTGTATCCCCAGCACCTGATAATTATTTAAATATATTAAAGTCTCTCTGAATATCATCTTAAAATTTGGTATCTGTACAGAATGTCAAATATTATTATATGCAGTTAGAGGCAAGAAACAAATGTACAAACCAGATTACCTAAGTCAGTGTTTGATGAATATTGCATATTTAGATTTTGGCCAGTCTAACTTACAATGCAAATTGCATAGGTAAAAATTTACCATGTGACAGACACCAGTGCGTTATCTCACTGAGTCCTAGTAACTGTCTCATTAATGATTTTTCAAAGAGGCTAAATAGCTTGTCCAAAGTTATATTCTAAGTGATGAAGTTGGAAATTCAGACCTGGCTATGACGCTAGATCCAAAGCCCCTCTCAGAGGGGCTTTATTCATTACCATCTCTGAGCCTCTCTTCCAAATCTAGAATTATAAGCCTGGCGTGGTGGCGCACGCTTGTAATCCCTGCACTTGGGAGGCAGAGACAGGAGGATCGCAGAGGTTCGAAGCCAGCTTCTCTGGCTTAAGAGACCCTGTTTCCAAATAAAAGTATAAAATAGGTCTGGGAGTGTAGCCCAGAGGTAGAAGGGTGTCCAGGAACCCCAGTACTACAAAAAATAACAAAAACAAATCTAGAATTATAAATTTGAGTTGGAAGGGAATTTAGTGGTCATCTGTTTAGTTATTAGTACTTTTCCCTTGCTCGAATCATGTCTACAATATACTTCTAAGTTGTCATCTACCATTTGAACGTTTCCAGTAGTGTTTTATTTTGCCATCCTGGTCTTATTTAACTTTTATAAACCATTCATATGCAACAGAGGATCTTAAAATGTAAAGCAGAAAAATCTGATAATTGTCATCACTCACAAATAAAAGACAGCCGTACTAAGATACTGTAGAAATACTGAACTAGATTTGTTGTCTGATTACATCTTTGTTTTAATAGCTGCCCAAATAAAAAATATGGATTCCATTTTATGGCCATAGAAATAAGTAATATTAATAAAAACATAGTTCTGAAGTTCTTTTTCCAAAGTGGATAAGGAGACATTGCTTAGAAGGTCTTTCCTACTTCTTTTATTTTTATTTATTTTTTGTTTAGGTATTGAAGTTGGAACTTCTGCCCCTGGGCATTCTGCCTCTGAGCTGCACCCCAGCCTATTGTACTTTTTCCCTTGAAATAGGGTCTCACTATTGCTGAGGGCCTCACTAAGTTGCTGAGGCTGTCCTCAAACCTGCAACCCTTCTGTCTCAGCCTCCCAAATACTGGGATTATAAGTGTGCACCACCATACCTGGTCCTACTTTTAATTGTTCATTATTAAGTTCACTAAAAACCTCCACTTGTTCGTAAGATAAGCTTGAAGGCATGGCAGTTTTAATTATCTTTCTTATCTGGCATGACCAAACCTACAAGCCTTCTTGGCCTTTGGTTTCTTCTTCATTTTCCTTTTAGATTCAATTCTGATTGAATGGTGAGTGAGATTGGTCAGTTGGGAGATTGAGGCATAGACATTTATGGCATGTGATTATACAGTTTAAAACTTTTATTAGATTCATAAATGATTCTTCTGAATCCACAATTCTAATACGAAAAGCTCTTTGTCAACATTTTTATCCAAAAGATTGGTAAAGTCCACTTTTCCTGAGTTTTCTGTTGCCTTGCCATCACTGTCATCAGCATACATTACTTGTAAATTTCACTGGCATAGTTTTTATTTTACTTCAGTTGCCTGTGTCATGTAGGAACTGCTACACTTTCTTCTTTCACAATAAAATCAAAGGTAAGGAACATATAAAAGGGTTATTGGCTTTTTTTAAAAGCTATCTTTATCAGGGAGAAGAAAAGCTTCTTAGATCAGGTAGCCCAGCTTTACTGTGTTTCAGTGAAACACATCTATTAGTTTCTAATAATTTGAATAGCTGATTAATTTCTTAGATTTCTTAACATGTTGGGCATGTTAAGCCCAACACAATCCCATCATCAGCTTGTGCTGACTTACAAAATGTCATTAGATAATCTAGTAAATATTATAAATTATGTTCCATATTTTTCTTTATGCATGTATTAGAGTATTATAATAAATAGACCCTTGACATGTACATAGTCCTTTAAGGTGTAATTCCAGAGAGAACATTTGATAAAGACAACAAAAACAATTATTTATGGGAGAATCAGAGGGTACGAAGCCTACTGGCAAGAAAGGAAGAAAACCAGAAAGATTATAGGTGGGGCATACCATCTCAGAAGACAGTCTTATCTCTGAACTGATGTAACAAATTTCAGGTCATGATGTAAATCAAGAATTCATCCTAAAAAAATGTGCACAATATGATGTATATAGATTATCATCAACTCTTATCATTCATTATATCTAAACTGTATTGTTGTTATTGCCTAGAGTTCTACCAAAATCCATTTTTGAATTATGTGATTCTAAAGCAGTGATTGTCTAGGATACTGTGTAGTTTAAAAGCAAAGCAACATTTTATCCTACTGTTTTTATTTTTTGTTATTCATATATACTGTTGAAATTTTATATAAGGCTAAAGAAAGGCCTGGGATATTTTTAGTTTTTTAAAAACTTTTATGTTGAAATAATCTTACTACATTTAGTAGATGATGGGAAATTTTTTCACCATAATTTTGAGAGTATTTTATTCTAAACAATGAAATTTTGAGAATCTAAAGAGGATCAATAAGAGCCTTATTAGTGTTCAGTCCTTAGGAATGCTGTGCTTATTTAATAAGCTGTTGTTAATTGAAATCTCAAGTTGAACCATTTTTATTAGCATCTATTTTTAACTCCCATAAGTCCTTAACAGTTGACTGATAGAGTACAAAAATCAAGTAAATGTATGATAACTAGGATTGTTTAATTCTTTTGAGTGAAACATAACTATAAAACCTGTTTTTTAATTCTAATAATAATTGTTTTATGATTAGAATAGTAGCTTAGCTTTTATTTAATACATAATTTAAGATACAGTAAGAGAGTAAATCTTGCCAGGCGTGGTGGCGCATGCTTATAATCCCCGTGCTTGGGAGGCAGAGACAGGAGGATCATGCAGGTTCGAAGCCAGCCTCAGCTACTTAGTGAGACTCTCAGCAACTTAGTGAGACCCTGTTTCCAAATAAAGTATAAAATAGGTGTGGGAGTGTAGCCCGGAGATAGAAAGCCTCTGGGTTCCACCCCCAGTACCACCAAAAAAAAAAAAAAAAGAAAGTAAATCTTATAAAGTGTCTAAGTCCAAGTCCAAATTAACCTAAACAACAGAAGAAACTAATTGTTTCCTATTGTAAAACAGTCTCACATAGTCTGCAACAGCAGTTCTTTAAGATAGGTAAAACTGTGACCCTATTTTATAGTTGATGCTGGTTTCAGTATGTTAACTTGCTAGGATCACTTTACCAGTAACTGGGTAAGTTCTTATTTTAAAATAGCTTGTCAGTTTGCCGGGCGTGGTGGCACATGCTTGTAATCCCAGCATTTGGGAGGCTGAGACAGAAGGATCGCGGTTCAAGGACAGCCTCATCTACTTTGTGAGGCCCTCTGCAATTCAGACCCTGTTTCAAATAAAGAATAAAAAATAGGGCTGGGAGTATAGCTCAGAGGTAGAATGCCCTTGGGTTCCATTCCCAGTACTGAAAAAAAATAAAATAAAAAATAAAAAAGCTTGTCTGCTTTGAAAGCCTATGCTATTAACACTTTATTATTGTTTGAGAACTTAGCTTCTTAGACAACTGCAACGTTTAAACTGCTTTGCCTCCAAGAATGTCTTGTTCTGACATTAAGCAGAAAGCAAATGTGACTTAAACTAGGTGGAATTATGCCACTAACCTAGCTTTACTCCTCCAGCCATACATCAGTAATGTCTATATTTGTTGAATGTGTTTCTTTGCTAAGTCAATATAGATTTTTCAACATGCCAATTGCTAAATATTCATTGATTAATTAAAAGTATAATAAAGACCAGATTCCCCACCCCCATTACAGTATTCTGTTCATTTAATTAAGGATGGATGACTATGCATTGTGATGCCTCTTTAGTCTAAATGAGAATCAAGCAATTATCTCTTTTAAAATAACTTATGATATTCTCAAGCCAGGTGTGGTGGCTCATGCTTGTAATCCCAGCACTTGGGAGGCTGAGACAGGAAAATCCGGGTTTGCGGCCAGCCCCAGCTACTTAGTGAGACCCTGTTTCTAGATAAAATATAGGGCTGGAGGTGTAGCTTGGAGATAGAATGCCGCTTGGTTCCATCCCCAGTACTGCAAACAAAATAAATTAAAAAAAAATTAAAAACCCTTCATGATATTCTCTTATTTTCCTGGGTTTAACCCTATTTCAAAACATTCTTTTGACAACCTTTTTTTTTTTATTATTATCCCTTCACTGTGAGGACACATTAACAAGGGACATAAAGTAGCAAAGAAAAATTAGTTAACCTAAGAACAAAAGCTAGGTTTTAGATATGCAATCCTAATAGCTAGCCTATTATAATTTTGCTTTGTCATGCATATTGTCCATAAAAGTAGGTATTTTTATAAAGCTATTTTATATAGCATCTCTACCTTCAAGAAATGGACATAAATGAAAATGGAAAATGCTAGCTATAAATGGGTAAAATTATTGATATTTTCTTCACAGGTATTTCGTTTGGGCATATAAAGGGTTAGTCTCATTTCACTTTGTTCATATCTTATTGTAGCTATGGGATTGAAAGGATTTGTTTAAGAATGACTATTTAGTGGAGGGAAACAAGCAATAATATGTAGAATGCTTAAGAAAGAAAAGACAAATGTGAAGCCACTAGATGAAAGGAATAGCATTTCTAAGGATAGTTCCTTCCCAAGCCCAGCTTTTCTTAATACTTCACATGTTGGTTTTCTCCAATGTTTTGGCCCCACTTATCTTCTCACTTTTTTTTTTTTTTTTTTTTTTTTTTTTTGGTGGTACTGGGGATAGAACCCTTCTACCTCCAGGCTACACTCCCAGACCTGTTATACATACATACATACATACACACACACACACACACACACACACACACACACATACATACATACATATTTGGGGGGGGTACTGGGGTTCCTGGAAGCCCTTCTACCTCCGGGCTATGCTCCCAGACCTATTTTTTGTACTTTTATTTGGAAACAGGGTCTCTTAAGCCAGTGCGGCTGGCTTCTAACCTGCGCCATTCTCCTGTCTCCGCCTCCCAAGCACAGGGATTATAAGCTTTCGCCACCACGACCAGCTTATCTTCTCACTATTTGAACAAACTCAGCTTCTCCCACAGTTTGAGCCATGCACCACATTCTGACAAGCCTTAAATCTAGACTTCTCGGCCAGAGACTAAAGTTCTAGATACTTATTTCCTGTGACCTTCTTTCTATATTTCTCCACCAGGAACTACATTTCAAGTGAAATTTAAAATTTCTCATTTTGTCATCTAAATTCTCAGGTGTATCCACCACTCACTCCCCCTCTTTAGCCCTCCCCCAAATCTGTCCACCTTCATATTATGACATACTAGCTATCTCCCAACTCATAGATGCTCCAGGCTAAAAATCCCTAGTCATCTTGGGCATTTTCTTCATCAGAGGTAAGTCCCTTTCCCTTATCTCTCTAATCCTCATAGATTCTCTCTTCAGTTGTAAAAACTATTTGAACTGGGCATGGTGGCACATACCTGAGATCCTAGTACCTAGGAAACTGAGATATGAGGAGTATAGGGCCATGGCCAGCCTCAGCAACTTAGTGAGACCCTGTTTCAAAATAAAAAGTAAAATAGCCTGAGGCTATAGCTTAGAGGTAGAACACCCCTGGTTCAATCCTCAGTAACACACTCATACACACACACACAAACACACACACACACACCTATTTAATCTTTACACACTACTTCATGCTTGTCACCAAGCATCTTTTATTGTCATACTGTCTATGCTTCTGCTTTCCCTTTACTTGCATAAATTACTTTTTTCTAAGACCTATCTTGAATGTTACTGCTCTCTAAACAGCTCTTTACCCTTCCAAAATAAAACAACAGTGTTCACATGGTTTCACTGAATTCCACAAAACTCTGAAACTAAAGTCATTCCAATATAAATAATTTGCCAAAAGAAATTACTTGAGGGGAGGCCAAGCTGCAATAAGCACTTACTAATTTCACATCAAGTGATCTTTCCACTAATGGATGCTGCCCAACTTCATATTCTTCCAACCAATATTTGTTGAATATCAGCTATTATGTAGATGAAAACATGGTGGGGTTTGTCAGTTTAAGTCTCAATTAGAAAGGTAAATGCTACTAAGATTTGGGTATATAGGAAATAAGAGGCGACGTTTGTTTTGAATTCATAACCTGTGCTTTTGTAGGATTTGACTTAACCTTGTATGACTTAGATGTTTGCCTAGAAGAGTATATGGCAAGTTTAACTTTAGACTAAAAATAAGGGAAGAGATTAAAGATTATTGCCCTAGTTATTTGTTTTGAGTATAATTGAGATGGTAGTATAACCCTAGTCTCTTAGATACCAAAGACTACTTATAGACAAAGTAGGAAATTGCTTTGAGGTCAATCTGATATGGCTGCTTTGTTTTAGACCTAGGAAAAGAGGCCATAGAATCAGAATAGCAAGTGACATTAGGACTCAGATTTCAAGTATACAATCTTTGAGTCCAGACTTGTACAGCATGTGCATTCTTTAGTAGGTGGCTGCCAGACTTGTGGTAGATTTTTATCAAGCATCTACAAGAGTTTTGTCTGGTAAAAGACAAACTAATTACACATGGCATATATGGGGTTAGGTGCTGTGGGTCATGGCTTACTATTCAGTAATACTATTAATTTTGAAGCCAGGCGTGATGACGCATGCTTGTAATCCCAGTATTTGGGAGCCTGAGACAGGAGGATCACAGGTTCAAAGCCAGCCTCAGCAGCTTAGTGAGGTCCTCGGCACCTTAGTGAGACCCTATTTCCAAATAAAATATAAAAATAGGTCTGGGAGTATAGGCCGAGGTAGAAGGCCCCTGGGTTCTACCCCCAATACCAAAATAAATAAATAAATACTATTAATTTTGTTAGGCTTAGGGAAGTCCTTACAGAATAGAAAACATTTGATCTGAGAGCTTTTTATAAAAGAATGGTAGAATTTCCATAGAAATATTAAAGAGTGCAAAAATGTGAAAAAAGAATAGGAGTGGAAAAAAAAAGTATAGACGATCTCAAGGAGTTAAAGATACCCAGTTAAAAATTTCAAGAGATATTTTAAGTGATTTAAAGAATATAAAGGTTAGGACTTAAAATAAATATAAAGGTGCTTCATTAGTAAGCTAGTTAACTGATGGGGGGGCATTTTTATGTCATCGCTCTGAAGAATTCTGAATTTTAAAAAGGTTAAATGGATTTAGCTATACCTATAGGGTTTTTATAACTCACTGCTTGTTCTATACTCCACTGCTTGTTGATTTCTGAAGTTAATACAATAACATTGTACGTTTTTCTTTTTATTTTCTTTGACATTTTCTGTCATGTTCTTTCTCTAATTTTGTTCATTTGCATACAGTTATACCATGAAAAATCCCCATGGACTTTAGGTAGTAGAAATGCTATTTCTTCCATAGTAGAGGAAGGAAATGCTATTGTTGACCCTTTAAAGGTCTCTTATACAGTAGCTACTAATCATAGTCCCTTTTACTAGAAGTCTTTCTCCTTCATCTTAATCTTTTTCCTAACCTAGCTGAAATAATTTTAACTCTTACATATTTTAATATATTCATTATATTAAAAATTGGAGAGGCTGTCTTTTTTTAATTTAAAAGTTTTACCTTTGCCAAGTGTGGTGGCACATGCTTATAATCCCAGTACTTGGGGAGGCTGAGACAGGAAGATCGCAGGTTCATGGCCAACCTCAGCTACTTAGTGAGAGCCTTCCCAACTTAGTGAGACCCTGTTTCAAAATAAAGCCCAGGGTTCAATCCCTAGTACCACCAAAAAGAAAGTATTATCTTCAAGGAAAGAGGGTCCCTCCTTTAAAATCAGTATTGAAAATTGTAAGCTAGGAGTGATGGCACACAGGCCTGTAATTCAGCATTTGGGAAGCTGAGACAGGAAGATTGCTTCTATCCCATTAAGACTAAAGTATTGTTTTTACAATTTCTAGAATGAAATATGGAAATTCATGCTCTCTGCTTTATATCTTTTCTGTATAATTAACATTATTTAGGCTTTTGTGTTAGGTGTTATGAGCTAGAAATCAGTTGAAATTTGAAATTCTCTCCCTCTTTTTTCTCTAAGGCACCAGTATACATCCAAGTACAGGTGGTGGTCAGTCATACATATTTCCTAGTCTCTAGGAAATGATTTACATACCATCCCTTGATATGGATGCTTCACTCTGCAGTAATCTATGATCAAATTACCTAGTTGGCTGCTATGTAAATAGTATAGTCAACTCAAGAAAATCTGGCAAAAATGCTGCTCTCCTCCTACCCGTTCCTTATTGCTTTTTTTTTTTTTTTTTTTTTTTTGGTGGTACTGAGGTTCCTGGAAACCCTTCTACCTCCAGGCTACACTCCCAGACCTATTGTTTATATTTTTATTTGGAAACAGGGTCTCTTAAGCCAGCAAGGCTGGCTTCGAACCAGCGTGATCCTCTTGTCTCCGCCTCCCTAGTGCTGGGATTACAAGCATGCGCCACCATGCCCGGCTCCTTGTTGCATTTTGACACAAAGGAAAGAAATAAGTCTTTGCATCATGACATATCTTCCTTAATATTTGTCTAATAAGAAAAAACTAGATAGTGCTTAAAATCATTTAAGTAAATGTGATTCATTTTCTTCCAGTATTTATTGTTTAACTTGAAATAATAGAATATTAATTAACCTTTTTAAATTTATTTGAAATATTTGGATGTAATTGTGACATTGCTGTGCAAATTCACTTCTAGCAGATAGAGTATATATAGGATAACATTCTCAGATAAAGGATTATTGGCTAAAAGAGTGAATAAATAAGGGAGAGAGAGTTGAGTGGAAAATCTGTTAGAAAAGGGTATTACATTATAGCTCTTATCTGTATTTTTATTATGATTAGAATAATGATTATTTTTTCATGTTAACTGCTAGTGTGAATTCATTTTTCTTTTGGACTTTTAGTCTAACAGATTTCTAGAAGTGCTTTATTTGTTAAGAGAATTATTAAAGAAGTTTTATATATTTATTTTTTCCAGGATATAGCTATAGATAGGCCTCTCCCACCCCAGAATGTTAAAGACATTTTTAAATTAGCTTTTCTGAGGCCCTTAATAAACAAACAATATAGTTGACTTTACCATATGAATACAACTTTAAAAAATTATTTTGACATAATTAAATGTTCACAAGAAATTGCAAAAATAAAAAAACAGGGAGGTCCCATGTACTCTTCATCCAATTTTTCCTATTGTGTGACAGTAGTACAATGCCAGAAGCAGGAAGTTGATATAATACAGTCCACTACAGGTGTACTCTTTGCAGTTTTTTTTTCCTGGCCAGTAATTTGGCATAAATAAACTAGATGGAAACAAAATGTGATGGGAAGCATTGGTGAACAAAGTAGAAAATGTTAACAGTATCATTCATTACATAAGTACTTTTTATTTTTTGGTAAAAGCTTTTACCAGTTACTTGAGAAAATAATGTCAGTTTTGTATTTTGTAGGTAGCCATCTTATCTATGCTTGCTCTGGATAAATAATAGCTTTAAAATCCACATTTTGTTTTACTAAGAATAAAAATATGGGGTATTTTTTTGGAGAATTTTAATCATGAAATTAAGCTGGGCGTGGTGGCGCACGCTTGTAATCCCCGTGCTTGGGAGGCTGAGACAGGAGGATCGCGCAGGTTCAAAGCCAGCCTCAGCTACTGAATGAGGCTCTCAGCAACTTAATGAGACCCTGTTTCCAAATAAAATAGGTCTGGGAGTATAGCCCAGAGGTAGAAAGCCTCTGGGGGTTCCACCCCCAGGACCACCAAAAAAAAATTAATCATGAAGTTAAGCAGATTATTTATATTTATAGAGTTTATGGTCTGTAATCAGAATACTTAAGATTATTGAATTCTTAGCTTAATTTACTAGTAGTTTCATCTAACAGTTTATTCTTAACTCTAAGTCTTGCATTTGGCCAGAGACTAAGTCTGTATCAAATTAATTTTACTCACTTAGACTCTTTCCAAATGAGTGTTACTTGTTCTTATGTTAAACTAAATATTTTTAGTCCCCTCTTACAGAAGACTGGTGGGTTTTTTAAATTATATTTTACCTTCACAAGCTTGCTTAACTATAGATTCATTACATTTACCCTTTGTAATCAGAAACTTCTTATTTCTTTTTTCTGTAAAAAACAAACATACATTTATTTAGAGAACAGGCAAAATGTTAAGTTAGAATTAATTCATTTTAGTAGTAATGATGTTATATCTTTTATATAACATTAAGTGAAGATTATAGATGATTTGCTAGAAACAGTATGTGATTTCTGAGGACAGATCTCCAAAAGAGAGGCTTTCTAGTCATGTGTTTATGAAGAATCAGTTTTACCTAGTTTGCAAAAGGGGGCTTGGCCAAGAAGAATCAAATTTGCCAACTCAAAGGAATTCTAACTACAAAAGATTTAAGTCTGTAATTTGAAGAGTTCCTTCAGTGTATTTGTAATTGTGGTTGTAACTATATAGAAAGTTAAGTGTCTTTGAGTGAAGCAAGGTAATTATATTTATTTTCCACTTGTAATTACTTATAATTTTAAGATACCTTTAGCTTTCCAACAAACCAGAACATTGTAGTTTTTAGTAAATAGGTAAACTGTATTGGCTATCCAATGATTGCTGAGCAAGTGTGTTTTCTAAGAAGTTGCCTCCCTTATTCTCAGAGCTGAACCTCTTCTATGAATGTGCTAGACAGATAAATGGCATGTTATTAATGTGGTGTAATCTTTAGGTCCATGGTTTCACAACTAACACTTGGTGCTTAGTTAAAACAATAATATATACAACTCGGGATTTATTTTAGGTCATTCTAGATGGTTGAGGGTTTTTTTCATTCTGTTATGTAAGGAAAAGTATATGTTTTGATATTAAGTGTAGGTTTGCATCCTGTTCCTAGCCTTGTTTCTTTGAACAAGCCACTTGGCCTCAGTTTCCTCATTTATAAAATGAAATTATTGCTCAATCTAGTTATAAGGACTCACTAAAATAGTTTGTGCCAGCCGTAAAATTGGTAGTCATTAATTATGCTTTTGCTTTCCGTTGTTGCTTTGTTAATTAGTATATACCATAGAGGGGAGGACAGAAGATAGTAGTCAAAATGTGTCCACTTGGAAAGAGAAATTTGCACCTTTCTATTTAGAGAAGTAGCTATTATCTGTCCATATCACTACAAATAAAGAAGTTGATTTCTCAAGAGTTTTTTTTTTTTTTTTTAATGTGAATTCAAGTTAGATTGCCCTTGCCTTCACTGATCTTTTAACTTGTAGAGGTTCTTTTCCTGGTCTCTTTTCTTCTTGGTGATTTTGCAAGTGATGTCTCTGAATAAGAGTAAGCAGACCCAAGGAACAAAAGCTTATGGGGGTGACTAGATGAGATGAATTAAAAGGGAGCAGGATGGAAAGACAAGCTGTCTCACTCTGGTCTTGATACTCTTTCTGTGAATGTGATTGTAATTGGCTTTATTTAAACAGTTAAGTTCAAGCCAGGTGTGGTGGTACATACTTGTAATCCCCCTTGGGAGGCTGAGACAGGAGGATCACACAGGTTCGAATCCAGCCCCAGCCACTTAGTGAGGCTCTCAGCAACTTAGTGAGACTCTGTTTCCAAATAAAATAGAAAATAGGTCTGGGATTATAGCTGGGAGGTAGAAAGCCCCTGGGTTCCACCCTGAGTACCACCAAAAAATAAAAAAAGTATTTAATTTTAATATAGGTCTCACCAAGTTGCAGAGGGCCTTCCTAAGTTGCTAAGACAAGCTCATTTGGTTCTTTTGGGGCAGTTCCAGTAAATAAAAAGTTAACATATAAAAAGTAACATATCTTCTTACTACCTTTTTTGGGGGTTACCTCATTATATATCCTATGTTGGAAGTACTAAAAAGTAAGACAGGAAATCTTCCCTTAGGGAGCCAAATTTCAGAAACTAAAATTAACCAGAAAAATGTGATGTGAATGCAGTAATAATAATAACAACAGCAACAAGGTGGAATACTATAACATTAGGTGAAGGAAGCAAACTTGAAGGGAAATTATCCTTTTTACATCCTCCCCCTTCTCTCTCTCTCTTATTTTTTTTTTTTTTTTCAGTACTGTGAATGCAACCCAGGGGCCTTTCTACCTCCAAGTTACAGCCCCCAGCCCTGTTTTTTTATTCTTTTGGGGGGGGGGGGTTGCGGGGTTGGGGATGGAACCCAGGGGTATTCGACTGCCAAGCTATGCTCCCTGCCCTATTTTTTTATTCTTTATTTTGAAACAGGGTCTCCCTAAGTTATAGAGGGCCTCACTAAGTAGCTAAAGCTGTCCGCAAACCACGATCCTCCAGTCTCAGCTTCCCAAATGCTGGAATTACAAGTGTGCGCCACCATGCCCAGCTATTCTTTATTTTGAAACAAGGTTTCATTGAGCTACAAAGGGCCTCACTAAGTAGCTGAGGCTGTCTGTGAACCGTGATCCTCCTGTCTCAGCCTCCCTTACGCTGGGATTGCAAGCTTGTGCCACCACTCCCGACTACATTAACTTTGATTACCATAGAATACACCTTACTACCCTCATTGAAACTATTTATAAGCCATGTTCTGGCTCTGGTATTTTTATTATAAATCTGCCTACTTAAAGCATTGGTTCACAAAACTTAGTTTTTATCATAATCACCTGGAGGACTTTTTTTTTAATACATTACCTGGCTCCATCTCAAGAGTATCTAATTCAGTGTGTCTAGAGTGGATCCAAGTATTTCCATTTCTAGCAAGTTCCCAGGCAATGTGGATGCTTCTGGTCCAAGAACTACACATTTTTTTTTTTCCTGCAGTACTGGGAATTGATTTCAGGAGCATTCTACCTCCAAGGTAGACTCCCAGCCCTATTTTTTATTCTTTATTTTGAAACAGGGCCTGGTCTTAGTTGCAGAGGGCCTCACTCTAAGTAGCTAAGGCTGTCAGCGAACCTGCAATCCTTTTGTCTCAGCCTCCCAAGTACTGGGATTACAAGTGTGCACCACCATGCCTGGCTTAGAACTGTACTTTTCAAACTATTAATTTATCTAAATTCAAAAAAAATTTTAATAGCTTCCCAGTATCAGCTATTAAGTGTTTCAAATCTGATGACTCACATTTCTAATTACTTTTCAGTATGCGTGTGAGCTCTTATGTGTCAAACATGTTGTTCACTTTACAAAAGTGAAGATACAGAATCTTTCTCGAGAAGCTCAGTCTAATAGGATCAGCACTGGTAGTGTAGTAATAGTAAAATTAGTCGCGCGCGCGCGCGTGTGTGTGTGTGTGTGTGTGTGTGTGTGTGTGTGTGTGTCTCTCACTGGGGATTGAATCCAGAGGCGTTCTACCTTTGAGATGATCCCCCAGCCTGATCGATTTTATTTCTTATTTAAAAACAGGAGCTGGGCGTGGTGGCACACACTTGTAATCCCAGAATTCGGGAGGCTGAGACTGGAGGATCGCGGTTCGCGGACAGCCTCAGCTACTTAGGCCCTCCGCAACTTAGTGAGACCCTGTTTCAAGATAAAGAATAAAAAAGGGCAGGGGGTATAGCTCAGAGGTCAAATGCCCCTGGATTCCATCTCCAGAGCTGTACCCCCCCAAAAAAAAAAACAGGGTCTCACTAAATTGCGGAGGGTCTCACTCAATTGCCGAGGCTGGCTTCTAACCTTCGATCCTCTTGTCTCAGCCCCCCAAGTTCTGGGATTACAAGCATGTACCACCATGCCTGTCTGTCACTACCATATATTGAATGCTCAGTATGCTAGTAACGATATACCAGCTATTGTTTGTTTATGTTTGTTGTTGTTGTTGTTGTTGTTGTTGTTGTTGTTGTTGTTGTAGGTCTGGTGATGAAACCCAGGGACATTCAACCTCCGAGCTACACCCCTGCCCTATTTTTTTATTCTTTATTTTGAAAGAGGGTCTCACTAAGTTGCGGGGGGCATTACTAAGTAGCTGAGGCTGTCTGCGAACCGCGATCCTTCTGTCTCAGCCTCCAGAATGCTGGGATTACAAGCGTATGCCACCACGCCCAGCTCCAGCTATTGTTTAAACTCATTTAATCCTCAAAAGGATTTTATTAATTAAGGCATATAATTCTTATTTTAGATGAAAAAATTAAATCTATAAAAGTTGAATATTTTTTAAGAATTCATACAGTATGAGTATATGGAGAAGCTAGAATTTGCTTTCTTTTTTCTGTACTATAAAGAAGTAAGGCATGATGGTGCATGCCAGTAATTCCAATACTTGAGAGGCTGAGACAGGAAGATCACAGGTTCGAAGCCAGCATTGGCAACCTAGTGAGATTCTGACCAACCTAGCGAGACCCTGTTTGACAATGAAAATAAAGAGGGCTGGGATGTAGCTCAGAGGTAGAATACCCCTGTGTCCAACCCTCAGCACCCACCAAAAAATGTTAGTGGACCTTAGGAAGGATGAAATGAATAATTGACTTTATGTTAGAAAATTTAAAAATATTACAGAAATGATGGTGCTGGGGCATGTTAAGAGACAAGTAAAAGATAGCTGCATGAACTGAAACTATGTAAGCATTTTCAACTGAGGGAGCATTTTCTGCAAAGTCAGGAAATTTGAAAGCATATCTTAGATTGCAGATAGTTATGTAAGGCCATAATACAGTGGGCCAGGGGAACTATAAGAAGAAAAGAGACCATAAAAGGTGGAGGTTTCTTCCCTTTCTTCCTTTCCCCTGTGCCTTTCACTCTATAAGCCAGTGTTCTCAAGCATGGTCAAGCAGCAGAATCAGCAGCATCTGGGAACTCATTAGAAATGCAAACTCCTGTATCTATGTTCATAGCTGCACAATTCACCATTGCCAAACTATGGAACCAGCCAAGATGTCCATCAACAAATGAATGGATTACAAAACTGTGGGATATGTACACAATGGAATTTTACTCAGCCATTTAAAAAAACACAATTACATCATTTACAGGGAAATGGATAGAACTAGAAGACATTATGCTAAGTGAGATTGGTCAGTCATGAAAAAGAAGAAATAGGATGTTTTCCCTAATATGCAAAAGCTAAGGAGAAATGGGTAACAGGAGGAACTCTAGATGAAGAAGGAGATCCTATAGAGGAGCAAATAAGGCAACCCAACTGAGGGGATGGGAAGGGAAAGAGGAAAACTCTCTAAAGCACATGATGTACTTAAATATATCAAAGTCAATCACTAAGCCAAGCATGGGAAGGAGGGCTCATCCTTCCTCGTGAAGGAATGGGATGACTACAATGCACCAATAAAAAAAATTTTTTAATGTAAACTTCTGAGCCCCACCCCATACCTACCCAATCAGAAATTCTGAAGTGGGCCGGGCGTGGTGGCGTATGTTTGTAATCCCAGTGCTTGGGAGGCTGAGACAGGAGGATCGCACAGGTTCAAAGCCAGCCTCAGCTACTTAGTGAGGCTCTTAGCGACTTAGATACCCTGTTTCCAAATAAAATATAAAATATGTCTGGGAGCATAGCCCAGAGGTAGAAAGCCTCTGGGTTCTACCCCCAGTACCACCAAAATAAATACATAAAAAATAAAAAAGAAATTCTGAAATGGAGCCCAGCCACCTGTGTTGTTACCAGACTCCCAGATCACTCTGTGCATCCTAACTTGAGACCTCTGCATTAAGTTATTGAATAGCAGCCTATAAAATAGGCAAAGGTCATTACTTTATAATGATATCATTATATCTGTGACTAATTTAATTCTGTTACAGTGCTCACAAAAATTGATATATTAATACCTTTTAAGGGATATGTATCTACAGCATTATCCATTCATACGTTGTTACCCATTTTCTCTGTAACTGTAAAAGATCAGTAGGGGGAAAAGTTTGTTAAATTAATATTCAAAGAATAGCGTGATAATTATTCCTTAGCTACAGGAAGGATTTGGAAATGTACTGACTTATTTTAACCATTAAAAAAAAAAAGAATGAGTTGGGTATAGTGGTTCATGCTTGTAATCCCAGTACTTGGGAGGCTGAGACAGGAGGATCACAGGTTCAGTGCTAGCCTCAGGTACTTAGTGAGGTCCTCTGCAACTTAGTGAGATCCTGTTTCAAAATAAAGAATAAAAAATAGGGCTTGGGGTATAGCTCGGAGGAAAAATGCCCCTGGGTTTGATCCCCAGTGCTGGGGTGAAAAAAAGGAAAGAAAAAATATCCACGCATGGTGGTGTACATCTGTAATCCCAGTACTTGGGATGCTGGAGGAGGGCAGGGGGATCGCTGGTTCAAGGCCAATGTCAATAACTTAGCAAGACCTTGTTTTTAAAATAAAAATAATAAAAATGACTGGGGGTATAGCTTGGATGTAGAGTGCCCGTGGTTTCTATCCCCAGAATTCAAACCCCTCCTCCAAAAAAAGAAGCATTAAACCTTTACATTTCTTTTTCCAATTGCTTGTTAAGGTTTAAAACTGATGATAAAGTTGACATTTTAAAGTATTTAAATGTTTTGAAGGAATAGAATCTCTTAAGTCATGAAAAATTCAGTCTTTACTGGTAGAAATAAAATATAAAAATTTTAATTTGCAGTACTCAAGCAAATGCTAAATTAAGTGCCTGTCACCATCATTTTTGCTCCAGTGCAATTGATATTTGTGGTGACTGGATTTACATGCATTCTGGCACTAAACACTAACACCTTACAGTTTATATAGCTCTGTATTTTGTAATTACATGTTACTTTGCATAGTTCTCTCCAAGCATTTAAAGCCAGCATTACAAAATATGTAATGTTTTGTATATCCTTTCCAATTATTAGGTGTATGGAGCCCTTCTTCATCTTAGAAATGACAACAGCAAAAAGTGAAATAATCTGCTACAATTAATACAGTTAATGCTCAAATAAACTTAGTGTTTTCCATGTACTGATTCAGATTTTGAGGAACTTAGAAGTAGAAAGTCTATTGAAGCATTGACATCAACTCATTTTTAGACGGAAAAACTGTAAAATGTCCAGAAAAGCTAAATAGGTGATTTGCTTATGTTTACACAGGCAGCAAGTAGGAGAACCAAGATTCCAGCCAGGCCTACTTGGGTTACGATCTAAAAGGCACAATTACTTCTAATGATATCAATCTAATGTAACCTGAGACTCAATCTGATATAACATTGAAGGTCCACAAAATTTAGTGTAAATAGTCTCATATACTTAAGTATCAAAATCTCAAGTGGGCTATATTTTATGAGTATATGGTAATGTTTTGCATTAAAATGCCTT
This sequence comes from Muscardinus avellanarius, assembly GCF_963383645.1. Taxonomy (NCBI): domain Eukaryota; kingdom Metazoa; phylum Chordata; class Mammalia; order Rodentia; family Gliridae; genus Muscardinus; species Muscardinus avellanarius. Next base: position 115,781,242 of record NC_137790.1, read on the forward strand.
AAAGACCTCTTTGTATTAATACAATAAAATGTAAGATTTTACTTCACAAGAATACTTTCAAAAATTTCTTTTTCAAAATTTATAAAAATATCAATAAGATAATATAGATTCTTGCCACTCTTTCTAAAAACTTGGAAATATTAATGGTCCACTGAAGACCATTATTCAACCTTCTATATCATTATGACACAAATGCTGAAGTGATATTTGAATTTGGGGTGTACTTACTGACTAGGCTACTTTCAGTTATTTTCAGGAAAACTGGTCTAAACCATGTGCCTTATTAGGAGGTGATTTTTGCCAGCAAAAATAACATAATAATCAAAGAATATAGATCTGCCAGAATACTGAGTTTACCAGCCCTGCCCAAAAGTCCTCTGAATTGTTTGTTGAAGTCATCTCTACAAATTTAAAAAAAAAAAACAGATGTTAACATATAAAAATGTATAGAATAGTTATTGTTTTGATATAATAATCAGTGGGATTTTCACAGGAAAGATGATTAGAATTTATACTTTGTTAGTGAATTTTAAGAGATAAGGAAAGGGTACTGCTCACTCAAAATGTGTCCTTAAAGACTGCTAAAGAGAGAACTACTGAATAAAATTGGGTGTTTTTTTTTGTTTGTTTGTTTTTTTTTTTTTTTTTTTTGGTGGTACTGGGGTTCCTGGAAGCTCTTCTATTGCCGGGCTACACTCCTCGACCTATTTTATATTTTTTATTTGGAAACAGGGTCTCTTAAGCCAGCAAGGTTGGCTCCAAACCAGCGCGATCCTCCTGTCTCCGCCTCCCAAGTGTGGGGATTACAAGCATGCGCCACCACGCCCGGCAAGGGAATTATTTTTGAAGTAGCATTTGGGTATCATAGACAATTATCAATGTTGGAACTTACAAAAGAATTTGAGAAGTTCTCTGTTTACTGAGACCTTAATTTGAAAAGTTAGAACTCCGAGACAAATTGTGAGAATATACTTAAGCCATTTTATCATCTTGATTTTAAGTAAACACAATTGTCTTTTACATTATTTGAGGTTGGAAGGGAGGTTAAATTTTTTTAGAATAATTTAATGAAATATTCTAATTTTTTCCAGTGCATCTGGGGGAGGTGTTGTAGCCATTGACAACAAAATAGAACAAGCAATGGTAAGTAAAATTAATAGTTCCCTCCTTGCATAGTTTGTTGGTTGTATAGAGTACTTGGTTCCTATCAATTCTAGATAACAAACACCTAATTTCCCTAAATCAAAGATAAATTATATTTTTGATAGATTTAGTTAAAGATTCTAGAACATTGAGAAATTTTAGTCTAGCGGTACCACCCAATTTCTCCCATTTGAACACCCACATTTTATGCATTAAAGGCCTTTGAAGGGGCATATATGTAATCACAGGCAGTGTGTTCTCAATTGAACATCCTCCTCCTCTGGTCATCATGGGCATGGTCTCACTGAGCATTATGAGCAGACATTTTTCAGGTTCTGGCCAATGCTATTGATATCGATTTTTTGTTGTTCCCTTATAGATATTTTGTTCATATTATATAAGATATTTTGATTCAATATTAAAAGTATGGATAAGCTATAAATAAGGACTGTTAGTCTAGAACTGTAATAAAAATCCTAAAGTTTAAAGTTGGAAATTACGACTATTTTGTCTCTAGCTTTCTGACTAGTTTAATATCAGACATCTTTCCGTTGAAACATTAAAAGCAAGAACAGAAATACTAATTTTAAAAATAGTGTGTTTTTAGGGCGCCAGGTAGGCTAGAACCAAATAGCTTCACCTTTCCCTTCCACTATTCTTGACATTCCCAATTTTGTTTTTCACAGGATCTGGTGAAAAGCCATTTGATGTATGCAGTAAGAGAAGAAGTGGAAGTTCTAAAGGAACAAATAAAAGAATTAGTTGAAAGAAACTCTTTACTTGAACGAGAAAATGCACTGTTAAAATCTCTTTCAAACAATGATCAATTATCCCAGCTCCCAGGCCAACAGGCCAATCCTGGTAGCACTTCTCAACAGCAAGCAGTGATAGCACAGCCTCCGCAGCCAACGCAACCTCCACAGCAGCCGAATGTCTCCTCAGCATAAAGCTTTCCTAAGCCTCATTAAGGAAAAAACTGAAAGCAATCTGTCCTTGTGTGCCACTGGTGTTCTTTCCACTTTATACGAAAGCAAGTAGCCATGCTTTGGTTGTGTGTTTGGCCTTTTCAGTATTAGACAATCATCCTACAAGAGCTTTTTCTCTCTCTCTTAAGATGTCATGCAGCGCTCTTGATGTCCAGTTCTATGTCATCAGTACACAAGGAGAATAATAGATGGGATTATTAAAGCAAGCAGAGTCTGCATTTTACCTGGTGCGCATGAGTTAGGGTCTTTAAAGAGTTTTGATGGCTCTCCCATGTTTCCTATGACCCATGGATTTACCTTGAGCCTTCCTATCACATTATAAATAACAGTTCATCTAAAGAGCCACTTTTCTTTCAATATCAGTAAACATTTGCCTACATAAGTTTTCATTTATTTGTGTTTTATTTATTACAGGGCTGCTATTTTCATAATGTACATGAACAATGTCACAGAACTTTTTTAATTTTTTGAATAATTAATAAGTATCAGTAAAGGAAAGACAGGATTGTGTTTAATAGATAAAACGTTTAGGCAATAATTGAACAAAAGAATCCTGGCATATTTCTAACACTAATGGCAATTTACCTTTGGTATTTATTTTCAGTAGCAAAGACCCAGCTTGAATGTAAATTTTGTATAGTGTAAGTATGAGAACATAGTGCAACTGTACAGGTAGTCACCAGTTATTGTGATATAATAAATAATTGGGCTATTTTGATGAAGAAAACTTTGTTCATTTGTTTCTACTTTCTAATAGAGAAATTGCCACGATTCCTCTGCTTTTCAACATTTCGTATGACTTTTTTGTTTCGGTTGGGAATAAAAAGCTGTGAAATTGTTCAACCTACTTTGTAACCAAAGAAGCAAAGCTGTGTAATGGAGTTTTGTTTTGTTTTTTTTTTATAATGCACATTCTTTATGTATTTTTATTTAGTGTTTCCTCGGTCACAATTTTCTTTGCTGTCTAGCATGATCTGCATGACCTATAATCTTTGAACCACTTTCGTACCTCATGTTTTTATCCAGCACTCTTATTGTAATATGTACTAGTCTGTGAACAATGTCAAATAAAAAAGAACGAACAGGTAGTGTGGTGGAGCTGAGCTAGTGCACAATACACTAGTTGTACAAAAAAAATGAAGTGAGCCATCTTTTGTTCATTTAAAATGGTGTTTTGAATTTCGTATGCAGAAAACGTTTTGTTACATTGCAGATTTTAATGTATTTAATAAATGCAACATGCAGATTAAGTGCAGTGTATACTGAGTATTTAAATTAAAATGTACATTTCATAAATACAGTTTCAAGAGAAAGCATCATTTTGTGTGTACTAACACATTAAGTGTATGTCAGAAATTGATGTATAAATATATATTTTAACACATTTTCTGAAATTAAACTGCAGTTTTGTTGAAATATTTGGCTCTATATGTGTTCAAAACTTGACTAGATTTGTATTTTCACAGTTCAAAATATTCCTTAAGTGAAAACCTATGTTATTGACTTAATGATAGTTCTTAAAATTTCAAAGTAAAATAATTTAAAGAATGCAAGAATGGTGAGCAATATTTGTACTCAATATTCATGTTAATAATTAGGAAATCCTTGTCTACCAAAACTTTTACTTGAATTCAGAAAGGTGCCTGTAGAAATTAACATGCACTGTATCTGCAGCCAGCTAGCTAATTAGGAGTTGATGAGAATCAGTAGTTACTCTCCATGTTAAAAGAGGATATGTTCCTCATCTATTTGAAATTAATCATATTAGCCACAAATGAGGCATAAAATTGAGATGTACATGGAGTTACCAAATATTTTATATTCTAGTTGTGCTGCAGGATATATTGTTCAGTAAGCAAAATTTTAATGTTAATAACATTACAACTATTTAAAGGAACTAAAAGTACATAGGCTTGAGCAAGTAGCCCTAAAGATGTGGAGTGTGAATCTAAGTAGAGCCATCATAGGTGAGATAGAATATAACACTTTGTTGTTGGAATGTTCTGAAAGATTTACTTGGTGTGCCCTTTCAGGGCTGTGTGATACTGCATGAACACTAAGAAAAAGGGATTGCAGGGCTAGGAATGGAGCTCCATGGCAGAGCACTCACCAAGTGTGCACAAGGCCTGGGTTTTTTTCTTGGCATTGCAAAAAAAAAAGAAAAGGGTTGTGGGTTTTGTGACAATAACATGTTTTGATCCTGGGGACAGTTTATTAATATGTTAAGGTTTAAAATGGTAACAGCAACTATTACTACTTATATGCTAAAAAAAAAAAAAGGAAAGGAAAACAATTCACAGAATAAATGAAATATGGTTTGTAAAGGTTCAACCTCTAATAGCCGATGAGAACAGATTAATATTTTTAATGAATTGTTGTATGTCATTAAATAGCAGGACTTAGTGAAGTTAGGCTTTCCTGTGTACTCCAAAAGGAATTAGGCAATATGTATCAAGAGCCTTAAATGTTAATAAACTTTTCAGTTTAATGACATGATGCTCAACTCATGGTGCAGTGTTCAAAATGCAGAATTATTGTGCCTGTCCTCTCCTTAATTCCCCTTCCTTTAGAACTCAACCCCAATAACCACCCCTCAAAAAAAAAAAAAAAAAAAAAAAAGGATAGAAGTCTTTAAGCCAAACCTACTCCATGATAATGCCCTGCACTCCAAAGAGTCAGGAACCAACTTAAAGGGTGGGAGAGATGTTGCACTTGTACGTGGAAATGCCAACACCCCCACCCCGCCTCCCCAATTGGTTGGTTGGTTTGGAATCTTAAATAACTTTCAGTTTTACCTTGGAATTTAGGGTCTCTTGCTTCAAATGGCTAAAATATTAACTGCTTGAAGTCCTAATTTGGGGACGTAGTCTCTTTATAGGAATGTCATGTCTATAATTTCTCAGTGCAATGTCTTTAGACCAAGGTGCTACATAAACTTTCTGTTGGTTTAATTTAGCCAACCAGGAAATCATAATCTGATATGGTGATGTATGTACAATTTAAACCTAATTTTTTCCCAAAGAAATTTTATTTTAGGTAATTTCCATGAGATCTTAACAGCTTTGTAACACCAACGACAAAAAAATAGAGTGGAGAGGATTACTTAAGTATTCTTACTTTAACTCTTTAAAGTAAGTTAAGTTGAGCTATCTAGACCAGTGGAAGGCCCTTTCTGACGTGACTCATGTGTCTTCAATAATCTTGGCTAAAGAACCAAGCCCAGGCCTCAAGATTCACAATTTAAGGATACAGACAGCCCAACACATACAGTGCAACAAAAAAAATACTATATACAGCCAAGGGCGGCCTTGTCAGGGTAAGGTTTCCTGAAAGGTGACTTCTAAATCTTGAAGGTCACAAAAGCCAAGGGGAAGGGCATTCCTAGCACAAGAAGGTTTAAAGGGACAGCCACAAATTTCCCAGGAGACAAGATAGTTAAACAACTACCCCACCAGCCTTGATGGTTCAGCATGTATTCAAAGTAAGAATGATGCATCAGATGATTTTAAGCAGTGAGGAGGAGTGCTCAAGTACAATGGCAGGTATAATTTAGGAGAGGCAATCCAGAAAAAATACGAAAAGGAAAAGTTACATAGGCAGTTGTGTAAAGCTTATGAAAGAGGTTTATCTTGGGTCTTTCTGTACCACTTTTTGATGAATATTCCGTTCCCAACATCAGATGCCTTGTTTACTTGCCTTTGCAAGGAAAAGCAAAGGACTTGAAAGTCTGAGTCTTTTACATCCAATAGCCATATATCTCCATGAAATGAAAGTCTTTGTTTTGTGTTAAAGGAATTTGGAGAATTTGACAAGAGGGTGAGGGAAATAGAGAAACCGTGATGGTCACTTCAGGCCTTGGTAAATTCAATCCTAAAAGTAAATTTAATCCTTTTATAGTGACTAAAATTAGCATGATTCCAAAGCCTTTCCCTAAGAGTGAGTCCTTGCTCTCCGGAAAGGATAATATAGTTTCTGACCCCATTGCAGGTACTGGCAACCCAATTAGAATAGATTTTCCAAAGCTTTAACCTTTTTTTTCTTTGACATCCACCTAAGGTTTTTCGGTAAATTCCCTGTTTATGCAAAACTGCATTCCTCCTACATCCCTGCCTCAAGATTTCTAATAACCCATGTTTCTTGATTTTGATTTTTGTGTATGTGTGTAATACTGGGGACTGAACCCGAGGGCATTCTACCTCCCAACTACATCCCCGGCCCTATTTTATTTTAATTTTAAAACGGTTTCACTAGTTTAATGAAGGTCTTAACAACTTGCTGAGGCTATCCTCAAACCTGTGATCCTCCTGTCTCAGCCTACCAAGTACTGGGATTACTGGTATAAACCACCACACCCAGCTCTGTTTCTATTGTTTAAGCAATATTGTGTATTATTTTGTTATGTATATTTGTATCTATATACCTTTTTTGATATCCCAGAATATATCCTTATCTCATCAATTCTTTACCAATTCACAGATTTTTCACACCAACCCGCTCTTTAAATGCATGTATTCCCTTTGCAGGTGGAAAGATTACTACACAGGGCAATGGTGACTATTTTCTTAAGAGAGGCAATCATCCAGAAAAGAAACTTTGAAAAGGAAAAGTTACATAAGCAGTTGTGTAAAGTGGGGTGCAAATGGTATGACATGCTGTGTTCAGAGATGAAAAATGCTGAGGCACAATATAAAGTAAGTTAAGGTTTACAGATAGCTGTGGGTTGTTTTTTTTTTTTTTATAGAATCATCAAATAAAAATAACCTTTCAGGATTGGTGATGGCAAAGAAGCTGGTATTTTACACTGGCTCTTTCTATTTGGACATTGAATTTGTTCCGGACATTGAATTTGTTTAGCATACCTGGATGGTGAGTTAGCTTTACTTTTCTTTTTTTACTCACTATGGAAACTGATAGATGAGGCAGTTTGAGGAATTCTCCCATTGTCTGATATCATGGATCCAGATTTCTAGGTTTATAGGCTATGACATTGCCTACAGAAGCCATAGTTATTCCTTGAAAAAGAGAAGGAAAAGGTGTGCTTGCTAATACCAAGAAACAACTGAATTTTAAAACATGGCAGAAGGTACTCAACGATCTCATGAAGAAACTTGAGGTCACTTTTGTTTCAGTCTTTTGCATGCTTACCATGTACAACTGTAAAGTCTTGCTTGCCGCAATCCAAAATGTTTTCCAGACCACAGTTCTTGCTGTCGTTTCACAGGCAAGCAACTCATCTATAGATAGATCAAACTGGAGGAAGTCCACAGACAGCAAGGGAACATGGGAACATTTCCCCACACATGAGCTTGACAAAATATCAGGTCAGTGTCTAGTTCTAGTTTAACTATGAAAAAAAAAAATATGCTTAACTTTATAAAGCCCCAAAGGTGAAGTTATGGAGAAATTTGAGTTTTTTATTTTATGGAAATATCAGTGAATGAAATTCAATTCAGTTAAGGTGCTGCACCCCGTACTAGATGTTTGGGAAAAGAAATGTGGATGGGACATGGTCCGTGCCCTCCAGAAGCATGCAGTCCCATGTGTAAGTAAAAGCTGAAGTGCCATACTGTTTATTCAGATAAATGTCATAGTTTGTGGAACTCAGACAATTTGTTAAATGAAAGGTTCATATAAATCAACAGTAATATTGCCAAGTCATGCAAAACCCTTCGCCATTGCCAGGAAACAACATTAAATCACCAAAAACCTTTACTATCAAATAATAGAGGGAACTGATCAAAAGCCACACTGAACCTATGAGGTATCCCCTAAAATAAATGAGTACCTAATCTGAGAGTGAAGTTTACACATTTTTACTCTTAAGTTTGCAGACAATGGAACTGATTTAAATCCAACAACTAGAACAGGATGTGTGTGTCATGCCTATGTTGTCTGTTGTCTCATAAGCCATACTTTCTTGGCTGACAATCTACCATTCAGTGAACCAAGAATAACTCAGGTGCCCAATGCCAAATCTCTAATAGAACTGAGAATACAGAAATGAACATAAATATATATTGAGTCAGTAAAAGTAAAATTTCAAGTCAGTGGGGAAAGATGTAATTAGCAAACAAGTAGTATTGAGACAGCATAACCATTTGGGAATAAAAATAAGTCGATCTATGATAAAGTATATCTGAGGAGACAGTGGGGAAAAAAGACGATCTTTCCCAAATATTCTACCACTGCTAATAGTGATCCTTTACATTTTGGCTACATATCCCTTTTAGAATCTGAATGCTGTGGAAAAACACAGATTTGCATAAGGGTTATGAAGAGACTTAACCTCAGCACGATAATGAAAGTGCATATGAAAACACAAGAAACTGTCTTGAATCCAGTTAGCAAATATTAAAACAATATCTAAGTCAAGAGCTGGCAAAGATATGGAAAAACAGGAATCCTTCATTGCTGGTGAGTGTACAAGTTGGCACAGCCACTTTTAAAAGCAGCTGGGCAATACCCATTAAAATTTAATATCCTGTGACCCAACAAATCCAATTTTTAATATATACCCAAAAGAAACATGTTCACAGGGCAGCTTGAACAATAATGTCATTCATACCTTTATAATAGAAAAAGTTGGAAAATCAAAATACCCACAAAGGAATGGAATATAGTGTACAATATAAAGTATTACCTATCAATGAAAAACAATAAGGGGGTTCTACATGGACTGATGTGGAAAGATCTCCAGGATACAATGTTAAGACCATTAAAAGTTTGGGGGCAAAAAAATTGAAGGGCAATACATGTAATACAATACCATTGATGTTAAGACACATGTCACACACATTCGCACATACAAATACTGTATAGTGGAAGTACATATTTGTGTACTATATAAGTATGTAGAGAAGGTCTGGAGGGATACTAACCAAACTGTTAACAGTAGTTTGGTGCCGTGCATTAATTAGCTTTAACTGTAATGTTTGATGTTTTTGAATATGCATTCATGTACTGTTTGTGTAATGGCAAATTAATAAATTAGAAATAAAATAAAATAGAAGGTGTTTTCTTCTGGGTCTCATTCTCTTCAACCTTCTCCTCTCCCCAGGGATGCTTTTCTCTGTCTCCTCCAATTCTTCTACTTTGCCCTTTCCTCTGAAATTACACAGGCTAAACTAATTATTTAATTAATGATAAATAAATAGCCCTCTTCCCCTAACTGAAAATGCCATCCTTCGACTTGCTGTGTGGGTTACCTCCTCTTCCTTTCTGCCACCTCCCCCACCAGCCACTTCTCCATGCAGCCTGGCCTCGGCCCCCAGCTCCTCTGTTCTTATCAGGGTTCCTAGTGGCCCCTCTGCTGCTAATTCTGTTCCATAGCTTTTAGTTCTTATCTCTTTTAACTGTACCTAATTTCTACTTACTGCCATTTAATTAGTATAGCAGTTTTCTGTTCATTTTCCTCTTTCACATTTTTTAGAAGTTCTCTTATAAATAGTATATAGATGATTTTTTAACCCAATCTGTTTTTGAATAGATGAATTTAATCTATTCCCACTTGTTTACATTACTGGCATATTTGGATGTCTTTCTGCCACCTAATATTGTGTCTTCTTTCTTTCTTTCTTTCTTTATTTCTTTCTTTCTTTCTTTCTTTCCTTCTTTCTTTCTTTCTTTCTTTCTGTGTGTGGTACTGGGGGTGGAACCCAGAGGCTTTCTACCTATAGGCTATACTCCCAGACCTATTTTTTTTTTTTTTTTTGTAGTACTGGGGATGGAACTCAGGGGCCTTCTACCTCCGGGCTACACTCCCAGACCTATTTTCTATTTTATTTGGAAACAGGGTCTCTTAAGCCAGCTGAGGCTGGCTTCGAACCTGTGCGATCCTCCTGTCTCAGCCACCTAAGTGCGGGGATTACAAGCGTGCGCCACCACGCCCAGCTTCCCAGACCTATTTTTATATTTTATTTGGAAACAGGGTCTCACTAAGTTGCTTAGAACTTTACTAAGTAGCTCCTCCTGTCTCAACCTTCCAAGCACAGGGATTACAAGCATGTGCCACCATGCCCGGCTGTGTTTTCTTTTTAAAATACTTTCTAAATCCCTTTCTATTTTCCTTTCTGCCTTATTCAATCAAGTTTAATTCATTTTTACCCCACTAATGATTGGGAAGTTACACATTGCATATCCATTCTTCCAGGGGTTATAATATTTATTATTAATTTGTGGACATTTTCAATCATATGCAAAAGTAAACCTAAGGTAAACTTTCATGTACCTCTCACAGCTTAAACAATTCTCTATTCATGGCTAATTCTCTACCCATTTTCCCCATGAACCTCTGGATTATTTTGAAAAAAATTGAAGATACAGACTTTATCCATATATATTTCAGCATGTATCTCAAAAGATAAGGATACTTTAAATATACATATCCATACTGCCATTATCCTACTTTAAAATTAATAATAATTCCTAGTATCACTAATAATCTAGTCACTGTCCACATTTCCCTGATATTCATAAATTTGTTAGTGTATTTGGATCTTGATCAAAATAAGGCTATATAATGCAATTAGTTGGCATGCCTCCAAATCTCTTAATCTATAGACTCACCACCCTCTCTTTTCCTTGATATTCTTTAAGAATCTGGGTTATTTGTCCTGTAGCTTTTCTCGAAGGCTGAGTTTTCCTGATTGTATCCCTGTAGAGTCCTCTGTCCCTGTATTGCCCAGGAATTAGATTTAGAAGCCTAATCAGGTTCAGAATCACATTTTATAAAGGTTAATTCATAACAGTGGTATGTATTTCTATCCCGCAATGTCTGGTTGCCTCTGTGTTTTGATTTGGGCAGCACTGACCATCATGACCTAAACCCAATAGCCAACTAATTCTCGTTCCTTCTCACTTATTAGTGAAACTTTTCTAAAGAGACACTTGCCCTTGTCAACTGTTCAGCATCCTTGTGGTAGAGGATGAAGGCAGAGCCTGATTCTTTTTCTTTCCAGTCTTCAAGATAATATAGTGAGTACCTGTGAAGGAATAAAAATAAATATAGAGTGCCTAAGGGAGATTCTCCCTGAAATTTTACCCTGGGAAGAAGGAAGGTGGGGGGTGCTGCAGTGAGTTGAGTAACATACTAAACTTCAATGTTTGGAGAGAGAAGCCAGGAAATTACAAAAAAAAAAAAAATGTTGAGGACAGGAAATGATACCTGAAGACTCGTGTATGTACTGCTGAGTCTGGGAGTAACTTCTGAGTCAAGAGGACCTTGAGGGAATGGGGATAGGAAGCTCATATCTGGGCAGAGTTGGGGCTGATTACAAAGGAATGTTGGCAGCCAGAAAACAGCAGGCCAGATTGTGTGAGAATCCAGGCAGTAAATGTTACGAACAGAGTGTGCGCTCACTTTCCATCCTATGGTGACTGGATATACTTTCTTACAAGCTCACAGGCCAGAAAACTTACTAAGAAAAAGAGATGGCCCAGACAACCTTCAGGATATGCAACCTCGCTTCTAAGCAAGACAATACTGCCTTGGCGACCCTGGTACCCATGCATTCTGTGGCCTTTCTTAACCATGTCTTGATTCTCCATGAAGACCAGTTTTGTCTTTTGGGTCTTTCCCTAGAAACAGGATACATTTCAGTGTTGGAATATCATTTTAAGAAATTTAGAGTTGAGGATGTAGCTCTACCACTTCCCTGGCACCTTCAAGGCCTTGGGTTGAATCCACAGTACAGAAAATTTTAAAAGAACCTAGGTGTTAGGTTCTTTTAAAATTTTAGGTATTTCTGGTCCCAGAAATACCAGCTTCTTTTAAAATGAGACTGTCAAAGATTGCCCTGCCCTGTTCTCCAGAGAGAGTGAACAAGTGGAGACTTGGCAATGGTTGCGGAAGCTTGGCCAGCCCTGGCTTCCAGCGACCTCGAGTTCCAAGCCGATGAGTCTTGGCTTTCTCACCAACTTCAGCTTCCCGAACCCGTCCCAGTTCAGCATTAGGTAATGCTTGTGCTGACAGCTGACTCATCTAAGAATGAAACTTTCCTGGAGGCCTTCTCTACTCGGAGAATCACACCCTGAGGGGTAAAGCTGGTTAAAACAAGCTTCCACCATTGGGAACTCTAGAATGTCAGCCTAGGGTGGGGAGATCCAGAGGAAGGAGGAGAAAGGGCGCCAGTGTTCTGGGACCTCACATGGACTCAAAGTGAGCATCCTTAGGAAACTGGGGACAGAAACATGCTAATACTTAAAGCAGAAGCTGAGCCCTGTGAAATGGGATGAACCTCAGCAATTTAGCAAGACCCTGCTGTTTCAAAATAAAAAAGCTGCCAGACATGGCGGGGCACACTTGTAATCCCAACATTCTGGAGGCTGAGACCAGAGGATCACGGTTCGCGGACAGCCTCAGAGTGCTGAAATCTGGTTAGGGGTAGAATGAGATTCCAGGCCATTTCGTATGCCATGTTTCTCTCCCACTGTGTGTAAATGGGTTGGAGGTCACAGGAACAGAAGCGCCTTTTCTGGCATAAATCATGTTGAAGCTGTACTCTGTTTATTCCTATTCATTGATTCTTCCATTTATTTCATTGAGATAGCTCTGTAATTCAAAAGATGGCCGCAGGGGATGGGCAAAATGAGAACAGTATGTAACAGTGCCCCCTCCAGGGAAGGAAGAAAGGTAAGTCTTTACTCAAGCCTGCTTCTATCAGTTTACTGAAACCAATGCAGGCTAGTGCATAGTTTCTTAGTTGGTAGCATAATGCCATTGAGAACATTCTAAAAAAGAAGGGTTTTCTTCTAAAGCAAAGTCTCAGGCTGGAGACACAGCACAGTGGTAGAGACCTAGTATGCATAAGACTTTGAGTTTGATCCTCAGCACCGCAAAATGAATTAATAAATTAATAATAATAAATAAATAAGCCAGGCATGGTGGCACACACTTGTAATCCCAGCATTTGGGAGGCTGAAACAGGAGGATCCAAGTTCGCAGACAGCCTCAACTACTTAGTGAGGCCCTTTGCAACTCAGTGGGACCCTGTTTCAAAATAAAGAATAAAAAAGTAGGGCTGGGGGTGTAGCCTGGAGGTGGAATGCTCCTGAGTTCCATCCCCAGTACCGCAATCAATCAATCAATCAATCAATAAATGCAAAATCTTCCTATTTCTATTCATCTTCAGTCTCACTCTCTAGGGTTCATCTCCGTTAGCCAATAGTTTTCTCAGTATATAAATGAAATACACAAACATTTTGTATTTTAACATAAGTGGGTCATATTAAACATATTCTTCTTCAGCTTATATTCTGAAAATCTATAGTAATTATGGGCATCCTTCCATAACAGAACATGGAGATTTTATTTATTTATTTATTTATTTATTTATTTATTTTTAGGGTGGGATGCATTCTGCCTCTGAGCTACACCTCCAGCCCTATTTTTTTTTTTTTAATTTTAAAACGGGATCTCACTAAGTTGCAGAGGCCATTGCTAAGTTGCTGAGGTTGGCCACAGACCTGTGATTCTCCTTTATCAGCCTCCTAAATGCTGGGATTACAGGTGAGTACCGCCACGTCCAGCTCATTTTTATCCTTTTAAAAGGCTGCATAGTGTTGCATAATAAGTCACCTCATAACATTCTCCTATTAATGGACATGATATGGCGTATTATACAATAAAAGAGATGACACTCTGTTTTTCCTATAACCAAAATTGTTTCTCCATATATCTTTGTCTAGTTTTATGATAAATTGTTTAGAAAAAGAATTCCCAAAATTTTTTCAGTCCTTTACCTTCACATTACGTAGATAAAAGATGACTGAGCCATAAATAGGCCATTTCACTATAGAAAAATAGAGAGCTGAGGTTCATAATTAATCTTTTGGGCCTGGCTTTTTTTTGCAATATTTTTGGCATAATGTTGCATGTATCAGTGATGCATTTCTTTGTTTGCTGAGTGGTATTTCATTGCAGAGATTTGTCACAATTTCTTCATTAGCACTTTTTTACTTATTTATTTCGTAGTACTGGGGACTGAACCTAGGGGCATTCTACCTCCAAGCTGCATCCCTGGCCCTATTTTTATTTTTTTATTTTGAAACAAGGTCTTACTAGGCTGATGAGAGTCTCATTACTTACTGAAGCTGTCCTCAAACCTGCAATCCTCTTATCTCAGCCTCCCAGATACTGGCATTACAAGCGTATACTACCATTGCCCGGCTTCTCCATTATTGTGGATGAGTATTCAGTTCCTTTCAGTGTGGGGCTACTATGAATAAAATTGCAAGTCTTTATTTTCATTTCTCACTATCTTATCAACTATTACATATATTATACATTATTCATTGTTATTTTATTATAGATTTCATGACCTCATAATAATGCATATGATAAGTGACCACTTTATTTTCTTTCCCTTGGAGTTTTTGAACAGGGCACAGCTCTCCTGCACCTTGGTGTTTGCCCAGACAACTGGGAGAAAATACATTTCTGTTGTCTTAAGCCACCAAATTTGGTTATTTGCTATGGAGGCCACAGGAAAGTAATAGATGTTCATTTGCCTTTTTTCTTTGCTAAAGATTTGTTTTTGTTTTGTTGTTGTTTGCTGGGGGGGGGTTGATTGGCCTTTTGTTGTTGTTTGCGGTGCTAGTGATCGCACTCAGGGCTTCATGCTGGTGAGGCAAGTTCTCTGTCACTGAGCTAAACCTCCAACCCTGCTAAAGTGTTTCAAAGTCAATTCCATCTCCTGTGTTATCGCTGACCCCGCACTGGCCTCAAGCTCCTGGCCAAGGCTCTGTGTTTTGCTCCAAGCCTCGCACCACATCACATCAGCAGACACACAGCATCCAGTTGTTCCTCAAAGCGTATTTAGTGAGGCCTGGTTTTCAAATAAATGTCAGAATTTCGCTTAAAAAAAATTTTCTAAGCTAATTTTAAATCCATATTTTAAGTGTGTTTCCTTATCAGGTGCAATTTTTTAATTCACTGATATAATTTTATTTTTTCTTCTTTTTTAATATGCTTTTATTGGTGCAGTAGAGTGTCGTATCATAATGTAAATCACGTTGACAGTGATGTATATGCACACAGCACTTGGTTCCCCCCACACACACACTGCCGTCCCGTCTCCCCCCTTCCCCATATAGAGTACTGAGATTGACTTTGGTATTTTCATATATATACACAAAGCCAATGGTAGTAATTCCTTCAGTGAACCTCACTCTTCCGCCTTCCTCTAGACCACCTCTCTGGCTCCAATGAGGTTTCTTCTCCATTATCTGGAGCCCCTCTAGTGTCCCCATTACTCCCTAGCTTCTACATACTAGAGAACATATATGACCCTACACTTCTGTGCTTGGCTGATCTCACTCAACATAATGTTCTCCAGGTCCTTCCATCTTCTTGCAAATGACATAATTGTTCTTCTTTATTGCTGAGTAGAATTCCATTGTGTGTATTTCCCATAATTTGTAATTCATTCATCTGTTGATGGACACCTGGGTTTGTTCCATAGTTTGGCTATTATGAATTGTGCTGCTATGAACATGGGTATGCATATATTACTGTAGTTCTCTGATTTCAACCCCTTTCGAAAATGCCTAGGAGTGGTGTAGATAGATCATATGGTGGATCCATTCCCAGTCTTCTGATTCCACATTAATCTTTATAGTGGCTGAACTAATTTGAAGTCCCATCGACAGTGTAGAAGAGGTCCAATTTCCCCACATCTTCGCCAACATTTATTGCTTTTTGACTTCTTGATGATTGTCATTCTGATTGGGGTTAGAAAAAATTTCAGTTTGGCTGGGCATGGTGGTGCACACTTACAATCCCAGCACTTGGGAAGCTGAGACAGGAGGATCACACAGTTTCGAAGCCAGCCTCAGCTACTTAGTGAGACCCTGTTTCTAAATAAAATATAAAATAGGTCTGGGAGTATAGCCCGGAGGTAGAAAAGCCCCTGGGTTCCACCTCCAGTACCACAAAAAAAAATTCAGTTATCATTTTCATCTCCCTGATTGCTAATGATGTTGAACATTTTTATGCATTTATTGACCATTTGTATCTCTTCTTTTGTGAAGTGTCTTTTCAATTCAATTGCCCATTTCTTGACCGAGTTATTTGTTTTTTAATGTAAAGTCTTTAAGGTCTTTGTATATTCTAGATATTAGTCCTCTATCAGAGGGATAATTGGCAAAGATTGTCTCCCATTCTGTATGCTTTCACTTTAGACTATTGATGGTTTCCTTTGATGAGCAAAACCTTTTTATGTCATCCCGTTTATTAATTCTTGTTTTAATTTCCTGAGCTTTGGGAGTTTTGTTGAGAAAGTTTCTACCTGTGTCTATATGTTAACGTATTAGACATATGCCCTCCTCTAACAGCTTCAAAATCTCTAGTCTAGGCCAGACATGGTGGCACACACTTGTAACCCCAGTGCTTGGGAGGCTGAGACAGGAGGATGGCACAGGTTCTAAGCCAGCCTCAGCTACTTAGTGAGGCTCTCAGCAACTTAGTGAGACCCTGCTTCCAAATAAATTATAAAATAAGGCTGGGGGTATAGCCCAAAGGTAGAAACCCCATGGGCTCTACCCCCTAGTACCACAAACAACAACAAACAAAGTCTCTGTTCTAACTTCCAGGTATTTGATCCATCTCAAGTTGACTCCTGTGCAGGGTGAGAGGTGAGGATTTAGTTCCATTTTTCCACAGCTGGATAACCAGTTTTCCTAACACAATTTGTTAAAAGGCTATCTTTTCTCCAACATATATGTCTGGCACCTTTGTTGAAAATCAATTGGTTATAAGTGTGTGGGTTTGTTTTTGTAGTTTCCATTCTGATCCATTGGTCTATGTTTCTGTTTTTGTGCCAATATTATGCTTGTTTTATTGCTATAGCTCTTGTAGTATAATTTAAGTCCGGAATTGTGATGCCTCCTGCATGGTTCTTATTGCTAAGAATTTATTTGGCTACTCTGGGTCTTTTGTTTCCCTATATGAAATTTATGGCTGATTTTTCTAGGTTTGTGAAGAATGACACTGGTATTTTTATAGTGATTGCAATGACTCTGTAGAGCACTTTTGGTAGAATGGCCATTTTGATATTTATTCTGTTTATCCAAGAGCAAGGGAGATCTTTCTATCTTTTAAGATCTTCAATTTCTTTCTTTAGTGTTTTATCATTTTTTTGTAGAGGTCTTTTACCTCCTTGGTTAGCTTTATTCTTAGGCATTTTGTTGGTTTTGAGAGTGTTATGAATGTTTTTTCTTGATTTCAACTATTCCCATTCACACTTTTTAAAATCACCCCCATCCTTACTTACTGCTAATCCTAGATTAAATGTCTCTATGTACTTGTGTCCAGGAATCACTGAGCAACTACCTAGGTTGCAGAGACTCAGAATTACCAAATAAAACAGAAGTAAAAGAGACAACTATCGAATGACTTCAGTTTACTGTGAGACCTATATTTCAACAATTTTCAGTGAGACCGACATACTTTGACAATTTTCAAGTCTGGATCTTCACTTTTCCTTCTCTATTCTATCCTATTGAGGCTGTAAAGACTGTGCTTTTTTTTTTGTACGTGTGGTACTGGGGTTCTGGAAACCCTTCTACCTCCGGGCTACACTCCCAGACCCTGTTTTCAAATAAAAATATAAAAATAGGTCTGGGAGTGTAGCCCGGAGGTAGAAGGGTTTCCAGGAACCCCAGTACCACCAAATAATAATAATAATAATAATAATAATAATAATAATAATAATAATAGGACTGGGGGTGTAGCTCGGAGATAGAATGACCCTGAGTTCAATCCCCAATACCGCAAAAAATAAAAAATAAAAAGAAATTAACAGGACATAAACACATTTCTAGACCAAAAAAAAAAAAAAAAAAAACTTAAGACAGTTCTATCACCATTTCATTCACTCTTACGCAAAAGAAGTTTAAGGGAAATTGTTTAAGTTAAAATGAAAGGATGCTAAATAGTAACACAAAAACATATGAAAGTACAAAGCTCACTAGTAAAAGTAAATATATGGACATACACAGAATATTCTAGGAGTATAATTGTGGTGTGTAGGTCACTTTAAGTTCTAGTATTAAAATTTAAAAAGTTGATTGTGTGGCTCACATCTGTAACCCCAATACTTGGGAGGTTAAAAGGAGGATCTCAAGCCGGGCGTGGTGGCGCACGCTTGTAATCCCCGCGCTTGGGAGGCTGAGACAGGAGGATCGCGCAGGTTCGAAGCCAGCCTCTGCTGTCTTAAGAGACCCTGTTTCCAAATAAAATATAAAATAGGCCTGGGAGTGTAGCCTAGAGGTAGAAGGCCCCTGGGTTCCATCCCCAGCACCACCAAAAAAAAAAAAAAAAAAAGGAGGATCTCAGATTTAAGGACAGCATAAGCAAGTAGTTAGACTCTCATCAACCTAGTGAGACCCTGTTTCAAAAATAAAAGTAAAAGTAGGACTAGGAACCAGGCATGGTGGTGCACACTTGTAATCTCAGTACTTGGGAGGCTGAGACAGGAGGATCTCAGTTCACAGACAGCTTCAACTACTTAGTAAGGTCATCAGTAACTTAGTGAGACCCTGTTTCAAAACAAAGAATAAAAATTAGGGCTGAGGGTGTAGCTCGGAGGTAGAATGCCTTTGAGTTTCAATTCTCAGAACAGAAAAAAAAAAAAGTAGGTCTAGGGATGTAGCTAGGAGGTAGAATGCCCCGGATCCAACCTCTAGTACCATAAAAAAAAAAGTTTAAAAAACAAAAGCACTCAAAAATTACTATAAGCCAGGTTCTGTGGCATTTGGAGGCTGAGACAGGAGGATCAGCGGTTCGCAGACAGCCTCAGCTACTGAGTGAGGCCATTTGCAACTCAGTGATACCCTGTTTTAGAATAAATAATTTAAAAAAATAGAGCTGGGGGTGTTGTTCAGAGGTAGAATGCCGCGGGGTTCCATCCTTAGTACCGCAAAAATAAAAATTACTATAAAAATAAAAATTTAAGCCAGGTGTGGTGGTAATCCCCGCGATTGGGAGGCTGAGACAGGATCACGCAGGTTTGAAGCCAGCCTCAGCTACTTAGTGAGGCTTCCAACAACTTAGTGAGACCCTGTTTCCAAATGAAATATAAAATAGGGCTGGGAGTATAGCCCGGAGGTAGAAAGCCTCTGGGTTCCACCCCCAGTACCACAAAAATAAATAAATAAATAAATAAATAAATAAATAAAATAAAAATTTATTAACAAGTGATATAAAATATGTAAAGTATGATATCAATAACAAGGTATAGACAGAGATAAAATTAGTCTTTTATATAATTAATGTCATTAAAATGGATTTTTAAAATTAGATGTTTTAGCTGGGCATGGTGTTGCACGCTTGTAATCCCAGCATTTGGGAGGCTGAGACCAGAGGATCACGATTCGCGGACAGCCTCAGCTACTTAGTGAGACCCTTCGCAACTTAGTGAGACCCGGTTTCAAAATAAAGAATAAAAAATAGGGCAAGGGATATAGCTTGGAGATCAAATGCCTGTGGGTTCCATCTCCAGACCCCCCCCAAAAAAAATTAGATGTTTTATACAAACCTCATTGTAACCACAAAGAAAATACCTATAGTAAATACATAAAAGAAAAATAAAAAGAAGTCAAAGCATATCACTACAAAAATATTAATACATGACAAAATAAGACAGCAAAAAAGCAAAAAAAATTACAAAGAAATTAAAAAACAAAATGGCAATCATAAGTCCTTCCTTTTCAATAATTACTTTAAAAATTAAAAATAAGTGAATTGAGCTCTCCAAAATGTAAAGAGTAGCCGATTGGATATCAGGCAGGGTTTTTCAGAGACACAGAACCAATAAGATATACAGATATAAATATGTGAAAGCATTTATCAGGGAAATTGTGTCATTCAATTATGGAGGCTGAGAAGTCCAGGACAGACCATCTGCAAGCTGGGCATGGGGATGTCAGTAGTGCCGCTCAATCCAAGTTCAAAAGCCTCAGAACCAAGAGAGACAGTGGTGTAATTCCGTCTGAGTCTGGATTCCTGAGAACCCAGGGGACTGTGATGTAAGTGCTGGAGTCCAAAGGCCAAAGTGCCTGGAGTTCTGATGTCCAAGGGCAGAAAATGAGTAGTGTCCTAGCTGCAGGAGAAAGAAAAGGAATTGCCTTTCCTTTGCCTTTTTTTATTCAGGCCCCCGCTGAGGGCAGATCTTCTCCACATTGGTCCACGAATTCACATGTCAATCTCCTTGGGAAACACCCTCATAGACACATTCAAAATAATGGCTTCTCAGTTCTCTAGGTTATTTCTTAATCCAGTCAAGTTGACACCTAAAATTAATCATCACACAGGCTGTCTATAAGAGACTTACTTTAGAATCAGAGATTCACACAGGCATGAAAAAAGATATTCCATACAAATGGTAACCAAAAGAGAGCAAGATTAGAACATTGTGGCACCTGTCTATAATCCCAGTACTTGGAAGGCTGAGACAGGGGGATTGCAGGTTCAAAGCCAGCCTCAGCAACTTAGCAAGACCTTGTTTTAAGAAAAAATGCTCAGAGGTAGAATGCTTCTGAGTTCAACCTTCAGTACCAAAATAAATAAACAAATAAATGAAATGAAAGATCTGCAAAAAGGAGTAGGAGTGGCTATTCTTGTATTAGACAAGAATACACTAGACTTTAAGTCAAAAACTATAACATGATACAAATAACATATTATATTTCATATAATGATAAAAGAGATAATTTATTATGAAGATATACAATTATTAATATATACACATTCATAAACAGAGCACCTACGTATATAAAGCAAGCACTGAGCTCTGAAGGGAGAAATCGATGGGAATGTGATAATGGTAGGAGACTGTAATTCCCAACTTTCAATAAAGGATAGAATATCCAGACAGAAAATCAATAAAGAAACAACACACAAACATATTCCTAATAGACCTAATTAACATGGTCAGATATGTCATACCTGACAACAGCAGAATACTTATTCTTCTCAAAATAGATAAAAGACCTTAATATAAATCTTAAGACTATAAACTTTTAGGAGAAAATCTGGGTCATAAAACCTCACAACATTGAAATTGGCAGTGATTTCTTGGATATGATTTCAATGGCACAGGCAACAAACAGAAGGGTAAACAAACTCCCTAAAGAATAAAAAAATATTGTATATCCAAAGACAATGTAAACAGAGTTAAAAGTTACTAATAGAATGGAATAAAATATTTCCAAATGCTATATCTGAAGGTATATTAATATTCCAACTAGAAATCCTAAAAATTAGCAACAATAAAAGCAAATAATACAATTTAGAGATAGGTAAAAGACTAACATAAATAATGAATCTCCACAGATAGCCAATCTTAGTTGTCTGTTGGATGGAAAATCTTGTTTCTCTGGTTCTGGTGTGTGTTACCTATTTCTTCTTTGTAGTTAATCTCTTTGAGTATTTTCTCTAGCGCTGGTTTTGAAGACATAAATTCCTTCAGTTTCTGTTTGTCATGAGCTTCCATGAGAAGCTTCTTATTTCCCCATCTAATTTGATAGAAAGTTTTGCTGGGTAGGAAATTTTTGGCTGAAAGTTGTTTTCTTTCAGAGTTTGGAATATGTTACTCCAAGCCCTTCTGGCTCTCATGACTTGGTTTGGGAAGTCTGGAGTGATTCTAATTGGTTTGCCTCTGAATGTCACTTGGTCCTTTGTTTTTGTTGCCTTTAAGATTCTCTGCTTGGCTTCCACATTGGTCATTTTGACAATTATGTGGCATGGGGATCCTTTTCTCTGATCCTGTCTAAAGGGGGTTCTATAAGTTTCCTGGACCTGTGTATCAACCTCTTGCTCTATGTTTGGAAAATTTTCTGCTATTACTTCCTTGAAGAGATTGTTGATCCCTTTGGTTCCACCTTCTTTTCCCTCCTCTATTCCAATTATTCTTAGGTTAGCTCTCTTAAGAAGGGCCCATATTTCTTCAATGTCAGATTCCTGCTGTCGGATTTTTTTTTCTAGATTAGAAACTATGCGTTCATTTTTGGAGTGATCATCTTCTAAGAGTGAGATTCTATTCTTATGTTGTCTAATCGGTTGTTTGTACTTTGAATTGAGGCCTTTACTTCATTAATTGCATCCTTTATCTCTTTTTGGCTCTCTCTGAATTCTTTTCGAAGCACCTCTATTATTTCTACAGTTATTTTCCTGATTTGATCTTCTAGAAATCTCTGAATTTCTGTTTTATCAGGTTCTGATGTTGTGGGGTTGTGGGCATTCATTGCTCCATTGTTATTCCTCTTTCCCATAATTTCAGAAGTTTGTGCCTTCTCTGGGTTCTTCCCTTGGGTCACTACGACTTCAATTAAGGTGCTCTGGATCTTGAGTCTGTGGTATCTCAGTCACCACTACTCTACTGGGTTGTATCGCAGAGTCTCAGACCCAGGGAGTCAGTCAAGGCTGCTTTAGACCATGGGGGCGGGGGGTGCCAGGTTGTGTGTTCTCCCATATGTGATATCTCTGCCACCGCCACTCCCCCACTGGGTCAAGTCCCTGGGAGTGCAGTACTGGGATTTCTCCTCTGGGGGCCACAATTTGACTCACTGTTGTGGAGTGCGCTGATGGAACTGTTGTGGACTCGGTGAATTCGCTGCTGCTGCTGCCAGTAGCAATATGGCGCCACTGCCATGCCCTAGGCCGTGAGGCTGGCATATTTCTTCTCTGGTTTTGAGCTCCGCTCTGAGTCCCTGCAGGGTGTGCTGAGCCCAGCCCCTGAGAGCTTTAGATGCTCCCTGCGCTGAAAAATCTGCCGAATTATGCCCAGCTGATCCACAGCGGCTCACCTCGGCTCTCTGTCCGCCGCTCCTCTCTGGAGCCTAGTGGGCTGTTGAGTGCGTTGATCTAGAGCCGTCTGGTGAATTCGCCGCTGCCACCGGCAGTAAGACGCTGCTGCTGCGTCCTCGGGCGTGAGGCCGGCATGTCTCCTCTCTGGCTCTGAGCTCTGTTCTGAGTCCCTCTCCTCTCTGGGGCCTGGTGCTGCAAGGGAAGATGGCGCGCCGTGCCACTCCACACGGTGGCTCTAGCCGCAGCATTGTGGTCTGGTTTCTTTCTGGTGTCTCGTTTTTCCAGCCCTCTTTTTCTCTGTCCCTTGTAATTACATTTTTTTGTTTCTCTGCTGATGGTGTTTTCTGGCTATGAAAGGCGCTGATTTTGTGGTAATAGAGATTGGTTGTTAGCGGGGCTTGTAAGCCCCACTTTTTCCGTCGCCATCTTCCCGGAAGTCCCTGTTTTTGTTTTAAAGCTCTTAAAAAAGTATGTAGAATATGAATGTGTCCTTATTAACCTCACTATCATGTGCAATTACAATTACTAGCCACACAGGGTGATGTATGCCTGTAATCCCAGTACTTAGGAGGCTGAGATGGGAAGATCACAGGTTAGAGGCCAGCCTCAGCAAACTAGGGAGACCCTCAAACTAGGGAGACCTTCAGCAAATTAGACCACTTCAAAATAAAAAGTAAAAAATGGAAAGGGGTGTAGCTTGAAAGTAGAATGGCCCTGGGTTCAATCCCCAACATGCCCCCCTCTCCAATTTCTTAATTCACAAGCATTAAGGAAGCAATGTAAATATCATCATTTTTTAGTGAAAAGTTTAATTTGATATTATGCAATTCTGCAGAATTCTCAAATCCGTCAAATTGTGATGATTCACAGTACCTATGAGGTGGGGTTTTCTAAAACAGGCTGGTTGCAATACCCCAGTCTCCTCCTAGCTACGGTGACAGCTGTGCTAGACATTTTAGCTGAAAATAAGTGCTTCAGAGAGAAGGACATTTCATTACTGGGATCTGGCTCCTAATGTCATCGTGTCCAGTTCCTGATAAATAAGGAGAAGTGAGCTGCAGGCACAGGGTCATTTCCCCTCCTTGTGGTGAGTAAAACTTTTGGATTCCTTGAGAGGAAGAAAATAGGGTTTGCTGTTACCCTAGCTCTCTATCCCTATGATTCCTATAATAGAACATCTTTACAAGGCTCTAATTAGTCAAGCACAAGACTCCTGGTGTGGCACGCACGCACGCACACACACACACACACACACACACACACACAAAGACAATAGGTTTCATTAGCAATAATGTACAGAACATTAGTTACTATTCAGTAGAATTACCATAAGAGAAACTCCTATAGAAAGAGAGAGAGAGAGAAGGAAAGAAAGAAAGAAAGAAAGAAAGAAAGAAAGAAAGAAAGAAAGAAAGAGTCAAAGGAAGGAAGGAAGAACGAAGGGAGGGAAGGAAGGAAGGAAGGGAGGAGAGGAGAGGAGAGGGGAAAGACAGAGTACCTGACTACTTGTGAACATTAAATATCTCACCCCTGAGACAGCGCTTCAAAAGTTACAAAGAGAGACCTTTAAAAACTCAATGGATTACTTTACATGAGATGGAAAAAAAATCTATCAATTTTGGCAGAAAGGGAAATCCTCATTTTACAATTAAACTTTGAAGTTGGCAAATCCAGGCAGGCCCAGTTCCCAGTTCAGAAAGGGGATGGTTGGAGCTAATCCTTCTCTGAAAGAGCTCTGTGGGATTGCTGACCTGGATACCCTCAGCGCACACAGAGAAGAGGGATCAAAACCATGCTGGCTACATAGCAGACAGCCGGGCTTGGCTTTGGGCTGTTTCTCTCACTCAAAATCAGCCTCCAACCACTTACTGTTTTGCTTTGTATATACCTGTTTGTGGCTGCTTTTGTTTTAGCTCTTTTTTTCTTTCCTTTTCTTTCTTTTTTTTTCTGTTTTTCTCTATCTCGTCTTATACATCCTCTAACTGGACATAACATAACAAGGAAATATATTTCCTGTTGGTAAGCTAATGAAAAGGATACATGTTTCCCAATTTTAGTTTTAAAGGTCGCTGAGTTGAACACATTATGGTTCTTTTGCAAAAATTCTTAGTGTTTTGAATTGGCAACTTGTCTTTGATCTGTGATGTTTTTTCTCTATGAGGTCAGTGGCACACTTACAAGAAAATAAAAATTCTTTTTTTCTCTCTACCGCTAGATCCAGATTAAGAAATTGCTCAAATGCTGTCTACAGCACAAAATGTGGGAAATAGTTTAGTTTTGTTTGGGCTCCACCTGGTGGTTGGAAATCAGAACGCAGCCATTAACGGAACCGAAAGAACTACTCAAAATGAAACATTTTCTAGTCAGGTGTGGTGGTGCATCCTTGTAAGCCCATGTTGGGGAGGCTAAAACAGGAAGATCGTGGTTCTCAGACAGCTTCAGCTACTTAGTGAGGCCCTTTGCAACTCATTGAGATCCTGTTTCAAAATAAAGAATAAAAAAATAGGACTAGGGGTGTACCTCCGAAGTAGAATGCCCTTGGGTTCTATCCCCAGTACCCACACACACACACACACACAAAAAAAAAGTTGAAATTTCTGTCCAGACTTGGTGGTGCACACTTGTAATCCCAGTACTTGGGAGGCTGAGACAGGAGGATCACAGGTTCTCCGCCAGACTTAGCTACCTCTGACTCAGCCACCTCTGCAACTTAGTGAGACTCTGTTTCAAAATAAAAAATAAAATAAAACAGGTCTGGGGATGTAGCTCAGAAGTAGTGTGCCCCTGTAGCATGCCCTTGGGCTCAATCCCCAGTTGAAAAGGAAAAAAGAGTTTAAGTTTCTAAACAAGTTAGAAAATGTTTTTAAAATGGAAAATACAATTATTACAAAAATTTAAACTAGTAGTTTATGCCTTTCCTTTCTTATTTTGCTTCTTTCTAGGAACTAAGAGTGGAGAAGATCTCTTCATTTTCATATTTAATTCTGGGGCTCCTTTCTACCAGTGTGATATTCTCCCAAACCTCTTATCTTTTTCTAACCATGGCAGAAAGTCTCTCTGGAAAGCTTCATGGTTTTTAATAGAGATTCAAACTTTGGAACTGAAAATCATTAACATTAAAATTTGTACTAATATGACTTTTGCTTTGTTAAAACACACACACACACACACACACACACACGAGAGAGAGAGAGAGAGAGAGAGAGAGAGAGAGAGAGAGAGAGAGAGAGAGAGAGAGAGCGCAGATGCATAATCCCCTGAACACCCAGTGGAACACCATCACACTTTGGATTCAATAAGTGATAAACTGCACAGTGAGAATCCAATGCTCTTCTGTCCCTTCATCTTTTTATTCTTCTTTTGGTTTTTTGATACGCAGTGTTTTCTCACTCTACAAATATATTGAATGAATACTACCTTAAATACAGGACTTTATGATGCTTCTAAAGGACCTTCACGTAGAATCTCATAATGATCTTTTGTATCACAATTAAAATGAATTAGTGGCATAATTACAGTCAGTTCTTATTATTCTTGCTATAAATTAACCATGAGCACTGAATTAACAAATATTGAGCCAATGCTTCTAGGGAAAATATAAGGCTAGGGGCCTTTGAGCCTCTGGTCAGATTTTTGTCTATTTTTGTATGGTAGCACATGCCTACAATCCCAGTATTTGAGAGGCTGAACAGGAAGGTCTTCGGTTCAAGGACAGACTCAGCAACTTAGCAAGATCTCATTTAGAAATAAAATTAAAAAGAGATAGGGGTATAGTTCAGAGGTAGAACACACCTGGATTCAATCCCTACTACCTAATAATGATATTAATAATACACATACTTTCTCCATAAGACATACCTCAGCCTACTTGCACTTAGGAACACTAGACAGGGGGCCATCTCAAACACAAAAGTCACTAACAAAAAGCACAAAAAGAATGAGAAAAACGTGACACTAAGTAGACTATGGAAGGGAAACTCATAGCATGACGGCTGAAACAAGAAGGCAAAGCATCTGCTTTTCAGCCTCAGCTGGGAACGTGTGTGACAGGTAATTCAAAATGTTTGCTGCTTGGGCCGGGTGTGGTGGCGCATGCTTGTAATCCCAGCACTTGGGAGGCTGAGACAGGAGGATCACAAAGGTTCGAAGCCAGCCTCAGCTACTTAGTGAGGCTCTCAGCAACTTAGTGAGACCCTGTTTCCAAATAAAGTATAAAAGAGGTCTGGGAGTATAGCCCAGAGGTAGAAAAGCCCCTGGGTTCCACCCCTAGCACCACACACACAAAAAAATGTCTGCTGCTCTGCACCTGTCTGTAAATGACTGCAAATATGCTGTATTGGTAGGGCTCAAATATATATTTGAGCAGGGATTACAAGTGTGCGCCACCACACCCGGCTTGTTTTTTGTTTTGAGACAGGTTCTTGCTGGGTTGCTGAGAATCTCCCTAAGTTACTGAGGCTGGCCTTAAACCTGTGACCCTTCTGTCTCAGCTTCCCAAGTACTGAGATTACAGGCACAGCCACCACAGCTGGCAGAACCTGCATTTTTTACAAGACTCCCAGGCGATCCATGCACCTTTTCAAGTTTGAGAACCACTGGCATATCACATGCCAAGAAGCGCATCTGAATGAATTTTCAAATCTCATCAAATCCCTCAAAATAGATGAAGGACTTGTCAAAGCAACGAGATGTTAGTGTAACCAGTTATTGTCTGAGTATTACAGCTGAGACACATCACAGTTTAACTGGCAGCATTCTCTTTTGTTCTTAGCGACACATAAACGGATGGCCCGGCCCACAGTCAGTGATATCATTGTGAAGCAGAGTAGTATCCGTTTAAGATTTGTCTTTGGGCTGAACTGTCATGGCCGTAGATGTAGAGAGCAAAGAGGAGCCCACCTGCCATTAATTACAGTCATTATTTATGCAGCAAAATCTAGACTCAGTATTTCTTGGTTTTAACTCTTGGAAAAGCCTAGAGTAAAATACCCTCCGTGAAGCAGAAACAGGAAGACAAAGGGCTCTTCCCTAGGGAGGAGAAAGGCTTAAGCTACATCTTCACGGGTGATTGAAGTGCACTGAAGTACGTATTACTGTGACAAAAGTTTAGTGGGGAACATGTAAGAAGGAAAGGTTGACGAGGAAAAAATGCAAGAATCCTTTTCATTTTGAGAGGAGTCTTTAAATTTTTCAATTTGAAAAGCTGTGTAATATTCCTCATTCCTCCTCCTCCTCCTCCTCCTCATCCTCATCCTCATCATATTCCACATGCACCATTCTGGCTCCCAATAATAGTCAATAAGTGAAAAGTAATGAAATTGGGGCAAATACAGTAATTGGCTTTATATTTCTTTTCTTTTTTTTTTTTTTTTGTGGTACTGGGGTTCTTGGAAGCACTTCTATCTCCGGGCTACACTCCCAGACCTATTTTATATTTTTTATTTGGAAACAGGGTCTCTTAAGCCAGCGAGGCTGGCTCCGAACCAGCGTGATCCTCCTGTCTCCGCCTGCCAAGCGCGGGGATTACAAGCGTGCGCCACCACGCCCGGCTTAATAATTGGCTTTATATTAACAAGACTGTTTTTCTTAAACATTTCTGAGTTATTACAGGTTCACATGTAAGTAAATATAAAATGTATGCAAATATGTTCTTTCTAGCCCTTAGATAAGTTCATATTATAGAAGTTAATCTAAACCGCTGGACTCTAAAACTGACTTCCAAAATGTGTAACCCAGCAGCAGCATGTAGTTTACTTATGGTTAGGAGTTAATCTCTCTATGGCTCAGTTTTCTCACTTGCAAATAGCAAAGTAAAATTGTGATAAAGATAAAATAAGTAAAGCACTTAAAGTTAGTGTTTTATTGTATATAAGGAATATCCAATAACCATGAGATAGGGTTCTTTCTGATATGATTACCTTCGGCATTAATTCTCTAAGTGTGATCTCTAAACCAAGAGTATTAGCCCCACCTGGGAACTTGTTAGAAATGCAAATTTTCAGGCAGGGCATGGTGGCGCATGCTTGTGATCCCAGCATTCTGGAGGCAGAGACAAGAGGAGCCTCAGCTACTTAGCAAGGCCCTTTGTAACTCAGTAAGACCCTGTTTCAAAAAAAGACTAAAAAAATTGGGCTGGGGGTATAGCTCGGAGGTAGAATGCCCCTGGGTTCCGTCCCCAGTACCACACACACACACACACACACACACACACACACACACACGATAGAAATGCAAATTTTCAGAGCCCAACCTAGAACTGTACAATCAGAAAACCTGGGAGTTGTGTGTTTGTGCTTTAACAAGTGTGTTGCAGGTTGTGGTGGTGCAGAATGTGGTGATGCACACCTAGGATCCCAGTACTTGGGAGGCTGAGACAGAGGCTGAGACAGGAGGATCACAAGTTCAAGTCCAGTTTCTGCAGTTGAGCAGAACTCTATTTCAAAATAAAAAAAAAGAAAAAAGCTGAGGGTATAGCTCAGAAGAAGTATGCCCCTAGGTTCAGTTCCCAATACAAGGAGGAGGAGAAAGAGGAAGAGGAGGAAGAGGAGGAGGAGGAGGAGGAGGAGGAGGAGGAGGAGGAGGAGGAGGAGGAGGAGACAAACCCAGGCCCATCAGCTGATTCTGATGCAGGCTTAGGTTTGAGAACAATTGCCACAGGAAAATCACCCTTTAGCGAAGGTGATCTAAAGTTTAGTTTTTTAACTTTTTATTATAATTATTATTTATTTATTTATTGTGTGTGGTACTAGGGGTGGAACCCAGAGGCTTTCTACCTCCGGGCTATACTCCTAGACCTATTTTTTTATATTTTATTTGGAAACAGGGTCTCACTAAGTTGTTGAGAGCCTCACTAAGTAGCTGAGGCTGGCTTCAAACCTGTGCGATCCTCCTGCCTCAGCCTTCCAAGCGCGGGGATTACAAGCGTGCGCCACCACGCCCGGCTTAGTTTTTTAACTTTTTTGCTTCCTTCTCTTTAGCATTATGAAAAAGCCAGTAGAAACCTGAAGTCAATTTATAATCTTTTTCAGGCCAACTCAGAAGGCTTGATAACGTTACTTAAGTTGGAATAACAAGAGATTGAAAAGCACCTGGTGGGGACCAGGTTACATGAAGGGGGAATCTGTACCAGTATTGGAAATGGCTTAGGAAGATTTGAGAAAGCTCTGATTATTCATAAATATATTTAAAAAATTAGGTGAGGGGCGGATCTGTGGAAGGACTTGGTTTCTGCCAAGAAGCAGGCAGCTATAGTAACATAAATTAACCTACCTAAAGGTAATTAACACGTGGAAATAGAAGGGAGGTAGGACATCCTCATTCTAAAGACAGGTTTACATAATAATTGGATAATCTAGTTTGAATGTGAGGAGGACACCTTCACCTTCACGGAGGGAGAAACATAGACCAAAGTTCACGGTGGGAAAATCAAGGGGAGGGACTTTACCTATGTTAGAGTTACTTAGGAAAAAGCAAGATGGAGGATGTTGTGTCTATAAAAAGGCTGTTCTGGGTTTTTTATTTTGGTGGTTTCGTTTGAAGCACCGCCTCATGTTACCAGGGGTAACTATATTCTGTATCTTCTGTATTTCTATCATTTTAATAAACTCCTTTAAATCTTTAGCAAGAGTCTGGGCTATTGCATATTTTTCCTTAGCTCAGGACAAGAACCCGCGGTTTTTGTTTTTGAGATGAATTGTTTCCAAGGGTCTAACAAAGGTCCCCAGGGACTGTTCCCCTAAAAGGTAACCCTCACCCCCAAACGGTAACATTTATCTTTAACCGGAACATCTTAAACTGTAATAGAATCGATGAACAGGAAAACAAAGTCCCACAGCATTTAAAGTCCAAAATGGTAATAAGCTAAAGGAGGAACTCAGATGGCAAAGTAGTAATGGTAATGTGCCAACCTTCTCAGTGAATAATCAGTTAAGAGCAAGAAGGAAAATGAGCCAGAGAAGAGAGAAAATAGGCAGAGGTGTCCAGTCCACCCCTTCACCCACGTGCCATGAAGTACAATGTGCATTACTGTGAGTTGCGTTTGGTTATTCCATGGGGACAGGTGGCTTTAAATCTAGGCTAACTGACAATTGTGATATTGTCAGGCCGGGCAGTGCTGGTGCACACCAGTAATCCCGGTACTTGGGAGGTGGAGACAGGAGGAGCACAGGTTCTTGGACAGCCTCTGCTACTTAGTGAAGCCCTCTGCACTCAAAGAATAAAAAATCAGGCTGGGGGTATATCTCAGAGGTAGAATGCCTCTGGGTTCAACCCCCAGTACCGGGGGGGGGGGGAAAAAAACCAAGGATATTGACAAAGTTTGGGTCTGCAGCCGACCACTGACCACTGAGGCTGTTGTATTTGTTACCACGAAGGGTCAGATTCTTCTCTGGGATGCACAGACACTGTCTGCCATGCTTTACGGCATCTTTTATTGTTCCCTTGGCAGTGATGAAGGAAGCTCACTAGCGGTGCCTCAGCGCTGGGAGCATTGTTACTGAATTCTGTGCATACCTAAGGGATAGGCAAGGGGCTCAAAGTCACATGTTCAAATGTTGCTTTTTTAAAATGTGTCATAGTATTAGAGAAAACCTTGTTTTGGATTTGAGATGACACACCCCACCCTTTCTTTTATTTCCTCTCCCACGATTCCTAGGTCATAACTAACCCTTTCAACGTAACTGCTGTTAGAGCCAGAGGTTTCCTTGTTTTAGGCAGGGTGTGGGACCAAATACAATACAAATAAAGTCTCAGGGGACTTTTATGATACCTGCTTGATTAAACTGACCACATAGCACTTTCTCAACATGCGGTATTTTGTAATATCTCAACTAGAAACAGCACTTCTGATAAATGGCTATATCTGATACTGCTACATGACTCTGTTCTCATCTGAATTGTCCCAGATTAGCCAAGTAGTCTGTGTTTGGCAAGACCGAAAGCACAGAAGAACTGGGCACCCTATACAGAGGGGACTGCAAGTGATCTGAAGGTCACAGGGTCTAACGGTGAGTTGGGACAGGCTTTCTTCCGAGATTACCTAGCTGCTTAGGATAGATAAAGGCACCAATAGCAGGCAGTAGTATGCAATCCCTTTTCTGCTTACTTTTCCTTCAGATGAATGTTGTCCTCAAATCACAAAAGTATTCCTCATTGCAAAAATTATATAAACCCCTCCCAAGGTGGAAGCAACTCAAGAGTTCATCTACTAGTGAATGGGAAAGGAAATTACATATACATAGAAAGCAGTATTATGGGGCCTTATAAAAGAAAGAAGTTCTAACGCATGCGATGACAAGCATGACCCTTGGCAACATTAAGTGAAATAAGCCAGTCACAAAAAAGGCAAATACTGCATGATTCACTCATATGAGGACACAGTGTAGTCAAATTCATAGAAACAGAAAGTGAACAGCAGTTACCAGAAGCTGGGGAGGGTGGGTAAGATGGGAGCTGTTTAATGGGTATAGAATCTCAGTTTTATGAGATTATAAAATTCTGGAGATCTATTTCACAACAATGTGAATATACTTAAATGTTACTGAACACTTAAATGGCAGACTTTTTGTGTGTATATGGTACTGGGGGTGGAACCCAGGGGCTTTTCTACCTCCGGGCTACACTCCCAGACCTATTTTATATTTTATTTGGAAACAGGGTCTCACTAAGTTGCTGAGAGCCTCACTAAGTAGCTGAGGCTGGCTTCGAACCTGCGCGATCCTCCTGTCTCAGCTTCCCAAGCGCTAGGATTACAAGCGTGCACTACCATGCCCGGCTAGAATGGCAGATTTTATATTTTACCTTAATTTAATTAAAAATAAATAGAAAAAATGAAAAGTGTTACATATACAAGCCCTACATTTTATTTTTCTTTACTTGGTCCAAAACAGCTTACCTGGGCAGTGGTTATGAATGAAATAATGATTATTTTTACTGAGAAAAAAAAAAAACTGAAGCCCAGAAATAGTAGTTGTCTTGCTTGAGGTCACCCAAAAATAAAACCTAGAATTCGGGCATGGCGGCACACTCCTATAATCCCAGTATTTGGGAGGCTGAGATTAGAGGATCGCAGGTTTGAATCCAGCCTAAGCAACTTAGTGAGGCTCTGTTTCCAAATAAATTATAAAATAGGTCTGGGGGTATAGCCTGGAAGTAGAAAGCCCCCAGGTTCTATCCCCAGTGCCATAAATATATAAAAATAAATAAAAGCAAAAAAGCGAGGTGGTCTATCTCCATCCTCTGCTTTTGTAAACACTGAATGAAACAGCATTCAACCGATGAGGAAAGATGACTCTAATAAGAAAACGCTCCTGTGATTCAGAACACCACTGCTCTCCTGTGGATGGGAAGGCTGCCTCTGAGCCTCTGAAAACAACTGAGGCTACAAGTCTATGCCAGAGTGTCCTGTGAGAGATGGTTAGCGGATGCAAAAGAGATCGGAGGAAGAGAAAAGAATAGATCAGCTTATATTTTATCTGCAAATTTGGGGGTGAATATTTGCTAGGCTTCTGTAGGCGGGTAGGGACATTCTATGGAACGAAGTTTGCTGGAATGCCTGTTTTGCAATCCTGTGTTAGGTCAAAGGCTGGGCGGGGGGGTCAATAAGATCTCTTTTAACTTCATGGTTCTTTGGTCAAGTAAGGTATTCACAGGCTCAGGAACTGAAGCTCAGGGCAGCAGGAACTTCTGCAGTTACCAATTTACCTGATCACAGGAAGAAGAGGAGAAATTGTGGTTGCCGAAACTCCCACAGTGGGCGTGTATTACCCACAGGAGCAGAGCTGGAACAGAAAGTAAACTAGAGTGGGGGAATATAACTACCCCATTCTGAGTTGAGGCTTTAGATCCTCTCATGGTATCTAAATTTCCTACAGTGAACAACCATTATAATTTTTATCTGGGGGGGAAAAGAGTACAACTCCTTTCAAATCCATGGCAATACTGTCTTAAGAATCAATAAGAAGCTGGGCATGATGCCTCAGTACATGGGAGGCTGAGACGGGAGGACCGCAGGTTTGAGGCCACTCTCAACAACTGAGCAAGACCCTCACCAACTTAGTGAAACTCTGTTTCCAAATAAAAAATAAATAGGGCCGGGGATATGGCTCAGAGATAGAATGCCCACTGGGTGTATTTCCAAGTACCACACAAAACAAACAAAAAAAAATACCAAATTATTAGTGCAGAGATTAATGTGTCCTATCACAGTTGATGAAAAGTCATAAACTGAGCCAGGTGTTTTGGCACACACTTGTGATCCTAGGACTTGGGAGGTGGAGACAGGAGGATCACAGGTGCAAAGCCAGCCTCGGCAATTTAGTGAGGCTCCCTGCAATTAGTGAGACCCTGTTTCAAAATAAAGACTAAAATAGGACTGGAGATGTAGCTCAAAGGTAGAATAACCCTGAGTTTAATCCCCAGTACCACACAAAAAAGGTCACAAACTGTTGTAAATTCTTAACATATTACAAAAAAATAAAATTAAGAATATTTCACACCATACATGAAAAATGTTTCAGAAACATTAAATATCAAGCATGTTATTTTATTTGTTTATTTTGTTTATTTACTTATTTATTTTTTGCGGGTCTGGGATGGAACCTGGGGACATTCGACCTCCGAGCTACACCCCCTGCCCTAGTTTTTATTCTTTAATTTGAAACAGGGTCTCACTGAGTTGTAAAGGGCCTCACTAAGTAGCTGAGGCTGGCTGCGAACCGCGATCCTCCTCCGGTATCAGCCTTTCAAATGCTGGGATTACAAGAGTGCACCACCACGCCCAGCTTATATTAAGCATTTTAAAACACATAAGAAAACGCTAGGAGGCCGGGTGTGGTGGCGCACACTTGTAATCCCAGCATTTGGGAGGCTGAGACAGGGGGATCATGGTTCGCAGACAGCCTCAGCTAGTGAGGTCCTTTGCAACTCAGTAAGACCCTATTTCAAAATAAAGAATAAAGAATAGGGCTGGAGGTGTCACTCGGAGGTAGAATGCCTCTGAGTACCATCCTCCTCAGAACCGGAAAAAAAAAAAACACTAGGGAAAAGAATATTTGTATTATTTTGTTTGTTTGTTTTTGTGGTACTGGGCATTGAATCCAGTGGCATTCTACCTCTAAGCTACACCTCCAGCCCTATTTTATTTTTTAATTTTGAAAGAGTGTTCACTAAATTGATGAGGGCCTCACTAAATTGTTGAGGCTGGCCTCAAACCTGCAATCCTCCTGTCTCAGCCTCCCTAGTACTGGGATTGCAGGTGTGTGCCACAATGCCTGGTGAAAAAGAATATTTATATACAACTAGATGAAAAAGGCCATTCTTAACATGACATCAATGCCAAAACCCCACAAGGAACTAGTAATCTACTAGCGGTTCTACACCCAGAAAATGAGAGGCACCCAGATA
The DNA here is from genome assembly GCF_963383645.1 of Muscardinus avellanarius. NCBI lineage: Eukaryota > Metazoa > Chordata > Mammalia > Rodentia > Gliridae > Muscardinus > Muscardinus avellanarius. The sequence goes on from NC_137790.1 coordinate 115,816,576, forward strand.
GACAGAAATTCTGGAAAACTATTATTAAAAGTATATAAATATTACTAATAAACTGGGCATGGTGGCACATGCCTGTTTCACAATTTTTTAAAAATCGAGCCAGGAGTGGTGGCGCACGCTTGTAATCCCAGTACTTGGGAGGCTGAGATAGGAGGATCACAAAGGTTCGAAGCCAGCCTCAGCTACTTAGTGAGGCTCTCAGCAACTTATTGAGACCCTGTTTCCAAATAAAATACAAAATAGGTCTGGGAGTGTAGCCCAGAGGTAGAAAGCCTCTGGGTTCCACCTCCAGGACCACAAAAAAAAAAAACAAAGCTAGAATGTCCCTGAAAAAAAAAATATATATATATATAATTTATATATAAAATTTATATATAAAATTTATATATAAAATTTATATATAAAATTTATATATATAATTTATATATATAATTTATATATAAAATTTATATATAAATATATATAATATATATATAACTTATATATAATTAACATATATAATTATGTTCAAAATAAAGAAAAATAAAATATTGGAGCAGCATCCTCCAGAAGGGCGCGTGCGTGCATGCGTGTGTGTGTGTATGTGTGTGTGTGTGTGTGTGTGTGTGTGTGTGTGTGTGTTACTAGAAATGGAACCCCACGATCATTCTACCTATGAGCTACTCTTCAGCCCTTAATTATTTTTTGTTCTGAAACAGGATCTCGCTAGATTGCTAAGAGTCTTGCTACATTCCTGAGCTTGTCCTCAAACCTGCGATCCTCCTGTCTCAGCCTTCCAGGTACCAAAAGGGCCTAAGAGACTCCAAGTGCACTACCCTTAAATCTGAATTTCAACCGAGCCGACCTCGAGGATACAATACTGTTAAAGAAACCTGACATTACACCGCCTTAGTGTCCAGAAAACATAGTGTAACACCACTTAGAGTATGGTCAGAGGCTAGGTTGCAGCTTGGGAGCAGAACGTGTGCTTAGCATGCGCAAGGCCCTGGTTCCATACCCAGGAGAGGAGAAAGGAAAGAAGGAAGGAAGGAAGGAAGGAAGGAAGGAAGGAAGGAAGGAAGGAAGGAAAAAGAGGAAAAGAAAAACAATAAAAAAGCATTGTGCAGCAACCAGCAGCATCAGCATCACCAGAAGCCCGCTAGAAATGCACATTCCCCCTGCCGGGCGTGGTGGCACACGCTTGTAATCCCTGTGCTTGGGAGGCTGAGACAGGAGGATCGCACAGTTTCGAAGCCAGCCTCAGCTACTTAGTGAGGCTCTCAGCAACTTAGTGAGACCCTGTTTCCAAATAAATATAAAATAGGTCCGGGAGTAAAGCCCGGAGGTAGAAAGCCTCGGGGTTCCACCCCCAGTACCACCCAAAAAAAAAAAAAAAAAAAAAAAGAAGAAATGCACATTCCCAGGCAACTGCATCAGAAACTTGGGGTGGGGGCAGCCATCCAGGCTTCCGCCAGCCTCCAGATGACCATGGGGCACATCCAGGTTTGAGAACCATCACTGCACCCTGTGGCTTGTGCAGACAGGCAGTAATGACCAAAATTTCCCACGCCTGGCTCCCTTCGTTCCCAACTAACAGGCAGAAGCTCGCGACCTTTAGCCCCCCTGGTTCTTTGCAGTGCATCTGTTCTCTAGTAGGAGCTCAGGCCACAAACTTGAGCTATCACTTTAATTCAGGGAAGTGGGCACAGAGGGCGCTGGGAAACAGGCCTCCCTGGTGTCCAGCAGGACCCGCCGCCTCGCTGCCTCGTTGAGGAGTTTGGTCCCCTGGCTGAGGGGCTCAGCAGTCTCCTCTCTGGGGTCAGCCCCTGGCCGGTTCCCGGGGTCACCTCAGCCTAGAGGACTCCAGCCTCCCCCACTTCCTCCACCCCAGCTTCCTAGCTCCTTTGGATTTTTACAAAGGACGGGGAATGTTTAACTTTGGGCTGCCTCTGCATTTAATCCTGCGGGAATCTCTTAAATCCTGAAAGCCCTAAGGACCAGATAGTTAGAGGGAACAAACACAAATTAACAGTTCCGTAAATCTTGCCACAGGGCTTTTCCACTCACTTAAATAATCTGATATTATCCATTATTTCATACATTTTGGGATTATGTATGAAGAAAAAAATATGAAGGATTGCAGCTAGGTTATAACTATGGCAATAAAAAATAAATATCTTTTCCTTTGCTTTTGCTTTTTTATTTTATTTTTTCCTTTTTGCAGTACTGGGGATGGAACCCAGGAGCATTCTACCTCTGGGCAACACCCCCAGCCCTATTTTATATTCTTTCTTTCTTTCTTTCTTTCTTTCATCTTTATTTATTTATTTATTTATTGGCGGGTCTGGGATGAAGCCTAGAGATATTTGACCTTTGAGCTACACCCCCTGCCCAAATTTTTATTCTTTATTTTGAAACAGAGTCTCACTGAGTTGTGAAGGGCCTCACTAAGTAGCTGGGGCTGTCCGTGAACCGCGATCCTCCGGTCTCAGCCTCCCAAATGCTGGGATTACAAGCGTGCGCCACCACGCCCGGCTTGTGATATTTCCTTTTTTTTTTTTTTTTTTTTTTTTTGCTACTGGGGATTGAACCCAGGGGCATTCTACCTCCAAGCTACACCGGCTTGCTTTTGCTTTTAAAAAAAAATGTCAAATTATTATGAAAACATTAATCAAAGTAAAAAATTGTAAACAGACTCACATACCTACCACAATAAAACAATCCACCAAATTAATATTTCCCATAGTCCTTTCTCATTTTACTGTGCCTATATCAGTGCACATATTATTTTTTATCTTACCCTTCTCATTTATTATTAATGATTATCATGTCACCATACAAAGCTTTACAAAACTAATTTGCAGGGCATGCATGAAACTGATTAAAATAAGCACATCTCCTTCACCTACGAATTCCACTCCTCAGAATTCTGTTCATACAATTATGTATCGGTTTTTTCTCCCTTGTAAATTTTTAACTCCTCCCACATTTAGGGGGAAAAACAAAACAAACAAACAAAACAGAACACAAAAAAAAGAACCTTGCTGATTTCACTCCATCCCCATACTCTGCTTGAAACAGCAACTGCCCTGCCAAGCGCCTCCCTGTGCAGGACACTGCCCTCCTCTCACAGAGCCATCAAATCTTTGAAAAGTAAAGCCAGCTGCTTCCCCTCCGTGGAGGAGGAGGTCATGTCATGTTTCCTGCCCCTTATCCCACCCAACAACATGCCATCCCTCTTAATTCTTTTAGGGTTCCCTGGGCTAGGGTGGAGGGACTCTCCCTAGAACTTCCCTCTCCTCCGCTCTTCCCTCCTCCCTCTCCTCCGCTCTTCCCTCCTCCCTCCCCTCCCCCTCCCCTCCCCCTCCCCTCCCCCTCCCTCTGTGCTATGGTCATGTGTGAGCCAATTCTGAGTAATCTTCCTTTCCAGAAACAAAGGCGATAAGGTCCGACCCTGAACTCTAAGGGGAAAAGTCCTGGATGCATTTCCTCTTTCAAACTCCCGTGCAAAATACGCTGTATGAGGAGCTATTTGGAGCAGGTTAGTGGAGAATGGATTTCAGTTCCCAGAACTTTAAAGCATTTTTATACTTTGTACATACTACAGATGAACAACAGTCCCCTGCTACCTATCACTGGTTCTTCCATAAATAAAGAAACTAATAGTTTAAGGACCAAAGGAGGACTAGGATCAAATGTTCATTTGATGATATATCTGCTCAGAAACTTCAAGAGAAATACTAAAGTATAATCAGCCCATATTGGTGGGTTCCACATCTGTGGATTTAAACAACTGCAGGTAAAAAATATTTAGAAAAAACGCATACAGACTTTTTATCTTGTCATTCCCTAAACAATATAGTATAACAACCATTTATATAGCACATACATTGAACTAGATCTTACCAGTAACCTAGACGGGATTTAACATATACAAGAGGATATGTATAGGTTAAATGTAAATACCAGCCGGGCGTGGTGGCACACATTTATAATCCCAGCACTTGGAAGACTGAGACAGGAGGAAAACAGGTTCATGGACAACCTCGGCTACTACGTAAGGCCCTCCGCAACTTAGACCCTGATTCAAAAATAAAGAATGAAATTGGCCTAGGGGTGTAGCTTGGAAGTAGAATGCCCCTGGGTTCAATCCCCAGTAGCAAAAAAAAAAAAAAAAGTAAATATCACAAGCTGGGCATGGTGGTGCACACTTATAATCCCAGCATTTGGGAAGCTGAGACAGGAGGATCTGGGTTCTTACACAGCCTCAGCTACTTAGTGAGGCCTCTGCACTTTAGTGAGACCCTGGACCCTGTTTCAAAATAAAGAATAAAAAAATCATCAAGCTATGGGTGCAGTTTGGAGGTAGAATGGCCCTGGGTTCAATCCCCAGCACTACACACACACACACACACACACACACACACACACACACACACACACAGAATTTATAACCCTAGAAAGAACATGGGGAATGTAATAAGGAAACCTCAGTTGGATGCCTCCAAGAGAGGTCAGTGCTCTACTTCACAGGGCACCAGGTCTCTCGAGACTGCCCCAGGGAGGGTAGACGGAGACCCAAACCCAACCAAAGCCCTGCCCAAGGGTAAAGGTGAAAACAGGTGCAGAGGTCAGAATGAGCCCGACTCTGAAAGAAGAGAACTGATGTTCAAGGAGAATGGACCAGTAAGCCCAGCTCAGATGTTGGGAAGGAGAAAACTGGGAACAGTATGTTCTGATGGTCAAAAGAAAGTGGGGTGAAACAGTGCATATAAAGGCATCCGATATGCAGATGTGCTTTGCAAGATGACTGGATGACAATGTTATGTCATTGTATGTAGTCTGACGCTGCTAATAAAGCGGGACATCTAAAGGTTGATGTTAGCTAGGTGTGGTGACCCATGCTTGTTATCCCAGTACTTGGGAGATTAAAACAGGAGGACCACAGGTTCAAGGACAGCCTCAGCAAGTAGCAAGGCTCTCAGCAACCTAGGGAGATCCTGTTTCAAAATAAAAAGTAAGAAAGGACACACACACACACACACACACACACACACACACACACACACAGGCAGGCATAGTGGCACACACTTGTAATCCCAGTACTTGAGAGAGTGAGACAGGAGGATCCAGGTTCGCGGACAGACTCAGCTACTTAGTCCCTCTGCAACTTAGTGAGACCCTGTTTCAAAATAAAAAAATAAAAAATAGATCAGAGGACCTCCTGTCTTAGCCTTCCAAGCACTGGGATAACACGTGTGCACCACCATTCCTGGATCCAGATACAGTTTTTTGAAATTGTATTTAAATTCTGGAGATTAGTAGTTGCAGAAATTGAACACTGGATGGCACCCAATGACCATAAAAATATCAGCATTATTAGTACATAATTTTTTTGCTTAATGTGGGTGGAAAATTCTACAAACAAAAGAGATTATCTTTTTGATCCTTTGCTACATATGAAATCTGAAAACTTGGCTTTTTCTTTGCAGTGCTAGGAATCAAACCCAGAGCCCCACACGCGCTAGGCACATGCTCTACCGCTGAGCTACCTCCCCAGCTCAAAACTTCTTTTTAAATTCTTCTTCTTTGTCTTTTGTGGAGGAGGGGGGCCTACTGATAATTGAGCCCATGTGCATTCTACCTTCCAGCTAGACCTCACCTCTTTTTAATTTTTGTTTGGAAACAGGTCCTTATTTGATTGATTGCTGATAATCTTCCTTTGTTGCTGAGGCTGTCTTGGAAACTGTGATTCTCCTGTCTTCAAAATACTGGGATTAGAGCCGGGTGTGGTGGCACAGGTTTGTAATCCCCACTCTTGGGAGGCTGAGATAGGAGGATCGCACAGGTTTGAACCCAACCTCAGCTACTTAATTAGACTCTCAGCAACTTAGTGAGACCCTGTTTCCAAATAAAATATAAAATAGGTCTGGGAGTATAGCCCATAGGTAGAAAGCCTCTGGATTCCACCCCCAGTACCACACACACACACACACACACACACACACACACAAAGCTACACCCCAGGCCTTTTTATTTATTGCTTAGAAACAAGGTCTCAAGGCCAGGAGTTGTGGCACACACCTGTAATCCCAGAGCTTGGGAGGCAGAGACAGGAGGATCCCACAGGTTTGAAGCCAGTCTCAGCTACTTAGGCTCTCAGCAACTTAGTGAGACCATGTTTCCAAATAAAGTATGAAATCGGTCTGGGAGTATAGCCCAGAGGTAGAAGAAAGAAAGAGAAAGAAAGAAAGAAAGAAAGAAAGAAAGAAAGAAAGAAAGAAAGAAAGAAAGAAAGAAAGAAAGGGAAAGAAAAGAAACAAGGTCTCACTAGGTTGCTGCAAGTTTCACAATGTTACTGAGGCTGTCCTCAAACCTGAAATTCTCCTGTGTCAGCCTCCCAAGTACAGACATGTGTTGCAATGCTTGGCTCCAGGATATATTTTATTTATTTATTTTATTTCATTTTATTATTTTATTTCATTTTATGGTGACATTGGGGGTTGAATCCAGGGGCATTCTAACTCAGAGCTACACATCCAGCATATTTTATATTTTATTTGGAAACAGAGTTTCACTAAGTTCAGGAGGGCCTCACTAACTTACTGAGGCTGGCTGTTAACCTGCTATCCTCCTGTCTCAGCCTCCTGAGTACTGGGATTACAGATGTGAACCACCACACTCAGCTCAGGGTATATTTTAAGTGATAAAAGAGCATCTGTGCGATGTTACCATTTATCTAAGAAAGTGAATATTGCACATTCATACCCATTTTATGTACCTATCTTTTAATGAGAGAATAAAACAAAAACTTTTGCTGAGAGTTATCTAAAACCCAGCAATTCTTTTCCTAGCTATATATCCAAGTGGAGAAACCCATATGTTCAACACAAAAACTTGGACTTTAGAGCCGGGTGTGGTGACACATGCTTGTAATCCCCGCGCTTGGGAGGCTGAGACAGGAGGATCGCGCAGGTTTAAAACCAGCCTCAGTTACTTAGTGAGGCTCTCAGCAACTTAGTGAGACCGTTTCCAAATAAAGTATAAAATAAGTCCTGGAGTATATCCTGGAGGTAGAAAGCCTCTGGGTTCCATCCCCAGTACAACACACACACACAAACACTTGGACTTTAATGTTCATAGCACCATTGTTCATGGTAGCCCAAATGGAAACAACCGAAATGTCCATCAATTGATGAATGGATTCACAAATAAAAAGAAATGAAATATCAATTAATGTCATAAAATAAATGAACCTTGAAAACATGCTAGGTAAAAGAAGTGGTCACAAGGGGCCACATATTGTATTATTCCATTTATATTAAAGTCTAAAATGGGCAAATCCTAACAGAAGAAAGTATATTGGTGTTTACCCAAGGATGGGGAGGAGGGAATGAATGCCAGTGGGTATGGGTACGGGAGTGACTGCTATAATAGGTATGGTGTTTCTTTTGGGCAAGATGAAATATTCTGAATTTAGAGGGTGATGATGATTGCACAGCTTTGTAAATGTACTAAAAACCACTGAACTGTGTAGTTTAAAAGAATGTGGATAGCCAGGCGTGGTGGTGCACGCTTGTAATCCCCCGAGCTTGGGAGGCGGAGACAGGAAGATCGCACAGGTTTGAAGCCAGCCTCGCAGTCTTAAGAGACCCTTTTTCCAAATAAAAATATAGAAAAATAGGTTTGGGAGTGTAGCTCTGAGGTAGAAGGGTTTCCAGGAACCCGAGTACCACCAAAAAAAAAAAAAAAAAAAAAAAGATGAGGATAATAGTATATTAATTACATCCCCAAAATGTTAATTTTATCAATAGGAAGAGGCAGCAAAGTAGATGGAATAAGAACTTATTTAATAGGTTTAATATTAGAATTATGTAAATAAGGCACATAGTTATGAAATAAAATTGAATTAAATGTTAAAAGGCAATCCCGAAATTTCTACTGCTGACATGATAATGTGAACTTCCATGGATCTACACCATGGTGATATTAGTAAAAAAAAAAAAAAAAAAAAAAAAGACAATACTTTTTATTATTGGTACATTGTTGTCATACATCTTAATGGGGTACAAGATGGTAGACATGCACACGTCACTCATTTAACCCCCATTCCTATCCTATTCCCTTCCTTCTTTTCATTGTTGGCTTAGTGATTGACTTTGACGTGTTTGTAAATGTACATCAGGCACATTAAATTCAGCCAGGTGTGTGTACCCCGTACTTGGGAGGATGGGACAGGAGGATTGCAAGGTCAAGACCAGCCTCAGTAACTTAGCAAGCCTCTCAGCAACTCCACCTGGAGGTGGAGGTGGAGGTCAAAGGTAGAATGCCCCTGAGTTGAATCCTCACTAAATGTTTGAATTTTCCAGGAATTGTCTTAAGGCCATATAGCAAATGGACATTTATGCAAGGAAAGCTATTTAAACTAGGTAAATATTGAGTCTGTGGCATCTGAACCATAACTGGTTTCCTTCCCCATCCATACTCAGAATGACGGATGCCCTAACCCAGATGAATATAACCCAGACCACAGGTTCCCTCTGTCCGTATCACCCAATTAAAGGGATATGAAATCTTTCTAGGAGGAGTGGGGTACCCACAGTTTCATCCTGTCCTAGCCACCTGTTGCAGAGGTTAAATTCTGGGGACCAGGCCAGAAGGTAGGTGATCCCTTCTTCTATCAGCCATGAGGGGGGTGGGTGTACTGAGAATACCGAGTCCAGTTCCCTTGAACCTAGTTTATTCATAAAGTGAAGTTCCCATGCCGAGGCAGGCAAACCAAAATACCAGCAGCTATAGAGCAGAGATTGAAGAAAGCAAGAATAGATTTTAAAAAAAGAGAGAAAATTAATAAACCCAGAAGTTGGCTCTCTGAAAGGAACAACAAAGTTGGCAAATCTTGAGCTAGATTGGCCAAAAAATAGAGATATAAGGCTGAAGTGAAAGGCTGACATTATCGAAATAAATAATTCTAGAAATAGGACAGATTAAGCCAGGTGTGGTGGTGCATGCTTGTAATCCCAGTACTTGGGAGGTTGAGATAAGAGGATTGTGAATTTGTGGACTGCCTCAGCTACTTAGTGAGGCCCTCTGCAACTTAGTGAGACCTTGTTTCAAAATAAAGAATAAAAAGTAGAACTGGGTGTATAGCTCAGAGGTAGAATACCTCTGGGTTCCACCCCCAGTACCACAAAAAATAAAATAAATAAATAAATAAATAAATAAATAAATAAATAAATAAGATGGATTGTGAAGGACTGTTAAGAACAATTATATGCCAATAAATTAAATAACTTAGGAAAATGGGCAAATTCCTAAAAAGATAAAAGCTACTAAAATTGAGTCAAGAAGAAATAAAAACTGAATTGAACCATAAAAAGTAAAGAGCTTAAATTTGTACAAAAAATTATCTATAAATAAAAGCCCAAATCTAGATGATGAATTTTACCAAACAGTTAAAGAATAATGAATACCAATTCTTTACCAATAAGAAAAGGCAATAGAAGAAGAGGAGGAAATTCCTGATTCATTCTAACACACAAACCTATACCTCAAGAAATAAAAATGACACCAGTGTTTTTTTATGAGTACACACACATATGTACACAGAAATCGTCAACAAACCTATACTACCAAACCAAAGTATCTACCTGAAAAAGACATCTACAGAAAACCCACTGATAGCATAATATATTGTGATGAAAGGCTAAGAACAAGACAAAAATGTTCAGTGTTGCCACTTCTATTCAATGTACTGGACTGAATTGTTGTCATAAAAGAAAATCAAATAACAGGAATTTACATTGGAAAGGAAAAAAGTAAAACTATATTTGCTGATAACGTATTTTGTATGTGGAAAATCCTGGGCATACAAAACACTATTAAAAATCAGTAAGTTGCAGGATACAAAAATCAATATACAAAATTTTATTTTTATATGGTAGCAGTGAGCAAAGAAAAAGTAAAATCAAGAAAAAAATTCTTCTGCGGGGCGTGGTGGCGCACGCTTGTAATCCCCACGCTTGGGAGGCGGAGACAGTAGGATCGCGCTGGTTCGGAGCCAGCCTCCTGGCTTAAGAGACCCTGTTTCCACATAAAAAAGTAAAAAAAAAAAAAATAGGTCTGGGAGTGTAGCCCGTGGGAGTGGATCCCGGAGGGCTTCCAGGAACCCCAGTACCACCAAAAAAAAAAAAAAAAAAAAAAAAAAGGAAGAAAGAAAGAAAGAGAGAGAAAAAAAACAATTCTATTTACAACATAACCAAAGAAAATAAGGTACTTGGGAGTAAATTTAACAAGAGGGCAAAATTTGTACTGAAAATTATAAAGCATTGGTGAAAAAAGTTAAAGAAAGCCTAATTAAATATAAGGTAATATCACAGCCAGGCATGATGGTGCACACCTATAATCTCAGTACTGAGAGGCTGAAACAGGATTTCAGGATCAAGGCCAGTCTAAACAATTTAGCAAGACCCTGTTTCAATACAAAAATAAAATAAGGCTGGGGATATAGTTTAAAGGTAGAACACCCCTGGGTTCCATACCCAGTAAACCACCCCCTGAAAGAAACTAAAGGAAAAAAGAGAGAGATACCATGTTCCTGGATTAGAAAACAATAGTATCAAGATTGCAACACTCACCAATCTCATCTATGTATTTAACACAATCTCTACCAGAATACCAACTGACTTCTTTGTATAAACTGATCTGAAAATTCATAAGAAAATTCAAAGAACCCAGAATAGCTCAACGATCTTGAAAAGAAGAACAAAGCCAGATGACTCACACTTCCTGATTTCAAAACTTAATACAAAGCAAGAGTAATCAAGACCTTGTGGACTGACATAAGACTAGACATGTAGATTGATAGATTAGAAATGTGGGTCCAGAGCGCCGGGCGTGGTGGCGCACGCTTGTAATCCCCGCGCTTGGGAGGCGGAGACAGGAGGATCGCGCAGGTTCGAAGCCAGCCGCGCGCGCTGGTTTAGGAGACCATGTTTCCAAAATGAAAATGTAAAAATAGGTCTGGGAGTGTAGCCCGGAGGTAGAAGGGCTTCCAGGAACCCCAGTACCACCAAAAAAAAGAAAAAGAAAAAAAGAAATGTGGGTCCAGAAATAAACCCATATATATACATATGTGTGTTTGTGTGTATGATCAATTGACTTTCAACAAGGATGCCAAGACAGTTCAATAGAGGAAAAACAATCTTCAATAAATTGTCCTAAGATGACTGACTAGCTACATACAAAAGATAAAATTGATCCTTACCTCACACCATAAACACAAATTAACTCAAAATGTATCAAAAACTTAAATGTAAGAACCAAAACTAAAATTCTTAGAAGAAAACATGAGGCCATATCTTCATGATCTCAAATTTGGCCATGAGTCATAGATATAACACCAAAAGCAAGCACAGGCGACAAAAGTACAAAGTAGGAAAATTGGACTTCATCTACATTAAAATATGGTGTGATCCAAAAGATACCACCAAGAAAGTGAAAGACAATCTACAGACTAGGCGAAAATATTTATAAATCATGTACTTCATAAGGCACTTGTATCTAGGAAAAAATATATATGTATGCATATTCCCTTACAACTCAATCAGGATGAGTAACTCAAGTTTTAAAATGGGCAAAGGATCTAAATAGACATTTCACCAAAGAAGATACCCAAAGGCCAATAAGTACATAAAAATATTTAGCATCAGGGAAATTCAAATCAAAACCACAAGGAGATACCACTTCATATGCCAATATGATGGCTAGAATTAAAAAAACATGACAGAAAATCACAACTGTTGACAAGGATGTAGAGAAATTGGTGGCCTCATACACTGTTAGTGGGAGTGTAAAATGGTTTACAAAACAAAACAGCCTGGCAGTCCTCAAAAACTGAAACCTAGACTGACAATTTGATTCTGCTATTCCACTCCTAGATATAACCCAAGAGAAATGAAAACATAGATTCACACAAAAACTTGTACACAAATGTAGACAGCAGCATTTTTTCAAAATAATAAAAAGGTATAAAGCACCTAAATCTCCATCAGCTGATGAATAGACCCACAAAATACAGTATATCCATGTAGTGGAATACTATTCAGTCAAAAAAAGGAATGAAGTATTGATACAAGCATGGATAAAAACCAGTCACTAGAGACCACATAATAAATGACTCCATTTATATGAAATGTCCATAGGTAAATATTGAGCTAGAAGTAAATTAGTGGTTGCTTTAGACTGTGTATGTGGGGGTAGTAGTTGAGTAGTGTTAGCTAGAAGGTAATGAGGGGTTTATGTTTGTTTGGTTTGTTGTTTCTGTACTGGACATTGAACTCAGGTTGTTTTACCTCTGACTAGATTCCCAGCTCTACTTTTTTTTTTTTTTTAAACAGGATCTTATTAAGTTGCTGAGATGGGCCTCAAACCCTCGATTCTCCTGTTTCAGCCTCACCAGAAATGGAATTATAGGTGTGAGCCACCAAACTCAGCATGGGATTTTGTGTGTGTGTGTGTGTGTGTGTGTGTGTGTGTGTGTGTGTGTGTGTGTGTTACTAAGAGTGAAACCCAGAGGGCTTCTACCTCTGGGCTATACATCCAGCCCTATTTTATTTTTTAAATTTGGAAACAGGGTCTATGTTGCTGAGGGCCTCACTAAGTTGCTGAGGCTGACTTCGGACCTGTGACCCCCCTCTCTCTACCTCTCAAGTACTGGGATTACAGGAACGTGCCACCACATCTAACTATGATATTCCTTTTTTTATTTTTTATTTTTATTTTTTTGCAGTACTGGGAATGGAACTCAGGAGCATTCTACCTCCGAGTTACACCCCCAGCCCTATTTTTTATTCCTTATTTTGAAACAGGGTCTCACTGAGTTGCAAAGGGCCTCACTAAGTAGCTGAGGCTGGCTTCGAACCTGCATGATCCTCCTGTCTCAGTCTCCCAAATGCTGGGATTACAAGTGTGTGCCACCACGTCCAGCTAAAACTTTATAATTTTCAACTTGAGTTAGAAATAACAGTATAAATTCATGATGCATTTTTCTGTTTAAAAGACATTTTCTGGCTGGAGGTACATAGCTTGGTGAGGAGGCATGCTTAGCAGCATATAAAAGGTGATAGGTTCAATCTTCAACCCCCCCATAAACAACAACAAACATACTGTCCAGCTTTATTTCTAAAAGTCTGAGAAGCAAGAATAACATAGGTTCAATGAACTCTCTAAATCCATGTCTTGATTAAAAAAACAAAAACAAAAACAGGTTCCTTGAAAAAAAACTGGCTGATTCCAAGTTTAGGGAAGGAAACCAAAGTGTCTTACTTAAAATGAATGACTCAGAGGCTGGGGTGTACCTTGGTGGTAGAACAAATACTAAGCGTGCACAAGGCCTTAGGTTCTATCCCCAGCACCAAAATAACAACGGCAACAGAAATAATAATAATAATAATAATAATAATAATAATAATACTGAGTTGAAAGTCGCATATGAAAATGAAGTTTTAGCCGGGCATGGTGGTGCACACTTGTAATCCTGGTGCTGCTTGGGAGGTGAGACTGGAGGATCACACAGGTTCACAGGTTCGAAGCCAGCCTCAGCTACTTAGTGAAGTTCTCAGCAACTTAGTGAGACAGTTTCCAAATAAATTATAAAATAGGGCTGGGTGTGCACCCCAAAGGTAGAAAACCCCTGGGTTCCACCCCTCAGTACCACAAAAAATGTAGTTTTATATACCTTTTTAAATCTTAGAAGTGCACAGAATATATATTGTTTATTAATTTATACATGTGTGGTAAAAGTATAAAAAATGTATGTGAATAGCCCACACTAGCTTCAGAAAGCAAAGAAGAGATGCTTTATCCTACTGAAATATTGTTATTGTAATTTTTTATTTATATGGTGTTAGGGATACTACCACTGGGGTACATTCCTTAGCTTCTATTTATATTATTGTGTTTATATGTGTGTGTGTGTGTGTGTGTGTGTGTGTGTATAGTGATACTGAAGATTGAATCCAGGGGCATTCTACCCCTGAACTATGCCCCCAGTTTCCCTTCCCCTTTTTTTAAAAAATTGGAAACAGGGTCTTGCTAAATTTCTGAGAGCCTAAATTGCTGAGACAGGCTGGCTTTGAACCTGCGATCATCCTGTCTCAGCCTACCAAGTACTAGAAATACAGGTGTGCCCCACCACACCCTGCTTCCTTTTATATTTAAGCAAATGTTTGAAGCAAATACAGTAAGACCTTAGCAACTGTGGCATGCCAATATTGGCAATATAGACATCTCCTGTTATTTTGTGTATATTTGAAGATTTTATAATGAAAACATTTAAAATCCAATGCATAATATCAATATTAGGCACCATATGTTCATTAAGAAATGAAATGCATGAAGAAGGCCAAGTTGCAATGTAATAACTTTGGCTCGAGAAAAAAAAGAATTTAAAAAAAGCTTGTCATGGGGGAGACACACATATAATCTCAGTACTTGGGAGGCTGAGATAGGAGAATCACAAGTTCAAGGCCAGCCTTAGCAATTTAGCCAGAACCTGTTTCAAAATAAAAAATAAAATAAGGTTAAGGGTGTAGCTCAGTGGCAGAATGCCACTGGGTTCAACCCCTAATACCACAAAAAAGAAGAAGAAGAAGGAGGAGGAGGAGGAGGAGGAGGAGAAGCTGGGCATGGTGGCGTGTGCTTGTAATCCCCGCGCTTGGGAGGCTGAGACAGGAGGATCGTGCTGGCTCAAAGCCAGCCTCAGCTATTTAGTGAATCTCTCAGCAACTTAGCAAGACCCTGTTTCCAAATAAAATATAAAATAGGTCTGGGAGTGTAGCCTGGAGGTAGAAAGCCCCCAGGTTCCACCCCCAGTACCACCAAAAAAAAAAAAAAAAAAAAAAAAATATATATATATATATATATTTTACAGGTAAGAATCCCAAAATCCCAATAGAGTCCTAATTTAGTTCAAATATTGCTCCAATGTTGATTTCTTGGTTTTGACAAATGTACCGTGATTGTGTAAGATGTTAATATTCAGGGACGCCAAGTAAAGGACATACAGAGCGGGAAGATGGCGGCCGAGAAAAGCGGGGCTTAAGAGTCCCGCTAACAACCAATCTCCATTACCACAAAAAGAGCGCCTTTCATAGCCAGAAAACACCATCACCAGAAAAACAAAAAAACCACCAGGCTCCAGAGAGAAAGCGGACTGAGAACAGAGCTCAGGGCCACAGAGGAGACACACGCGCCCGAGGACGCGGCAGTAGCGCCATACTGCCGGCGGCAGCGGCGAACTCAGCGGACGGCTACAGCAAGCCGAGGTGAGCCGATGCGGAACAGCCAGGCGGGATCTTTCGGCGCAGACAGCATTTAAAGCTCCCAGTGGCTGAGCTCAGCACACGCTGCAGGGATTCAGAGTGGAAATCAAAACCAGAGAAGAAAAAATACGCCAGCCTCATGGCCGAGGGCGTGGCAGAGGCGCCATATTGCCACCGGCGGCGGCAGCAGCAGTGAATTCACCGAGTCCAGTACAGCTACATCTACGTACTCAAGAACAGTAAGTCAAATTGTGGGCCACAGAGGAGAAATCCCAGTATTGTGCCTCGTGGGACTTGACCCAGTGAGGGATTGGTGGTGGCAGAGATATCACACCATAGGAGAGCGTGCAACCTGGCACCCCCCATAGTTTAAAGCAGCCTCTATCGATTCCCTGGGTCGGAGACTCTGTGATACAACCCAGTAAAGGAGTAGTAGGGTCTGAGATAATACAGACTCGAGATCCAGAGCACCTTAAGTGAAGCCATAGTGACCCAAGGGAAGAACCCAGAGAAGGCACAAACCTCCGAAATCATGGGAAAGAGGAATAACACTGAAGTAATGAATGTGCACAACCCCACAACATCAGAACCTGATAAAACAGAAAATCAGAGATTTCTAGAAGATCAAATCAGGAAAATAACTGTAGAAATAATAGAGGTGCTTCGAAAAGAACTCAGAGAGAGCCAAAAAGAGATAAAGGATGCAATTAATGAAGTAAAGGCCTCAATTCAAAGCACAAACAACCGATTAGACCACATGGAGAACAGAATCTCGCTCTTAAAAGATGAGCAATCCAAAAATGAATGCATAGTTTCTAATCTAGAAAAAGATATCCAACAGCAGGAATCTGACATTGAAGAAATATGGGCCCATCTTAAGAGAGCTAACCTAAGAATAATTGGAATAGAGGAGGGAAAAGAAAGTGATACCAAAGGGATCAACAATCTCTTCAAGGAAGTAATAGCAGAAAATTTTCCAAATATAGAGCAAGAGGTTGATACACAGATCCAGGAAACTTATAGAACTCCCTTTAGACAGGATCCGAGAAGAGGATCCCCACGCCACATAATTGTCAAAATGACCAATGTGGAAGCCAAGCAGAGAATCTTAAAGGCAACAAAAACAAAGGGCCAAGTGACATTCAGAGGCAAATCAATTAGAATCACTCCAGACTTCCCAAACCAAGTCATGAGAGCCAGAAGGGCTTGGAGTAACATATTCCAAACTCTGAAAGAAAACAACTTCCAGCCAAAAATTTCCTATCCAGCAAAACTTTCTATCAAATTAGATGGAGAAATAAGAAGCTTCCATGACAAACAGAAACTGAAGGAATTTATGTCTTCAAAACCAGCGCTAGAGAAAATACTCAAAGAGATTAACTACAAAGAAGAAATAGGTAACACTCACCAGAACCAGAGAAAAAAGAGTTTCCATCCAACAGACAACTAAGATTGGTTATCTGTGGAGATTCATTATTTATGTTAGTCTTTTACCTATCTCTAAATGGTATTGTTTGCCTTTATTGTTGTTAATTTTTAGGATTTCTAGTTGGAATATTAATATACCTTCAGATATAGCATTTGGAAATATTTTATCCAATTCTATTAGTAACTTTTAACTCTGTTTACATTGTCTTTGGATATACAATATTTTCTTTTATTTTTTAGGGAGTTTGTATATTCTTCTGTTGCCTGTGCCATTGAAATCATATCCAAGAAATCACTGCCAATTTCAATGTTGTGAGGTTTTATGACCCAGATTTTCTCCTAAAAGTTTATAGTCTTAAGATTTATATTTAGGTCTTTTATCTAGTTTGAGTTAATACTTGTATGTGGGATTAGGTAAGGGTCCAATTTTATTCTTTTCCATGTAATTATTATTTTTCAACAATATTTAGTTAAAAGATTATTATTTCCACCACCAAATCTTCGTGGAAACCTTGTCAAAAATAACTTGACAATATAGGGAAGAAGTTAGCTCTAGGCTTGTATTTAACTCCAATGGTCTATATATCTGCCTTTAGAACAGTACTACACTGTTTCAATTATTGTAGCTTTATATGGTTTGAAATCAGAAAATATACATCTTCTAGCTTTGTTTTTGCTTCGAGATTGTTTTGGGTATCTAGAGTCCATATTCCATATCAGGATAGATTTTTTTCTGAAAAATAAATATATGATAGTTTCACCTAAAAAAAAGAAAAAAATATTCTCTGGTAAGAAAGAAAGCAAAAAGAAATATTGAAATGTTATCTTTAAGACATCAAAAGCTTGGTATCAGACAAATGAAACTGTTATGTGAGATTATCATTTTTAATTTTGGATAAATTGCTATAATACTAGATGTCAACCACTAAGCCAAGCATGGGAGGGAGGGATGGGGAGAGAATGGGGTGGGGATCGGGTGGGGGCTGACTGGGCGATGTGTGCATGTATGTCTACAAAAGTTTGTATCCCACTATGATGTATGAATACAGTGCACCAATAAAATAAAATTTAAAAAAAAGAAAAAAAAAAAAAGGACATACAGAAACTTTCTGTATGATCTTTGCAACTTTACAGTAAGTCTAAGTGAATAAAGTTAACAAATCAAATTTTATATATTTCCTCTAAGTAGTTTTCTTTTTTCTTTTAGTGGGAATTCAAGCACTCTGGGGACACATTCTGTGAGCCCACATCTTAGCGGAGTGCCTTCCTCAAACCCAGTGGGCATTGGCTGTAGGTGGCGTCACTGCAGGCTTCCAGTGGTGGCACTTTTGCTGAAAAGTGATGAGAGGTGTCTGGGGCCTCCAGAGCAGGGCTGACTGTTGTGCATGAGTGATCGATGTGCCCTGGTTTCCCCTCACCTTTCCAAGGATCTTCTTGGAGGACGTGGTACCTGAAGACATTTCATGGTGGAGGTTAAGTAGTTTGACATTAATTCACAATCCTCCAAGTTTTCACTGTCACTCATAAGGCAAGAGTTTGGAAATGTAAATGGATAATCTGAGACGTATAAATAAAAGTGGCTGTAAGAAGGTAGGTGACTTCCTGCCAACTTAAATAGGAAGGTTATTACTCCTTTCTGTTTTAGCGAGGAAAGCCCTTCAGCCTATCAGAAATCTTTTTGTTTTTGCAGGTCACAAAGTCAGAGGCATCTTATTGGCATGGAGTATTTTTAACTTTTCAAAGTACTTTTACCATCACTAGATTTCGTAACGGCTACTTGAGGTAGGAGGGTGTTTCCCTTTGTTCAGGCAAAGAAAATGAAGTCCAAGGAGGGTGTGGGTTTGGCAGCCAGGAGCTACTTAGTGTCAGAGCTGGAATTAACACTCAAGCCCTAAGTTCTTTTTTTTTTTTTTTTTTTTTTTTTGGTGGTGGTACTGGCGGTGGAACCTAGAGGCTTTCTACCTCCGGGCTATACTCCCAGACCTTTTTTATATTTTATTTGGAAACAGGGTCTCACTAAGTAGCTGAGGCTGGCTTCGAACCCATGCGATCCTCCTTTCTCAGCCTCCCAAGCGCGGGGATTACAAGCGTGCGCCACCACGCCCGGCTGATAAGTTCTTAAAGTTTAATTTGCAGACAGAGCACCTGGGGGTCCTTTTCAGATTCAGGCTCAGCGGCCTCGGAGGAGAGCAGAAGATACTGTATTTGTTAAGAAGCTTCCAGGTTACTGCTAGTTCCAGGACAATGCTTGAATGGTAGACGATCAGACCAGGTTGGGCATTAAATTCCACTGGTCAACTTTCCTTGTGCGCACTTCAGAAAACATTTTAATACTGTTCTCATGCAAAAACAAATGACTTTAGGATTTTGGGGTGGACTTTATTCTTTGTGATACTTTCCTGTATAATCCTTCTGTAATTAACAGGAGGGTTGCTCGCTAGGGACCAGGGACAGAGCTGCGTTTAGAAGGATGCTTGGATACTCCTAATGTTTATTCACTTTGCTGATTTGGGCTTTATTGGCAATTATCTCAGTATCAATCCCAGATGCATTTGTGCTCAAGAATCTGCAGTTGTGCATTTATTGGTGTTCTCTGCATAGAACAGAAAACAACTTTGCTGTGCCAAGGTTTTCTCTGGTTGCAGGCACTCCTGGGTGCCAGGAGCTAAGTGCTCTGAGTCCTGTGTTTTGCGTGGCTCCGAGGTCGGGATTTCCCCAAAAGGCCCAGGGAGTTTCCTTTGCACAGTGTATGAGCTCCTAAACATAGTTGGCGTGGTTCGGCTCCACTGGGAGGAATTTTTCTGAGGATAAACTTCCTTCCAGTGGGCTAGATCTGGCTCTAGATCTAGTGCACAACCGTGAGGTTTGCATGGGTTTGGTGTGAAGGGACACGTGCTTTGTGCCTTCGCCTTCCCGTACCCTCAGATGAAGCAGGTGCAGGGACAACGGACAACCACAGGCTCCTGCTCTAGAGGGAAAGCATGGCCGTGACTCTTGTAACTGGGCTGACTGGTTGGTGAAGTATTAGGTTTCTTTGATATGGTGCTGTTTACATTTTGCAATGACCCTTCCTATGATGGTTCTAAATATGACCGAAAGACAAATATCACATTACTGATATGTTTCCAACTCTCAAGGCCATCTTGGGTGAGTTTGTTGGAATTGTGGTACTGAGTTCAGACATTAAGTAATTAATTAAAGAGGTTATCAGGTTAGAAGTGGTGGGGCAACTGTTATGCCAGGGTTAGAGAACTTGACAAGACACATTTCTTTTTCTTTTTCTTTTTTTTGGCATTACTAGGGATTGAACCCAGAGGCATTCTACCTCCAAGTTACACCCCCCAGCCCTATTTTTTATTCTTTATTTTGAAACAGGGTCTCACAAAGTTGCAGCGAGCCTCACTAAGTAGCTGAGGCTTGCTGTGACTCTCCTGTCTCAGCCTCCCAAGTATTGGGATTACAAATGTACACCACCATGCCCATCTCAACAAGACACATTTCTTGATTAAGACTGTTCTCAGCTGGGCGTGTGGCACACACCTGTAATCTTAGTAGTTGTAAGGCTGAGACAGGTGGATCGCAGGTTTGATGCCAATCTCAGCAATTTAGTGAGACCCTCAACAACGCAGTGAGACCTTCTTTTAAAAAGGGGGTGGGTGGAGGTGTAACTTGAAGGTAGAATGCGCCTGGTTCAACCCCCAGTTCACTCCCCAAAGAATAAATGAAAGAGTATCCTCATAGTCCTCTTTGACTTTATCACTCAATTAGTATATTGAGTTCCCACTATGCATGTACTAGCCTTGGGAGTGGTGCGAGTAGAAGTAAAAAAGAAAATATGGCCCTGAAGGATCTCACACTTGAGCTTAGGAACTAAAGCACAAAGCTAATAAACCTAACAACCTAGTAAGTGCTAACGAGCCCAGAGTCATTGATCCCCAAGCAAATGTTTGACTCTCATAACAAAAAAGAAAACTTAACATAGTAGGTGAAAATAAAGCTGGATCTGAAGACAGGTAGTATTTTAATGCAGAGGGAATGGGCAAAAACTTTGTGTGTGTATGGTACTGGGGGTGGAACCCAGGGGTTTTTCTACCTCTGGGCTATACTCCCAGACCTATTTTATACTTTATTTGGAAACAGGGTCTAAGTTGCTGAGAGCCTAAGTAGCTAAGGCTGGCTTCAAACCTGTGTGATGTTCCTGTCTCAGCCTTCCAAGTGCTGGGATTAGAAATGTGCGCAACCCACCTGGCTGCAAAAACTTTTTTAAAAGTACAAGGTATCTGAATTCTGTGGGCCGGAACAGCACCTGGGCAGGCAGCTGTGGGCGAGGCTGAGAGGGCGTGGGGCCGTGCTGTTAGTGCCTGCTCACTGAGCTGGGAGTCTTTCATCCCAGTGGCAATGGGAAGCAAGCCACTGAGGCTTAGTAAACCTTCAGATTTTACCTCTATGGAGGTAAAATCATGGGGCCTCATGAGATTAATACATACTTTAAGGTAAAAGGGTACTTTTTTTTTTTTTTTTTTTTTTTGCAGTGCTGGGCTGAACCCAGGACCTCCAGCAAGCCAGGAGCATGCTCTGCCACTGAGCTTCACCCCCAACCCTGAATGTCCCTAATGTTTTCTTGCCTTGGCACTCATCACACTCAAAAGCCAGTTGGTTAAAAAGCCAGTTTCCTATTCTTTGCTCTGCCACTGGCTCCTGCGTATTGAGAAGATAACTTCTCAAAGGCATAACTTCAAGTGTCAAGGCGATTTCTAATGTTCCTAAAAAAATGAGTTCTAAATTAATGATTCTTATTCTTCTACCTTGGGCTAACAGTGAGAGGGAACCACTTGTTACTAGTCCATTTAATGATATTGAAACAATGGTTTTAATTAAACTCAAAAATTTGTTTTAATTCAATCTGGATCTCAAGAGTAGAAAAACACACACTGGAAATCATACATGGTTTATTCACTAAACTTTTGTTATAAAAAGTACTTATGGAGAACATGCGACTGCATATTTTGGACTATCAGACTACCTAATAATTATTTTTTAAAATAATTTATTTTAGGATTTTCAACATCACAGATGAAAAAATTTAAACAAAGTACAATAAAATTGTAGTAAAATAACTTTTAGAAATGTACTCTTAAATATATCAGTGGCAACATTACTCATTTGACCTTTGCATTTTCTGCTACACAAGAAACACCAAGTGATTGTCATTTAAATTACTTTTGAAATTGCATCCATAAAAAGACAAAATTTTCTACTTTGAATTGGCAACTCAAAAAAAAAAAAAAACTCCTTTCTAAAAGCAGAAGCAAAATGCTCCTAAAAACAGAACTGTTCTGTAAGTTTTACAAACATTTCTATAGCTTCTTTACAGTAGTGAGCCAAGAAACCTCAGTTCTAGTTTCTGCTCAATAGCTCTGCCAAAGACCATTTATCTGACTTTACTTTTCCTTTGAAATACTTATCACGATTGTGAGCACACTTTCAGCTGTGTTTTCCCTCTATGAGACTGAAAGACACACAAGTGTTGGGACCGTATTCATAGCCCTATCTCCACGGAGCACATTACTAACTAGCCACGGAATAAATGCATGTCCCAAGTGCACATTGAGACAGTTGGACTACATATTCCATGTCCTTTGTTTCTGTAACATATATGTGTTTTAATTATCAAAGCTGTTACTTTTTTTAGCCTTTTATTGCTCATTAGTAGTACTTCCAAATAAGGACATGTTCTAATCCAACTTAAAAGATGAAGCAGTACAATCTACAGTGAGACTAAGTTTAAACAGGAAAAGCGCCAACTCCTAGTCATGGTTTGCACCAAAAATAAAAACTAAAAAGGGAGGTAAGGGGCAAATCACACTTGTTAAATGGAGAATTTGATGATGTTCTAATTTGCAGATGTTAAAGCACAGCGAAGTTTTTTTGTTTTTTTTTTTTAACTTGGGATTGAACACAGGTACATTTTACCTCTGAGCTACACCCCTAGCCCTTTTTATTTTAAAATGGGCTAAGTTGCTGAGGTTAGTCTTGAACCTGCAATCCTCCTGTCTCAGCCTCGCAAATACTAGGATTACAGCCATGTATTACCATGCATGGCACAATTAAGTTTGATTGGTGGGACTAACTACTGAGCCCAACAATGTAGTACAGCTGTGATGGTAAACCTTTGTGCTGAAGGAACCTCCAGTAGCCTCAGGGAGAAGTCACGGCCCTGCAGTGGGATAAACACACACCCACACCCACGCCTTCTTTAATGTAAGCCAAAGTACGTACACACACACACACACACACACACACACACACACACACACACACACACACACACTTTATATTACATAGAACTCAAAAGATACAATGATATACTTGACAAGTCTTTGAAACATTTGGGCTAAATAAGAGAGCAAATGGATAATGTACACTACCTCAATATTCATCCTCATACTATGCTCAACATTAGATGATAAATAGAATTCAACTGGAAAAGGGATAGCAAAGAACTATGCTTTTTCCTTGAATCAGACTTACGAGATGAATATATCCTAAGTGAAAAATACTTAATTCACTTTGCTTTTTGTATTATTTTTCTTGCCGCCCATTTCCAGTTACCAACCTTACATATGTGTCTGTATTTTATTTAAATATGAGATAATACTAGGCATTCTTAAAAATAATTTTATATTAACTATAAGAAGCACACTCAGATAAGAATTCTGTAAGATCATTTTTTGAAGCATCAAATATTCAGGGAACTTTATTTTTAAGTGATAAATCAAATAGACAGTTTTCTTTTACCCAAACATGCATAATCCAACCTGAATATAAAATGCACTGGATTGGTAAATTACACATGAAATACAAAGGGAATGCAATTTTACATATGTGAAATGATTGCCAACTAGAGCAATTTAACAATCAAATTAATCAAAACATTGTACATTAAAAAACACCTTAAAGCCAATTATCTATAATAAATCAAGGGAAATTCTGATATGGAATGATTTGACTCAAAGCAAAGGATAAGGCACCTGCTATGGATTTTGAGCAATAACTCTCATTCTTAAAGTTAAAATGAAATAGAATTACTTAATCAAGACTTGTTTTTTTCTTTTTTTTTTTTTTTTTGCGGGTTTGGGGATGGAACCCAGGGGCATTTGACCTCTGAGCTACACCCCCTGCCCTATTTTTTTTTTTTTTTTGAAACAAGGTCTCACTAAGTTGCAGAGGGCCTCACTAAGTAGCTGAGGCTGTCCGCGAACTGCGATCCTCCAGTCTCAGCCTCCAGAATGCTGGGATTACAAGCGTGCGCCACCACGCCCGGCTCCAAGACTTGTTTTAAAGAGGGAAACAAGTACAGGGATTGATTTACTGGGTGAGAAAGGCAGGTAACAGTTGAGTTAGAAGCTGCTGACAGGTCAGCCGATTCCTTTCTACTGCAGCAGTTGAGTTCCTATAGGTCCTCGGCCACTCCTCTCCTTCACTCCCCTTCATACATGAGGGTATACTGGAAGTCCCCTATGAGGTTCACACTGTATAGAGACTAGGTAGCAGATTTCCCTTCTGTTCCTCTTAAAACAGCTTATTTTAAAAGAGTTATCCTGAGGCAATTAACAAAGCAAACGTAAGCAGCCTTCTTCCAATTCATTAATACAGACATTGCTCAGGCTTTTGCACCGTTATGACTAAGTATATAAACAGCCAATACTTGCAGATTTCAACAATTCTAGAAAACCCAAAACCTGCCTATCATCTTCACCTTTACTATTAGTAAAAAGAAAATCTGATCAAACATAACCTATAAAATCATACAAGGGAAGACTAAAGACTGATCATCTCTCAGTATATCCATTTAATTCCAAATGCCACTGTAGTTTAATATTTCTAGTACCACTCTAAGGGCATTTTAAGCATAAATCTAGAAAAAAAATTTCCAAACTAAATGTAACTTTTAGTTGATGTGCCTTTTTCTGGTATTAAAAGTGCTATGAACATACTCAGATCTGTCTTATGGCACACTGGACTCAACAGTATGTCCAGATGAGGCATCCACTTCTAGTAGTATTTTCCCCTAAAATTTTGTCTAGCATAGTAAACCCCTTTGATATATTAAAATAATTCTGGTAAAATCAATGTGACATAAAACAAACCTTCCCTGACTTTACCATGGTACCTATTACTGAAACCTCAGTGACTGATAAAATTACAAAAGGCTCAAACAAGTTTTTTTTTTTAATGGAATCTTAAGTTCCTATACTCATGCATAATCCAAGGTAGTGTCAGAAATATTAAAATAGATGTGGCTTACAGATAAGCATCTCTGCTTATACTATGCATTTAGAAGCTTAATATTTTTAGGTGCTAATGGTCATGGTAAAACTAGGCTAACTGTGTAGTTGTTCCATTTTACAAGCACCTAATTATAGGACAGTTACATGACCCTATAATGGAGTGTGCTTTCAATTCGAGAGTAATAAAGTGCCTAGCTATAAAAAAAAAACCCTTGATTTCAAATTTTAAACTAATCACATTTACATGTTAGGGTTAACAAAATCTAGACCCTATCTACAAATCTAATCTAATTATCCACACTGCATATTGTTTCAATAACTGCATTAAAAAATGTATTCTTTACTGACCAAATAAGTAGGGTCCACTACTACAGCTTAACAATCAAATTTTATTGCTTTATTCATGTGGTGCTTCTGCAAGGCACTGTGGCATGAACTAGAAAACCTGGAATGACTCGTGAAGAAACCTTGGAATGACACATGAAGGATGGTATGAAAATCGTTCTGAGGCAGGATGCTTTACTGAACTGTTTTTAACCAGGGTATCAAACATCAGGAATGAGTTCAAGTTAAAATTCACAGGAGAATGGATACATCTTAAGGTCAGTCACTTCACATGCCCATCCTGATACTCTGAATAATCTGGAAAATTGCTGTAAAGAGAAGAGCAAATATTATAATAAGCTTTGAATATAATAGGTTTGTAAATTGAAAAAAACCTTTTGAAGTAAGTGAAGAATCCAAGGGCACTCTTCTTAAAATAATGTGTAAAAGCTATCTACCTTTGTTATAAAAATAAAGACAGGCTTATCTTAATATAACAAATGCCCACAAATTATTATTTTGCAGTAGTAGGGATTGAATCCAGGTCTTTGCACATGTTAGCCAAGTGTTCTACCTCTGAGCTACATCTCCATTCTTCTTCTTTTTTTTTTTTGGTGGGTGGGCGTGGAACCCAGGGGCTTTTTCTACCTCCGGGCTATACTCCCAGACCTATTTTATATTTTATTTGGAAACAGGGTCTCACTAAGTTGCTGAGAGCCTCACTAAGTAGCCAAGGTGGGCTTTGAACCTGTACGATGCTCCTGTTTCAGCCTCCCAAGCGCTGGTATTACAAGCGTGCGCTACCACGCCCGGCCTTTCATTATTTTTTAATCTTAGCTTTCCTGAATTTTATGTTTTACGTGTCCAAAGATATTGCAGATAGGGAGTCATTTTGGGAAGAACTTAAATTACCAAAGAAGCCAGGCATGATGACGCATTCTTTTTTTTTTTGGTGGTATTGGGGATCAGGGGCCTTCTACCTCCGGGCTACACTCCCAGATCTATATTTTATTTGGAAACAGGGTCTCTTAAGCCAGCTGAGGCTGGCTTTGAACCTGCGCGATCCTCCTGTCTCAGCCTCCCAAGCATGGGGATTACAAGTGTGCACCACCACGCTGGGCCTGACGCATTCTTGTAATCCCAGCATTTGGAAGGCTGAGACAGGAGGATCCCACAGGTTCGAAGCCAGCTCCAGCTACTTAATGAAGCTCTCAGCAACTTAGTGAGACCCTGTTTCCAAATAAAATATAAAATAGGTCTGGAAGGGTAGCCCAGAGACAGAAAGACCCTGGGTTCCACCCTCAGTATCACAAAAAATAAAAATATAAATTACCAAAGAAAACAGGTTTTTCTAGCACAGAATTATTTTGACTTATCCCTAAATAATTAAGCATCCATTCAAAGCCTGGCTTATAATATATGCATGTTTCCTTGTTCTCACAAAGCTGAAATTCAATAATCTTTGGGTTATATAAACTGTTTGGCTCTCTGCCATTTATCAGGAAAGCTTCCAAATGGTAGGTTTAGGAGAAAGGCAAAGCAAAATGTTAAACACAAATCTCAGTAACTTTAGAATGTAGAAAACCGAGTCATCTATCTCAATATTAAGAATTTACATATAAAGACAGTAAATGAAGAAAGACATTCTGTAATACTTTTGCAGAGAAAAGTGTCTATTACTCTAACAGCAGGCTGCCCTGATAAGGTCTGACCATATGTCAAACGTTTCTTTTATTAACCTAAAACCATATGTCTCACACATTACATTCAAAACATGTATATTTCCCCCTATACAGATCAGTTCTTTGCACTATCTTTACTTAATAAAATTTACATTTTGACATAAAGGTAACAGATTTTGAGAGTGAAATCAAGTCCTAACATCTAAACATGATGTCCGTAGTTTCTCTGCAAAGGCCCTGATAATGGAACCGCAAAACATTCGAAATTCTCATCCCATGAGGGTTTTTTTGTTGTTGTTGCTGTCGTCTGTCTTAAATGTCTTCCAGTTTGATTATTACCAAGAATCTGACCTCTTTTCTGATCTCCTGCAAGCACAAATCAAAGTGGGAGAAGTTTCTGGAGCACCACCCTCTGTGCATATGTGGGACAAGTAATTTGGTTCAGATGAAACGGAATTAGGTGGAATTCTCACAGGTGGGTTGAAAAACTCCAGCGGGTAGGGCTTACCACTAATCGGTCACCACGTCATCCCAGACCCTTCGCCCAACACCTTACCCAATGGGAGCTCCCCCCAACAACACTTACCAGAGCCGCAAACAACAAAAATGAAGAGAGCCAATAACCAGGGTCCTACCGACGCCTTCTCTTCGGGGGCATTTCTCTGCAAAAGGGAAAATCCAGTTTCAGAAGCAGGGCGGGCACTGGCACTCAGGGCTCCCGGCCCGTCCCCGAGCCGGGCAGGTCTCTCCCGGGTCCGGCGCCCTCCGGGCCCGGGCACTCCAGGGCGGCGGGGGCCAGGCCGACCGGGTCGGGGGAGCTCGGCCGGCCCGGGGCGCGGCGGGGCGCCCGCTCTCGCCTTACCGAGGTCTTGGCGACGTTGCCGCGCTGCGTGATGTTCTTGCTGTGCTTCTCGTTGGCCATACGGATGCGCTGCTTGGCAACCATCTTCGCGGCGCCGCCCCCGCCGGGCCGCCCCTCGCTCGGGCCGTTGAGGCTCGGCTCCGGTGCCCGCGCCGCCGCGGGAGGAGGCTCTCGGCCGGGCGCTGGCTCCGGCCGCTGGGGCTGGGCGCTAGCGGGGCGCGCGAGGACGGGAGCCGGCCGCCGGAGACCGCGCCGCTGCTCTGGCCGCCGCCGGGAGCGTGGAGCGAAAGAAGAAGGAAAGGCAGCCACCGGACGGTGCAGCCCGCCGCCCCAAACTACTTTCGGTTCGGCTGCCAACGTCAGCACTGGGCCGGCTCCGCCCCGCGGAAGTGCGGACTCCGCCCTCTGAAGAAGGAGGGCGAGGGCCGGCGCGCCCGCCCCAGCCCGGCCCTCCACACGGTCGGCGGAGCGGAGCCTCCGTAGTGCGCATGCGCCATCAGTGGCCGGAAGTGAATCGGCCCCGAGGCTGGTGGCTCCGGAAGCACTTATTCGTAGTCTCCACGCCTGGAGAGACGTGTAGGGGCCGGGTTCGGCCCCTGGTGAACTCTGACCCCAGTGCATGGGCTTCTTTTTCCGGGACAAGATGGCGCCGTCCACGCCGCTGTTGACAGGTGGGTTCCAGACGAGCTGTGGGCTGTTTCTTTAGAGTAGTACCTTTTTTTTTTTTTTTTTTTAACCCGTGAGAATAATCCGACGAGCTTTAGCGTCCCACCCGCTGCCTCTCGTGGCTTGAAAAAGGGTCAGACTGTCTTTTGGTTTTCTTGACATCAAGCGTGGCAGTCGGAAGTAAGGCCACGCTCACGGATCTGCCCCCTCCCCTTTACCCAGCCATCGTTCTTCCCCGCCTCTTCATCTTCTACAGGAATAGAAAGGGGAAAGGACAGAAAGTTCTAGTCTGAAATGTACCCTTGGTCCGCAGTACGTGTACTGCATGGACCCATTTGACGCCACATTATGGACAAAAAGTAGTAAATAAGTATGACTGTACACATTGACTACACCTGGAATTATGTAATAGCAAATTCTATTAGTTCTGCCTTGGTGTGGCTGTAGGGAGGGCGAAACTGATAGTATCGGCTTCAAATGATGTGGTTTGGTATCAGTGAAGCATCACAGGAATGGTGTAATAACATTCGATACTATGATAACTGTGAGCATTTTAGAAGAACATCGTTAGACTCTTGGATTTTGAGGCTGAAGCAGTGTTTGTAGTGTTGAAGATTAGTTTTTGACTATGCTGGGGCAGAGGCTGGACCAGGATGAGTATCAAGTTAGGAGAGGGGAGTTGGGATGGAATAATTAAGTCATGATAACTACATAGAAGGAAAGAAGTCATCCGAGAAAGGTTGTCTACTTTTGAGGAGGGGGTTATTTCCCTCTGAGACTTGAACTTTATTTAAAAAGCTTTTGCACTTACTGCCATTCTCCATTTATTTGCCTACACGTGTTCAGTTGAACAAACATCAAATGTTGACTATAATCTGTGAGATAGGTGCCGAGACTAAATGGCATGATTACACAATAAAACGATTTTTTCTGTAGCTCCATAAAGCTAACTTTACGTTATTTACAATTTTTTAATAGAATGAACGATTATTTGAACTCTAATAAAAATTTGTACGTTTAAAAATCTGTGTTGCCGGGCCTGGTGTCGCACGCTTGTAATCCCAGTATTTGGGAGGCTGAGACGGTAGTATTTGGGAGGCTAAGACGGTAGGATCGCGGTCGGTGGGCAGCCTCAAATACTACTTAGTGAGGCCCTTTGCAACTCAGTAAGACCCTGTTTCAAAATAAAGAATAAAAAATAGGGCTGAAGGTGTAGCTCGGAGGTAGAATACCCCCTGGGTTCCATTCCCAGTACCGGGGGGAAAAAATCTGTGTAAGAAATGGTTTCTTATTTCTTACAGTGCAAGTTCCATTCTATTTAGCATAGCATATGTGTCCCTTTATGATATTGGAGTAGCTCTTGACATTATTCCTTGCCATCCATTGTATTTTGTGTACTACCAATCAATATTGACCTGCTTATAGATCTCCTTAAGTACTCTATTCAGCTTAGAACTATCCTTCTCCTTTTTTTGATTTGGCAAATCTCTTTTTATATGTTAAAATTAATTTTAGATCTCATTGCTCTTTGAAGCCTTTTCTCTCTCTTTCCAGTAGTCACTCCTTAGGTTATTTTTGTACCTCATATATACTTAAATTTTTTTTTTCACTTACCACATAGGATAATTACCTAGTTGTTCAGATGTTTTTCTCTCCTGCCAGACTGTGTGAGCTTCTTGATGTCAGGGGTAGGGTATTGTTGATCTCTGTCTCTTTCAATATCTAGTCCAGAACTTAGTAAACTGTAGGCAGTGTAAATACTAAAGGAAGACTAAATTAAAGAAGGATAACTTTTATTTCTAGTTAAATTAGCTAAGAAGGACAGTTTTCTTATAGTGCTTAAAGTCAAGGACTTTGTAAGAACTAAAGGCTATTCAGTCTATCATATTAGAGGTCTCAAGATATTTTTTCATCACATTTACACTACAGATTGTCAGAGTCAGAATTATATGCATATCATTCTACTCCACGGTCCATTTTCTTTCCTTTTTCTTTTCTATTTTTGCTGCTAGGAATTGAAACCAGGGCAGTCTACCTTTGAGGTACACCCTCGGACCTATTTTATTTTGAAGTAAGGTCTTACTAAGTTGCAGAGGGCTTAAGTTCCTGAGGCTGTGAACCAGTGATCCTCCTGTCTCCACCTCCCAAGTACTGGAATTACAAGTACACTATCACTCCTTGGCTTCATGGTCCATTTTCTGTCACTACCACACACTGCTTAATCTTTTAGACATTCTTACTCTAGATATTTTATTTAATAATACATTTTTTAACTTCCAAAATCTATTGTTAAACTGAGAATCATGGAATTTTAGAGCCGTGAATAATTTTGAGATTATTCAGTAAATTTTTTACTAGTCACATTCTTAATTAGAAGTTACAAAAGGCCAAAGCAGG
The DNA here is from genome assembly GCF_963383645.1 of Muscardinus avellanarius. NCBI lineage: Eukaryota > Metazoa > Chordata > Mammalia > Rodentia > Gliridae > Muscardinus > Muscardinus avellanarius. The sequence continues at coordinate 115,847,528 of NC_137790.1, forward strand.
TGAGAAAGGGAGTTATTTTTTTTAACTCACGAAACCTAACTAGAATCAGTTAATCGTATGACTCCACAAATCTTTTTTTTTTTTTCCCTCATCCACAGAACCTTCTTTCTTGTTTAAATTCATTCTCAGGCCAACATTTAGACAGCTCAGCAGCTCCAAAAGAAAAACAGATCTTTGCTAGTAGTTTCAGCAAAAGTCCTAAGACTGCTATCTGCCTTGGGTTAGCTCTTGCTCATCTTGGTATCAGTCAACTTTTAATAAGGTCAGGACCAAATTATATCCTTATTTCTATTAATGTGGCTTATATAAGATGCTTGATGATAGGTAATGTCCATTACATGGAATTCATGTTGTCTAGTCAACTTGCCTAGTTGAGGTCATGAGTTAATTAATCAAAATGGAGTCACTTTTCTAAACTGATAGGTAGTTCCATAAATATAAGGGTTGGGAAAAGTACATTTCAAAGATCATTATATCCCTGACATAAGCCCCTTGCTTGTTGGTGCCCAGTGTTTTGTTTTTCATTTAAACTCAAGTCTAGAGCAATAAATGGTATATGAGTTTTTTAGAAGGCTGGTGAATTTTAAAAAGGTATTGTGTGGTAATATTTGATAAGATTATTGTTTTGGAACAATTACTGTGTAAAACTCTGGTATTTATTGTTTTAATGAAGACTTCACTTTACATTTGCTCTGGCATGTATTGCTTATTCTTTTTGATTAAAGGAATAAATCATCAAAAACACAGAATCACACCAATATGAATACACTATCTTACACTAACTTCATTTTATATTAATTGTTTCACATTTAGACAGTTGAAACTAAAATGATTTCTTATTAGAAAATTAAATGTAGAAATATAATCTTCACAATTATTGAAAAATTTGTCTTGAATCCATATCTAGTTTTGCTTTTATTAACTTGTAAAACAGTTTATATTCTGTTATAACTTCATTTTGTATTTTTCCTAGTAAACTTTATTCATTTATTCAGATTTGCACAGGCTGATTATTTAATACAGTTAAGAATCTTAAAAGTCAAAATGTCTTGCAGCCTTTTCTCCGAGTTAAGTTTTAATATAGGGAGATATGAAATAAAGTAGCTGGGTTTTTTTAATTAATTAATTTATTTATTTATTTATTTGGTGGTACTGGGGTTCCTGGAAGCCCTTCTACCTCCGGGCTACACTCCCAGACCTATTTTATACTTTTTTATTTAGAAACAGGGTCTCTTAAGCCAGCGAGGCTGGCTCCGAATCTGAACCAGCGCAATCCTCCTATCTCCACCTCCCAAGCACAGGGAATTCCAAGCGTGCGCCACCACACCCAGCCTAGCTGTTTTAAAACTATAAATGATCCAGTATGATTTTTGACATGAATTCTCTTGTGATGCATCATATGCAAAGAATGTCATCTAATTTAATAAGGGACCAGTAATATCATCAACTTTAGTAGTAGCTTTGGTATGTACTATTGGCCAATAGAAAATATATTTTTACTTGAGTACAAAAATCTTAGCTGAGCATGGTGGCACATGCTTGTAATCCCAATACTTGGCAGGCTGAGGCAGGAGGATCTCAGGTTTGAGGACAGGCTCAGCAATGTGGTGAGACTCAACAACCTTACAAGACCCTATTTCAGAAGAAATAATTAATTTGAAAAAAAGGGCATGTAACTCAGAGGTATAATGTCCCTGAGTTCAATCCCTAGTACTACCTAAAACAAAATTCAAAAAAAATTTGCTGTATTCCACATTTGATTATAACCACACTTTTGTCCAGTATTTCTGAGCAGAACCATTTTGGGGAAATGTTCAAAAAAACACAAGCAGCCAGGCATGGTGGCTGGTGGTTGCAATCCCAGCATTTAGGAGGCTGAAACAGGATACCGGTTCGTAGACAGTCTCAGCTACTTAGGCCCTTTGCAGCTCAGTGAGACCCTGTTTCAAAATAAAGAATAAAAAACTAGGGCTGGGGGTGTAGCTCAGAGGGTTCTATCCCCAATACCACCACCAGAAAGAAAAAAAAAAGCTTTTAATTGGTTTAAATTCTTGCTATATTATGAACAAATGATGTAGCTTTTTGTTTTTTTGTTTTTGTTTTTGTTTTTTTGGTGGTACTGGGGTTCCTGAAGCCCTTCTACCTCTGGGCTACACTCCCAGACCTATTTTTACATTTTTTTTTTTATTTGGAAACAGGGTCTCCTAAACCAGGCTGGCTTCGAACCTGCGCGATCCTCCTGTCTCTGCCTCCCAAGCTTGGGGATTACAAGTGTGCGCCACCAAGCCCGGCTTATTTTTTATTTTTTGGATTTTTTGTGGGTATTGGGATGGAACCCAGGGGCATTTGACCTCCGAGCTATACCCCCTGCCCTATTTTTTGTTCTTTATTTTAAAACAGGGCCTCACTAAGTTGCAGGAGGGCCTCACTAAGTAGCTGAGGCTGTCCGTGAACCGTGATCCTCCAGTCTCAGCCTCCCGAATCCTGGGATTACAAGTGTGCGCCACCACGCCCGGCTGTAGCTTTTTAAATTTTAATGTAATTTAGGGCTCCTTTGAGTTCCAAATAGAGTTCCATATACTTTTCACCCCACTTTCCCTAATGATAATGTATATAATCATATTATGTTAAACTAGGAATTTTACACTGTTGCTACTATAGTACTTATTAAACTATACTCTTTATTCAGATTGTGTGTGTGCATGTGTATAATACTAAGAAACTTATCACATATTATATGCAACCGCCATCAGTATAGAACTGCTCCATCACCACCAAGAAACTCTGGTGCCACCCTTTGTAGTTGTGATCCTTCCAACTGTAGTATTTGACAATCACTTCTCTGTTCTGTCATTTCATGAATGTTGTATAAAGGAAATTATAGAAAATGTAACCTTTGGATTTTTGTTTTTAATGCTTTATTTAGAATGTGAATGTGTACATGTTGAAACACAGTTGATTAATTTGACTCAAGATTTTGCTTCTCTAGAACATGCCAAACCCCAAAATTGGAGACTACACAAAACTTTGGTACTTGAACAGGAAAGACATGACATTTTTCACACTGGCTTTTTTTTGTGTGTGTGGTACTGGGGTTCCTGGAAGCCTTTCTACCTCTGGGCTACACTCCCAGACCTATTTTATACTTCTTTTTAATTTGGAAACAGCGTCTCTTAAGCCAGCACGGCTGGCTTCGAACCTGCGCGATCCTCCTGTCTCCACCTCCCAAGCATGGGGGTTACAAATGTGCGCCTCCACGCCCGCCGTCACACTGGCTTTTAAAATATCAGGTGTTACCTTCTAAGATTTTGAGCCAATTGTCTGCAGAAAAGAGTGTGGATGAAGTGTTTTTTCTCTTACTACTCCTTTGGGGTTTTCTACCTGCCTTATTTGGGGATATAGGTTAGAAAAACAAGTTTTAGAAAAGGAAACTATTGGCAACCCCGATTGTTCTCACTACTGTAGCCAGACAGGCTACCTTTATGAAATCTGGCCTGTGGCTACCATTTTAATAATGGACAAAATCTTTTCTTCAAGTAAAATTGTGTAATAGCAAAATCAACAAATATGGAAGACTAAGGCTACCAGGTCAAAGTATCACTAGAATACAAGAAGCTGGGGAGATGCTTGTTTTTTCTTCTTTGCTAATCAGTTCAGTCATATGTAATAGAACATGAAATGATTTCATTAGCATTTTCTAATTACACTGTGGCTTCACTGGGACTGCTCTGACAGTGTGCTGTTTTGTTTTTATAGACCTGCATATCAATTCTGAAAGAGCTCTTCATGTGTTAGATTCTACCATAGCTTGTGAGGGCCTTCATTATGCTGATGAAATTCAATATAAGAATAATTATAAATTCCCTAATTTTATTTTTTATTAATTCCCCAAATACAACTTCATATATTAAGAGTCACCTATTCTTTTCAAAGTGCTAATGTATATGAAATATTACAGCAGATGACTGAATTGGTGATGAAAAGTAGCACTGCTGTGTCCATGTGGTAAGAGTATTTAAGTTCATGGTTAGGAATATCTATCTATCTATCTATCTATCTATCTATCTATCTCAGTGGAGGAGAGCTTAACATGAGTAAGTACTGTGTGCACGCACACACACACACAACAACTTCATAATTTTACATCTAGAATGTTTTTACCAGCAGAAGACTTTTTTTTATAATTTTCATTAGTAATTGTTAGAATGGATATCTTTAGTGTTTAATTCAAGTTGTGGGGCTAGGGTAAGCCTTTTAGAAATCACTATCTTGAATGCAGTGATGGACTTTTTAAAAATCCTTAGTGCTTAGCACATAATAGAGCTATGCAGGAGCTACATAATATAGGCTCTATTGTAGTCTTTTAAGCTGTGGTGTAAGGAGTTTGGATTTTGAAATATGCAGAATGCTTTGCTAGGCTCCATTCTATCCTAGTCCAGACTACCCACAGGGGCAATTGTTTTCCCAAGATAGCTCTGTCTAGTATTCTACATAAGAGAAAATATGGCGTCCGGCTGTATGCTTGTAGATATCTAACAAGAACATTATTGTTTAGTTATGTGTGTTTTCTTTTTATCCCTCTGTTGGGAGCGCCATGAAGACGCAGATTTTTGTCTTGTTCATTAGTTGTCCTTTAGCTTCTGTTCTAACTTTAGGTTATTTACTGTACGTGGGGCCACTGAATACCTGAAATTTGAGCTAGTTAATTCTTAGGAAGATTGTCAGTATTCTGATAACTATCTCTTGACAGTTCTTGAGAAGGGAAAGGAAATAGGGATCAGAATTGGAGCCAGGGATGGCTCCCACTCACCAGCTTTGCTGCTTTCCCAGTAACAAGAAAAGGGTGGGAAGTTTATGAATAGCTAGCAGAAAAGGAAGCAGATGCAGTTAGAGCTGTGGACCTCAGTAAAACTTTCTTTTCTTATTGCTGCTGGCAAGAATTCTAGTTGATAGAATGGCAACTCATTGCCAAGTCCTGTTGGTTATTTCTCCTAAATATTGTAGACTCGTTTCCCACTTTTCATCTCTACTGCTCCACCTTGGTCCAAATTTCCATAATTTCCTGTGGGACTATTGCAGAAGCATTTTAAATAGTTTCTCTACAGTCACTCTTAATCCTTTCCGGTTCATTTTCTACACTGTACCAGGTTGACCTTTTCAAAATGCAAATCTGGTTTTAACACTCTGCCTAAAACTCTTGAGGCTTCCCAGCATTGTTAAGACAGACCAACATTGCTTACGGCAGGCCTCAATATTTTTGGTCTGAGCCTTGTTTTCCAGCATCTTCCGGTCACACAGGCCTTGCCATTCTTCTGACCCACTGTCCTTTCTCTTGCCATGTTCTTGTCTGTACTTGTTACTCTTGCTAACTGCTGTTTGTCCTTTAAGTCTCAGCATGTGTCACTCAGGAATATTTTCCCTAACCTGTTTTTAGGACAAAACTCCCTATTATTCACTTTTTAGCACCACATATTTTCCTTTGTAGTACTAAATGCAGTTATATGACTCCATGTTTTAAATTATCTGCTAAGTTCACTGAGCTCAAGCACAAAACTGGTTTTCCTTCTTGATATATCTCTAGCTTAACATACAGATTGTTTTTTGATGCTATTTTTGCTTATGGAGAGAGTCCTAGTAAATATTTGTTGAATAAATGAATCAGTTTATTTGGATCATATCCAGTTAAGCCATTTTAAAAAGTATAGTTAGAGCCGGGCGTGATGGCGCACGCTTGTCATCCCAGCATTCGGGAGGCTGAGACCGGAGGATCGCAGTTTGGGAACAGCCTCAGCTACTTAGTGAGGCCCTCTACAACTCAGTGAGACCCGGTTTCAAAATAAAGAATAAAAAATAGTGCAGGGGGTGTAGCTTGGAGGTTGAATGCCCCTGGGTTCCATCCTCGGACCCACCAAAAAAAAAAGTATAGTTAGTGCTAAATATTTTATTTGCCTATTTAACCTTGAACATTGTTCCCACTTAATTTTTTTAGGATATAACTGTTATTTGGTGCTTAGTAAATGAATGTGTCTCTTTCTACTGATTCTCTTAGTTTGAGAATGTATAAAAATACATTAATGACATCTTATATTCCTAAGAACTTTAAATAGATGCCATATTTTCATGTTCGTTTCTGTAAAGCATCCAGCTATCCTGTGTTCTGTATTTCCATTGTACAGATTAGGGCAGAGATTCAGAGACAGTGCTGTATCCAAGGTTCCACCACCAGGTATTTTGTCTGGCTTCATGCCTTTATTCCTATATTACATCTGCTTTCATTAGCTGGTGACAGTTAATGTTCCAAAGTTTATTTCTCAGCAGTTATGTGATTTTATGTAATGAGATGAGAAAGAACCCTTTTAGTGCTAATACTCTAGTGAAATGAAATGCTTAATGAGTTTTTTATTTTTGAAAGGTTTTTGGTTTTAATAATATTTAAAATGTAACTGAGTATTTGTTAGCAAAGTAATGGTGGTTCTTCCATTTCTTTATTTAGTTCGAGGATCTGATGGACTGTACATGGTGAATGGACCACCACATTTTACAGAAAGCACAGTGTTTCCAAGGTATGGTTTATTTTCTTGAGTGATGTTATAGAAGATATACAATACATTCTAAATCACATTTCCTGTTGGTATAATTTGAACAAGAAAGGAAAAGAACAGATAAGCTAATTTCTTGGCATATGTTATACAATATTAACAGAAGAAAGAATACTTACTCTTCATCAAGGAAAATGATCTTTAGATTTGAAAATAATAGTGCAAGCCGATTTAAAAGACAGGGAAATTGGGGAATGGCTAAATAAGTGATGTGTGCATGTATACCTCTACCATGTTGGACCCCATTAAGGTATAACCACAGTACACCAATTAAAAAAAATTTTTTTTTTAAAGACAGAGGGGCTGGGCGTGGTGGCACATGCATGTAATCCCTGCACTTGGGAGGCGGAGACAGGAGGATCAGGCAGATTTGAAGCCAGCCTTGCTGGCTTAAGAGACCCTGTTTCCGAATTATTTACATATGTGTGTGTGTGTGTGTGTGTGTGTGTGTGTGTGTATGTATGTGTATATATATATATATATGTGTGTGTGTGTGTGTGTGTATGTATGTATGTATGTATATGTATATGTATATATATGTCTGAGAGTGTAGCCCAGAAGTAGAAGGGTTCCATCCCCAGTACCACCAAAAAGAAAAAGAAAAAGAGGGAAACAGTAGTAAGAAAAAGTGTAGGCACTAATGTAATTGAGTTCAAGCCTTTAGTTTGGAAGAGTTTTATCTTAAGAGATAAGCTTACAAATGTGATAGTACTACTATTGCCATGGTATAGGAAAGGAAGAAAAGAGAATATATGTGAATAATTCATAGCCAAATAGTTACATTCTTCACAAAAAGAAAGAACAGAAAGATAAACCAAAAACTAGTAAAAATGATTACCTTGCCTGTAGAGGGGAGAGAGTGGCCAGATGTAGGAGACATATCTTGAATGAACTTTGGTGTATATAGTTTGTTTTGTTTTGATTTGTTTTTGTGGTACTGGGGATGGAACCCAGGGGCATGCTACCTCCGAGAGGCACCCCCATCCCTATTTTTTTTATTCTTTATTTTGAAACAGGGTCTCACTGAATTGCAAAGGGCTTCTTCACTAAGTAGCTGAGGCTAGCCTCAAACCTCGATCCTCCTGTCTCAGTCTCCCAGATTCTGGAATTACTAGCATGCATCACTATGCCCGGCTGAGGAAAAAGTTCTTTATAGAAGAATTCCAGTGAATAAATGCAAAAGGAGTAAATGGGATTAGGTAGTCAGTATGTTGTAATTCTAAAGAAATTGTGGTTCTTGAGCTTTAGTGTGTACCAGAAACACTTGAAAAGCTTGTTAAAACTTTAGCACAGTGATTGGGGCTCCTTCACCATACTTTTTGACTTATGAGATGAAGGGTAGAGTTTAATTTACATTTTTAACAAATTTTCATAGTCTAGAGACTTCACATAAAAAAATCACTGATCTACTGGACGGCACACACTTGTAATCCAAATACTTGGGAGACTGAGACGGGAGGATCACAGGTTCATGGTCAGCCTTAGCAACTTGTGAAACCTTTTACAACTTAGTGAGACCCTGTTTAAGAATAAAAAATAGGGCTGGGAGTGTAGCTTGGAGGTAGAATGACCCTGAGTTCAATCCTTAGTACTATAAAAAAGAAAACCTACTAAACCCACTGATCTAGGCAGATAATCATCAAAAGATGCTGAAACCATTAGATTATCGACAACTGTTGATAGTGAACTTTTTAGTCAGCCTATCATTGCCAGAATCTGTTGACCAGTTATGAGCCTGGCTCTCTAGAGCCTTACTATAGGAAGTATGGGCTCTGGACAGGCAGTGTGGCATCCCCTGTGAGCCAGTGCAGAAGTACAGCATCTCAGGTCCTATCCAACTTGTTAAATCAGAATCTGTATTTTAGCCAGATCCTCAGGTGATTTATGTGCACATTAATATTTGAGAAGCACTACCCTAGAAAACGGTCTGTGGCAAAGTGTTGTGCTAAATATCACTGGGGTATGCAGTCCCAAGGCAGCAAAAATGGGGGGCGCTAAGGTAGGGATGGAGTCAAAGCAAGCATTATAGGAGTGCACAGAGCTGCAGGATACAGCCCCATTCCGTGGTCATGCCTGTGGAATGCCTCTCAGAACACTACTTAGAGCAGAGGGTAAGAAATCATCTGCTGTAAGAACCTTTCAGTTTTGGCTAACTCTGAGTGTCAGAGCTTTTTTCCTGCTGCTGCTGTGGGCACAGGGTGGAAATCACCCTGAAACGCAACCCTCACTCCTCCAGAGACTGCGAGTACCAGAGGTACTACATGAGGGTACTAGGTCTCTCAAATAGCTGAGGCTCAGGAGCAGGAATGGTCATGTATATCTGACAAGGCACATGACCGAATATGGTACAATCCAGTCTTGTTAAGAGAGGACAAGGACATCTTAAGTGTCTTCTGGTGAGTTACAATAGGAGCTACATGGAACTTGTTTTCTATGGAGATTTTTTAAAAGATTTAAAAATTGGCTCCTATCAGTCTTTTAGATGAGTAGTTCTCAAGATTGGCTGTGTATTAGAATGACCTGGGGAACGTTTAGAAATCCAGATTCAGTTCAAGTCAGGATAGTAAAAGATAATAAGAAAGATGATAGTTACTTTTATGAGACCAAGTGGCTTGGTGGTAATTATATTGTTAAAGTATCCTTATCAGTTAGAGATGCATACAGAAGTATAAAGTAAAATGGTATGACATCTGGGCTGGGGTATGACTTAGTGGTAGAGCACTTACCTAGGATGTCTGAGGCCCTGGATTAAATCCTTAGCATCCAACCTCCCTAAAAGAAAAATATATGTGATTTTTGTTTAAAATATTCTGACATTAACAGTGAAAGTTGGAGGAAGAAATCAAATTGGCTTTGAGCTTATGTTTAAGGTTGGCAGTGACACATGAGTAGATTATCATACCTTTTATTTTCATATATATTAAAATTATTCATTTAAAAATTGTAGGCCGAGTATGGTGGTGCACGCTTGTAATCCCAGCATTCGGGAGGAGGAGACTGGAGGATCATGGTTTGTGGACAGCCTCAGCTACTTAGCAAGTCCTTTCACAGCTCAGACCCTGTTTCAAAAACTCAAAAAAATAAAAAGTAGGGCTAGGGGTGTAGCTCAGAGGTAGAATGCCCTTGGGTTCTATCCCTAGAACTGCAAAAAAATAAATAAATAAAATAAAAATTATACCAGAAGGAAGGAGGCAGGATGATGCATGCCTGTAATTCTAATACTGGAAGGAAATAGACAAAATTTCTCAATTGCGAAGATTAAGAAAGGAATTGAGCAGGGCACAGTGGCCTATGCCTGTTATTCCAGTATTTGGGAGGCTGAGACAGGAGTATCACAGGTTTGAGGCCAGCCTCAGCAACTTAGCAAGACCCTTTTTCAAAATAAAATAGATCTGAGAGTATACCTCAGAAATAGAATACCACTTGGTTCAGTATTACATAAGAAAGAAAGACAAAAAAGAAAAGGAATTGAATTCTGGATTATATAGTCTAATAAATGTGCCATCAGTCCTAAACACTGTTCTAGAATAACTTACTAAAAAGACAGTTTATAATCACTGAGATAAGGGGATGATTATTGGAGAAAAAGCATGCTCAGAACAAATTGTTTCAAGCTTATCTCATTTCTTTTTTGTTCAGAATTTCCAGAGGCATCAGAATAATAGACCACTGAACATAATTTTAGCAAAGTATCTGAAGATTGAGAAAGTCTTTGGTTGGATATTTATGACAGAGTTGTCATTGGTTAACAACAGTGAAATAAGCTAATTAATGCAATGGTTTTGGTTTAAGGGGAGGACTGTTGGTGAGCTACACCCCCTGCCCTGTTTTTTATTCTTTATTTTAAAACAGGGTCTCACTGAGTTGCAGAGGGCCTCACTAAGTAGCTGAGGCTGTCCACGAACCGCGATCCTCTGGTCTCAGCCTCCCGAATGCTGGGATTACAAACATGGGCCACCATGCCCGGCTTAAAAAAAATTTTTAAATTAAAAAGGATAAAAAGGGCTGGTGGTATAGCTTGAAGGAGTAGTGCCCCTGGGTTCATTCCCCAGTACCAGAAAAATAAAAGTAATATTCATCTGTTGGTATGAAATCAGTCTCCAGCTTACTTTACAGTGGTGGGCATTATATTTTAGGAAATAAAGTAAAACCTTTTGGAATTGTTTTCTAAAATATGTGTATGTTCTTAATCACATTAAGGTTATAGACTTTATAATCATTTTTGAAAAGTATTAATGCTTATTAATTTAAACTTTTTTTGTTTTCAGGGAATCTGGGAAAAATTGCAAAGTCTACACCTTTAGTAAGGATGGGACCTTGTTTGCCTGGGGCAATGGAGAAAAGTTAGTGTTCATTTATACATTATGTTTTATGTGTGATGAATATAAATAGAACTGGAACGATTTGATTAATATATATTGGATGTCTTTAATAAAGTCATTGATATGGTGAGATAAATTTTAATTTCTCCAAAACTGTTTACATGTATGTACCATAACTTGTTTATCTACTTACTTAGAACTAAAAATTAACAAGTGAAAAACATGATTATTTAAACTGAAGAATTGAAGCTGGGCATGGTGGCGCACGCTTGTAATCCCTGTGCTTGGGAGGCTGAGACAGGACGATCACACGGGTTCGAAGCCAGCCTCAGCTACTTAGTGAGGCTTTCAGCAACTTAGTGAGACCCTGTTTCCAAATAAAATATAAAAAAGGTCTGGGAGTATAGCCCGGAGGTAGAAAGTCTCTGGGTCCCCCCCCCATACCACCAAAAAAAAAAAAAACCCTGAAGAAATGAAAGTTATTTTAAATAGTATTCTAAATTATTGATTAGAGTTTCTTAACTTCTGCACTAACAGAATAATTCTTTGCTTTTATCTTAGATTTAGATACTTTTATCTTTGCTATTAAAATTAATAACGGTAGTTAATGTTACTATTAGTTCTATTGTATACAGAAATACATAAATTATTTAAAAGTGTTCGCTGGCACGGTGGTAAACACCTATAGTCCCAGTACTTGGAAGACTGAGAAAGGAGGAGTACAGGTCCAGCAATTTAGTGGGACTTTCAGCAACTGAGTGAGACCCTGTTTAAAAATAAAAAAGGAGTTCTTCCCGGGCGTGGTGGCGCACGCTTGTAATCCCCGCACTTGGGAGGCTGAAACAGGAGGATCGTGCAGGTTTGAAGCCAGCCTGAGCTGGCTTAAGAGACCCTGTTTCCAAATAAAATATAAAAAAAATAGGTCTGGGAGTGTAGCCCTGAGGTAGAAGGCCCCTGGGTTCCATTCCCCAGTACCACAAAAAAATAAAAATAAATAGAAAGTGGTTCTTGGCCAGCCTCAGCAATTTGTGAGGCCCTCTGCAACTTAGTGAGACCTTGTTTCAAACTAAAGAATAGGTCTACAGGATTTGCTGTTAGCTCATTCAGTATTCTTATAAATAATTTAGATCTCTTAGAATGATGGTTTATAATCTGTATGTTAATGAATCTGTAAGATTTAGCTAACATTTTAAAGAGAAAATAAACATTTTTGTAGATTTGAGTGGGCTGGAATGATAGGCCAAAACCTGGGAGGAATAATAAGGATGATTCTAAAATTCTGCCTTAAGGTTTAGAAGTCATTTGTACAAATACAGGACAGGGGACATCTACATGTACACACATACATGTACACATTTCTGTTTTAGTCTTCTCCTAGCGAGCAGATATATTCTTAGTGGCCATCTCCAGAAGAGAGATGCAGTACTTACCATTTTGATTATTTGACAGAATATTGACAAACAGCTGGATTTCCACAGATGCTGTACAGAATTCAACATCAGCATTTATTTAATGTGAAGAAACTCCTGTAAGCCAGTTGTGGTGGCACACACTTGAAATCCCAGGATTCAGGAGGCTGAGACAGGAGGACTGCGGCTCATGGCCAGCCTCAGCTACTTAGTGAGGCCCTCTGCAACTCAGTGAGACCCTGGTTCAAAATAGATAGCACATGTGTTTCCTAAAGTGCTGTGCCCACAGTAGTGCATACTGTTCCACAGCAAGAGAATCAGAGACAGTGTATTGATTGTGTCTCCCTCCACATTTGTATTTTAATAAGTCAGAAACCGATTTTTTCTTTACATAGATTTTTGTTTGTTTGTTTATTTGTTTTTGTACTGCTGGAGATGGAACCTAAGAGCATTCTTTGTCTGAGCTACACATCCTGCCCTATTATTCTTTATTTTGAAACAAGGTTTCACTAAATTGCAGAATGACTCACTAAGTAGCTGAGGCTGTCCACAAATGGTGATCCTTCTGTCTCAGCCTCCCAAGTACTGGGATTACAAGGGTGTACAGCCACACCTGGCCTTTTTTGGTGTGTGTGTGGTACTGGGGGTGGAACCCAGGGGCTCTTCTACCTGCAGTATACTCCCAGACTTATTTTATACTTTATTTGGAAACAGGATCTCACTAAGTTGCTGAGAGCCTCACTGGAGTAGCTGAGGCTGGCTTCGAACCTGTGCGAGCCTCCTGTCTCAGTCTCCCAAGCACTGGGATCAGGTGTGCGCCACCATGCCGCCCGGCTTCACACCAGGCTTTTTACATAATTTTTTGTTTGTTTGTGTTTTGCGGATATGGGGTTGGAATCCAGGGGCATTCTACCTCCGAGCTACACCCCCTGCCCTATTTTTATTCTTTATTTTGAAACAGGGTTTTACTAAGTTGCAGAGGGCCTCACTAAGTAGCTGAAGCTATTCGCAAACTGTGATCCTCAGGCCTCAGCCTCCCAATCCTCGGGCCTCAGCCTCCCGAATGCTGGGATTACAAGCATGTGCCACCATGCCTGGCTTTTACATAAATGTTTTAAAGAGAAATAGCCTTCATTAAATTAGGAAGGACTATTAAAGGTTATCGACAACAACAACAACAAAAAAAACAAAAAAGCTTAATGTAATTTAAAAATATGTAATTTATAGTAATTTGCCAAGAATTTCATGTGTGTTTAAACAGGATATCATAACCTATCATTCTTCCTAACCTTGGTATTCTCACACCGGAGAAGAACAAAGTTTCATTCAACAATTTCTGGAATAAGATGAAATGTCGTTTTTTTAAACTTCAAAATGTTGAGTACATAAAATTAAGACAGGCCAAACTGATTTAAATTGTCTGAGCGTTTCTCAGACATTTATCAGCAGTATGATCTTGGGCAAATCATCAACTCCTTTGAATTTTTCAAGGCTAAATGTAACCATTTGTTTTGTTTTGTTTTTCTGAAACTAGGATCAAACCCAGGGTGTTCTACCACTGAGCTATATTTTCAGCCCCCCCCCCTTTTTTTCTTTGTGTGGAGGATGAATCCAGGGGCATTCTACCTCTAAGCTACACTCCCAACCCTATTTTATTTCATTTTTTATTTTGCTACAGGGTCTAACTAAGTTACTGCTCACTAGCCTTGAACCTGCAGGCCTCCCGGCTCAGACTCCCAAGTCCTTGGATTACAGTTTGTATTCCACCCAATGCCCCAGCCCTCTTTTTACTTTCTCTTTTAAGATAGGATCTCATGGCATGGTCCAGAGGTCAGTTCTGTTCCTTCTGCCTCAGCCTCCCTAGTCTGTGGGATTAAAAGAGGCGCCAGTGCCTCCAGCTAAACCTAACCATTTGTGGAGTAGAGGTGATGATGCTTTCAAGACAGTTGCAAGGATTAAATTAGAACCTGGTGAGGCTGCTACATGGTACACAGGAAGCATCCAGAGTATGGGATTGCTTTTACTCTGTTCCCACCGTCACTTTGTCAGTATTGTTACAGTATTCTTACAGTCACGTCCTTTACAGACTTCTTTTGAGATTTTCATCTAGAAGTCTCTCCCGATTTTCTTGGCTGCTATAATTTCCACTTACTCAGATGAAAAGGACATGCTTTTGCCCTTCTGTCTGGCACCTCTGCTCCCCTCTGCTTTGAGGCCCCGTGGCTTCTCTAGAGCTGAGCTTCACGGTCACTTAAAGGCTTTGCTTCCTTTTCTGAAAGTCTCATCGTTCTTGTATCTTTCTGCTACTTCTGTACTTCTGTATTATTTCCCAACACTAGCCTAGATAGGAACTTTTTGGTAAAATGTACTTTTTTTTAAAGTTAGGGTGTCGCCTGGATATTTTCTAGAAAATTAATTTTTATGAAAAATAAGCAATTTGAAATGATCTGTATTTGAAAAGAGGTATGAATGTTTTGGTTAGTGCTGGCTATTATAAAGTATTATTTCATTACTGAAGTAATTTCTTTTGAAACCAGAGTAAATATTATCAATGTCACCAACAAGGGACTACTCCACTCCTTCGACCTCCCGAAGGCAGTTTGCCTTGAATTCTCACCAAAAAACACTGTCCTGGTAACATGGCAGCCTTACACTAGTAAGTATTTTCCCAGTGTAAAAGTATTCTGCTGGGAGCAACTTAATTGGGGGGGGGGGGTTGTAACCTGATGAGGCAGTAATTAGTCTTTATAATAGTAAATGTGTTTGTTATATTTATAACCAGCAACTAATGGTGTATTCTTCAAATAAATGTACTGAAAGTAATTTTTAGGTACAGTCATTTCCCTTATCTGCAGCTAGTACTGAATTCTTTTGTTAAATATCTTTTCATCTTAACTAAGCACTTATCATTCACTATGGCTGTAACTCTTACAGTTTGAGATTACAGCAAAATTAACCCAAGTTTCTCTTTTCATTTTCACAGTTTCATAGGTAAAAGATTTGTTCTTAATGTAGCTCTTAGTAACCTCAGCAAATGATTTTTCTTATTTAAATTAAATACTTGATTAGTGAGGCTCTCAGCAACTTAGTGAGACCCTGTTCCCAAATAAAATATAAAATAGGTCTGGGAGTATAGCCTGGAGGTAGAAAGCTCCTGGGTTCCACCCCCAGGACCATAAATACATACATACATACATACATACATACATACATACATACATACTTACTTGAGAATTTTCTCCTTTTCATTTAAAGGCAGCACCTTTTTGCTTCTAATTGGCATGTCTAGATTTTTAGCCCCACTACTTTGATGGTTTGGGCCATTATTAAATAAAATAAGGGTTTCTCGAACACAAGCACTGTGTACTCTAACAGTCCACACAGTAACCAGGATGATAACTGAGCGACTGCTGCGTATGGATAGTGCGGATATGCTAGACAGAAGGACTGTTGAGGTCCAGGGTGGGACGGAGTGGGATGGCGCACGACCATCATGCTACTCAGGATGCTCAATTTAAAACTTAGGGAACGTTTATTTCTGGACTTTTGCATTTATCATATTTGGCACATGGTCAACTGCAGATAACTGAAGCCTTAAGAAGTGAAACCACAGATTAGGGGAAACTACTGTCTCTAGTTAATTAGTGAAAGACCCATTAGGAGATAGAAGAAAAGAAAAAACTCTATAGAAATTTTTAAAAGTAAAGGACTGCTGGGTAGAGAAGGCCTCTAAAGATGAAGAAGAATGACTTTCAAAGTCAGTATTTTTAATAATTGTTATAAGTTTAAAGAAGTACAGTAGACATGTAAGAGATGTGTCTGCTATGACAAAAAGCAGGAGACAGTGTGCCATTTTTCCTAACATGTTTATTGATAGCTCAGCTGGGCGTAGTAGCACATATCTATAATCCCAGTTCTTGGGAAGCTGACACAGGAGGATCAGAGACTCTCAAAATAAAGAAAAAAGGGCTGGGGCTGTAATTCAGTGTTAAAGTGCTCCTGAGTTCAATCCCCAGTACCTCCCAAAGAAAAAGATATCTCAAGATAATATATGAATATTTTATATAGATGTGCCTTATACATGAATAATAAAATATTAGAAACTAATATAAAGGGCCTATTTTAAGAAATACTTTCTAATAATATCAGTATTGTTTAATAATATTGTTGCATTGTAAACCTTTCTGAATTTATGTTGTTTCAAGAGGCAGGTAATGGAGAATCATGAATGATTTTATCTAACTTTTTTCATGACTTATAGACATAATCTTTTATGATTTAACCCATTTCCTAGTAGTTCATTTCAAACTTAACAAAAAAGAGATCTCTTAGCTGGGCGTGGTGGCACACGCTTGTAATCCTAGCATTTGGGAGGCTGAGACAGAAGGATTGTGGTTCAATGACAGCCTCTGCTACTTAGTGAGGCCCGTTGCAACTCAGGGACACCCTGTTTCAAAATAAAGAATAAAAAATAGGGTTGAGATCTCTTAAGTATTCTTAAGACCGCTGGTAATTATTTCATTTCAGAGATCCTGGGTGCTTTTGTTCAAATGGCAATTATATATCTCTTATCATGGTTTTAGAAATGAATGATTAGTTTTATAATTAAGGCTAGAAAGAAAAATTAAAGCAATTCATTTATTTGATCTTTGTAATTCTATTCAAATTTTTTCTAAGAGGAAAATCATTTTTCAAGTTTTAGGAGCCAGGAACTACAAAATTTTGTTTGTTTTGATTGCAGCTCCTAAAGATGGCACAGCTGGAATACCCAACCTACAGCTTTATGATGTGAAAACCGGGAGATGTTTGAAATCTTTTATACAGAAAAAAATGCAGAATTGGTAAATAAATGCTTTAAAGTACTAAAATATTTATATAATATTTCAAATATCATCATGGCATTATATTTGTTTCTCTGGTACTTATTTTAAAAATAATTCCAAGACATGCATCTTTTAAGGATTTTGCACATAGGAATGCAATACAGTAAAACATGATCTTTTGTTTAGTCTTTAAAAGAAAAACAGTATTTTTCTGTTATAAACTCTGTTTTATAAAACTATTGGTAGTGTTAATATATTACTTATAGTCTAATTTGTTTATGTACTTTCTTTTTGATATAGGTGTCCATCCTGGTCAGAAGATGAGATTATTTGTGCCCGAAATGTTAACAATGAAGTTCACTTCTTTGAAAACAACAATTTTGGTATAGAAAGATACATGAAATGGTTATATTGTTTACTTTAAGTGTATATCGGTTTCATTATCTGGCATCATAGTGTTCTCCTAATACTGGCAATTTACTAATAAAAAATTGGTGTTATATTCATTTTTATAATTTTTTGTAAGTTTAAATACCAGCAAAATTCTGTAACACAAAGATTTTTTTGTAATAACTTTTTATTATTTAATAATTGCTGTTAAATTGGGACATTAGAATAGCTTTTACTAAACTTAATTGCTACTGAAATTGTGCCACTAGCCAGGTGTAGTGGCACATGCCTGTAATTGGGAGGCTGAGACAGGAGGATCACAGATTTGAGGGCAACCTCAGCAAGTAATGAGATTCTCAACCTAGTTGAGACCCTGTTTCAAAATAAAAATAAAATAGGGCTGAAAGTGTAGCCCAGAGATAGAATGCCCCTGGTTCAATCCCTGGTACCACACAAAAAGAAAAAGAAAAAAAAAAGTGACACAAATATTTTATTGTATAGAATTTCAAACTCAAGACAACTGATCCCAATAATCACCTGCTTGTGGGTAGTCCTCGTCCTCTCCTATCCAACTGTCATCTATCTTACTAAGCTAAGGCAAATTCTAAACATCATATCATTTTACTAGTAAATGTTTTTGTATAATGCATTTCTGAAGATTAGGACCCTTAATTTTCAAATTTGTCTATATTATTATCACAGATAATTAAATATCTGTTCAGCATTTAAATTTCTAACAACTGCAGATGTTAATTATTTATTATTTCCTATGTTTTGCTGGGCATGGTGGTGCACACTTGAAATCCCTGCACTTGGGAGTCTGAAACAGGAGTATCACACAGGATTGAAGCCAGCCTCAGCTGCTTAGTGAGGGTCTCAGCAACTTAGTGAGACCCTTTTTCCAAATAAAAAATTTCTTATATTTTATTTTATTTTTTCTGTGGCACAATGCCCAACTTATGTTATTTTGATTTTTTTTTTTTTTTTTTTGGTGGTACTGGGGGTGGAACCCAGGGGCTTTTCTACCTGCGGGCTAGACTCCCAGACCTATTTTATACTTTATTTGGAAACAGGGTCTCACTAAGTTGCTGAGAGCCTCACTAAGTAGCTGAGGCTGGCTTCGAACCTGTTAACACATGCACAATTATTTAATTAATTAATATAAAACCACTAGGGGTTAGGCAGTGAAATATTGTGAGTTTAAGATGTTCTTGTTAGCTTCTCTAATCAATTTGACACCATTTACTCTTTTTTTAGATACAATTGCAAATAAATTACATTTGCAAAAAATCAGTGATTTTGTTTTATCACCGGGACCCCAACCATACAAGGTAATTGCTATTTTTTTTAATGTGGAACATTATGTACTTAAACCTTTTCCTAGTTATTTTGGTAACTGTTAGAACTTACCTATTTTAATTTATATGCTTCAAAAAATTAAACCATGATTTATTTATGTCTGTGTATCTTAGGTGGCGGTCTACGTTCCAGGAAGTAAAGGTGCGCCTTCATTTGTTAGATTATATCAGTACCCCAACTTTGCTGGACCTCATGCAGCTTTAGCAAACAAAAGTTTCTTTAAAGCTGATAAAGCTACAATGCTGTGGAATAAAAAAGGTATGATAAATATATTCCTCAATTTGTTTATCAAGTATTGATTAATTTTATATTCTCAGATGTATAAAAAGAAGTATTAATGATTATTTACTTTGTGTTTTAAGACTAAGATTTTTACTGTTATAGCTACTGCTGTGTTGGTAATAGCTAGTACAGAAGTTGACAAGACAGGAGCTTCCTACTATGGAGAACAAACACTGCACTATATTGCAACGAATGGAGAGAGCGCTGTAGTGCAATTACGTGAGTATTCCAGTAGTTGTCCTTTGATTAAAAA
The DNA here is from genome assembly GCF_963383645.1 of Muscardinus avellanarius. Classification (NCBI taxonomy): domain Eukaryota; kingdom Metazoa; phylum Chordata; class Mammalia; order Rodentia; family Gliridae; genus Muscardinus; species Muscardinus avellanarius. The sequence goes on from NC_137790.1 coordinate 115,866,965, forward strand.
CAAAAATATAAAACAAATGGAAAGTATAAAATAATATGCCATGAAGATGACATTGTCTAAATTCTTATTAAGTAATAGAAGTTTACTTTAATAATCTTTTTTTATTTTTATTTTTTAGTACTGGGAATTGAACCCAGGGGCATTCTACCTCTGAGTTACACCCCCATCCATTTATTTGTTTGTTTGTTTGTTTGTTTATTTGTTTATTTATTTATTTATTTATTTGTGGTGCTGGAGGTGGAACCCAGGGCTTTTCTACCTTCAGGATATATTCCCAGACCTATTTTATACTTTATTTGGAAACAGGGTCTTACTACATTGCCGAGAGAGCCTTACTAAGTAGCTGAGGCTGGCTTCAAACCTGTGCAATCCTCCTGTCTCAGACTCCCAAGTGCTGGGATTGCAAGTGTGTGCCACTATGCCCGCCTGCTGCCCTTTTTTTATTTTGAAACAAAGTCTCAGTAGGTTGTTAAAGGCCTTGCTATATTGCTGCAGCTGGCCTCAAACCTCAAATCCTCCGGTCTTGGCCTCCCAAGTTCTGGGAGTACAGGCATTTATCAGCTTGCCTAGTTTATGATAAAATTCTTCTTAACTAAGAAACTCAAAATCATGTTCAAAGACAGGTGTGCTCGCTCACGCTGTAATACCAGTACTTGGGAGGCTGAGACAGGGAAATCCAGGTTCACGGCCAGCCTCAGCTACTTTGTGATGACCTTTGCAACTTAGTGAGCTCCTTTTCAAAATAAAGAATAAAAAATTGTGCTGGGGGTATAGCTTGGAGGTAGAATGACCCTGAGTTCACAGTACTACACACTCAAACTCCAAAATGAGTAACACATACAATTTTTTTTTTTTTTTTTGGTGGTGGTACTGGGGTTCCTGGAAGCCCTTCTACCTCCGGGCTACACTCCCAGACCTATTTTTTATATTTTTATTTGGAAACAGGGTCTCTTAAGCCAGCGTGGCTGGCTTCAAACCTGAGCAATCCTCCTGTCTCCGCCTCCCAAGCGCGGGGATTACAAACATGCGCCACCATACCCGGCAAGTAACACATACAATTTTGAAAAGAGAAAACGGAATCATCCCTGCTTGTATAGATAAACTCACAGTATAATCAATAGCCACATTTAAAAAAAAAATGGAAGAAGCTGGGCATGCTGGTGTCTCAGTACTTGGGAGGCAAAGACAGCAGGATCTTGCTTCGTGGACAGCCTCAGTTACGTAGTGAGGTCGTCCTCAACTCAGTGAGACCCTGTTTCAAAAAAGAATAAAAAATAGGGGTGGGAGTGTAGCTCGCATATAGAATGCCCCTGGGTTTCATCCCTAGTACTACAAGACAAATTAATTTTTTTGAAAACTTTTGCAAAAGAACAGCAAATAGTAAATTGTAAAGCAAATATAATTGAGATAGTTTGTTTCTAGCTTATGAACAGACTGATTAATTTGTAGAATAGAACAGTTCAGAAAAATAAGTACTTCAGTAGGCATTAATATATAGTAAAGTCAGCATTTGGATCAGTGGAGAAAATACTGATCATTTTATTTATGGTTTAGTGACAAATGGCTAGTTAGTTCAAACAGAAAGTTGCTATTTCTATCTCTTCACTAAAATAGATTCCAGTTAAGCCAAAAAAATATACATAAGACTGCAAAGTAGCTAGAAGAAAGTAAGAATCTTTGTACTCTGATCCCAGTACTTGGTAGCTTGTGCTTGAGATGGGATTTCACTATGTTGCCCAGTTTAGTATCCAACTCCTGAGCTCCAGGAATCCCCTGCATCAGCTTCCCAAGTGCTAGGACCAGGACCACAGGCACAAGCTGCCAAGTACTGGATTACACTTGGCTAAATTTATCATTTATTTTATAATTTCTTGTTTAGAATGTCTTTTTGCACTCTTAAGATGAGACAAAATCCTCTTACTTTCTTCTAGGTACTTTGTACCTCATAGGTATAATACCCCTGGGTTCAATTACCCAGTACCTCCAAAAATAAAATATGTATATATCTTAGATATACATATATATATTTCAGTAATATACTATGGCTGTTAATGTAGAATCATAAATTGATTTAAGAACTACTCAAATCAAATCAATTTCTTTTAAACATTTTGGCAGTGTGGGCTCATGAAAGTCTATATTAACACCCCAGCCCTATTTATTTTTTTATTTTGAAACAGGGTCTTACTTAGATGCAAAGAGTGTCACTAGTTGTTGAGCCATGAACTTGTTATCCTCCTGTCTCAGCCTTCCAAGTACTGGTATTTATGGGTGTGTGCATCCATATCCAGCCATTTAATACTTTTTTTTTTTTTTTTCGGGTCTAGGGATGGAACTCGGGGGCATTTGACCTCTGAGCTACAGCCTCAGCCCTATTTTTTATTCTTTATTTTGAAACAGGGTCTCACTAAGTTGTGGAGGACCTCACCAAGTAGCTGAGGCTGTCTGCAAACCGTGATCCTCCGGTCTCAGCCTCCAGAATGCTGGGATTACAAGCATGTACCACCATGCCCGGCAGTTTAAGAGTATTTTAATTTTGGTATACCTTGAAATTTTTGGAGAGATTTTTTTGTTTTGTTTTGTTTTGTTTTTACTGTTTGACATGTACAAGTGCTATATGTTTACAATGTAATGTTGTATTTATATACCTCTTTATTATTAATTCAGATTTTATGTTCTTCTTCTAGCAAAAAATGGCCCCATTTATGATGTGGTTTGGAATTCTAGTTCTACTGAGTTTTGTGCAGTTTATGGTTTTATGCCTGCCAAAGCGACAATTTTCAACCTGAAATGTGATCCTGTGTTTGACTTTGGGACTGGTCCTCGCAATGCGGCCTACTATAGCCCTCATGGACATATATTAGTCCTCGCTGGATTTGGAAATCTGAGGGGACAAATGGAAGTATGGGATGTTAAAAACTACAAACTTATTTCTAAGCCAGTGGCTTCTGATTCTACATATTTTGCTTGGTGCCCAGATGGTGAGCATATTTTAACAGCCACATGTGCTCCAAGGTTACGTGTTAATAACGGGTACAAGATTTGGCATTATACTGGCTCTGTCTTGCACAAATATGATGTGCCATCAAATGCAGAATTATGGCAGATTTCTTGGCAGCCATTTTTGGATGGAATATTTCCAGCAAAAGCAATAACTTACCAAGCAGTTCGTACTGAAGTGCCCAGTGAGGAACCTAAAGTTGCCACAGCCTATAGACCCCCAGCTTTAAGAAATAAACCAGTCACCAATTCCAAACTGGTAAGTAAAGTTTTACTATTTTAATAAGAAAAAAATTCCACTATGTGGAACACTCTAATCTTTTTCTTAGGCCCTTGTGTTACCTCGGTGTCTGATTAGAGTATAAACCTTAGGGCAGAAATGGTTAAGGACCTATTGCTGAAGATGGTGAACAGCTCATATTGTTAAGCTGACATATTGTTTAGGATCATTTTTTAAAATTCACATGTTTAAATTTCTGGGAATGACAATTTAAGTATTATACACATTAGTTTTGTAGATCGGGGGCCCAAATTCCAATGCCTGTGGTGCGAGCTAGTGATATAAGGCAGGAGTGAGTGGGAGAGGATGGTGCACAAGAGAGCTCATGCCTCTAAAGGCCATAGCAGCTATACTGTAATAGCTGAGTCTTTCCATGGGAGATTTTGGGTCCAGTTTACCAAAATGTTTGTTTTTATTTGTTTTTGTTTTTCTGTGGTGCTGGGGGTTGAACCCAGAGGCATTCCATCTTTGACCTACACCCCCAGCCCAAGTTTATTTCTTACTTGGAAACAGAGTCTTGGTAGCTTGATCAGAGTTTTATTTCTTGCAGAGGTTGTCCTCGAACCTATGATCCTCCTGTCTCGACCTCCCAAGTACAGGGATTACAGGTGTGCACCACCATGCCTGGGAAAATGTTTGGTTTTTAAAACAGAATGAATCTGATTGTTATGTGACATTTCTTGATTCTTTTCTCTCTTTTTTTGGTGGTGGGGCACGGGGTTTGAACCCAGAGACATTTTAACTCTAAGCTACACCTCCAACCCTATTTTTTATTCTTTATTTTGAAACAGGAGAGTCTCCCTAAATTGCCAAGGCTGGCCTTGATTCTCCTGTCTAGGCCTCTCAATTACTGGGATTACTGGAGTGCACCACCACTACCTGCTCCTTTAATCCCTTTTTAATTTTTTTTTTGTTAGTGGTAATCATTTTACCAATCCATAAAGATTAAAGAGTGTTATACTTGAGTTAAAAAAAAAAAAAAAGATCGCAAGCTGGGCATGGTGGCACATGCTTGTAATCCCCGCACTTGGGAGGCTGAGACAGGAGGATCACACAGGTTCAAAGCCAGCCTCAGCTACTTAGTGAGGCTCTCAGGAACTTAGTGAGACCCTGTTTCCAAATAAAATATAAAATAAGCCTGGTAGTTTAGTCCGGAGGTAGAAAGCCTCTGGGTTCCACCCTCATTGTAATCCTCGTACTTGGGAGACTGAGACAGGAGGATCACAGGTTCAAGGGCAGCCTCAAGCAAATGGTGAGCATCTTCTCAACATAGTGAGACCCTGTTTCAAAATAAAGAATAAAAAATAGGGCTGAGGGTGTTACTTGAAGGTAGAAAGTCTCTGGGTTCCATCCCCAGTACTGCAAAAATCAGTCAATCTAGGTATAGTGGTACACACTTGTAATCCCAAGCCGAGAGAGAGAGAGCAATCTGATGAGTAATTCTTCATATGAAGAAAATAGCTAGTTTTTTTTTTTTTTTACAGTGGTCAGATCAAAAGACCAGAAGAAGCTGTTGTTGGAATTCACTCTTAATAGAATCATGTGTCTCTAGTAGTACTAAGAAATATTCCATTGTTTAAATAAAACTAAAGTGAATTTTTCCAGCTCTTAGATAATTGAAAGATATATATCAGCTAATAGGAAGACATTCTTTAAATCCATCTGACAGTTGGAATGCAACACTATTAATAGAGTTTTGCATTGTTCTTTGACAGTAATATTAAGATAAGTTTATTTTTCATTAATAAAAGTATATAATTTGTTATATTGTGTTTTTAAAAACATGAACTCCATTTCAAGATTGTTTCTACTTTCCACAGCATGAAGATGAACCACCCCAGAATATGAAACCACAACCAGGAAATGATAAACCATTATCAAAAACAGCCCTTAAAAATCAAAGGAAGCATGAAGCTAAGAAAGCTGCCAAGCAGGTATTTAGGGTACTAATTTCTTCAAAGTAAAACAAGCAAAAAGCCAGCTAAATTAGCTCTGAATCTTAATGTTTAATGAACTGTGGTCCCAGTGACCTATTGTGTTATAAAATGTAGTTGGAATTACACTTAAATAGCTAAAACATCTTTTTGTATGTGTTTGCTTACATACAATTGAAATTGGCTAATTTCTAAGTAATGCTGTCTATAATGGGTGACAGTGTTAGTCAGCTTTCTATTGCTATAATGAAGAGACCTGGGATAATCAGCGTATAAAGACAGAAGGATTATTTTGACTCACAGTGTCAGATGTTCCAGTCGTGATCTGTTGGCCCTGTTGCTTTGGGGCTGTGGCAGGCAGCACATCATGGCAGAACCTGTGGCAGAGCAAAAACTGCTCAAACTATCATTAGCAAGGGACTAATGAGGGCTGGGGTCCCACTCTCTCCTTCCAGGGCATGTCCCCAGTGACCTAAGAACCTTCCATTGGGCCCCACTTCATAAAGGCTCCCCTAGCTTCCAGTGGCGTGGGCCTTGGGGACCAGTTCTTTTTTTTTTTTTTTTGTGGTACTGGGGGTGGAACCCAGGGGCTTTCTACTTCCAGGCTATACTCCCAGACCCATTTTATATTTTATTTGGAAACAGGGTTTCACTAAGTTGCTGAGAGCCTCTCTAAGTAGCTGAGGCTGGCTTCGAACGTGCACGATCCTCCTGTCTTAGCCTCCCAAGCGCAGGGATTACAAGTGTGCGCCACCACGCCTGGCGGGACCAATTCTTTTAACATAAGGACCTTTGGAGGACATTTGACATCTAAACTGCAAGAGTTATGGGAAAAAATGGACCTGACTTAAAACCTGAAACCCCAGTGGGATTATGTAGTGTGTTTCTTGTTGTTGACCCTTTTAGTGGAATCTGTCTGAAAAGGTATAGTTTGCTTTCTTTAATCTTTAAAGCATATGTCTTAAGGCAGACATGGTGGTGCTCACCTCTAATCCCAGTACATGGGAGGCTGAGATAGGAGGATTTCGGGTGACTAGGCAACTAAGTGAGGCTCTCAGCAACCTAGTAAGACCTTTTTTTTTTTTTTTTTTTTTTTTCCAGTACTGGGGATGGAACTAGCCCAGCCCTATTTTTTATTCTTTATTTTGAAACAGGATCTCACTGAGTTGCAATGGGTCTCACCAAGTAATAGCTGAGGCTGGCCTCATACCATAATCCTCCTGTCTCAGCATCCCAAATGCTGGGATTACAAGCGTGCACCACCACTCCTGGCAAGCTGATTTATTTATTTATTTATTTATTTATTTATTTATTTATTTATTTATTTTTGGTGGTACTGGGAATGGAACCCTTCTACCTCCAGGCTACACTCTCAGACCTATTTTATATTTTATTTGGAAACAGGGTCTCTTAAGCCAGCAAGGCTGGCTTCAAACCTACATGATCCTTCTGTCTCTGCCTCCCAAGCGCGGGGATTACAAGCATGCGCCACCACGCCTGGCTAAGCTGAGTAATTTTTAAACAACAGAAATTTATTGCTCATATTTCTAGAGGCTGGGGGGTACAAAAGCAAGGTGCTAGCCTTGTCTGGTAAGGATGTTTTTCTCGTTAATGTCACCTCCTACAAGCCCTCCTGTGGTGGGAGGGGCAAGGGAGTTTGTTCCCTTGAGCTTCTTTTTTATTTATTTATTTACTTACTTATTTTTGATGATGCTGAGGATTGAACCCAGGGGCATTTCTACCTCTGAACTACACCCCCAGCACTATTTTATTTTTTATTGGGAAACAGGGTCTCACTGGCTTTGAACCTGCAATCCTCCTGTCTCCGCCTCCCAAATGCTAGGATTACAAGCACGCACCACCACGCCCTGTGATTGGCTAATCTCACTTAACATAATGTTATCCAGGTCCATTCATTTTCCCGCAGATGACATAATTTTGTTCTTTATTGCTTAGTAGAATCTCCCTAACAAATGGCCAATAAATACATGAAAAAATAGTTGACTTTGTTAAAGGTAATTGTGTCTCTTTTTTAAAGAGGTATAGCTAGGGTTGCATGCTTATAACCTTAGTACCTGGGAGGCTGAGACAGGAGTTATCATGAGTTGCCAGACAGTCTCAGCTACTTAGTGAAGCCCTCTGCAATTTAGTGAGAACTTGTTTCAAAATAAAGAATAAAAAATATGGCTGGGGGTATAGCTCAGGGGTGGAATGCCCCTGGGTTCAACCCCTAGTACCACACACATGCACACACAAAAAATTCATTGCCATTAGAATAAAGCATATAGTTACAAAAACACCCACTCTTTAGGTGTTTTTCAAGGATTGGTAAACAGTTTTTACCTTCCAAGATACTCTTTAGATATGCATTTTTTAATAACTGGCTAGAGTTAGTAAAAGTTCTGGTTGTGTGATAGAATAAAACTAAATGGCCCATGGCAGGATCACACCCTGACCAGAGCCTCTCAGTTCTGAGTATGAGTTAAATAGTTTTATAAAGTATTTATATTTTATAAACACAATTTATAAACTTGTGATAATTTTCTACCAGCTTTGTTTGTTTGTTTGCGGGTCTGGGGATGGAACCCAGGGGCATTCAACCTCTGAACTATACCCCTTGCCCTATTTTTTATTCTTTATTTTGAAACAGATTCTCACTAAGTTGTAGAGGGCCTCACTAAGTAGGTGGGGCTGTCCGTGAACTGCTATCCTCCAGTCTCAGCCTCCCGAATGCTGGGATTACAAGTGTGCATCACCATGCCCAGCTTCTACCAATTTACCGCAAAAGGCTTCAAACTTAAGGGTTTAATCTTGCCATATACAGATGACAGGAATTTAAGTATGATGATGCATGCAGACATTTTAACTTATTATTGGTTAGTTTTATGGTGGAAAATTTTTACTTTAATAGTTTTTGCTGTTGTTGTTGTTTGTGGTGCTGGGGTTGGAACTCAGAAGATTTCTGCCTCTGGGCTACACTCCCAGATCTATTTTATATTTTATTTGGAAACAGGGTTTCACTAAGTTGCTGAGAGCCTAACTAAGTAGCTAAGGCTGGCTTCGAATCTGTCTCAGCCTCCCAAATACTGGCATTACAAGTGTGCACCACCATGCCCGGCTCCATTTTAATAGTTTTTCACATTTATTTATGTATTTATTTATTTTTGTGGCACTGGGGGTGGAAACCAGGGGCTTTCTGTCTCCGGGCTGTACTCCCAGACCTATTTTATACTTTATTTGGAAACAGGGTCTCACTAAATTGCTGAGAGCCTCACTAAATAGCTGAGGCTGGCTTCGAACCTGTGCAATCCTCCTGTCTCAGCCTCACAAGCGCTGGGATTACAAGCATGCGCCACCATGCCTGGCTAGTTTTTCACATTTATAACAATCTTTCTAGAAGAATTACATTCTTAGCTCATTACAGATAACTAAAGATTTATTACATATTAGAAGTGAATTTTTTGTGTATGTATATGTGTATGGTATTGGAAAATTGAACCCAGAGGCATTCTACTTCCAAGCTACACCCCAGACTGATTTCATTTCTTATTTGGAAACAGTATCTCACTAAGTTGTTGAGGCTGTCCTCAAACCTGTGATCATCTTGTCTCAGCCTCCCACGTTCTGAGATTACGAGCAGGTGCCACCACGCCCAGCTCTACTTCTGTACTTTCTGTAAACTTGGATTTTCTAGGGTTGAAGATCTAGGGGGGATACCCTGTTCTGAGTTTTTCCTAGGATGTCTTGGAAGTTAAAAGAGTTTTCTCTCCAGAAAGATTTCAGGTCTTGAGCATTATATATTCCAGTGGGAACTGTAGAAGGAAGAAATAGAAACCAAGCCATGGGGCCAGTGGATATTTAAATAACCTTTTTCCCCCTCTTGTCAAAACATACATCTTGTAATTACAAAGGGAGAGCTATTCTACGCTCTTTCATTTAATTAGCACTTGCAGTAAAGCAAATACTATGCCAGGGAATCAAATCTCACAGGGGACTGTTACTTAGGGATACTTAGAGAGTATCATGGCAGCCTGCGAAGGAGGCAGCTAATCCAGTCTTGGGGCGTGGAAATCTAGGAGGTTTATTTTTTTATTTTATTTTATTTATTTATTTACTTGCTTGCTTACTTTTTTGTGGTACTGAGGGTGGAACCCAGTAGCTTTTCTACCTCTGGGCTATACTCTCAGACCTATTTTATACTTTATTTGGAAACAGGGTCTAACTAAGTTGCTGAGAGCCTCACTAAGTAGCTGAGGCTGGCTTTGAACCTGTGGAATCCTCCTTTCTCAGACTCCCAAGTGCTGGAATTACAAGCCTTCGCCACCATGCCCGGCTTCTAGAAGGTTTAAGAGATAAGTAGGAGCTGTGTATCATGGAGCACATTTGTAATCAGAGCATCTGGGAGGCTGAGATAGCCAGCCTCAGCTACTTAGTGAGGCCCTTTGCAACTCAGTGAGACCCTTTTTCAAAATAATGAATAAAAAAAATAGAGCTGGGGGTATAGCTCAGAGGTAGAATGCCCCTGGGTTCCATCCCCAGTACTGCAAAAACAACATAAAAGATAAGTAAGGGCCATCGGGATGACTTGTGGGGGAGGGTATGCAGAAAGAGCAGTGAGGAGGCAAGAGTGGATGGCACCTTAGGGGATGTAAAAGTGGTCCTTAGCCAGAACTGGTGGCTCTTGCTTGTAATCTCAGTACTTGGGGAAGCTAGAACAGGACCACACGTTCGTGTTCAGCATCAGCTACTTAGTGAGGCCTTCTGCAACTTGGTGAGACCCTGTTTCAAAATAAAGAATAAAAAACAGGGCTGGGGGTATAGCTCAGAGGTAGAAGGTCCCTGGGTCCAATCCCCAATTCCTAAAAAACAAGAATTGGTGGTCCCTCTGTGAGGAGAGATGAAGCCAGAAAGGTTGTCAGTATATAAAGAATATACTGGAAGCAATAGAGCATCCCTTTCAGGGAAAAAGCATTTTCCACGGCACTTTGTTGCAGAGCTGAATTGGTCTGACTGTAATTAAATACATAGCTCTTTTCTGTGTAGCATCACCCATTTCATGTACTTGCTCTTACATACATAGTAATTTTGGAGAATTTCACAAGAGTGAAATTTTAAGCACTTTAACTGAAAAACCTTTCTCATATTTCTGAAAGTCCTTTGGTAGCTCATTTCAGAATATCCAGAAATTTAGAATGCTTGTCAGCTGATTCAGAAACCTAGTTTACTCTGATAAGGTCATTTCATTTCTACCTGTTATGGGAATATGTGGCATATTTTATGAGGCCTTTAATTCAGATTCTTCATATAAAATATAGATAAAATCCCATATTTGGCTCCTGATTTTATATACCAAGGCTGTGTTAATTGAAATTGATTAAAATGCTTTAATGTTCAGCGAGGCGGGGTGGCACATGCTTGTAATTCCAGTACTTGGGAGGCTGAGACAGGAGGATTGCGCAGGTTTGAGGCCAGCCTCAGCTATTAGTGACGTTCTCAGCACCTCGCTGAGACCGTTTCCAAATAAAAATATAAAATAGGTCTGGAAGTATAGCCCAGGGAGGTAGAAGACCCCTGGTTTCCATACCCAGTACCACAAAAAATAATAATAAAAATAAAATAAAATGTTTTAATATTTTTACTTTTTAAATTGAAATTGTCAAAATATTTCCTGCAGGAAGCAAGAAGTGACAAGAGTCCAGATTTGGCACCTACTCCTGCCCCTCAGAACACACCACGAAACACTGCCCCCCAGTCGACTTCTGGTGACCCTGAAGTAGACAAAAAAATTAAGAACCTAAAGAAGGTGAGCGATTTTCAAATGAAAAGTAGATGTGTGTGTTAAAAGGACTACTAAGTGAGGCTCTCAGCAACTTGGTGAGATCTTGTTTCCAAATAAAAAGTATAAAAAAAATAGGTCTGGGAGTATAGCCCAGAGGTAGAAAAGCGGCTGGGTTCTACCCCCAGTACTACAAAAAAAAAAAAAAAAAAAAAGAAAAGGACTATGTATGAGAATCATACAAAGAATAGTGCCTAGGTACATAAAACAGGTATCTAAGACGTTTGTAGCAGTTCTTATTGTTGTTTTTTCACTATGAAATACTGGAACTTAGCAGTGGTACTTATTTTAGTTCTACTCACAAATGCTTTAAGGCTATTACTGCTTTTATTATTATTTTTGAAGTAATAAATAATATACATTTGTATGGAAAATATAGAACAACCGGGTGTGATGGCACACACTTGTTACCTCAGCATTCGGGAGGCTGAGACAGGAGGTTCATGGTTCGAGGACAGCCTCAGCTTCTTAGTGAGGCTTTCTGCAACTTAGTGAGACCTTGTTTCAAAATAAAGAATAAAAAAATAGGTCTGGGATGTAGCTCGGAGGTAGAATGCCCCTGGGTTCCATCCCCAGTACCATAATAAAAAAGGAAAAAAATAAAGAAAAAATGTAGAGCATTCTTATGCTCAGTACTTGATTAGATTCCTATAAGAAAGGTAAGAGCAGATATTTTATCCTAGTTTTAAAGATGAAGAAACAGAGACAAAAAGAAATCTATTAGCTTATGAAATTGCAACCAAGTCACAATAGCCTGGAAGTCAAACATGTCTAACGCCCTTCTCAGCTGCATTATGAGGTTTCTTTTAAAGCCTAAGTCATTGTCCTGACACAATGGAGTGTTGTGATAAGTGGTGAAATGAGTGATATATTACATATGTGCATATGTGCATGCATACACATGGTAACATTAATTAAAAGATTGAAAAGATACTTGCCAAATCTTATGTTTTTAACATACAATTTTATATTTAACTGTAAAAAAAAGTTTACCCCAGCATTTTAACAAACCACTCTTTATAGAAGTGTAAGATAATTGTCTTTATTTAAGTTTCATATTCCTAGAATTGTGTTGTTAATAAGAAAGTTTGCATTAGATAGTGACTCTTCTTTTTCTTGACTCATATTTGATGCCTATAGAAATTGAAAGCAATTGAACAACTGAAAGAACAAGCTGCTGCTGGGAAACAGCTGGAAAAAAATCAGGTATTTTTCATCTGCATTTCTGCTTTGAGGTCATTTCTGACCGCCCTTCCCCTGTTTATTATAAGCAATTAATCAGGAAAATGAGCACATAAGTTATTTCTGTGTGTGTATGGTACTGAGGAGTGAACTCAGGGACAGTATACCTCCAGGATACACACTTAGCCCTATTTTATTTTATTTAGTTTTTTTAAAATTTGAAACAGGATCTCGCTAAATTGAGAAGAGCCTCACGAAGTTGCAGAGGATGGCTTCAAACCCACAATCCTCCTGACTCAGCCTCCCATGTACTGGGATTATAGGTGTGTGTCACCACACCCACCTGAAACATAGATTTTTAAAACTTGTTTGGAAAACTGTATAACATATTCTTTTTCATAATTTTAGTTTTAAATAATCTTACTCTTTAATAAGTTTAGGTACTGCTATAGGTCATGATGAATGAGAGTCACTATGCCCAAGGGGCATAGTGGCTATTACCTATTGGTTAAGAAGTTTTTTGCCATCACTGCTGAAAATAATGGCCATTTGTTACATTGGACACTTGCTGTCTCTTCCTTGCCATAACTCAGGTTGGGCTGCCGTCTTTGCCTCCTTTCCACGACACTTGAAAGCCCAAATGTAGAGTGGAAATTTTATTGGACTGAAAAGAACACAATAAGACAGCTCTGTTCTTGGTTCCTTTGATTCATACCAGATATTAAGTTAGAATTTGTTTCTAAACAGTCTTTTTTAACCTATGTTTATCAGTAGGTCTGATAAAGCATAAGAAATATTCTCTCTCTAAGTATTTTCTTCCAACCTTCTATAAATTTGTCCAGTTAAACATCCAGTGATTATTTGTTTTACTATTTAATAACTTCGCTGTTTTAAACTTTTCTAGTTGGAGAAAATTCAAAAAGAGACAGCGCTTCTCCAGGAGCTGGAAGATTTGGAATTGGGTATTTAAAGACTCACAGAAAGCAAATTAGTTTTCATTGATCATCAGTGCAAATATATCATCTGTTAAACTCAACATGGTTGTGGAATATCCACATGCCCACATTTAATGTCAGTCAATAATTTTAACCATTTATGCAGCAGTCTACATATGTGTGAAATTATTTAATAATGTCCGTTAAATTGACTTTTACATTCTGCATCCTGTTATCATGTTTGTACATGATAAAGATAAGACATATGAATTTTCAACTAAACTTGACAGATTGAGAGACTTTTTTAAAGTGGGAATAGTATTTACTATATAAATGAATAAAGACATTTTAATTTTAATTGCTTTGCCTTTAAGTCTGTTGACTAAGAAGTTCTTTTAATTTACCTATTGTTTAAGAAGTTGTTGTTTTTTTATGGTACTGGGGATTGAACTCAGGGGCACTCTACCTTCAAGCTACACCCCCCAGCCCTATATTTTTTATTCTTTATTTTGAAACAAGGTCTCATTGAGTTGCAGAGGGCCTCACTAAGTAGCTGAGGCTGTCTGCAAACCCAGATCCTCCTGTCTCAGCCTCCCGAATGCTGAGATAACAAGTGTGCGCCACCATGCCTGGTTTAAGAAGTTCTTTTAATTTACAAGGCATGAATTAAATTATTTAATTTTCACATCAGGACTATGAGGTAGATGTTATTGTAATCTCTGTTTTATAATGAAGAGAAACTAAGGCCAGAAAATTAAGAAGTTTGCGATGTTACAAAGTTAGGAAATGGGATTTGAACACAGGCAGTTTGATTATAGAGCCTGTACATTAGGTTACCATGATGCACTGTTTAGACAACATATCTTTACACACTCTACTTAATGTTACTGGAGGTTAGTTTGACTGTTGGATCATAAACTGTATGTTCAGATTTTTCTGGGGACTGCCAAATTACCCTCCTTGGAGGTGTATACTTCAAACCAATGAAAGTTTCCCACATGCTCATCAATGTCTGATGAATCAGGCTTTTGAATTTTTGCCAAGTTGAGAAAGGGGAAATGATACTTTGTTTCTGTTACATATTTCTTTTTATTAGAGATTTGTTACCTACATTCAGTGATTGTTTGCATTTCTTTAATGATTTTTTTTTTTTTTACTTTGGCCATTTCTCTATTTGATTATTTGACTTTATTTATTTATTTATTTTGTGGTACTGGGGTTTGAACCCAGGGGCATTCTACCTTCAAGCTACACCCCCAGCCCAATTTTATATTCTTTTTTTTTTTTTTTTTTTGGTGGTACTGGGGTTCCTGGAAGCCCTTCTACCTCCGGGCTACACTCCCAGACCTATTTTTTTCTATTTTTATTTGGAAACAGGGTCTCTTAAGCCAGCGTGGCTGGCTTCAAACCTGCGCGATCCTCCTGTCTCTGCCTCCCAAGTGCATGGATTATAAGCATGCGCCACCACACCGGGCATATTCTTTTTTTTGAGACAGGGTTTCACTAAGTTGTGGAGGGCTTCACTAAGTAGCTGAGGCTGGCTGCTAACCTGTGTTCCTCCTATCTCAGCCTCCCAAGTACTGGGATTACAAGTGTGTGCCACTATGCCTGGCTTGACTTTATTTTTAGTTTGTAAGAGTATTTCACGTAACTTATTAGTCCTTTCAAGAAAAATTAAGTGCAGCCAAGCATAGTGGTACACACCCATGCACCTGTGATCCCAGTACTGTGGAGGCTGAGACAGGAGCGTCACAGGTTCAAGGTCAGCTCTGCAACTTAGTGAGATCCAAATTAAAAAATAATGCTGGGAGCACAGCTAAGTTCAAGCCTCAGTAACACACACATACACACACACACACACACACACACACACACACACACACACACACAGAATATTCAAAGATTCAAGCAGTACAAAAAGTCATACAATGAAAAGTAAGTCTTTTACTTATATTCTAGAGCAACAATTACCAGTTCTTTATTTTTAAAGGTAGATAGCATACACACACACACACACACACACACACACACACACACATATCACACACACATATATATATATATATATATTTTGGTGGTACTGAGGGTGGAACCCAGAGGCTTTCTACCTCCAGGCTATACTCCCAGACCTTTTTTACACTTTATTTGGAAACAGGGTCTCACTAAGTTTCTGAAAGCCTCACTAAGTCGCTGAGGCTGGCTTCGAACCCGTGCGATCCTCCTGTCTCAGCCTCCCAAGCGCGGGGATTACAAGCGTGCGCCACCATGCCCGTCTCACACATATATTTTAAACAAAACAAATGATAGCATATAAAACTGTTCTGTGCCTCTTTTTCCTTAAAATATTTTGGAAATCATCCCATATGTAATTTGCAGTTATACGATGCACATTTGGGTTATAAAACTCAGCTAAGCACATATATACACGTGCTTAAATAACAAAGTGTAGGCGTTCTCTGTTCTGGAACCGGGTGTGTCACAATTTTTAAGAAATGACAGTTTCACGGGTGCTCCGTTGGAGGGGTAGTCAGCTGCATTGTCTTTGAGTTAGTGAGATATTAGAACAGGAATAGTAAGAGCTTTTATTCAAATGAGGTTCCAAAGCAGTTTTGGGGTTTATCTACCTATTTAAATACATTTATATCCATAGCTGGGCACACTGGCAAGAACTTACCAAGTAATAAAATTGTAGAAATAGCTGTGACAAGCCTGGCTATTTCAATCTTACCAGAATTACTTGTTTTGTTCTGCAAGGAAGGAGGAAGAGTAGAATAAGCCCATACCAGATACCTATTTCTAAATCATCCTAAACTACAAAGACTGTAAAGCCAAGCCAGGTTTAGAAAGGATAACCTTCAAAGCCGGGCGTGGTGGCGCACGCTTGTAATCCCAGCATTCTGGAGGCTGAGACCTGGAGGATCGCAGTTCGCAGACAGCCTCAGCTACTTACTGAGGCCCTCTGCAACTCAGTGAGACCCGGTTTCAAAATAAAGAATAAAAAAAATAGGGCAGGGGGTGTAGCTCAGAGGTCAAATGCCCCTGGGTTCCATCCCCAGACCCACAAAAAAATAAAAAATAAAAAGAATAACCTTCAGAGCCGGGCATGGTGGTGCATGCTTGTAATCCCAGTACTTGGAAGGCTGAGATAGGAGAAACTCAGGCTTGAGTCCAGCCTCAGCTTCTTAGTGAGGCCCTCCGCAACTCAGTGAGACCTTGTTTCAAACATAAAGAATAAAAAATAGGGCTGGGGATGTAGCTCTGGGGTAGAATGCCCTTGGTTCAATCTTCAGTACCGCAAAAAAGAAGAAGGAGGAGGAGGAGGAGGAGGAAGAAGAGTAGAAGTAGTAGTAGAAGAAAAAGAAGTAGGAGAGGAAGAAGAGGAGGAGGAAGAAGAAAGAAGCACACTTGTTTCCAGATCAATTTTCAAGTGTTTACTGTGCACAGTGTAGTTACGAAGGAATATAATGAATCACTTAGAAATGTCTAATTGCTCATAGATTATTTGTAGATTTACAGAACTGAATAGTTGGCACAGCAAAATAAGAACAAGGTTTTTGCAATTAATACTACTGCGAATCATTGGTGAATGACAACTACACCTAACTTCGTTATTGTTTAAGGAAATAAGGCAATAAAGTATGGTGATCTACACCTATGATCATTCAGGAGGCTAAACCAGGAGGATGGAAAGTTTAAAACAAGCCTGGGCCACTCAAGAGAAGCTCTGTCTCAAAATAAAAAAAAGGGTTGGGGATGTAGCTCAGTGGCAGACCATTTGCCTAGAATGTTTGGGACCCTGGGTTCAGTCCTCAATACCACAAAAAAAGAAAAAAAGAAGGCAGTTGGTTTGATTGATGTGTGTATGCCTTTTACGTTGCTGGAGATTGAACCCAGGGGCATTCTACCTCCTAGCTACGCTCCCAGCCCTTTTTATTTTCTGTTTCAGAACACGGTCTCTCTAGGTTACGGATAGTCTTGGTACATTGCTGAGGCCGACCTCAAATCTGTGATCCTCCTTTCTCAGATTCCTAAGTAATGAGATTAGAGACAAGAGCCACCACACTTGGCTCAGATTGATCTTTAACACAGATTGAACCATGTATGCATTTATTGTTTAAAATGGTAATGAGAAGAAATTATGGCCCACCATCCTACTTCATACAAATTGTTATACCACTTTTTAAAAACTAAATTGAACATTTTCTTAATTTTTTTTATTTTATTTACTTATTTATTTATTTATTTATTTATTTTGGTGGTACTAGGGGTGGAACCCAGAGGCTTTCTACCTCCAGGCTATACTCCCAGACCTTTTTTATATTTTATTTGGAAACAGGGTCTCACTAAGTTGCTGAGAGCCTCACTAAGTAGCTGAGGCTGGCTTCAAACCCGTGCAATCCTCCTGTCTCAGCCTCCCAAGCGCGGGGATTACAAGCGTGTGCCACCACACCCGGCGAACATTTTCTTAATTTCTATCAAGTAAAAAATAGTATGTGTTAAGTCCCAAGAGAAATTTTATAAAGTCCATGATATTTGTGTTGCCGTCCAAACACATGAATTAAGTTGCATGTTGCATTTTCTAAAAATAAATGTGAAAGTGAGTATTTTATTCTTGGTTCTTCAGTTCTCTAATTAAAGACAGAATCCATGAATAGCCATGGGCCTACTGAGACTAACCTCTCTGTCAGAACAGTGGTCATTACAGACTCCAGCAATAAGATTCCAACCACAGGAACAACTCAGCCCCATACGGTCACGACGTCAGCCACTCCCTGTGTGTGCGCTGCTTACCTGCTCATGGATGGTCCTGCTGGGAGGCGTTCTGTTGGAGTGCTGGCAGGGTGGCATGGGACCCCTGCAACTTCCAAAGTAAATGTCCCCTTCTTTGTGTAGGGAGCTTTCTCTTCCTCTTTAGAACCTCAAGGGGGGTCTGAATCGTCTGAGGCTCTGTACTGTCTTTGGAAAGCAGGGTGCAGGACTCAGGACAGAGGAAATGCTGCAACCATTTGTTCTTTGCCCACAGGAAAGGGCTGATGCCTAGATTCCCCAGCTAGGGGAGCTACCGGATGCTGCTTCACAGCCTCGCTCCCCGGGCCCAGAGCCTCTCGGGCTCATCAGCTTCTGCATTCACTGCACCCTAGTATGCTGTGGACGTGACGGGAAAACCACTTGTGACTGATCATCTGCTTTCTGGGTTTTAAGAGTTTTTCGCAGCTTCTGGACCACTCGCCCTTTTCTGCTTCCATGGATTTATTGTTTGTGCCACTTTCTGGTCGTGTCACTGAGATCCTGAGAAAAGAGAGGCAAGTGTAAGTGCTTAGTTTTATAATCTTAAATTGGAAGTCAAAAAAGCAAACTTCTCTAAAGGTTTTTCTTTTAGATTTTATATGCATTTTAAATGAATTTAAAAATGAAAGCATTTTCTTCACAGTTCCTTATATGGCCACTAGAGGGTTCTGAAGATTGGCGTATAGGGAAATTAAGAATTAGAAATTTTGAGAACAGAGCTGGAAACTATGTTTACTCACTTAAAATTTTGTTACTTGCAGGGTATGATGGCATGTGCTTGTAATCCCAGTACTTGAGAGGCTGAAATAAAAGGATTACAAGTTCAAAACCAGCCTCAACAACTTAGATTCTGTTCCAAATAAGTAAAACAGGACTGGGGGTGTTTGTAGCTCAGAGGTAGAATGCCCCTGTTCAACCTTTAGCATCACCAAAAAAAAAAAAAAAAAAAAAAATTGTCATTTTAGTAGCCTGTGTTACTGTTTTACTATTCTTTTTTTTTTTAATTGCCATACTCCTTCAATTAGCCATCTTCAGCCCCAGCCACTCTTCCTCTCAATCTGTTCTCTATTAGTGACCTATTAGTTACAAATGAATAATGTCCAGGAGTTTATAAGTCAACTGTTGACAAAATGAAATGTATCTTCCCATAGATAGGATATTATCCATGTTCACCAGTGCTGAGGTGGGCCCGTGCAAACCATAAATAGGTGCATTAAAGGTTTTTTTCCCAAGATGAAAAAATAGCCACAGAAAATATTTGCAAAAGGAGCTGATAAAGGACTGTGACCCAAAATATGCAGAGAACTCTGAACCCACAATAGTAAGAAAACAATCTGATTTTAAAATGGGTACACATTAGCTGGGCATGGTGGCGCACGCTTGTAATCCCCGCGCTTGAGAGACTGAGACAGGAGGATCGCATGGGTTCGAAGCCAGCCTCAGCAACATAGTGAGGCTCTCAGCAACTTAGTGAGACGCTGTTTCCAAATAAAGTACAAAATAGGTCGGGGAGTATAGCCCGGAGGTAGAAAAGCCCCTGGCTTCCACTCCCAGTACCACTCGGGGGGATGGGTACATCTCCCTAAAGAAGATAGATGACAAACACACGAAAAGATGATCTGCATCATATGTCATCAGGGAAATGCAAATTAACAGTGGATACCATCATAGACCTATTAGACTAGGCAAAATCCAAGACACCAAGAGCACTGAAATGCTGGCAAGGATGTGGAGCAACAGAAATTCTCATTTACTGCTGATGGGACTGTTGGTGTGGAAAACAGTTTGGCAGTTTATTACAAAACTAAATATACCATCAAATTCAGAATGGAGCTTATTGTATTTACTCAGAGGAATTGAAACCTTAGGCTCACACAAAAACTTGTGAATGGATATTTATAGCAGCTTTGTTCATAATTGCCAAAACCTGGAAGCAACCGAGATGTCGTTCAGTAGGTAAATAAAGGAATGTTGGTACCTCCAGATGGTGGAATGTTATTCACTGCTAAGAAGAAACAAATCACCAAGCCAGCAAAAGACGACGAAACTTAAATACATGTTGTAAGTGGAAGAAGCCAATCAGAAAAGGCTATATGCTACGTGATCCCAACATACAGCATGTACTCCAATTACAAGAGTGTAAACCCAAATGTAAACTATGAACTTTGAGTTATTATCAGAGAAGAGATATTTCCAGCAGAGTATCCTAAGGAATTCCCAGAGAAGGAGGTCAGAGGGGCTAGATTTGGGACAGGTGGGCTCCTAGACATGGGTGACAAAAGAATTTCAGCCTGTGTCTGTAGAGGCACAGGCAGATTTATTTAGGAAAACAGATACACATTCAAGGATGAACGTGGGGTATCGCAAGAGAAATGCCTTTGGGGGTAAAGCAAATAATACACACTCAAGAGAATTCAGGTTATCAAGAGAGGAGAAGTTAGGTATAGAGGCACCTGCTGGTAACCCCAGCACTTGGGAGGCTCAGACAGGAAGACTGCAGATTTGAGGCCAGCCTCAGAAATTGAGCAAGAACCCAATTTAGCAAGAACCTCGGCAACCTAGTGCGATCCTATTTTGTTTTTTAAAAGTGGCTGGAGATGTAACTCAGAAGTAGAATGCTTCTGCGTTCAATCCCCAGTTAGCCCCCCACACACACCCAATGAGAGAGAAAGGGAAATGGGGGAAAAGACACTTGTGGGGGGAGTGGTAGCCCCATTTCCTCTAAAGGAAACAGGAAGGGTGGGTATGGGAAGGTATGTGGCTTGTCAGTTACAATTTAGTTCATGGTGGCCTGATCATTTTCAAGTTTGTTAGACTGACAGTCTCTACTATCTGCCATATATATATATATATATATATATATATATATATATATATATATTTTTTTTTTTTTTTTTTTTTTTTTTTGCGGGTCTGGGGATGGAACCCAGGGGCATTTGACCTCCGAGCCACACCCCCTGCCCTATTTTTTATTCTTTATTTTGAAACCGGGTCTCACTGAGTTGCAGAGGGCCTCACTAAGTAGCTGAGGCTGTCTGCGAACCGCGATCCTCCAGTCTCAGCCTCCCGAATGCTAGGATTACAAGCGTGCGCCACCACGCCCGGCTCTGCCCAATATATAACACTGGAAAGTTGCTTAATTTTAATCTCTTGATGGCTAATTAACAGTGTACAAGGTAATTATCATAAATGAGTTAATTTACGGTTAACTTTAAGGTTTATAGAATTCCCAGAAATTTAGGAGTGACAGGCCTGGGGGAGAGACTGGTTTAGGGAGTGACAGTCTTGGAAAACTATGTGGAACTCCAGATTAAAATATCTATTTCCAGCCGGGCGTGGTGGTGCACGCTTGTAATCCCAGTATTTGGGAGGCTGAGACAGGAGGATCAGGGTTCGCGGACAACCTCAGCTACTTAATGAGGCCCTCGGCAACTCAGTGAGACCGTTTCAAAATAAAGAATAAAATAGGGCAGGGTGTGTGGCTCGGAGGTCAAATGCCCCTAGGTTCCATCCCCAGACCCGCAAAAAAAAAAAAAAAAAAGTATATTTCCCAGCCAGGCCTGGTGGCCACACACACTTGTGATCCCAGTACTTGGGAGGCTGAGACAGGAGGATCACAGGTTCCGCCAGCCTCGGTTACTTAGTGAGGTCCTCCAAACTTAATGAGACTCTGTTTCAAAATAAAGAATAAGCCGGTCGTGGTGGCCCACACTTGTAATCCCTGCTCTTGGGAGGCTGAGACAGGAGTATCTCACAGGTTCAAAGCCAGCCACGCTGGCTTAGGAGACCCTGTTTCCAAATAAAAAAGTATAAAATTACGTCTGGGAGTGTAGCCTGGAGGT
Organism: Muscardinus avellanarius; assembly: GCF_963383645.1. Taxonomy (NCBI): domain Eukaryota; kingdom Metazoa; phylum Chordata; class Mammalia; order Rodentia; family Gliridae; genus Muscardinus; species Muscardinus avellanarius. The sequence goes on from NC_137790.1 coordinate 115,888,762, forward strand.
AGAAGGGTTTCCAGGAACTCCAGTACGGAGGAGGAGGAGGAGGAGGAGGAGGAGGAGGAGGAGGAGGAGGAGGAGGAGGAGAAAAATAGGGTTGGGGGTGTACAATGCCCCTGGGTTCCATTCCCAACACCACAAAACAAAATTATACTTCCTTCTCCTTTCATTATGCCTTCTTTTAAAGTGTGTGTCTTAGTTACTGGAACTTGAACCCAAAGGCACTTTACCTTCGAGCCTATTTATTGCGGGTCTGGGGATGGAACCCGGGGCATTCGACCTCCGAGCTATTCCCCCTGCCCTATTTATTTTTATTTATTGAAACAGGGTCTCACTAAGTTGTGGAGGGCCTCAGTAAGTACCTGAGGCTGTCCGTGAACCGAGATGCCCCGATCTCCGCCTCCCGAATGCTAGGATTACAAACTGCGCCAACCACGCCCCGGCTTTATTTTTTATTTTTGAAACAAGGTCTAAGTCGTAGGACCTTAATAAAGTGCCAAGGCTGGCTGCGAACCTGTGATCCTCCTCTCTCAGCCTCCCAAATACTGGGATTACAGGCACGCACCATCATGCCTGGCTCTTTTAACCTATTTTTTATTTCTTCTACTCAGGGTAATAATGATGAGCCAATGTGGGTCTATTTATTGTAACAAATGTGCCACTTGTGTAGGGATGTTGATAATGAGGAAGGCCATGCGCATGGGGGGGGGGGTAGGAGGTATATGGGATAGTGTACCCCGTGCTCAATTTTGCTGTGGACCTAAAACTGCTAAAGGAGGAGGAAGGGAAGGAGGAGGGGGAAAGGAGGATGAGAGAGGAAAGAAAAGAGAGAGAAGTCTAATATTTAAAAATCATCCGGAGCCGGGTGTGGTGGCGCACTCTTGTAATCTCAGTACTTGGGAGGCTGAGACAGGAGGATCCCGGTTCACGTTCAGCTTCAGCTACTTAGAGAGGCCCTTCGCAACTCAGTGAGACCCTGTTTCAAAAAATAGAGGGCTGGGAGTGTAGCTCGGAGGTAGAATGCCCCTGGATTCCACCCCCCCCCCACCCCCCCACACACAATCTCCGAGCTAGGCGTGGTGGCGCATGCTTGTAACCCAGATTTGAGAGGCTGAGATAGGAGAATCCGGGTTCGAGGCCAGCCTCAGCTACTTAGGCCCTCTACAACTTAGACCCTGTTCCAAAATAAAGAATAAAAAATAGAGCCGGGCGTGGTGGCACACGCTTGTAATCCCAGCATTTGGGAGGCTGAGACGGGAGGATCGTGGTTCCTGGACAGCCTCAGCTACTTAGTGAGGCCTTCCACAACTCAGTGAGACCCGGTTTCAAAATAAAGAATAAAAAATCGGGCAGGGGGTGTGGCTCAGAGGTCAAATGCCCCTGGGTTCCATCCCCAGACCCGCAAAAAAAATAAAAATAAAAAATAGGGCTGGAGGTGTAGCTCGGAGGTAGAATGCCCCTGGGTTTAATCCCCAGTATTGCAAACAAAAAAAAAATGGATGCAGAACACAAAGCTGTCAGGGGCAGCTTTATATTTTATTATAGGCTCCTCTGCCCGCCCACCAGTTCCTGCACCTTCTCTGCCTCTCCCATACTCTCCCGGCCTCTGGACACAGCCAAGATGGCAGTGGGCCAGGACGGTGGGCGGGCGGTGTTCCCTCCCGTGTGCGCAGGCGCAAGGACGCGCACGCGCAGTGCCGCTTCCGTCCCCGACCTTGGCCGACCGCGCCTGCGCAGCGGGAGGGGCTCGGGGCTCGGCTTATCCTGGCTGCAGTCTCAGCCAGAAGGCGGCCGGAGCGGCTGTCTCCATTAAGATGAGGCTTCTGCTGCTTCTCCTGGTGGCGGCGTCGGCGGTGGTCCGGAGCGAGGCCTCGGCCAACCTGGGCGGCGTGCCCAGCAAGAGATTAAAGATGCAGTACGCCACGGGGCCGCTGCTCAAGTTCCAGATATGGTGAGTGTATGTGTGCCGGCCCCGCCGCGCCTCTGCCCGGCGCCGGCGTGTACGCGAGGCCCCGGCTTCGCGGCCTAGCTGCTGCACCTTCTGGGCGCCAGCGCCCTTCCGCAGTCGGCCTCCTCGGGGCCGCGCTCCTCTTCCGAAGTACAGCCGGCTCGCTTCTTTTTCGGTGCTCGAAATGGTGGGGATGGGGCAGGAAAGCGGGAGAAGGGTAAGCGCCGACCGGCGAGGCCCCGGCCCCGGCGCGCTTCCCCCTCTCTACTTCCCGGGTCCTCGCTGAGCTGGCGGCGAGGGTGCCGGGAGCGACTGCAGAGGAGCCGGGAGCTCTGACAGCTGGCAGGGGAGGGCTGGGCAGCCCGGTCCTCGGCCATCTCCCGGGAGCCAGAAGCCGTTGCTCTCCTAAACTTCATGAAGGTTCGCTCCCAAACCACCCGCTCTTCTCTCCAGTCCCACCTGTCCCCAACTCCCGCACTGCCATGTCTAGTGCATTCATAGAAAGAGAAAGGTACCGTGCGGTCTTCGACGTCGTTAATGACTGTAATTGATTTTGTTGTTACAAGCAAGACGGTGCGTTTTCATAAGGTTAGTGGGATTGGGGGACGTTTGAAAGGCTCAAAATATATTTTTAAGACCATGAAGTTGCAAATTTTCAGAAATGAGAAATTGACACTCCGAGAGGTGGTGTTTTCTCAGAATGGGACGGCCAGATTAGATTATTTTAAGAGTCCTGATGCTTTGGAATGTTACTGTTGGCCATGATTCATTTAAAATCAGCCTTTTCAAACTAATTGGATTAAAAAAAAAAAAGCTCAGTAAAGTCTAGATTTCTACTTCGGCTGGCTTTTCGCTTAATGATTGAAAAGAAAGCAAATCTTTAAGCTTAAAAAAAAGTGACATTTTAACCAGAGAGTCAGAAAATACGTGAGAATTAATTTTTGGAGTGAAAACTGCAGTTTCCTTCTGGGTACAAAAACAGCTTTCCTCTATGCTTTAGTAGCGTAAAAGTACCTGGAATATATTATGTTTTATCTAATACTGCAAATGGAAGCTTGATTTGACCAGTCTAACTTTTCTTCCTTTTAAAAATATTTTTGGTGCTGGGATTGAACCCAGGGCTTTGCCATGCTAAGCATGTGCTCTGCCACTTGGGCAACAACCCCTGTGTGTGGTGCTGGGGATTGAACCCAGGGGCATCTGCCTTTCAGCTACACCCTCAGACTGATATTTTTTGTTTGGAAACAGTTTCTGAGAGTCTCCCTAAATTGCCAAGGCTGGCCTTGATTCTCCTGTCTAGGCCTCCCAATTACTGGGATTACTGGAGTGCACCACCACTACCTGCTCCTTTAATCCCTTTTTAATTTTTTGTTGTTGTTGTTGTTGTTAGTGGTAATCATTTTACCAATCCATAAAGATTAAAGAGTGTTATACTTGAGTTAAAAAAAAAAAAAAGATTGCAAGCTGGGCATGGTAGCGCATGCTTGTAATCCCCGCACTTGTGAGGCTGAGACAGGAGAATCGCACAGGTTCGAAGCCAGCCTCAGCTACTTAGTGAGGCTCTCAGCAATTTAGTGAGACCTTGTTTCCAAATAAAGTATATTAAAAAAAAAATCGGTCTGGGAGTATAGCCCAGAGGTATAAAGCACCATCATGCCTGGCAGTATAACTTGTTTCTAATAAGAATTTCTTTTGTAGTTGCCCTGAACATGTTACATAACAGAAGTGTTGCTAGTTAAAGTGGCCCATGCATGTAATCCAGATATTTGGGAAGTTGAGGCTGGAGGATCAATTTAGCAAGAAACTGATATTGAAAAAAATTTTTTTTTTACAAGGACTGAGGGTGTAGCTCAGTGTAGGACACCCCCAGCTTCGATTCCCAATAAAACACACAAGCCAAGTGCTATAATTTTTTTTTCATGTCTGTGTAGGAAGTAGCTTTATTATTATGCTCTACTCCGTAAAGATACATTTAGCTTGCTGTTTGCTGCTTCCCCTGCTTCCCGTAGATTACTCTGTTTATAGTAAAGAGAATATTAGGTTTGTGGTTTTGCAAATTTGTTTGGAAATGGAGAGGAAGCTAATACAATTGAGGATAAACATATGAAAAGTTTTAAAATTCTATTTGAAATCTCAGTGCCATAAAATGCATTTTCATTAATCAATACTTGGAAGAAAGAGAGCTCCTTTCACCTTCACTTCAGTTGACTTCTTCACTTTATTTATTTATTTTGTGGTACTGGGGGTGAAACCCACGGACATTCTACCTTCAGGCTACACCCCCAGCCATATTTTTTTTTAATTCTTTATTTTGAAACAGGGTCTCACTGAGTTGCAAAGGGCCTCACTAAGTAGTTGAGGCTGTCCTTGAACCGCAAACCTCCTGTCTCAGCCTCCCAAATGCTGGGATTACAAGTGTGCACCATCACACTCGGCTTCACTTTATATTTTTTTGTACCTGTTACTGAACCCTGCGATTTTTTACCTCTGAACCACACCCACTCCACCCCCACCCCTGTCCCTTTTTTGGTTTGTTTTATTTTGAAACAGGAACTAGCCTTGAATCTGGGATTACAGGCATGCAGCAACACACTGGGCTCTCACTTTATATTTATCATATAAGGGGTTTTTTTTTCCATTATTTATTTTTTGCGATACTGGGGAATTCTATCTGCAAGCTAAACCCCCATTCTATTTTTTGTTCTTTATTTTGAAACAGGGTCTCACTACCTTGTGGAGGGCCTCACTAAGTAGCTGAGGATGGAGGCAAACGTGCTCTTCTCTCTCAGCCTCCCAAGTACTGGGATTACAAGTGTGTGCCACCATGGCCAGCTCAATTTTTATTTTTATTTATTTATTTTATTTATTTATTTATTTGCGGGTCTGGGGATGGAACCCAGGGGCATTCGACCTTCAAGCTACACCCCCTGCCCTATTTTTTATTCTTTATTTTGAAACCAGGTCTCACTGAGTTGCAGAGGGCCTCACTAAGTAGCTGAGGCTGTCCGCGAATCGCGATCCTCTGGTTCCAGCCACCACCACTCCCGACTGAATTAGATGCTTTTGATGATACTGATTTCATATTCATGAATAAACTTATCCAGTTTTTTTTTTTTTATCCTTAAACACCCAACATTAAAAATGGAATTCTTAGCTAGGCGTGGTGGCGCACGCTTATAATCTCAGCATTTGGGAGGCTGAGACAGGAGGATCCGGGTTTGCAGCCATCCTCGGCTACTTAGTCAGGCCCTTGCAACTCAGTGAGATCCTGTTTCAAAATAAAGAATAAAAAAATAGGAATGGGGGTGCGCTCAGAGGTAGAATGCCAGAGTTCCATCTCCAGTACCACAATAAATAAATAAATTAATTAATTTTAAAAATGGAATTCTTGTCAGGAGACTTGACACAAACCTCTAATCCTAGTTACTTAGGAGGCTGAGACAAGAGGATTACAAGTTGGAGGCCAGCCTGGGCAATTTGGCAAGACCTTGTCTCAAAAAAGGGCAAGCATGTGCAAGGCCCTGGGTTCAATCCCAGTACCACATACTCAGTTCACTAATGGCGTTTAAAGTTTGTTACACTTCCCTTGCTTTGCTTTTTATATGTAAGTGTATTCTGGTAGCTACTCATAGAGTTGATGTTTGGCATGCATGCTTACTTTATTTTCTTGATACATTTTTTGTTTGTTTGTTTGGAGGTTTTTTTTGGTGGTACTGGGGATGGAACCCAGGGGCTTTCTACCTCCGGGCTATACTCCCAGACCTATTTTATATTTTATTTGGAAACAGGGTCTCACTAAGTTGCTGAGAGCCTCACTAAGTAGCTTGAGGCTGGCTTTGAACCTGCGCCATCCTCCTGTCTCAACCTCCCAAGCATGGGGATTACAAGCGTGCGCCACCACGCCCAGCTAATACATGTTATTTAACATGTAATCAGTTCTACAGTTTAAAAAGATTGCTAGCTACAACCCTTTACAGTTAACACTCAAAATGACAATTGAAATACTACTGAGAATAGTAGATTGATCGAAGTTAGGATTTCAAAACATAAGCAGAATACGATAGAATTTTCAAATTTTGTTAATTTTCCACTGCTGCAATATAGGATAGCTAACTTCTAGGGGTTTTTTTGGTTTTTTTGTGTGTGTTTTTTGGTGGTACTGGGGTGGAACCAAGAGGCTTTCTACCTCCGGGCTATACTCCCAGACCTATTTTTACTTTATTTAGAAACAGGGTCTCACTAAGTTGCTGAGAGCCTCACTCAGTAGCTGAGGCTGCCTTCGAACCTGCGCGATCCTCCTGTCTCAGCCTCCCAAGCGCGGGGATTACAAGCGTGCACCGCCATGCCTGGCTAACTTCTAGTTTTAAGAAGTGAATGAGGTAGCTATCCTGAAAACAGATTTTTATGAACTTTATACTGACCCAGCCTTTGCTTTCATAGTATAGTGGCAAGAAAATACAGATTTAAGACTGATTTGGATGATGATATTGATCGGGATTAGTAAAATACTGAACTGGAGAGGTTGTGAGTTACAGAGATGGCGTTAGTGCTAGAGATATCTGCATCTTCAAGATTTGAGCATTTACTCAGTGTAGATACTTTGGTTTAGGGAGTTCAGTTCTGTGCTCTTCACAGGTCAGAGCAAAGCTCCTGACCTATAGACCATTCACACATGGAGCTAACATTCTGCTACATATTGTGAAGGAGGGTTGCATGGTGGGTATACGAGAGAGATTTGGTCAGGATCGTGGGACTTGGAACTGAGATTCAAATGCTGAGTGCTTTCCAGGCAGTGAGAATGAGATTTACATGAGAAGTCCAGCTGCCTTCAAAGATGAAAGAGCAGGTGGCACAGACCCCTGAGGGCCTGGCGGGCAGGTGTAGGAAAGGCCCGCCAGCCACATTGTGGAAAAGACATTGCAGGGGACAAGGAGAGGATACGCGAGGGGGCCTTTCGGAGTTGCCCAATAAGAAACACTGCTTGCAGGAAAGGTGGAAATAGTATAAAGAGGTTTGAGGGATTTTAGGAGACAAATAAATTTAGCAGCTCTAAGTGATGAATTATAGTTAACCCTCTATATCTGTGGCTTCCCTATCCGTGGATTCAGCTAACCTTGGCTCAAAAATATTCGGGGGAGCCGGGCGTGGTGGCGCACGCTTGTAATCCCAGTATTTGGGAGGCTGAGACCAGAGGATTGCGGTTTGTGAATAGCCTCAGCTACTTAGTGAGGTCCTCTGCAACTCAGTGAGACCCTGTTTCAAAATAAAGAATAAAAAATAGGGCAGGGGGTATAGCTCAGAGATCGAATGCCTCTGGATTCCATCCCCAGACCCGCAAAAAAAAAAAAAAAAAAATCGGGGGGCGTGAGATCTGTACTGTGCATGTTCGGGCATTTTCCTTGTGGATTTTCCCAAAACAGTACAGTACAGCTATGTATATAACATTTAGATCCCATTAGCTACTATAGGTAATCTAGAGATGATTTAAAGTATACAGGAGGACGTACATAGCATATATGCAAATACTATTTATATGAGACTTGAACATCTGTAGACTGTGGTGTCAAGGAGGGTCTTGAAACCAATACATGCCACTTTCCCCCATTTTGTTTAGGAAGATGTGACTTTTTTTACAATAATATTTGGGAACCAGTTGTCTGGTAGGAAAGAAAGATATAATCAGTATTTATAGTGAACAAAATAAATGTTCTAAATGAGCTTATATGTAATAGCAATAGAAGCCTAGAGAAAAGTAGGATTATTTACTTGGGGTGATGGAATGCTTTGCAAAAGGAGAAAATGAAATGTTGAAGCCAAGGGGAACTCCAGGAGATAGGGCTCAGTGTTTGGGGGGTACTGGATGAACTACACCCCCAGCCCTATTTTTTATTCTTTATTTGAAACAGTATCTCACCGAGTTGCAAACAAAGGACCTCACTAAATAGTAGCTGAGGCTATCCTGCAAACTGCAATCTTCCTGTCTCAGCCTCTCAAGTACCGAGATTACAAGTGTGTACCACCATGCCTAGCTGGAGATAGGATTTTTGAAGTTAACATACAAAATGAAGCTTGACTTATCATATAGGAAGGAAAGGGGACAAGAAATAGAATATAAAGAAAGATATCCTGTATACTATGCAATGTAGTATATGCCTGTATAAAGAAATCTATTTACTGGGAATGGTGGTGCATGCTTCTAATCCTAGTACTTGGGAGGCTGAGGCCCAGGTTCGCAGTCACCCTCAGCTACTTAGTGAGGCCTTCTGCAGCTTACTGAGATCCTGTTTTAAAATAAAGAATAAAGCTGGATGTGGTAGCACATGCTTATAACCCCAGCATTTGGGAGGCTGAGACAGGAGGATTGCAATTCAAGGACAGCCTCGGCTACTTAGTGAGGCCCAAATAAAAGTATAAAGAATAAAAAATAGGGCTGGGGGTGTAGCTCAGAGGTAGAATGCCCCAGGGTTTCATTCCCAGTACCGGAAATAAGTAAACAAACAAATAAATAAATAAATAATAGGGCTGGTGATGTAGCTTGGAGGAGAAATACCCCCGGGATCAATCCCCAGTATGTGTATATATATATATATATATATATATCTCACACACACACAAAGAATGTCCTTGAAGGTAACACATACTCTATATAAGATGAGCATGTCATTATTTATTTATTTGTTTGTTTGTTTTTGCAATACTGGGGATGAAATTCAGGGGCATTCTACTTCCAAGCTACACTCCCAGCCCTATTTTTTATTCTTTATTTTGAAACAGGGTCTCACTGAGTTGTAAAGGGTCTCACTAAGTAGCTGAGGCTGGCGGCGAACCCTGATCCTCCTGTCTTAGTCTCCCAAATGCTGGGATTACAAGTGTGCATCACCATGCCTGGAATAAGATGGGTATACCATTATTTAACCAGTGCCTTATTGGTTAAATAATGCACTGAATCTTTCATAAAGGCCCGAACCTTTTGTGAAATTACCTTATGGAAATAAATTTTCTTAAATACTTTCATGTACTTATTAGGTTATTTCCATAAAATAAATACAGAGAGTCCAGGCTTGGGAGCACACACTTGTAATCCCAGTACTTAGGAGGCTAAGACAGGAGGTTCACAGGTTCACAGCCAGCCTCGGTACTTAGTGAGGCCCTCTACAACTTTATGAGATCCTGTTTCAAAATGAAGAATAAAAAATAGGGCTGGGGGTGTAGCTCGGAGGTAGAATGTCCCTGGGTTTAATCCCCAGTACCACAAAAACTAAAGTAAATAAATCCAGAGAGGTACAATATTAGGATTGTGTCATCGGGCATTACATTTCATTTATTTATATATTTATTTTTGTACTGGGGTTTGAACCCAGGGACATACACCTGAGCTAGGCACCTTTTTTATTTTGTATTTTGAAACAAGACTCTAAGTTACCGAGGGTCTCCCTGAGTTTCTGAGGCTGGCCTGGAACCTGTGATCCTCCTGTCCAAATAAAGTATAAAATAGGTCTGGGAGTGTAACCCGGAGGTAGAAAAGCCCCTGGGTTCCACCCCCAATAACATAACATAACATCACACACACACACACACACACACACTTCAATTTTGAAAATACTTTGCTATCAGCGGCCTTCTTGTCCTGGCCTTCATGCCTTCATAGGTAGGAATGGACTTCCAGAATTCATTGTACTTCTGCAGTACTCTTCCTGCTCTCCAGATACACTGACACCTCCTACTACGGATCCTACTAGACTTTTTAATGTCTTCTACCAAGGTGTAGACAGTTGGATTAGAGCGTGGATAGGGAAGGCCACTCAAGGTAAGAAGCAGCTATCTTGTTTGAGGAATCAGTGGAGCAAAATGGAGCTGAGCTGGAGAACTAATATAGAGAGAAGTAAGTAGGATGTGTAGGGAGTGCTGTGTTGAGTGCCTTTGTTTTTCTCAGACTATGTACCCTGTTACAACTAGTCTTCTCTCCTTTGAGCTACTTAAGACTGTGGTGGGGTGGGAGGGAACTACTTAAGACTTTGAGCTGAGGTTGAAACCAGGGATTTTTTTTTACCTCTGAACTATACCCCTAGCCTTAATTTAATTTTGTCTCTGTGTGTGTGTGTGTGTGTGTGTGTGTGTGTGTGTGTGTGTTACTGGAGGTGGAACCCTGGGGCTTTCCTACCTCTGGGCTACACTCCCAGAATCCAGACTTATTTTATACTTTATTTAGAAACAGGTTGTCACTAAGTTGCTGAGTCTCACTCACTAGCTGAGGCTGGCTTTGAACCTGTGTGAGTGATCCTCATGTCTCAGCCTCCCAAGTGCTGAGATTACAAAGGTGCGCCACCACGCCCGGCCACATGGTATTTGAATAAAGAGGCTTTTTTGGGGGTGTGTGTCTTTTCTTTGGTGATCACTGGAAGGGAACTAGCTGATTCCATATAACACAATTCCTTTACCTGACAGAGACCACCTCTTTAGTGCTGTTTTTGCAACTTAAAAACAAACAAATCTGAGCAAGTTCTGTTTTATAGTTTTTAATCTTTATCCAAATATATGAGACCTCCTGTTAGCAGATTTCTTTTTTTAAAAAATCATTTATCATTATCAGGTGTGATCACTTTTAGTCCTAGTACTTGTGAGGCCCTCTGCAACTTAGACCCTGATTCAAAATAAAGAATAAAATAGGGCTGGGGGTGTAGCTCAGGTAGAATGCCCCTGGGTCCCATTCCCAGTACTGGGGGAAAAAATCATCAGATTAGTTTATTACTTTGCTGCTTGAGTATGTTGTTACCTCTATGGTTTATAGAACACTTTTTTCAGAGCTCATGGCTTAAAACAGAGCAGGTGAAGCACCAGGTGAGTGCCTATGATTGCCTCATACACTAAACAGAACAAGAAGATTGCGTCAAACAATGTAGTGGTCAGTTTTCAGTAAGGAATGAGCTGTTGGGGTGGGGATGGATGATCCTTGCTGTAGATAATTAGAAACTAGTATTTACAGCCGGGCGTGGTGGCGCACGCTTGTAATCCCCGCGCTTGGGAGGCAGAGACAGGAAGATCGCGCTGGCTTAGGAGACCCTGTTTCCAAATAAAAATGTAAAAATAGGTCTGGGAGTATAGCCAGGAGGTAGAAGGGCTTCCAGGAACCCCAGTACCAGAGAGGGGGGGGGAGGGGGAGAGGGAGAGGGAAACTAGTATTTATAAAAATATCTTCTGGGTTTTCTTCATAAGGGATACAGAAAATATTAGTTGAAATCCTTGGGATGCAAGTAGCAGAAACCTGTTTGAACTAGTGTAAACAGTGCATTGGGATTTTTTTGGGGGGGCAGTACTGGGGATGGAACCCCCCAAATAAGGCAAATAAGGAATTTTTCATTCTTTATTTTGAAAAGGTCTCACTGAGTTGCGAAGGGCCTCACTAAATAGCTGAGGCTGTCTGAGAACCTGGATCCTCTTTCTCAGCCTCCTGAATGCTGGGATTGCAAGTGTGCCACACCACGCCTGGCTGAGAATGCACTTAAAGACTTCTAAAAGAATACTCTTGGAACCCAAAGGGAACTGAAAGGCCTAAGGAGCCTTTGTTCACACACTTCTGATCTGTATCTGTATTTTCTCAGTAACAAGTACAATTTTTTCTCTTTCTCTGACTCTCTTCCACTCAGCAGTTCTAGAGCCAAATGGCACTTAACAGAAAGTCAAGATTAAAAATCTATTATTTTTCTTTTAAATAAAATAAATTTTATTGTGTATATTTAGGCATACACCATGATGTTATGGGATGAATGTAGATAGTTAAAATCCACATCCTTCATTCCTAGAAAGGAAGCTCTAGACCTTCCTATAGCTGTCGCTTTTGGAACATAAGCCAAGGCAAGGGGGTTGTGTGGCATAGAAATAGGACCTAATTCTATGTGTGGGTGGGTTATTATAATTGAAAGAGGAGATTATGAAAACAGAAACATCACAAGTATTTATTTTGTAAGAGTAAATATATGAGATTTTGGGGTATGTGTGTTTGCTGGGGATTGAACTCCTGGCCCAGCATATATAAAAGGCAAGCACTCTGCCACTAAGCCACACCCCCCATCCGAAAGTTATTTATTTACTTACTTTTGTGTGTGGTACTAGAAATTTAACCCAGGGGCATTCTACCTCTGAGGTATACCGCGGCCCTATTTTTTTTTTTTTTTTTTTTTTTTTTTTTTTTTCTTGCGGGCCCGAGGATGGAACTCTGGCATTCAACCTCTGAGCTACACCCACTGCCCTATTTTTTATTCTTTATTTTGAAACAGGGCCTCACTAAGTAGCTGAGGCTGTCTACAAACCGCAATCCTCCAGTCTCAGCCTCCCAAATGCTGGGATTACAAGTGTGTGCCACCACGCCCGGCTTACCCCAGCCCTAATTTTATTTTTATTTTTCAAACAGGGTCTCACTAGATTGATGCGTCTCACTACCACCTGAGGTTGTCTTTAAACCTGTGATTCTCCAGTCTTAGCTTCCCAAGTACCGGGATTACAGGCATGCACCACCATGCCCGGTTCCAGTTGACATTTTTAATTTAGAGGCTGTGAGAGGTAGGAGTTTGTGATAGGCTTGGGTTTAATGTAAGTAGTCAGTTGCTACAGTTAACAGCAGATGTAGTAAAGTGAAACGGTTGGTACCGGGAATTAGGTGACTGGAATAAGGCGCAGGCTGTTTGAAATATCATAGATAACTTTTCCTCTATATCCTAAATTTTCTTTCTGTTTACTACATATAGATCATTTAATATGAAAACAAAATCTTTCAGAAAAATGTTGCTTTTGAAAATGTTTAAAATCAAACAATTAAAATAGTTGACTCAAGGCCAGGCGTGGTGGCACATTTGTAATCCCAGCATTTGGGAGGCTGAGACCTGGAGGATCATGGTTCGCGGACAGCCTCAGCTACTTAGTGAGGCCCTCTGCAACTCAGACCCGGTTTCAAAATAAAAAATAGAGCAGGGGGTGTAGCTTGGAGGTCAAATGCCCCTGGGTTCCACTCCCAGACCAGCTCCCCCCCCCCAAAAAAAAAAAAAGTTGACTCCAACTATTATGTATTACTAAAAGGGTTTTGCTGGGTGATAGGACTTTAAGATTCTTTTTAAAAAATTATGCTTACTTTTTACGAGCGTTTGGTCTAGGGGTGGAAGGAATAGGCAACAGCTGCAGCATTTTAGCATGTTGACCTGTTTATTTGTTGGAGGTGTACTGAGAGTAGTAGTTATATTCATTGACTCAGAAAGACTGGAGTAATTTCAAAGAGCTGGGGTTAATGGTAGAAGAAACCAGTTTCATCTGCATGCCTTGGTATTGTTTATCAGCTTCTTGTGCCCAGATTTGAAAGCTTACTTCAAATGAATAGGAATTGTTTTCATTTTATTGTTTATATAAGTCACTGATTTAAAAGAAAAAAACAAAGACCAGTCAAAATGAGAGCTCAAGGTTTGCGGACATATATGAATAGATATATATGAATAGTTAGACAACAGTAACGTTGTCTAACAATGACTCAAAACTATAATGTTTACTGTTATAATGGAAGGATTTCTTTGAAGGGGAAGTAACATTTTGTTTTATTTTTTTTGGGGGGGTGGAACCCAGGGATTTTCTCCCTCTGGGCTACACCTTAGACCTATTTTTATTTTTTATTTGGAAATAGGATCTCATTAAATTGCTGAGGCTGGCCGTTACCTTGTGATCCTCTTGTCTCAGCCTCCCAGGGCTGAGATTACTGGGATTACAAGCATGCACCACCACGCTTCAGCTGGGAAATAAATGTGTGAAATTTTGTAGAAAGCACAAACCTTCCTGTATTCACCATCTAGATGTAATTTTTAATTTGTGATGGATATTGAAAAAAATTTTAATCCTTTGACTACAAAATAAGTATAGATATATTCTAAACCACTAATGGAAGCACTTATTTTTCTGCAGTGTTTCCTGAGGTTATAGGCGGGTGTTTGAGGAGTACATGCGAGTTATTAGTCAGCGGTACCCAGACATCCGAATTGAAGGAGAGAATTACCTCCCTCAACCTATTTATAGGTAAGCAAATTTCAGTAACTTATAAACGGTTTACTGTACTATATAAACTTTTGTTAATTGTTCTAATTACCTTAGTTATAATTTTTAGTTATAGAAATATACACAGAATGCTGCTTTTTAAATAGCAACTTTATAGAAGGCTTTTTCTTTTTTTAATTTTTTAATTGTTATGTGGAACATATTGAAAATGGCATACATTCAGACTGTGCTTGGTACCTCCCCCCCACTTCCCCTTCCCCCCTCCCAACAATGAGTGTCCAGGTTAACCATGCTATATTTATATTTTTACACAAATTCAGATATAGCTTCTTCATTAGTCCACCTCAGCCTTCTTCCTCTCCTATCCTTCCATTCTAGCTTTGGTGAGGAGAAGGCTTTTTCTGTAAGAAGCAATGGGGTTTCAGTGATGACAACTCCTTTTTTTTTTTTTTTTTTTGCGGTACTGGGGATTGAACCCAGGGCTGTTCTATCTCTAAGCTATACCCCTCAGCCCTATATTTTATTTTTTATTTTGAAACAGGGCCTCAGTAAGTTGCAGAGGGCCTCACTAAGTAGCTGAGGCTGGCTGTGAACCTGCAGTCTTCCTGTCTCAGCCTTCTAAGTACTGGGATCACAAGCGTTCACCACCACACTTGGCTTTTAGTTGCTTTTTTATAATTAGTAACTTCATTTTATTATCTAGAAAATGTCCATATACGCATACTTGATTATTAAATTTTAAAATAAGTGAGAAATAACTTCTGATGAATTTTTTTTCTTTTGCTAGACACATAGCATCTTTCCTGTCAGTCTTCAAACTAGTATTAATAGGCTTAATTATTGTCGGCAAGGATCCTTTTGCTTTCTTTGGCATGCAAGCTCCTAGCATCTGGCAGTGGGGTCAAGAAAATAAGGTATGTGACAAGTAGTTTTGGTATTTATAAGTATTAAGTTGTCGATAAAAATATTTTAATGAATTTTCTTTTTACATTTTAGTACTTGTCATTGATTAACCTGTTAACATGTATTATGTCAATTTATATCCTTTTTTAAAATCTCCAAACAAGTCAACTTTTTTTTTTTTCAATACTGAGGTTATAACCCAGAGGCATTTACCTTCAAGCTACACCTCAAGCCTTAGTTTTTTATTCTTTACTTGGAAACCAGGGTCTCATTAAGTAGCTGAGGCTGGCTGTGAACTCATGATCCTCCCAACACTGGTGTGTGCCGCCATGCCTATCTGGCAAGTCACTTTCCTTGACTTCTTTTTCCATATTAACATATTAAAAATGATTACTACAAAGCCAGGCATAGTGGTTGGTGCATGCTTTTAATTCCAGTACTTGGGAAGCTGAGACTGGAAGATCACAGGCTCATAGCCAGCCTCAGCTGCTTAGTGAGGCCCTCAGCAACTTAGTGAGAGCCTGTTTTAAAATGAAGAATAGAAAATAGGGGTGAGGATATAGCTCAGAGGTAGAATGTCCTTGTGTTCAACCCTCAGTTCCACAAAAAACAAACAAACAAAAAAATGATTACTACAATGATCTTGTCTTTTTATTTTGGGGGGCATAGGGAAATATTACTTTAGTAGAACCTGCCATAAAAGAATTGGTTACCTAATTTTGATTATGTAACATATAAAATCAAAATACAATATTTACAAAAAATAAGTCTTTTATACCAAGTAATGTATTAGTAGGTTGATTCACATTATAATAATAGATTGTCTGACACATGCCTGTAATCCCAGTACATGGAGGCTGAGACAGGAGGATTCCAGGTTTGCAGCCAGTCTTAGAAACTTAGGAAGGCCCTCTGCAACTTGGTGAGACCCTATATTAAAATTAAAATTAATAAATACTTTTTACATGGGTTTTCATTCATTTATCCTTTTAAAAACTCCTTTCTCTTTCCATTTGTCCTTTTACTTTCCTGTTCATGGTGATCAGTTTGAGAATCAGTAAATATATTTAAGAATCTTAGGTATTCATTACTATTTCTCTACCTTATACAGTCTTGCAGTGTACATTCTTGCTGGATCGCATTTATTTTCATTTGTTTTACTTAAAATTGTTTTATTCTGAATTGTCTATCATTGTGAGAAATGGGCCTGATTTATATTTCTCTCTTGTATGGAATTGCTTAGATTTTTCCTTTTAGGACATATTTTTTTGAGGAGACCTCTTTCTGGATTTGTTCTTTATTTCTGGTCTGAATAACTTTACCAGACTCCTACATAGCTGTACTTTTCCTAGGAAGCAACTGTTGATTTGCAAAGGATTAACAGTGAGAAATTGAATACTTAATGATTCCAAATTGTCCTTGGTGTGTTTTACCACTATAATATCTCTCTCTCTCTCTCTCTCTCTCTCTCTCTCTCTCTCTCTCTCTCTCTCTCTCTCTCTCTCTCTCTCACACACACACACACACACACACACACACATCCTTAATGATTCCAAATTGTCCTTGGTGCGCTTTACCACTATAATCCCCCCCCCCCACACACACACACCATTGTTTATCTGCTGTGGAAGGAAGATGAATATATTTAAAAGCTGTACCTTTTACGAAAGTTTTTGTGTATCGTTGCCATAAGTAGACTTATGTTCCCAAATACTGTGAAATCAAACCATATTCAACTCAAGTGGGTGGGAGGCAAAGCTTTTTCTTATCTGCTGTGGACATTTATGGAACAGCTTGCCATGGCTGGCATCTTTACTATATCCAACTTCTAGTTCAGTGATTTTGCTAAATTAAAATTATATACCATTCCAAAAAAAAAAAAAAAGCTAGTCTCTTCTAGGGGCGGAGGTGCAGATTTGTCTTTAAAATTGAAGAGCTGGGATATATAGCTCAGTGGCAAAGCGCTTGCCTGGCAAGTATACCACCCTGGGTTCAATACCCAGTCCAAAAAGACCAAAAAAAAAAAACTTTTAAAAATTGAATGAATGTACTTTAATATGCCAGTGATGCGTAACCTACCTCTTAGTTAAACTGATATAATTGAAATGTAAACAGGCTGTTTGATACATGAAGTTGCTGATTATTGCATCAGTAGTCCTTTGTGAATTCATAGATTACATTATAAAAATGGTAAAATGAACTCTTATGCTGGTATTTTTTTGTTCTGCATAGGTTGTTATAAGGTCTCTTAGAAAGTCTACATTCGCCGGGGGTGGTGGCGCACACTTTTAATCCCAGCTCTTGGGAGGCTGAGACAGGAGGATTGCACAGGTTCCAAGCCAGCCTCAGCTACTTAGTGAGGCTCTCAGCAACTTAGTGAGACCCTGTTTCCAAATAAAGTATAAAATAGTAAAATAGGTCTGGGAGTATAGCCTGGAGGTAGAAAGCCCCTGGGTTCCACCCCCAGTACCACCAAAAAAAAAGAAAAAAGAAAGTCTATATACAATATGAATTTTATATATATAAGTTCTTTGGCATGTACAGAGTTCCCTTTCCTTGCTTTGTGGATGTTATCTGAATTTACATCAGTAGTGGTTTGGTAGGAACTTTTAAAGTAGATTAAAATAGCTTTTAACAAGTAATGAGACTATTCATTAAAATGATGACTGTGTCTTAAGTGACATGCTGTTCTTAACTTCAAAATGACTTTGTTGCCTATTGTGCTCAATTATATTTTCTTTCAGGTCTATGCCTGTATGATGGTTTTCTTCTTGAGCAACATGATTGAGAACCAGTGTATGTCAACAGGTGCATTTGAAATAACTTTAAATGGTAGGTAGGTTTTGAATAGTTTGTATCTTGTGACAAATTTTAAATAATTTATAATAAGCATCAGGCTTTTCTGTTTTTTATAAGAAGCTTGTGTGTGTGTGTGGTTTGTTTGTTTGTTTGTTTGTTTGTTTTTTTTTTTTTTTTTTTTTTTTTTTTTTTTTTTTGCAGTACTGGGAATGTCCAGGACCCAGGGCATTCTACCTCTGAGCCACAAATACCCCCCCCCCTCATTTTTTAATTCTTTTTTTTTTTTTTTTTTTTTTTGTGGTACTGGGCTTTCTGGAAGCCCTTCTACCTCTGGGCTACACTCCCAGACCTATTTTTATATTTTTATTTGGAAACAGGGTATCTTAAGCCTGGCTTCAAACCTGCGCAATCCTCCTGTCTCTGCCTCCCAAGCGCGGGGATTACAAGCGTGCGCCACCACACCCGGCTATTCTTAATTTTGAAACAGGGTCTCACTGAGTTACAAAGGGCCTTACTAAGTAGCTGAGGCTGTCCTTGAAATGTCTGTCTCAGCCTCCCAAATGCTGCGATTACAAGCATGCTGCTCACGCCCAGCTTGTTGTTATTTTGTTGAACTGGGGATTGAACCCAGTGGCATTCTACTTCTGAACTATACCCCCAGACCTGCCCTTTTTTTTTTTTTTTAAATTTTAAACAGAGTCTCACTGAGTTGCAGAGGGCCTCAATAAATAGCTGAGACTGGCTGTGAACCTGTGATCCTCCTGTCTCAGCTTCCCAAGTATTGGGATTACAAGTGTAGGCCACCACATCTGGCTATTCTTTTTTTTTTTTTTTTTTAATCTTAGAATTAAACGAGCTACATCAATTAGCCCTATTTTAATTTAGAAATAGTGTCTCACTCAATTGCCAAGGGCTTTGATTAATTGCAGAGACTGTCCATGAACCTGTGATTATTCTGTCTCATATTCCTAAATACTAGGATTACAAGTGTGTGCTGTAAACGAGAAATTTATTTGATAGAAATAGAAATTTCAGGAGACAGAAGAATTTAAAATTTTTAACTTATTCTTCATCTTCAAATCTGCTTGCATTTTTAGAATTCTTTAAGTGTTGGCCCTGTTCTCATGTTAAAATGTCTGGTCCTGAGCCACTTATGGTGGTGCATGCTTATAATCTCAGTTCTTAGGAGCCTGAGAGAGAGAGTAGCATCATAGGTTCAATGACAGCTTTAGCAAGTAGCGAGACTGGTAAGCAGGGTTCAATCATCAGTACCACACAAAAAAGTTGTCTGGTCCTTATCATCTACTCTCATGTTTATTATTACTGTTGCTATTGTTACTATTTTTAAGATACTGAGGATTAAACCCAGGGGCATTCTACCTCTGAGCTACACATCCAGCTCTATTTTTTATTTTGAAATAGAGTCTCACTAAGTTGCAGAGGGCTTCACTAAGTAGCTGAGGCTGAATGCAAACCTGCAATTGTCCTGTTTCAGCCTCCCAAGTACTGGGTTTACAAGAATGAACCACCGCGCCCGGCTTCCTTGTCTTTACTAGAAAAAAAAATTTTTTTTAACACATTACTGAGGATGGAACCCAGTGGCTTTCTACCTTTGGGCTATACTTCCAGACTTATTGTATATTTTACTTGGAAACATGGTCTCACTAAGTTGCTGAGAGCCTCACTAAGTAGCTGACGCTGGCTTCGAACCTGTGCGATCCTCCTGTCTCAGCCTCCCAAGTACTGGGATTATAAGCGTGCACCACCACGCCTGTCAATAGAAAATCTTTATGATGATTCCTAGATGTCAACTCTAGAGAGTTTTAGATCTTCTCAAATGTTAAACCCAGGAATCTTAAACATGACCTGCTCCAAAATAAACTGTTTTCTGCAATTCTGGTGCACTCTTAATTTGCTTCAGCTTTGGCATATTTGTTCATTTACAGGCATTGGACTCAGTTGCCTAGGATAACATTTCCTTTTCCCTTACTCCCATGTTTAGTGGATTACCAAGTCTTCTCATTCTATCTTCTAAGTAGCTCAAAAAATCTACATCTGTTCCGCTTTACTACCTTGAGCACCCTAGTCTGTGCTGCAGTTCCCTTATGCCCTTTTATTCATTCTCTACATCAGAGGCTGGCGAATGCAGCTCAGGAGCTTACAATGGTATTTATATTTTAAATGGTTTTTAAAAATCTTAATATTTGGTGACACACAGAAATCCTGTGAAATTCAAATTTCTGTGTTTACAACTACTATTTTGAGTTTCATCAATGAAAAAGCCATGGAAATTTGTTTTTCCCAGTTATACAGTTACAACTGTATAGTATCTTGGATTTTGTGTTTTGGTCTGTAAAGCCTAAAATATTTACTGGCTAACTTGCTTGCTTGCTTGCTTGCTTGCTTGCTTGCTTGCTTGCTTGCTTGCTTGCTTGCTTGCTTTTATGAAACTGGGGGTTTTACCTAGGGGCAGTCTACCTCTGAGATACACCCCCAGTCCTTTTTTATTTTGAAGCAGTCTCTTAAGTTGCTGTCCTTTCTAAGCCTCCCAAGTACTAGGATTACAAGTGTGCACCACCACACCTATCTGGCTTCTTTTTGTGTGTGGAACTGGGTTTTGAGCCCAAGGGCATTCTACCTCTGAACTATACCCCTAGCTCTGTTTTTTATTCTTTATTATGAAACAGGGTCTTATTAAGTTGCAGAGTGCCTCACTCACATCTGGGCCAACCTGTGACCCTCCTGTCTCAGCTTCCCAAGTACTGAGATTACAAACCAGTTTGGAGTATTATTATTATTATTATTATTATTATTATTATTATTATTTTTTTGTACTCAGGTTCCTGGAAACCCTTTTACCTCCGGGCTACACTCTCAGACCTATTTTTATACTTTTTTATTTGGAAATAGGGTCTCTGAAGCCAGCACGGCTGGCTTCAAATCTGCACGATCCTCCTGTCTCCACCTCCCAAGCACAGGGATTACAAGCGTGCTCCACCATGCCCATATGGAGTAACTTTTTTAAAAAATGCAAATTTCATATTATAAGTTGAGTATCTCAGATTCGGTAAATGACTTTACTTTTTTTTTTTTTCAATATAAAGATCAGAGCATTTAACAAGGCCAAAAGGTTCTGCAATATTAGTCTAGGGCTCAGCAAACTAGTCATGTTTCATATCCTCTGTTGCCTATTTTATTTTGTTTTGTTACTGAAGATTGAACCCAGAGACATTCTACCTCTGAGCTACACCCCCCAGCCATTTTTTATTTTTTATTTTGAAGTGGTTTTACTAAATTGATGGGGCTGGCCTGGAACCTGCAACTCTCAAACTGTCTCAGCATCCCAAGTACTGGGATTATTAGTGTGAGCCACCACACCCAGCTGGTAATTCATCTTAGATCTCTATTTCAATGATGTTACTTCTCTGACTAGTCAGTGGTGGTAGCTCGTGTTTTTGCTTCTCATAACACTGTAGAGCTTTCTGGTTTTAATCTTAGCACAGTTTCAGTTTGGTAGCTGTTTATGGTGCTTGGTATTTCATCTGCTAGAGTGTCAGCTCCTAAGAGCAAAATGCTATCTTTTGCTCACTTTTATATTCCAAGTTGGGTACATACACACTGCATCAATATTTGTGAAATGAATGTCTATCATGGAGTCACTTTTAATTTTTTTTGGGGGGGTACCATTTCTTTCTGTAGATGTACCTGTATGGTCTAAGCTGGAATCTGGTCATCTTCCATCCATGCAACAACTTGTTCAAATTCTTGACAATGAAATGAAGCTAAACGTGCATATGGATTCACTTCCACACCATCGATCATAGCCCTACTTATCAGCACTGAAAACTCTTTTGTAAGTAGTTTACACTAGCTATGTATAGGTTTCTATTAATTCTCACCACAAATGTTAGTAGATATTATTGCTTGAGGTAAAACAGACAGGTGTGTTCTTCATTAAAATTATAAATGTATCAAGAGTTAGGACCTGCCAAAATAATGTTGTGTTAGTAATTTTATCTGAAGGGTTAATAATAAACTTTGAGCTCCTAATAGAATTGATTTATTGCAGTGGAACAGGTAGATATATAACCTCTTCTTAAACTTCAGGTACTTAGTTCCTGACAGTATAAGAACTTCTTGCCCAGCATAATGGCGCACATCTCTAATCCCAGTACTTGGGAGGCTGAGACAGAGGATCACAGGTTTGAGAACAGCCTCAGCAAGTAGCAAGACCCTGCTTTCCAAATAAATAAAATCGGCCTGAAGGTAGAATGCCTCTGGGTTCAATCCCCAGGTTCATAAGAACTTCTTATAATGTTCATGATGGGAAATTTATTAGCAAATGTGTGATAATGGAGAGGTGACTATTGATTAACTTTTGCTTAGCTCAGTTCTCAGTGCTTTTCTGATCAACGAGTTGACTTTTAATTTAATAGTTTTTATAAGAATGATTATTGAAATACTCTTTCTGCGTATTTTTCAGACATTAAGGGATTTTTGCAAGAGCAGCGTGACTGACATTATGAAGGCCTGCACTGAAGACAGCAAGCTGTTAGTGCAGACCGGATGCTCTTTGGCAGGCTCGTTGTACCTCTTGGGAAACCTCAGTGCAAGACAGCTTTCAGTGCTGGCACATTTTGGAAATCTGCACATTCGTGGAGTGCAATAATACTGTATAGCGTCCCCCTCTGCCCACCAAATTCTCCCAGTTATATATATTTTTCTTTAAGCATCACTACTTGTAACTCTTTTTTTTCTTGGTCAGATTTCACAAGTAGAAAATTGAGTTACAATGTGATTTTTTTCAAGATCTCTGTTAAATCTGTTGTGTTTTTATATGAATTTTTGGTTTTTATAGTTTAAGGTCAATCCTTTGGGGAAATACAGCTAAAATTCCCAGTTATTTTATAAGAGTTTATCAGTCATCTCTAATTTGGCCTAGTTCAACAATTTATATAGTTATCAGAATCCTGCAGATTGTGAACAACGCATTATATAAAATTATGGGGGGAAATCCAATATTCAGACTACTCTGCCAACGTGTGTGCACACACGTTCGTGCGTGCGCTAGAGAACTACTACAAATCCAACCGCTTTTTAAGTCTTAATGTATAGTTCAAGTGTCTTGCCTTGATCCATCTAATAAGTTCATTAACTGGGCCTTTATACTTAATAAAAAAACTAAGCAGATATCAGTTAAATGAAAAAGCTTCAAATTATTGCTCAATATATTTGTTCATGTTGTATTTAATCATCGTCTGCCTAATTTTTTAACTTGAAGATAAATCTCATAAGGAATACATTTTGAACTAAAAAAAATAGGCTCATTTACCATTTTTAAGGTGGTTGACCATCGCCTCACTAAAAGTTCAGTTGAACCTCTTTACAACATTGATATTAGGTGAACGAAGATCAGTCTAGTAACTTAATTTGCCTAGTCCCATATATTAGAATTTCATTGCATTTAGAAAGCAAAATTAAATTTTTTAATTTAATTTTTTCTTATAATTCCAAATTTTAAAAACAAAGTTCCTTTAAAACCTTGATAAGGCTATAAGAGATTTAGCAGAAATAGAACCATAATGCATAAAAATAGTTACATAGCAGCAGTAATGATATACTTGAACTTCTACATAGGATTGAAGTTTATACTAAAAAAGTTTATAGGCCTAGATTATTCATGGAAACTAAGGGATTTGAGGAAAAGTTTTGAGGTGATTCAACATTGGTTTCACCTAGCACTTAAGTGTTGTAAGACCTAACCTTACACTTTGTCGCTAAATATTTTTTGAAGTTCTTGTCAATTACATACTTAATTGTGAACTCAGGTGGAACTCAGGTGGCCATGCTGTAACCTCCATAGTACAGGAAGTTAATGTAATGATTGATTCACTGTAGAGCACTGATCAAATTATCCTTTCAATGAAGTATGTAGAACTATTAGCCCAAGTTCTTCATGCAGTAATAGTCAATATACCTTAAACTAAAAATTGATTAGAGATTGTTATTTAGATATATCATTTTGTCTTTCGGGCTTACAACCTGGTTGATATGATTGTCAATTCTCTGGATTCCCTATCATCTTCAAGTTGGACATCCTGTTGAATTTGTCTGAGTCTCTTTCTTTAACTAATGGACATTCCACTAACAACAGTTAACTTCATAGGACGTAGACATTCAAAACTTGGGCCTCGGATGTTCCTATGGACCAGACAGGTCAAACCATAAAGAACTTAAGATTCAAATTCAACTTTCTCCACATTTGCCTTAGGTTGAATAACTTGTCTTTTATAGAATAGCTTCAAGTGGCTTAGACACTGATAAAACTCAGATATTTTGTTGATACCTGTCTCTGTTTTGTTTTATGCTTAGCCATACTTAAATCTAGAATTTAATGGAGTCTAGTGAAAAAATTAGGGGGACGCATGAATATAAAGAAATAATATAAAAGAAAAGGAGAAAGTAAACTATAAACTATTTATTATATTCCTAACCTTTCAAAATTTATTAGTTGCTTATAAATTGATATCGTTGTGTAGTTTGTACATGTCTATGCATTAAATTAATAGAAGACCATAGGACATGCCAGCAGGTTGGTTAATGTTACTGGAGCTTTTACCACAGTTGCCAGTGTGAAAGAAATTATTTGTTAAATTAATTTTTTTAAAAGTTGGTAAAACATGGCTTTATACCTCAGTGTGTAAGATGTTGAGACAAAAACACTTTCAGAATATAAGTGGCATTATTTGCTTATGGAACTAACATTATTAATGATAGCAGATGATCCCCCTTTGCAACCATTAGAATAATGGGATTGCAATCATGGTTCTTTCTTACTTTAAATATTAATTACTTTGCCTTGATTGGCCTGTAAACATTCTATCATTGTCATAACTTAATTCAGATTTTAAAAATAGTCTACAGGATTTTTAAACATGATTTGATATTCTAAAGCTTTTTAAACACTTTTTCTGGAGAGAAACAGATGAAGAATTGTAAAGTTTGGGGACTTACCTATGGCATTTTGAAAATAAATAAGTTGACGTGAAAAGAATCCTTCCCTACTTTGTGGAATTAAATCTACACTAGAGCTCTTTATATGGTAACTCTATTTATGAAAATTTGGATTGTAAAAAGTTGTCGTCCAATAACATTTACTTTCTAATGGCTTCTTAACACAACCAGTGTTCATTCCCATACCCTGTAACATTCAAGTCTTGTCACTGCTGGAGCTTTAACTACTTGTTAAGCCTTCTGGTCACTGGCCTTCACTACCCACAGCTGTTTCCTGTGCTAGAGTAGGGAGGAGAACAGTCTGCATTACCCATCTTTGCCCGTCCTCCAGATTTCCTGAGAAGTTCACATTCTAACATCCCCAAATCTGGAAAGCAACAAAATAAGTCCTTTCTCTTTGTTGGCCAGTGTAGATAATTTAACAGTTTTAGAAGAGAACAAAGATCATAGAAGCTTTTTTTGTTTTGTTTTAATTCGACTGAGCCCTTACCAGGAATTGTGGAAATCCCTGGCCTCTTTCCCACTCAGTCTTAGAAAAACAAATAGTAATACTTATTTCATAAATAAGTAGGTTCCACTTTAGACTGTATCTTGAAGTAAAACAAACTGATTTCGGGTATAATGAGAAGATTAAGTTATCTGTGCCATATCAGGGTAGCAGAATGTCATCTGCTGCCTCTGTTAAGCATGAGCAAAATAAAAAATGCAACTATGCAAACATCCTACAATAGTGCCCCACCCCGTGGTACTAGGGATTGAACTCAGAGGTGTTCTACCTCTGAGCTATACCCCCAGCCCTATTTTTTGTCTTTTGTTTTGAGTTGCAGAGGGTCTCACGGCATTACTGAGGCAGGCCTCAACCTGCAAATCCTCCTATCTCAGCCTCCCAAATCCTGGAATTACAGGAGCCTGTCTTATAACAGGCTTTTTGTTTGCTTCCTCTCCCCCTCCCCCTTTGGTACTGGGGACTGAACACAGGGGTATTTTACCTCTGAGCTATACACCCAGACTTAATTTTTATTCTTTATTTTGAAACGGCCTTACTAAGCTGAGGGTAGCCACAAACCTATAATTCTCCTGTCTCAGCCTCTCAAGTACTGGGATTACAAACATGCGCCACCACGCCTGGCTACAACAGGCCTTTAAAACTTTAATGTTCACTGGGATAAATTCTTGGATCCTGTCCTTAAGGATTCTGGTTCAGTCCCCTGAAGTGGAGTCCAGTGATTTGCATTTGAAACAGGCTTCAAAATAATGCCAATACTCTCTAGTCTTTTGGCCACACTGAGGAGCCTCTTGCCAGCAAGCAGAATACAAAAGACTTACTGTGCAACCTAGAAGAAAATTTTACACCATTGCTTCAGGTTTATAGAATTCAAATTCTATAAAAAACACAAATTCAAGCCGGGCGTGGTGGCGCACACTTGTAATCACCACACTTGGGAGTCAAAGGAGGATCTGCCCGGTTTGAAACCAGCCTCAGCTACTGAGTGAGGCTCTCGCCAACTTAGTGAGACCCTGTTTCCAAATAAAATATAAAATGGGTATGGGAGTATAACCCAGAGGTAGAAAGCTCCTGGGTTCCGCCCCCAGTACCACAAAAAAAAAAAAGTAAAATGGGAGCTCAGGAGATAACAGAATGACACCACAGGGAAGTTGTTTCTAAGGAAACAACAATGTCTCAATTAGCCTTTTATCCTTTCTGGGAAATATTTTAAAGCATTTGGAATGAATCTTTTTTTTTTTTTTTTAATTTATTTTTTGGTGGTACTCGGGGTGGAACCCAGGGGCTTTCTACTTCTGGGCTATACTTTCAGACCTATTTTATGTTTTATTTGGAAACAGGGTCTAAGTTGCTGAGAGCCTCACTTAGTAGCTGAGGCTGGCTTCGAACCTGTGTGATCCTGTCTCAGCCTCCCAAGCGCAGGGATTACAAGCGTGTGCCACCACGCCCAGCTGATGAATATGTTTTAAAGGGAAATATTAAATATAGAGAAATAATTCGAAGTAACCCTCGGCAAAGCAGGTAGCATACCATTTTAACTATAGTGACAACTGACTTTGATTTCCACATTAAAAACTAAATTCTTACACTTCTTTTAAGTTGCTAGGGAAACCCAATCTATTTTGCACACCCCCCAAGGAAGCAAGCAATTTATTGATTTCCATAACTGAACAGTCCAGCGTAGAATGGGCCTCAGGGATTCGAATGGGATTATCAGAACTCTGCTGTAGGCGGGCCTCATGAGCCTTCACCGTGACTAGGAGGAAGAGTGTATGGGTGAGGAGGGAACGTCCCAGAACTGTACCCCGCTTGAGAGAGAGAGAGAGAGAGAGAGAGAGAGAGAGAGAGAGAGAGAGAGAGAGAGAGAGAGAGTGTGTGTGTGTGTGTGTGTGTGTGTGTGTGTTGCTGGGAATGGGACCCAAGGCCTTGTGCGTGCCAAGCACAAACTCTTACCACTGAGCTATATCCCCAGCCTCAGCATTTTGTATGGCTGGATTCTTTCTCACTGGAGCCATTTTTTTCTCATTACTTACTCTCCCTCCACCTAGCCACCTTCACAGGATCATGATTGTTTAGGATGATCTGTGTTTTGTAGTTATAAGCTGTTCAGTTCACTTACTGTTTAACCAGACTGAGATGTTGTCTGGATTGAATGAAACAGCACTAGATTGCTTGGTTAAGAAAGGAAAGTATCCAAGCCTGGTGGGCAGGTTGCTACCAGTGCTCCCTTGGGCCACTGACTACTCATCTGCTCTGTGTACTAGCAACTCCTGTCAGTGAATAAAACAACCACAGCACCTTTGTTTTTTACTCTTGGAGTTGTTATGAGCAAGTCTATTTGCGGGAATATTGCGGATTATATTTTCCTTTAAGTGCTTAAAAACTATACTGATGAATTTTATCTTTTCAATAACCAGTAAAATCAGGATAAGGTAGTAAGGCATTAAATATATAAAGTATATTGGCCATAGGTTATTTACAAAGTGATTCAATAAAATTTTTTATTAATACAAATATATGGAAATTTGGCATTAATTTTGAAATCTTCAATTTTCAGTTAGAATAAGAAAGGCTAAGTATCTTGTCCTGGTTGTATAGTTTATGGTGCAAAGATGCCTGTATTCATAATGAGCCTTGGGAAGGTAGAGTAAAAGCATGACTTAAGAGTTGCTCCAAACGGAAGAGAGGAGACAGTAACAAAGCAATTTAAGAAATGTCATCTCAGCTTCACTATAGATTTACTTCAGATAAGCTGGAATTCTAAAAATCAACCTAACTAAAGCCGGGCATGGTGGTGCATGCTTGTAATCCCAGTACTTGGGAGGTTGAGACAGGAGGATCACAGGTTCATGGCCAGCCTCAGCTACTTAGGTCCTTCACAACTTAGTAAGAACCTGTTTCAAAATAAGTAAATATAGGGCTGGGGGTAGCTCAAAGG
Organism: Muscardinus avellanarius; assembly: GCF_963383645.1. NCBI lineage: Eukaryota > Metazoa > Chordata > Mammalia > Rodentia > Gliridae > Muscardinus > Muscardinus avellanarius. The sequence goes on from NC_137790.1 coordinate 115,916,890, forward strand.
TAGAATGTCCCTGGGTTCAACTCCCAGCACCAAAAAATAAAAAGGGTTGGGGTAGAGCTCAGTGGTACAATGCTCCTGTTTTCAATCCCTAATACTGAAAAGAAAAATAATATTGATAATATTAGTTATGGCAATTGAGGATATGTTCCAAGAATGGTGCCTTCAGAAGATGGATGTGGGAAGATACATGGGAAGCTTAGATATGAGATGCAAAATATGTAATGCTACAACACTAGAAAACCAAATACTGTTTCGAGAAAAGTAACGACAAGCAGGCGGAAAACGTGAGCCACTGAGTCTTGAGAGGAAGGCTACAGTGGAGGTTCTGTTTGACCTGTGAGTGGACAGATGGATGGATGGATGGACAGACGGATGGATACGTCTAGTTGAAGCGGTGGTTCCCAATGGGAAACTCTTGGCAATGGTTCTCCAAAGCCATTGGCAATCACTGGAGACACTTTCATTTATTTATTTATTGCAGTACTGGGGATTGAACCCAGGCATTCTACCTCTGAGTGGCACCCCCTAGCCCTATTTTTTATTCCTTTTTTTTTTTTTTTTTGGTGGGTCTGGGGGTGGAACCCAGGGGCATTCGACCTCCGAGCTACACCCCCTGCCCTATATTTTATTCTTTATTTTGAAACCGGGTCTCACTGATTGGCAGAGGGCCTCACTAAGTAGCTGAGGCTGTCCGCAAACCCTGATCCTCCTGTCTCAGCCTCCTGAATGCTGGAATTACAAGCGTGTGCCACCACGCCCGGCTTAATTCTTTACTTTGAAACAGGGTTTCACTGAGTTGCAGAGGGCCTCACTATCCTGAGGCTGGCTGTGAACCACAATCCTCCCGTCTCAGCCTCCCAAATGCTGGGATTACAGTTTTGAAGGTCATGCTGGAAGGGAGGGGTGCATTGCCCCTGGCTTTTAGCAGACAGAGCAGAGATGCTGCTGAACACCCCACCAGGCCCAAGACAGCTTCTACCATCAAGGTGTCTAGTCCGGAATGCAGGAGAACTGCCACCAAGAATCGAGCATTCCCAGAAAGGGCTTGAAAAGGAGGCTTCAGAGATGAAGACGGAGACCAGCACACAGACATGTGGCGGTCCCGGGTGGCCTTTCTGGATTCCGCAGAGGTGCCTCTCAACTGCAGCCTCTCAACTGGGACCTGGGGTGGAGAAAGGCTGCACCGCGCACAGCTGGGGTGGGAGAGTGCCACCTTGTTTCCTGACAGATGTGCTATCAAGGAGCCTAGACTGGCTTCAGGGGGTCTCCGTTGCCTCCCTGAGTCCTTTCCCATATCTGTGCTCAAAACTAACCTAACAGCCGGGTGTGGTGGCGCAACCTTGTGATCCCAGCATTGGGGAGGCTGAGACAGGAGGTTCGCAGCCAGCCTTAGCTTAGTGAGGCCGTCCGCAATTAGTGAGACCCTATTTCAAAATAAAAAATAAAAAAATTGGGGTGGGAGTGTAGCTCGGAGGTCAAATGCCCCGGGTTCCATCCCCAGACCTGCAAAAATAATAAGAATAAAAAAAATAATAAACAAGCTTTTCATTCCAATAATGAAATCAAAGCTTAAACTGAAGGTGAACAAACATTTTGGTAAGAAAGACTGCCAAAGAAAGTAAATTTTAAGAGGGAAGAGACTGTGGCTCTATTTAAGACCCATTCTCTTCTCGATTAGAGAAGAAAAAATTCAGAAAATAACTACTGGGGCCAAAGTTGGTATTGGACCCCAGAGGACAGAAGGAGGTATCAGAAGATGAGGGTTTGCAATATTTTCTATGAAAGTCCCTGTTGCCTTGGAACTTGTGTGAAAATAGGAAGCAGTTTTGACATACAACTGTATATATTTTTATATATTTTATATATTATATATGTCATATGTGTATGTGTGTATGTGTATATATACATACACACACACACACACACACACACACACACACACACACACACACAGACTGGCTATGGTGCAGTTGTTTTCTTTTTATTCCGAGGCATTAGTAAGGAGATGGTTAAAAGCTGTGCATGATGGCGCACACTTGTAATCCCCATACTTGGGAGGCTGAGATAGGAGGATCATAGGTTCATGGCTGGCCTCAGCAACTTTGTGAGGCGCTCTGCAACTTTGAGAGACCCTGTTTCAAAATAAAATAGGGCTGGGGGGATATCTCAGAGGTAAAATGCCTCTGGGTACCAAAAAGTTTTTTAAAATGTTAACATTCTAGACCAGTAGAGTATAGAAATGTCTTGCAATAATGAAAATAACCTGTGTTAATCCTCGGGTTTCCACCTTTTCTTAGGCTAAAGGGGGCCAGGAGCTTTGGAATCTGCACGTGTACAATTTGAAAGCTTGAGGATCAGTTCTGTTGGAACTTTCCAACCTTTCCAGAATAGCATTTCCAATTAGCATCTTTGGAAAGGTTTCAGTGTGCTAAGGTAGAGTTGATGTGTCAGTTGTGAGTTCAAGGAGCTCAAAATATTATGGGAGGAAAAACCACCCAAAAATGTTGCAGCAAAACATGGCAAGTCCCTGTAAAAGAAGTCTTAAGAGAAGGACGCAGGGATAGCAAGACAGGGCATTGGATCTAGATGCGAACTGGCTTTCAGTGAATGGGGTGGGTGGTCTGTTTTTCAGTTAATGGGGTGGGTGGTCTGTTTTTCAGTGAATGGGGTGGGTGGTCTGTTTTTCAGTGAATGGGGTGGGTGGTCTGACTTTCAGTGAATGGGGTGGGTGGTCTGACTTTCAGTGAAAGCCTTTTAGAGGTAAGAAAGCACTGGCGGGATGGGGATGGGCGATGTGCTGGTGAGATGGTTGAGCTGAGGTGAGAACGGGCTGCATTCTGTGGGTAATAGCCAGGGGAGGTTTCGGAACAGATGAGCCACAGGATTAGGTCTGGGTTTTAGGAGGTGGTTCTGGCTGCGGTTGGGACATGGGGGTAGGGGCAAGAGAGGTGGCTAGAGGTTCTAACAAAAACATTCTGGCATTCTTGTAGCATCACACATGACCTCTCTGACTTTAATATGTAGCTTATAAGTAATTTATTCAGTTTCTGAAGCTGCCTTTGTACCTGCAGTCCTCCTCTCAGCCTCCCAACCAAGGCGATGGTGAAAAACAAGGATTATAGGCCCACACCACCAGTGTGTTTTTGTTTTTGTTTTTTGTTTTTGTGGTACTGGGGATGGAACTCAGGGGCATTCTACCTACGAGCTACACCCCTAGCCCTATTTTTTATTCTTTGTTTATTCTTTGTTTTGAAACAGGGTCTCACTAAGTTGCAGAGGGCCTCACTAAGTAGCTGAGGCTGTCCGTGAACCTGGGTCCTCCTGTCTCAGCCTGCCGGATGCTGCACCACCGTGCCCAGCTTTGTTTTGTTTTGTTTTGTTTTGTTTTGTTTTAAACTGATCAGTGTTAACTTTTGTGGTCACTCACATTTCCTCTGTATTTTCCTTGAGTTGTATTTTTATTTATTTACTTATTTGTGGTGCAGGGGATTGAGCCCAGGGGCATTCTACCGCTAAGCAACACGCACAGCCCTATTTTACTTCTAATTTTGAAACACAGATTCGCTGAGCAGTGAAGGAGCAATTGCCTAGCATGCACGAAGCCCTGGGTTCAATTCCTAGTACCAGAAAAAAGAAAAAGAAAAAAGGAAGGAAGGAAGGAAGACAGATTCACTAAGTTGCAGAGGGCCTCACAAATTGCTGAGGCTGGCTGAGAACCTGCAATCCTCCTGTCTCAGCCTCCCAATTACTGGGATTACAGATTGCATTTTCTTTTACTCCAGGTCTCCATGTCATGCTAAAACTTACACTCCCTTTGATTTATCCTCCTCAAATCTAAAGTCTCTTGTTTACAGTTTAGCTTTTAACTTGTGGGTATCATTTAAGTTCCTTTTGGTATCTACTTTCTGCTCATTTGGCTAGGGCACCTTTCTTCTTGACCTCAAAACATGAAATTTCCATATAGTTAAGGTGCCTGGTGGTTTAGTGTGATTATTCTCTCTTGCTTTTTCTGAGTAGTCATCCCTGACCATTTAAGGATGGCCAGTCAACCCAGACTTTAGTCCCTAAGAACCATATATTGTATGTCCTGTGTCATTGGAGTCCTAGGCCAGAGGCCTGGCTCTGGGGGTCCAGCCATCAGGTCCAGCCACTCACCCTAAAACCCAAACAGAAAAGGCAATGGTGAAAAACAGGAAAGCAGTGTCAGTGGGTGTGGCCACACCAGGAAGACCAGGGGACGCATGCCCTTGGCTCTGCCTTGGACGGTGACGAGTTAGAAGGGGAATGAGGGCAAGGGTTGAGGGTTTGCTTAGGTGAAAGGTTTTCATAGCTGCCAACTCAGGCGATCTCGATCAGGTGTGGTTTCCTCTTTCACAATGTCAAGATTGGTTAGGCCTGCCTTGTCTGATAAGAACGTTGCTGTTGCCTGGGGGTAGCTTGGATTCAGCCTAAAGATGTTCATGATCAAACCTTGTTCCTGGAATCCAAGGTGACTCTAAGCCATAAAGGCAGATACAAGATGGAGGCAGAGATGCCAATTATCAGTCCTTCTTTTAGCCACCCACTGGACATTGGCAGACAAAACTGGATAGTTCAAGTCCTTGTAACACAAGTATTTCAAGAAGGACACTGATAGGCCGGGTGTGGTGGCCCACGCTTGTTATCCCAATACTTGGGAGGCTGAGACAGGAGGGTCATGGGTTCGAGGCCAGCCTCAGCAACTTAGTGAGGCTCTCTGCAATTTAGTGAGACCCTGTTTCCAAATAAAAGAATAAAATAGGGCTGGGGGTGGAGTAGAATGCCTCTTGATTCCATCTTCAGTACCACAAAAAAAAAAAAAAAAAAGGACACTGATCCTAGATATTCACTTGGAGAACTAGTTTCCCTTATTCCAAGGAAAGTTGTGTGATGGAAATTAATTTGATTATTCTCTTGGACGAATGAAAACCTCCTCGTTCTCATTTAGTACAAATGGGTAGGACCCAGAATCTTATCCTGCTAAAATCTGCCAAGCATGTGCTGGCTGTCTGGTATATATGTGTGTGTGTATGTATGTATGTATATGTATATGTGTGTGTATGTGTGTATATAAATATATATGTATATTAATATAAATATTATACATATTTTTATATATGTTTATATATGTAATCCTTATTCCCACCCAGCCAAGATGACACAATGCACTTATCTTTCTCTTGGAGAATAATGGACCGTGACTGGAGAATTCTTACAGATCCTTTACAATGGAGTTGCAACTCCCCATCCTGTCTTCTCAAAAGTTTCTGAAAATCATTTAGTTGAAGGCATGAAAAGTGCCAAGCATGGTGGCACACACCTGTAATCCTAATACTTGGGATGCTGAGACAGGAAGATCTCAGGTTTGCAGCCAGCCTCTGCAACTTAATGAGGCCCTTCACAATTTTGGATGACCATATCCTTTCTTTCTTTCTCTCTTTTTTTCTTTCTTTCTTCCTTTCTTTTTTTGCAGTAATGGGGATGGAACTCGGACATTCTATCTCCGAGCTACAACCCCAACCCCATTTTTGATTCTTTATTTTGAAACAGGGTCTCACTGAGTTGCAAAGGGCTCACTCACTAACTGAGGCTGCCCACTAACCGAGATCCTCCTGTCTCAGCCTCCCGAATGCTGGGATTACAAGCGTGCGCCACCACGCCCAGCTTCCCAGACCCATTTTTAAAGGTTTTTTTTGTCTTTGTTTGGAACTGGGGATCGAACCCAGAGCACCACACCTGCAAAGCAGGCGCTTTGGCACTGAGCTACATTCTGCCCCCCCACCAGACCTACTTTATATTTTATTTGGAAATAGGGTCTCACTAAGTTGCTGAGAGCCTCACTAAGTAGCAGAGGCTGGCTTTGAACCTGCACAATCGTCCTGTTTCAGCCTCCCAAATCCTGGGATTGTAAGTGTGCGCCACTACATCCAGCATTTCTGGCTATTTAAGAAGAGCTAGCTCATTTATTTCTAAAATGTATAATGGGTAAGTATCACTGCTGTGGCATTTAGACTTTATTGGGTTTGTTTTAGAAAGTAATGCTTTATTTCAAAATTGTCAAGATTTACAATACACTAAAAATTATATATATATTTGAAACTTAAGTTTATGATGAAAAATATATAAGAGAGAACATTCATAACAGTTTCTTAAGGGGACAAAAAGGCTGAGGTTAGAAGATCACTGGTCTGGACGGATTGCTTTGTTTCCTTCTTGAAGGACGCGGGCCATTCACCAGCACGTCATTTGTTTAACCCATGCTTTCCTAAGCTGCCGTAATGAGAAAACACAAAGAAGTAGAAATTGATCCATACTTTACTATTTTATCTGCTTTGAGATGGATGCACACTGCAAAATCTTAAATGTGTGCTTGCAGAAACTGGGTGTGTTTTGTGTAGAACTTTCTGTTTTCTGTTAGTAAAAGGAAAGCAGGTATGTCTATATGGAACAGTTACTTCTATTATTAATACTAACATAGCTCATTATTATTATTATTTGTGGTACTGGGGGTGGAACCCAGGGGCTGTTCTACCTCTGGGCTATACTCCCGGACCTATTTTATATTTTATTTGGAAACAGAGTCTTACTAAGTTGCTAAGAGCCTCACTAAGTAGCCGAGGCTCGCTTCGAACCTGTGCGATCCTCCTGTCTCAGCCTCCCAAGCTCTGGGATTACAAACGTGCGTCACCACGCCCAGCTGAGACCCTGTTTTAAGCCAGGCATGGTGGCGCACGCTTGTAATCCCAGCATTTGGGAGGCTGAGACAGGAGGATCACAGTTCACAGACAGCAACAGCTACTTAGGCCCTCTACAACTTAGTGAGACACTGTTTCAAAATAAAGAATAAAAAATAGGGCAGAGGGTATAGTTTGGAGGTCGAATGCCCCTGGGTTCCATCCCCAGACCCGAAAAAAAAAAAAAAAAATAGGGCTGGGGATGTAGTTCAGAAGTAGAATGCCCCTGAGTTCCGTCCTTGGTACCAGGAAAAAAATAAATAAATAAAATAAAAAAAAATAAAGACTAAAACATAGGGTGGGGGTATAGCTAAGAGGTAGAATGTCCCTGGATTCCATCCTCAGTACTGGGAGGAAAAAAAAGATCCCATGAGAAGTAGGTGGTCTGCAGCTCAGGTGACTCAGGTGAGAGGCCCTGCCGGGACCTGACCACATTGCCCCTGTGAGCTAAGACCTTCAGCCTCCAGACCGTGAGGATGCCTTGGGGTTTGATGCCAGTCAGTGTTTATGGGAGTCTGTTGTAGCAGCCCCGACTGAGTAAAGTACTATAACCAGGAGAAGTTGATTTTATCTTTTTCAGTTCACAGTTCAAAGAACCTGTGAACTCAAATTAAGCAACCTGCCCAAGGGCTCGTGTTGGTGGACAGCTGGCACCTGCCTCCCGGGCAGTCTGATGGAATGACGTGTCCTCTCCAGCACCTGCCCTCTGGGCTCTGGGCCTCCGCAAAGTGCTAGCTCTCTGGGAGAAACCGAGAGAACTTTTGGTGGGGTCCCAAGACCATGGCACACTCTCTGACCCCACTTCTGGGCTGCTGGGACACCTAAGAAATCACTTCACAATTTTCTTTCTCTCATTTTGTTTTTTGTGGTGCTAGTGGGGATAAAACCTAGGGTCTCCGAAATACTAGGCAAGCACTCCACCACTGACCTACACCCCAGCACTCCCCTGCCCCCCACCGGCCTTTCAGTTTTTGTTGGAAATTAACAGGGTAATTTTGAGACACAAACTGGAAGCAATCTATGAGTATGGAGGAGGGTTATTTTGTCCTACCTCCTGGCTCTTGTACCCTACAAAAAACACCTAAACACATTTTGGGCAGGAAGAAGTTTCCAAAATGTCATTTGATTTTGTAGAATAGGAAATTGGGTTAAGTTTTTCCATCTCTGTCAAATGCTGCAGAAAACACACTGTCAGAAGTGTAGCTTGAAGTGGTGGCGCACGCTTGTAATCCCCGCGCTTGGGAGGCCGAGACAGGAGGATCACACAGGTTCGAAGCCAGCCTCAGTGTTAAGTAAAATAAAAAATTATGCGAGTAAAATAAAAAATATATGAGTACGGCGGAGTGTAGAAAACACGAGAGAGGTCCGGTACACGCGGCATGTAAAGTTTTAATTGCACGGCTCTCCCGGGGATCAGGGTGAGGCACCGTGGGGACTGCGCGCCTGTCCAAGCTAGAGGAGGTGGGCTCTCCTTTTCAAGGTATGCATCTCGAGAGATGGAGAGATAGAGGGTTTACTCACGGGAACGCCCAATTCTCGCGGGCGTTTCGGCCCCCCCTTGCCCATGCAGAGGTCATGTGACACAAAGTCACACGAGTGCAGGACCCAACTTATCACTCAGCTACTTAGGTTTTCAGCAACTTAGACTCTGTTTCCAAATAAAGTATAAAACAGGTCTGGGATATAGCCCAGAGGTAGAAAAGGCCCCTTCCATCCTCAGTACAACAAAAAAAAACCTTCAGAAGTATGTAGTTAGCCAGGCATGGTGGAACACACTTGTAATCCCATCATTTGGGAGGCTGAGACAGGAGGCTCTGGGCAGCCTCACTAGGTGAGGCTCTTTGCAACTCAGTGAGACCCTGTTTCAAAAAATAAAGAATAAAAAATAGGGCTGAGGGTGTAGCCAGAGGTAGAATGCCCCTGGGTCCTATCTCCAGTAATACTACTACTAAAAAAAAAAAGTGTGTAATATCCCTTTCTGATCTGAGCACTGGGGAAAGAGGCCAGGTAGTGTGAACCTAGGAAAATATAAAACACATTTTTATAAATAGAGTAACATTACCTGTGTGCATTCCAGACAATCTATGAATCGAATTAACTCATGTAGAGAATTTCTAGGTTATCACTGTTAAGTTCTGGATCTGGTCTGCATCTCTTGAAAATCTGGAAGAAAATATCTTGAAAAAATATGAATACATTCTGTATTGTAAAAATCACTTGTTCTTTGAATAAGGAGAAAAAAATAAAATGCTGATGACTGTTAATTTCCAACCGTGGTAGCCTGAGAGTACCTACTCTACTTTCAGGAATTCAGCCAAAGCCTCTGCTAACTCAGAGGACTATTTGTTTCTCCCCAGCAACTGTTTTCGGTGCCCTTTGAATGTTTACCTGCTTGCTTCTGGCTATTCTTATATTTATTTTTTAATTAATTAATTTTTTTTTTTTCAGAACAGAGGCACTCTACCTCCAAGCTAGCCCCATTTTTTATTCTTTATTTTGAAACAGAGTCTCACTGAGTTGCAAAGGGCCTCATTAAATAGCTGAGGCTGTCAGGCCGGGCGTGGTGGCGCACGCTTGTAATCCCCGCGCTTGGGAGGCAGAGACAGAAGGATTGCACAGGTTCGAAGCCAGCCACGCGCGCTGGCTTAGGAGACCCTATTTCCAAATAAAAAAATGTAAAAATAGTTCTGGGAGTGTAGCCCGGAGGTAGAAGGGCTTCCAGGAACCCCAGTACCACCAAAAAAAAAAAAAAAAAAAAGCTGAGGCTGTCTGTGAACCACAATCCTCCTGTCTCAGCCTCCCAAATGCAGGGATTACAAGTGTGTGCCATGGCATCTGGCTGCTTTTGGCTATTCTTTTAAAAAACAGAAAGAGGAACAATTTAATTTTCTTTCTTTCTTTCTTTCTTTCTTTCTTTCTTTCTTTCTTTCTTTCTTTTTGTGGTACTGGGAATGGAAACCAGGGGCAATTTGCTTTTTGGCCACACCCCCAGACTATTTTTAATTTTTTTTGTGTGTGTGGGTCTGGGGATGGAACCCAGGGGCATTCGACCTCTGAACTACACCCCCTGCACTATTTTTTATTCTTTATTTTGAAACAGGGTCTCACTAAGTTGCAGAGGGCCTCACTAAGTAGCTGAGGCTGTCCGCGAACTGGGATCCTCCTGTCTCAGCCTCCTGAATGCTGGGATTACAAGCATGCGCCACCACGCCTGGCTCTATTTTAAAATTTTTATTTGGAAACAGGGTCTCACTAAGTTGCTGAGAGCCTCACTAAGTTCCTGAGGCTGGCTTTGAACCTGCGGTCCTCCTATTTCAGCCTCCCAAGAACTGGGATTTCAAGCATGCACCACCAAACCCGGCATGAAGAATATTTGTAAGTATTAAAAACAGAGGGAGAGCCAGGTACAGTGGCACACACTTGTAATCCCAGCAACTCGGGAGGAGGCAGGAGGATTGCAAGATTGAGGCCATCTCAGTTTCTTCGTGTCTGGTACTGGGGATTAAACCCAGGAGCATTCTACCTCTAAGCTCTACCCGCAGCCCTTTTGATTTTGAAAAGGGCCTCGCTAAATTGCTGAGACTGGTCAGGAGCCTGCGGTCCTCCTCTCTTCAGCCTCCCGAGCACAGGGATCCTAAGTGTGTGAACCATCTTCATCTCCTTGGACATCACTGGCCGTGCTAAGTGCTTGGCGGAGGGTGGGGCTTGCTGAGTCACCTGTGGCCCTTCCTTGGGGACCATTGCCTCGGGCAATTCCTCCAGGGGTTGGTGGTGAATTAATTTCTCATAGTCTTCACTTGGTCACTTGTGACTTTATGGCCATGTGACCCACCTGCTATTTCCGCATCCAGTCAGCATGCTCAATGAGGGTTGACTTGTCTTCAGAAGAAACTTCTACACTTATTCTGAAACGGATCGTTTAGTTTATTTGCCTTCTTTGCACACCCCTCTCTCCACCCCAGGTGACACCTAGCTCCTGGGCTGGGACAGATGCCCCTCTTGGTTCTCCGTGTACTTTCTTCTGCTACATTTACTTTATGGTTTTGTCATGAGTTCTTCCTGTGCCTCTTTCGCCCTGAGGACAAGGAACTGTGGATTCTAGCTTTGTATCACTAGTATTTGGTACAAATTAGGCATTGAATAATTTTTTTGGGGGGAGGTGGTACTGGGGATGGAACCCTTCTACCTCCGGGCTACACTCCCAAAACTATTTTATATATTTATATATTTGGAAACAGGGTCTTTTAAGCCAGCGAGGCTGGCTTCGAACCTGCGCGATCCTCCTGTCTCCGGCTCCCAAGCACGGGGATTACAAGCGTGTCCCACCATGCCCAGCTGAATACATTTTTATTAAAAGGATGAGCCAGGTATGGTGGTGCACGCTTATAATCCCAGCATTTGGGAGGCTGAGACAGGAGGATCCGGGGTCACGACCAACCTCAGCTACTTAATGAGGCCCTTTGTAACTCAGTGAGACCCTGTTTTAAAATAAAGACTAAAAAATAGGGCTGGGGCTGTATCTTGGAGGTAGAATGCCTCTGGGTTCCATCCCCAGTACCAAAAAAAAAAAAAAAGAAAGAAAGAAAAAAGAAAACATTTCTATAATTTTTAAGGAAGCAACATAAATTGCTTTATTATACACAATAAATGAGAAACTTATTACAGGTACTTGAAAATAACATTTTGGCATTAAATGTGAAGTAGTTTGGTGAATAATATTTCATTGTTCTGCTAACCTCAGTCAAGACTTGCAGTGTTGCCAGGCGTGGTGGACCACACTTGTAATCCCAGCATTCGGGAGGCTGAGACAGGAGGATTGCAGTTCACAGACAGCCTCAGCTGTCTTTTGACTTTGCAACTCAGACCGTTTCAAAATAAAGAATAAAAAATAGGGCTGGGGGTATAGCTCAAAGATAGAATGCCCCTGGGTTCCATCTCCAGTATCACGTACACATGCACGCATGCACGCACGCGTGCGTGCGCACACACACACACACACACACACACACAAGAAAAAATTAAAAATCTTGCAGTGTCTACTACTACAGCCTCAGCACCCTAAAAGTAGCTTTAATGATGTATACAAACAGATGTCCACTGGGGCTTTGCTATGAAGTGCTATTTTTTAGAGCTCTGCTACCTATTAGTTTAATTAATTTAACATTTCTATTTCACGTGATAGAAATTAAAAGTTCACTCAAAAAATGAAAAGGAAGAAGCTCAAGGCAAAAATGAAGATATTTGGTATCAACGAAGAGATGAGTCTAGAAGCTTCTTTTCCACAATGGGGATTAACAAAGTGAAAATGAAAAAAATAATAAAACAATCTTCCATGTTAACAAAGTTCCCAGAAAGCAAAAGCTCACTAAAGGCATTGATGGTGGTGGATGGATTAATAGAGAGAACCAGGCCCCGGTTCTCCCCGCCGCTCAGCCTCCGGGGAATACCCAAGGGTTTCCCTTCCTCCTCCCCTACTTAACTCTGTTAGGAAAACAATTTGATTTTCTACCAAGTTTTGAACAGTGAGTGGGTTTCATCCTTCTTGTTACACATTCGTGCCAACTTTGGGGTGTGGGAATATGCCCTGGAACTAAATTTCTCCTTCCTTCAAGGAACAAAACAGTAAGTCCCAGGAAGCACAGGCGCCGCGGGGCTCGGTGCCCCTCGTGTTATCGGGGTCCTCTAACCTCCACCTCTCAGGCTGGGGGATACGGTGGTGAGCCTCTTTGCAGACCCACGGCACCTGATGGGGATTGGGCCGGTACTGGTTGTTAATAATACTGACCTCGGTCAGCTACAAGTTAGCTGTTAACCCAGCTAAACATGAAAAGTTAAAGTTGGAAAGAGAACCCTATATTGAATACCAAGTACACAAAAGAGTTGTAGTCCACGGCCTCCAGACTCTACGGGTGAGTTTATATAATAACTTACAGCAGATAGAGATTTTTTTAAAAAGGTTAAAACTCCCCCAAGGACACAGGAGGATGGTACAGTCCTTTCGTCAAAGACGGCATATACCACCTGACCCCTGACTTTGTTAACCAAGTAACACAGCTTGGCTTGCACGGGAGATAATGGGCGGGCCTACACCTACCTCAGGCCAAGGGCAGGTAAAAAGACTTTTGGTTAAGCAGGATGGGACATAGTGAATCCTTATAAAAACTGTTCTATGCCCAAAAACGTCGGTGTCTTACTTTCAAGGCACTCCACTGCATTCCTCTGATGCAGTGCTTTATTGTTCTGTCCCTTCTTTCTACCTTTGTAATGATAAAAATTTGCTTAAGCTTGCAGCAGTATAGTTCTGGCTGGCTTTTTTTTTTTTTCTCCTAAGCTAGGTACGAATAAGAACCCACATCCATATCTCAAATCGTTACAGCACCCATCACGGGAAATGGAAAACCTGCAGTTTTCTGCAGGTTTGCCAGCTGCTTCTCCTTATGCCTCCCCAGTGAGAGCACCTCCAGAGGAAGGCAAGGTAGGGAGGAGGAGAAGCCATCGCTCCTCTAAGGCAGGAGGAGGTGGACCAATATTGAGGCAGAAGACAGTTTCTTTCGTTTCCTGCCAGCCTCTCACAGGGGGTCTGCAGGAGACCAAGGCCATCCGTGACAGTGACTTGACTTGTGGACTCGCTGAAGCCAGCAAGACTCTTGCTCCCTGACCTTCCAGGGCATTGGAAAGTACCTCATTTCTCCCCATTTTCCACCTCCTGGAGGAGCTGTGCCCAACCCCAACGCTGAGGGAATGAGTTAATTTTCCAACCAATAATGTAAACCAGTAACCAGAATGGCTTTTTTTTTCTTTTCAGTACTGGGGGTGGAACCCAGGGGCACTCTACCTCCAAGCTACACTCCAGCCCTATTTTTTAGTCTTATTTTTTAAACCAGGTCGCACTGAGTTGCAAAAATGCAAAGATCCTCACTAAGTAGCTGAGGCTGTCTGCGAACCGTAATCCTCCTGTGTTAGCCTTTCGAATGCTGGGATTACAAGTGTCTGCCACCATGCCTGGCTCCAGAGTGGCTTCTAAATTGATCAAACAGCAGATTTCTTGGTATACCCTTGGTATTTGGTGGTTTGCTTTTTTTTTTTGAGCCATCCCCGTCATGGGGAAGTGTCCATTTCTCAACTCAGGATCTGCAGGGTCTTTGGCTTCTATAAGAGAAAAGAATTGCCATGTGCATGGAGACAGAGGTTTATTTAGAAAAAATTAAGAAATACACATTCAAGGGAGAATGCGGGCCACCTCTAGAGTGAGAGAGAGCAGCCTTTGTGGTTTCATGACTCTTCTCTTATAGGGACTATCATGAGAGGTGGGTAGATGGTGACCGTGTGAGCTTGATTCTTTTAATGTATCAGACCTTTTAAGAATTTGGTCCTAAACTGGGCATGGTGCCACACGCTTGTAATCCCAGTACTTGGGAGGCCGAGACAGGAGGATTGTAGGTTCGAGGGCAGCCTCAGCAAGTAGTGAAACTCTCACCAGCCACCTGAGACCCTGTTTCCACCTATGTCGGGAATCCAGCCCGACAGCTGACGGGGCTTGGAGAGATGATGAGTACCGACGACTCGAACACAAACCTACGAGCCGGGAGTCAAGTCAAGCGAGATCTCATCTATTTCTCTCCAAGCAGTCCTATATATAGCACCAAGCCACGAGGGGAATTTCCATGAGAAATAGCCTAGCCTATCCGGGATAAAGATCACTAGCACGTAGTTTGCAGCCAATCCCAGGCCAGTACATGAGCCATTCATGTGTGCGGAAAGCTCCTTTAAAGGTAGAAAGGGAAAAACCCGCTCAGTCTCCCCACCCATAATGAATGGGGAAACCACGCCTTCCTAGCTTCCTCCAGGCGCCATCTTGACCTTTTTTTACTGAATCACTTTACTTAAAGTTTTGCCTTAGGCCGTAGGCCTCTCAGGCCGAATCTCCTTAGGCGCTGTATAGACACACCCCATCACACCTAGAATAACAAAATAGAGCTGGGGGTGCAGAATGCCCCTGGGTTCAATCCCCAGTACACACAAAGAATTTAGTCCTAGACTGCTCTTATCAGTCCAACTTACATTCTGTAGGCTAACAAATTTTATGCACCAATTAGCTGGAAATATTACTGTACACAATATTTACTGGATTTTTTTAGGACTTAAGGTCTGAAGGAAAACAGACTTTCAGGGTGAAAATGAGGCCCATTGTGGAGATTTTAGATTTAAAAGCTACAGTCTTTGTCATCTTCCCTGTTTACCTCCTTTCTATCTAATTACTTTTATTTCTCCTATCCTGCTTCATCCCCCCAAGAAAGGACCCTTACCAAAACAAATGAAAGTGCCATCACTCTTATTTAGATATTTTCATTTATTTTATCTCTAATCTTTGTCATTATTTCTTCCTTTGCACCCGAATTCTGACAGAGGGCGATTAGTTTTAGAGAAAGCGAAGACAGGTAGGGAGGCTGCTTAAATCTCTCCCACATCTGGCTCGAGGGAAAACTCGCGCATCCTTCCAGTTTATGAAACAGGCGTCGGATCTTTATTAAACTGGCCAGCAGAAGAAGGTCCTCTTCACTCAGGTACCGGAGGACCGGGATCTCCTCGGGGTGGGGGAGCTTGTTGGTAAGAAAAAGAAGGGAAGCTTAGTCTCGGATGGCAATGGGAGCATTGGGACAGGGTGGGTTGAAAGAACCAAGGCCGGTGGCATTCTTTTTATTTATTTATTCATTCATTTTTGGTACCGAGGATTGAACCTGGGGTATTCTACCTCTGAGGTACACTCCCAGCCCTTTTTTTTATTCTTTTTTTTTTTTTTTTTTTGCGGTACTGGGGATGGAACCCAGGGCCATTCTACCCTCGAACTACACCCCCAACCCTATTTTTTATTCTTTATTCTGAAACAGGGTCTCACTGAGTTACAAAGGGCCTCACTAAGTAGCTCAGGCTGTCCTTGAACCGAGACCCTCCTGTCTCAGCCTCCCAAATGCTGGGATTACAAAGTGTGCGCCACCACGCCCAGTTTATTCTTTATTTTGAAACAAGGTCTCACTCAGTTGCAGAGGGCCTCACTAAGTAGCTGAGGCTGGCTGCAAACTGCCACCCTCCTGTCTCAGCCTCCCACCACTATATTTTATTCTTTATTTTGAAACAGGGTCTCACTAAGTTGCTGAGGCTGACCGTGAACCTGCAATCTTCCTGTCTCGGCCTCCCAAATTCTGGGATTACAAACGAGCATCCCCCCCCCCCCAACTGGGTGATATTATTCTTATTGGAATCAGGAAATAAATGCTTACATGCTGTGAATCTGAGGGAACCACTTGGAATTTGAATGATCTAAAAAGCTTAGTTTATCCAGATCACTTAACCAGTATCTACTGAAAGCAGTGCAGAGTTGCCTCAAGCATAGGACTTTCGCTCTGATGAGTGCTAGTCCAGAGGCTGAGTGCCCCCTAGGAGAGGCCCCAGAGGGCCTGTTTTCCCAGAGAAGGTGAACCGAAGGGAGTGACCGAAACACCCTTTCCTTCTCCTCCAGGAGGACATTCCCAAGGACTCTTTCCCTAAGCCTGCACTGACCTCTGCCCCTCCCACCTCCTCATGGTCTTTGATTCTTCAAGGTGGCCATCAGCTCCTGGCAGCTGCAGAAAAGATCTGCCAGGACAGCCTTGCCTGAGCTTTTCCACCATGTGCAGCTTCAGGGCTGCCTGTGAGGAGCCATTAGCCTCTGCAGGGCACGCCAGCCAGAGGCCGGCAGAAGCCGGGGCTTCCCTTACCTGCAAAGGATGCAAGGACTTACAGTATCCCTCTGCGTCTACATAGAAAGGAAAGGAGGAAGGGAAGAGAATGGGGTGGACAACACAAGCGCAGATCAGGATCTTCCACCTCCTGTTTAACTTGAATCTCATGGGAAATGGTTTTGGAGATTAGAGCAATGATCTTTGTAATAAGAAAGAGCTCATTGGTGGGGATATTTTTTTTTTTTTTTTTTTTTGCGGGTCCGGGAATGGAACCCAGGGGCATTCGACCGCCAAGTTACACCCCCAGCCCTATTTTTTATTCTTTATTTTGAAACAGGGTCTCACTGAGTTGCAAAGGGCCTCACTAAGTAGCTGAGGCTGTCCACGAACCGTGATCCTCCGGTCTCGGCCTCCTGAATGCTGGGATTACAAGTGTGCGCCACCACGCCCAGCTGGTGGGGATAATTTTAAGGGAAATACCAAAGACCAAAAAAGCAGATGTGACCATATCTGCAAAAAGATAAGTGGCCAAATGAAAGCCCTGGCCCAGAACACACACTCGGAGCTCCAAGTCAGCCGAGGCAAGAGGTGGGAGGGTCTCTAAGGCAGAGGTAGCACCATGGGTTGGGAGGCAGCCCCCTCGCTGTGGCTTTGTGTGAGCACCGTGCCCACGGGCCAGCACCCACCGGGCTCTGCAGCTAGCCTACCCTGCAATGGCACATGCCTCTGCTCCCCAGTATCCAGAAGCCAACTTCAGTGAGTAGACATGCAGGAAAATAAAAAATACAAAATGAACCAGACGTGATGGTGCATGCTTGCAACTCAGTATTTGGGAACGTGAGATAAGAGGTTCTCTGTAGTTTAGTGAAATCTTCAATTTAATGAGAACTCGCTTCAAAATGGAAAGTAAAAGCCGGGCGTGGTGGCGCACGCTTGTAATCCCAGCACTTGGGAGGCTGAGACAGGATGATCGCAGTTCGCAGACAGCTTCAGCTACTTATAGTGAGGTCCTCTGCGATTCAGTGAGACCCTGTTTCAAAATAAAGAATAAAAAATAGGGCAGAGGGTGTAGCTTGGAGGTAGAATACCCCAGGGTTCCAACCCAAGTACTGCAAAAAGAAAGAAAGAAAGAAAAAGAAAGAAAGAAAGAAAGAAAGAAAGAAAGAAAGAAAGAAAGAAAGAGGACTGAGGGAATATAGCTCAGAGATAGAATGCTCCTGGTTTCAATTCTCAATATAAAAAGAATATGCAACTGAGAATCACCAAATATCTGAAGCTATAGAAGAGAAATACCAGATTAACTATATAATATCAAAGAAACTAATATCCAAGGTCAAGGAATTAATAGGCAAAGGTAAACACTAGGACACACATACTTCCCCATAGTTATGTTCCAAGGAATTTGAAAGAATATTATTGTCAAGAAAAAGAAATGACTAGAGAGAAGATTTGGAATTTAATTCTATACATACAGAAAAAAGGATATTAAAAATTTAAGACTAGCCTTTAAACTGTAGTGTATTAAAAGACTGAGTCTGGGAACCAGGCGTGGTGACACATGCTTGTCATTCCAGCATTTGGGAGGCTGGGACGGGAGGATCACAGTTCATGGACAGCCTCAGCTACTTAGTGAGGTCCTTTGCAACTCAGTGAGACCCTGGTTCAAAATAAAGAATAAAAAATAGGAGCCGAGTGTGGTGGTGCACGCTTGTAATCCCCGCGCTTGGGAGGCTGAGACAGGAGGATCGCACAGGTTCGAAATCAGCTTCAGCTACTTAGTGAGGCTCTCAGCAATTTAGTGAGACCCTGTTTCCAAATAAAATATAAAATAGGGCTGGGAGTATAGCCCGGAGGTAGAAAGCCTCTGGGTTCCACACCCAGTACCACACACACACAAAAAAATAGGGCTGGGCGTGTAGCTGGTAGAATGCCCCTGGGTTCTCTATTAGGTCGGGGCAGTGGCGTTGGCAGCCCCCACCCCTGGAAGTTCCAGTTGGCTGATGCATGTAACTGCAGTTAAACAACAATGGCCTAAGCGCCCTGTCCGATGCGGACAACTGCAAACACACGTCACCCAATTCTTGACACAGGTGTCGCCAAGTTCCAAGAACTTGGATACGGACCACTGCTTAAGTAACAACAACCTACCTGCCCGTAAAGCCCCCAACTCCTCTCTCTCCCCTTCCCTCAAGAAACAGCTCCATAAAAATTATCAACCTGCTGGCCCTAGGCAGGCACTTCACTGGACCCACCTTGGGGTGGGTGAGCCTCGCCCAGGAGTGCAGAATAAAGTGCCTCTTGCTTTTTACTTGGCCTGCGTGTTTCATTCTCTGCGTCGCAGCCTTACAGGTTCTACCCCCAGTACCACAAAAACAAAACAAAAACCCCGAGTCTGTTGGATAGCGAAAAGCAACAAAATCCAGCTATTTGCTGTTTGCAAGAGACCTGTGGAACTCACAACTCTATAAAAAAGAAGCCGAGCATGGTGGCGCACACTTGTAATCCCAGTGCTTGAGGGGCTGAGACAGGAGGATCACGGTCCGTAAACAGCCTCAGCTACTTAGTGAGGCCCTGACTCAAAATTTAAAAAATTGGGGTGGAGGTGTAGCTTGGGGGTAGAATGCCCCTGGGTTCAACCTCCTGTATAACACACACACACACACAGCACACACATACACACACACACACACACACGCACACACACGCACACACACACACGAAAGGCAAAAGATGAAAAAAAAATAGGTAACAAGTAAATGGTAACAAAAAGGAAGCAGGTTGTCACTGAATGGAAGACCATTAAGCAAAGCCATTCTCAGGGAGGAATGACATACGGTGACAGTATCACCAAATTTTTTTTTTTTTTTGTCAAGATAAAAGCAAAGCACAGACTGTGCCCTGATCCCACGATGTGCACAGACACATACCCGGTGTGCACGGTGGAAGGGAGCGGCCCAGGGGAGGAAGAGACGGCTCATGGACGGTCCTCCACATCCCTGACCTCTGAGCCCCGGAGCTTCGAACCTAACACGGCAAAGCTTGATGGAGAGACTGGAAAAGTGGACAAACTCACAATCATCTTGAAAGACCTTCATACATTTCTTAGAAATAAACCAATGCTATGAAAAGAAAAGGCTAATGAGAAGAGTGTAAGGAGAATAACTAGACATAATTATTACTTGGATTGGGTACAAGAGGCAGACAAGGGTGCTCACCGCGAGCAGATGTGAGGGGGTGGCGCGCGCTGTGTCTTGGTGCTAGATGAGCTGAGTGGTTGTGAAACAAAGGAGGAGGAAGAGAGCTACTCCAAAGTTTTTGTCCCATGCATCTGAAAGATCGCACTTGTCACTTTCTTTTCTTTCTTTCTTTTTCTTTTTTCTTTTTGGCACTGGGGATCGAACCTAGAGGCATTCTACTTCTGAGCTAAACCTCCAGCCCGATTTTATTTCTTATTTGGAAACAGGGTCTCAGTGAGTTGCAGAGGGCCTCGCTAAGTTGTCGAGGCTGGCTTCGAACCTGCGATCCTCCTGTCTCAGCCTCCCAAGTACTGGGATTACAAGTGTGCACCACCACGCCCGGCTTGCAGCCACCATTTTCTGAGAGAGAGAAGACTGAGGTGGGAAGGCGCTTTGAAATCATGTTTTGCTATGTTAAGTTCTTAACGCCCCCTTGGGCATCAAATGAGAATGATGAATTGGAATCAGAGATCTGCAAGCCTGGAGTTCATGGGGGAAATTACTTGAAAGTATAAATTAAAGGGTCGTCTGCAGGTAGATGTTACTTAGGGACACTGCAATCACTTGGGGAGCTGGGATAGCCAGCAGAGCCCACAGGAGAGGCAGCGGGAGGGTAAGAAAAGGGGGTGGTGAAGAGGAATCAGGAGGAGAAAGAGGAGGAGGAAGAAGAGGAGGAGGAGGGGGAGGAGGAAGAGGAGGAGGAGGGGGAGGAGGAAGAGGAGGAGGAGGAGGAGGAGGAAGAGGAAGAGGAGGAGGAGGAGGAGGAGATAAAAAAGAGAACAGCCTGTGAGGTATAAGAAAAATCAAGGGAGGGAGCATGCTATAAGCAAGAGACATGCTTCCAGCAGAAGGAAGTGATCAGCTGTGACCACCACTGCTGGGAGGCCATTCAGCTTAGCATAAATTAGCTACAGGAAGTATGAAATGCCATGCAGCAGTTTAAAGGGGAAACAGACGTCCAACATCCCAGGGCATGTCAACATGGATAACAGTGTTGTGGGAACCACACCAAATAGAAACCCTTCCTGACAGGACAGTCAGTGTGGCAGGATCCAGTTTATTTATTTATTTATTTTGCGGTACTGGGATGGAACCCAGAGGAGTTCTACTTCTGAGCGACACCCCCAGCCCTATTTTTTATTCTTTATTTTGAAACAGGGTCTCACTGAATTGCAAAGGTCCTCCCTAAGTAGCTGAGGCTGTCTGCGAACTGCGATCCTCTGTTCTCAGCCTCCCTAATGCTGGGATTACAAGCGTGCGCCACCATGCACAGCTATCCAATTTTTTAAAGGATATATATGAATACTTTATAAATACATGGGAAAAACCCAGGTGTATGTGGTGGCATACATCTGTCATCCTGGTATTTGGGAGACTGAGAGAGGAGGATCGCAGGTTCAAAGCCAGCCTCAGCAACTTAGTGAGACCCTGTTTCCAAATAAAAAATAAAGTTGCTGGGCATGGTGGCACACACTTGTAATCCCAGCTTTTGGGAGGCTGAGACAGGAGGATTGCTGTTTGCGGACAGCCTCAGCTACTACTTAGTGAGGCCCTTTGCAACTCAGTGAGAACTTGTTTCAAAATAAAGGATAAACTGGGCATGGTGGCGCACGCTTGTAATACCAGCATTTGGGAAGCTGAGACAGGAGGATCCTGTCAGCCTCAGCTACTGAGTGAGGACCTTTGCAATTCAGTGAGACCCTGTTTCAAAATAAAGAATAAAAAATAGGGCAGGGGGTATAGCTCAGAGGTAGAATGCCCCTGGGTTCCATCTCCAGTACTACAAAATAAATAAATAAATAAATAAATAAATAAATGATTAAATAATAGGGCTGGGGTGTGGCCTAGATGTAAAATGCACCTGGGTTTCATTCCCAGTATCAAAAAGGAAAAAAAAAAAAAAGAAAAGTAAAAAACAAAATAGGTTTGGGGGTGCAGCCTGGAGGCAGAATGCCCCTGGGTTTCATCTTCAGTACCCCTAAATACATACATACACACATATATACATACAAGGAAAGTAAAAACGCCAAATGTTGGATGGCAATTACTTTAGGAAGGGGGTTAGAAGTGACGAGAGGAAAGGTCTTTTTTTACCTCTATATTTCCATATTAATTGATTTTTCTATATTATTTGAATCTTTTTCTATAATGCTTCAGTCTTCAATATGAGACTACATTCTCATATTCAGGTTTTTTAATTTTTCAAGAAACCAAAGAAAGGGTGGTTGTGAGAACAAGGAGGAGCGGGAAGCGTTTTAACCACAGTTCTTCCTTTTGCATCAGAATGATTCTGTTTCCTGATTACAATTCGTTCCTAAGGCGGGAGGAGGAAGGGGGCATTTTTATGTCCTGGGAAAGAACGCATTTCCCGTGAGCGTCATGTTCCGGGAGGAGGCCGTGCTGTGCATTCTAACCAGGAAGGGGGCTGGTCCGCAGCCTGCACGTCTGCCTGATGGTGGCTGCAACAGTGCTCGGCACACTAAGACCCTCTTTTATGGTGGATGAATCTGAAGTCTTGCTTTTGTTTGCTGTTCACGAGATAGTCTGACTGTGCTGAGTATTGAGATCATATTTCTTTCTTTCTTTCTTTCTTTCTTTCTTTTCTTTTTTTTTTTTTTTTTTTTTTGCAGTACTGGGGTTGGATACCAGGGGCCTTCGACCTCTGAGCTACACCCCCAGCCCTATATTTTTATTATTTATTTTGAAACAGGGTCTCACTGAGTTGCAAAGGGCCTCACTAAGTAGCTGAGGCTGGCTGTAAACCGCAATCCTCCTGTCTTGGCCTCCCAAATGCTGGGATTACAAGCGTGCGCCACCATGCCTGGCTGAGATAACATTTCTACATACTTAAAAATATAGGCTTGAGCCGGGCATGGTGGCGCACACTTGTAATCCCCATGCTTGGGAGGCTGAGACAGGAGGATCGTGCAGGTTCAAAGCCAGCCTCAGCTACTTAGTGAAGCTCTCAGCAACTTAGCGATACCCTGTTTCAAACCAAAATTAAAATATAAAATAGGTCTGGGAATGTAGTCTGGAGGTAGAAGTCAGTCCCCTGGGTTCCATCCCCAGTACCACCAAAAAAATAAAGAAATATACATATATATGTATATATAGCATATTATATATATATATATATATATATATATATATATATGCTATATATATACACATACACATACATATATACACACACACACACTTCTAGCTGGGTCAGGTGGCAAACACCAATAACCCCAGTATTTGGGAGGCAGAGACAGAAGGATCATATGTTTGAGACCAGCCTCTTCAACTTAGTGAGCCTCTAAGCAACCTAGGGAGTCCCTGTTTGGGAAAAGCAAATAAAAAAGTCTAGGAGTGTAGCTCAGAGGTAGAATGTCTCTGAGTTCAGTCCCCAGTATAAATAAATAAGTAAATACGTATATATATATATATACATACATACAGGCTTTTTAGAAGTTGAAACCATCTTCGAAGTTTGGAACTACTCTTCTAGAAATGGATTAAGCTAGGCATGGTGGTGCACGGCTGTAATTCTAGTACTTGGGAGGCTGAGACAGGAGGATTGCAGGTTCGAAGCCAGCCTCAGCAACTTAGTGAGATTTTCTGCAACTTAGCGAGACCCTGTTTCCAAATAAAAGAATAAAGTAGGTCTGGGATTATAGCTCAGAGGTAGAATGCCCCTGGGTTCCATCCCCAGCACCACCAAAAATAGCATCAGACAAAGATCCTTAGGGTTTAGGGGACTTTAAACACATTGTATATGTGCTTCATTTGTGTTTCTATATCTACCATTTACTGAGTATTTATTTGGTGCTAAATGCTATGCTTATTACTTTGCATTTTCGTTGACACTTCACAGTATCTGTGAGGTAGGAACCATTACCTTGTTTTATTGATGAGAGACTGAAGTGTTCAAGTCTATTTTTTTTTTTTTTTTTTTTTTTTTTTTGGTTCTGGGCATGGAACCCAGGGGCATTCTACCTCCAAGCTACACCCCCAATCCTATTTTATATTCTTTATTTTGAAACAGGGTCTCACTGAGTTACAAAGGGTCTCACAAAGTAGCTGAGGCTATCCCCGAACCGCGATCCTCCTGTCTCAGCCTCCCGAATAATGGGATGACAATGTGTGCCACCATGCCCGGCTTCAATGCTTTAAACTATTTTTAAAAATGCTCCTACCTTCACTTTGGTTCCAACACTGATTCTTGCCTGTTGGCCCATTGCTAGAAAAGTGATGGAAATCTTGTCTTGTTCTATGATGCGAATTCCAACGTAACGGTTCAAAGCCAGAAAGATAGGTTTAAATGAAACGAAGGGTGAGGAACTGATGGTGCTTGACCAGTTCCAAGCTCTTATTCGATTGCCATCTTGATCTGAATATTGACCTCCCAAGATGTTGACGTACACCCTGGGTGGGGGGGGAATCAAAATCATAAATGGAAACGCTGGACTTTGGTGCTGGGATTAGCCCTGTCACTTGCTAACCAAGGAGAGTATCAATTTCTGCTAGCTCATTTGCATGCTGGAGGTAATCTCAGCAGCAGTAACACTAAAACTGACTCCCACACTGATTTAAAGTACTGGGTCTGATTAGAGACCATCCTGATAAACCAAGGTGGTTCCAGAGAGGGGCTGACAGGGTGGAGGAGGAGCAGGGCAGGCTTCATCTACAAAAGAGGGCACACAGTAGAGGAGGCTGATTCTAAAGGAGGGGAGGCCAGTGGTTAGATTTTACCAGAACAAAATGAAGACCTGTGGATAAATTCTGGAGAAGGCAGCCTCAGTATGAGAAAGCTATTTTCTTTTCTTTTGTACTTTTCTTTTTATTTCTTGAGGAACTGGGAATGGAACCCAGAGGCATTCTATCTCTGAGCTACATCCCAAGTCCTATTTTTTATTCTTTATCTTGAAACAGGGTCTCACTAAGTTGTGGAGGGCCTAAGTATCTGAGGCTGCCCTTGAAGCGCAATCCTCCTGTTTCAGCCTCCCCCAATCCTGGGACTACAAGCCTGCACCACCATGCCCAGCTTGAGAAAGCTATTTTCTAACAGTGCCCACCAACTGGGAGCCGATATCTTTTCAGAAGGTGTCTTAGCAGAGCTGAGTGTGGACAGGCAATGCCCAGAGAGTATCCCTGAGATCACCGCGTTGGAGAAGGCCCTATACTGGGCCGAGGCAGGAGCCAGTCCTCTCCAATCTCCGTGTGGCCAGTGTCCTGCATTTACCTATAGTCCATATGAGTTTAGCACTGCCCAGTCTAAGATCTGGTCACACTAGTGACCATGCCTTTTGACTTAGTTACCTCCTTCTCATCCTCCCTTACCTTCTTTCAACTGAAATCACCATCCAGAACTGGAGGAGAGTTCTGGGTATATAGCAAGTTGGCATAGTTTGGCCCAGCGCAATGGCTCAAGTCTGTGATTCCAGTATTTGGGAGGCTGAGACAGGAGGATCAAAGGTTTGCAACCACCTTTAGCAAATCAATGAGGCCCTCAGCAACTTAGCTAGACCCTGTCTCAAAGGTAAAAATAAAATAAAATAGAGCTAGGGGTGTAGCTCTGAGGTAGAAAGGCCCTGGGTTCAATCTCCAGTATTCCAATAAATAAATAAATAAATAAATAAGAAAAATAAGGAAAGAGAAAAAATTGGCACAATTTGATAATAAATTATTTTTAAAATTATGACTTGCCAATGACAGCCTCCCGGAATCATATAACTAATATCTCATTTCCCCTGGTCTTATTGGATCTGGAAGGAGGGAGATTTACTTTTATCTCGAAATGTGAGTGAAGATAATATTTAGCTAGAATTAAATCTAGGAAAACAAGTACTTTATTTTAGTAAGCATTCTATAAGTCTATACCATGTACAGATATGCTACTGTATAATGATAAAGACTCGGGATGTACCTCAACGAACTTCAGTCCAGGAGAGGAAATGGGTAGAAGAAGCTGAGTCTCCATGAAAAAAAAAAAAGCTTTTTAATCTAGAAATCAATTAACATGTGGGATAATTTTTTCCTGTGTCTGGTCCTCAGAATTGAACCTATGGGTACTCTACCACTAAACTGCACCCACAGTCCTTTTTATTTTTTATTTTGAAACAGGATCTCACTATGTTGCCGATGTTGGCCTCAAACTTGTGATCTTCCTGTCTCAGCTTGCCAGATACTGAGATTAAAGGCATGTGTCACTGTGCTTGGCTGGGTGGTAATTATTACATAACTGATAGGTCAGGTGCCTCCCTTCTTCCCGCAGGACCCCTCAGCAGGGACAGGAGGCGGAACCCCAGAAGCCAGCGATGCCGGGAAACTCCCAACATCACGGGGCAGACTCCAGAGGTTGCAAGAGGACCGGCATTCCCACGCTGATATCTTCACCCCAAGACCCTGCCTACATAAATACCCTCACTTCCTCTCTGCTGTGACTCTGCTGACCGTGATTCTGCCGACCCTGACTCTGCTGCTCGGCCATCGGTCCTTTCCTCCCCACGGTCGGCAGACTTCGCCCAAAAGTGCCAGTTTGATTAAAGACGCCAGGTCTCACACAATAACTTGGCGGGTCCTTGCCTCCTTTGTGATCCCCAACTCAATTTCAACATTACAATAACACTCTACCAAATGTAGCATAGACTTCCTACTAAATCCTGAGGAATAAGTAGAAATTTCCAACAAGGAAATTTCTCTCCCATGAGGGTAACGGATTGACTGCTGCTTTGGATTAAAAACTCAAATAGCTCCCTGTGTCCCAACTTTCCCAGTTATTGGCGGTGTTCATACTTTACCAGTTAGTGTCAAATCTCTCAAGATGAGATTGTTGTTCATTATAGATAATTTAAAGAGAGAAAATATTTCTTTCTTGAAACATTCAAAATGTTTAAATTATACTTGAAGTTAGATTCCAAGTTTCACTTTGTCAGGCCAAATGAGATAATATGAAGTCACAGATTGTGTAGAGAGTAGCAGATCAAAAGGAGATGAGAACTTTTCTTTCTCTTTTTTTTTTCTTTATTTTTAGTAGTGGAGACAGAACCAAGGGGGAATTCTACCCCCAAGGTATACCTCCAGTTCTTTTTATTTTTTCTTTGGAAACAGGGTCTCTCTAAGTTGTTGAGGGTCTTGCTAAGTTGCTGAGGCTGGCTGCGAACCTGTGGAGGGTCTTTCTATCTTCAAGGATTTTGTTTGCCCATTGTTCTTGTCGGTTGTGGCTATCTGAAGAGTGCATCTCAAACAAGAGCAGTAACTCGGCAGGTAGTAACTGTCCACTGACAGACTATGCCCATAGTTGAGTAGTATGGCCCCATCAAGACAAAGGCTCTGTAGAGTGCCTGGGTTCCTATCCCGTGTCCCTAGAGTGACCATATTGTATAGTTCATATTTTCATATTGTTGATAAAAAGAATATGATGAGCTTTGTTTTGTATGGTTGTAAGATTTTTCTTCTGAGAAGCATATGAATTATCAAAGACCAAAAAATGACTCCGTGTTGAACATTGCTGTGTGTGTGTGTGTGTGTGTGTGTGTGTGTGTGTGTGTGTGTTACTAGGTATTGAACCCATGGCATTCTACCTCTGAGCTTCACCCCTAGCCCTATTTTATCTTATTCTGAAAGAGTCTTACTAGGTTGATGAGTCTCACTACTTGCTGAGGTTGTCCTTGAACCTGTGATCCTCCTCTCTCATCCTCTCAAGAACTCGATTACAAGCTTGTGCCACCACGCTGGCAGATGTTGCTATCTAAGGAGCACTAATTTAAATAAACCTTCTTAAATTCATTCTTATCATTTTAAAAGACAAAGAAGCTGGGAGAGATGGCACGCCTGTAATCCCAGTACTTGGGAGGCTGAGACAGGAGGATTGCAGGTTTGAGGGCAGCCTTAACCATTTAGTGAGCCTTAACTCATCAACTGAGTGAGACCCTGTTTCAAATATAAAAAGTAAAATAGGAAGCCGGGCATGGTGGCACATGCTTGTAACCCCAGCATTTGGGAGGCTGAGACTGGAGGATCACAGTTCACGGACAACCTCAGCTACTTAGTGAGGCCTTCCGCAACTTAGTGAGACCCTGTTTCAAAATAAAGAATAAAAAACAGGGAAGAAAGTGTAGCTTGGAGGTCAAATGCCCCTGAGTTCTATCCCCAGACCCTCAAAAAAAAAAAAAAAAAAAAAAAAGTAAAATAGGGTTGGAGGTATAGTTTGGAGGTAGAATGCCCCTGGGCTCAATCCTCAGTGCCACAAAAATAAAATAAAATAAAATAAAATAAAATAAAATAAAATAACAAAAAGATAAAATGTCACCAAACCAAACTGACAAAACAATTCCCATGAAAACAAACAAAATCCAAAATGGCAGCAGAAGCCTACCAGACATTTCCATTGGGGTGATAGCAGGAACTCCTGCCCGAGGAATCCAGCACTGCCAGGATGGCAGGGTTGAGGGGCATGTCTTCTTGGATGATGCAAGTGAAACCACTGGTCTTGTTGGGCACTCGGATGATGGCTAGGTTTCCAGATGGGTAGCTGACGTCAGATAAGGTCATGTGAGTTGTTTTGAGGGTCCCTGGCTACACTGGGAAGACACTTAGTTTATGAGCGAGCTCTTTGAGATGATAAAGCATCCAGAAACAGGAGTTACTGTGATACCCAGTGGATATTTTAATTTTTTCCATTTTTTTGGTGGTACTGGGGTAGAACCCAGGCGCTTTCTACCTCCGGGCTATACTCCCAGACCTATTTTATATTTTATTTGGAAACAGGGTCTCACTAAGTTGCTGAGAGCCTCACTCAGTAGCTGAGGCTGGCTTCCAACCTGCGTGATCCTCCTGTCTCAGCCTCCCAAGCGTGGGGATTACAAGCGTGCGCCACCACGCCCGGCTCTGGTGGATATTTTAATGCTTTCGATGTGGATCAAAATATATTTATGAGATGTAAAATTCCTCAATAAAATACCAGCAAACAGGATATATCAGTAGATGTGTAAAAAAAAAAAAGTTAGCGCACCATAATTAAATGGGATTTATTCCAAGAAAGCAAGGTTGTTTTAACATCTGAAAATTAATTAATGTAATATATCACATTCGTAGAATAAAGAGCAAAAACACATGATCATCTCAATAAGCACAGAAATGCATTTGACAAACTTTAGCTCCTTTTCATGATTAAAAAAAAAGATTCAAAAGGCTTCGAATAGAAGGGAATATTCTCAACACCACAGCTTTGCAACAGTAAAAATCATACCTAGTGATGAAATACCAAGTGCTTTCCCCCTGAAGTTAGAAATAAACAAAAATGTCTACTCTTACAATCTATTCAGTATAGCACTGGAGGTCCTAGCCACAAAAAGTTTAGGAAAGGAAAGGTATCTAGATTAGAAAGAGAAGTAAAACTACATTTGTCGATGACATGCTCTTGCATATAAAGAACCCTAACCTGGGCGTGGTGGCGCACACTTGTAATCCCAGCGCTTGGGAGGCTGAGACAGGAGGATCACACAGGTTTAAGGCCAGCCTCAGCTACTGAGTGAGGCTCTCAGCAACTGAGTGAGACCCTGTTTCCACATAAAGTATAAAATAGGTCTGGGAGTCTAGCCTGGAGGTAGACAAGCCCCTGGGTTCCACCCCTAGTACCACAAAAAATAAATAAAAAATAAATAAAAAGAACCCTAAGGAATTCACAAAACAAACGTATTTGAACAAGCCAGGCATGGTGGTGTAGTGGCACATGCTTGTAATCTCAGTACTTAGGAAGTTGAGACAGGAGGATTGCAGGTTCAAGGTCAGCCCCAGCAACTTAGTGAGGCTCTCAGTGACTTAGCTAGACCCCATTTCAAAATAAAACATTTAAAACAAGGGGTTTGGAGTTGTAGCTCGGAGACAGAATGCCCCGAATTTCAATCCCCAGTTTACACACACACACACACACACACACACACACACACACACACACACACTTATATTTTACTTCTATTTATATGTATTTGAACTAATGAGTTCAGCAGGATTCTACACTACAAGATCAACATGCAGGCCGGGCATGGTGGCGCACGCTTGTAATCCCCGCGCTTGGGAGGCGGAGACAGGAGGATCGCGCTGGTTCAATGCCAGCCGCGCTGTATTAAGAGACCCTGTTTCCAAATAAAAATATAAAATAGGTCTGGGAGTGTATCCCGGAGAAGGGTTTCCAGGAATCCCAGAACCACCAAAAAAAAAAAAAAAAAAAATCAATATGCAAAAATAAATCATTTGTATACACTAGCAGTGAGCATTCTGAAAATAAAGTTAAGAGAAGCACCTGACTTACAGTAGTATCAGAAAGGATGAAGTGTACTGAGGACAATCCACTCCCTGTTAACACTGGGTCCATCTCTAGGCTGACCAGAAAGAAGTGTCGAGGTGAAGTCGAAACATGATTAATTCTGAATCATTTTGAATATCAGCCACGGCTTTCAAGAGGGTGAAGAATCAAAGTCAGGGCTTTAAAGGATAACTGAGGTAGAATAGGAGAAACACAATTTTGGGGAGAAAGGAGACAAATCGGGAAGGAAAGAAAAGTATAGTTTTAAAGTCTAAAAATCTTCATAATCTTTAGTTTCATTTTAGCAGAGCTTGTTTATTCTTAGGCAAATGCCAGGCCTAACCTATAAATCATAACAGCCTAGCTCTTTACCTAATGTTCCTGAGGCAGCCGGGCGTGGCAGCACACTTGTAATCCCAGCATTCGGGAGGCTGAGTCAGGAGGATGGTGGTTCACGGACAGCTTCATTCAGCTACTCAGTGAGGCTCTCCGCATCTTAGTAAGACCCTGTTTTAAAATAAAGAATAAAATATAAAGAATAAAATATAGGGCAGGGGGTGTAGCTCGGAGGTCAAATACCCCTGGGTTCCATCCCCAGACCCGCAAAAAAAAAAAAAAAAAAAAAAAAAAAAAAGGTTGGGGTATAGCCTAGAGGTAGAGGCCCCTGGGTTCCATCCCCAGGACTACAAAAATAAATAAATAAATAAATAAATAAATAAATAAATAAATAAAATAAAAATTAAGAATAAAAAATAGGGCTGAGGGTATAGCTCAGAGGTAGAATGCCCCTGGGTTCAATATCCAGTACTGAAAAATATACCTCCCCCCCACAAATAAAAAATAAAAATATAGGAAATTAATAAATAAAATAAATTTCCTGAGGCAATTAGAACCCAGAACGAGTTTGGGATTCCTTATCCCAAGGAATGGTCACCTTTTGTCAGCCTGAAGCTTCAAAGAAAGGAGGCTGCCACCCCGTGTTGCCCATTTCCTGCCCTGTGCCCCACCACCCTCCTCTCTAGGTAGCCTATAAAAAAGGATTAAAAAGACCCCGGGCTCTCTCTCTCCCACAGCGCTCACACTCTCAAGGTGGCCCACGTTTCCCCTTAAATGTCTATCTTTACTTTTCTTAAATTGAACCTCTGTCTTCTCTTTGACTGGTGTTGAAATTCATTCCACCATGAAAGCCAAGAACCACACAAAATTGTTGTATTCTCAACCCTGATATAACTAACAATAAAAGTGGAGTGAGTTGTTAAAATTATTGACGTAATTAGAACAAAAGCTCCCGTCTTTCTCCTAGGTCCTAAGAATATAAAACTTCATTATGCTTCCTCTGCCGTGAAAGCCATTTTTCTGTCTTATTATTGGGGTTGGATTAAGCATTTAGAAAACTATGACTAAAAATGATTATCTTCCACAAAGGGAGCCTCTTAGGTCATGAAAAAGCTCTTTTTATTTTATAACTTTCCTAAAGATAGTAAATTACCTTTATGTCAGAATATCAAATGGCCTGGCCAACAGGCAGAAGTCCGAGAGATCAGTAACTTAGTGTTCCCTGAAATGAATATTGAATTTTGCCATTGAAAAAATAACATGCTACTCATGGATGTGAAAATGAGCACACATTTTCTGAGGAGGACCAGATAAAAATCTATCAAAGCTTTAAAATGTTCAAATCTCTCACCCAGATTTTCTAGGCCTAGCTATTTAATTCAAAGAAATAAGTGATACATACTCAATAGAAAATGTACATAGTTGTTGACTTAGCTGTGGTGTATAATACCAAAAATTGTGAAACTACATTTGTTTAGTAATAGGAAATAGGTCAAATCAATTATAGTATGTCCATACGATAAAATATTACGTGGTTATAAAATGGTATTATAGATCCATATTTATTGCATATTAAATATTCATAACATTATTGCATAGTTTCATTGTGCAAAAGGCCAGTTACAAAATATAAGAAATAACTGAATTGATTTTGAAAAACTATATACGCTGTGGTAGCAAAAGCTTCTAACCCCAGTACTTGGGAGGCTGAGACAGGAGGATCGCAGGTTCACAGCCAGCCTCAGCTACTTAGTGAGGTCCTCCGCAACTTAGTGAGACCTTGTTTAAAAAAAAAAAAAAAGAATAAAAAATAGGGCTGGGAATGCAGCTAGAAGGTAGAATGCCCCTGGGTTCAATCCCTGGTACCACATACACACACACACACACACACACACACACACACACACACATACACACACACACACACAATTATATATATGTGTACAGATACAAAATAGGAAGAAAAAATGTATTAAAATTTTTGTGTGTGTGTTGCTAGGGATTGAACTCAGGAGCATTCTACCTTCAAAGTACACCCCCAGGTCTACTTTTTATTCTTTTTTTTTTTTCCGTTTTTTTTTTTTTTTTTTTTTTTTTTGCGGGTCTGGGGATGGAACCCAGGGGCATTCTACCTCCGAGCTACATCCCAGCCCTATTTTTAATTAATTTATTTTGTGGTACTAGGGGTAGAAACCAGGGACATTCTACCTCTGAGCTGTACCCGTAGCCCTATTTCTTCTTCTTCTTCTTATTTTTTTTTTTTTTGTGGTACTGGGGATGGAACCCAGGGGCATTCAATCTTAGAGCTACAGCCCCAACGATATTTTTTATTCTTTATTTTGAATCAGGGTCTCACTGAGTTAAGGCCTCACTAAGTAGCTGAGGCTGTCCTCGAACCGAGATCCGGTCTCAGCCTCCCGAATGGAATGCTGGGATTACAAGCATGCGCCGCCACGCCCAGCTTATTGTTTGTATTCTTGATGATTACTATTCTAAATGGGGTTAGATGGAATCTCAGTATAGTTCTGATTTTTTTTAAATTTTACTTATTTGTGTTGTACTAGGGATGGAACCCAGGGACATTCTACCTCTAAGTGACACCCCCAGCCCTATTTTGTATTCTTTAATTTGAAACAGCGTCTCACTGAGCTTCAAAGGGCCTCACAAAGTAGCTGAGGCTGTCTGCAAACCACAGTCCTCCTGTCTCAGCCTCCCAAATGCTGGGATTACAAGTGTTTGCCGCCACACCCGGCTGGTAGTTTTGATTGGCATTTCCGTGATTGCTAATGATGTAAAACATTTTTTCATATATTTATTGGCCATTTCTCCTCCTCCTTCTTCCTTGTGGTAGTTGGGATTGAATCCAGGGGTGTTCTACCCATGAGCTATACCCCTAGGACCATTTTATTTTTTATTTTGAAACAGGATCTAAGTTGTTGAGGGTCTCATTAAGCTTCCTGAGGCTAGCTTTGAACCTACCATTCTCCTGTCTTAACCTCCCAAGTACTCAGATTCCAGATGTTACCAGGCCCAGCTGTATTTCTTCTTTTCAAAGGTGACCATTCAATTCAAATGCCCATTTTTTAGTGGATTATTTGTTTCTTTTTAGTGTTAAGTTTTTAAAGTTCTTTATATATTCTAGGTGTTAGTCTTCTATCAGAGGAGTCAGTAAATGGCAAAAATTTCTCTCCCATTCTGCAGGCTCTCCCTTCAGACGCTCGGTCATTTCTTTTGCTGCATAGAAGCTTTACTATTTAATGCCATCCCACTTGTGGGGGTGAAATGTGCATGGTGTGTGTGTGTGTGGAGAAGTAATTCCCCCCCACCACCACACAAACAAACAGAAAAAGTGTGGATTCTTGTCCTAAGCTAAGAATAAGTATTCATCGCTTGGACCGTTGCTGAAGATTTAAAGGAGTTTATTAGAAAGATAGGAATACAGAAAATAGAAATACAGCCCCATGCCAAAATGGCATTGTAGGGGTGCTGGAAAGCAGGCTGGAAGAAGTGCTTTCCTCCCCTATATGAGAAGTTAACTAGAGAAGTCTTCTCCCATATTAGGATTAGAAATAAGGTATTAAAATATAGTTAAGATAGAAGTAGGGTAGGATTGGAAATAAAATCAAGATCCATCCAAGGACAAGGGTAGGGGATC
Source organism: Muscardinus avellanarius (assembly GCF_963383645.1). Classification (NCBI taxonomy): domain Eukaryota; kingdom Metazoa; phylum Chordata; class Mammalia; order Rodentia; family Gliridae; genus Muscardinus; species Muscardinus avellanarius. The sequence goes on from NC_137790.1 coordinate 115,950,879, forward strand.
CACAAGGTCAAAGCCTCTAATCTCCAGCTTGCCGGCCAAGGTCTTTGTAAATGGGACCCCATCCCCATATCTCTGAGCTAGATCAGCAAACAAGGCCAGGCTAATCTGCTCTCCAGTGCAGAGATAACCTGTTCTTCAGTGCAGAGATGAGCCTGGCCCAGCCAAGGTGGGTGGGAAAGGCAGAGCAGGCTCTGACGTGTGTGGATGCATGTTTTAAAATTATTGGTTGTACTTGTTTGTCCTTGTATCTGATTGGTTGTATTCTAAGGTTGGCGGGCTCTGACGTGTGTGTAACCACTCCCTCTTGTGTAACCACTCCCTCCTAGGGTTATAAAATTCAGAGCGTGGAGTGGGGAGGGGTCGAACCTCACCATAGTGTCTTGGTCTCGACCCCTGGATAGCCGGGACAATAAACCTCGCTTGCATTCTTACATCTCTTGTGAGTCCTTCGATATTTGGGTTGGTGGGCAATTCTTGGACCCTTCAGGCATGAGGGGATGACTCGAATGAGTACACCAAAGGGCTTACACGTGGACTTGGCCTTTTATACCCATGACCTCCATCTTGTTTGCGTGACTCTGATGTGAACATCCCTGTAAGGTACCTCCCCTAGCAAGGTGGGGTAAGGTGTCTCCTTTCATAAAGGGCAAGGTCAAACCCTGCCCCATGCCCCCTAGATCATGTAGATCTGTCTTTAGAAAGAGGAAGCCCTCGCTCTCCTCTATTGACTTGTTAAGTACTTTGAGCTAGGTTGATTTACACTGGAATAGCTGCCTGTTGTTAGGCCGAAACCAAGTCCTTTCTTTATCCATGTCTGCCTCCATTTTGACACAACTATTTTGAAATATACCAATTATTTTCTTTTGAAATATATTAATAATCAGAGCTTTCCCAAATCTTCCTAGGCCATTCCCCATACTGGCACATTATTGATTTTCGCTTTTATTCCTGGAGCTTTTCAAATCTTATTGAGGAAGTGTCTGTATGTTGGCGATGGTCCTGTGCCCTTGTCTAGTAACTGCAAGGTTTCTGGACTCATTTCTAGGTCTTCCATCCGCCTTGAGCTGACTCTTGTGCAGGGTGAGAGACTGGGGTCCAATTTCATTCTTTATGTATTTTTGTGAAAATAGACTAAAAGTGACTTGACCAAAAGGATACAATATTTGCATTGTCCCGTCTGGAAAGGAAGTCAGAAACTTCTTCCCGCGCTTGTAGTGCTGCTCCAAGAGCTCGTTCCTCACCACCTGTGCTCCAGGAAAGGGCGAGGCATGGGATGTTATTGTTGCCGGTAGAAAGCAAGTAAATATAAGCCGGGCTTGGTGGCACACACTTGTAATCCAGTACTTGGGAGGCTGAGACAGGAGGATCACAGGTTCAAAGCCAGCCTGGGCAACTAATCGAGGCCCTTTGCAACTTAGTGAGACCCTGTTTCTAAATAAGAAATAAAATTGGGTTGAGGTATAACTTGAAGGTAGAATGCCTCTGGATTCCATCCCCAGACCAAAAAACAAAACAAAACAAAACCTTTTTTTCAGAGCTAGGCGTGGTAGCGCCAGCATGCTGAGATACGAGGATTACAGTTCACAGCCAGCCTCAGCTACTCAGTGAGGCCCTCCGCAACTTAGGGAGACTCTGTTTCAAAATAAAGAATAAAAAGTAGGGCAGGGGTGTAGCTCGTAGAATGCCCCTAGGTTCCATCCCCAGACCCGCAAAAATATAAATAAATAAAATTAACAATAAACTGAAAATTCCATTTAATTCTGCATATTCCTAATCTAGAATTGTTCTAAAACAGACACAGGAATTCCTAGAGCTAAACAATGAAACAATCTCAGTTTTCTCATAAATGTTGCCGTTCATTTAGGTGCTGTTCTGTCCTACCTGGAAATGAAGTCCCGGTTTTCACTTTTTTTTTGGTGGTACTGGGGTTCCTGGAAACCCTTCTACCTCCGGGCTACACTCCCAGCCCTATTTTATTTTTGGAAACAGGGTCTCTTAAGCCAGCGTGGCTGGCTTCGAACCTGCGCGATCCTCCTGTCTCCACCTCCGAAGCACGGGGATTATAAGCGTGCGCCACCACGCACGGCTTCACTTTTTAATATTATGAAATATGGAGCCAGGTGTGGTGTGGCATGCCTATGATTCCAGTACTTGGGAGGCTAAGACAGGAGGATCACAGGTTCGGGGCCAGCCTCAGCTACTTAGGCCCTCTGCAATTTAGTGAGACCCTGTTTCAAAATAGAGAATAAAAAATAGAGCTGGGGGTATAGTCCAGAAGTAGAATGCCCCTGGGTTCCATCCCCAGTACCACACACACACTTAAAAAAAAAAGAAAGAAAAAAGAAAGAAAGAAAAAAAGAAATAAAATAGGATTGTAGAAATCTCCTGAATTCGCCGGGCGTGGGGGCGCACACTTGTAATCCCAGCATTTGGGAGCCCGAGGCAGGAGGATAACAGTTCGCGGCCAGCCTCAGCTACTTAGTGAGTCCCCTGGCAACTCAGTGAGACCCTGCTTCAAAATAAAGAATTAAAAATAGGGCTGAGGGTGTAGCTCAGAGGTAGAATGCTCCTGGGTTCCATCCCTAATACCACACACACACAAAAAAGAATATCCCTGAATTCAATTTCTAGTACCCCCAAATAAAAACAAAAAAAATTATGAAATATGCAATACCCATGTGAGAACTGAAATATGCTGTTTCACTAATGAGCAATTATAAAGCAAACACGCCTGGCACCACTAGGTCAAGAAGCTGGGTGATGCTGAGCCCCAGAAGCCTCTCTAGTGTCTCCATCCAATGCTCGTCCTCCGAGATGTAGCTGCAAGCCTGATTTCCTGTGATTCCTTTGCTTTTCGTTGTACTTTTATTTTTTCTAAACAATATAGTGTGTGTGTGTGTGTGTGTGTACGCGCGCGCACGTATGTGTATGTTTGGTGCTAGGGATGGAACCCAGGGGCATTCTACCTCCGAGCTACACCCCTTGCCCTATTTTTTATTCTTTATTTTGAAACAGGGTCTCACTAAGTTGCGGAGGGCCTCACTAAATAGCTGAGGCTGTCTGTTAACTGCCATCCTCTGGTCTCAGCCTCCCAAATGCTGGGATTACAAGTGTGCGCCCCCACGCCTGGCTATTCTTTATTTTAAAACAGGGTCTCACTGAGTTGCAGAGGGCCTCACTAAGTAGCTGAGGCTGTCAACGAACCCCTATCCGCCTGTCTTAGCCTCCCAAGTGCTGGGATTACAAGCGTGCATCACCATTTCCTCTCTCTCTCTCTCTCTCTCTCTCTCTCTCTCTCTCTCTCTCTCACTCTCTCTCTAAGTTGCTGAGGTATGTTGATCTCTAATTGTGATTTGAATTTTCATTTCTCAAATTACTAATGAGGCTGAGTACCTTCCTATATACTTCTTTTTTCCTTCCTTGTTTCTTTTCTTTTTTTGTTTTATGGCGGGTCTGGGGATGGAACCCAGGGGCATTCGAACTCTGAGCTACACCCCCTGCCCTATGTTTTATTCTTTATTTTGAAACCATTCTCACCGAGTTGCAGAGGGCCTCACTAAGTAGCTGAGGCTGTCTGCAAACCGCGATCCTCCGGTCTCAGCCTCCTGAATACTGGGATTACAAGAGTGCGCCACCACACCCGGCTCCCTATATACTTATTAACCATCCAAATTTCCTTCTTTGAGAAGTGTTTGGTCAAAAAACAAAAAACAAAACTTTGGCCCATTTTTCTATACGATCAACTTTTTTCATGTTTATCTATTAAAAATTCTTCATAGGCCGGGCGTGGTGGCGCACGCTTGTAATCCCCATGCTTGGGAGGCAGAGACAGGAGGATCGCGCAGGTTTGAAGCCAGCCATGCTGGCTTAAGAGACTCTTTCAAAAAAAAAAAAGTAGGTCTGGGAGTGTAGCCCGGAGGTCGAAGGGCTTCCAGGAACCCCAGTACCACCAAAATAATAAATAAATAAATAAAAATTCTTCATATGTTTAGGATAAGAGACCTTCATATATCACATATACTTCAAATATTTCTGCATTCTTGGCCCTTCTTTTGCATTTTTAACTTTATCGAAACCTTCATGGCTACTGTTTTTGGCCCACACAGCTGTTCTCCAATGTTTAAAAATCCTTGTAAACCAGGCATGGTGGTGCACGCTTGTAATCCTAGTACTTGGGAGGCTGAGAGAAGAGCATCACAGGTTCGAGAACAGCCTCAGCAAGTTGTTAGACTCTCATCAACCTAGTAAGACCTTATTTCAAAATAAAAGTAAAAAATAGGGCTAGGAGTGTAGCTTGGAGGTAGAATTTCTCTGAGTTCAATTCCTAGACAAAAAAAAAAAAAAAAAAAAAAGGATCCTATCGTTTTGCATTTCATAGCTCTTCAATCCCCTTGATTTTTACATATAATGTGAGGTAGATGCTCTAATTTCATTAATAAAACCCAGGGATAAGTAGTTATCCTCAAGTTACACAAAGAAGAAATTGTCCTTTTCCCCTTATTATACAGTTCCACTTTTGTAGTAAACCAGATATTCACATATGATTCTGGGTCTAGACTCTTTATTCTGAATATGGATTTCTTTGTTTATCCTGCCCCAACACTATACTGTCTTAATTTTACTGTTTTGTGTGTGTGCAAGGTACTGAGGATTGAACTCAGGGGAGTTCAACCTTCATGGTACACCTCCCAGTCCTTTGGTTAGTTTGTTTGTTGCTTTGAAACAGGGTCTCACTAGGTTGCTGAAGGTCTCGCTAAATTGCCGAGGCAGGTCTTGAACCTGCGATCCTCCTGTCTCAGCTTCCCAACTACTGAGATCACAGTTGTGTGCCACTATGCCTAGCTATTTTTTAAAATTGCATTTTGACCTAGATCTTGATATCTGGTATGGTCCATCCTCTTCCTCTGAGTCTTCTTCCAGAGTGTCCTGGCAGCTCCCGGTTCTCCATATTTACACTCAAACTTTAGAATCAACTTTCTGAGACTACAAGTCAGAAACTTCCCCTAATAGACACAATCTTGTTAGAATCTGAGATTGCATTTACTCGTCACTTAGAGGTTTCCCCAGCACTTAGGGAAGAACATCACCTTTGAAATATCTACTCTTCCAATCTATGAACATTTCGTCAAATTTGTTAAATGGTTTGTTCAAATATTCTATAATGTCAATTCTCCTGAGCCGAGGATTTGGGGCGACTGTTCAGCTGGCCCCTCTGTGTCTTTGGATTCTGCATCCTTAGATTCCACCAATCGCAGATTGGGGCGCTACATTCCCAGCTCTTAAAATTTTTTTTTTGTTTGTTTTTTGGAAACAGGCTCTGTTTCTAACACTGGGATTACAGATGTGCACCGCTGCGCCTGGCTAGGAGCACGTTAACAAAAACCTGTGCAAGAAAACAGATCTAAAGCTGGGCTGTCTAACAGAACTTTGATGACAGGAAGCAGCGCTGTAGCTGCACCTCTGTGTGGTTGCCGTCAGTCACATGTTGAGGTGTGGCTAGTATGACTGTGGAATTACATCCTTTATTTTGTCTTTTTTTTTTTTTTTGCAGTACTAGGGATTGAATTTAGGGGCATTCTACCTCTGAGATATACCCTCAGCCCATTATTATTATTATTATTATTATTATTATTATTATTATTAATTTGGTGGTACTGGGAGTGGAACCCAGGGGCTTTTCTATCTCTGGGCTACAGCTCCACCTATTTTATATTTTATTTGGAAACAGGGTCTCACTAAGTTGCTGAGAGCCTCACTAAGTAGCTGAGGCTGGCTTCTAACCTGTGCGATCCTCCTGTCTCAGCCTCCCAAGTGCGGGGATTACAAGCATGGGCCACCATGCCCAGCTTCATTTTTTATTATTTTGAAATAGGGCTTCACTAGTTGCCCAGTGCCAGATAAGGTTGCTGAGGCTAGCCATGAAAATTATGATCCTCCTGGCTCAGCCTCCCAAGTGCTGGGATTATGAGTGTGCGCCACTGTGCCTGGCTCATTCTGTCTAATTTTAATTAATTTAATTTAAATAGCTACATGAAAGCCAGGCATGGTGGTGCATGTTTGTAATCCCAGCATTTGGGAGGCCGAGACAGGAGGATTGCAGTTCAAAGACAGCCTCAGCTACTTAGTGAGGCCCTTTGCAACTCAGTGAGACCCTGTTTCAAAATAAAGAATAAAAGCTAGGAATGGGAGTTTAGCTTTGAGGTAGAATGCCCCTGGGTTCTATCCCCAGTATCACACACACACACACACACACACACACACACACACACACACACACACTAATAATTAAATAAATAGCTATATGGTGGCCAGGCTTCCATATTACATAGTGCAAGTCTAGAAAAATCTGAATTATTAATGTTTGTGGGAAAGTAGCTTGGGTGTTTTTGGTAGTTTTCTTCTTTTTAATTTTTCTTTCTTTTTTTCTTTTGTGGTACTGGGAATTGAACACAGAGGCATTCTATCCCTGAGCTATATCCCAGATCAATTTTATTTCTTACTTGGAAACATGGTTTCACTAGGTTGCTGAGGGCCTCACTAAATTGCTGGGGCTGTCCTTGAACCTGTGATCCTCCAGTCTCAGCCTCCCAAATACTAGAATTATAAGTGTGCACCATCACGCCTGGCTTAATTTTTTCCTAAGGGTTCCAAATATTCTTTAGTGTGCAACTATCATATATTTTTTTTTCTTTTGGTGGTACTGGGGGTGGAACTCAGAGGCTTTCTACCTCCAGGCTATACTCCCAGACCTTTTTATACTTTATTTGGAAACAGGGTCTCACTAAGTTGCTGGAAGCCTCACTGAGTAGCTGAGGCTGGCTTCGAACCCATGCGATCCTCCTGTCTCAGCCTTCCAAGCGCGGGGATTACAAGTGTGCACCACTACGCCCGGCACAACTGTCATATTTTAAAGTAAAAAGGCTTTATCTAAAACACTTGAAAAACTTTTTTTTTTTCAATACTGAGGATAAACCCATGGGGGCATTCTACTTTTGAGCTATACACCCAGCCCTATTTCTTATTCTTTATTTTGAAACAGGGTCTCACTGAGTTGCAAAGGGCCTCACTAAGTAACTGAGGCTGTCCTCGAACTGTGATTCTGTCTCAGCCTCACAGCCTCCCAAATGCTGGAATTATAAGTGTGTGCTGCCACGCCCTGCTGGAAGCCATTTTTTAAGGTCTAGTAGAAGTCGAAATGCTAAGTCCTTCCAATTCTATTATTATTATTACTATTTTTGGTACTGGGATTTGAACTCATGGACACTCTACTGCTGATTTATACCCACAGCCTTATTTTTATTTTAAAACAGGGTATTTTGAAGTTGGTAATGGCCTCACTAAGTTGCTGAGGCTGTCCTCAATACTCCTGTCCCAGCCTTGGCCTCCCAAGTACTGGATTACAGGTATGTGCCACCACACCCAACCCAGTTCCAATTCATTTTGACAAAAATAGTTAAATGTACCATGTAGCCAAGATTCAGGAGATATCTTTATGATTTTAGGCAAAACTGATTTTTTAAAAATAGCAAACAGCCGGGCGTGGTGGCACATGCTTGTAATCCCCGCGCTTGGGAGGCGGAGACAGGAGGATCGCGCAGGTTCGAAGCCAGCCACGCTGGCGTAAGAGACCCTGTTTCAAAAATATAAAATAGGTCTGGCAGTGTAGCCCGGAGGTAGAAGGGCTTCCAGGAACCCCAGTACCACCAAAAAAAAAAAAAAAAAATAGCAAACAAAAGCCAGGCGTGGTGGTGCACACTTGTAATCCCAGTACTTGGGAGGCTGAGACAGGAGGATCTGGTTTCATAGCCAGCCTCAGCTATTTAGTGAGGTCCTCTACAACTTAGTGAGAACTTGTTTCAAAATAAGGAATAAAAATTCGGGATAGGGCTGTAGCTCGGAGGTAGAATGCCCCTGGGTTCAATCCCCAACACCACACAGAAACACAAAAAAGCAAACAAAACAAAACAAAACCCACAACAACAACAACAACAACAACAACAAGATAATTACCTTTCCACATGCTGTCCGGGAGTCACAACACACAACGGACATGTTACTGTACTTCAGTAGATAATCAAGTTGGTCTTCAGCCTCTTTCTTTGGAATATCCACAGAAAGTTGGTAAGAAATTGTTTTTAAGTGCTTTGAATCTAATGGACAAAGAAGCACATAAAATAACATATGTTAGCTGGGCGTGGTGGAACATGCTTACAATCCCAGTCCTTGGGAGGCTGAGAAAGGAGGATTGCAGGTTTGCAGCCAGCCTCAGCTACTTAGTGAGGCCCTTTGCAACTCAGTGGGACCCTGTTTCAAAATAAAAAAACTAAAAAATAGGAGCCGGGTGTAGCTCAGAGGTACAATGCCCCTTGGTTCCATCCCTAGTAATGTAGTAGTAGTAATAATAATAATAATAATAATAATAATAATAATAATAAGGCTGGAGGTGAACCTCGGAGGTAAAATGCTCCTGGGTTCAATTCCCAGGACCACAAAACAAAACACAAGCACAAACAAAAACAAAAACGAAAACAGGAAAAGTCTGTCCTTTAATAGCTCTTAGTGGTAGGAAAGGAGCCCAATGCTCAGAAAGATAAAGTAACGTGACTCAGAATCCGAGCCTATAAGGAGAAAAGCGGGGATGTAAGTCAGGACTTGTGACTGTAGGGTCTGTGCTCCTTAACAGATATCCTGGCCGGTCACCGGGCACAACCGCTGTGTAAAGAAAGTAATGATTTATTTCTGACACATATTTCATACTGAAGCTTTGAAACAAAAGGGAAAGGGTGCTTTCCAAAACAAGAGAGAGCGAACTCAAAAACTCTTTGCAGCTATTTATAAAGTGCTTGGCAGATGTTGCTAATTTATCCTAATCAGCAATAATAATGACGTGAAGGCTAAGCATTCCAAAAGTCAGATGGCTAATATCTCAAGTTTTGTGAGCCATTTTGATGGATGCTTTTTTTTTTTTTTTGAGGTACTGGGGGTTGAACCCGGAGGCATCCTACCTCCAAGTTATACCCCCAGCCTGATATTTTTTTATTTCTTATTTAGAAACAGGGGCTTGCAAAGTTACCGAGGCTGGCTTTGAACCTGTGATCCTCCTGTCTCAGCCTCCCATGTACTGGGAGTACAAGCGTGTGCACTATGCTCAGTCTTGACAGACGCTTTATGGTACTTATAACTGAAAATTTTCATTATATATATATATATATGTGTGTGTGTGTGTGTGTGTGTGTGTGTATGTGTGTTTTGTAACAACAATTGTATCTCCTGGTCAAACTATAGAGCTCCCTGATGTCATATTTGCTGAACTAAAACGTCAAGTGTTGCTAAACTCACCATCTTCGGAGAAATTACTCTGCTCATTTGCTATTATTGCAAAATTCCTGGCAAGCTGTTGCTCCTGTTTCCTATAAAACCAAAAACATCATGCGCACATATGAAAAGCTTGCAACAGTATCCTACACTTTCAAGTAGTTCAGCGCCCCTTTCGCTATTTTTCTGTTATTTCTCTCAATCTTGCCTGCTTAGTCAGGACATGTGTGTGGGTCTCGACCTTCTTCATTGGATTCACAGGTTTCTCCCCTTAGGAATTCCTAATTGCCCCAATGATTTAGGACTACTCAATTTTATTTTATTTTACTTATTTATTGGCGGTACTGAAGATGGAACCCAGGGGCCTTCTACCTTCAAGTTACACCCCCAGACCTATTTTTTTACTCTTGATTTTGAAACAGAGTCTGACTGAGTTGCAAAGGGCCTCACTGAGTAGCTGAGGCTGTCCCCAAACCGTGATCCTCCTGCTTCAGCTTGGAAATGCCGGGATTGATTACAAGGGTGTGCCACACGCCCAGCTCCAAATTTGATTTTAAAACAGTGAGTTCACCAAGTTTCTGCGTGCTTCTGATCTCATAACCACCAGAAATTAGGGTTTTTTTTTGGCCAGTTTTAATTTATTTACCAGAGCACACATTAAAATTTAGACCTTCCTTCCTTTCTCTCTTTCTTTTTCTTCCTTCTTTCCTTCCTTCCTTTCATTGGGAACGCAACTCATTCTACCTCTTAGCCACACCCCCAACCCCTTTTTATTTTTTTATTTGAAAACAGGGTCGCTGGGCATAGTGGCGCACACTTGTAATCCCAGCATTCGGGAGGCTGAGACAGGAGGATCGCTGTTCACGGACAGCCTCAGGTACTTAGTGAGGCCCTGTTTAAAAATAAAGAATAAAAAACAGGGCTGGGGGTGTAGCTCGGAGGTAAAATGCCCCTGGATTCCATCCCCAGTACTGAAAAAAAAAAAAAAGAATATAAACTAGGGCTGGAGGTATAGCTTGGAGCTAGAATGCCCCTGGGTTCCATCTCCAGTACTGGGAAAAAAAAAAAAAATAGGACTGGGGGTGTAGTTTGGAGGTAGAATGCCTCTGGGTTCCATTCCCAGTACCACACACACACACACACACACACACACACACACATACACACAAAAAAACCCACAAAAAAACCCAAAGAATATAAACTAGGCCCAGAGGTATAGCTTGGAGGCAGAATGCCCCTGGGTTCAATTCCTAGTCCTGCTAAAATAAAAAAAAAATAAATTAACAGGGTCTTGCTAAGTTGTAGAGGCTGGCTTTGAACCGTGATCCTCCTGTCTCCGCCACCTAAGGACTGGGATTACAGGCCTGTGCCACCAGACCCGACAAAACTTAGATATATTGAAAGAGCAAAGCTAGTCTCATGAAGGGCTCTCCGCCCAGCTGCCTCTCTGGTGCCAGTGGGTGGGCTCGGCTACCTCCGAATGGCTTTCTCCTTCGCCCTCATTCTTTCAACTTCATTGCCGTGGGCTGCGTGAGGCTCGATTCTGATTAAATCAGGCGTGGGGCTTCTGGTTTTTTGTTTTTCCTCATAGATATAGTCAATAAGACTTTGGAAATGAAGACAACAGGGCACCTGAAAACAGAGATCACGTTAACTCCATCAGCCAGAAGCCAGGCAGAGGTGGCTGGTTAGTGGGTATGAACTCCAAACTGACAATCTCTTACGACCTTTTCTCTTTAAATCCCTTACTAGCTTTTTTTTTTTTTCTCTCTGTTCTACTGGGGATGGAACCCAGGGGTTTTCTACTTCTGGGCTACACTCCCAGACCTATTTTATATTTTATTTGGAAACAGGGTCTCACTAAGTTGCTGAGAGCCTCGCTAAGTAGCTGAGGCTGGCTTCAAACCTGTGCGGTCCTCCTGTCTCAGCCTCCCAAGCTCTGGGATCACAAGTGTGTGTCACCACGCCCGGCTTCCTTAGCAACTTTATTAATATACCATATAATTCATCCCTTTTGCATTTCAATTAAAAAATTTTTTTTATGGTACTGGAGATTGAACCAAGGACATTCTACCCAGAGCTACACCCAAGCCCTATTTTTTATTCATTTTGAAACAGGGTTTGAGTAAATTGCAGAGGGCTTCGCTAAGTAGCTGAGGCTGTCTGTGATCTTGATATCCTCTTGTCTCAGCCACCTAAATACTGGGATTACAAGCATGAGCCACCACGTCAGGCTCTTTTTTTTTTTTTTTTTTTTTTTTTTTGGTGGTACTGGGGTTCCTGGAAACCCTTCTCTAGGCTACACTCCCAGACCTGTTTTATATTTTTATTTGGAAACAGGGTCTCTTAAACCAGCGCAGCTGGCTTCGAACCTGCGCGATCCTCCTGTCTCCGCCTCCCAAGTGCGGGGATTACATGTGTGCACCACCACGCCTGCCTTATTTTTTGTTTTGAAACAGGGTCTCTCTAGTTTGCCGAAGCTGTTCTTGAACCTGTAATCTTCCTGTCTCAGCCTCCCAAGTACTGGGATTATAAGCATGCGCCACCACACCAGGCTTTAGTGGCTTTTTCTTTTTTTTTTTTTTTGGTGGTACTGGGGTTGGAACCCTTCTGCCTTCAGGGTACACTCCCAGACCCATTTTATATTTTTATTTGGAAACAGGGTCTCTTAAGCCAGCGAGGCTGGCTTCAAACCTACCAAGTGTAGGGATTACAAGGGTGCGCCACCATGCCCAGCTCAGTTGGCTTTTAATATATTCAGATTTGTGGAACCATCACTACAAGCAATTTTAGAACATGAAACCTGTACTTCTTAACAGTTAGTTCCCTTCCTCCTGCTGCAGAGAACTGCTCATCTACTTTTGGTTTCTCTACATTTGCGTGTTCTGTACAGGACAGACCCGCAGAGCCGTGCAGTAAGTGGTGCTTTATAAATGGCCTCCCTCTTTTACTTGGTATAATGGTTTCTGGGCCCATCCACATTGTAACATGTTTCAGGACTTGAATTTCTCTTTGGGCTGAATAATATATATATATATATATAAATATATATAAATATATATAATATATATTTTATATGTAAATATATATTTATACTCAATATAATATAGAACATAAATTATATAATATATAAATATACATATTTATATATTATATATATAAAATTTTGCATTACTGGGGGTGAAACCCACGATCATTCTACCTCTGAGCTACACCCCCAGCCCTATTTTTTTTAAATATTATTCTTTATTTTGCAACACGCTCTCACTTCAGTTGCAAAGGGCCTCACTAAGTAGTAGCTGAGGCTGTCTCTGAACCGTGATACCCCTGTCTCAGCCTCCCAAATGCTGGGATTACAAGCATGTCCCACCATGCCCTGCTTGAATAATACTGAATTGTTTGGGTACACCACATTGTATTCACTCGTCAGTTGGTGGACGGGTTGTTTCTACTTTTCAGCGATCAGGAAGCATGCTGGCCGGGGTTGGTGGTGCACATCTATAACCCCAGCTGTTCAAGAGGCGGAGGCAGGAGGACGATGAGTTTGAGGGGAGCCTGGGCAACTTAGTGAGACCCTGTCTCAAAATAAAAAAAATAAAAAGGGTTTGAGGATGAGCTCAGTGGTAGTGCATCCCCTAGGTTCAGTCCCCAATACAATAGACAGACAGACAGACAGAAGAATCATGCTACTAGGAACATGTGTATACAATAAGCTATCCTGTAGAAGACATATGTTGTCCATTTTCCTAGGTATAAACTTAAGAATGGAATTGCTGGGTCACGTGGTTACTGTATGTTTAACTTTTCAAAGAACTTCCAGACTGATTTCCAAAGTGGCTGTGCTGTTTTCTATCCCCCATCAATAATGCAAGTGTCTTCTAACTTCTCTACACCTTTGCCAACACTTGGTGTTACTGGCTTTTCTATTGGCTGCCTGCTGACAAATCACTGTTTCGAGAATGTCACCGCAGGGGAAGAGGCAGAAGAATATACTACATATGTTTGAAAATAGTGTTTAAAAATGACATCACAAGCCGGGCGTAGTGGTGCATGCTTGTAATTCTAGTTCTTGGGAGGCTGAGACAGGAGGATCTCAGGTTCATGGCTAGCCTCAACTACTTAGTGAGGCCCTCTGCAACTTGGTGAGATCCTGTTTTCAAATAAAGGATAAAAAATAAGGCTGCAGGTATAGCTTGGAGGCAGGATGCTCCTGGGTTCAATTTGCAGCACCTCAAAACAATGATAATAATAATAATAATAATAATAATAATAATAATAAAAATAAGAATGACATCACTTCCCCAGTAAACCTGTTTTAGAACTTACATATCCTTTTGGTTCAGCCCAAGGATTGTCAGAGCAAAGGTCCAAATTGGAAAGAAATGCATGTAGATCGCTTCCACAAAATTCACACTTTGGTGATAGGTCCTCCTCTTCTTCCTTCAGAGAAAAGGGGGTGGGGATGAAGATGTGCCCATGGGAAGCCCAGTGGCTCTGAGAGAGCAGGAGCAGGGCCTGGGCAGGGCCAGGCAGTGCCCAGTGGAATGGCAGAGGCGAAGGACCTGTGCACACCAGTCTGAAGACTCCTCTGAGATAACCTGGGGACTCCCAGGATACCTGGCGAGGGACTCTCAGGAGCTGAGAGCCTGTACCAGCAAGATGTATACATTCTGACACGTGATATTGCTTCTACTAGAGGGCTGGTGAGGGCTGAGCAGCCTGCGGGCCATACTGAGGCACCTGGTGCAGGTCCCAGGAGCAGGCTGGCCCCTCCGGAACCCGTTGCAGAAGTGACTGTTGACACCGGAGTCCCCTGAGGGGGAAAGGCGACCTGTAGCGAGTAACTATAAGCAAGAGACAAGGCTAACACTGTTCACTTTATTGCAAATAGTCTCAGGTGTTTGAATGCCATTAATTCTTTCAATAAATTCTAGGTAAGAAAAAGCCTTGAATTACAGAGAAAAGGTACCGAGTACATGCACAATTAGCAACTTTTTTCTTTTTCTTTCTTTCTTTCTTTTTTCTTTTTGTGTACTAGGGTTTGGATCTAGGATCATTTTATTTCTGAGCCATATCTCCAGTCCCATTTTATTTATTTATTTAATTTTTGTGGTACTGGGAATGGAACCCAGTGCTATTCTACCTCTGAGCTACACCCCCACCTCTATTTTATTCTTTTATTTTTGCAGTCCTGGGGATTGAACCCACGGGCGTTCTACTTCTAAGCTACCCCCCCAGTCCTATTTTTTATTTTGAAACAGGATCTCACTCAGTTGTAGAGGCCCCACTAAGTAGCTTAGGCTGGCCGCGAACCTGTGATCCTCCTCTCTCAGCCTCCCAAGTACTGGATGACAGACTTGGGCCACCTGCCCAGCTTTTTTTTTTTTTTGAAATAGGGTCTCACTAAATTGCTGAGGCTGGCTGCAAACCTATAATTTGTCTGTCTTAGCCTCTCAACCATTGGGATTACAAGTGCGAGCCACTGTACTTGGCTTCTTTTTTTTTTTTTTTTTTTTTTGTAACTGGGTCTCACTAAGTTTCTGAGGTCCTCACTAAATTGCCAACGTCTTCCAAGCTGCAGTAACTCCTGTCTCAGCCTCCTAAGTCCTGAGATTGCAGGCGTGCACCACCATGCCCAACATCAACTATCAACTTTCTAAAGTAAGAGGTTTTTCTCCAGGTGAACCCTGGGTTGGAGTTCTGAATCCCACCTGTGCTGAGGGTAATTCAGGAGGGGAAGTACCCAGGAGAGATGGAGTTGGAGGCTCGGATGGCACTGTGAGAGGTGGGTACCCTATGACTGTGAGCTGGTGTCATGTCTGTGACCGACCACACAGGCTCTCAGGCAGGTAAGCAGCCCACCCTGGACACGAAGACCCCAGACTCCACCAGGACATCTGTATTTGCCATGGAAACCATCCTTTGATACTGGCAAAATTGCCCAACATGGGGCTGAAGGTGGCTGAGGTTCCCAAGGCAGGCAGGGGTTCACTACCCGCCCAGAGCAACAGCCACATTAGGCCACTGGAATTACCTGGAGAAAGTGCTACATGCTGCGGACAGCAGGATGCTTGGAGGGAGGCCCTGCTGCAGACGGATGGTGGTGAAAGTCTAGGGCAGCTATGGAAGGAGGGTGAGGGTGGAGAGCAGGGCCAGGACAGGCCAGCCTTGTCCTTTCCACATGAGAGGCCTGCTGGGGCTCTTCAGTCCATGTTCCCTTCTCCCTTCACCTGAGCGGAGAGCCAGATGGAGGTGCCTAACCAGGTACAGGATTGGAACCTGTGCCCAAGATGGTGAGGCTGGACCACAGAGCTGGGCACTCTGTGAGGCTAGGCTAGGCTAGGGCCCCAATGTCCCCCCAGGAGCAGCGGTCCCAATGCCGTGCGGGGACATCTCCTGGAGGAGAGGCTGCAAGGTCCTCCTTATGTTCAAGCCCATCCTTGGGTGATGGGGTTGGGGGGAAGGGGGAGAATGGGATCCTGACTCAAGAGATTTCTCTGGATACAAGCCTTTGAGGGTCTGCAAAAGGAAGATGCTCTGTTTAGGTAAAGAATTTCAGCTGAAAGAGTCTGTAGGGTGGCCAGAAAGCTTAGATGCCTGGGTAAACAGCAGACAGCTGTGGACCCTGCAGCTCACAGTGTGCTGAGCACGTGGCCCCTGTGAGCGCAGCACAGCCCACACGCCGTCCTGGGTGCTAGTGAGGACATCTGTGCTGCTCACAGGATCCTCTCAGTCCCTGTGCATGCCTCTGTGAGGCGCTGTCTTGCACCCTGGGTGTCTCTTCTTTTTTTGGGTGGGGTACTGGGAATGGAACCCAGGGGTATTCTACCTCGAAGCTATACCCCTAGCCCTATTTTTAATTCTTTATTTTATTATATATAATATATATATATATATATATATATATATATATATATATATATATATATTTTGTGGTACTGGGGGTGGAACCCAGGAGCTTTTCTACCTCCAGGCTATACTCCCAGACATATTTTACACTTTATTTGGAAACAGGGTCTCAGTGAGTTGCAGAGAGTCTCACTAAGTATCTGAGGCTAGCCTCGAACCGCGATCCAAACCGCAATCCTCCTGTCTCAGCCTCCCGAATGCTGGGATTACAAGCGTGCGACACCATGCCTGGCTTGTCAGTTTTTATAGTACTAATTTACAAATATTAATTAAAATCACCTTGAAGTTAATGTTTAAGTTGGAAGTCTCGTGTTTGTACGTCAGAATGGAAGGTGGCCCGATGCTGGGCAGTGTTCTTAGGGATGGCTCGAATAGCGTTTTGAAGTCTTCCTTGAACTAAATTTTAAAAAGGGAGAGAGAAAGAACAATTGTAAACTTGAATAGGCTCTTTTTCTTTTTTTTTTTTTACCACGAGGACAGTGTGCTAGTTGGTATGATAAACATTTCTTATCTTACCTCCAACTCACACAAAATACTTAGTTTGCGTTCCTCTGGATTAATGATCCATTTTTCTGAAAAGGAAGGACAGATTTAGAAGGAGAATGTAAAAGCTTTGTACAGTGCATTCCAGTCTTTTTAGTTTGAAGCATCCTCTCCCCCATCCTCAGGCCCAACCTTGGGCTCAGCATGTACACGCATGCATACACACACACACCCTTTATGTGCCAGACCCCTTCGTTTTTATTTATTTATGTATTTATTTTTGTGGTACTGGGGGGTAGAAAACCTCTGGGCTATACCCCCAACCCTATTTTATAATTTATTTGAAAACAGGGTCTCACTAAGTTTCTGAGAGCCTCACTAAGTAGCTGAGGCTGGCTTCCAACCCGCGTGATCCTCCTGTCTCAGCCTCCCAAGCGTGGGGATTGCAATTGTGTGCTATCATGCCGGCTAACCCTTTCATTTTTAATACCTTCTTGAATACATTTGTGTGGTGTGTGTGTGTGTGTGTGTGTGTGTGTGTGTGTGTGTGTGTGTATGTATACATTTGTGTGTGGTGCTAGCAATTAAACCCAGGGGCATTCTACTTCTGAGCTACAGCCCAAGCCCTCTTTTATTTTCTGTTTTGAAACAGGGTCTCACTAGGTTGATGAGGCTGACCTTGAACCCAGGATCCTCCTGTCTTGGCTTCCCAAGTCCTGGGATTATAGGTGTGCGCCAACACCCCCAATTCTTTCTAGTACATCCTTAGAGGAGTACTTTCCCAATGGGGTGGGCTCTGTGCGAGGTTTAGTTGTCTTCCTACTATTAATTTGCCACTTTTAGCACAAAGGGGGTGCCTCCAAACATCCACTTACTTCGTAACTTAGAAGCCAGACATTCAGGTCCTGTCTCCCTTGCCGGGGATTCCTTTCCTTTAAAAAAAAAATAAAAAGAGTGTTATTTATCATTAATCCTGAGGAAGTAGATGTAAACTGAATATAAAAGAAAAATGTCCCTTGGGAAAAACAAATATCTATATTGTGTTTTTTTATATTTTTATCGTTTAGATCTTTTCCTAAATAACATGGTATCTACAATAAGGAAGAAATAGGAAACTTCTCACCTACATTCCACAGTTATAAAGGTTGCCCTGGTCCTTTCTAGCCCTGGAAGGCTGCATGGGGGAATATTTTACTTACTTATACACATGTTTTGCATATTCTTTTGTTTTCTACTTCTTTAGAGTATCACCTTTCTACTTTTTGTCTCTTATCCATATAGATTTTTTTAGGAAGGAGGGTGCTGGAGTGATTTCCACTTGAGGACAGTGAACTAAACCAGCACGGTTGCTTCCTCTGTAGACCCCAGAGCTGCATTAGAATTGAGAAGAAGGCCAGCAATTTGCCAGCAACCTTGAGTAAGTGTCTACAAGATGGAAAGCAGTTGGGGTTGAAATAAAGAACCAATTACAGCAACCTATGGTGGGGCAGAGGGAAGGAAGGCAGCTGCCGAGATGTAAAGGACCCAGCTTCCCAGCCAAGTTGGGGCAGTTGGGCTATGATTAAAGAAAGAGATGGAAGAGGGGCATGGCAGAGACAGGAGGATCCAGGTTCGCACCCAGCTTCTGCTACTTAATGAGGCCCTTTGCAACTCAATGAGACCTTTTTTTAAAATAAAGAATAAAAAGTAGGGCTGAGTGTGTGGCTCGGAGGTAGAATGCCCCTGGATTCCATCCCCAGTACCGCAAAAAATAAAAAATAAAAAATAAAAAATAAAAAAAGATAGGCTTTACTTTAGAGGTGATCTCTTAGTCAGGTATGGTGGCATGCGCTTGTAATACCAGTACTTGGGAAGCTGAGACAGGAGGATCATAGGTTCGTAGCCAGCCTCAGCAACTTAGTAAGGCCATCCTTAATTTACTGACCCTGTTTTAAAATAAAAGAATAAAATAGGGCTGGAGGTATAACTTGGAGGTTGAATGCTCCTGGGTTCCACCCCTAATACACCACACACACACACACACACACACACACACACACACACACACACGGTGATCTTTTTTGAGTTGGGGCAACATGGAATAACTGAAAAGATTTTTTTTTTTTTTGCAGATCTTGGGGGTGGAACCCAGGGGCATTCGACCTCCAAGTTACACCCCCAGCCCAATTTTTTATTCTTTGTTTTGAAACAGGGTCTCACTAAGTTGCAAAGGGCCTCACTAAGTAGCTGAGGCTGTTCGCGAACCGTGATCTTCCGGTCTCAGCCTCCCAAATGCTGGGATTACAAGTGTGCACCACCACGCCCGGCTCCTGAAAAGATGTTTCAAGGAAACACTTTTTTTTTGGTGGTACTGGGGTTCCTGGGGTTCTACCTCAGGGCTACATTCCCAAACACCTATATATCTATATCTATATCTATATATATCTATATATCTATATATATCTCTCTCTCTATATATATATATTTTTTTTAAATTTATTTTATTTGGAAACAGGGTCTCTTAAGCTAGTAAGGCTGGCTTCGAACCTGCTCAGTCCTCCTGTTTCTGCCTCCCAAGCGTGGGGATTACAAGCGTGCGCCACCACGCCTGGCAAGGAAACACGTTTCAAGGAAATGTTTTAAGAAAAATTTTCCAACAGAAATGCTGGCATAGGTCTAACAAAATAATGCTCAAATATTTCCATTGAAGCATTATTTAAGTTACAGAGAAAAGCGAAAACAAAACAAATAAGCAAAAATCCAGCCTTAAAATTTCTAGCAACTGCTGGGTGTGGTGGTGCATGCTTGTAATCTCAGTACTTGAGAGGCTGAGACAAGATCACAGTTCATGGACAGTGTCAGCTACTTAGTGAGGCCTTCTGCAACTTAGTGAGACCTTGTTTTAAAATAAAAAATAAAAAATATAGGGCTGGGGGTATAGCTTGGAGGTAGAATGTCCCTAAGTTTCATCCCCTGTACCACACACACACAAAAAAATTCTGGCAACTTGATTTATTTTATAAGTAATAAATAAAGCCAGGTATGGCGGCACACATTTATAATCCTAGTATGTGAGAGGCTGAGACAGGAGGATCACAGATTTGAGGACAGCCTCAGCAACTTAGCAAGATGCTGTTTCAAAATAAAGAATAAAATAGGGCTGGGTATAGCTTGGAGGTAGAATGGTTCTGGGTTCAATCCCTAGTATAAAAAAAAAAGCTTATAAGTAATAAACAATTATATATGAGGGAATGTTATGCCGCTATTTCAAAGAACTACTACAGTTATTCCTGACTTGGAAAAATTTTCATCCATGATACACCACTGTCTTTGTCCTTTTAGGCTGCTGTAACAAAATATCATTAAACTGCAACGACCTCTCTCGGTATTGTTTGACCCAGCTGATATTTTTTCTCTTTCATACACTTTCTTGGCACTCAGGGCAGATGACTGGTTTTCCTTTTATATTTTTCTCAGTCGCCTTCTCCTGTCCCCAACTGCACAGCAGAGTGCAGCAGGGCTCACCCTTAGGCCCTTGTCTCCTCAGCATCATTTCTGTGCCACTAAAACAAGTTAGATTGTGCCCCTCCTTGGTGCAGGTCCTCCAGAAACTTCCCACATCGGTCGCACCCTGCGAACATGATGCGGGTTTGTTACCTGTAGAACCTTAACCTCTGGGTCCCCTGCAGGCATGCTGGCCTGGCCTGTGTTCCAGGAGGAGGCACTTTCCCTACCCTCTGCCTGAAACTCGCCTCCCGCAGAGATGCAGGCCGAGGCCTTGGGTTCCCACCGCTTTCAGGTTTGATCTCAGCTTTTCTGTGCAAAGGCCCCTGAGCACCCTGTGTGAGCTGGAAGCCTGCCTGCCTTGGCGCTTTCCATCCTTGTCTCTCCTTTCTGTTTTTCTTGAGCACTTGCGTTCTTGCTGTGTTACACATTTACATATTGATTTTGGAATTAGTCACAGAGCTATCACCTCCATCTCCCACACTTCAGTATAAGATCACCTCCACAGGGGTTTTGTTTTGTTCAACATTGGACACCGTAGAGCAGAGCCAGAGTACGGCATGTGTTTGGCAAATGGCAGGTGCTCAACAGCATTTGATGAATATGTGAGTATAAAATTGAAAGGAAAAATGATCACAATGATTACTTCTGAGCAATATATGGGTACAGTAAAATTTAGTTTTTACATTATCTGTTTATTAGTAGTGTGTGTGTGTGTGTGTGTGTGTGTGTGTGTGTGTGTGTGAGAGAGAGAGAGAGAGACAGACAGACAGACAGACAGACAGACAGACAGAGACAGAGAGAGAGATGGAGATTGGGGATTGATCCCAGATGCATTCTACATTCGAGCTATACACCCAGCCTGATTTTATTTCTTATTTGGCAACAAGGTCTCACTAAGTTGATGAGAGTCTCACTATCTGCTGAGGCTGTCCTCTAACCTCCTGTTTTAGCCTCCCAAGTACTGGAATTATAGGTGTGCGCCACCATGCCTGGCTTCTTAATGGCTTGACATTTTTAAAACGATGTGAACATGTCATGTCTATAATTTAAAAAATGAAGATGCACCGGGCGTGGTGGCACACACTTGGAATCCCAGCATTCGAGAGGTTAAGACCCAAATATTGCGGTTTGCGGATAGCCTCAGTTACCAGCTACTTAGTGAGACCCTCTGCAACTCAGTGAGACCCTGTTTCAAAAGAAAGAATAAAAAATAGGGCCCCTGCCTATTTTTTTTTTTTTTTTTTTTGGTAGCTCAGAGGTAGAATGCCCCTGGGTTCCATCCCCAGACCCGCAAAAAAAAAAAAAGATAAATAAAAAATAAAAAATGAAGATACGTATCAAAACATAATGGTAGACTCCTGGTTGGGGGGTCATAAATGCTAGTACTTATTGCACGCTAAGTACCAAGGTGTTAAATATTTTATCTTGTTTTGGTCATTGTTAACAATCCTGTAGCAGGATTATTGTTACTGAGAGAAGAAGAAACGGAGACTCACTGAGGTTAATTAACTTGCCCAGCTCACGATGTTAGAGAGCCTCCAGGGTGGGATTCAGAGCCAGCGCTCCAACTTTTCAATGTGCTGTCCCTCCTCCCAGCTAATGCGAATAAATCAAACTGCTTACCTTCATCCTTTTTATTAAACAGTGTTTGAAGCCAGCTTTCTTCCGTTTGTACCGACATTGGAATTCCTGGATACAAATTGTAATAAGATCTGGAATTTAGATAAAAAGTTAGTTTTAAGTATATGGTTGTTAGCAAGTTGACTAAATACAGTACATTTAATGATTCATATCACATACAGTTTGATTTAAGAAAGTAGCTGCACCTATGTTTGGGGCATAGATGTTGATTATTGTTATTTCCTCTTGCTGGATTATTCCTTTTACCAGTAAAATATGACCTTCTTTGTCTCTTCTAATAAGTTTGGGCTTGAAGTCTATCTTGTCTGATATCATAGTTGCTACTCCTGCTTGTCTTCAAGTTCCATTAGCATGAATTACTTTGTGCCAGCCCTTTACCTTGAGTTTGTTCCTATCTTTACTTGTAAGGTGTGTTTCTTGTAAGCAAGAGATGGATGGATTCTGTTTTTTAATCCATTTTGCCACTTTATGTCTTTTTATTGGGGAATTGAGGCCATTTACATTCAGTGCGATTATTCAGAGATAATTTTTAATTCCTAACATGTTAAGATTTTATTTCTGTTTGAGATAATGTTTATTCTTCTTTGCTGGATAAGAAATCTTGTTTCTTTGGTTCTGGCATGTATTACCTATTTCTTCTTTGTAGTTAATCTCCTTGAGTATTTTCTATAGCGCTGGTTTTGAAGACATAAATTCCTTCAGTTTCTGTTTGTCATGGAAGCTTCTTATTTCCCCATCTAATTTGATAGATAGTTTTGCTGGGTAGGAAATTTTTGGCTGGAAGTTGTTTTCTTTCAGAGTTTGGAATATGCTACTCCAAGCCCTTCTGGATTTCATGACTTGGTTTGGGAAGTCTGGAGTGATTCTAATTGGTTTGCCTCTGTATGTCACATGGCCTTTTGATTTTGTTGCCTTTAAGATTCTCTGCTTGGCTTCCACATTGGTCATTTTGACTATTATGTGGCGTGGGGATCCTCTTCTCCGATCCTGTCTAAAGGGAGTTCTATAAGTTTCCTGGACCTTTGTATCAACCTCTTGCTCTATGTTTGGAAAATTTTCTGCTATTACTTCCTTGAAGAGATTGTTGATCCCTTTGGTTTCACCTTCTTTTCCCTCCTCTATTCCAATTATTCTTAGGTTAGCTCTCTTAAAATGGGCCCATATTTCTTCAATGTCATATTCCTGCTGTCGGATTATTTTTCCTAAATTATAAACTATGTGTTTGTTTTTGGAGCTATCATCTTCTAGGAGTGAGATTCTATTCTCCATGTGGTCTAATCGGTTGTTTATACTTTGAATTGAGGCCTTTACTTCAATGGTTGCATCCTTTATTTCTTTTAGACGCTCTCTATTTTCTTTTAGAAGGTCCTATATTACTTCTATATTCCTGATTTGATCTTCTGGAGATCTCTGAATTTCTGTGTTATCAGGTTCTGATGTTGTGGGGTTGTGGGCATTCATTGCTCCATTGTTATTCCTCTTTCCCATGATTTCGGAAGTTTGTGCCTTCTCTGGGTTCTTCCCTGGATCACTACGACTTCACTTAAGGTGCTCTGGACCTCGAGTCTGTGGTATCTCAGCCACCATTACTCCTTTACTGGGTTGTATCACAAAGTCTCAGACCCAGGGAGTCAATGGAGGCTGCTTGAGACCATGGGGATGCCAGGCTGAGCGTTCTCCCACAGGGAGCTGTGCCTAGGGTATGATATCTCTGCCACCGCCACTCCCCCACTGGGTTGGATTGCAAAATCTCAGACCCAGGGAGACTATCAAAGCTATGTAAGTCCCTGGGGATGCAGTACTGGGATTTCTCCTCTAGGGGCCGCAATTTGACTCACGGTTGTTGAGTGCGCTGATCTGTAGCTGTTGCGGACTCGTGAACTCGCTGCTGCCGCCTCTGGCAATATAGCGCTGCTGCCACACCCCTGGCTGTGAGGCTGGCGTATTTCTTCTCTGGTTTTGAGCTCTGCTATGAGTCCCTGGAAGGCATGGTGAGCCCAGCCCCTAGGAACTTTAGATGCTCCTTGCGCTGAAAAAACTGCTGAATTACACCCAGCTGATCCGCAGTTGCTCACCTCAGCTTCCTGTCCACCCTTCCTCTCTGAAGCCTGGTGGGTTGTTGAGTGCGCTGATCTGGAGCTGTCACGGGCTCTGTGGACTCGCCACTGCCGCCGGCAGTATGGCGCTGCCTCCGCGCCCTCAGCCGTGAGTCTGGCATGTCTCCTCTCTGGTTTTGAGCTCTGTTCTGAGTCCCTCTCCTCTATGGAGCCTGGTGCTATGAGAGAAGATGGCACCGGCATGGCTCTGGCACAGCTCCACCTCAACAACGGAGGCTGGTTTCTTTTCTGGTGTCTGGTTGTTCTTCTAGCCCTCTTTTTCTCTGTCCCTTGTATTTACAGTTTTGATTTCTCTGCGATGGTGTTTTCTGGCTATGAAAAGCACTGATTTTGTGGTAATAGAGATTGATTTTCAGTGGAACTCGTAAACACCACTTTTCTCTGTCGCCATCTTCCCGGAAGTCCTCTTTTTAGATTCTTGATGGTTTCCATCGATGAGAAGAAACTTTTTAGTTTGATGCCATCCCACCTGTTAATTCTTGCTTTAATTGCCTGTCCTTTGGAGGTCTTGTTGAGATGCCTGTGCCTATATGTTAGTGTTGAGCCCATGCCCTCCTCTAATAACTTCACAGTCTCTAATTTCTAAGTCTCTGATCCATCTCAAGTTGATTCCTGTGCAGAATGAGAGGTAAGGATTTAGTTCCATCTTTCTACAAATGGATAGCCAGTTCTCCCAGCACCCAGACCTATTTTTTAATTCTTTATTATATTTATTTTTGTGTGTGTGTGTGTGTGTGTGTGTGGTACTGGGGGTAGAACCCAGGGGCTTTTCTACCTCCGGGCTATACTCCCAGACTTATTTTATATTTCATTTGGAAACAGGGTCTCACTAAGTTGCTGAGAGCTTCACTAAGTAGCTAAGGCTGGCTTCAAACCTCTGCAATCCTCCTGTCTAAGCCTCCCAACTGCTGGGATTACAAGCATGCGCTACCACTCCTGGCTTAATTCTTTATTTTGAAACAGGGTCTCACTAATTTGTGGAGGGCCTCACTAAGTAGCTGAGACAGGCCACAAACCTGTGATCCTCCTGTCTCATCCTTCTAAATACTGGGATTACAAGCATGCGTCACTACACCTGGCCTCTCTCATGGTTTTACCAATGTTCAATCTATGCAAGTGTGACTGTTGGTGGTGATATGTGAATTTAAACATTTATTTACTTGGATTTTTTTCATTATTAGTATTTTTTGTTTTGTGGTACTGGGTTTGAACCCAGAGGCATTCTACCGCTGAGCTAGCCTTTTAAAAATTTTTTGTTTTGTTTTGTTTTGCGGTACTGGGGATGGAACCTAGGGGAATTATACCTCTGAGTGACATCGCCAGCCCTAATTTTTAAATAATTTTTTATTTTTTATTTTTGAAACAGGGTCTCACTAAGTTGCTGAGGCTTTTCTCAAACTTGAAATACTCCTTAGGCACCCCCATACCCAGCTTACTTGGATTTAACTATGCAAAAATTGTTCATTTTCAGTAGCTTAAAAAAGAGCTGGGCATAGTGGTGCATGCTTCTAATCCTAGTACTTGGGAGGCTGAGACAGGAGGATGGCACAGTTTCGAAGCCAGCCTCAGCTGCTTAGTGAGGCTCTGCAACTTAGTGAGACCCTGTTTCCAAATAAAATATAAATAGGTCTGGGAGTGTAGCCTGGAGGTAGAGAGCCCCTGGGTTCCATCCCTAGTAACACACACACACACACACACACACACACACACACACACACACACTGCTTAAAAATATTTCACTCTTTTTTGTAAGGAGCTGATGTTGAATGTATTTGTATTTGAGTTATCTCTGCTGTGATAGGAAGATTTTTATTGGTAAGAAGCGAACATACTGCTTTTCAAGTACATTTCTTTGACTTTCAGTTTTGTTAGGTAATTGGCTAGGTCTTTGAAAATGATCAAATGATGCTTTTGTGTGTGTGGTACTGGGGATGGAACCAGGGGTCTTTCTACATCTGGGCTACACTTTCAGCTATTTTTAAAAATATTTTATTTGGAAACAGGGTCTCAGTGCGTTGCTGAGAACCTCACTAAGTAACGGAGGCTGGCTTCGAACCTTCATGCTCATCCTGTCTCGGCCTCCCAGGTACTGGATTACAAGTGTGTGCCACCATGCCCAGCTCAAAGGGTGCTTTTCAAAAACCACTGAATTCATGCCGTCTTCCTCATTTCTCTTATGCCGCTGCTTTCCTTGATGGCGATCTGTTCCTTGGCACATTGCATCAGTGAAGTTTTTTTTTTTTTTTTTTTTTTTTTAATTCTGAAAGGCCCGTGTCCTGGTAAATGCAATGGAGTGCCCTGCGGAGGGCTGAGGCCACCTGTGCAGGTCTCTGAGGGAGCCAGACCTGTTTATCTAACCTCCCAGGGCAACAAGCTATACAAACAATGAATAGAATTCCCCAGACTACATGTAACGTGGTTTTTCCTTTCCCAGTTTAATAGCTGACAAAAATCAATACATTATTCATTTAGGTCTCCTTGCCTTCTATAAGCTAACCCCAACGTTTGTTTCTGGAGTTCTGTGTAAAGATGGAGGATGATACCAAAACCAACAGTGCCGGGAGCTGACTTGCTATGTAGGAGTGTGTAGGGCTTAATTCACATCATCTCACTTATCTTTACAAAAGCCAATTGAGGCATTCATATTTTCTCTTTGCAGGTAAGGACACTGAGGCTCATGGTTAAAGATTAAAGACCCTCTAATAAAACCACAAGAGCCTTCTCTCTCATTCTTAAACCTGTGTCTCCCCATGTTCATCTGCCTTTTAAATTTTGCCCCTTCCTTCCTTCCTTCCTTCCTTCCTTCCTTCCTTCCTTCCTTCCTTCCTTCCTGTGGTACTGGAGATTGCATCCCTGGGCATTCCACCTTTAAGTTACTCACCCTCCTTCCACAGCCCTTTATATATATGTACTTAGCAGTACTGGGGATGGAACCCAGGGGAGTTCTACCTCTGAGCAGCATCTCCAGCTCTATTTTTTTTTTTTTTTTTGGCAAGTCTGGGAATGGAACCCAGGGGCATTCAACCTCCAAGGTTCACTCCCTGCCCTATTTTTTTTATTATTTATTTTGAGACAGAGTCTCACTGAGTTGCAAAGAGCCTCACTGTGATCCTCCAGTCTCAGCCTCCCAAATGCTGGGACTACAAGCGTGCGCCACCATGCCTGGCTTCTAGCCCTTTTTATTTTGAAACAGGGTCTCCCTATGTTGCTTAGGGCCTTGCTAAATTGCTGAGGCTAGCCTTGCAACTGTGATCCTCCTGTCTCAGTCTCCTCTCTACTGGGATTAAAGGTGTGTACCACCACACCAGGCTAGTTTGTCCCCCCCTTTTTTTTTTTTCTTGGCGGGACTGGTAATGGAACGCAGGGTCATTCTACCTCTGGGCTACACCCCCAGCTCTATTTTTTATTCTTTATTTTGAAACAGGATCTCACTGAGTTGCAAAGGGTCTAAGTAGCTGAGGCTGTCCATGAACTGTAATCCTCCTGTCTCAGCCTCTTGAATGCTGGGATTACAAGTGTGCGCCACCACTCTAGACCTCATTTTTAACCTGACTGCTAATACGGCAATTAAAAATAGAAGTCAAGCTAGGTATGGTGGTGCACACTTGTAATCCCAGCATTTGGGAGGTTGAGACAGGAGGATCTTGGTTTGAGGATAGCCTCAGCTACTTAGTGCGGTCCTTTGCAACTCAGTGAGACCCTGTTTCAAAATAAAGAATAAAAAGTAGGGCTGGGGGTGTAGTTTGTGGGTAGAATGGTCCTAGGTTCTATCCCCAGTAACACACACACACACACACACACACACACACACACACACACACACAATAAATAAATAAATAAATAAATGTAGAAGTCAAGCGAACATTGCTAGCATTTTTTGGATATTTATTTATTTATTTATTTTGCAGTACTGGGGATGGAACCCAGGGGCATTCTACCTTCGAGCTACACCCCCATCTCTATTTTTTATTCTTTATTTTGAAACAGGGTCTCACTGAGTTGCAAAGGGCCTCACTAAGTAGTAGCTGAGGTTGTCGGAGAACCACGATCCTCCTGTCTCAGCCTCCCAAATGCTGGGATTACAAGTGAGTGCCACCATGCCGGGCTAGGATATTTTAAAAAATACTCATAATCTCAAACCAGGCATGGTGGCGCACAGTTGTAATCCCAGGATTTGGGAGGCTGAGACAGGAGGATCCGGGTTCACGGCCAGCCTCAGCTACTTAGTGAGGCCCTTTGCAATTCATTGAGACTCTGTTTCAAAAAATAAAGAATAAAAATTAGGGCTGGGATGTAGCTGGGAGGTAGAATGCCCCTGGGTTCCATCACCAGTACCCCACCCCCAAAATATATATATACCCATATGCTCATCAAATTTAACAGAGAATACTTAGAAAAATATATGTATATATTTTAAAGCATCTTCTTGGGAAGATTTATGAGGAGAAATTAAGAATCTGATCTACCAAAGAGACCCATGGACTTGAAATTATGTAACAGAAATTTTAGGTCAAGATGGTTTCTGAATACACATCTCTTTCCTTTTAAGAAAAAAGAGTTACTTTAAACAAATAAACATCATCCCTGGAAAATAAGGTACCCTTGGTAGACAAGTTAATAATGGAGTCCTTAAGAAAAATAAATGGGCTTAGGGTGGAGGAGAGTCAGAGCAGAGGATACCTCAGTGCAAGACCAGAGACACAAGCGAGGTTTTCCCAGAAGAGCTGAGAAGCTTCCAGCTGGACCCAGCAACACAGAAAGGAGGGATGTGGGGCTGTCACCAAAGAGTTTAGAAGTGATCTTGGAGGAGCTGGCCAGCAGGCCCTTCCTTTCCCTTTATACAGGTCAGCTAGCAACAGTTTTTATTTTCAAAGGAGCCCAAAGCACAGCTCTCGAAAAACAGTGGGCAGCCCGCCTGGAAGGAGAAGTAATGCTGAATTGGGGCTACTTTGTATTCGCCCCACGAGCTTGGGAGAGAAAGGAGGAAGGGATATTCTATGCATAAATAACTTCAACCAGACTGGTCCTAAGTCTAGCAAAGGTGGGGTGACTTGTCTGCCTCCTGCAGACTCTCCACAGGCTCTGAGGAGCAGCCAGCTGCACAGGGATCCTGGCAAACCCTCCCAGGGAGCCTGTTAGGAAACACTCCTCAGCTGCAGGAGGGCTCCATTTTAGCAACCGACCAGCCCTTCATTTATAAATATAAATGGAGAACCAAGAATTGCCAGTTACTTAAGGCTAACCAATAGCACATGTTAGAAACAGATTTTAGGGAAGCCACAAGGAATAATAGTAATTTAAAAAACCCTCATGAAACCAAAAGTAATTCAATAAGGCAATTAACTTCTGCGCAGAATACAAGCACACTGGGTGGGCAGTCTGCTCCGCCCAGAGATGCCCAGAGATACACATATCTTCGTGTAATTCCCAAGGTGAAGGCTACACTGCTCCCCATTGGCTGGAGAATGGCCTTTACAATTAATCCGGTTGGCTAGCTTTCACTGGGCAGATTTTACAAAAGGAGAAACAGAACCGGGAGTGGAATATATAAATGGGTTTTCAAAGGTTACAAAATGGATACCTAGGCGACAGTTATAAAATGGAAGCCTGCCAATTTCTATGAGATCTTGTAACTCTCACAAAACAGATTGCTTTGTTTTCTTATACACTGCAAAAGAAAGACCAAGATAAACAGAACAACTGTCCCTGAAAGAAAGAAGGAATACAGAGAACATAAGAAAACTTTATCTATTTTGGGTACTGGGCATTAAAACCAGGGGCATTCTACCTCCAAGCTATACACCTAGTCTTTTTTTATTTTTAATTAATTAATTAATTAATTTTGTGTGGTACTGGGGATTGAGTCCAGAGGCATTCTACTTCTGAGCTAAACCCCCAGCCCTATTTTTCTTCTTTCTCTCTCTTCCTTTTTTTTATTTTTTATTTTTCGGTACTGGGGATGGAGCCCAGGGGCATTCTACCTCTAAGCTACACCCCCAGCCCTAATTTTTTATTTTTTATTTTGAAACAAGGTCCTACTAAGTTGCTGAAGGCCTCACTAAGTAGCCGAGGCTGTCTGCGAACCATGATCCTCCTGTCTCAGCCTCCCGAATGCTGGAATGGGATTATAAGTGTGCCACCATGCCTGGCTCTTTCTCCCTTTCTCCCTCCCTCCCTTCCTTCCTTTTCTTTTTTCCTTTTCTGGAGCTTGAACCCTTAGGCATTCTACCTCTGAGCTAAACCCCCAGCCTGATTTTATTTTTTATTTGGAAACAGGGTATCACGAAGCTGTGGAGACTCTTGCTAAGTTGTCTAGGATGGCTTCGAACCTGCAATCCTCCTGTCTCAGTCTCCCGAGTACTGGGATTACAAGAGTGCACAACCATGCGTGGCTTTATTTTTAATTTTTGAAACAGGGTATCACTAAGTTGCTGAAGGCCTCACCTCACTAGGTAGCTGAGGCTGGCTGCAAACCTGAAATCCTCCTGTCTCAGCCTCCCAACTACTATGATTACATGTGTGTGCCATCACACCTTTCAAAAGAGAAAATTAGTACAGTAGTGTCATTCAAGAGATTAAAAATCAACAATGAACTATTTTAAGTATTATTTAGATAACTGATAACCGGTTCTCAGAAAGTAGGAGTATGAATCTCCAAATAAAGAAAATTCTCAGCCACATGTGGCGGCGCACGCTTGTAATCCCAGTACTTGGGAGGCTGAGACAGGAAGATCTGGGTTTGAGGCCAGCCTCAGCTACTTAGTGAGACCCTCTGGAACTCAGTGAGACCCTGCTTCAAAATAAAGAATAAAAAATAGGGCGGGGGCTGTAGCTCGGAGGTAGAATGCCCCTGGGTTCCATCCCCAGTACCGGAAAAAAAAAAAAAAATTAGGGCAAAACAATTTAAGAATTTAAAACTGGATTATACAAGCAAAGGTTTTTTTAAAAATTTTTTTAATTTTAGTTTTTGTTTTTGGTACTTAGGATGGAACCCAGGGGCATTATGCCTCCAAGCTACACCCCAGCCCAGTTTTATTTCTTATCTGGTAGCAGGGTCTCACTAAGTTGCTGAGTCTCCCTAAACTGCTGAGGCTGTCCTTGAACCTGTGATCCTCCTGTCTCAGCCTCTCTATCGAGTACTAGGATTACAAGTGCGAGGCGCCACCGTACCCAGCTAAGAGTGAAGTTTGAGTGGTAATGCAAGATTATGGACTCAGACATGATGTGTGGCATTTCAGAGAAGTTTTATGAAGATGTTCTCTGCTATGCTCCTATTTTAGCTAAAACAGTTTAAGGTGAATCAAGATTAACAACAAAAGTAGGGAGGAGGACATGATTTCTACTTTCCTCTGTCAAAGGTGTTCTTGATCACGCTTGCACGTAATCAATAGCGATCTATGGTTCTAAATCTCAGAGCACTTACTATTGTACACGTGGTGTGATTTATATAGATTTATTCCATGTTACACTGATCCCTGGACATGTCATCTTTGCAGCTCGGTAAAAAGCTGGCGTTAGGAAGGGACTTTGTATCTATATCAAAGTGTAGATTGTTTTCTTTCTTTTTTTTTCCAGTGTAGATTTTTTTTAAACTTTTTTTTTTTTTAGTCATACTAGGGATGGAACCCAGAGACATTCCACCTCTGAGCTACACCCCAACTCTATTCTTTATTCTTTATTTTGAAACAGGGTCTCACTGAGTTGCAAAGGGCCTCACTAAGTATCTGAGGCTGTCCTTGAACCGCAATCCTCCAGTGTCAGCCTCCCAAATACTGGGATTATGTCTGGCTTAAAAACCTTTTTGAAGAAGTAAGTTTTTTTTCCCCTCCTGTGGTACTGGGGGTGGAACCCAGGAGCTTTTCTACCTCCAGGCTATACTCCCAGACCTATTTTATATTTGAAACAGGGTCTGACTAAGTTGCTGAGAGGCTTGCTAGGTAGCTGAGGCTGGCTTCGAACCTGTGCGATCCCCCTGTCTTAGCCTCCCAAGCACTGGCATTACCAGCATGCGAAACCACGCCCGGCTCAACAGGTAAGTTTTAAAGGCCCTGGATTAGTTCACTCTACTTTTGAATGCATTTATCAAAGAGGTAAACATTATCAACTTAAAAAAAAAAAACAGCAAAAATTGAAAACATTTTCTTACCCATCTGCATGTGTTTCAGATGAATCTTTCCTAAATGTCTGAAATATTTTAGGAACACCTGTTGAATGAAACATTTAAAAATTTAGCTCTCTCAAAATCATCTGTTTTCCAAAAGGCAATTTGCATGTGTGTGTGTGTGTGTGTGTGTGTGTGTGTGTGTGTGTGTGTGAGAGAGAGAGAGAGAGAGAGAGAGAGAGAGAGAGACAGACAGACAGACAGACAGACAGACAGACACTGGGGATTAAACCCAGGAGCATTCTATCTCTGAGCTACACCCCCAGTTCTATTTTATTTTATTTTGAAACAGGTTGATGAGTCTCAATACTTGCTGGGGCTGTCCTCTAACCCCAATCCTCCTGTCTCAGCCTCCCAAGTACAGGCATGCACCACCATGCCAGGCTCCGAAAGGCAATTTCGACCTCTAGTGGACATTTGTCAGTGTGACAGCTTTGTGGGTGTCCATACTAGGAGCATGGTCAGTAAAGAGGCCAGGGACCTGCTGAACATCAGGGTAGGACAACCTCCTTCCCCAGCAAAGAATTATCCAGACCAAAATGGCAGCCCACTCTAAGTGACTCTAATGGAGGGCCCCCCCATTTGTCTCTCTTTCTTCTTTTTATTTTCTGTTTTTCTTCTTTTTTCTTTTACTGTATTTTTTTTGGGGGGGGGCATGTGAGCTGGGAATTTAATCAAGGGATGTTCTATCTCCAAGCTATACCCCTGCCCTTTTTTATTTTGAAACAGAACTCTGCTAATTGCCGAGGGTCTCTTCCTGAGGCTGGCCTTGAACCAGCGCTCCTCAGGCTCTCAAGTACTGGGGTTATAGGCCTCGCCATCACACCTGGCTCCAAGCGCTATCTTTGCTGTAGGGAATTCACCTACATCCTAACCTCCACTCCAGACGTCAGCACCTTGGGCCGAGAGCGACTGAGACCGAGTATCTACAGTACTCGGCCTGCACTGGGCGTGGTGGTGCACACCTGGAATCCCAGTATTTTGGGAGGTGAGACAGAAGAATCATAGGTTCGAGTCTGGCCTCAGCAACCTAGCTAGAGCCTGTTTCAAAATAAAAACTTAAAAAGCGCTTGGGGATATAGCCCAGAGGTAAAAATGCCCCTGAGCCTAACCCCCAGTACTCAAAACAGAACGGAGCAAGGGGCGCTGGAGAGGGGCGTGCTTTACTTTTCTGGGAGGAGGTGCTGGAGGGAGGGCTCTTGCTGGGCGTGAGGCTCTCCTGGCTCCCGTAGCTGCTGGACGGGTGGCTGGGCTCCTGCGTGGTGCTCAGGCTGGGGCTGGGCACGCTAACCAAGCGGGGGCGCATGTCTGATGGGAGGTCAGAGTAGATGCTGCCCCTGAAGTCCATGAGCTGCCAGAAGTCATCACTGGAGAAGGGGTCGGGGACGACCTCCACCTGCTCCACCGGCGCCTCTGGCTTCTTCTCCTCCTCCTCCTCCTCTTCCTCCTCTTCTTCCTCTTCTTCCACCACCTCCTCATCGTCCTCCCCCGACCCCTCTGGGGCCTCCCTCTTCTCCGCGGGCTCTCCCATGCTGCGAGGCGAGAGCACAAGTCCCTGCTGAGGGCGGGAAGCCAAGCCGCTGCCGCTGTGGCCGTTGCTGGTCCAGGGGCGCTGCTGTTGTGCACCGGTCTCCCTGGCAACGCTTCCGGAGCGAGGGCACTAGCAGGCCTGCCCTTTCCAGCCAGATCTTTATTTATTTACATTTTATTATTTATTTATTTATTTGCGGTACTGGGTGTTAGGGTTTAAATGGTGCGAGGGCTCTTTTTCTTATTCAATTAAAGTTTGTTGAATAGGGAAATTAAAACTAATAGGCACCTCGATACAGTTTTAATGAGTCTTTATTGCAAAAATCAGTAGGAAATAGAGAAGAAAAGGAAAAGCCAGCATGTTGGTATGCATGCTGGAGTGACCGAAAATGAAACTCTGCCCCTTTTCAGGACCCCATCCTTTAAGTAGATTTAGTATTGGTATCTTTTTATCAGCATTACCAAGGCAATGGGCGATTTCTAATGTAGCTTTTTTCTTTTCTTTTTTTTTTTTTTTTGTGTGTGTGTGTGTGTGTGTCTGGGGCATTTGACCTCCAAGCCATATCCCCTGTCCTATTTTTTATTCTTTATTTTGATATAGGGTCTCACTGAGTTGCAAAGGTCTCACTAAGTAGCTGAGGCTGTCCACTCACTGTGATCCTCCAGTCTCAGCCTCCCGAATGCTGGGATTACAAGCGTGCGCCACCACGCCTGGCTTAATGTAGCTTATTTCTCAGCCATGTGGTTCCTCTGTCTTCAGACAGTGCACTTACTAAGTGCAGGGGTCAAGAATCTACCTGGCCTTTGCTGCTATTGTATTGGGCAATATTGGTTGCTCATCCACTAGGGGGGCTTCAAAGCAGCACGTGGAGTTTACCTTTCCTATACCCAGGCCAGGTCACAGAGGAGAGGAGGTAAACAGAGGCACTGATTGTCTCTATGGAGTTTTAGGGCTTTAATGATCTCTGAGGCTTTTGCTATAGGTTAATCATTAGAAGGAAGGGCAAAGACAGAGGGGAACTCTGCAATGTAACAGCTGCCGCCCCTCCCTGTCTGAGCGCCTGCGCAGCACCCAGGTCCTGACTGCTTTGTACATTTTGGAAATTAATACCAAAGCAATTTTCCCATACCAGCACACTGGGGATGGAACTCAGGGGCATTCTACCTCTGAACTATACCTCCAGCCCTCTTTCTTTCTTTCTTTCTTTCTTTCTTTCTTTCTTTCTTTCTTTCCTTTCTTTCTTTCTTCCTTTCTGAAACAGGGGTTCACTAAGTTGCAAAGTGCCTCATTAAATAGCTGAGGCTGTCCACAAACTGGGATCCTCCCGTCTCAATTTCCCAAATGCTGGGATTACAAGCATGCACCACCATGACTGGCTATTTTATTTTTGTGGTGCCGGGATTGAACCCAGGGACATTTTACTTCCGAACTACACTCCCAGCTCTATTTTTATTTATTTTTAATTTGGAATAGGGGCTAAGTTGTCGAGAGCCTTGCTAGGTTGCTGAAGGTGGCTTCAGAAATCTGTGATTCTCCTCTCAGCCTCCCAAGTACTGGAATTGTAGGTGTGTGTCAACCTCACCCGGCTCAGCCAGACCTCTAAAAGCTGAATGGAGGAACCAGGCAGCTGGCGACAAGCACCAGTGAAGGCCACCTGCTGAGGGTGACCATGGACTTTGGTTTTTGAGTGGAAAGCTGCCTGTTGGTACTTCCACTAAAACTCTATTTTACATAGACCAAAGTTGGTCCATGGGCTTTAGTTTGCCCAGTTGAATTTTTAAAAATTGCATTAAATACAATTTTGATTCGTGAGAATTGAAGCAGCCCTTAAATTTTCCACCAAATAAATTTTGTGTCTCTCTCTAGTCTGAACCCTGCTTATTGCTTGTTTGGTCCATCCATTCTGGAAGTGAGAAGTACCAGAGACATCTGGCCAGCCGGGCCCTACCTCCTCTCTTCTGGAGCTTTGTTTTCAGTTCACTGTACATTATTATTGTTCTTGTTGTTGTTATTATTGTGACATTGAGAATGGAACCCAGGGCCTTGTGTATGCTAGAAAAGTGCTCTACCATTGAGCTACATCCCCCAACCATAACTTATTTCTATATACACAAGAAGTTATGTAGGATAATAGAGTGGACTGATGGTTGACTGACCCTTATTTTAGGTGATATGTCATCTCTACGATTTCAGCTAAATTGCTGGACCTCTTTCAGCCTTAGTGGCCCCGGATATAAACTGGGATGCCTCTAAGATGTCCCTGGAGATTGAGAAGTATGGAATGGCAGTCTATAACTGTCAATGCGTTTCATCCAGAGTTTATCAGCAACATGGCAAAGTGAGACAGGAGGGGTGTGTTACCCGTTGCAGTGAGGTGTCTCCGAAGGAGGATGTTGACTGATCTATCCAAGGACCTAGGCTTGGTTCAGCTGGGTAGGAAGAGGGCTGTGGGCTGTGGAGATGTAGGTTTCTGTCAGAAATCAGGGCAATTGATTCTTTTTTTTTTTTTCAGTACTGAGGATTGAACCCAGGGTCTTTCTACCTCTGAACTATGCTGTATTTTATTATAATAAAATATTTATTATTCTTTATTCTTTTTTCTGCGGTTCCTGTTTTTTTTTTTTTCTTTCTGGGTTCCTGGAGATGGTAGAATTCTACCTCTGAGCTACACTCTCAGCTCTGTTTTTTATTCTTTATTTTAAAACAGGGTCTCACTGAGTTGCAGAGGGTCTCATTAAGTAACTGAAGGCTGTCCATGAACCCAGATTCTCCTGTCTCGGCATGTACCACCACGCCAGGATATTCTATTTTTTACTCTTTATTTTGAAACAGGGTCTCAGTAAGTTGCAGAGGGCCTCACTAAGTAGCTGAGGCTGGTGGCGAACCTGCAATCCTCCTGTCTCAGCCTTCCAAGTACTGGGATTACAAGCGTGCGCCCACACAAGGTTCCAGGGCAATTAATTCTATGATGGAGTATTCAGTGGTGACACAGTGACCTTATTTTTATTTGTGTTTAGACAAAACTATGAAGCATCCTTGTTTTCTTTTATTGTGGTGTCAGGGTAACCTAGTCTGAGGCTGTGCTTCCTTGAGAAGGTCTCTGTCCAGCAGGAGAAAAAAATGGCCTGGCCATAATCTTGAGACCAGCTTGGATAATGCCGAGCCCCAGCTGGGAGTAACACAGAGGCTTCCAGCTCAAGAAACTGAAGTCTTAAGAGGACTCTTAGGTCAGCAGAAAGTGAGAAGGTAGGTGTCTAAGTTCACTGAACAAGGTCAAATCCAAGGCAGATTTATTGAGCACTGCCGTGACCGTGTGCTGGGCGCGGCGGTTGACAGGAGGGCTGCGGCCCGTCCTCACTAAGGGCGAGGGTACTCAGCCTGTGGCAGCAGGCCACTGGCTCTTGGGCACGAGGTTGCCTGCACCCGAGGTCAGAGAGAAAGCACATGAAATGCTTTTGCAGGACGGTGTCTTGCAGGCTAGCTGGGATATTTGAATTGCTTTGGAAACAAGGGTAAGTGTGCATCAGTCCAAAGCATCGTAGAAGGCCCCGGGAGGGCGGCACAGGGAGCTGTGTTTGGGATTTAAGAAAAAGAAGGAAAGGCCCAGTTTTTTACCAGGTCAATAACAGAATTGGGGGAGGGGAACGCAGTGGGGAGGAAACCCAGGGGCTGGTGAATGCTTAGCATGCGCTCTAACCTGAGCTCTGCTCCTAGTTTGTTCTTTCTACCTTTCTTTCTTTCTTTCTTTCTTTCTTTCTTTCTTTCTTTCTTTCTTTCTTTCTTCTTTCTTTCATTTGCAGTACTGGAGATTGAACCTAGGGGCATTGTCAAAATCCCCAGCTCGATTTTTAGTCTTTATTATTATTTATTTATTGCAGTACTCTAAGCTATACCCCAAGCCCTATTTATTATTATTATTATTATTATTATTATTATTTTATTTTTATTATTTTGGTGGTACTGGGGATGGAACTCAGGGGCCTTCTACCTCTGGGCCACAATCCCAGACCTATCTTATATTTTATTTGGAAACAGGGTCTCTTAAGCCAGCTGAGGCTGGCTTCGAACCTGCGCGATCCTTCTGTCTGATTCTCCCAAGTGCGGGAATTACAAGTGTGCGCCACCACGCCCGGCTTATTCTTTATTTTGAAGCAGAGTCTCACTGAGTTGCGAAGGACCTCGCTAAGTAGCTGAGGCTGTCCGTGAACCATGGTCCTTTGGTCTCAGCCTCCCAAATGCTGCCTAGTTTATAATAACACCATTTGGTGCTGGAGGCAATCTTAGCAGTCATGAACTTCAACTGACTTCTCAGGGTATGGTAGTACAGGCCTGTAAGCCCAGTACTTAGGAGGCTGAGACTGGAGGATCAAAGGTTGGAGGCCAGATTCAGCAATTTAATGAGGCCCTCAGCAACTTAATGAGAACCTGTTTCAAAATAAAATATATAAGAAAAAGGGCTGCGCGTGAAGCTTAGAGGTAGAACATTTGTCCCTGGGCTCAATCTCCAGAACACACACAAAATAATAATAATAATTTTCTTCTCCAAGGGGGGAAATGACCTGCTCAGGAGGAGGCTGCTGTGTTCTGTTCCCAGGGTCCTCAGAACAGACTGGAAAACAGCTGTGGGGAGATGGGCGGTGCTGTGCCAGCCTCCAGCCGCCGTCTCCAGTTTGGTTCTGTGAGTGCTATGACATTTTCTCAGTTGCATGGTGAATTAAGAATTTAAAGTACTCCTTATTTAGAGCTCTTGTTCAGCCCTTAAAAAAAAAAAAAGTCTTCGGTGCCGAAAGCCAGCTAGTCCAATGGGGCGCGAGTTTGCTCGCGGTCGAGGGTCTCAGTAAAGGTGGGGAAGGATAGAGTGATTTTCTACAGATTCTTATCTGTAGCGGTTCTTTCCTAGGAAAATAATCCTATGATCGGCGCTTTTAAAAAGAACCTGACATGGATCGATACTTCTTGTGCAATCGAACACTTTATTTTTGACACAAGATTTTTTATATTTTCCCCTCTCCCAGTGAATTTCTAGTAAAAAGAAGTGCAAAACACCCAAGGTACAAAAGAGAGATACACATGCAAATTACCAACCCTGAACAAGACAAAAGTAAAGACCTGGGATATCCCAGGTCTTTGTGTTTGAAATCAGTCCCATTATCTCAGGTGGGCCTTGTGCTCGGGAGCCCAGCCCCCTTTGGCCTTGCAGCTGCAGAGGCTTCTATTTGGCTAAAAGTCACACCCAAAAATCACTTGTTGAAGAATCCAGTTTGTTTTTTAAGAGTTTTCTTTAACCCTTTCGGAGCTCATTCCTAGGGCTTAGTCCAATGTCCTTCTTTATAATGGGGGACGAAGCCTGAGATTCCAGCTTTCATATAGTTATCGTAAGGAAAATCCGTGTTCCTTCATGATGATCTAGGGAATTTCGATGAACGTCTGCTGGATTTTGTCTGCAATACTATCCGCTGTCTGAAAAACTTAAACTCATGACACAGTTTAGCAGGTAAACACCAAGAAATAACATGAGGTCTTTAGATTAGTTGTCAGATATATTTCTCTAGCAGCTGAGCATTTTCCTTCTTTTAATAATCCATATTCCTATCACTAACCTTCTGCAACTTTCTTTTCTTTTCTGATTACCCTAATTCTCTCTTTCCCATTCGGGCCAATCTCAGGATAAGCTCTTCTTCATACAAAATACTTTCTTATTCTCACCATATTTTCTTTCTTTCATCTTTACACATCTATTTTATCTGTCCTTTGTTTTGACATAGCTATTTTTAACCAGGTGGTGTCGCTGTATTGAAGGTCGAAGGTGGACTGGAATGCTGCTTTTAATTACCATTTGAACAAGGCTCATCTAATTACCATTTGAGCAAGGCTGAAAGTTTGCTGGAAAGATTATTTTACATGAATTCAATTTTTTCTCGCAGTCCTGATCTTTTTCCCACCGGAGCAATTCGTTTGGGGAGTTAAAAGAATCATTACCAAAAGGATAGTAGTTATGAAAGAATATCTAAGAGTGGAGAATACTTTTTGCCAGCGACCACACCTTCTCTCGGGGCTTATTTCTCACTTTGAGAATCGCCTATGACTACATGGATTCTCACACATGTAGATGCCGAGATGGGGTGGGCAGCAAAGTCTTGGCACTTCGGAATTTCCTTTTCCCTTGGATCAGGTTACTCTACAAAGAACAGAAGTAAAACTTCCCCACAAGGGGGCGCCACTCTCCTCTTTGGGCCGGGCCGATACATTGCCATGCCCGGGCGCTTTGCGTTCTCTTCCCCTTTTCAGAGGCCGCTGGGGTCCAGGGCTTGGGATTTGAGAGGCGGCCTCCACCCTTGACAAGCTGCATGACAGGTTCTGAAGCCTTGGTTCACTGACCTGTATAATCAATTATCAGTCAGTGCCTTGCGACTTACTTCCAGGGCTATTTTGAGATAAGATTTAATTATTATTTTGATTTTCTTTTCTTTTCTTTTTAGCACTGGGGAAGGTTAACTCCGAGGGAATCCTACCTTCGAGGTGCACCCCTAGCCAAACTTTGTTTTTATTTTGAAACAGGGTCTCGCTAAGCTGGGGAGGGACTCACTAAATGGCTGAGGCTCGATGCGAACCTGCGACCCTCCTGTCTCAGCCTCCCAATTACTAGGGTTACAAGCGTGCACCACTATGCCTGGATCTTAAATTTCCTTTTGGAGAGACTGATTTTTGTATTATTTTAATTTTTAGAAGCACATAATTGTGTGTGGGGGGGTATTGAGGATTGAACACAGGGGCATTGTACCTCTGAGCTATACCCCCATTGCCTTTTATTTATTTTTATTTTGAAATAGAGTTTCACTAAATTTCCTGAGGGCCTTGCTAAGTTGCCAAGGCTGGCCTTGAACCTGTGATCCTCCTGTCTTAGCCTTCTAACTACTAGGATTACAGGCGTGCACCACCATGCCCAGCTAGAGCACATAATTCTGTTCATAAAATATTACTAATTTGTATAAGCAGTAAATTAATGTCTTGAGTGCTTTAGTCAAGTGCCCATGTGGAATGTTTGAGCACATGTATGTGGTTCTGGGGATTGAACTCAGGGGGCTTCTACCTCTGAGCTACAACCTCAGCCCTTTTTATTTCTTATTTTGAAGCAGAGTCTCACTAAGTTGCTACACACTGGCCTCAAACCTGTCATCGTCCTTTCCCACCCTCCCAAGTATTGGGATTACAAGCCTGTACTACCGTGCATTTTTGCTATCAGGGTATGTGGTGTTACGTCAGTGCTTCCTGTTGCCATCATGAGTTATTTCTCTTTCTATTTACTGTCTTCTTTTTAAAGGCGGTCATGAAACCCCCACTTTGAGAAAGGTAAGAAAGTGATTTTATTTACAGTTCCAACTTATTTGCATGCCGAAGCTCCCTGTCATGTTCACAAAGAAGGTGCATTATCTCTTCCAAATGCTTTTGCTGAGCCTTGATTGTGTGTGTGCGCGCCTGCGTGCCTGCATGCGTGTGTGTCTAGGGAGACAGCAAAGGCCCGCAGCCTCCGTAATGGCTAATTAAGGAGGTGCCTGTTTGCAGTAGCCATGAGGGGCATCTTTCTAAATGTCAGGTTCTCCCCTCCCCACTAGCTCCTTTCAGAAGGTGGTTTCTGAAAGCCTGTTTATGCCTCTTAACCGACAGTGACGCCCACTTTATCTCTGTCCTTAATATTTTATGTGGGTTTGCCTTGGGGAGGTCTTCTCTCACCCCCGTGTCCCTCCTCCTCCCGCTTTCTGCTCCGGGCTGCACACCCTCTCCCTCAGTCTTTTCAGGTTAAGCCCAGTTTCCTTAACCTTCTGGCTGTCCTTCCCCTCCCCTGCTTTCTATTTGAGACAGAGTCCACCAAGTTGTTGAGGGTCTCACTGAACTGCTGAGGCTGGCCTGGAACCTGCGACCCTCTTGTCTCAGCCTCCCAAGTACTAGACTTACATGCACGCGCCTGGCTTGACCACGTCCTTTATCATTTGTGAGCCTGACCCTATTTGTTGTCTCAGAACTACCCCTGCAACTGCAAAGAACTGGATTCCCTTCATCCTTGCTAGAACTAATGATTCCAGGGCCACCCTGTCCTCCTCCAGGACTTTGCATTCATTCATTCATTCATTCCACTGAGTTATTTGTTCACAAAAAATAATTATTATTATTATTAATTTTTTTCAGTACTGGGGATGGAACCCAGGGGCATTCGACCTCCGAGCTACATCCCCTGCCCTATTTTTTATTCTTTATTTTGAAACTGGGTCTCACCGAGTTGCAGAGGGCCTAAGTAGCTGAGGCTGTCCGCGAACTGTGATCCTCCTGTCTCAGCTTCCCGAATGCTGGGATTCCAAGTGTGCGACACCATGCCCGGCTGGCCACGGTCTTCTTGGCCTTCCCAGAGCTCTTTATCACCCATCAGAACATCAAGCAGGTGGAGCTGTTGAGAAGGGATGGACTTGAGGAGCGAGGCCACCTGGGCTTAAATCCTAGCTTCATATAGCCTGAGTGTAATACTGAAGTGCAACCTGTTTAGGCTCCCCAACCTCTCTGCCTCAGTCTCACCTCTGTAAAATGGGACAAATACTGAGTTTTCCACAAAATGGGCACTAATAGCCTTCGTACCTGTTTTGGGGCCTCGTTATGCATGGGGACAAGGGTAATCGGGGTTTTTGCTTTTAGCAACATTATCTGGAAGTTGAACGCATCACTCTCATTCCCTTACTCTTGGTCCCACCCGCTCACTGGTTTGGACCATAACTTAGAGACAAGAGATGACAGGGTATTTCAATTCTTCCTTCTAGCCAATTGCTAGAAGTTGTGATGGAGGGTAGAGGTGGGCGGCAATTGCGACGTCAGAGAGAGAAGACAGGTGGATGGATCCTGGCTAACAGCGTGGACCCTGGTTAGGAAAGGCAGGGAATAGAATCTCATACTCAGAATGGCTGGTAGGACCAGGGTAGAGATAGCCGCATGGCTTCTCTTCTGAGCAGGGCACTGATGCTTCTGAGTGCTGGGAGGATGGATTCGAGTGGCATCTGTCAATCTAGTGCCGGGATCAGAATCCCCAGGACGGCTAGTTAGACTAGACAGCTGGGTGTCTTCCCTGAGAGTTTTCATTCAATAGGTCTGAGGTAGATCTGAGAACTTTTACTGCTAACACTAATCCTGTCGATGCTGGGGGGCTGGTCCAGGAGCCAGACTTTGAGAACACTGTGTCTTGTTCCCAACTAGCTCACATTGGTTTTGCTTTTAAGAGCTGGTGAAAAGGGCGTGTATAACAGTAATGATATAATTGAGCCCTGCATTTGTGGCTACAGATTTCTAGAACCTTCCACCATCCTCTGACTGTTGGGGTCACTGCAGTCTAGGTCAGGTAAACATCTTAGCACAGACGAGTATGATCACATCCCTTTTGATTTTCTAAAGCCCATTTTCTCTCTCTTTTGCTAATTCCAGTAACGATCCCAGAAAGCCATTTAAAGCTCTTCCCTTGAAGCAGCTTCACTGTTTTTATTCACAAAAGACATGTGCAACGTATTATTTTACTACCTTTTGATTCACATAAATTTAATAAGATTCTTATGAACGCAGGTCTTTGTTGTTTAAGAAAAAATAAAACACAATTTTTTAGTTGCTTTCTTTTTTTTTTCCAAATTTTAGTAACGATATTGAACTTGCCAAATGAGGTAACTGAATTCCCTATATATTAGTTGTAGAATGGAATTGAAAACAAGGACAGATCAATTAGAAAATAATTCTGTTTCCTGAGGAAGTTGCCTCACACTGGCCGGAGTCTATTTATAGGCTTCATTTTTTTAATCATTGACATCTTCAACTTGGCTGAAATGGCGTTGTTTTATTTTCAGTTCCAAGATGCACTTAGCAGGCAGCGGAGCAGAAAGAGGGGCCACCTTGAACCTTAGGAACTGAAGTCAGTCTCTGGTAGGCTATCAGGATACACAGTTAGAAAAACAGGAAGGAGACCAACCAAGCAGGAAGAAAAAATGAAATGTGGGAGAGGAGTCAGGGGCTGCCATGTAGGTCACATCCAAGCCCACCTGGTTTGGCCAGTAGACATCACATTTTCTTAGTCAAAGAGGACCCAGCCAAGTGGAAAGGAACTGGGGGTTTAGTTCCCAGAGAAAACTGGTGAGTTGGGTCACTCTTGTCATTCTGTCAAAGGTTCAGGCAAAGAATCTGAACAGGTAGGAAAAGAAGTCAAGAGATCTGTGCAGGAGAAGGCCAGGCAGGACTGTGGCCACCACCTGATGCTGTCCTGAGAGCTTCAGGAAAGAGCAGCGGCTGTCAGTCCAGAGTCCCTCTCATTTGGGGACCAGCATGTTGTTAAGAGCTTTGGCAGCTTCTTGGAGGTCCATACTGTTTGACTCAAGCTGGTCCCGCTGCCTGGGCTGACAAGTGGTCCTCTTTGAGGCTGAAATCTTGGCACCTCCAAGCTGAGTCTGGGTTTTGTCTGCTTTTATCTTCGACGCAGATGGAATCATACCACACACACTTTTATTTGTCTCTGGCTTCTTTCCTCCTTAGTGCTAGCTATATGTGGCCGTAGATTGTACGTTCTTGCTGTGTGATATACCCCAGTTTATCCATTTATCTGTTGATGGGTATTTGGGTAGCTGCCAGTTTGGGGGCTATCGTGAGTCATGCTGTCGTGGACCTTCTGGTTTGTGACTCTGGTGAGCAGATGTTTACATTCCGTTGGTGCCTTATTTTTAGTTATTGAAACAGCTGAACACCCCCGCCGTAGTCCATTTTGGCTGCTGCCGCACAGCGACAAAGATGGGGTGGTTCCTCAATCGCAGAAATTTATTTCTCACCATTCTGGGGACTCGAGTCTGACATCAAGGTAGCACCACGGTCTGGTTCAGGTGAGGGTCGCCTTCCATGCTGCAGACTGCTGTCTTCTTGTTAAATATCACCCAGTGGGGAGAGATTTCCTTTTCTATTTTCTTATTTGCGGTACTGGGGTTCCTGGAAGCCCTTCTATCTCCGGGCTACACTCCAAGACCTATTTTATATTTTTTATTTGGAAACAGGGTCTCTTAAGCCAGCAAGGCTGGCTCCGAACTAGCGCGATCCTCCTGTCTCCGCCTCCCAAGTGCGGGGATTACAAGCGTGCGCCACCACAGATTTCCTTTTCTAAGGGCACTAATTTCATTCATAAAGACTCCACCCTT
Source organism: Muscardinus avellanarius (assembly GCF_963383645.1). NCBI lineage: Eukaryota > Metazoa > Chordata > Mammalia > Rodentia > Gliridae > Muscardinus > Muscardinus avellanarius. The sequence continues at coordinate 115,995,720 of NC_137790.1, forward strand.
GTGATTTCCAAGAGGCTCCATCTCCTGCTACTGCTAAGTCACATCAGGCACCAGCATATTAGCATGTACATCGGGGGGGGGGGCACCAGCATTCAGCCTACGACATCCTCCTTTGAGTCAAAAACTGTTGCTATGAGAAATTAGAAGAGAGAGATAATGGTGTCCCTAAGGGCACGGGTCAGGCGAGCAGCTACATAGGCCAAATGACTATCCAAACCTCAACCCTTTGGGGCTCTTTATTTAACCCCCTATCAGGAGTCCAGTTCTCTCCATTTTACAGACAAAAAAACTGAGACCTAAGGAAACCAAGTACCCCACCCGAAACCACACAGGAAGCGGTGAGGAGCTGCATCTGAACCCAAGGGGTCTGGTCCAGAAGTCGAGCTATTTGTCCCTCAGCTCTTCTTCCTCTCCGCCATCCCCTTGTTGGTGCTGGGAGAGTGTCTCTTTCTCAGCCACGTTTAAATGTGCCTCAACTTCCCCTTCCTTGACCACACATCTCCTGCCAGCCGCTTCCCGGCTTCTGCCCTTTACAGGCACGCTTGTTGCAGGAGTCGCCTGTTTCCTGGCTTCCTACAAGTCCTCCCTCACTCCAGGCTGACGTCAGCCATGCTCCGGCAGCACACGCTCCTGCAAAGGTCACCGCGACACCTCCGTAGATCCGTGGGTATCTTGTGGCTATCAACGTAGAGATATCCTCTTGGTAATTTCCAATATTGTGGATCATTCTGTCCTTGAAATGTTCTCATCCCTTGGCTTGAATAACTCCCCGAGCTCTCAGCCTGCCTCTTTAAACTCTCTCCTTAGCACCTCTGCTTGGCTAATCATCTTCCATACGACTTTTAAATATTGCTAAGTCTCATGCCTTATTCCTGGGCTCCCTTCTCTTCTAATTCCATTCTACCCCTCCTCCTCCTCCTCCTCCTCCTCCTCCTCCTCCTCCTCCTCCTCCTCCTCCTCCTCTTCTACTACACTACCACCTCCTCCTCCTTCACCTCCTTCTCCTTTTTTTTTTTTTTTGATACAGAAGATGGATCCCAGGGGTATCCTACCTCTGAGTTAGACCTCAATCCCTATTTCATTTTTTACTTTGAAACAGTGTTTCACTAAGTTGTTGAGAGTGTCACTAAATTGCTGCACTCCTCTTATCTCAGCCTCCCAAGTACTGGGATTACAGGTGTGCACCACCATGCCCAGCCATATCTTCTTTAAAAATAATCTCATCTCCACTCATGGCCCCATTTAGTATTTATACCCAGAGAATCCCAGCTTGGCTCTTGCTTCTGAGTTATAAATTTGCTTATTAAGATCTTCTCCCATTCTATAGGCTTTCTCTTTAGGTTCTTGATGGTTTCCTTTGATTGAGCAGAAACTTTTTAGTTTGATTCCATCCCACTTGTTAATTCTTGCTTTAATTTCCTGCTCTTAGGAGGTCTTGTTGAGAAAGTTACTGCCTGTGCCTATGTGTTGGAGTGGTGAGCCTATGCTCTCCTCTAATAACTGCGCAGTCTCTGGCCTAATTTCCAAGTCTTTGATCTATCTCGAGTTGATTCCTGTGCACGGTGAGAGGTAAGGATTTAGTTCCATCTTTCTACAAATGGATAGCCAGTTCTCCCAGCGCCATTTGTTGGAACGGCTGTCTTTTCTCCAGCGTGAGTTTGGCCCCTTTGTCAAAGATCAATTTACTATAAGTGTGTGGGTTTGTTTCTGTATCTTCTATTCTGTTCCATTGGTCAGTCTGTCTGCTGTTGTGCCAATACCATGCTGTTTTTTACTACGATTGCTCTGCAGTATAATTTGAAGTCAGAGATTATGATGCCTCCTGCATGGTTCTTATTGCTGAGGGTTGCTTTGGCTATTCTGGGTCTTTTCTTTCTCCATATAAAATTCACTTACCAGCCTCCAAGTCATCTAATCACTCACTAAATATTATAGGGTTTCTCCTAATTAACCCTTAAATCTGTCTGCTGTCCACAACCCTAGGCTTAAATTGCCTGTCTGACCTGGGAGTGTTAAAAAGAATTTCTTGGAAGGTTTGTTGCCATCCATTCTTATCTCTACATTCTCCAGACTGCAGCCAGAGTGCAAATCTAGATTTGGTATGATGATGCATGCTGATAATCCCAGCAGCTCTGGACGCTGAGGCAAGAGGGTCACAAGTTTGCATCTAGCCTGGGAAACCTAGTGAGACCCTGTCTCAAAATAAAAATAAGTAAGTAAATAAAGAAAAAAACTAACAACTAGGGCTGGCTATATAGCTCTGTGGTAGCATGCTTATGGATTTAATCTCTCTCTCTCTCTCTCTCTCTCTCTCTCTCTCTCTCTCTCTCACACACACACACACACACACACACACACACGTGCAAGTGTAGTTCAGTGATAAACTGTGGGCCAAGCATGTGCAAGTCTCCAGTTCAGTATCCAGCACTGCAAAAAATAAATACAAATAAGCAAATAAATAGAAATAATGAAAGTGCAAAGCCATTATCATATAAAACCCGAATGTGAAATCCTTTAGACAATAACATTTTACTGTCCTTTGGAACCCAGTTGTGGTACCTTGGATAATTGGGCTTGCTTCTCCTGTACTCAGTCTAGACCCTACGGCCACAATGGCCAACGTCCAGTGCCTCCCAGCTGCCCAGTTCTCCATGCCACCTGACTCTGGACATCGGCACCTATGGCACCCTCCCCTACCCCCGACAGTGCACCAGTCCTGGGGATCTCCAAGCACACTCAGCTTTCTCTGAGCAGCTTCCCCTTGCCTCCAGATACAGCCAGGACTATTTGTTAGAAGTCTCAGAAGTCTCCACTATTTTTCTTTCACAGAGCTCTTCTTGATTGTAACTATTTGATCAGGTAAAAAGTTGCTTCAAGCCCTCCTCCTGTCAGAATGGTAAGATCCATGAGGAAGGAGACTGCCTTCCATCCCTGTGTGGGGTCAGCCCTGTTCTCAGCACCCGGCACCGTCTCTTGCCTCTAACAGGTACTCAATGGATGACTTGCAATCTTCAGAATTTTCAACGCCATTTCATCTAATTGCCCAGTACTCACAGTTTATTTGAGATGTTCAGAATGCCAACAAAAGCAAGACTAATTTGTACTAATTTGGCCGGTGTGGCATTAGCAGTATCAAGAAGAGATTTTAGCCAGGCATGGTAACCCCAGTGCTTGGGAGGCTGAGCCGGGAAGATTGCAGGTTTCAGGTCAGCCTTGGCAACTTAGCCAAACTTTTAGTGACTTAGCAAGATCCTGTTTTAAAATTAAAATAAAAAGGGCTGGGGGTGTAGAATGTAGAATGCCTGTGGGTTCGATCCCCAGTGCCAAAAATCAACAAAAAAGGTAAACTGAAAGTGTCCTGTCTGACTTCATCAACAACAATTAATGTAGCAACGACAGACCGCTGACTCCTCCTCATTCAGCTTTTTTTTTCCCCCCCCAGTACTGGAGATGGAACCCAGGGACACTCTACCTCTGAGCTACACTCCCTGCCCTGTTTTTTTAATTTATTTTTTATTTTGAAACAGGGTCTCACTGAGTTGCCAAGGGCCCCACTAAGTAGCTGAGGCTGTCCGCGAACCACGATCCGCCTGTCTCAGCCTCCCGATCCTTCGGTTCTTATTCCAACCCGTATCTCTCTAGCTCATACTTCCTGATTTTGCTTTGTTCTGATGTGACATTCTGCGCCATTTCCTCCCTTGAATTGCGAGGCACCGCAGAAGCTCACAACAACTAATAATTCTCCCCTCCTAGGGCCACCGGGAGGAGTCAGTGATTTACTTTATGGAATGCACTTAGCATTGTACCCGGTGCATGATCGCTAATTGTTAGCTTTTATCCTGACCAAAAATTAGAAAAAAAAATATTGTTACAGAGAAACAGAGCAGCTGTGAATTGCACTTTACAACTGCAGTGGCGGCTCTCATCCACAGTCCTAGGTCGTGTCTCCTCCACTGCTTTGCCTGTTCTGGGAGGTGGAGGGGCACAGACCTCCCTCCACTCCAACCGCACAACTGGGTGTAATAAATACCATCGATGAACAGTAGGGGGCAGTATGCAATTGCAATAAAGAAAACCAGCGCATTGGAAACAGACCAGAGGCTATGAAATGTGTAATATCATAGGAAGTGGAACGTCTTTCTTTCACATAGTGTCCTGTAGTATTGTTCCATAGAAGGGTAATATGGAGGGATATTGCTTTCCTCAAATTCTCCCTTCATGTGCCTGTCTTAAAGAGGCACACACTCTATCTTCACATGCTGTTCACTCTGAATGCCAGTTCTTAGAGGACACTTATCTCCTGTGAGCAGGATCCTCTGATGAGAGGCTGGCAGGAGGTGTTCAGGAGCCTTCCTTTGTAAGGACTCCCATTACCTCTGCTTTCTGGGAAGCCCAGGGGTGGGTCACAGCCTGGGCTTCCGAGCTGTCTGAGGGGTTCCTGTGGGATTCTATGAGTCTGAGTCCCTCGGCCAGAGTTCTGAAAGGGCAGGGACCATCCCTATCTCCATCCGTGCGCCCCTAGGACTCGGTGTGTCCTAGTGAAACGGGGTGATGTTTGTTGGGCTAAACCGCTCCATGAGCCAAAGCTGGAAAAGTGTGACCACTCTGTGCGTGAGCAACGGGATCCATTGTAGTGTAATGGGACCCCTTACTGAACTGTCTTTAATTTATTTTTTTTTTTTTACATTCTAAAATTAGTTTGTGCCAGGCGTGATGGCACATGCTTGTAATCCCAGCAGTTGGGAGTCTGAGACAGGAGGATTGCGGTTCAAGGACAGCCTCAGCTACTTAGTGAGGCCCTCTGCAAATTAGTGAGACCCTGTTTCAAAATAAGGAATAAAACGAATATAAGGCTGGGGGTGTAACTTGGAGGTAGAATGCCCCTGGGTCCCATCCCCACTACTGCAAAGAAAAAAAAATAAAAAAATAAAATTAGTTTGTGTTCATAATGGAGAAAGTAAGCAGGAAGAATAAAAGACTCATTATCCAGCCAAGCTTAGTGGTACATACCTATAATCCTGGTACTGGAGGTGGGGTGGGGGGGCTGAGACAGGAGGATCGCAGGTTTGAGGCCAGTCTCCCTAGCAAATCTCTGTTTCAAAAAAAGGGGGGGGGTTGGGGGTATAGCATGGAGGTAGTATTCCCCTGGGTTCAATTCCCAGTACAAAAAAGAAAAAAAAAATCCCTCATAATCCCATCTACTCAATATTAACTGGGGGAATACCACAGATTCTTTCTACTTTATGTCAGAGAGTAATATATAAATGTGTTTGTATACATATATATATGTGTGTGTGTGTTACATTTATGGCATCATGGAATACAACATTCCATTATATTACAGTACTATCTTTATTTAGGGGATCCCCTTCTTTGGGGAATGTAGTCTGTCTCTAAATTTTTGCTTTTTTAAACAGCAATCTGGTGGCTCTTCTCATAGCTCAGTCTTAGCTGGCATTCTTTGAGAATGCCTTCACAAGGCCGGGCGTGGTGGCGCACGCTTGTCATCCCCACGCTTGGGAGGCGGAGACAGGAGGATCGCGCAGGTTCGAAGCCAGCGGTGCTGGCGTAAGAGACCCTGTTTCAAAAATATAAAATAGGTCTGGGAGTGTAGCCCGGAGGTAGTAGGGCTTCCAGGAACCCCAGTACCACCAAAAAAAAAAAAAAAAAAAAAAAAAAAAAAAAGAGAATGCCTTCACATAAATTCCCAGGAGCAGAGTTTCTGGGTGATGGGTAATTTACTTTGTCACCAACAGTGACAGTGCCCTTGATCAGATGAAAAGTTTTAATTAATCAGCACACCAGAACTCTATAATTTTGTCTCTAGACTGTCAGCACTGCTCAAAACATTTGGTGAAATCTTGTGTTTGGTGATCCGGGCTATGACTCACCAAGAAAATAAATCTCAGTCTCTCATCTTGCCTTTGATCTTTGCTCAGGGAAATCTAACTAACCAGGAGAGGATAGAGCAAGCCACCGTGGAGGGTGCCCATGCCGGTGTGCCGGTGTGCCACCAGCCTGGGGAGCAAGGGAGAGAAGCACCGTGCTGTTTGAAGTGACACATCAGAGGAGCATTAGGTGTCGCAGGGGCCATCTCTCATTGTAGGTGACCTGGTAGAATTGTTTAAAAAGTATCGTCCTCCTGCCCCAATACTCTCCGGGTGCATCGTTCTCGAATGTTTTGCTATTGGAAGGTAAGTTATCCCCCTGCAATTTCTCTAAGCCTTTTTGGAAATTAGAATGGAACATCCCCATCATATGAAGACCCCAGAGGAGTTACAGCAAGAAGAGTTCTCTTGACTGGTTTCTTAAAGGTTTTCATGCTTCTTTTTTATTTAAAAAAAATAGAAACAAAATATTTATTACTTTTCCTGGGGGTGGGGGGAAAGAAAAATGCAGTGTCCGAGAAAGAGAGATGTTCATAAGTAAATCTTGTACTTTTGCTGTCCTCTCTAAATAACAAACCCCCTTTGGTAAAACAAAGCAATACCCACCATAAAGCTTTTTTAAAGCAAGATTTTTGTTTTTGTCTTCAGTACTGGAAATATATATATATACATGTATGTATAAATTTTTTTTTTTTGGTGGTACTGGGGTTCCTGGAAACCCTTCTACCTCCAGGCTACACTCCCAGACCTATTTTTTTAAAAATATTTTTATTTGAAAACAGGATCTCTTAAGCCAGCATGGCTGGCTTCAAACCTGCGCGATCCTTCTGTCTCAGCCTCCCAAGCGCAGGGATTACAAGTGTGCACCACCACACTCGGCCAGTACTGGGTATTAAACCCAGGGACATTTTACAGCTGAGCTATACCCCATCCCATTTTTTATTTTATTTTTTCAAAATTTGAAACAAGGTCTCTTTAACTTTTTTTTTTTTTTTTTTTTTTGGTGGTACTGGGGTTCCTGGAAGCCCTTCTACCTCCGGGTTACACTCCCAGACCTATTTTTACATTTTTATTTGGAAACAGGGTCTCCTAAGCCAGCGCGCGCGGCTGGCTTCGAACCTGCGCGATCCTCCTGTCTCTGCCTCCCAAGCGCGGGGATTACAAGCGTGCGCCACCACACCCGGCACCATCTTTAACTTTCTAAAAATCCAAGTGGCTGGCCGGCCTTGGCTGAGCTGAGGAAATGAGATCCATCTCTTTATCATTACATACCCCAGAGAAGCACGCTTAGCTTGCACTTCGAGCTGTCTTCGCCAGAGTCTCTTTTGCTTTCTGTAATTGCTTACTCTGACTTCTCTTCCCTAAGCTTTGTCCTCTGAAGCAAAGCTGGGCTGTGAGACCTGTCGCCAGAGTCTTGTTTATTTTCCCTTTGGGAGCGCCTGGAGTCTGGGGGCCCGGCAAGTGCAGGACCTCCGCCATGTTGTGGGCCGGGTCCTGAGGGCTAGCGCAGAGCCTGGCGGAGGGGTCCACTTCTGGCTTCTCCTGCGTCTTCTGGTGAGACTCAACCCTGCTTCTTCCTTCTCCCTTTTACTTGTCGCCAGAGCAGCAGAGCCGTGAGGGTCAAGGACGCTCACTCCCTGGGGCCCCCGTCTTGTAGTGTCTGCTGTGCCTAGCTGGCTCCTAGGTCTTCTCTTTCCTTAGATCTCAAAGACACATGCAAATAAATACTTGCATATTTATTGGCGTTTCTTCATGGAAGGGTAGTAGAGACAGTAGCCCCCACTGGAGTTTGGCATTTCTGTATGGAGTGGTTTAGGAGTCGCTACTGGTCCATGGGAGTGGAAGTAGAGTTCCATTGGTGTTTATTTGGAAAGACTTGGGCAGGCACTGATTGAGTTTATCAAGGAGGGAATGAATATTCGCTCATCTGCCTGAGATGCTGCCGTTTACATTACTGCATTGCATAGAAATGTTCAGCGATAAGCCGGGCATGGTGGCACACGTTTGTAATCCTAGCATTCGGGAGGCTGAGACAGGAGGATTGTGCAGGTCCGAAGCCAGCCTTAGATACTTAGTGAAGCCCTTTACAACTCAGTGAGACCCTGTTTCAAAACAAAAAAATTAAAAAAAAATAGAGCTGGTTGTGTCGCTGGGAGGTAGAATGCCCCTGGATTCTATCCCAGTATCAAAAAAGAAAAAAGAAAAAAGAAATAAGAAAAGAAAAGAAAAAAGAAAGAAATGCTCGGCGATTCCTAGTAGAAACACAAATAAAGCTCTGAGCTGACATCCAAGGCTTTCTACAACATGACTTTAACCCTAATTTCCAGCCTTAACATCTACTCCATATAGACCCCCTGGGATGCTGCACGTCCTCTTGGTCCTCTTGGCAACTTATTAAGGCTCTCACCCACTTAGTGAGACACTGTTTGAAAATAAACTAAAATAGGGCTGGGGATGTAGCTCAGAACGCCCCTGGATTCAATCCCCAGCATGACAAAACAAAACAAACAACAAAGTAAAACCTGGTGCTGGGTGGGGTGGTGCACATTTGTAATTCCTGTACCTGTGAGGCCCTCCACAACTTGACCCTGGCTCAAAAGAAAGAATAAAAATAGGGCTGGAGGTGTAGCTCTGAGGTAGAATCTTCTGGGGTTCAATCCCCAGTACCACAAAACAAAACAAAACAAAAACAAAAACAAAACCTGGTGCATACTGCACTGAGAGGTCAGCGCAGGGTGGCTGCTGGCGTGGCACTGGCCTGGCCTGGCCTTTTGTGTGCAGAGGCCCTCTCATCCTGGCTGCTGACTGACCGTGAGTGGACACTTTCAGGAACGGGCGGAGCAGGCCTGAGTCTGCCAGGGGTGTCCGGGCAAACAGTTGCCTCCCTTTGACTCATGGTCCTGTTCAAGGGTGGTTTTGCATCAGCTCTTGAGCAAGCCGATATGGAGCCGGAGTTTCTAGTGTCTAGAGTCATCTAGGGGAGCCGGGAGAGTATATCCATCCTGACATGGGCATGCCCATTCTCCACCCAGGAGCAGGGCCTGCCACCTGCTTGTGGGCACCTCTGTTTTCTTTGCCATGAAACCACCCTGTAGCGAGCCTGCTGGTGTCTCTCCAGTGGCCCCGTGCTGGGTAACCATGCAGTTCCTGACCTGGGGACAGGCCGGTGACCTTTACAGTGGTCAGAGGGACTGGCAGCTGACTGAATCAAAGGGTTCCCTCTTAGGGACTTAGAGTCAGCTGCGGTAAAGGAGATTAAAAGTGAAAGGTCTCCAGAAGGCACAGGAGAGGGTGCTGGAGGCCGGGACGCGGGGCATGTGGCTGAGTCACAGTGTGAGGCTGCGCCTGGGGCGGGGAGATAGTGAGGCTGAGGATTCTCAGGGGCCTCGAGGGACTTCCTGTTTATGACTATGTCCCAGACCCTCCAAAACCTACCCGCGTGCTTGGCTCTGAGCTCCCAGGGAGCAAACATAACCAAGTGCTGCTCCGTCTCCATACATCTCCTAACCCGGCAGTGTCAGGGCATGCCAGCCACATTCATAGCTTGCACCGGGCCTCAGTTTCCTCCTTTGGCACTGGTGTGGCCTTCCTGAGGTTGCTGTGATGTTGAATGTGATGAGGGGTATGGACTGTGGAGAAGAGCCGGGGCTTAATCCCACATCGGCAGGGGGGTCAGGGGGAGGGCAATTCAGTGGTGTGAGCAGAGGAGGGGCACCATTGAAGGGGGCGGGGCTCCCTGGCTGGCACTCCTGGACATCTGGGAAGCACTTAGCAGCAGTTATGAGCCCAGCAGTCTCAGGAGAGGCATCGGTGGGGTTCTTTAAAGTGCAGCGTAATCCCCGTGCTTGGGAGGCTGAGACAGGAGGATGGCACAGGTTCGAAGCCAGCCTCAGCTACTGAGTGAGGCTCTCAGCAATTTAGTGAGACCCTGTTTCCAAATAAAGTATAAAAAAGTCTGGGAGTATAGCCTGGAGGTACAAAAGCCCCTGGGTTCCACCCCCAGTACCACAAAATAAATAAATAAATAAATAAATAAATAAATAAATAAATAAAGTGCAGCGGGTCAGGCTGCCCCCACAGGCACCGTGGAGGGGACAGGTGTCCTCACGCCCTCTCCCCCACTCGCTTAATCTCTCACCCTCGCTCCAATGCCCCCCCCCCAAAGGCCAATACGACCAGAGGCCAAAGGGCAGCCTGCCGGGCATGCAGGAAGCCCACCACGCCCAGTTTCTTAACTATAATTTAAGTATATAATTTAATTTTCAATAATTGCCATATTTATCATCTGGCTCTCAAGTTTGCAGTAAATTTGACTCTCTCAAGTTGCTAGGTGCCTGCTCCAGGACACGGCTGATGAAGGCCCTTGTCTGGAAACCAGGCAGGCTGCAAATGCCCCCGTCAGGGAGCTCCTTTCCAGCATGACTTCCATTACTCCTGGGTGTGCACGATCCACTGTGGTCGGCTCCAGTAAAAGAGCAGGCTTTCTCTCTCCTCTTCCCCTTCTACGTGCATCATCTCCTTCTCCCCTCCTATTTGACTCTGCTGCCTGGATGCTCCTGAACACCTCCCGCGTGCTCACCCAGGACCGTCACATCTGCTGCTTCCTGCCTGGTCAGTCCCTCACCGCCCTCAAACCTTTGCTCAAGCGTCACTTCGCAGCCTCCTCTGCCCGCCCTATTTATCAGCTTACCAGCGCAGCCCTCTGTCTCCCCACTGACCATCTCTCTTCCCTGCTTTATTTCCCCCGTGGTATTGACTATGTTCAGTGCATGCCACTGTCATAAAATATTTTAATCTAGTTTTTGTTTTGTCATTTCCTTCCATGAGACTCTAAGCAATAGAAAGTTTGGGAATGTTTTACTGAATCCTCTGTGCCTAGACGAGAGCCTGATACAGCATAGGTCGTCAGGGTATACGTTGAGGCATGAGTGACTGAATAGTGCATGCCCGGTAAATATGTATCAACAAAACAGGTGAATGAATGAGTGAATGAATGCCGCCTCAAGTCCCAGAGGCACCAAGTTAGTAGGGTAAGATATTTTTCTTTTTTTGTGTGCTATTGGGGATGGAACCCAGAGGCTTTCTACCTCCGGGCTATATTCCCAGACCTATTTTAATTTTTCTTTATTTTTTATTTTTTAATTTTTATTGGTGCATTATATTCATACATCCTATTGGGGTAAAAAAAAAACTTGTGTGTACATATATGTACACATCACTGATTTAACCCCTACCCAATTCCCACCCCATTCCCTCCTCATCCCTCCTTCCCTTGCTTGGCTTAGTGGTTGACTTCGAGATATATATATATATATATATATATATTTTTTTTTTTTTTTTTTTTGGTGGTACTGGGGGTGGAAGCCAGGGTCTTTCCACCTCCGGGCTATACTCCTAGACCTATTTTATACTTTATTTGGAAACAGGGTCTCACTAAGTTGCTGAGAGCCTCACTAAGTAGCTGAGGCTGGCTTCGAACCTGTGCAATCTTCTTGTCTCAGCCTCCCAAGCGCGGGGATTACAAACGTGCGTCACCACGTCCGGCTGAGATATTTTTCTTATATGCAGTAGCTTTATTAAAACATAATTCATACTGGGCGTGGTGGCTCACACTTATAATCCCAGCATTTGGGAGGCTGAGAATCGCGGGAGAATTGTGGTTCGTGAACAGCTTCAGCTGCTTAGCGAGGCCCTTAGCAACTCAGTGAGACCGTTTCAAAAAAATTAAAACATTAAAAAATAGGGCTGAGAGTGTAGCTCGGAGGTACAATGCCCCTGGGTTTCATCCCCAGTACTGCAAAAAACAAAACAGAAACAAAAAAGCCCACCATAATTCATCCTGGGTATGGTGGTGCATGCTTGTAGTCCTAATACTTGGGGGCTGAGACAGGAGGATCACAGGTTCAAAGACAGCCTCAGCAAGTAGTGAGACTCTCACCAGTCTAGCAAGACCGTTTCAAAATAAAAATAAAATAGGGCTGGGGGTGTAGCATGGAGGTGGAATATCCCTGGGTTCAATCCCCAATGACACACACACACACACTATACATATATATATATATATATATATATCTACCTTATACCATGCAATTCACCAACGTGAAGTGTACAATTCAGTGATTTTTATTATATTCATAGTTGTGCAATCATGACTAATACCAATATCAAAATGCTTTCATCACTCTAAAGGGAACTCTGTGCTTCTTGGTAGTCATCTGTTAACTCCCAGTCTGCCCGGCCCTGGGCAACCATTCATTTACTTTCTGTCCCTGAAATTTTGTCTCTTTTGTCCAGTTGCTATAAATGGACTTTTGTGGCATTTTATATCTGGCTTCTTTCACTTAACACAGTATTTTCTGGGTTCATCTCTATGGCAGCATGTATCAGGAGTTGATTTCCTTTCATTAATGAATATTCATTATATGGATAGGTCACATCTTATTCATTCCCCAGTTGAGAGAAATCTGGGTTGCTTCTACTTTTTGACTCTTATGAATAATGCTGATAAGAATATTCGTGTATAAGCTTTTGTGTAGCCATGTTTGTATCTCTAGAATTGCTGGGTAATATGACAATTCAGTTTAGTGTTTTGAGTAACCGCCAGGCTGTTTTCCAAAGCAGCAGGAGTGTATGAGAATCGTAATTTCTTCGGTCTTACTGAGACTTGTCTTTTGATTATAGCCACCGTGGTTGGTGTGAAATAATATCTCATTGAGAATTGGTTTGTATTTCTTGGATGGCCAATGATCATGTACATCTTTTCATGTGCTTATTGGCAATTTGTGTTTCTTCTTTCGAGAAATGTTTATCTGGACCCTTTGCCAATGGAAAGATTTTGGTTTTCTTTTCATTGAGTTATAAGATTTCTTTATTTATATCCTGATGTTCGATCCTTATTAGAAATTTTACGAGCCTGGCGTTGTGGCGCATGCTTGTAATCCCAGCATTCGGGAGGCTGAGACCGGAGGATCGCGGTTCGTGGACAGCCTCAGCTACTAAGTGAGGCCCTCCGCAACTTAGTGAGACCCTGTTTCCAAATAAAGAATGAATATAGGGCAGGGGGTGTGGCTCGGAGGTCAAATGCCCCTGGGTTCCATCCCCAAACTCGCAAAAAAAAAAAAAAAAGAAAAAAAAGAAATTTTACTTGCAAGAAAATTTGACCATGTTTTTACTGTCTTGATGGTTATCTTTAGAAGCACAAGTTTTAAATTTTCATCATGCAAGTTTAGTTCATTTTTCTTCTATTTTTGTGCTTTTGGTGTCATTTCTAAAAAATAATCATTTAGGCTAAGGTCACAAAGATTTATGCCTATATTTTCTTCTAGGTGTTTTAGTATTAGCTCTTGCATTTATCTTTTATTCATTTTCAGTTAATTTTAGTATATGCAGTGAGATAGGAATCCCATTTTCATTCTTTTGTATGTAAATATCCCGTTTTTCCAGCACCAACTATCAAAATAAGTTTTTGTTTAAAAAATTAATTTTTTTCTAATTAAATTGTCTTGGTACCCTTGTCTCAAAAGGGAGAGATTTTTCATGTGCGTGGTACTAGGAATTGAATGCAGGGGCATCTTCCCTCTGAGATATACCACCAGTCCTATTTTTTAAATTAATTAATTAATTAATTATTTTATTTAGTGGTACTGGGGATGGAATCCAGGGACACTCTATCTAGGACATTATCTCATTATTTTGAAAACCGATAAAGGAAAATAATTAAGCATTTATCATACCCTTCCCTTATAAAAGGTACCTCAGGATAACTTAATACTTGAAAAGGAAAAATTTTTCACTATAGTTTTCCAGATAATAAAGAAGGAATGATAGATTTGAGTTATGTTTCTTTAATCTCTATTAAGTGTCTATGGGCCATCAATGGCTGATGACATCACCAAAGGGGGGAGGGAAGGAGGGAGGGAGAGAGGATGGGAGGGTGGGGGAAAGAGAGAGAGAGAAAAGAGAAAGAGAGAGAAGAGAGAGAAGAGAGAGAGAAAAGAGAGGGAAAAGAGAGAGAGAAAAGAGAGAAAAGAGAGAAGAGAGAAGAGAGGAGAGAGAGAGAAAAGAGAAAAAAGAGAGAGAAGAGAGAAAAGAGAAGAGAGAGAGAAAGAGAGAGAAGAGAGAGAGGGAGAGGGAGAGAGGGAGAGAGGGAGAGGGAGGGAGAGAGAGAGAAAAGAGAGGGAAAAGAGAGAGAAAAGAGAGAAAAGAGAGAGAGGAAAGAGAGAAAAGAGAGAGGAGAGAGAGAGGAGAGAGAGAAGAGAGAGAGACAGAGAGAGAAAGAGAGAGGGAAAAGAGAGGGAAAAGAGAGAGAGAAAAGAGAGAAAAGAGAGAGAAGAGAGAAGAGAGGAGAGAGAGAGAAAAGAGAAAAAAGAGAGAGAAGAGAGAAAAGAGAGAGAAGAGAGAGAGAGAAAGAGAGAGAAGAGAGAGAGGGAGAGGGAGAGAGGGAGAGAGGGAGAGGGAGGGAGAGAGAGAGAGAGAGAAAAGAGAGAAAAAGAGAAAAGAGAGAGAGAAAAGAGAGAGGAGAGAGAGAGGAGAGAGAGAAGAGAGAGAGACAGAGAGAGAAAGAGAGAGGGAAAAGAGAGAAAGAAAAGAGAGAGAAGAGAGAAGAGAGGAGAGAGAGAGAGAAAAGAGAAAAAAGAGAGAGAAGAGAGAAAAGAGAGAGGAGAGAGAGAGAGAGAGAGAGAGAGAGAGAGAGAGAGAGAGAGAGAGAGAGAGAGAGAGAGGCTTTTCTGCTATAGAAGTACATGCTATCACTACCACCCATAAACATTGTTGTAAAAAAGAAAAACCAAACCTGAATCTGATTGGGCCTCTTATCCTGACTATTAATTTACAAGAAATAAATTTCTTAATTTACAAGAAATAAAGGGCAGAGGACTATGTTAGATGATATTCTGGGAATGCAATGAGACTCTAGGAAACTCTTGTCATAGACTACATTCTTCAATAAATGATTTCAAGAAGCTCTGAGTTGCTTCTTTGTGTCATGCTTTCGAACGTCTGCTAGCCAGTGGAGTCCAATCCTAGTGACATTTGCAGGCGGCAGGACTGTAGGAAAGCCCATAGTTCTGGGCTTAAATCCCATTTCCAGCTGGGTATTGTGGTGTATGCCTGTAATCCCAGTACTTGGGAGGCTGAGACAGGAGGATCATAGGTTTGAGGCCAGCCTCACTTTTCCATTGCTTGTAAGTTGCATGACTTTGGGCAAGTGACTTAGCTTCTCAGGCTTCATTTTCTTTGTTAACGGGAAAAATACCTATCTCAAAGTGAGATTAGCCAGTGACAGTAGCCAGCTCTCAGAGAGCAATATGATGCTTGCCCTAATATGTGAGAGTTAGGGAGAATTGGGTCATAGGAGGAACGCTAGATGAAAAAGGAAATCCTATGGAGGAGCAAACAAGGCAACCTAAAGGAGGAGAAAGGAGGGGGGGAGAGGAAATTCTCTAAAACACACAATGTACTTAAACACATCGAAGTCAACCACTAAGCCGAGCAAGGGAAGGAGGGACGGGGAGGGAATGGGGTGGGAATTGGGTAGGGGTTAAATCAGCGATGTGTACATGTTTGTACACACAAGTTTTTTACCCCAATATGATGTGTGAATATAATGCACCAATACAAATTAAAAAAATAAAAACACCATCCAGAAGGAGGTAACCCCCCAAAAAATCAAAGTGCTCTGTAAGGGGTGAGTTATAAGAGAGCTGTAAAAGCACAAGCCCCTGTGGGCGTGGTGGTGCACGCTTGTGAGCCCAGTACTTTGGAGGCCGAGACAGGAAGATCGCAAGTTCCCAGCCAGCCTCAGCAACTTGGTGAGGCCCCCCGTAACTTAGTGAGACCCTGTTTCAAAATAAAAAAAATAAAGTAGGTCTGGGGGTGTAGCTTGGGGGTAGAATGCCCCTGAGCTCAATCCCCAGTACCAAATGAAAAAGAAAAAAAAAACAACAAAAAACAAAAAACATAAGACCAAGCACAAGCAATTGGTGCTGAATTGAAGGCAAACAACCTGGAGAGACAGGGAAAGGAAGGTGCTCGCCTCAGCACATCCGAGTCCCTCGGGGGCAGTGCCAGGCTGCCTGGGCAGGGGCAGGCTCGCAGCCGTCTCCTCCCGGGCTGGCAGCGCGATCCGCTGTAATCCTAGGACCCGGGTGCAGCCGGCTCCAGCGTCATGGAAACTGCATCCTGAGCTGCGCCGGCCCCTCACTTGATACCCCGCTCCCGGGCCTGGGATCCGTCGCCAGAGGCGTGGACCAGGCCGCAAGGGCGCCTGGGAAAACACCCAGCTTACTGCCTGCAAACCTCCCTGGGGCCTGGAATGTTCTAGACCGAGTGGAATCCGTGCCCTTCTCCTGTTCAGGGCGGGTCAGCAGGCCCTGCTCCACAGCATTTGTCTGACCCCAGCTTGTGTTTCTCTCTTTATTTTAATGGTGGCATCTTTTTTTGTTTTTTGGTGGTACTGGGGTTCCTGGAAGCCCTTCTACCTCAGGCTCCACTCCCAGACCTATTTTTACATTTTTATTTGGAAACAGGGTCTCCTCAGCCAGCGCGCGCGGCTGGCTTCGAACCCGCGCGGTCCTCCTGTCTCCGCCTCCCAAGTGCGGGGATTACAAGCGTGCGCCACCACGCCCGGCCTTTGGCCATCTTAATTACACAGATCAACAATATGTTCTGAAAACTCTTTACAAGGACTCCGCTCCTGCTGTCCCACCTCTCCCGTTTCTCCCTCTCTGAATCAGTCAACTAGCGTAGAACTATGCAGTAGTGACTCCGGCTTTATAAACGGCGTCTCTGCTTCTCTTTTTTTGCATAACCTCTGGAAAGTTCTGGAAAGTGTTGTCTGCAGCTCGGCCTCCTCTCCTGGCCCCGCTGGCCCCATCTCTCCCTGACCTTCTCTGGAGGCATCTGTCCTCTCCTCTCTGCTGAGACTGCTCTGACCCCTCACGGTGACCTTGACGGCTTCCAATCCATCTGCCTGACCTGGGCTTTTCCCTGGAACCTTCAACGCACTCTCCAGCACTCTCCCCTCCTGTTCAGTCTCTGTTTCCTCCTGGCACCTGTGAAGGGCCTTGGCGTGGGGACGTGGGCTTGGGCCCGCTCTTTTCTCTGCCTGAATTACCCTCTCTGGTCTTCTTAGGCCACTTTATATCTTAGAGACCCTGTACCCCAAGTGGTGGCCCCCAAATTGGTACCTCCATCCTGGCCTCTCCTGGGAACTCCAGTATCTTATGACCAAGTTGAGACCTTCACCTCTGTCTCTGGATTTCTCCACAAAGGTCTTTTTCACCTCAATAAATTGGGACTCACTCAGCCACTCAGGGTGAACAACTTGGTTCTTATTTCCCCTCTCACCCTTCCAGCCATTTAGCAACTTCTGTCAATGGCATGTTTGTTTATTTATTTTTGTGGCACTGGGGATTGAACCCAGGACATTCTACCTCCGAGATATACCCCCAGCCCTATTTTTTATTTCAAAACTGGGTCTCACTGAGTTGCAAAGGGCCTCACTAAGTAGTAGCTGAGGCTGGCCGCGAACCGTGATCCTCCTGTCTCAGCCTCCTGAATGCTGGGATGACAAGTGTGCACTGCCACACTCAGCAGCTTAGCTGTACCTTTAAAACAGCCCATATCCGCCCACTTCTATTTATCTTTAGCTCTGTGACCCTTGCCCAGGTCATAGTCATCTTACACCTGGATAAATGCAATGGTTTCTTTAATGCCTCTGTGCCCTCTGCACTCATTTTTCTTCATCAAGCAGCCAGAATTCATTTTACTTTTTTTTTTTTTTTTTTTTTTTGGTGGTACTAGGGATTGAACTGAGTGGCATTCTGTCTCTGACCTACATCCCTGGCCCTTTTTATTATTTTTATTTATTATCAATTAATTAACTTATTTATTTATATTTTGGTGGTACTGGGGGTGGAACCCAGAGGTTTTCTACCTCTGGGCTATACTCCCAGATCTTTTAAAAAATATATATTTTATCTGGAAACAGGGTCTCACTAAGTTACTGAGAGCCTCACTAAGTAGCTGAGGCTGGCTTTGAACCTGTGCAATCCTCCTGTCTCAAGCCGCCCAAGCACTGGGATTACAAGCATGCAAAACCACACTGGCTTAATTTATTATTTTGAAATAGGGTCTTGCTAGGTTACTGAGAATCTTACTACTTGCTGTCCTCAAATTTACGGTTCTCTTGTCTCAACTTCCCAAGTACTGGGATTGCAGGCATGCACCACCTAAATAAGACCTGGGCCTGGTGGTGCGCACCTGTAATCCCAGTACTTAGGAGGCTGAGACAGAAGGCCCACAGGTTCAAGGTCAGCTTCAGCAATTTAGCAAAACCCTCAGCAACTTAGTGAGACTTTGTTTCAAAATAAAAAATAAAAGAGGGTTGGGAGTGTAGCTTGGAGGTAGAATGCCCCTGGGCTCAATTCCAAATTAAAAAAATATATATATACTCCTTATTAAACCTCTGCCATGGCTTTTCATTTTATCTGGGAAGAAATAAAAACCCATAGCTTTGGCCTCCCTCTGTGTAGACCTCGTGTTTTCCCGCCCTCACCTCCAGACATCTCCACCCCACCTGCTCTGGCACCAGCTGGTTCTGCCCTGTGCTGTTCTCTTCTTGGGGCAAAGGGTCCACCCAGGTGGCTTTTACATTAATTTGCATTTCTTGTCCTCGCTGGTCACTCAAACTAGACCCCTCTGCATCTCCAGAGCATCCCCTTATTTCTGTATTCTGAAGAGCACTTCTGCCTCCTGATCATTTCTTGCTTGCTTGCTTGTCTACCATTTGCCTCCCCTACTTAAAGACACACTTCGTGGGAGTAGGTGTCCTGTTCTGTGTACCGCTTTGTCCTCAAGACTTACATGGGGCTGAGCACACAGCTATGCTCAAGTCTGGGATCTGTGTCTCCCTGACTTACACAGTAGGAACTTAGCCTTTTTCTATTTCACAGATGCTGCTAGAAGACTAAGATGTTTGTTACTCTTGCACGGTAAGCAGCAGGAGCAGCAGCATGTTGGCTTCGGGTTTCCCTCGTCTCCACACCTCCTGGGAGACATGGTCATGTCACGATGGGGCAGACGAAAACTGTATACACAGTGAGTGTGTGCTACAGGTGAGGAACACTGATCTGGGAGAATCCGTACCTTTTATTTTAAGCAGTAAGCCAGGGAGATATTACCTCATCTCTCAAGTTGCTTGTTGAAAACACAACCCTAGGAAACGGCTCTGGAGGTAAAGAGTAGTCAGACCTTGTAACCTGAGCATGCTGGATAGGATGGAGAGGAGCATGGGCATCCCCTGGAAAGTGTCTCTGCAAGGGGGATGTAGTAAATAGATGTTGGTGAATGGGCGAAGAAGGCTGGTCTAGGGAGAGGGCAGATATCAGGAACTGGTGCCTGCAGATGCACTTGCTGGAGGTCAACACCTGCTTAGCACTCACTCTTGGGCTCCTTCTACCGTTGTTCTTCTCGGCCCTGGGGACTTCTCACTACCTGCTATGTTAGAAGAGGCTGATGCTTGTGGAGACTGATGGCTATCCTCTGTCGCGGCATGAGCCAGATACCATCCTCTGCTTGCTGAATGGGGTTTCCCTCAGCATCTGTGGCTGAGTCTGTCTCTTCAGAAACTGCCACATACCTCCACTACATGGCACTATGACGACGCCCAAGACTGGTCCTGTCACAGGATATTACAGGAGATGTGAACAGCGGTGTGAATCGAGGCATTTTCTAGCACCTCTTGGATGAGTAGGAGAAGGAGTGTCTGCTGTCTCACTCCACTCCAGAAAGCACTCCATGAAATGGCATCAATTTGCCTTTATCATAGTCTAGAGTCTGGGCTTCTAGGATTGGAAAGTATGATTGACAGTATTTTGCTTTGATATAACTTAGTGGTAAATTTATAATTTAGCTGATTAATAGAGCTCTGTCAACTTCCTGTTACTGTGATGAAATTCCGGAGACATTTAACTTATACAAAGAAAAGAGTTATTTTTGGCTTATGGTTCTGGAGGTTTCCATCCAAGATGGCGTGGCTCCGTTGTTTTGGGCCTCTGACAGGGCAGCACAATATGGTGGGAAAATGAGACAAGTGAACCACTCACCTCATGAACCCGGAAGCGGTAGGCAGACAGGAAGAGGAAGACACTGAGATTCCCTTCCAGGGCGTAACCTCAGTGACTTAAGGGCCGGCAACTAGGCCCCACCTCCTCCAGCTCCTCATACCTCCCCGTAGTGACCTGGGGACCAAGTCTTTAACACATGGACCTTTGAAAGACCTTCAAGACCCAAACAGTAGCCAGCTCTCAGAGAGCAAAGAAATATCCGAAAGTCAATAAATTTAATTAAGCAGAAAGATCTATAACTGTCAGATAATTGGACCATTCACAACAATCTGTTCAGAATATTCGTACCCTGTAAGCAAACAGTGCTGGAAATCCAATTGCATTAGAAAGATGTTGGGCAGGCGTGGATTAGACCCCAGGGTATGAGGAGCTGGTCAGATGACGGAAGGTGAAATGACATCACTCTTTGAAAGCCGGACACATTTGTCTCCATATTAGAAACACACCTGGAAGCTTGACCCTTACCCTTTTCTTGTGGGGAGGATTTATTTTCAATTAGGGATTGAAAACGGTGCCATTCTACCTACAAGCTACACCCTGAGCCATCTGTAATTTTTTTGTTCTGAAACACAAGTTCTTGCTAAGTTTCTGAGGGTCTTCCTAAATTGCTCAGGCTAGCCTTGAACCTGCGATCCTCCTGTCTCAGCTTCCCCAGTGCTGGGATTAAAGGAGTGCCACCTTGCCAGGAGAGCCTTACCTTTTATCCTAAAGAGTTCTTGGTTATGGACAGCGAGTCTTTGCTTTCTGATTCTCCTTTTTCAATGTTTCCATGGTAGACAGTTCTCCCTATTTGATCAATACATTGCTTTTCTTCTTTTCTTTTTTTGTTTATACTTTTTGGGTGCATTATAATTATATATATATATATATATATATATATATATATCTGTATGTATTTACAATATCTTATTATGTAGTATAATATGTGTATTAGTGAGGTTCAAGTGGTTTAAGTGGGTGCAGTGGCACATGTCTACAATTTCCACTATTCAGGAGGCTGAGGCAGGAGGATTACAATTTTGAGAAGATCTTTGGCAACTTAGGGAGAACCTGCCTCAAAACAAAATAAAAGGGCTGTAGCTATAGCTTAGTGGTAAAGCATCCCTGGATTCACTCCCTCCTACTGAGAAAAGAAGTTTATTTGGTTCACAGTTCTGAAGACTTAACATCTACTCATCATCATGTTTTTTGAATACTGATTTGATTATCCATCTCTTACCATTGGCACAGCCACTTCTCTGTCAGGGCAGCAAGCTGGGGAGGCTGGGGGGCAAGGAGAAGGGCACGTGGGACAGGAGCCCCTTTTAGACTTCCTCCTTTTCCTTATAGTCTCAACAAAAATCATATCGGCAGATTATATCCATACTTAGAGGACCTGCTGGGTCAGGAAATGGGATGTGCTCCTCTGAAGCCATCTGCTACTGCCCCAAGTGATCCGCCTTGGGCAGCAGAATAGCTACAGCTGCCGCGCATCAGGTCCTGCCGTGCGCTGGCATTCTCCCCTGGTGCCTCGCTCACCTGTTACTCACAGTGCCTCTGAGTGGGCGGCAAGCTGTCCACTGTATGAATGGCCCGGCAAGGCCAGCACAGGCTCACCTACAGCCTAAATAAATACAACTAGTAAGTGGCAGAATCAGGATCCAAGTGTTATCTGTTTATCTCTAAAGCCCACACTCTTTTTATTGAACGTGGCAGCTCACTCCACTTGGTTTAGCTGCAGTATAAAATGAGGGGGGAATAGGAGGCAGTAAGCAGTGGTGTTGGATCAGGTCAGTGGTTTCAAGTGTTGCTAGCGTGCCAGTCTCTCCTGGGAGGCTTGAGAAAGCACACAGAGCTCAGCCTTACTGCCATGGATTCTAACTGAGCTCCTGGTAGGCTGTAACACTTTCCTGATGATTTGAGAGCCCCTTTGTGAACTGGAACATGTATCAAGTCGCCTGCACCTCGTGTTAAAGTGTGAATTCTGGCTTGGGTCTGGGTTGTGCTTGAGCGTCTAAATGATTGCTAGGCTTCCATCCCCTTGGGGCATGCTGTGAAGATGGAGAAAGCCATTCTAAAACACAGGTGCTCTGTATTTACCAAGCCTCCTGCAACCTAGATCCTGCCCATCTGTATCTGTTATGTATTAGCAGTGTTTCTGTTGATCCTAAAAATACGTGAAAGCTGAACTTGAACACTGAGGAATTGTGTGATCTGGCAAAGGGCCGTGGAGTTCGAATCCCAGCTCTATTGCATACCAGCTGTGTGAGGGTGGGCGGATCCCTTAATCTGTCCGAGCTTTAATTTTCTCAACTACAGAATGGGAATAATAACTCCTATATCACTGAGAGAATCGGATGTATTAATACAGACAAGGCATTTTGCCCAATAACGCGACTGTGTTATTGGTGGATTTTGAAAGTGGATTTAATATTGTGATTCAGTTCCATGCAGGTCAAAGGAACTTTGATCTGGGTACTCTGCAAGTATCATCCGACAGAGAGTAGACTCTGTTTTTGATTTGAGTGTCAGGTGACATGGTGACGCAAATTTTAAGGGCCCGAGCCTTCAGATCAGCACTTATAGAAGGACAGGGGCAAAGTAACCCTTTATTTCTTCCTTTCTCTGGGCGATTAAACAATCTTGGCATCTCTGTTCCCTGCCTACCTGTGGCAATTTCCCCAGTGATTTTTGATACTCAAATAGAGAACATTAACTTTTAAAATATTGATTTAAATGCTGCTTCTAGATTAGCCCATTAGGAGTAATTTATTCAATCAGATATTAATTTGGTGCCTCAGTGCCAGGAATGTGAGATTAAAAAAACAACAACCTCACAGTCTATTACTCTGGAGTCTGTGGCTAGGAGGTAGATTTTAAGCAAATGAGATATGCAATTGCAGCTGGGTGTGGTGGCACATGTCTATAATCCTAGTATTTGGGAGGTTGAGACAGGAGGATTGTGGTTTGAGGCCAGCCTCAGCTACTTAGTGAGATCCTTTGCAGCTCAGTGAGACTGTTTCAAATTAAAAAAAGAAAAGGGCTGGGGGTGTAGCTCAGAGGTAGAATGCCCCTGGGTTCCATCTCCAGTACTGAAAAAAAGATAAAGACAATTGTAGTAAGTGTTCTGACAGAAAAGGAGAGGTGCTCTTAAAAAGAGTAGTAGAGCCCTAAAGATCTGTGACAGTACCGATTCTCCCTTACCAAGGGCTTCCGACTGCCTTTGTGGGACGTACTAGAGCAGGAAAACAGTAGTTAGAAAGTCCTGATAGTAGTCCAGGTGGTAGTGGAGATGAGGAAAAAATCAAAATCAAGAGCAAATTCCCTTTATTGACCCGAACTATCACAAGATGTTGTCTTTTTAATTGTTTTTAATGTTTTTCTCTTTTGCTTCGTACAAAAGACATCATGGCATCATCACAGAACATTCTAGCCAGTTGTAGGTTAGGGGCCAATGGCTTCCCCTCTCATGGGTCTGGTTTATTTTTCATATGGTTGTGGTTGTTGGTATTGGCAACAGTGGAGTCTGAAAGTGTTTCTTGCCTTGCCATTTGGGGGGTCCCAAGAAAACAGTATTCACAAAGAGATATTAAGCTTCAACTTACTAGCAGAAGCAGGTTTAGTGATGCAGAGAACTCGTTTTCCCATCTTGTAAGCTTTCTTGCCTCCCAAATTTCTTGCCAGTGAAATTATACTCATAATTTTTTTTTCTTAAGTACTGGGGATTAAACCGAGAGGCATTCTATTCTACCTCTGAGCTACATCCCTAGCCCTATTTGTTGTTGTTGTTGTTGTTGTTGTTGTTGCTGTACTGGGGATAGAACCCAGGGGCATTTTACCTCCGAGCGACACCCCAGCCCTATTTTTATTCTTTATTTTGAAACAGGGTGTCACTGAGTTGCAAAGGGCCTCATGAAGTAGCTGAGGTTGGCCCCCAACCTGAGGAATCCTCCTGTCTCAGCCTCCCAGATGCTGGGATTACAAGCATGTACCAGCACACCTGGCTTTTTTTTTTTTCTTTAATAGTATCTCACTAAGTTGCAAAGGACCTCATGAGGTTGCTGAGGCTGGCTGTGAACCTGCGATCCTCTTTTAAATGTAGGCTGAGCTGGGCGTGGTGGCGCATGCTTATAATCCCCAAGCTTGGGAGGCTGAGACAGGAGGATCACACAGATTCAAAGCCAGCCTCAGCTACTTAGTGAAGCTCTCAGCAACTTAGTGAGACCCTGTTTCCAAATAAAGTATAAAATAGGGCTGGGGTGCAGCCTGGAGGTAGAAAGCCCCTGGATTCCACCCCCTCAGTACCACACACACACACCCAAAAGAATAGTAGGCTGAATGGATCCGGAGGGGTAAGGCTGCAGACTTCTTACGCCAGAACCACGAAGCAGAAGAGGTCTTTATAGGCCCAGCCACCACCCTCAGCTCTACCTCGGGGGAATCTGAGAGGTAGTTAGAGCGTGAGTCACCTGCCAGCGTTGATAGACACAGGCTGGGTCACAGGTGTCTCAGAGCCACCCCCAACAAAGGCAACTGCAATGATTCACTCCCCTGAGCCTTAATATTAAATGGCTCATCTCACAGAAATTATTCCTAGATTAAGAATGTTTAGAGAATAAACCTTTGAATGTTGCAGGTTAGGAAAGCTGGGACCAGAAAGGTCAAGTGATCAACTCCGGGACACTCTGCTGGCTACTTGGCAAGACCCAAAGACCCAAAGAAGTTAGCACAGGGCAGTTTCCTCACGGAGAGGACCTGGGGTGGGATGGTAAGGGAGGTGCCTGGTGCTGCCAAAGCAGGCATAGGCCGTGTGGATATGTTTGGCTATGTTGGCAGATCTGAGAGCTGGCGGTTGGGAGCTCCCCGATGGTTGGGGCCTTGATGGGTCTTCTTTGAAGTTTTCTGTAATTCCCAGTAGATAATTTACTCTCAGCTTTCCACTCTCAATCCTAAAATATTCAGGAGACCAAGACTAGCTCCTCCTCACAGAAATATTGGGAACCCTTTTTGTCAAAGTGAGTTTTCTCAAAGTTGGTTGGTTTTTAAAGAATTAATATAGCCAGGCATGGTGGCGTATGCCTGTAATCCCAGTACTGGGGAGGGTGAGACAGATTTGAGACAGATTGAGGACCACAGATTTGAGGTCAGCCCATAGAACTTAGCCAGACCTTCAGCAATTTAGGAAGACTCTGTTTAAAAAAAAAAAAAGAGAGACTTCCGGGAAGATGGCGACAGAGAAAAGCGGGGCTTAAGAGCCCCGCTAACAACCAATCTTCATTACCACAAAATCAGCGCCTTTCATAGCCAGAAAACACCATCACCAGAGAAACAAAAAATTCACCAGGCTCCAGAGAGAAAGTGGACTGAGAACAGAGCTCAGAGCCACAGAGGAGATACACCGGCCTCACGCCCGAGGATGCGGCAGCAGTGCCATACTGCCGGCGGCAGCGGCAAAGTCACCGGACGGCTACAGCAAGCTGAGGTGAGCCGCTGCGGAACAGCCAGGTGGGATTTCTCACCACAGGTAAAATCTAAAGCTCCCAGTGGCTGAGCTCAGCATACGCTGCAGGGATTCAGGGTGGAAATCAAAACCAAGAAGAAATATGCCAGCCTCACGGCCGAGGGCGTAGCAGCAGCGCCATATTGCCACCGGCGGCAGCAGCACCGAATTCAGCGAGGCCAGTACAGCTACATCTGCGTACTCAAGAACAGTGAGTCAAATTGCGGGCCACAGAGGAGAAATCCCAGTACTGTACTCCCTGGGACTTGACCCAGTGGGGGAGGGGCGGTGGCAGAGATATCACACCATAGGAGAACGTGCAACCTGGAATCCCCCACAGTCTAAAGCAGCCTCTATCGACTCTCTGGGTTGGAGACTCTGTGATACAACCCAGTAAAGGAGTAGTGGGGTCTGAGATACTACTGACTCGAGATCCAGAACACCTTAAGTGAAGTCATAGTGACCCAAGGGAAGAAGCCAGAGAAGGCACAAACTTCCTAAATCATGGGAAAGAGGAATAATACTGGAGCAATGAATGCACACAACCCCACAACATCAGAACCCGATAAAACAGAAAATCAGAGATTTCTAGAAGATCAAATCAGGAAAATAACTGTAGAAATAATAGAGGTGCTTCGAAAAGAACTCAGAGAGAGCCAAAAAGAGATAAAGGATGCAACTAATGAAGTAAAGGCCTCAATTCAAAGCACAAACAACCGATTAGAACACATTGAGAACAGAATCTCACTCTTAGAAGATGATCATTCCAAAAATGAACGCATAGTTTCTAATCTAGAAAAAAATATCTGACAGCAGGAATCTGATATTGAAGAAATATGGGCCCATTTTAAGAGAGCTAACCTAAGAATAATTGGAATAGAGGGAAAAGAAAGTGAAACCAAAGGGATCAACAATCTCTTCAAGGAAGTAATAGCAGAAAATTTTCCAAACATAGAGCAAGAGGTTGATACACAGGTCCAAGAAACTTATAGAACTCCCTTTAGACAGGATCGGAGAAGAGGATCCCCACGCCACATCATTGTCAAAATGACCAATTTGGAAGCCAAGCAGAGAATCTTAAAGGCAACAAAAACAAAGGGCCAAGTGACATTCAGAGGCAAACCAATTAGAATCACTCCAGACTTCCCAAACCAAGTCATGAGAACCAGAAGGGCTTGGAGTAACATATTCCAAACTCTGAAAGAAAACAACTTCCAGCCAAAAATTTCCTACCCAGCAAAACTTTCTATCAAATTAGATGGAGAAATAAGAAGCTTCCATGACAAACAGAAACTGAAGGAATTTATGTCTTCAAAACCAGCACTAGAGAAAATACTCAAAGAGATTAACTACAAAGAAGAAATAGGTAACACACACCAGAACCAGAGAAACAAGATTTTCCATCCAACAGTCAACTAAGATTGGTTATCTGTGGAGATTCATTACTTATGTTAGTCTTTTACCTATCTCTAAATGGTATTGTTTGCCTTTATTGTTGTTAATTTTTAGGATTTCTAGTTGGAATATTAATATACCTTCAGATATAGCATTTGGAAATATTTTATCCCATTCTATTAGTAACTTTTAAATCTGTTTACATTGTCTTTGGATATACAATATATTTTTTTTATTTTTTAGGGAGTTTGTATACTCTTCTGTTGCCTGTGCCATTGAAATCATATCCAAGAAATCACTGCGAATTTCAATGTTGTGAGGTTTTATGACCCAGATTTTCTCCTAAAAGTTTATAGTCTTTTTTTAAAAATAAAAAAAAATTTAAAAAAGAATAAAAGTTTATTCTTTTCCATGTAATTATTATTTTTCAACAATATTTAGTTAAAAGATTATTATTTCCACCACCAAATGTTTGTGGAAACCTTATCAAAAATAACTTGACAATATAGGGAAGAATTTAGCTCTAGGCTTTTATTTAACTCCAATGGTTTATATATCTGCCTTTAGAATAGTACTACACTGTTTCAATTATTGTAGCTTTATATGGTTTGAAATCAGAAAATATATATCTTCTAGCTTTGTTCTTTTTCAAGATTGTTTTGGGTATCTAGAGTCCATATTCCATATTAGGATAGATTTTTTTTTCTGAAAAATAAATATATAAATATATGAGAATTTCACCTAAAAAAATAGAAAAAAAATATTCTCTGGTAAGAAAGAAAGTAAAAAGAAATATTCAAATGTTATCTTTAAGTCATCAAAAGCTTGGTATCAGACAAATGAAACTGTTATGTGAGATTATCATTTTTAATTCTGTATAAATTGCTATAATACTAGATGTCAACCACTAAGCCAAGCATGGGAGGGAGGGTTGGGGAGAGAATGGGGTGGGGATCGGGTGGGGGCTGACTGGGCTATGTGTGCATGTATGTCTACAAAAGTTTGTATCCCACTATGATGTATGAATACAGTGCACCAATAAAAAAAATAAAAAAATAAAAAATAAATATGCACAGTAAAAAAATAAAAAAAAAAAGAAAAAAGAAAAGAAAAAAGAAAAACAGGGCTTGGGGGACAGCTTGGAGGTAGAATGCCCTGGGGTTTAATTCTCAATATCAATCATAAATAAAGTAATCAATTAATGATAGTTAACAATTTATTCCCTGATACTTCAAACACTTTCTTTAAAAATGACTAAAACATCCTAAGACTCAAGCAGAATCTACCCTCTTGTTTGCGTAGCCTGATTTTTATCAAACCAGAAATATTGAGCTAGAACAGGAAAGAAAACTACCCTCACAGTTTTGTTCTCTTAAATCCATACATAAGTGGTGCGTGTGATGAATTTTGACAGATGCCTATCACTGTGTTTAAGACTGAACTTGCAATTGGAAACATATAAAAAGGCATTTTAATTTGCATACTTTTTTTTTTTTGCTGTTTTCACTTCCTCTTAAAACAGGGAATAATCTGGGGATTTTTTGCTTTCCGATTAAAAAAAAAAAGCATAGTTTCAAGAAGTCAGAGTTAAGATGACTGATTCCCAGTGAAAGGGTAAAGGGAGCAACACAGTGCTGGAAAAGAGAAGTTTAAAGTCCCGTTTTCCTACAATTCCATTTTCACTTGTGAAGTTGTAGAAGCATTTTTGAATGGCGGAGCTGATAAGCCCAAACTCAAGGCCCCTTTTTGGCCCCAAAGCACAGAGTAGCTGCTCATCCATCCACCTTATCTCTTTGGGCTGAAAAACTCCATTTTCAGTGCTTTTAGAAAGTCTGTCTGCACTGCCTCCTTCTGTTTATAGCATTATCCTTTTGTGCAATGCTAACCCCCATCCTGGTTTCCTCCCTCTCATGTAACAAGAAGGACAAGATGTGGACAGGAGGAGACAGACCCCTCTAGTTCATGCCCATCGCCTGCTGCCCGCAGGAGAGCTCAGAGTCCACCTGCTCCTGGATCCTAGCTTCACCTCCAGGGACCCCGCTGAGTACTGGCTTGAAATGTGGCTTCTTAGTGATCACATCTGTGATTTGCGCTCATTCACCAAGCAAGCTGTGAGCACTTACTTCTGTGTCTGTCCCTGTTTTCACCTTTATTTGAAGAACAGACTAGAAGTTACCTTAGCAATTCCTTCCCGTACTAAAAACTCAACACTGAGGCCGGGTGTGGTGGCGCACGCTTGTATCCTAGCATTTGGGAGGCTGAGACAGGAGGATCGCAGTTCGTGGACAGCCTCAGCTACTTAGGCCCTTTGCAACTCAGTGAGACCCTGTTTAAAGAATAAAGAATAGGGCTGGGGGTATAGCTCAGAGGTAGAACATGCCCCTGGGTTCCACCTCTATTACCACAAAATATATACATGCATATATACATACATACATACACTGTATCTTACTCAAAAAACAAAAACAAGCAAGGCTTGGTGGCTCATGCCTGTAATCTCAGTACTTGGGAGGCTGACATAGGAGGATCATGGGTGAGGTCTTGCGCTGCAATTTAGTGAGACCCTCAGGAACTTAGTGAGGTCCTATTTCAAAATAAGAAGGACTGAGGGTGCAACTTGGGAGTAGAATGCCCCTGTGTTTAATCCCCAGAACAAATACTAATAAAATAATAATAATAAAATACCACCCCCAAAACAATTCTAAAGCCATCTCATCTACCTAGTGCCATGCTAATGAAATCAGGCCGCTGAAATACGCAGCCTTAAATCCTTGGGCAGCATTCAGGGATAATTTGAATCCTTTTGAGAGGGTAGGGTTGGGACAGAAGTGAGGGCAACACCTGGGACCCACCTCAGCACGTCGGGTACCAGCACTCACCGAGCATCCTCCTTCTGACTCTGAAAAGTAGAAGCCAAACTTTCCTTGAACGGGGGTTGGCACACCAATGACAGCCCAAGTTCAGAGGTGTCTGGGTCCTTGTGCCTCCATTGACCCTCCATGGGCAGGCTTGCAAACAGTGGTAGTTCTAATCCCAGAGATGGAAGTGCAGCTTCACCGCACTGCACACAGTAGATGCCCCATAAATACTTATAAATCAACTAGGAAAACGAAGCACCTTCATTTTTAGAAATATTTATTAAAAAACTAAATTGGATGTGGCAAAAAAAAAAGTAACCACACATGACCAACACATACCTTTAAATAGCAAGCATTTGATACTGGTTATGAAGCTTCTCCAACTACTGGTCTAGTCTTTCACACCAGCTATAGTCAAGGAAGGGGCCTCCAAAGGAAGCCACGTGTAAACAGGTCGTCTGTTCTAATGGTGAGAGGAAACTAAGGACGGGGGACTGTCGCCGGCCGTGGGACTTGCTTTCTAGACGATCCACCCCAAACACAAAACACGGACCAAGTCTCAGGAGTGTGTTCATGTGGGTCTCTTGTTTTGGCTTCAATCTGGGGGAGGAGGTGGAAGTCGGGGGACAAAACAGTAGAAAAGACACTCGGTACCCCAGGAGGGCAGTCTTAAAGCACCTTTAAAAGTTGGACCTCTTTCCATAATTGAAGCCAGCATTTCTCAAACCTTATTGTTGAAAAGAGTCACCTGATGAGATTGTTAAAATTCATCGACTTCCCAAATCTGCATTTTTAGGACAAGCACTCCAGATGATTCTAATGATTCTACATATACCGGTCAGTCGACCAATTTGAGAGACAGTTTAAAATGCATAAAAAATATCCTACCTCCTAAAAACAAGAGGAATCTGTTGACAGTCCTTGCGCTTTTGTCTACACTGAGGGGCCAACTTGGGGAGGCAGGCAGGAAGGAGCCTCCAGTTTCTAATGTACTGGTCTGTGGAGCCCTGAGCCACCTGTCAAGTGCTGTTCAGTAAGTAAATACAATTTAACAACAGAGCTGATTTTAGATCCCAGAGCAGCCTTGGAGTTACCAACAGGCCCAGTCATCCCAACTGAATGAACTTGAATTGGGCCGATGCCAGATGGGAAGCTGCCATCGAATAAAATCTGGGGTCATGGTGGGTCCTGACTCGTCAAGACATGTTGAATAAAATATCTATAAAAAACTTTATTAAACACAGAGCACTATGCCCAAATAATTTCAAGGTGGCTTCCCAGAGCCATCACGGACAGCAAGTAGAGATAGTGACATTGATCCCCAGGTTCCCATTATCCGCAAAAAGGTGTGCTATGGCTGTGTCAAACACAAGGCAGTCGCTGTTCATGATGGCGGCGGCCACGCCGTCGTGGATGGAGCGCGGCGTGGCCTCCCACGTCAGTCTCCGGCGGTTCCCATTCAGCTCCAGTCTGTAGGCAAAGTTCTCGGCTTGCTTGCGGGTGCCGATGAGCAGGACGATGGCAAAGAACTGCTGGTGGCCCTCATACTTCTCCTGCTTCTCCAGGACCAGCATGAAGTGGTGCCCAAAGCAAGACTGCATCATCACCCAGTCTACGGCCCCCGGCAGGTTGATGTCCGTAGCCAGGAAGACGATGTCTTCTCCCTGGAGGGTGGTGATGCTCTTGTGGGCGTGCATGAGATGGGACATCACGGCCTCCAGGGACCCCTGCCACTTGCAGGATGCACCGGGACAGGGGCAGGAGTAGGGACGGTATTCACAAATGTCTTCGTGCTCTGGCTTCTCGGTGTGGTGCAGAGTCAGGGAACAGCCCGTGGTGGCGTACTGCGGAGATAGAAAGGGGCACATGGCATCATCAGCCCACTCGGGCTTCGTGAGCTCACGCGGTATTCTTAGCTCGACTACTTTGGTTTAAGAGGACTAAAGTATTTAAGACTACACCCCTCGGTTCCTGTTCATTGTCAAGTGTAAAATCTGGAGGCATTTCCTGAATCAAAAATCTACTGCTTTTCATGTTTGCTATTCCAATATTGTTAACAGGTGAGAACTAGCCTGTAATCCCAGTACTTGTGAGACGCGGAGACAGGAATATTGCAGGTTCCAGGACAGCCTCAGTAATTTAGCAAGACCCTCAGCAATTCAGTGAGACCCAGTTTCAAAAAAAATAAAATAAAATAAAAAGGGAGATTAGGGGAGTAGCTTGGAGTTAGACTGTTTCTGGGTTGAATCTCTAGTATCAAAAAACAAAAACAAAACAAAAAAAGATGAAAACTAAAACAACTCAAAACTATTGGGCTAGCTTTTCTTTTTCCTTATTTCCCATAAACCGGTTTTTCTTGAAAAGAATCTAGTTAGTTGGGGATAAGGTTGGGCAAGGAATATGATATTATCTCCAGAATAGTTTTTGCATAAGACAATTAAAAAAAAAAACCCTTCCCAAGAACCAGGCCAGTAATTCCTAGATGCCAGAAGGGGAATCAGCCGACAAGTAGACACCTGCCCAGAGGGCTGTGCTATTGTTACGTGAAGAATTAAGAAACCCATCACCTTTATGCATGAAAGCAGGGTCAGCCTTATACCCTCGGAGCACAAAGTGGCAGGTGAACTGTCTTACTGCACTTAGATCCTCCTCACCACCCCTCCATTGAGATATGAAGACGCCAAATAAAGACAGAACCAGGCCATTGTTCCGAGATGCTGTGACTAATTACTAAAACCCCAAACCAACCAACCAAACAACAACAAACAAACAAACACTCCCCCCAGCTGTGTTTGCTTCTCTTACCCTGCTTATGCAGTAACTCTGAGTAGGTCAGATTCTAAGTTTTGCAGATGAATTATCATTAACAACAAGAAGGTACCAAGCAGTTTCTCTGAGCAGGATGCCAAGCTACACTCTGAGAGGGAACAGGAGCGAAGACCACAGCCTCCACCCTCAATGAGAGGAGTCTCTTCTGATTCAGAAAGAGGCTCGGAGAAGCCAGGTGATGGTATATACCTGTAATATCACATTTGGGAGGCTGAGACAGGAGGATGGCAGGTTCAGCAATTTAGTGATACCCTCTGCAACTTAGTGAGACCCAGTTTCCAAACAGTAACAACAACAAAAAGGCTTAGAGAAAGAAATACAACTCATACCTCCTCTGCTGGTATCTCCCCCGTACCTAAAGTGTATTATAATCTTCAATAGGAACTGGCAGAAATATTTATTGTTACTTGCTTTGCTGCTAGAAATTGCTTATTCTTTTTTTTGGGGGGGTAGTACTGAGGATTTATGGGTGTTCTACCTACGAGCTATACCCCAGCTCTCTTTTATTTTTGTTTTGAAAACTGCTGAGAATCTGAGGCTGGCTTCAAACCTGTAATGCTTTTATCTTAGTCTCCCAAGTCCTGGGATCATAGGCATGCCAGGTGTGGTGGCTGTTGATTCATTTTTTTGAGTCATGGAATAATATTAAAAGTCTGGATATAAAAAAAGTTTAATCAGAAGAAGAAACAAATTTACCCATGTATATTTACACTGGGTTTCTAACTTTTTAAGGCTAAAAAAAAACAAGTCCCTATTAACTGTACTTTAGACCTGGGGTGTGGCTAGGAATACAGAGTTCTCTGATGTTTTTCTGTGAGCGGTGAGTGAGGCCCTTCTGGCCAGAGTTTAAAACACACACACACACACACACACACACACACACACACACACACTAAAAATAGCAAGACTGCCCAGAGCCTGGCAGATTCTTTGGCTGAAACAAGCCCTCAGTATTTGGATGTGAAGATGTCTCAGGCTGGCCTGTTGACTATGGCTGCCCAGGAATAATCTCAGGGATGAGATGAACTCTCAGAGGGTATCACCCGCATATCTCCCCAAAGCCCCAGACACCCCACCTCCAAGGACTCAGCTCCCACAACCAATATCTATCATCCAATGGTCATCTCAGAACATCCTCCATGCAAGTGGGAATATTTATGTTCTGAATTACCTGCTTTGCCTTCCAAGTCACATATTCAACTCTTTCTTCAACCCAAATATAGAGA
Source organism: Muscardinus avellanarius (assembly GCF_963383645.1). Classification (NCBI taxonomy): domain Eukaryota; kingdom Metazoa; phylum Chordata; class Mammalia; order Rodentia; family Gliridae; genus Muscardinus; species Muscardinus avellanarius. The sequence continues at coordinate 116,029,521 of NC_137790.1, forward strand.
ACAGGGAACCTCCCCTGGTTACACAAATAGAAAAGGCATTACTTTGAATCTGTGAGGTGAGGACAATGATCCCATTAAAAAGGGTCTTGTTACAGCCTCTATTAACTAGACAAATGTGTATATATATATTTTAAGTCTGCGGAGCTTACTCTGCTTTTTCTAAACATGCTGACCTTTCATGTTAATCTATTCCTTTTCTTTCCATCAGGGCTAAGGGTGTGTCTTCAGGACCACAGAGTCCACTTTTGTGACAACTGGATTACAGATGACCTCTAAAAAGAAAAGACCTCTAAAAAGAAAAGATCTAAACTTTAAACACACCCATTCCCACTGGGCCACATTTCATACGAATACCATACTGGCGTTGTACTAGAATAACATTCTAAAGAACAAAGGGTGTTCCTGTCACCCATGTTGAGGACTCCCCATGCAGGGAGCAGATAGAGGGCTTTAGGGGCCTGTGGATTCTCTGAGATTGTATATACAACTGTCTAGGGGCCTCTGAGCTGCGAACCCAAATCTCATTGGTCCCCGGCCTTGGGTTTGTGTTTTCTTGAAAAGCCCCAAGGATTTCTGAGGGTTGCCAGGGCTGTGAACTATCCTAGAGCACACACTGGGAATCAGCCGTGGATCCTGCACTTGCAGTGTTTCTGGTCAAGAGGGACCGTATGCTGCAAAGATAAGCAATTCAAATACAGTTGTCCCCCTTCAGCTGCAATTTTGATTTGCAATTTTGGTTTCAGTTACTTATGGTCAGAAGTGGTCCGCAAATATGAAATGGAAAAATTCCAGAAATAAACAACTTGGCATGTTTTTAACTGATGCACTCTTCTGAGTAGCAGGATGGACTTTTGTGTGAATCATCCCACTGTCCAGGGTATCCACGCGGTATATGTTACCCACCCAACACTGTCATGGCTCAATAATCCAGAATCACTTGGAGCAGATGATCTTCCTCATGATGGATTTTCAGAATTTTGACAGTAGTCTAATGTAAAGTTACAACATCTATGTCATTCACTTCATTTCATCTCATCATAGGATATCAGCATGAGAAGAAAGGCAAATAAATTACAGGGAGATATTTTGAGAGAGGAAGGCCACGTTCACATAACTTTTGTACAGCACATTATTATAACTGTTCTATTTGATAGTTACTATTAATCTCTCACTGTGCCTAATTTTTAAATTAAGCTTTATCATAAATATGTATAAGAAAAAGAACATAAATAGGGTATAGGGCTATTTGTGATAATATTCCCAGCAATATACTGAGTTCTTGGGAAATATTACCTGAAGATAACAAATAAATACTGTACATCAGAAATACTGCCAAACTTGTCTAGGCAGGGGTCCCTGTTGTTCTATTCACAGCTGCCTCCGAGCACCTAGAACAGGGCCCCAGCACACAGCAGATGTACAATAAATATTTACTCAAACCAAAAAAAGAAAAGAAAAGAAAAGAAAAGAAAAGAAATACTGCCCAACACGGAAGGAAGCCAAAAGGAGCAACAGGTGATTTCAAAGTAGGAGGAAGTAAGAAAGGCATAGGAAAGCTTTTTTGTAGACAAAGTAGACTGGGGATGGAGTAGTCCTACCTGGTTCTAGCACAGGGTGAGCAGAGTAAACAGTGGGGGTAAATTTGAAGAAAACAGGTCATGGGCCTGACAATTCAGTTTCCTCCCAGGATCCTCTGGAGTTGGACTGTTGACATTTCAGACCAAACAACCCTTTGTTGTAGGGCTGTGCTATGCATCGCAGGGTGTTGGGCAGCATCCCTGGTCTCTATTCATTAGATGACAGTATCAACTGTGCCCCTGCCCCTCAACTGTGACAATCAGAAATGCCTCCAGGCGGCCTGGCATGGTGGTGCACACCTGGAATCCCAGTCCTTGGGGAGGCTGAGACAGGGAGATTGAAAGTTTGAGATCAGCCAAAGCAACTTAGCAAGGCTTTCAGCAACTTAGTGAGACCCGGTTTTAAAATAATAGGGCTGGGGGGGGGGGAGTGTGGCTTGGAAGTAGACTTACCCTCATTTCAATCCTCCATCTCTCTTTTTGTGTGTGTGTGTGTGTGTGTGTGTGTGTGTGTGTGTGTGTCTGTCTGTCTGTCTGTCTGTCTCTCTCAAACACAAACTAAATAAATAAAATAAAGGGAGGAGGGGAGGGATGGAGAGAGAGAGAGAGAGAGAGAGAGAGAGAGAGAGAGAGAGAGAGAGCGAGCTCCAGATATGGTCAAATGACTCTAGTGGGCAACCCACCCACCCCAGCTGAGAACCCCTGATTTCAAAGAGAACCGTCAACGGGCTTCTGATGATGGCAGACTTGCAGATGCAGGAGAGCCACAGCCAGCAGGCCCAGCAGGTCGCTGCACTGAGCGGGCACCCGGGGCGCTGGGATGACAGCCTGGACACACAGCGGAAGTGGAATGCTTACGAAGCAAGGAGGTGGATCGGGGATCTGGTTCTACCTGTTTCCCAGACTAGAAACTGGAGGCTCCTGGCGCACGGCCACACTGGAGCGGGGCCCTGAGCACCCACACCGCTCCTCTGGGGCTTCGCCACTGCACACAGATCAGGACTCTAAACAAAGAAGCCAGGCTTTGAGAAAAAGGAGCAGAAATAACTTACATCTGCCTTCACCTCCAGCTCCCGACCTGGCATGCACCAAACCCAGGGTGCACAGATCTACTGCTTTTGGAAACAGACTCTAATTCTAACGTCTTCCTGAGCAAGCAAAAAAAATCAAACAAACCAAAACACAAAACAAAAGACAACGCTGGGGCAGAGCCCTAGACTAAGGGACGAGCAGTGCACCTCTCGGCTCAGCGTCCCGGCACTGCCCTCCCAGCCTTCTGTGGCATCCAGAAGGAAAGTCCTGAAGCTTCACTGGGCAGCCCCTACAAGCGTGAGCGGCCGAAGGACTTCTGCCCTGGCGCCAGAGAGGGCTTTCCTTCAGAGACCTGGTTCTTAGCTCTGGCCTCTTGTTACTGATGGAAACCACGTGAGCTTGGTCGCAGAGGGCGGCCTCTGTGTCCTGGGACACATCTACAAATATAAATGAGGTTTCTCTTTAGGGACTGATGTGCTCATTGACCCTGGGGGAAGCTAAGTAAAACTGCCTAAAAGGGAGGTGGGGAGAAAACACACACACACACACACACACGCATGCTTAAAGCTGAAGAGGAATAGGGAGAGGGGGAAAAAAAGATAGTCCAACTGAAAGAGAAACAAATACTGAAATCAAAATTTTCACTTGTGTTTAGAAACTTTTCAGGTTATAATGGGTCAAAGTTCTTGGGTAAATGAGTTCTGACACCCTAAGGCAGTATGTTATCTGGTATTTCATTTAAAAATTCATTTTTGGTCCTAGAGGTTGAACCCAGGGGCATTTTACCTCTGAGCTACCTCCCTCCACACTGCCGTTTTATTTATTTGTTTATTTATTTATTTATTTATTTATTTATTTATTTATTTTGCAGTACTGGGGATGCAGCCCAGGGGCATTCTACCTCCTAGCTACATCCCTAGGCCTATTTTTTCTTCTTTATTTTGAAACAGGGTCTCAATGAGTTGCAAAGGGCCTCACTAAGTAGCTGAGACGGTCCATGAAACTGCGATCCTCCTGTCTCAGCCTCCCAAGCGCTGGGATTACAAGTGTCCGCCACCACGCCCGGCTTGTTTTTTTTTTTTTTTTTTTTTTTTTTTAATTTTGAAACATAGTCTTGCTAAAAGTTGCTGAGGCTGGCCTCGAACCTGCGATCCTTCTGTCTCAGCCTTCCAAGTACAGAGAGACCACAGGTGTGCTCCACCACAACTGGTTCGATGTCTCACTTTTAGGTCATTTCAGAAAGTAGTCAATAGCTTTCATTCTTTTCCTGGCCTTAGGGTTTAAGGTTATATTTAAGTTGGATTTTAGGTAGGGTCTTTTCCTTTCCAGCACAGAAGCCCTTTCATCCACAAATACACATAATGAGTTACATCCGGACTTAGTCAAACATTAGACACCTGTTACCTAATAAACACGGTCACAGTCTATTTGTTTATGAGATGAGTATGTAAGCAAAATAACCCTTCTTAGCCAGTGCACCAGTGAAGGTCATGGGTGACGTGACAGATGTAGAACAAATCACTTAACCGATTTCATTAAATTCGATCCCGTGCGATTTCCTGAGCCCCAGCAATCAACAGGCTCTGACAATGGGCAAGTTCCCTGGCACAGCGTGCCTCTCTGGAGGACTGGGAGGTAACCACCAGCCTCCCCCCGCTAACCTCCTAGGAAACAATTGAAATTTATTAGCAAATTATCTGCCAGGGTCTCCAATGAGAATGTGTTTTTCTCAAGTGAAAAAAAAAATCGATATTTTGCTGTCGATGCTCATACACGTTTGAATTAAATCCGAGCAATGACCTTCTCGGTGGAGTGAGCAAACAGCGCTGTCCTCCCATCAAAATACGCTGCAACCAGCACAAAATGCTCACTGATGGTTAAATGTGACGTGTGACCCTGCGCCGGGAAATCAGCATCGCTGGGGCAACGGCTGGAATATGGCCGTGAGCTGAGCCTTCAGATAATAGTATCTACTCTGGGTCAAGTTTCCTGATGTGGACAATTACCATAATTATATAAAAAAGTCCTTGCCTTTTTTTTTTAACAAGGTAAAGGATTTAGGGGTAAAGGGACAGAATACTCGTCATTTACATTAAAATGGTGTAAAAATAAATATAGGAGTGGAGATCCCACAGATGATGTGGTAAATGGGTCACAAAGGAAAATAACTGGTGAATCTGGGTAAAAGCTATTTGGGATTTATTTTCTTGTACTATTATTGCAACTGTTGTGTAAGTTTGAAATCAGAACAAAATGAAAATCTATTAAAGAATCTAGACACTAAGTATATTTATGCTTTCTGGAATAAAGATTTCTTAGAAGGAATTGGATGACTGCATTGAGCTTTATCATATATGTGAAATATGATATGTATTATCTATAAGATATTATCTAATATACACACGTATATATATGTGTATATATATGTATATGTATATATATATGTATATATGATACTGGGGATTGAACCCAGGGGCATTATATCTCTGAGCTACACACACAGACCCCTTTTTTTGCGGTACTGGAGATGGAACCCGGGGGGCAATGTACCTCCAAGCTACACCCGCAGCCCTATTTTCTAGTCTTTTTATTTTATTTATTTATTTATTTATTTTTTGGTGGTACTGTGGTTCCTGGAAGCCCTTCTACCTCCGGGCTACACTCCCAGACCTATTTTATATTTTTGAAACAGGGTCTCTTACGCCAGCGCGGCTGGCTTCGAACCTGCGCGATCCTCCTGTCTCCGCCTCCCAAGCGCGGGGATTACAAGCGTGCGCCACCACGCCCGGCTCTAGTCTTTTCATTTTTGAAACAGTGTCTCACTGAGTTGCAAAGGGCCTTACTAAGTAGCTGAGGCTGTCTACGAACTGTGATCCTCTGGTCTCAGCCTCCCGTATGCTGGGATTAAAAGCATGTGCCACTACACCCGGCTCTCTATTTTTTATTCTTTATTTTGAAACAGGGTCTAAGTTGCAGAGGGCCTCACTTAAGTAGCTGAGGCTGGCCACAAACCTGTGAGCCTCCTGTCTCAGCCTCCCAAGTACTGGGATTACAAGTATGCACCACCACAGCTGGCTATAATTTTTTAAAAATAAAAAGACAGCCATACATGGTGGTATACACCTGCAATCCCAGCACATGGGAGGCTGAGAAAGATTGATTTCAGGTCTGAGACTAACTTCAGCAACTTAGTGAGACTCTCAACAACCTAGCCAGACCCTGTTTCAAAAAAAAAATTTTTTTTAAAAGGGCTGGGGATGCAGCTTAGAGGTAGAATGCCTCTGAGTTCAATCCCCAGTACCACAAAAATAAATAAATAAATAAATAAAGAAAGAAAGAAAGAAAGAAAGAAAGAGAAAATATAATTTAAACTTCAGACCTATATGTAAATATAACTAGAGTGAATAGTTTTTTTCTTTTGCTAGGGGTTCTCTGGGATTCAGTTTTCTTTTCATTTTTGTGGTACTGGGGATGGAAACCTGGGGCATTGTGCCGAGCTATACCCCCAGTCTTATTTTTTAATCATTTTATTATTTTTTAAATTTTTTGCATGGTACTAGGGATGGGACCCAGGGGCATTCTACCTCTGAGCTACATTCCCAGCCCTATTTTTTAGTCTTTATTTTTAAACAGGGTCTCACTAAGTCACATAGGGCTTCACTAAGTAGCTGAGGCTGTCTGCGAACCGTGATCTGCTTGTCTCAGCCTCCCAAATGCTGGGATTACAAGCGTGCACCACCACACCTGGCTCATTTTATTTTTGAAACCAGGTCTCACTGATTTGTGAAGGGCCTCGCTAAGTAGTCGAGGCTGTCCACGAACCACAATCCTCTGGTCTCAGCCTCCCGAATGCTGGGATTATAAGTGTGCACCACCATGCCTGGCTTGGGAGTCAATTTAGTGAACCAAAATAGGTTTGCATTGAAGACATAAACTCTTATGATAATCAGTGCTTCTTTGGTCCTATAGAAGGTGAAGCATTCCCCATTTCCTCTCACCCTCCTGAAGGGTGGCAGGCACCAGCAGGTCAGTGGCCCAGCCATGTCCTTTCTGACCACGGTAGTTCCCTGCCCAAGCCCCATATTGGGCCAGGGAAGCTCTCCTCCAGTTCCAGACCCTCTCGAAAGGCAAAGGCCAGGATGAAATGTGTTCAATCTCCCTTTTTCTTATACAGGGTTTTTGTTTTAGCACCAAGAAGAGGAACCCAGAAATGCAAGTGGAAATATATGAGTTCAACTGGAAGGAAAAACTCCTGATAGTATAATTTGTTATGGATAATCAGCAGATTAGTGAACTATTGGGTGAAATGTCTAGTCTATCTTCTTAACATTCTTTGGCTTGTTCAAATGGGGATTAGAACTAAACCTCATAAAGATCCACATTATAGTAAAACATCCTTGTTAAGCAGGAATCAAACTTAAATCTTAGCACTGTTTAGAAGGACTCCTAGTGAGTCAACCTAGCTCTCCTGTGATTAAAAAAAAAAAAAAATGTTGCCCTGCTCCCAAAATACCACCAAAAGATCATGGGTTATTTTCCACTTCAGTTATGGATCCATTTTTGTTTGATATAATTTGCCATCCTCTAAATTTTGTTTGACTTACTAGTTGATTACCTGCTTCTTGCCACCCAGTGTCTGTTGATCAGTGAATACACATTAGGTTTTTCTGCAGAAGATGGAAATGTTCTCCCCCATGATAATTTTTCTTGAATTGGAAGACTTACTGTAGAACTTAGCATTAAAGGAAATTCAATAGACCTTGAGCTCACATAAGAAAAATGATTACTTTTGTTTTAGGTTTCAGGCACAATAGGTTTATTTTGTCATTTTGTCTTGACAAATATGATTCACATCTTTTATTTATATAAATTACAAGAGTGGGGCATTTATAGCTCTTCTGAAATCTCACCTAGACCAGGAAACAGCAGTGTTGCCGTCGTTTCTGTTAAAATATGTTCGGGAGCACAGCAATAGTATAATGATTAGAACTAAAGCACCAGTGTCCTGTATGACTTTGAGCCCACCGAGTCACCCCTGAGACGGCTCATAAACCTGCCCCAAACTGACTGACAGGGGAAGACTAGTTAGTTAGTACTGTTGACTTGGGCAACAGGAGAAAGTTAGATCTCATCTTATGATTTCATTATAACACTCAACCTGCATCTGTGTAGCATCCTTCCTCTAAGTACCTTAGCACATTTTCACTCCACTCACATGGTAAATTCTTCACCTTTGATAAGACACAGCAAAGAGATAATTATCAGCCGGTAGAGTGGTAATGGTTCTGCAGATAATAACAACGAGAAGACAATATTACTCAGCCCTAGAAGTGTCAGGCAGTGTCACCAAAGAGCAGTGAGACCGAGAACGGACTGTTAACTTGACAAATTTTCTTCTGGGGAAGGCAATCTCATTAAAACCCGGGGCTCAAAAACTTGTCCTTTTTCCTAACAAAAAGTTACAGCCCACACGCTGCTGTTAGCATTCTCAGTCAAGGGTGTGTCGGTGGAAGGCTTTACAGTAATTATTATCACAGAAATCTGAGAACACGCTGCCGCCGGGGGAGGGTGCTCAGCCTTACAAGACTCTTCAGTGCTCACTTTAAACCAAAGCTGACTTGAGCATCTGTATTTTTCAGCTGTCCTGAGCCAGCCTTAGCAGGCAATCACAACTCTACCTTGAAGAACCAGTTCCGGGAGGGCCCTTCCAAGGAGTGCCTGGGCAAGCAAACAGAAGCACCTCAAGGAAGGCGGTCAGAGGCTGTCTGCCGTGCTGGGAGGCCCATGCCCGCCCTTTTTTAAATCGCCAGGTTCCCGCCTGCACGGTCTCCACTGTAACTGCCAGGACAAGTCTCTGAGTGCAGATACTTCCCTCAGCGATCTTTATTGCTTGACTAAACAATCGAATTCACAAGAAGACTTAAATGGTAGGGCTGCTAAATTAGCAAATAAAATGACACGGTGCCTCATATCTCCTAGGCAATATTTGCAATATAAATTATTTTATATTTATAATAATATTTATATTTATAAGTATATATATCCTCCCCAAATTATTTGTTGTTTATTTGAAATCCAAATGTAGCCAGGCCTGGTACACACTGGTAATCCCAGACTTGGGAGGTCAAGACACAATTGTGGGTTTGAGATCCGCCTTCCCAATGTAGCAAGACTCTCAGCAACCTGGTGATACTTTGTTTCAAAATTTGAAATAAAGAAAAAAAGCCGGGCATGGGGGCGCACCCTTATAATCCCAGCATTTGGGAGGCGGAGACTGGACACTTGCTGTTCGCAGACAGCCTCAGTTACTTAGTGAGGCCCTCTGCAACTTAGTGAGAACCTGTTTAAAAATAAAGAATAAAAACTAGGGCTGGGGTGTAGCTCAGAGGTCGAATGCCTCTGGGTTACACACACACACACACACACACACACACACACACACACACCAAAAACCAAACAAACAAACAAACAAACAACAAATAGGTAGGGCTGGGGGTGTGGTTTTGAGGTAGAATGTCCCTGGGTTCAATCCCTAGTAAAAAAGAGAAAAAGAAAAAAAAAAAAAAAAAAAAGAGAAAGTGGGGGGAGGGAGAAAGAAAGAAGGAATAAGTCATATTTAACTGGAATACTCTATTTTATTTGGCAGCCTTAATGAAGGCCCCTGTTGCAAGCCAGCCATTCCTCAAAGTCATGGCTTGAGTGTGGAATAGGGAAAGGGGATCACGGCTCCTCTGTTGCATGGACAGGGCTGCAGAAGAGGCAGGAGGCTGTACAGAAAAGACAGGGTGCCATGATAAGGCCCAGGCTGCAGTTTCTGTTCTCCAAACTTACAAAGTGTATGAGCTTGGGCGCGTCTCTTAGAGGGTCATACCAGCCGTCTCCTAGCCCCTCTACAAGGCCACCAGAAGGACTTCAGGAGCTGATGCACCTGGTTTGGGCCACTTAAGAGCAAGGCAAACAATACTCTCTACCCAGCAACACGACTGGCCTCTTCCCCTCACCCCATCTTGGTCCTTCCCGCTCCACAGGTGAAGTGCCGCTCATCCTTCAGGTGACACAGCCCGGTGGCAGCTAGGCTGCTCGACACTGGACCCAGAGGGCAAGGTAGGGACTCCAAACAGTGACTGGTCGGGCAGACTGATGTAGTTGAACAGAGAGAGCCTGGGGCTGCGGGGAGTCCATGGCCGGAGAGTGGGTTTGGTTTAAAGGTAGCGGGTGGGGCTGGGGCACAGCTCGGTGGAAAAGTACTTGCTTGGCATTTGTGAGGCCCTGGGTTGGATCCCCAGCGCTGAGGGGGGTGGGGTGAGAGAAAGAAAAGTGGTTAATCAGCAAGTAGCACTCAACTCTGGCCGATGGACCTGCGGGCAACACCCAGTGGTGAGAATGATGAGAAGAAATGGGCAGTCGTTTGCAAACAATGTCAAGGTGTAAAGGCAAACTTGGCTCTACTATCAAAAGTTTAAATACTGCGTATACCCTTTGGCTCTCCTCTACAAGTTCCAGGAGTTTATACTTTATCCTTTGGAAACAATTATTATCTTCTACACAGGGATTTAATTATAGCAGCACTTTAAAAAAAAAATCACAGTAAGCTGGGGACAGTTGCACACGGCTGTGATCCCAGTTTTTGGGAGGCTGAGGCCAGAGGATCACAAGTTCGAAGCCAGCGTTAGCAACTTAACATTGAGCCTGATTTAATATAAAATAAAATAAAATTAAATTGGGCTGGGGGGTGTGACTCAGAGGTAGAATGCCCCTGGCTTCAATCTCCAGCACCAATAAAAAACAAAAGCAAAAACAACCCCCCCCCAAAAAAAAAAAAAATCACAGTAAAAAATACAGAACTTACATGACCACAAACAGGAACGTGATTAAGTAATTCTGGTGCTGTTATAGAATTGTAACATATGTATCCATTAAGCATGGCATTAAAGAATACATATCAATGTAGAAAAGCAATCACTATGGGTAAGATTTAAAAAAAGAAAGGTTATAAACTAGGCCTGGTGGCACACGCTTGTAATCCCAGCATTTTGGAGGCTGAGACAGGAGGATTGTGCAGGTTCGAAGCCAACCTCTGCTACTTAGTGAGGGCTTTTGCAATTCAGTGAGACCCTGTTTCAAAATAAAGAATAAAAAAAATAGGGCTGGGGGTGTCGTTTGGAGGTTGAATGCCCCTGGGTTCCATCCCCAGTACTGCAAAAAAATAAGGTTATAAAACAGCACGTACAATAGAATTCTTTATTTTATTTTTTTTTTTGCGGGTGTGGGGATGGAACCCAATGACATTCGACCTTTGAACTACACTCCCTGCCCTATTTTTTTTTTTTTTATTCTTTATTTTGAAACAGGGTCTTGCTAAGTTGCGGAAGGCCTCACTAAGTAGCTGAAGGCCTCACTAAGTAGCTGAGACTGTCCGCAAACCGCGATCCTCCGGTCTCAGCCTCCCAAATGCTGGAATTACAAGCGTGCGCCACCACACCCAGCTTTTTACCTGCTTTTTGTTGTTGTTTGTTTGGAAAACTACTAAATTATAGACAAGTCTTCAAAGATATAACCAAAATAGTATAGTGTGGTATTTGCAGATAGAGAGGTTATAGAGGATTTTATATTACTTTCTCTATATTCTTCATTTAAAAATAATCAGCATAGCTGGGTGAGGTGGTGTATGCTTGTAATGCCAGTACTTGGGAGGCTGAGACAGGAGGATCAGAGTTTGTGGCCAGTTTCAGTTACTTAGTGAGGCCCTCCTGAAGCCCTCCTGGAGTTCCCTCTGCAACTTAGTGAGACACTGTTTTAAAATAAATAATAAAAAAAATCGGGCTGGGGTGTAGCTCAGAGGAAGAATGTCCCTGGGTTCAATCCCCAGCACCACACACACAAACAACAACAACAACAACAACAACAACAACAACAACATCCTAAGCCGGGTGTGGTGGTGCATGCCTTTAATCCTAGTAGTCAGAGGACAGTCTCAGCGAGACTTTCATGAGCCTAGCAAGACCTGGTTTCAAAATAAAAAATAGGGTTGGGGGTGTAGCTCGGAGGTAGACTGCCCTTGGATTCCAACCCCAGTACAACAACCAAAAAAAAAAAAAAAAAAAAAAAAAAAAAATCATCCTAGAACTCAAGGCCAAGCTTTCAGGAAGGAGAAAATGTCAAGGTGGAACTGAGCAGGAAGATGTCAAGGGGGAAGGGGAGGGACGGCCATCAGGGCTTAGGCAAGAATGAGAGAATCTGGTGGTTTTTTTTTAAAGATGAACAATAAATGTTAAGAAAGATGCTTAACTTAAAAAATTATCATAATCTTAAATAGCATACGCCATAAAAAATAAAAGCTACCAGATATACTACAAATATTTTTTAAATGTTGATCAATCATACTAGGCTTTAAAAAAAATACTAAAGCAATAAAAATAGATTCATCCCTGAAAACCCAATGCCTGGGCCAACCTACCTAGTGCTATGTTAACCCTTCAGGATCCGGAGTAGAGAAGAGAAGCCCCGGGGGAAAAAATCTGAGTGATCCTTTCTTTCCTTTACCAAGTTCCTGCCTGGACCAGACCTCACTCATTGGCCATCTACTTTCTATCTGCTTCTAACGGTGCACATTTATTTGATGCCAGGGCGATGCTAGGTAATTTATGTGAATTACTACCACACTGCATCTTCCCAGCAACTCTATCATAACCCTATTTTATCAGTGAGGCTTGGAGACGTCACCAGCCCGTCACAGTGGGATAGAGTGGGGATCTGTACCAGAAGGAACACTTAGGGCCTGCCCTCAAAAAAACCAGACTAGAGGGGGCCACATGGCTGAAGATGCCACCTCTGTTCCCCCAGAGATTTGAAAGAACACAGAGACTCCTTCCACTGAAGATGGATTACTGGTCATGTATGACATACACTAAACTAATATGTATGCATGCGTGTATGACACTAAATTAATGTGTGTACATGTATGTATATGGAGAGAGAGAGAGAGAGAGAGAGAGAGAGAGAGAGAGAGAGAGAGAAGGGGAGGGGAGGGGAGGGGAGGGGAGGGGAGGGGAGGGGAGGGGAGGGGAGGAGAGATAAGTTTAACATAGAAGTATCTTCCATCCATTTCTATGGCCTATAACCAAAAAGACTCTGAGAAGGGGACAGGGAACATTGTATCACACAGATCTGATGCACTCTAAGAAAGCATCACATAAAATTTGGAAAAAAGGAAAAGTAAGTTTCCTACTTTCAGAGGAACTAATGGAAAGAGAGATGGGGATCTGATGTAAAGTTGATAAAATCTGGCTAGAATATTTTTAGCACCTCTCATAATCCTTGGGAAGTACACTCTGCACCCTCCATAATGTTTTTTTTTTGAGGGGGGCCATTAAGAGCAGAATCGCATTCCAATACTGCAGGATGGTCCTGCCTGGCCCGACTCACCTGCAACACACAGTAGCTCTGAACGCCGGTGTTCAGTCTCACGAGCATGTACCTGCTATGAGCCCCTCTCTAGGAGTAAGGGTTTGAATAAGAAGCGCTCTTTCTGAAAATTTTGTGAGAATCACAAGACATTTTGCATTGAGTTCTCATTATACTCATATGTATACAAGCACATTCTAAAAAAAAGGGGTGGGGGCTGTAATGTGGAATGAGAAAATCCAATCCAATCCCAGGCTGGTACTTTATAGGCCAGACCTGCTCTTCTCTTTGGTAAGCCTCCCTTTTGGTTGTAGGAAGGACCAAATTTAATGATAATTTACTCGGTTATAGGTCATAGTGACCTGTGAAAAAAATCTTTAGCCAATAGCATGTAGAATCAGCATAAAACTTTAGTACTGCTATACAATACCCTTGAGTGCTTCTGTTCTTAATTTTATACTCAAAAGTTGTATTGTGCTGGGCATGGTGGCACACACTTGTAATCCCAGTACTTGGAGGCTGAGACAGGAGGATCACGGGCTCTTGGACAGTCTCAGCTACTTATTGAGGCCTTCTGCAACTTAGTGAGACCTTGTTTCAAAATAAAGAATAAAAAAATAGAGTTGGGGGTATAGCTGGGAGGTAGCATACCCCTGGGTTCCATCACCAGTACCACGGGGGGGGGGGAGCTGTACTGTCAATTTTTTTTTTAATCTCAAACTTGTGTTAATAAATGTGGGTTCTGGTTCTCTGATGGGCTAACCTGGTCCATTCTGGGTGGTAGTGAGGGCTGCAGGGGCAATCTCCTAAGTGATGGAGTCTTGGGGGAAATTTCTGAGGTTAATAAGACCCCTTTGAAACTGTTGTTGGCCAACTGGCCTATCCCTTTAGACTCCCGGGTCATTGCCTATCACCCTGACAGCACCCTGTGATGGTGTAGATTTGCAGTGTCCTCCCCCAAAACTTATGTGTTAGAATCCTGGTCCCCAGGGGAGCCGGGTACAGAGGTGGGACATGGTTGGGGGAGGTGGGTCGCTGGGAGCAAGGCCTGTAGGACTGTATCTTTCCCTGGCCCCTTCCTGTCTCTGTCTGTCTCTGTCTGTCTGTCCCTCTGTCTCTCTGCTTCCTGGTGGCCATGAACTTAGCAACTTCTCTCCACCCAGCCCTGCCACCCTGATGCTTCCACTCTGCAGCCAGCCAGTTGCGGACTGAACCTCTGAAAAAGACCCTTGGGTCCAAACAATAAATTGGCTTGTACAAATATCTATATCTAGACACTAGAATAACAGAGGAGGCCCCTGGATGGTCAGAATGAGTATTCTCTTGGCAAAGAAAAAAAAAAAGCAGGAAGGAAGAAAGGAAAAGAAAGAAAGAAAAAAGGCAAGACGACAGGCTCCAAGGCTGGGACCTAGCAGTTCCAAAGTTCGTGAATGTCACGACTTAAGGGAGACCTGCTGGGCTCTAGTGCCTTCCACAAGAGAACCAATCAGAACCTGTCCTTGGGCAACTGGAATCTGGCCTGCAAGTGCCAGCTGTGTGTTTGAATTTGGCCCATGCTGGAAAAAAATATATTGAAATATTTAATATGAAAGTCCAGATTTCTGTCTTTTGGTGACAAAATATAAAGGTCTGGCATGGCTACATCCCCATCCTCGGCCCCACCAATGCACCAGAGTGCAGCTGAAGAAGAGTTGCCCCCTTTGTTCGTCTGGCTGACTGACCGAGGTTTTGAGGCAGTCTCACTGTGCTGACAGGCTGCTCTTGAGCTCGTGGGCTCTTTGGAGGTGGCACCAGGTCTCAGCTCCCCACCAGCTCCATCCTGTCTCCGGGCCCTGAGGCCCTGGGTCACACCTCTCTGCACAGCGCTGTGTGTGCTGCCTGGCCCCAGTGGGTATTTAGCAATTTGTCTCTACTGGACCAGACAAGGCCACAATGAGGGACTTTTAAACTTCAAACTGAGTTATCTGACCTGATTTTTTTTTTTTTTAATGAACCGACATTGTCACAATCTAACTGTAGGCAAGACTTGTCTGGCTGAGGCTTTCAAATTCAGTCATTGTTAGGAGACCTATTGCTAGAAACTTCCCTCCCTCCCTCCTTTTCTTTCTTTCTTTCTTTCTTTCTTTCTTTCTTTCTTTCTTTCTTTCTTTCTTTCTTTCTTTCTTTCTTTCTTTCTTTCTTTCTTTCTTTCGTACCAGGAATGGAACCCAAGGGCTTTCTACCTCTGGGGTATATTCCCAGCCCTATTTTATATTTTATTTTATTTTAGCGGGCCTGGGGATGAAACCCAGAGGATTTGACCTCTGAGCTACACCCCCTGCCCTATTTTTTATTCTTTATTTTGAAACCGGGTCTCACTGAGTTGCAGAGGGCCTCACTAAGTAGTTGAGGCTGTCTGCGAATCACGATCCTCCAGGTCTCTGCCTCCCAATGCTGGGATTACAAGCATGCGCCACCACACCTGGCTTCCTATTTTATATTTTATTTGGAAACAGGGTCTTACTGAGTTGCTGAGAGCCTCAATAAGTAGCTGAGGCTGGTTTTGATCCTGTACGATCCTCCTGTCTCAGCCTCCCAAGTGCTGGGATTACAAGCATGCCCGGATAGAAACTTTTGAAAAGGACAAAGTGAGAAAAAGGTATGTCCTAATGTAAGTGGGCTGGAGTGCTTAGCATTTCCTACCGTTGGTTCTGGAGAGAAACACCTGGCTGATCTCAAAATACATCTGGAATGGCAAAGTACACCGTGCTGTTGATAAAGATGGGTTTCCCCTTCAATCTCCCCCTTCACCCACACTTCACTGAGGTGGTGAGTTTGAGATACTGGAACAGGGTATCAAAGGTTCTCAGTCACAGAATGGTCTATAAATATCCATTCGCTGATAGAATTTTTTTTTTTTTAAAGAGGACTTGACTAATAACGCCTGTGCTCCTCTGTATCAAAGGTGTGGCAACAATCTAGCCTTTAATTAAGTGGCCGCACACCTACATAAAGCAGCTCTTTGGCAGCACAGAGTTTTTTTTTTTTTTGGCTAAGGAAGTATGACCAGTGAGAGATGTGTTGGGAGAGTCCCATAGGATGAACTCATCCAATCAGGTGGTTTTGTTCTTAAGTGTCAACCTTGGGTTATGATCCGGAGATTGAAAATTCTTATGTAGTAGGTAAATTAAAGCGAAGAAGTGTGCCTGTGAGGGTGCGAGTTCATGGACTGACCTACTGTGTGAGGGGACAAGCCTAGTAACCCTGCACCACTCTGTTGGCATGAGTGTCCTCATCTGACAGGCAAGTAAAGGATGAAAAGTCGTCCTGTGCAACATGGTTGGCACACAGAGCCTGCCCAGTACGTTCCACAGAGCTTCCCCTCTTTTCATGGAATGCAGATTGGTTTGGGTTCTTACAAGTCAACGGTCTGATCCCTCAGTCACCGATGGGGAAATCAAGGCCCCCAGAGGTGATCCTTCAGGAAAACAGGGGCAGAACTAGGCAGATTCTGGAGAGCTGGGCTCTCGTACATTATACAATAATGGTTTTCTGAAATAAGCTGGCTCATAAGAGAGATTTCACAAGCCGGTGACTCCATGACAAGCAGTCTCTAAGGTTCCCAAGGTCCTCCAACTATAGGCTAAAGGGCTAGGGACACAGAACTACGTTTACAGTTGGACACCGGCCCTAAACCTTTTTATTTCTCATACTTTCCAGTTAACATGTCTGGGTTGGTTACTGGGTCTATTTGTACCTCCAGATTTGGTTTACCCATCCATACTAACTGGCAGAGCTGCCCCGTCAAGAGTCCGGATTACCCGAGAACCCAATGTGAACCACGCACACTCCAGCTTTATAAACCCCGCCCATCTGCACACACAGTCGGGACCCCAGATCCATCTTCAGCTTGGCTCCCGGTCTGTAAGACAATGGCTGACCCTTTCAAATTCCAGCGTGTGAAGTCACAGCTTTGCCCAACTGCACTCTTACAAAGCCTTGGAAAATCACTGGCACATGCAGAAAAGCTGGGTACTCCTGATTTCCAAGACAACAGTTCTCAAGAATGGCTTCACGAATCTGCTTACAAATGAGAAAAGAGCGCAGGCTCTTATGGGAACCAGGGCTCGAGCTGCCGAAAGCAAAACTCCACACTGCGGATGGCACAACGGCTTCCTTCCCTTTCTCTCAGGAGGCTGCATGTTAAAAAATGAATTGTGGAGTACTGACTGATACCACATGCTCACTTGCAAGCTGTAAAAAGTCATTTCTTCTACAAAAATCGGTCTCTCTCTCTCTCTCTCTTGATTGAACTTAGGGGCATTCTAACCCTGAACTACAGGGTCTCACTAAGTTGCTGAGACTGGCCTTAAAGCTGCAATTCTTCTGTCTTGGCCTCCCAAGTCCTGAGATTCCAGGTGTATGCCACCATATCTCGCCCGCCTCACAATATTTCTAAAACATCAAAACCACTCTCTGCGGATGATCACCAACTTTTCTTTTTCTTTTTTTTCTTTCTTTTTTTTCTTTTGCAGGTCTGGGGGTGGAACCCAGGGGCATTTGACCTCTAAGCTAAACCCCCTGCCCTATTTTTTATTCTTTATTTTGAGATCGGGTCTCACTGTGTTTCAGAGGCCTCACTCAGTAGCTGAGGCTGGCTGCGTACCGCGATCCTCCGATCTCAGCCTCCCGAATGCTGGGATTACTCGTGCGCCACCACACCCAGCGATCACCAAGTTTTCTCTCATCGCTAGACTGCCACCTTCTTCTTCTGAAATCTAGTTTTCTAGCTGGACGCTAAGAAGACGATGTAAGTTGTTTATCTAATTTTATGAGAAGCAGTGCCTGAGCTGGGCGAGTTAGTAAGGATTCGTAAAAGGAGGCGTTGAAAGCAAATTACTAAGGTCACCTGAAACTCCATAGCCCAAACACCGATTCTGATCCAAACCCTTATTTGAATATGCTATTTTAAACTTGATTTTGTGGCAGGGCAGAAGACCAAATTAAATCACTCATTTTACTAGGTTGAGTCTCAAGCCTGAATTCTCTGGTGAATAATTTTTAATTTAAAAATGAGCTCTTGCCCTACAAAAAGAAAAAAAAAAAAAAGCAGCACAGAGGAGAAATGCCAGACAGTCTAAACAGCTCAAGAAGCAAAACAGCCACTTTTATAAAAAGAGCTCAGAAGTATTAATAATATTATTTCCACTTGTACGTTCTGGAAATAAACTGTATGGGCCAGGCATGGTGGCGCACTCTTGCAATTCCAGCATTTGAGAGGCTGAGACAGGAGGATGGCGGTTTGTGGACAGCCTATTTAGTGAGGCCCTCTGCAACTCAGTGAGACCTTGTTTCAAAATAAAGAATTTTAAAAAAAAGGGGGCTGGGGGTGTAGCTGGGAGGAAGAACTCCCCTGAGTTCCATCCCCAGTACCACAAAATAAAATAAAAATAAACTATGGTACCACTCTACCAGCATATGAGGTAGCATTGACAGGGGTGTCTGCGCAACTGTTCCTGAGAATTTTAAAGTTTTCAATGCAAAGAGATGTTATGATCCGGTAAAACAATGCAACAAAATGCAGCTATTTAAAATACACCGAGGTCACGCTAGATTTCAGACATGAAAGAAAACACAATAATAGGAACTTCAAAAGCAAGTGGCAGAAGCCATTTTTGGAGAAAAAACTTACGTCTAAATGTGGGTATAAAAAACCTTCAGCCGCACTGACATCAACCACGCTATATTTAGCTGAGAGGGTGTATGGATATAAGGTTTTAAGAGTCTATAAAGATGCACATTAGGCCCAACAGTGGTGGGGGAAAGGAAGCAGAGCTTGGCACTCTTCGCAAGAGGGCTGGCAACTTTATTTTTTAACTAAATAAAGAATTAAGCGAACGGCTTTCAAAAACTAACAACAGCTCCTGGGAGTCCTGAAATTCCTGATCCACTCCTGGGTTGATTCTGTTCAAGTGGAAAAAACGCAGGCAACACTCAGTCCTTCCCGGGAGAGGGAAAGGCGTGGCCTGCAGAGTCCTCTCTTCGCTGGAGAAAACAAGGCTGTAAGGCGCTTTTTTTTTTTTTTTTTTTTTTTTTTTTTTTTTTTTGCTACACTCTCGAGAGCTCCCACGTGTCGGGTGTGCGCAGACCGTAGGCTTGGGGTCCAGGAAGAATGCAATACCGGCGGAGTGCCCTGGTAAAGGCTGAGTTGAGCTCGCCCATTTCCTCCTTGCTGGATCCCCAAGAGTCAGCTTCCCAGTCCAAGTTTTATTTGCGCGGCCCAGCCCTCCGGAGCACAGCCAGTCCACGTCTGCAGAGGAGGCTAAGCCCTGGGCTGGGAGGGCTGGGATGTGCTCTAGCGACCAGCGAGTGCCAATTAAGCTGGGACCAGGGCTCGGGCAAACGTTAACCCCGAGCACTCCCAAAGTGGACAGGTGGGCATGGCAGAGTAGCCAAAGTATACACACATTTTTTTTTTTTTTTAATCAAAAGAGAGATGCCATCCACCTCTTGGGGCCTGCGAGTAGGCTGGAGGACGCCGGAGTTGTGGAAGGTCTCGGGGCGGAGGCGCACGGGTTGTGCCCGGGGCTTACCTTGCAAGGAAACAGGACCGCGGAGGCCACCTTCTCCATCGCCAGGTTTCTGATGCTGGGCGTCAGGGCGCCCCGGCACGTCGGGCAGCAGCTCAACTTCTGGCGACATTGGTTACACACCAGGTGCCCGGCCTGGCACTGCAGGATGGGGGGCAGGACATAGTCAAAGCAGACCGGGCACTCGAAGAGCGAGGTCAGCTCGTGGTGCTGCGGGGACACCGGGCCGGCCCCGCCGCCGCCCGGGCCTGAGATCACCGCCGCGGCGGCGGGCACCGCGGACGAGCCGGGGCCGGCAGCCGAGATGGTGGCGGCGGCCGGGGGCGCAGCCGGGGACGGGGTGTGCTGGGGCGGCGGCGGCGGCTGCTTGCTGCAGGGCTTGCTAGCGCTGGGGCCGGTGGAGGACGGGCGGCTCATCGCGCTCCGAGCCCACCATGGAAGTGCGGGCGCCTGCCAGCCGCGGGGCCGCCCGGGTCACGGCGGTGCGCGCCCCGGGGGCGGCGGGCTCCGGGCAGAGCCACCGCGCCCAGCCGCCGAGCGCGCGCGGCTGCCAGGGGCGCCGGGGAGGCGGGGCCGAGCGCGCACCTCTGGGCGCAGCACCCCCTGCAGGGCCGGCCGCGCGCCGCGCCCTCCCCCGGCGGCGACCCCGAGCGCTGCAGAGCCCCGGCCCCAGCTCCCGAGCCGCAGCTGACGCAAGCCCCGGGGGCGCGCGCGGACGTGACGCCTGGACACGTGTGCGGCCGCCGGGGCGCGGGGACCCGCAGCGCCACCCTGCACCCGGCGCCCGGCGCGGCTCCGCCCGGCTGCAGCTGGCAGCGCAGCGCAGGGCGCGCCCGGGTCGCCGATCCCCGACCGCGTCCGGGGCCGCCCCCCGGGGGCGTCACCCAGACCCTTGGCCCCACCCCGGGGAGCCACGCCGACGCGCGCCCGGAGCGCAGACCAGAAGGACAACTTCGGGCCGGGCGGGGGCGGGGGCCGGGCGGAGGTCGGGAAATCCCGGAGGGCTCTTTTTGCCCCTTGAGTCACCGCCAGCGTGGGGGGCGCGGGGGTGCAGCGTGCGGTTAGGACGCGGGGATTTTGGACCCGGGCGGAGCGAGGGCCCCGGCTGCTATGGGTGGCGTTGGCCACTCCCCGGTCTTGCCCCGCGGGGTGGGCAGCAGGTCGATTGTCTTTATTTCTTTCCCAGCCGAGCTGGAGAAAGCCTCCTGGATGAACTCAGCGCCTCTGACTTGTGTAAGAGGCGGGGCGGGGAGTTCAGGGACAGGTTGGTGAGGACAGTACCACATCACCCCAGAAGGCTAGAAACGTGGGTTGAGCTGTGAGGACAACCTCCATTGGCTGAATTATACTTGGGTAATATGGGATAGGGGGCTTAGAAGCTCTGTGACGTGGATGAGCTTGAACTTTGGGGTAGGTGTTGTGGGCAAGGTAAATAGCAATAACCAATATTTATGGCCGTGCCCTCTGTGGACACAGATGGTTTGCAGCATTTTGCAACCACCTGCACTGTAGGTCTGTTGTTATCGGCTTTCTTTTACATTTCAGGAAACGGAGGCACAGGGAGGCTAGTTTGCCCAAGATCATGCCGCTGAGAGAGAATCCTGCTCAGAACCCTGCTTCTGCACTGTTCTCTGAATGGTCCCTGACCCCTGCTTTCAGTCTGGGTAAGGCATTGAGATTAGCACTCCAGCCAGGCGCAGTGGCGCAGGTTTGTAATCCCAGCGTTTGGGAGGCTGAGACAGGAGGATCACACAGGTTTGAAGCCAGCCTCAGCTACTTAGTGAGGCCCTGTTTCCAAATAAAGTATAAAATAGGTCTGGGAGTATAGTCCAGAGGTAGAAAAGCCCCTGGGTACCACACACACACACACCAAAAAAAAAAAAAAAAAAAAAAGATTAGCACTCTACTGGATACAGAGGCACAGGCCTTTAATCCCAATATTTGGGAGGCTGAGACAGGAGGCGAATTGGAGGTTCTCAGCCAGCCTGAGCAACTCAGAGAGACCCTGTTTAAAAAAAAAAAAAAGAGTTGGGAGTGTAGCTCAGAGGTAGAATGCCCCTAGGTTCAATCCCCACTACCAAAAAATTAAAAAAGAAAAAATTAGTACTCAACAGAGGCACAAGTACTCCTTTTTGTGGAGAAACTTAATGTAAATACTTTCCTTAACCTCTCTTGAGAGCCAGAATAAATCACATTCTGTTTATTCCATTTCCACCTTTTTATGGCATCAAGAATATAATAGCAATGACAGAAAAAATATCACCTGCAGTTTCACTTTTATTGGAAAAAAAATGTACTGTTTTTCACTCAAGGACCCCAGCAATCGGAATGTGACTATGTCCCTTTACCTTGGCCAGGGAGCACCGGTCCCTAGGACTGCTAATTCCCTGCCCTGTTGACATGAGCTTTCAGTGTCTGACCAGATAGGTCCTTGTCATTCAGAAAGCAATTCTGTTAAGGGGAGTGGAGGTTGAAACAAAGAACAGGAAAAGAAGTTGTCTGCAAAGGGAATTCAGTTTATTTTTCTAAAAATACAACTTACCCATCCACTTTTACCCTGACAGATGCCTTCCATGGTACAGAGAACTTTCTTCTTGCTTCCTCTTTCACATCATTGCATTCCTGACTAAGTTGACCAGGGTAATTTAAAAAGAAAAGCAAAACAAATGAACAGAAAAACTGCACAGTTGTTGACAGTAGACGAGAGGAGAGGGGACGGGCCTGCTGGCTGAGCCGCAGCCTGACCTTTCCAGGCTGCCAGGCTGGTCTTTCCAGTTGTCCCTTTTCAGTTCCCCTTTCCTGGGGTGCTTGAATCAAAGAAAAGTGGCCTTTGCACATCAGGTACAGTGAGCCAAAGCTCCTCTATCCAGAGGGTAGTCAGCTCAGAGCTTTCTCTTAGTGGGCATTCAAATGTGTGCTGACTTTAGCTGGTTTAGTATGTATGCGCCCTTGGGTGCCTTGCTGTTTCCGGGCCTCTGTTTAATGGGTCTTAGTGCCACGGGGGAGGAGGGTCCACCCTTCAGTAATCTCCTGATTCCTGACTCATCTGCCACATCTGCTGCATGAGATGTTAACCTCCTCCCACCCACCGAGCTGTGGATTGCATATGTCAAGCAGGACACCTTAACCTCTCTCTGCTCTGTGCTAAACCGCAAAACTGGAGGTGTAGTGAGTAATCCTTTCTTTCCTTAAGATATTAGGGTGAGTCTTGTTAAAAAAAAAAAAAAAAGAAAAGAAAGCCTCACAGGTGAGCGTCTGTTCACACCTAAACTGCTGAGCGCAGTAAGAAATGCTCCGGGAAGGCACACCATCTTTTGCTCTTTTTTCTGTAATTTACAAATTGTGTGGTTTTGCAAATTGGGCAGCTTTTGCAGTTGGACAAATGGCTCGCATCTGCAGAGCAGAATGTGGTGGGCTTTTTCTGCTTAGGCTCAGAGATGACTCAGGTACGTATGGGAGCTTGAAAACTTTTGACAAGGGGAAAGTTCATGAAAAAGTTGGGGGTGACTGTGAGGTCCCTTGGTAATTATGCTATCTTTATAAAGTACTTCTGCTTTTGGGGTAATTTCCACGGGTTTAAGCTTCTTTTAAATAGTTAGGGGTCATATAATTCAAGAATTTCTTTTTCTTTTCGTGTGTGTGTGTGTGTGTGTGTGTGTGTGTGTGTGTGTGTGTGTTATTGGGGATTGAACCTAAGGGCATTCCACCTCCCAGCTACACCTTTAGCCCTATTTTTATTTTTTGTTTTGAAACAGGGTCTCACTCGGTTGTTGAGAGTCTTGCTAAATTGTTGAGGCTGGTCTTGAACCTGTGATCCTCCTGTCTCAGCCTCCCAAGTATTGGGATTACAGGTATGTGCCACCACACTCAGCTTAATTCACGTATTAACAAGCAATCCCAAGGACTTCACGCTGTGTGCTTAACAGAATAAGTGTACGCATTTGCATTATTTTTGTGTCTATACTTAGCTAATGTGTCCCTTGTGTCAGGTGAGCTGTTCCAAGCATTTTGAATATTTTTATTTAGTTTTTTAAATCCCCATGCTATTTTGTATGAGGTGGATGTTACAGATTAGGAAACTGAGCACAGAGAAGCCAAGTTACTTGTAGTAAGTAGTGTGGGGGGGCACGCGTTCATGCACACTTACTACTAGGGATGGAACCCAGGGTCATTCTACCCCTGAACAGCGCCCCAGCCCCATTTTATTTATTTATTTTTTGTGATACCGAAGATGAAACCCAGGGGCAATCTACCTCTAAGCTAAATTCCCAGTCCTATTTTATTTTTATTTTGAAATAGGGTCTCACTAGGTTGATAAAGAGTCTCACTAATTGCTGAGGTTGTCCTTGAACCTGTGATCTTCCTGTCTCAGCCTACCAAGTACTGGGATTATAGGTATGTGCCACCATGCCCAACTTACTTTTCTTTTTATTTTGAAACAAGTCCTCGCTAAATTGCGGAGGCTGGCCTTGAACCCGTGATCTTCCGTCTCAGCCTCTCAAATACTGAGATGGCAGGCATTTGCCATCACAGTCAGCTATAAGTATTTTTTAAAAGGGGTTCCAGTGGCCCCCCATCCTAGCGGTGCCCCTTCCCTTTGGTGAGAGCTAATTCTGCTTTAAATGAGTAGATGATGGCCAGAGTGATAGATTGTCCCTTCTGAGATTAGGTTACCAAGGACCAGTTTCTGTCTTGTTCTCTGTCCCTGTCTCTGCATGAGCTACTATAACAAAATACCATAGACTCGGTGGCACAAACAACAAATCTATACGTCTTCCAGCTGTGGGGGACTGGGAAGCCCAAGAGGGTGTGCTGCAGCCTGAGTGTCCAGCGAGGGCCTGGTTTGTAGACAGCAGTCTTCTCACTTCTCACGTGGTGCAGGAGGAGCATACTCTCTTGGGATTCTTATAAAGACATTAATTCCACTCATGAGGGCTCCACTCTCATGATCTCATCTCATCCTAATTATCTCCTGCCTCCAAATTACAATCACATTAGGGGATAGAGTTTCAACATATGCATTTGGAGGGTATATAAGCACTTGTTCCATCATACCCTGAGCCTTCTCTGTGGGAGAAGCCAGACACCATGTAGGGTAGGGCCCCGTGAAAAGCCCTATATGACAAAGAACAGATGCCGTTGACCATCAGTCAATGAGGACTCCAGGCCTGCCAGCAGAAAGTGAGCCTGGAAGTGGATTCTCTTGTAGCTTGGCCCTCTGGAGATCACAGCTCTGGTGGACAACTGGTTGTACTAGAGAGACTGCAAGCTGGAAGACACAGCTGAACAGACACAGAAACTGTGAGACTGTTTTAAGCTGCTAAGTTTTGGGCTAATTTGTTACCCAGCAATGTGTAACTAATACACCTTTCCAAGGTCACAAAAGTATGTAGAAACAAATGCAGAGTAAAATTCTTTATTTTTTCTCATGAATAATTTTTATTGTAATGTCATGTAAATATATAGAAATAAATCTAGGAATGCAATTTTTGGTATTATTATATATAGTTGTAAAAAAACAAAACAAAAAAGGAATAGCAACAACACCAGAATTTGAGTTATTTCTTCTAATATTTTATTTTATTTATTTATTTGCTTATTTTATATTTTTGGTGGTACTGGGGTTCCTGGAAACCCTTCTACCTCTGGGCTACACTCCCAGACACCTATTTTTTATATTTTTATATGGAAACAGGGTTTCTTAAGCCAGCAAGGTTGGCTTTGAACCTGCACGATTCTCCTGTCTCCACTTCCCAAGTGCGGGGATTACAAGTGTGTGCCACCACGCCCGGCTAGTTATTTATTTTTTTTTATGGTACTGTGGAACCCAGGGGCTTTTCTACCTCTGGGCTATACTCCCAGACCTATTTTATACTTTATTTGGAAACAGGGTCTCACTAAGTTACTGAGGCTGGCTTCAAACCTGTGTGATCCTCCTGTCTCAGCCTCACAAGCGCGAGGATTATAAGTGTGTGCCACCACGCCTGGCTTAAATTACATTTATTATTATTATTATTATTATTATTATTATTATTATTATTATTTTGGTGGTACTGGGAATGGAACCCTTCTAACTCCGGGCTACATTCCCAGACCTATTATATATATGTAATTATTATTTTTTTTAAACAGGGTCTCTTAAGCCAGCGAGGCTGGCTTCGAACCAGCATGATCCTCCTGTCTCAGCCTCCCAAGCATGGGGATTACAAGCGTGCACCACCACGCCCAGTTTAAATTACCATTTTTAAAATATTAATTTAGCCAGGTGTGGTGGTGCATGCTTGTAATCCCCGTGTTTGGGAGGCTGAGATGGGTGGATCGCACAGGTTGAAGCCAGCCTCAGCTATTTAGTAAGGCTCTCAGCAACTTAGTGAGACCCTGTTTCCAAATAAAATAGAAAAATAGGTCTGGGAGTATAGCCTGGAGGTAGAAAGCCTCTAGGTTCCACCCCCAGTAACACCAAAGGAAAAAAAAAGTAGTAATGTAATAGGATGCAAGATATGATGAAATGAAATCATTGTTTACTTTGGAAACCACTTCAGTGTCCATCTACAAGAAAATGGACTACACAAAGCCATCATGCAAAGTTCTCTGAACTTTGAAAAGGTCTCTAAAACAAATTATTACACGGGAAGAACAAACCACAGCCAAAATACCCAGAATGAGCTCAATCATGTAAAAAGAACCATGTTAAACAAAATTATGATTTTTTTTTTTATACGTGTGCTTAACAGGGCCTGGAAAGGTCTGCAATGCAGTACACCTAGGACTGGGGCTGCCTCTGGGGAGGGGAGTACGGATGAATACGGAGGAGTTTTTACTTTCTGCTTTTTCTATTCCAGAAGTTTCATTTTTATTCTTTTTCTTTCTATGCAATAAAAATTTACTTATGTGTTTTTCATGTTGTGTATTTTTAAAAATTTTTGTCCTTACCTTTCTGGGGTTATTTTTGTGCGAGTTATTTAGCGGTCAGGGTGGTGCCAAAAGGAGCTATACATAAACAAAGACCAGCCAGTGAGCCAGAAAAGGGGGCCTTATGCTGCCCGGGGCTTCTGCCAGGTCACTGGTTTTGAAAGGTGACTTGTTGACATTGGTATTTTACTAAGAGCAATTCGGAGGCAGTGTGTGAGTAGAATCTGGAGACTGCAGAGAAATGGAAGGTCTGGCCTCCCAAGTTGGGCTTCCTGGGTGGAGCAGAAATTCACTCCTGGGACAGGCGTGGGGTGGAGCTGGGAGCCCAGTAGTGGCCACTTGTCAGCTGACCCTGAGCGAAAGATTGAATCGGTCAGGTGCTACATTTCAAGGCCAAGATAAGACTAAACCCAGGCTTGACTTCTTAGGGAGTTGGCAGCCCAGAAGGGTACGAACTTTAATGATAGCCCAGTCTTACACAGCACTAACTGTACGTCAGTCACCCTTTTAAGCACATTACATTTAACCCCTACAAGAATGCTATGAGGTATGTGCTATTACACCATTTTATAGAGGAATGCAGTGAGGTTTCATACCTTGTCCGGGGTTATAAGGGGCGGAAACACAATCTGGATGCTGGCTCGAGTGTGCTTTTAACCATGAGACCGTCCTGCCAGAAACCCCTCTAAAAATTGAATACAGTGTGATAAATACCATCAGAGTTGGAAGAAGAGAGAAGGGTGAAATGTAGCCCTTTCCTGGACTAGTATAAGGAAGACTGAAAGAAGAAGAGTGTCTTAAAGCAAAAGTAGGAAGGAATGGGTCAGAAAAAGAAGCGGAGGGGGATAGATGCAGCCAAGAGCCGGGACAGTATGCCTGCAGGCACGGAGCTCCTCAAACCTGGGTCTACCGAGGGAGCCCTGTGTCCTCCCCTTTCTACACTGGCCCAGATCAGCCTCAGCTGTTCATCCCTCTCTGCACCTGTTCAGGACCAGAGGTGACCTCGGGCATCTCCCCGAGGACTGCCTGCTCTGCTCTCCGTGCAACGAACAGCGTTTGGTCCTTAGTGAAAACCCAAGAAAGGTAGAGGGAGAGCCCCGAACAGTTCCCTCTTCTCCAGCCCAGGGTCTAGGCCTGAGCAGGGCTTCCCCAGAGGGCTTCATGGGGCTGGGCCCCAGGAAGAATGTGGATCCCTGAGACCCAGCAAACCGGACATAACCTTGAGGCCTCCAAGAGCACATTCCTCTCCCTCCCCATCAATTTCATCAGATTAAAAATCCAATAGCAGGCTGTCGCTGAGTATAAGAGAAGAGATGGTAATAAAAAAGGCGAATCTGACCCCATGATGGAAGGCAAGCGATTTTTTAAATTGCTTCCTCCAACTGTCTGCACTATGGAAATTCAGTAAAGGTAGAAAAGCCCGTGCATACACGGTTCTCTCAGGGTTCCTCATTGTCTGCAGACGCGCTTCTTCCCCCGTTTTTTCTGGACTCGGCGGGTGGCCCTGTCATTGCCTTCACTGGCCTAGCTGGGAC
Organism: Muscardinus avellanarius; assembly: GCF_963383645.1. NCBI lineage: Eukaryota > Metazoa > Chordata > Mammalia > Rodentia > Gliridae > Muscardinus > Muscardinus avellanarius. The sequence continues at coordinate 116,057,550 of NC_137790.1, forward strand.
CCGGGAGCTGTCCTCACATCTGCCTTCTTCCGTCTGTTTTTGTATGCGCAGCATAATGTATACCAGCCCTTAATGCCATCCCTGCTGCGCCTGCATTCGCCGGGGTCTCCTGGGGCTCCGCCTTCTGCCCCCTTCGCCCACCTCTCTTTTGCAAAGAGGTCACTCTGGCAAATGAATAGCTAGAAACCCCATGCTCCAGCTGGAATATGGTTGGTCCCACCCAAAATTCCTGTTGAAACCTAATCGTCACTGTGGCAGTGTTGGAAGGCGGGGCCTTGAAGAGGTGATTGGGTTATTAGGAGGGGTTAATGCCTTTCTCCACGGAGGACAAGCCAAAGGCTAAGAAGGGAGCCTGCCCCTCTGCCTTTCCTTCTAATTCTTCCCTAGCCCCTCTGCTTTTCTGTGTAGGACTTTACCAGAAGCTGAGCAGATACTGGAGCCAAACTCTTGGACTTCCCAGCCTCCAAAACGAGCTAGGATAAACCTTCATCTTTTATACATCACTCGATCTCATGTCCAGTCATCCCCCCATATTTGTGGGGTATTGGTTGCAAGAAACACCTCCAAACCCAAATCCACAATGTTCAGGTCCTTTATATAAAACATGTGCATAGCGTTTATATACAACCTATGCAAATCCTCTCATATCCATTAAATCATCTGCAGGTGACTTATAATACCTAATACAATACAGAGGCTGTGTGAATTGTTCTTATACCCTATTGTTTTGGGGGTATAGTGACAAGAAAAAAAGCATCAGTATGTGTTCAGTACAGATGCAATGTTTTCCCCCAACTATTTGCCAACCATGGGTAGTTGAGTCCTTGGACCCAGAACCTGGAGATATGGAAGCCTGTATTGTATCACAGCAACCAGGCAATGAACTCTAGAGCACCAAGTAATGACAAGCAAACTATTCACCATATTGGTACCTTTGTTGAGTGTTATATGTTCACTGTGAACCTGTTTTGGATGCGGTCTGATGTACATCTTCTTGGAGGAAGATGAAGCTTGTTTCAGACTAATTCAGGAGGTTTTAAGTGGAAGACAAAGAAAGGGAGTGTCAGCAGGCCTGGGAGCTAGAAAATTTCAGTGAGCAAGCAACCTGTGCATCCTAATTCTTTCTCATGAAGAGTTTGCCTAGTTTTCCCTCTGTCTGCAAACTGGCTCTGACTGCTTTTGAGAACACAGTCACAAGCAGGCAGCTTGCAGATTGACTTATCATTCTCCATTCCAGCTCCCTCTCCTGAGCAATAAGGCACTCCTAAATCTTAGATTCACGCCATGGTTCAGGAGAGAGAATCTGATTGGCCAGCTTCAGTCAGGTGACCTCCCCAGGCCAGTCAGCTGAGGCCACACAGCTGGTCTCAGTGAAACATGGCTACCAGCTGCCTACTTTGTGGGTGGGTTAAAATAATTCTAAGGGGAATGCAGTGCCAGCCAGGTGCTTGAAAAGTTGTTTCTTCTGTGTCATAAAAAAAGACGTGACCTTTGGCTTCTCAACCCTCATGACCTGTTGGGAAAATGGAGTGGTGAGTTGAGGTTACTGTTAACAAATGTGAAATGTTTGCTTTTTATGGAAAGAATTCGGCATTTATGATAGAAGCATCGATCTTGACTTTAACGAAGCGTATGGCTTGGAGCTTTGGAGAAAATGGTTATTTCAAATGAGAATAGAGGGATCGGAGGACCCTAAAATGAAGTAGAGGCGATACAGACCGTCCTGGGCACATTCAGATTTGAGCACTGGGAGTTGAGATCAGGTGGTGAAGGTTGAGTGCACAGCTGAAGCCATGAAACACAAACCAAGGTTAGACTTGACCCATCAAAGCCAGGGAAGATGGTTAAGATGGAAACAGGGTGTTCTGGAGTATGTAGACTTGAGGGTGTCTGTCCTCTCCTGGAGTTTATGACTTGGGCGAGTTTCATAACTTCAGAATCTATGTCCTTGTCTGGAAATGGCCATCATGGCCAGCAAGAAGCGGGTGTCTTTGTGTTGTCTGCTCAGCGTTCATTCCCACCCTCATACTCCCTGCTCCTCGTCACTCCAGGGCATCTTCACTTTCTGGTCTGGGTAAGATTGACTTCACTTGCACCTTGGCATTGGGCACATGACCCTGGATATAGCATCTCCCTTAAGACACTTTGCTTTCATCTGCTGGAAACTTGGAGTTCATGTACAGATACTTGGCCTGTACGGCGTGCATGGGGCCTCTTCACATGCATTGCTTGTGGAACACACACACTGTATGGCTGTGCAAAGTTGCTCTGACCCTGGATGACTAGAGCCATAGTCTATCCACAGGTCAGAGGAGTAGAAGTGACCTAGCCAGGCCAATGAGAGATAATACCCCCCCCCCACACACACAAAAGGGTCTACCTGAGAGTAGAAAAAAAAAATAGCTGAGAGGCAGAGGCATATCATATGAGAAGCTAGAGCATTAGCTCTGAAATTTAGTAACTGTGTTATATAAGAATTGTTTAGAGACAGATAGTCCTCCTTGGCTCCCTCCTGCTCTGGTCCATGTTGCTTCTGAGAACATATGTCTGAGCATGACAAGAAGGTGAGGCCCTGACCACTCTTGACCTGTGCTGTTCCTCATAGTTACAATTGTAGCAAGCATCTTGGGGGGAAGAGGTGGTACCTCCCTTCAGGACAGAAAAGCAAGCTTTCTTTTTGCATGCTGGAAAAGTGATGGATTTCACAAGCTCTGTCTTCCTCAACTACCATGCAGATGTGTGCAAAACATGTGTGTGAGTAATGTTGTGTCACGCCCAAAGAACTTGGAGTCAAGGGAGCGGACGGGAAGTGTGTGGATGCTCCTGCTGCCTGTTGCGCTGTGAGCAATGAAGTTCTTGACCTCTGATCTGGAATTTTTGTGTCTTCTGCCACCAGGAAATGGGTCTGACTTGTTAGCTTACAAGTAGGGTGAAATGAAATGCCAGATCTGACAAAAATCTTTCCCTCATTTTTCTTCCCTAGATCAGAAAAAGGAATTGAGGTTTTTCTTACTTCCAGCAGAAAAGTTCTTAACAATTTGTCTCCCCCATCTGTTCAGATAATGTATGTGAAAACTTCAAGTATGTTCTATCCTTACTAGATTGTTTTATTAAATAACTTTATTAAGATCTGGGCGTGGAGGCACATGCTTGTAATCCCAGTACTTGGGAGGTTGACACAAGAGGATCGCAGGTTCGCAGCCAGCCTCAGGTACTTAGTGAGGCCCTCTGCAACTTAGTGAGGCCCTGTTTCAAAATAAAAAATGAAAAGTAGGGCTGGGGGTGTAGCTCAGAGGTAGAATGCCCTTGAGTTCAATCCCTAGTACTCCCCCCCCAAACACAACCCAGCCAGGTGTGGTGGCACACACTTGTAATCCTAGCATTTGGGAGGCTGAGACAAGCATACTACCAAGGTGATGTGCTACCTTCTCCTTGCACCGGATCTGGAGGTGGGTAATATCCAGCTGCGCTACTGAGCTGCTTAGAGTGATCTTAAGATTGCTTGTTGGTGAGAAGGAGAAAAGAGGGCCTGCTGAGACCTGGCCGGGGTCCTCACAGCCAAAATCTTGTTAAGCATCAATGACTTGAAAGAGCATCGTCATGATGCAAGAGTGCTCTGTGACTGTCATGGACAAGATAAAAGTAAGTTATACATGAGCACACATATAAGGAGGAACATTGTCCAACCACCTGTCACGGCCCTTTAGGGGCTACTAGGAATAGATTTGGCTTCTTTACCAATTATAGCTTTATGTTCACATCGCTTCTTCTGATTTTTAGATGAGAATTCAAATTCCCAATAATAGACTCACCTGTTTACTGATAGCATCCAATTAAGAGCACAGCCCTGTTTTTTTGAACTCTCCTCAAAATTATTCCTGCAAGCCAAATCTTAACAGTCCTTTCTAATGCCCTGCTACCATCACCTCTGTGTCTTTGGTTGTTCCTCTCAACACTTATTGCAGTGAGACAACGAACACAAATTTGTGTGTGCACAGCTATGTTTCTGGAGCATTCACAGTGGACTCAGCTGGTGCCAGAGCCTCTCTTTCCATCAGAACATTTGTTGGGTAGATTTTTAAGCAGGAGTGAAACTTAATGCAATCAGATATTTGTAGAATTACACAGTTAGCAGCTATTTATGGGTCTTGCTAAACTGGACATATCAGTTTGGGCAATTAATGAAGCCTTCTTTACAAATAGACCTAAGTCCATTTGGTCATTGTATTCTTTTGTTAGGGATGCCATAAAAGGTACCACAAACTGGCTGGCTTAAATAATCTGAAGGTTGTTTCAGTTCTGGATGCTCCAAGTCCCAAACCAAGGTGTTGGCAAGGCCCGGTTCCTTCTGAGGACTGTGAGACAGAATCTGTCTGTAGCATCTGGAGGGGTAGTGGTGATCTGTGCATTTCTTGGTTTCAGTAGCATCACCCCAATCTCTGCCTTATGTACATGTGGTATTCTCCCTGTCTCCAAGTTTCTCATTTTTTAATAAGGCAACAGTTATATTGGATCACAGCCCACCCTGATGACTTCATTTTAACTTGAATACTTCTAATCCAAATAAGGTCAAGTTCTGAGATAGTTGGAGTTATTAATTCCATGTATGAGTTGGGGTTGGGGACTCAATTCAACTCATATAACCACTCACAGCTATTAGAATCTGTCTGGTCAATGTCAGTAGCCTCCAATTTTACAGGTAAATAATCACAAATACTTCCTGACAACTCACTATTGCCTAGCTAAAATTTAAAAAGATTCTTCAGCCAAATTCTACACAATATAACATTATTAAGCTGGACGTGGTGGCACACGCTTGTAATCCCAGCATTTGGGAGGCTGAGACTGGAGGATTGCAGTTTGTGGACAGCCTCGGCTACTTAGTGAGGGCCTCTGCAACTCAGTGAGACTCTGTTTCAAAAGAAAGAATAAAAAATAGGGCAGGGGATGTAGCTCAGAGGTCGAATGCCCCTGGGTTCCATCCCCAGACCCACAAAAATAAATAAATAAATAAATAAATAAAATAAAACAAACATTATTAAATGAGCATGCATTAATAAATAGGTTCCAGGAACAACTTATAAAACCTGCTCAGAGGCAAGCATGGTGGCTCATGCCTGTAATTATAGGACTTGGCAGGCTGAGACAGGAGGATTGCAGATTTGAGGCCAGCCTCAGCAACTGAGCAATGACCTCAGCAATTTAGCTAGACCCTGTTTCAAAATAAAAAATAAAATAGGGCTATAGTGTAGCTCAGAGGTAGAATGCCCCTGACTTCACCCCCCAGTACCACACACATTCTCTCTCCCTCTCTCTCTCTCTCTCTCTCTCTCTCTCTCTCTCTCTCTCTCTCTCTCACACACACACACACACACACACACACACACACACACACACGCACACACAACCTGTCCAGCATTTTTCTCTGTAGGGGCCCTAAGCGACTTTATATATAGGATCATCAGGGTGTGATGCCTGGCTACAGGTAGGATTCAGTTAACTCCTTGTGGTGGTATCAACCAACCAGAGTCTTCTGAAACTAGGGTTGGGCATGGGATCATTTGTGATTTTGGCTGTCGGTACCATCCTCAGGGGTGAAGGTGAGGGTTCATGAACTGTGGTGGAAAGCAGGGAGCATCTCTAAGCACTGACACTGACTACAGTCAGAGTTACCAGGGGCATCTGTTTGTAGTTCCCTTATGTTAACGACCCAGTCATTAATTTTTACCAACGAAGGCCTACTAATAACGCTGATGATAATTAGCAATGCTTCTGGTGTTGGTTGGAGGTGGCTGGAGCCCTGTGCGCATCCTCTCTGAATGTGGCATTTTGATGAAATGTTAGCTGTGAATTCCTGATTAGGGCAACGAAGGATCCCTGGAGGCAGATGAAAACTAGCAAACATTTACATCTCACTGTTGGAACTGAGGCATCTAAAAGCAAACAGCAGACATCCTGACCGAGCTGCCCCATTTCAGAGAGTGCCAGGAGGAGGCGTGAGAAATGGGTTCACACCGGAGTACAAAGACCACGGAATGGGGGTCAGGTGGGCCCTTCTTCAGCTGCCTCTGTGACCTTGGGCAAATCCTTCCTATTTTCTGGGTTTCTGTTTCTTCATCTATAAAATTCAAGGCCTGGATTAAACGGTCAACTGAAGTTGTCTTCAGCATCTGCTCTACAATTCAGTTCCAAGAGCTAATATATCCAGATGTGTAAAATCACATCACGCAGACCGAAGGTGTGACTGCTTGGAAGTGTTATGAAAGCAAGAATGGATTAGTCAAAAAGGACTTTTTGGGGGAAGTGAGGAAAAACCATTCATCAGTGAATTATTTCATTGATAACATTTTGTGTGAATGTGTATATATGTGTGGAAGTGTGTGTGTGTGAGTGTGTGTGTGTGTGTGTGTGTTTTCTCATCGGAAAATTGACCTGTGTTGACCAAAATGATCCTTTGGTAGCCAAGTGTAGACACCTGTAATCTCAGTACTTGGGAGGCTGAGACAAGAGAAGTACAGGTTCTAGACCAGCCTCAGCAACTTAGTAAGATTCTCAGCAATCTAATGAAATTCTGTTTCAAAATAAAGAAATAAAATAGGGCTAGGGGTGTAGCTCAGAGGCAGAATAAAACAACAAAGAAACAATCCTTGCTCCTTTAAGTCTCTATTTGGGATTTCAGACATGATTTAGGATGACTTTGCTAGCTTTTAGAATGTGTGATTGGCGAGGAGGCCGGCTGTTGATTTTGCTTGCTTGAGGTTGTTGGAATGGTCTCTCTGGGTGTTGTGTCCTTCCACTGAAGTTCTCTGCCTTCTCCTGTGAGACTTCTGTTAAAATGGATGCTCACAAGAGTACAGTCTGAACAAAGACGGCTTATTCTTTAGTGTTCTGAGAGCAAAAGGAAGAACATATTGATTTCAAATACCTGGATTAAAGTAGCATTCAAATCTTAAACACTGCTCCAGGCACATGATTCAAATGAACCCCACAGGCAAATTTTCTGTGCTTCATTTGACAGTATATGCTCCATGAGCCTTCCTCAACTTCCTGCCCAGGGAAGCTAGATGGGGACCGAACAGATTCCCTTTGGGTTGACAATACATGCTGGAGAGAAGGAGGAGGTGGGACAAACTGACGTGTCCCTAAGAGCTAGGCAGTGATGAGAGCCAGCTGACACGAGTCAATTGGACTGGGTTGGGGGGATCAGCCTCAGAGGACCATGCCAGTAGACTTCATCCAGAGTCGCTAGATGCTCCAGCATTTCCAGAATTGCTACTTGCCTTCGTCTAACCTGGCTTTTGTTTTGCAAGGACTTTAGACACAGCCAGCAGAGAAAGGCCAGCAAATGCATGTATTGGGTAAGAAATTGGGGTAGGTATTTGAGATGTCTAAAACATGTTTTCTTATAGGTGAAAAATGAGGATATGCTTTTACCCATTTGATAGAATTGTTGTGAATAATGAATGAGAGAAAGTGTTTGACAAGGCATACAAATGCATCTGACATTTAGTTCAATACATGCGGTACCTGGGAGCATTTGTTTTTTCCCAGACACCCTTTGGCTGATGGTTATCCATTGGGTACCCATGGATCAAACCCAGTCTATACATCCTTTTTACTTGGCAGCCTTCATTGTCCAGAGCAGGGAGTCAGTGTCCTCCCTTGAAATGAGGTATGAGCTCTTCAATTGGTCACTGTCTCGCTGTCTTCTGTTTTCAATTTTGCCACCTTTCCTGATCCATACAGAATACACGGTAGCCACTTGCCCATGAACACTGGGTAGGGGGCGTCTAATCCCTATTGCATCAAACTCTGTTCTATGATAAGAAGCTTGATAATAGCTGGGTGTGATGGCTCATGCCTGTAATCCCAGTACTTGGGAGGCTGAGACAGGAGGGTTGCAGGTTCAAGGCCAGTCTCAGTGATTTAATGAGACCCTTAGCAAATTAGTGAGACCCTGTTTCAAAATTAAAAAAAAAAAAACAATAAGAAGGGCTGGAGGTGTAGCTTGGAGTTAGAATAACCCTGGTTCAATCCCCAATACCTCCACCCCCCATAAAAGAAGAAGCTTGATAAAGCCGAGAGTGGAGTGGGAAAAGACATCCACAAATACACAGAGACCACCGGCCAGTGCAGTTAGGAGAGTGGCAAACCCAGCAGGACAGGTAGATCTCAGCCTTTTCTAGCTGATGCCTTCCATGATGCTCAAATAATTTAGTGGGTTTATTTGGCTTCACTCTTCCATAAGCATCAACAAACAAATCCTCATTTTCTTAGTGTACCCTCTGCTAAAAGCATGATATGAATATCCAGGACACTACCTTTCCTCTATTAAAAAATAATTTAAAGGTTATGTCATGAGGCTCAGAAATAAAATGCTGCCCAAGGAAATGGCTGTGGAAAGATTTCTTGGGGCTTGCATGGGTCTTGGGTCTTGGGTCTCAAACAAATATAATGGGTGCCTGGTGGACCTTAACATTTCCAACCCTGGAAAGTCGTCATTTGGGGGAGTTATAGGAGTTTATGCCTCTTAGGGTAGAGCATACAGTTTGTCTGTGGAGCCACCTTAGTTAGATTCGTTTGGTGCAAGCCACAGAAACAGACTTTGGCTGATTTTAGCAACAGAGATTTTATTGGAAGGATGCGGTGTAACTCAAAGAACAGGGATAATAGTGGATGAACTGCCATCTTTGATCAAACTAGAGACGAGACAGCAAAAAATACCAGAGAGTCGTTGCAGGCCTATGTTTCCCCTTCATTTTTTATCTCAATGTCTGAACCTAGGGAGGAATGCCTGATTTTCCAGCTTGGGAGGAAGTGTATTCTGACCGTCCTGCAATGAGCCTGGGGAGCCCCAATAAAATTCTGATGCTGGTTTTCAGAGGCTGGGGTCACATTGCTAAAAAGGCATCTGGTCCAGGGCTGACCTTTCCTTTGCCCCAGATGGGGCCGCTTCCTCAGACCTACTAGTTAAAACAGCGCTAAAACAAGTATGTGCTGTGTGGGGGACAGGATTCAGCCAGACCTATGTCAGATTCCCAGGGAGAAGCAGCTTATTGCTCAAGATGGGGTCAGGGTACCCTTGTGGCCCAGGGTCTTTAAGTGAATTAAGGAGTGCTTTAAGAAGCCCTGAGCAAGGTTTCGCAAATGGTAATAAGCTGAGCAGATCTTTCAGTGCTTGCGGGAACCTGGCTTCACTCTTCTAAAAGGAAGAAAATGAATTCTGACTGTTGAGATTGAGAAAGAGATGGGCCTGTTTCCTACAGCCTCCCTTTCTTTTCCCAAAGCCAGTTGACAGGCAGGAGGCTGAAGTGGATCTGGCAAAGGCTCTCAAAGTGGAGACCTCAGAGTGTGGGAGGTCCCTTCCAGAGGCTCAGCGAGATTGAAAGAATTTTCATAACATCACTGAGAGGGGGTTTGCCTTGATCACGATGCTCACGTTTCTATCAATGATGCAAAATCGAAGGTGAGTGGAACTTGCCTGTGCTTTAGCCTGACCCAAGGCAGAGACACAGGATTGTGCTAGAACCACACAGGCAGGAAAAAGACAGACAGACAGACAGACAGACAGACAGAAAGAAAGAAAGAAAGGAAGGAAGAAAGGAAGGGAAAAAGAAAAAACACAAAGACCAAGAGTTTCCTTCTAGAATGCCCTTGATGAGTACTGTTTGCTTCATTCTATTCACCAAAAAAGTGTTCTGCTGCTGTCGGAGCCTTGAGCTGGTCTTGACTTTCCTTCTGGATCACCAGGTGACTTGAAAGGATGGTTGGCAAACTAGGGACATTTTCTCTAACCAGGTGGCTGTCACTTAAGGTTACCAACGGCATTTGTTGCCAATGACAAATATGTGCTTCTAAACAAAAATTAGAATTTTAGAAAACTTGTGTCTTCCACCACAGGCTTGGCAGATTTTCAATACCAAAAGACTTTTCTGATGATATTGGTGGTGATATTGATGAGTGTGGGTTTTGAATACTGTATGATCAAGTGTGCTAATGTTTGGAGGGTCAGCTTACCCTGGTTTACTCTGAACCCTAACTTGCCATATATTTAACACATAAAGTTACAAAAATTCATTCAGACTACAAGGTAGAGGATTTTAATGTAGTAAGGTTGACATGTTTTCATATTCCATATTGCAGACCTCTTCAGAAGCTATCACTAATTGGGTTTGATGTAATATCAAAGCAAATTATCCAGGCGTGGTGGCACACGCTTGTAATCCTAGCATTTGGGAGATTGAGACAGGAGGATCACGGTTCATGGCCATCCTCAGCTACTTAATGAGGTCCTTTGCAACTCAGTGAGACCTGTTTCAAAATAAAGAATAAAAAATAGGGCTGAGGGTATAGATCGGAGGTCAAATGTCTCTGAGTTCCATCCCCAGTACTGAAAAAAAATTAGCCACAATTATCTGATGCCATTAAAATATTTCCTATTTCAATTATATATCTGTGTGAGACTGTATTTTCTTCATATACTTCTACCAAAACAACATATTGCAAAACAAACATAATCTAACTATTAAGGTTGTAAAAAGGTTAAACGATTATATTCCTACTTAAAATTTTAAAAAATGCTGTTATTTTTGATAAAATATGTCCTTTATGTTAGTAGTTAATGGCTTTATTGTTATTTAAAATGAAATGACACATAAATATTCAAAAATATATTCATTTTAGTTAATGTGGCAAATAGCTTGTAGGTATAATGCAGATCAACAATTTTTTTTTTTTTTTTGCAGTACTGGGAATGGAACCCAGGAGCATTCTACTTCCAAGTTACACCCTCAGCCCTATTTTTATTGTTTATTTTAAAACAGGGTCTCACTGAGTTGCAAAGGGCCTCACTAAGTAGTATTTGAGGCTGTCCGCAAACTGCGATCCTCCTGTCTCAGACTCCCAAATGCTGGGATTACAAGCGTGCGCCACCACACCCGGCCTTGATCAACACTCTCTTTGGAGTCCTCAATTCTTTTCTTTTTAAAAAAATATTGTTATTGGTGCAATGAAATTGCACATCACAGTGATATGAAAACATACATGCACACCTCCCTTAGTGTATTTCCCCCTATTTGCCTGCCCTCCCTGTCTCCTTCCCTCCCTCCCCACACAGTGAAACCTTGTATGGACGTAACCTTATTTGAACTGTTCCCTTTCTCAATTCTCTTTTTACCTCTTCCACTGTCCTCTCCCAATCTTCCTCCACCATTCTGTTTCCCCTTCTCATTTGACAAAAAGCCCCCTTTGCTTCCTATTTTTGTTCTAGCTTCCACATAGGAGAAAAATACGGCCCTTGACTTTCTGAGACTGGATGATCTTGCTAGTTCCACCCATTTTTCTGCAATTATCATGCTGCTGCTCTTTTTTAAGGATGATAAAAATTCCATTATGCGTATGTATCACATCTTTGTTACCCATTCGCCCGTTGATGGATGCCTAGACTAGCTCCGTAATTTGGCTGTTGTAAATTGTGCTGCTATAAACATGGGTATGCGTCCGTCACCAAAGCATTCTAACTTCTATTCCTTTGGAAAGATAATTGAGAAGTGGTTTGGCTGGGTCACATGGTGGTTCTATTCCTGGTCTTTTAAGGAACCTCCACATGATCTCTATAGTGGCTGTACTAGTTTACAGTCCCATCAAAAATATATAAGAGTTCCTATTTCCCCACACACTCACAAGCATTTATTATTATTCATATTCTTGACGCTTGCCATTCTAATTGGAATTAGATGAAATCCCAGAGTAGTTCTGATTTGCATTTCTCTGGTCCTACTAATGTCAAATATTTTTTTCATATATTTATTGGCCATTTGTATTACTTTGTTTGAGAAATGTTTGTTCATTACAACATTTCAATGGCTCATTTTTCCCCCCAGTACTAGGGATGGAACCCAGGGACATTCTACCTCTGAGCTACACCCTCAGCCCTATTTTTTTTTCTCTATTTTTTAAACAGGGTCTTACTGAGTTGCAAAGAGTATCACTAAGTAGCTGAGGCTGTCCGCAAACCATGACCCCCCTGTCTCAGCCTCCCGAATGCTGGGATTTCAAGCATGAGCCACCACACCTAGCTGATGATAGATAATTTTTAAATTGGGTTATTTCTTGGGATTTTTTGGTGTTAAGTTTTTTAGTTATTTATATATTCTAGATATTGGTACTTCATCAGAGGAGTAACTGGAAAAGATTTTCTCCCAATCTGCAGGTTATTTCTTTAGGGTTTTGATTATGTCCTTTGCTGCACAAAAGCCTTTTAATTTGATGGTATCTATTTATTGATCCTTGATTTTATTTCTTGAGCTTTAGAGGTTGTATTGAAGAAGTCTTTACCAGGGCCTATATGTTGGAGAGTTGGACCTATGCACTCTTCTAGTAGTTGCAAAGTTTCTGGTTTAATTTCCAGGTTTTTGATTCATCTTCAGTTGACTTTGGTGTAGGGTGAGAGATTGAGGTCTAATTCAATTTTTCTCCATATGAATAGGCAGTTCTTCCAACTCCACTTGTTAAAAGGGAGTCCTTCATAATTTCTAAGAGTTTGAAAGGTGTTGAGATGAAAGTTTAGGAGCTTTTGATCTAGTGGAATTCTCTCACACGAAGGGAAAAATGACAAGGGGGGAGGAGAGATTTCCTTCTTGGAAAATAAGACTGATCCAGGAGTTCTTCTGGAAGACACTCTCATTTGAAAATTTGAGATTTACTTATATCCTACGGTACAGCAAAAAAGCCATATACTTACTCTTTTGACCTCTTTGTACCCAGAGGAAGCCATGTGACCTAGTTTTAGACCCAGAGAATAGAGAAGACACCATTCCTGGCCAGCCCAACTGTACTTTTCAGGAGGCTAATCACCTCCAGCTTCTGTGAATTGTTCTCTGCCAAGGGAACCTCTTTGCATGGCAGTAACAGGAGGCTCCGCCACCAACCCTTGGTAGCCTGTGAGCCAGTGACCGGCATGGGGACTCGGAAGCCAGAGTCCCTGTCTCAATATAGCACAGCTCTGTGGTCTGGGGCATTTCCAGCCGAACCCACTTGTTTGCTTAGTTTCTGTTTTCTGCCCTTCACCGCTCTGTTTATTCCCTTAAAAATTTCCCTGAAGTCTATCAATAAGTCACTTTTGGAAAATGTTTATTTTAACCTCTAGAGAACCCAGTTCAAGATAGACATGAGCAGAAGTCAGTGGGAGTTCCTGTCTGGGAAGGCTTTTGCTTACTTAGTTAAAAATGGGGGAAGGGAGCCAGACGTGTTGGCACATGACTGTAATTCCAGTACTTGGATGGCTGAGACAGGAGCATCACAGGTTCTAGAACGACCTCAGCAGTGTAGCAAGACACTCAGCAACCACACAGGACTCTGTTTTGAGACAAAGTAAAAAGGAAGGGCTATGAGTGTAGCTTAGAGGTAGAAGTCCTCTGGGTTCAACTTCTAGTGCTAAAAGCAAAACAAAACAAAAAAAGAAGAGGGAGAAAGAAAACATATGCGATGGTGTCCCCTGCCCGTTGTTCTTGCCTTGGACAGGCTGAGATGTGTGAAGGTACAACTCCATCTTGTGACTAAGAGGCAGTGGCCACCGGGAATGGTCAGAAGGTCCCAGAGCCAGCAGCTCCTACCTACAGACTTAAAAAAAAATTGGTAAGAAAAATAAATCCTATTCGCATAAGTCACTTTAAGTCAATGTTTCTGTTGGTGCTGGCTGAACACACAGTATCTGGTACGGTTGTGGGGGAGAATGTAATGAGATAATAAAGGGCTTGGCATAGAGCAAGCATTCAAAAATTGGTCATTTCTTTCCCCCCATCTCTTCCCAAGTTAATTTTCCTGGCTAGAGTTTATAAGAGATCAAGTGAAATTGTATAAAGTTCTACCTGTTTTTTTTAAAATCCATCTAGGTTAGCTCTTTCTAAGATGTGTGTGTGCGTGTGTGTGTGTGTGTGTGTGTGTGTGTGTGTGTGTGTGTGTGTTTTACTGGGGATTGAACCCAGGGGCATTCTACTTCTGAGCTACATCCCCAACCCTATTTTATTTTTTATTTTATATACTTTATTTATTATTATCATTATTTTTTGAGGTACTGGGTATGGAACCCAAGGTCATTCTACCTCCAAACTATACCCACAGCCCAATTTTGTATTCTTTACTTTGAAACAGGGTCTCACTGAGTTTGCAAAGGGCCCCACTAAGTAGTATTTGAGGCTGTCTGTGAACCGTGATCCTCCTGTCTTGGCCTCCCAAATGCTGGGATTACAAGCAATGCTACCACGCTTTGCTATTTTTTATTTTTGAAACAGGGTCTCACTAAGTTGCTGATGCTGGCCACCAACCTGTGATCCTTCTGTCTCAGCTTTCCAAGTCCTGGGATTACAGAGGTGTGCCACCTGGCTATACTTACATATTTGAACAAATGTCCTGATAAAGAGAGGGATAACCATGCCAGGCATGGTGGCACATGCCAGTAATCCCAGCTACTCAGGAGGCGGAGGCAGGAGGATTGCAAACTGGAAGCCAGTGTGGGCAGTTTAACAAGACCCTGCCTCAAAAAAATAAAAAATAAAAAAGGTTAGGGGCATGGCACCTTTGCATTTGATACACACACACACACACACACACACACACACACACACATATACACACGAGTGGGATAACTAAATGATGGGAAGGAATGGTAGCTGGTAGCTTTTCTCTCCCTCTTGGCATGATCTCAACAGTGGATGTTCTTGTGTGTTGAAAGGGTTGATCTTGCCGGGCATAGTGGCGCATGCTTGTAATCCCAGCATTCAGGAGGCTGAAACAGGAGGATCGTGGCTCGTGGGCAGCCTCAAATACTACTTAGTGAGGCTCTGCAACTCAGTGAGACTCTGTTTCAAAATAAAGAATAAAAAATAGGGCTGGGGGTGTAGCTTAGAGATAGAATGCCCCTGGGTTCCATCCCCAGTACAGAAAGAAAAAAAAAAGGTTGACCTAGCTTATTGCTTTAATATCTCCTAATGACTAAACAAAAAATATTTACATTATACAAAAATATGTTGATACTGTGGGATTATATTGGCCAACCCTTTAGGCTTATTTTAATTTAATTTTATTTCCTTTTTTTGCAGTACTAGATATTTAACCCAGGGATATCCTATCTCCGAGCTACACTTCCAGCCCTATTTTGATTCATTATTTTTTTTGTGTGTGTGGTACTGGGGATGGAACCCAGGGGCATTTTATCTCCAAATTACACCCCCAGCCCTATTTTTTATTCTTTATTTTGAAACACAGTCTCACTGAGTTGCAAAGGGCCTCACTAAGTAGCTGAGGCTGTCCATAAACTGTGATCCTCCTGTCTCAGCCTCCCAATTGCTGGGATTACAAGTGTGCGCCACCATGCCTGGCTTTTTTATTCATTATTTTGAAACATGGTCTCACTAAGTTGCAGAGGGCCTCACTAAGGAACCGAGGCTGGTTTCCAACCTGTGAGCCTCCCAAGTACTGGGATTACAAGTATATACCACCACGCCCGCCTAGAACACAGATCTTCTAACTCCAGATTTAGCTCTTTCTCCATAGATTAGTGTTTTACACAGTCTACATCTGGTTCTTAATGTAGGCTGCACAAGGGAAGTTCTTGAAGATGTTCAAAATCCCCATGCGCAGGCTACATCAGACCAGTTAAATCAGACTTTCTGGGAATGGGACCTGGGTATCAATGCTTTGTTTTTTAAAAATTATTTGCTTATTAATTACTTATGAATATTATAAATATATTTTTATATATTATACATATATAAAATACCATCCTAACCATTTTATGTCCATATGTATACACTGTCCAGGGTCATTAAGAGCAAGGACATGGTGTGATGGCACCACCAGCTATCTCCAGAATACTGCTTCTTACAAAATTGAAACACAATACCCATTGAACAATAAAGCTCCATTTCTCCCTAGTCCCTGATAACCACTCTTCCACTTTCTGCATCTGTGAACTTGGCTACTTTAAATACCTCGTACAATCAAGCCGGGTGTAGTGGCGCACGCTTGTAATCCCCGCGCTTGGGAGGCTGAGACAGGAGGATCGCGCAGGTTCAAAGCCAGCCTCAGCTACTTAGTGAGGCTCTCAGCAACTTAGTGAGACCCTGTTTTCAAATAAAGTATAAAATAGATCTGGGGAGTATAGCCTGGAGGTAGAAAAGCCCCTGGGTTCCACACCCAGTACCACAAATTTATAAATAAATAAATAAATTTATTTATTTATATATAAATTATATATAAATTACATATTTATATATATTTTATATATAAATAAAAATGAAATAAAATAAAAATAAAATAAAAAATAAAAATATTTATATATAAGTATATAAATTATTTATATAAATAAATACCTCATACAAAAAGAATCATACAGGATTTGTCTTTCTGTGATGGGTTTAATTTAGGACTCTAATCCTTAAAGCTCATTCATGCTGCAGCATGTGTCTGAATTCCTTTCCTTTTTAAGGCTTAATAATATTCCTTTGCATGTGTCAAACACGTTGTTTACCCATTCACCCACTGACAGACACTTGGGTTGCTTCCGTCTTTTGGCATCGGTGAATAATGCGGCTAGGAATGCGGGCGTTCCCACATACCTCTTCTGGACATTGCTTTTAGCTCTCTGGGTATATATCCAGGAGTGGAATTGCTGGATCACGTGGTAATACTATTTTTAATTCTTTTGAGGAGCCTCCACGGAATTTTTTTTATAGTGATTGTACCATTTTACTTTCTCACCAATAGCACACCAGTATAGTTTTTAAATCTTCCCAGTGGTACCAGTGGGCAAGTAACCCCAGGCAATGGACCGATCTCTTTAAGGACAAGACTGTTTAATCTACCTCTGTGTCTTCAGCACTGAGGACCACACCTGGAAGCCACGCCAGGCACTTGTGCTGAGTGGACACCTCACTGCCCGTCTTCCCATGTTGTCTTCGCTTTATTTCTATGTAACTCTGGCAAACCTGTGTCTGAGCCAGCCCTCTTCATAAGGAGATGCACTGACCCACACTTCTGAACTTTTCCCCACCTATGCATATATATATTTCTGCCCTGGTCTTCTGTATCCTTTGGAATTGCAGGGACCGAGTGTACAAAAGAAAAGAGTTATTTCTTCTAAACCAAATGGAAGAGGATACGTAAAGAAAGCAGGAGCAATCTGGGCTGCCAGGTTTTCTTCAGGTGTGTAGCCTGACAGTGGACCTCCTCCTTTTTACGACTGATGAAACACTAAAAGTGACTTCTTAGTTAAATTTCTTCATCAGCCTCTCCCTGTCCTGGTTCTTGCAAACCACAGAGGAACTTTAGTTTCTTAAAACAAATTGTGCTTTTCTTGTTTGGGGACCTGATCCGTAGATGCTCCCCTCCATACACAGCTTATTAGGAATGGGATCCCTAAGTCTGGGTAGGGAGATAATGACAGGAGGGGAAGGAGGAGCTAACAGTCGTCCCGTTCTGTGTGTCTTTGTTTTCTCTTTGGATTGTTGTCAAGAACAATTTATTTAATCATCTTGATTTAGAAGGCGTTCAGTGTCAGCAAGCAGTCTATTTTATTCTGTCTTCTGATGGCCTTTCCTAAGCCTCTTATATTTCCATCAAGCTATTGGCATTCTGTCTGGATTGATAGCAGACAGAGGTCTCTTCCTCAGGCATGCGGGGAGAGTATATTATACCTGGGATCAGAGATGAAGAATTATGGTACATTCAGAATCAAAGGGGACTTTGAGAGGTGAGCTTCTAGCCCAGTCTTTTTTTTTTTTTTTTTTTTTTAATGCAAGGCTAGGGATGGAACTCAGGGGCATTTGACCTCCAACCTACACCCCCTGCCCTATTTTTTATTCTTTATTTTGAAACAGGGTCTCACTGAGTTGCGGAGGGCCTCACTAAGTAGCTGAGGCTGTCCACGAACCATGATCCTCCAGTCTCAGCCTCCCGAAGCTGGGATTACAAGTGTGCGCCACCACGCCCGGCTTCTAGCCCAATCTTATTTCCATCTGCCATGTAGCTGTTCCTGGCAGGGTTGAGACAAGGACCCAGCTCTTCCCTGAGTGTGTTATTGTTTTCCATACATTATACACACATCATCCAATCTTTCAGTATTTACTGAGTATTGAATTTCAGAGCACATTGTGAAGCATTGGGGGAAGGGCCACAGAGACGTTTCCTGTGTTTGTGATCTAGAGTGGAGGAGACCTCATTAAACAGATCAGAGAAAACTTCCCGGAAGTGGTGATATTTAAGAACCCAGTCCCAATGGGAGAGCTCTGAATTACAATTAGTTGTTGGGTCTCCCTAGACTCTTCTCAGCTGTGACAGTTTCTCAGACTTTCCTGACCTTAAGACTTTGAGTAGTATTGGCCAGGCATTTCGTAGAATGCCCTTCACTTGGGATTTGTCTGGTGTTTTCCTTCATGATGACACTGTTTTTCCTGGAGAGGGAGACCACAGAAGTAGACTGTCATCCTGATCTCATCTTATAAAGGGTAATATGAGCTGGGTGTAGCAACACATGCCTGTAATCTCAGTACGTGAGAGGCTGAGACAGTTGGATCGCAGGTTCAAGACCACCCTCAGCAATTTAGTGAGATTCTTGACAACCTAGCAGGACCTTGTTTCAAAACAAAAACTCAAAAAGGCTGGGGCTGTTAACTCGGAGGTAAAATGTCCCTGGATTCAATCTCCAGCAACACACACACACACACACACACACACACACACACACATGGGGTAGTAGGCTCACCATGTCCTATCACTGCTAATATTGACCTCAGTCACCTGGCCTCCGTGGTGGTTGTCAGGTTCCTCTGCCACTGGTCACTTTCTCTCCCTTCCTTTCCACACCCC
Source organism: Muscardinus avellanarius (assembly GCF_963383645.1). Taxonomy (NCBI): domain Eukaryota; kingdom Metazoa; phylum Chordata; class Mammalia; order Rodentia; family Gliridae; genus Muscardinus; species Muscardinus avellanarius. The sequence continues at coordinate 116,076,414 of NC_137790.1, forward strand.
ACACCATACTCTTGGAAGAAACCACTAAGCTCAGCCCACACTCGAGGAGCGAGAAGCTGTGCTCTAGTTTCTTAACAGGGGAGTATTTATATAAGTATGTTAAATTCCTCTGCATGGGGGATTTCTCTATTCTTCCTAAATTATTTATTCACACATTCATTTGTCTCTGTGTGGACTCATGGATTCCCTTTGTTTGCGGGATTTGACATCTAGTACCCTTTATTGTGTTTCCATTCCATGGCACCATTTTCCCCATGCCTGCTTGCCAGCTGTGTGGGGTTTGGGGCGGTGGTAGTGGGAGGTGCTGTTCAGATCCTTTGTCCATTTTTTTTTGTGTGTGTGATACTTGGGAGTGGAACCCAAAGACTTTCTACCTCCAGGCTACAGTCCCAGACCTATTTGATATTTTATTTGGAAACAGGGTCTCTTAAAACAGCTGAGACTGGCTTCAAACCTGCGCGATCCTCCTGTCTTAGCCTCCCAAGCAGAGGGATTACAAGCGTGCACCACCACGCCTGGCTTCCTTTGCCTATTATAAAACTGGGAGTTGCCTTATTCTTGAGAGCAGCCTGGGTCTTGAAGCTGGCATTGGGTGTTGGGTGTACGCGTGGAAGGGAGAGCCGGGAAGCCCGGCCAGCCCTGGCTCCCTCAGTAGCAGCAGCAGCTGAGAGCTGGGCTCTGGGCTCAGTCTACTCTGTTTTTGAGTCAGCTCTGACCCAGGAAAGGCGTGGCATGGAGACAGGCCTGGGGTAGGCTTAGGTGTGGCTCAGTGGAAGCCATTCAGCCCAGTCTTCAACTCCTTCCCACCCCTTGTCTAACAATGCTTCATGAATGAGAGTAGAAACTAGCCAGACATGGTGGCACACACTTGTAATCCCAGCATTTGGGAGACTGAGTGAGACAGGAGGATCGTAGTTCGCAGCCAGCTTCGACTACTTCGTGAGGCCCTCAGCAACTCAGTGAGACCCTGTTTCAAAATAGAGAATAAAAAATAGGGCTGGTTGTGTAGCTTGGTGGTAGAATGCCCCTGGGTTCCATCCCCAGTACTGAGAGAGAGAGAGAGAGAGAGAGAGAGAGAGAGAGAGAGAGAGAGAGAGAATGAACTAAAGAATTTCACAACTGCATCCCCACTGTTCATTTTACCACCATTCAAGTTAACTTAGATGGTGTCAGTCACCAGGCACGTGAACTTACAGGCCTGTGAATGTATCCTGGCTTTTGCGCTTTCCTATTCTTTTAAGCCTTGAGCAGGGTTGGGGTGGGTGTAGATAGGTATAGACAGTGCCCACACAACCTTATCTGGGATGCCACGGTTGACTCTCGTATAAATACGGGGCTCAAGGTTTTGGTGCCTGAGTTAACGCTCACAGGAGAAAACTGATTCAGGAAAAATGTCATGTCTTGGTGTCATGTGACAAAAGACCCCTTGTGTTCTCTGCTGTTTGGTCTTCTCTGTTAATTTCTCTGAAATGCATTTTTTGGAAGATATTCTCAAGGTCTTCTTCTCCTGTAGCAATGTACAAATGTCAGTTTTTCAAAGGAAATGCTGCTGGCCTGTCAGCAAATTAGTATTTGAACAGGTCATTGAATACAGGAAGCTCTTAGAGGACAGCGGCAGGCCGTGCCGCCACTAGGGGTCAGGCGATGTCTTGGTAAAGGAGATGTGGTCCTCGGCATTCACAGAGAAGAAACAGAGCTCAGATGCAGGCCTTATCAGCTTTGACAATAAGAGTTGATTTTTTTTCTTCTCCTGTCTTGAATGATAATTCTCTGAAGAGAAAGAGATTATTTATTTATTTATTTATTTATTTATTTATTTATTTATTTATTTGCGGTACTAGGGATGGAACCCAGGGGCATTCTACCTCCCAGCTACACCTCCAACCCTATTTTTTTTTTTTTTTTTTTTTTTTTTTAGTCTTTTTAGTTTTGAAACAGAGTCTCACTAAGTTGCAAAGGGCCTCGCTAAGTAGCTAAAGCTGTCCACGAACCTCGATCCTCTGGTCTCCGCATCCTGAATGCTGGGTTTACAAACATGTACCACCATGCCCGGCTAGAACGAGAGTTTTATTTTTCTTCTTTTCGGTACAGTTGATGGAACCCAGGAGCATTCTACCTCCAAGAATCCCCCCCCACCCTATTTTTTATTCTTTATTTTGAAACAGGTCCACTGAGTTGCATAGGGCCTCACTAAGTAGTAGCTGAGGCTGTCTGCGAACCCAGATCCTCCTGTCTCAGCCTTCCAAATGGTGGGATTACAAAGCCTGTGCCACCACACCCTGCTAGAATGAGAGATTCTTCTTCTGAGGGTCATTTTGCCTATGATTTCTCTTCTTTGCAAATTTTTAGATATCATTTAATTCCTCCCTTACCATCCCTGCCTACTAGACTTAGGGCGGGGAAAATCTCTGTGTTACTTCCACTTCGCACATTTTTATTTGGGTCAATCTTGAGTAAGATGAGACAGTTTCAAAGGAGGGAAGCTGGGGAGGGGGTTGCACACTTGTAATCACAGTCCAAGGAGGCTGAGGCAGGAGGATCGCAGCTTCACATCCAGCCTCCGTAACTAAAGAGAGGCCCTTGGTAGCCTAGTGAGACCCTATTTCAAAATAAAAAACAAAATAGAGCTGGGGTATATAGCTCAGAGATGCTCCTGGGTTCAGTTCCTAGTAACACACACACACACACACACACACACACACACACACACGAATGCTTTTTGCACATTTTTCATGACAAAACAAATTGAGATACAATTTGAACGTCTATCATATGTCTATCAATAGGATATATTTTGGCGTAAATATAATCTGGTATAATTCTAATTTAATTTCAACTTTTAAAAAGCACATGTGAATAAATTAGATCTACAGAAATTGTTCTAGAAGATATCTATGACAGTGTAAATGAGTGAGAAAAGCAAGTGCCAAGTACAGTGGTGGGAGCCTGTAATCCAGCTGAGGTTGGAGGATTGTAAATTTGAGGCAACCTAGTGAGGCTGTATCTCAAAAAAGAAAAGGAGCTGGGTACAATGGTATGCACCTGCAATCTCAGCACTTGGGAAGCTGAGACAAGAGGATTGCAGGTTCAAAACCAGCCTCCGCATCTTAGACCCCCTGTTTTAAAATTTAAAAAGGGGGGCGCTAGGAGCTGGGCGTGGTGGCACACGCTTGTATTCCCAGCATTCAGGAGGCTAAGACCAGAGGATCGCGGTTCGCGGACAGCCTCAGCTACTTAGTGAGGCCCTCCGCAAATTAGTGAGACCCTGTTTCAAAAGAAAGAATAAAAAATAGGACTTGGGGTTGTAGCTCGGAGGTCAAATGCCCCTGAATTCCATCCCCAGTCCCCCCCCCCAAAAAAAAAAGCTAGGGGTATAGCTCAGAGGTACAATGCCCCTGAGTTTAGTCATCAATGCTGCAAATAATTTTTCCCAGTGCCACAAATAAAAAATAAATAAAAGTGATGATGTAGCTCAGTGGTAGAACATCCCTGAGTTTAATATTCAGTACTGGAAATAAATAAGGAAAGAAGGAAGGAAAGAAAGAAGGAAAGAAAGAAAAGAGGTGAAAAAAAACCCCCAAACTGTAGAATGTTGATCATCATATAATTCAGTTTTGTAAGACAACTCTGTGTAGGAATCGATGCTTGCATAAGAATATGTGCTTGTGCATATGAACGGGGAAAGGAGAGGAGGGATCCTCAGGAGAGTTTTCTCCTGTGGGGGTGTGGGAGTGTTGTGTGTGTTTGCACAGGGTGGGCGTGTTATTTGTGACTTTTTCTTTAATGCATTTTTTTTGGTGGTACCGGGGGTTCCTGGAAACCCTCTACCTCCGGGGTACACTCCCAGACCTATTTTTTATATATTTTTTATTTGGAAACAGGGTCTCCTAAGCCAGCGAGGCTGGCTTCGAACCTACTATCTTCCTGTCTCCACCTCCCAAGCGCGGGGATTACAAGCATGCCCCACCACGCCCGGCTTTAATGCATATTTTTAAACATAAAATGCATGCCAGTATGTTTAGAAATTTTAAAAATAGATGGACAAATATGATCTCCCAAAGCTTGAAAGGGCCTTGACCAAGGGGTTCACATTGGCTAATGTCCCAGCAGGGGCTGCTATACAGGCTGAGTCCTGACTTCTTATATTCAGCCCCAGATGCGGCTCCCTATTAAAAAACAAAAAGAAAGAAAGAAAAAAGTAGCTGCTTCTGTTTGTGGTCTCCACCTTACCTCCCTTTTATTGAGTAGCTGAACTAGGCAAGCCAGAGCTGTGTTGGTCCTGGGCAAATGCTTTCCTCTGGGCTGGATGAGTTCATCTCTGGGACGGGCGAGGTGCTGAGTGGCAGTCCCCGGAGCTTTGAGGGCAGAGCCGGCAGCTGCAAAGTCGTGCGTTTCCTCATCGTCCAGGCCCGCGGTTCTCTTCACTCTGACAGCTTTTCAAAAGGCCGCATTTTATTTCATTTCCAGCCTGACATAAAAGCGATGGTATCCTTGGGGTCCGAAGATACAGAATCTCACCTGTGACCTTCTTTTCATATCGCAAGCTCTCCGAAGACTTCGCTGAGCCGCTGCCGTTCAATCTGGGCTCTGCTCGGCCTTCTTCCCGCTGAAGTTAACCTGTGGACCCTTTTCAATAGTTTATCACTTAATCCGGGAGAGACTGCTACCCATCAAATGAAACACAGTGCTGAATCTGCTTAGTTGGTTTTTTTTTTTTTCTTTTTATTTCTGTGAAAATATCTTTTTTTTTCTTCTGACTTTCTTAACCTCTGTCAACAGTTTGAAAATACAGAACCACAGAGTGTGGCTCTGGGCCAAAGGGAACTGTAAAAAGTTACCACAGGCAGCATAATACTTGCGCAAAGCTGTCCAAGTCCAAATCCCTGAAACCTAGGAATATCTGGACTTAGCAAAAAGTGACTTTGTAGATGTGATCCATTAAGGCTTCAAGGTAGGGAGAGTATTCACTGTTGAGCTGTTCCACAAATCTACTTACATGGGTCTTTAGGGTATATTATTATTATTATTATTATTATTATTATTATTAGGTACTGGGGATTGAACCCAGAGGCATTTTACCTCCAAGCTACACTCCTAGCGCTATTTGTATTTTGAAATAGGGTCTCACTCAGTTGTTGAGGGTCTCACAAAGCTGCTGAGGCTGGCCTTAAACCTGCGATCCTCCTGTCTTATCCTCCCAAGTACTGGGATTACAAATGTGTGCCGCTATGCTTCATTTACATGAGTCTTTAAAAGCAGAAGCCTTAGCCAGGTGTGGTGGCCTTTCTTAATTCATTCTTTCTTTCTTTCTTTCTTTCTTTCTTTCTTTCTTTCTTTCTTTGTCGGTCTGGGTATGGAACCCAGGGGCATTTGACCTCTGAGCTACACCCTCAGCCCTATTTTTTATTCTTTATCTTGAAACAGGGTCTCACTAAGTTGTAGAGGGCCTCACTAAGTAGCTGAGGCTGTCCGAGAACCGGGATTCTCCAATCTCATCCTCCCAAATGCTGGGATTACAAGCATGTGCCACCACGCCCAGCTAATCCTTTCTTAATTGTAATCAGAAGATATGTCTTAAGAAAACATGGCGGGGAAGATGGCGACCAAGAAAAGCGGGGCTTAAGAGCCCCGCTAACAACAAATCTCCATTACCACAAAATCAGCGCCTTTCATAGCCAGAAAACACCATCACCAGTGAAACAAAAAATCACCAGGCTCCAGAGAGAAAGCGGACTGAGAACAGAGCCACAGAGGAGATATATCGGCCTTGCGCCTGAGGACGCGGCAGACGTGGCAGCAGCGCAATACTGCTGGCAGCACCGGCGAATTCACGGGACGACTACAGCAAGCCGAGGTGAGCCACTGCGGAACAGCCAGGCGGGATTTCTCCACGCAGAGAGCGTCTAAAGCTCCCAGTGGCTGAGCTCAGCACACGCTGCTGGGATTCAGAGTCGAAATCAAAACCAAGAATAAAAACGCCAGCCCCATAGCCGAGGGCGTAGCAGTGGCGCCATATTGCCACCGGCGGCAGCAGCAGCGAATTCAGCGAAGCCAGTACATCTACATCTGCGTACTCAAGAACAGTGAGTCAAATTGCGGGCCACAGAGGAGAAATCCCAGTACTGTACTCCCTGGGACTTGACCCAGTGGGGGAGGGGCGGTGGCAGAGATATCACACCATAGGAAAACGTGCAACCTGGCACCCCCCACAGTCTAAAGCAGCCTCTATCGACTCTCTGGGTCGGAGACTCTGTGATAAAACCCAGTAAAGGAGTAGTGGGGTCTGAGATACTACTGACTCGAGATCCAGAACACCTTAAGTGAAGTCATAGTGACCCAAGGGAAGAACCCAGAGAAGGCACAAACATCCGAAATCATGGGAAAGAGGAATAATACTGGAGCAATGAATGCACATAACCCCACAACATCAGAACCCGATAAAACAGAAAATCAGAGATTTCTAGAAGATCAAATCAGGAAAATAACTGTAGAAATAATAGAGGTGCTTCGAAAAGAACTCAGAGAGAGCCAAAAAGAGATAAAGGATGCAATTAATGAAGTAAAGGCCTCAATTCAAAGCACAAACAACCGATTAGAACACATGGAGAACAGAATCTCACTCTTAGAAGATGAGCAATCCAAAACTGAACGCATAGTTTCTAATCTAGAAAAAAATATCCGACAGCAGGAATCTGATATTGAAGAAATATGGGCCCATTTTAAGAGAGCTAACCTAAGAATAATTGGAATAGAGGAGGGAAAAGAAAGTGAAACCAAAGGGATCAACAATCTCTTCAAGGAAGTAATAGCAGAAAATTTTCCAGACATAGAGCAAGAGGTCAATACACAGGTCCAGGAAACTTATAGAACTCCCTTTAGACAGGATCAGAGAAGAGGATCCCCACGCCACATCATTGTCAAAATGACCAATGTGGAAGCCAAGCAGAGAATCTTAAAGGCAACAAAAGCAAAGGGCCAAGTGACATTCAGAGGCAAACCAATTAGAATCACTCCAGACTTCCCAAACCAAGTTATGAGAGCCAGAAGGGCTTGGAGTAACATATTCCCAATTCTGAAAGAAAACAACTTCCAGCCAAAAATTTCCTACCCAGCAAAACTTTCTATCAAATTAGATGGAGAAATAAGAAGCTTCCATGACAAACAGAAACTGAAGGAATTTATGTCTTCAAAACCAGCGCTAGAGAAAATACTCAAAGAGATTAACTACAAAGAAGAAATAGGTAACACACACCAGAACTAGAGAAAGAAGATTTTCCATCCAACAGACAACTAAGATTGGTTATCTGTGGAGATTCATTATTTATGTTAGTCTTTTACCTATCTCTAAAGGTTATTGTTTGCCTTTATTGTTGTTAATTTTTAGGATTTCTAGTTGGAATATTAATATACCTTCAGATATAGCAATTGGAAATATTTTATCCCATTCTATTAGTAACTTTTAACTCTGTTTACATTGTCTTTGGATATACAATATTTTTTTTATTTTTTAGGGAGTTTGTATACTCTTCTGTTGCCTGTGCCATTGAAATCATAACCAAGAAATCACTGCCAATTTCAATGTTGTGAGGTTTAATGACCCGGATTTTCTCCTAAAAGTTTATAGTCTTAAGATTTATATTTAGGTCTTTTATCTATTTTGAGTTAATACTTGTATGTGGGATTAGGTAAGGGTCCAATTTTATTCTTTTCCATGTAATTATTATTTTTTAACAATATTTAGTTAAAAGATTAATATTTCCACCACCAAATGTTCATGGAAACCTTGTCAAAAATAACTTGACAATATAGGGAAGAATTTAGCTCTAGGCTTTTATTTAACTCCAATGGTTCATATAGCTGCCTTTAGAATAGTAGTACACTGTTTCAATTATTGTAGCTTTATATGGTTTGAAATCAGAAAATATATATCTTCTAGCTTTGTTCTCTTTCAAGATCGTTTTGGGTACCTAGAGTCCATATTCCATATTAGGATAGATTTTTTTCTGAAAAATAAATATATAAATATATGATAGTTTCACCTAAAAAATAGAAAAAAATATTCTCTGGTAAGAAAGAAAGCAAAAAGAAATATTGAAATGTCATCTTTAAGTCATCAAAAGCTTGGTATCAGACAAATGAAACTGTTATGTGAGATTACCATTTTTAATTTTAGATAAATTGCCATAATACTAGATGTCAACTACTAAGCTAAGCATGGGAGGGAGGGATAGGGAGAGAATGGGGTGGGGATTGGGTGGGGGCTGACTGGGAAAAGTGTGCATTTATGTCTACAAAAGTATGTATCCTACTATGTTGTATGAATACAGTGCACCAATAAAAAAAAAAAGATAGCACAAGAAGTGAAAAAAAATAAAAATAAAAAAAGTAATAAAAAAAAAAGAAAGAAAAAAATGGCCAGAGATGCAATACCAGTGGGCATTTAGAAGCTGGAAATGGACTTTCTCTGGAGCCTGTAGAAGGAGTATGGTGCCAACATCTTGGTCGTAGCTCAGTGACACCCACATTGGATTTGTGAGACAGGGTGAACCAGATGCGCCTCAGGGATCCCTCGGCCAGTGTCCTTGCCTGACGATAACTGTGGCTCCAAGGTGAGCCTCATCAGAGCCTGCGCAGTGAGCTTCCCCTTCAGAAGAAAACCTTCCACCATAAGAAAGGCACTCTTGGAAGTCCAATTAGGCCAAATTGGATCAATGCCCTTTCGTGGACCTGCTTTGGAAATACCAGCTACCGATAGGAAGCCTGGGATCCTGTCACTGCCCAGAAAAGACGGCTGCGATGGGGCACCCACGAGGGAGGGAGGGGGCAGAGAGACCAAGGAGAGATGGAGCTGGAACCTTCCATCCCTCACGGGGCTCACCCTGCCTCTCACAGGCTCTGGTGAAACCACACATTTTCAGATTACTCAAATCAGTTGACTTGCTGCTAGCAATGTCCTATTGGTAGGAGAGATTGAACCCAGGGGCATTGTATCTCTGAGCTACACTCTCACCCCTATTTTATTTTTATTTTGAAACCGGGTCTTGCTAGGTTGATGAGAATCTCACTACTTCCTGAGGCTGTCCTCAAACCTGTGATCTTCCTGTTTCAGCCTCCCAAGTACTGAGATTACAGGTGTGCACCACCATGCCCGACTCACGGTATTTTCTTGATTCCTGTAGGCCTTTCAGTTTGCAATATTCTGAACCTGGCTATCTGGTAAGACACAGCTTCCCTCTCAAGAGCAGGCCCCGGGTGGCTGGCTTTGCTCATTGGTCCTGGACATCCTTTGGCTGAGTCCATTGCTCCACCGTGGCCCCAGGATGCTTGACACTGCGCTCCAGGCAGCCAGGGCTGGTGGAGCGGAGCTGACACAGGCAGAAACCCATTTTCCATGTGAGCACAGCTCCAGAGCATCTGTGGGTTTTCTTTAAGTAGTCCATTTTGAGATGAGGACCTGTTACAACCTTCAGGCCTCCCCCTCTTTTCTCTCTCCATATTTTCTTCAATCTGAGCTTGGCATAGTTTGCAGGTAGCAAACCAGAGGTACTAAGGTCAAGACTCTACTGCTGAACCTTGAACCTCCACTGCTCTGCCATTTTACTTTAAAATATTCTTTAGGGATATCTTCTTCCCTACTCTTGGTCCATCTCCTTTTCCCTTCCCTTCCCTTCCCTTCCCTTCCCTTCTCTTCTCTTTTCTCTTCCCTTTCTCCTCCTCCTCCTCCTCCTCCTCCTCCTCCTCCTCCTCTCCTCTCCTCTCCCCTCCCCTCCCCCCCCTCTCTCTCTGCCCTGCAGAGCTAGCAATCCAATCCAGGGCCTTTGCACATGCTCAGTAAGTACTCTACAACAGTTCTCCATCCCCAGCCCCTTTTATTTTATTTTGAGACAGGGTCTTACTGTGTTGCCCAGGCTGGCCTCCTGCCTCAGCCTCCATCTGGTCTCTTAAATACTTTATATTTTTGTGGTGTGATTTGTATTTTACGAAGGGAATTTAATTCGCTAGAGTTCCAGATGGAGGGAGTGCGGCTTCCTTAGAGAAAAGTCATCAGGATAGGAAAGATGTGACAGATGGCAGGAGAAAATGACCACTTATCAGGGCCGTGGCTTTCAGGAGGAGCAGCATCTGTGCAATGCATCTCGGCAGGGAGGAAGCAGAGAGCCTCGGGGACCACAGGACTGGGTGGTAATGAAATTCCCGGTACGGCTCCAGGGAGGCATGTCATTGAATGGGGACTTTTTAGGGAACAGTGCTCCTGGCTGCCTGCTAGGACCTCCCTTATCTTTCCTCCTCAAAGACCCACCAGAAGGGCCTCTAGTTCTTCTTATGCATTCTAGAGACTCCTTGACATGACCATAAGTTGGGAACACAGGGGCCCAATTGTATTCAGGCTACAAGTTCATTCCGCTTACTTTATGATGTTTTTGTTTAAAATGGTTGAGACTTCAGCCGGGCATGGTGGTGCACACTTGTAATCCCAGCATTCCGGAAGCTGAGAAGGGAGGATCACGGTTCGCGGACAGCCTCAGCTACTTAGCGAGGCCCTCTGCAACTCAGTGAGACCCTGTTTCAAATTAAAGAATATGAAACAGGGCAGGGGGTATAGCTCAAAGGTTGAATACCCCTGGGTTGCTCCTTGGACCCACAAAATATAAAATAAAATAAAATAGTTGGGACTTCTTCTACGTTTGTACCTTCCTAGTCATGGCTCATTTTATTTATGCTACCTTGTTCTAGCATGTGGTGACATTTTTCCTTAGCTATAAGGAAATACTGTAGACCTGGTAGCTTACCAGCAACAGACCTTAACTTGAAACCTTGTTTCAAAAAAAAAAAAAGTAGTAAACCAGGTGTGGTGGTATATGCTTGTAATCCCAGCATTTGGGAGGCTGAGACAGGAGGATCACGGTTCGCAGACAGTCTCAGTTACTTAGTGAGGCCCTGTGCAATTCAGTGAGACCCTGTTTCAAAATAAAGAATAAAGGCTGGGTTGTAGCTCGGAGGTAAAATGTCCCTGGGTTTTTTTTTTTTTTTTTTTTTTTTGTGTGTGTGTGTGTGGTGGTACTGGGGTTCCTGGAAGCCCTTCTACCTCCAGGCTACACTCCCAACCCTATTTTATATTTTTTTATTTGGAGACAGGGTCTCTTAAGCCAGCGAGGCTGGCTCTACCAGCACGATCCTCCTGTCTCCGCCTCCCAAGCCAGGGATTACAAGCGTGCGCCCATACCCGGCATTGTCCCTGGGTTTTATCCCCAGTACTGCCAGAAAAAACAAAAAAAATTGGTATAAGTGCATGTGAACTTCCAGTTTGTGTCTCAGACCAAATTTTCTACTATCCCTTTACATGGCATTCATTTAGGCTTTTGGGAGAGTGTTGCAGTCCCAGGTGGGAACCCAGGGCCTAAGGAGACAAAACATAGAAGCTGGGCTATGGAACTGGCCAGGTCACTGTAGGAGGAAACAGCTGGAAGTTTACCCCTGGGCACATCTGGGTGATATCAGATGTTACCTTTATGTTGCTGTGACCAACTCCAGGGAAAGTGTGATGATGTTCTTGGAGAAGCTGGCTGCTTCCGGCTCACACGGGACTAGCCCAGGGCCTGGGTTTGGATGAACAGAGGAAGGAAACTTTGCCTCTGCTCAGAGAAAGGTACATTTCCAGGGAAATTTTGTTTTTTCTCTTTCTGCCTTGTCATGGGCAGTACTGCCTGATGCGTGACACAAAGCAGACATGGTTGCTTGCAAGTTAGAGTTTTGTAAATAACAGGTTCGAAGCCAGCCTCAGCTACTGAGTGAGGCCCTCAGCAACTTAGTGAGACCCTGTTTCCAAATAAAGTATATATATATATATATATATATATATATATATATATATATATATATATATATTCTCCCTGGGTTCCACCCCAAGTACCCCCCACACACACAAAAGAATGAAGCTGATCTTTTATAGAAATCTGATGAAACTAAAAGTCAGTGAAAAAATTATTTCATAGGCATGCACTATTTTTTGCTGGAAGAAAACTTCAAAAATCTTTTTCTGTTCTCTGTAACGTTGACTGACATTAGTTGATACCTTTCAACTTGGTTTGTCAGCAGTTTCTCCATCTTCCTCCTATGGATGACAGACATTCTTACTATCTCCTGCTTTTAATTATGGCAAGAAAGAATGCCGGCCAAAGGACTAGCTTAGTAGTCGGCCTTTTATGCCATGTGTTTATTTTAAAAATTATGTGATCGAAATAAAATGCAAAACCATATTGCATTGGTCTCTTGTGGATTTGCCTCCTTAAGGATGGGTAAATTTAAATTGTTTTGTGCTGGGGCCACTATCAGTGTGACTTGCAGGGACTCCCTTATCGTCTGATTTTAAGAGGGTGCAGTATATGCTGTGATACCTTGTGCCACGCGCCACGGAAATGTCAGGGTGAGACTGTGACATCACCACGGGGCAGCTGGCTTCTTCCTTCCAGAAACAATTCCTTCCAGAATTTGTTTCTCTCTCCAATTCACCTGGCCTCCATGGAGGCAACTGACCTCCTGAGATCACGGTTGTCAGATGTATGGAGCCAGGAAGATGTGTTTAATGCAGTGGTTCCTGATTGTTTAGGAAGTGATGCTCTTTTGAAGGGTTTAATGAGAGCTAGACAATTCACAAAATGTATAAGTGTTTCTAATGCTGCATAGAGTTTTAGGTTTCTCTTCATTCTTGAAGCCCATCCTAAGATCAGATTAACAGCTGTCAGTGGAGAAGATACTATTGGCATAATGTTAAATTTCCTAGTTATTGTATCAGCCCAATTAAGGGAACAAGTAAAAGTAGGATGTATATGTGATTAAGAGATGTATTGCAAAGATGTGGTTTATGAGATTGTGGCAGATGGCCCAGCAAGTCTGAAACTGCCAGGCAAGCCATCAAGAAGGGCAGGCTGGATATTTGAGGCAAGGGTGAAGCTGCTTTCTATGAGTTCAATTTCTTTTTTAGGAGAGCCTCAGCTCTTAAGGCCTTTTAACTCACTGAATCAGGCTCACCCAGACTATGAAGGATAGATAATCTCCCTTACTTAAAATCAACTGTGTTAGTCAGCTTTCTATTACTGTAACAAAATACCTGAGAGAACGGACTTAAAAGGAAGAGAGGTTTATTTTTGGCTTCAGACTTTTTTAAGACCCTGTTGCTTTGGGCCCGTGGTGGCAGAGTATATCGTGATGGTATTTAAGACAGAGGAGGTCTATTTACTTCAGTGGCCAGAAAGCAAACTAACTAACTAAATAAATAAATAAGAGAGAGAGGGAGGGAGGGAGGGAGGGAGGGAGGGAGGGAGAGAGAGAGAGAGAGAGAGAGAGAGAGAGAGAGAGAGAGAGGAAGGAGGTGGCATCTTAGTATCCCTTTACAGGCAGGTGCCTAGTGAGCTAACTCCTTTCCACTAAGCCCTTCCTCTTAAAGGTTACTCCACCCTCCAATAGCACCATAGGCTGGCAACAAAGCCTTCAACATCTAGTCCTTAGGGGAACTTCCAGTACAAACTGTGGACTTTAATAACATCTACACATTACCTAGATTAGTGTTTGAATAATGAGGCTAGAACTGAGCCACACTGACCATAGAACTGACACTCACAGGTACAGGGGTACTGTCATCATATCGAAAGACATCTTTGTTCTCATAAGATACATGTTAAAATATTTCAGGTGAAATATTGTGATGTCTATACTTTATGCTCATTTTTTTTGTGTGTGCGTGGTACTGGGGGTGGAACCCAGAGGCTTTTCTACCTCCAGGCTATACTCCCAGACCTATTTTATATTTTATTTGGAAACAGGGTCTCACTAAGTTGCTGAGAGCCTCACTAAGTAGCTGAGGCTGGCTTCGAACCTGTGCGATCCTCCTGTCTCAGCCTCCCAAGCGCAGGGATTACAAGCGTGCGCCACTAGGCCTGGCTATGCTCACTTATTTAAAAAACATATATGGTGAGAGCAAACAAGGCAAAAGGTTAATCATTGTGAAATAGAGGGCATATAAGGGTCCACTATATTATTCTCTCAATATTTTTATATGCTTGAGAGTTTCCTTAGTAAAATTTGCGATCTAAAGTATCCCTGCTCTCCTGCGCTAAGCCATGGCGTGTGCTTCCTAAGTGTTGTGTGAGTTAACTTGAATAATTTTACTCACAACCAAAGAAGTCAGCAAGATAATATTGTCAAGGTTATCAAATATCTCTGCCTGTCTTCTATCCTTCTTCAGATAATTTTACTAATAAATAATAGCAAAGGTATTTCTTGAGGTCAGTTAAGGCTGCATGATATAGAAAACACTATTTTATCAGCCAGCAGTTCCATGTTTCAGTTATAAGTACATGCACGCTGGGCAACTTTGGAAAAATAGCCTACCTCCTCTGAGCCCATTACTTCCTCTAAAAATGGGGATAATTAAGCCTTTTTAAAAATCCTTTCACCTGCATGGTACTGATGATTAAACCTTCGGGCATTCTACCTCTGAGCTACACCCCAAACCCTTTTTATTTTTTTAATTTGAAACAGATTCTCATTAAATTACTGAGGACTTTGCTAAATTTCTGAGGCTGGCCTCAAACCTGCAATCCTCCTATCTTGGTCTCTCAAGTGTTTACCACCATGTCTGGCTCTTCTTTACATATTTTTAGAATTATTCTGAGGCATACCACAAAGACTGTAGAAATGCTCCATTTATAGAGTTCTACAGAGCAGTTTCACCACTCACCATCAAATTCAGAGTCTAATACCCATATCTGCATATTTATTTATTTATTTATTTATTTATTTATGTGGTACTGGGAATGGAACCCAGGGGCCTTCTACTTTTGGGCTACACTCCCAGACTATTTTATATTTTATTTGGAAACAGGTTCTCATTAAGTTACTGAGAATCTCACTAGCTGAGGCTGGCTTTACACTCTCAAGATCCTCCTGTCTCAGCCTCCCAAGTACTGGGATTACAAGTGTGCGCCACCATCCTTACCTAGCTTTGAATCTGTGTATTTAGTATCTCAAACTTGAGCTGGGCATGGTGATGCACACTTGTAATCCCAGCGCTTAGGAGGCTGAGACAGGAGGATCACACACCCACACACAAATAATATACATCTTGAACTTGGGAGTTGTCTCAAAAGAGATGGCACATTATAGTTAATTAGAAGCATTTTTATTTCTTTCTTTGTGCTATATGATATAATAGTGGCATCTTAGATTCGATGAAATACTGTGCCTGGGCCGGGGGTGGTGGCACACACTTGTAATCCTCGCGCTTGGGAGGCGGAGACAGGAGGATCGCGCAGGTTCAAAGCCAGCCTCAGCTACTTGGTGAGGCTCTCAGCAACTTAGTGAGACCCTGTTTCCAAATAAATTAAAATAGGACTGAGGTATAGCCTGGAGGTAGAAAGCCCCTGGGTTCCACCTCCCAGTACCACACCCACACACAAATAATATATATCTTGAACTTGGGAGTTGTCTCAGAAGAGATGGTACATTATTGTTAATTAGAAGCATTTTTTTTTCTTTCTTTGTGGTATATGATATAATAGTGGCATCTTAGATTCGATGAAATACTGTGCCTGGTCTTGGACAGATGATTTAAGTCCTTTAACCCTTTTATTTTCCCTCACATTAGGAATAAAAGAACTTTATACAATTGCTATTAAAAAATAAAAGAGATCAAGTATGCATTTATGCACTTAGTAAGTGCTCAACCACTAGCAACAGTATAGCAGAGTTACAATGTAAATGTGTATTATTGCTACTTAACATGGAATGTGTGGAGGCTCTAGGTCTTGTCCAGGGAGTTCACCTTTGCCACCCTGTTCTTGAAAAATGTGAGAATATAATTAGATCTTTACTAGCAAAGGGAGAGCTTGACTTGGGCTCCATTTCATACAGCTGCCTTTGTGTGACTTTGCACGTCCTTGTATTTTGTACAGATAGCATTTCCTGGACATCGGCAGTGCCAGCCCCTCCCCCAGCATCCCCTTCAGCCAATGGCGTAAAGAATGGGAACCATGTTCCCACCAATAGAAGCACAGCACAGAAGCCCCCATTTATTTGTTTATTTTATTTTTTTGGTGGTACTGGGGTTTCTGGAAACCCTTCTACCTCCGGGCTACACTCCCAGACACCTATTTTTTATATTTTTATTTGGAAACAGGGTCTCTTAAGCCAGAGAGGCTGG
Organism: Muscardinus avellanarius; assembly: GCF_963383645.1. Lineage (NCBI taxonomy): Eukaryota > Metazoa > Chordata > Mammalia > Rodentia > Gliridae > Muscardinus > Muscardinus avellanarius. Next base: position 116,092,612 of record NC_137790.1, read on the forward strand.
CTTCGAACCTGCGCGATCCTCCTGTCTCCGCCTCCCAAGCGCGGGGATTACAAGCCTGTGCCACCACGCTTGGCAGAAGCCCCCATTTATTTTGAAAATAAATCATCCAGCAAGTTCCTTCCATGGTGCCCTTGCACACCTGGCTTTACTGGTGACAGGATCCCTTTTTGCAAAAAGTAAAATTCACCTTGCCGGGCTGCTTTCAAATACATGTCTTTTTTTTTTTTTTTTTTTTTTAATGACACCATAAAAATTTACTTCTGACAAAAAGAAAATAAATAAAGTCTTAGCAAATTCAGTTTGGTGTGTGTGTGTGTGAAACTGAATTAAAACTAGAGGATTGTGCCTGGCGTGGTGGCGCACGCTTGTAATCCCCGCGCTTGGGAGGCAGAGACAGGAGGATCGCGCAGGTTCGAAGCCAGCCGCGCGTGCTGGCTTAGGAGACCCTGTTTCCAAATAGAAAAAGTATAAAAAAATAGGTCTGGGAGTGTAGCCCGGAGGTAGAAGGGCTTCCAGGAACCCCAGTACCACCAAAAAACAAACAAACAAACAAACAAACAAACAAACAAACAAAAACAACAACTAGAGGATTGCTTAGAGTTTCAGGCTAAAGAAATAGGCCTGACTTTTTTGAGAGTGCGGAGGGGGCGGCAGGCTGTAGGTAAGCGGCTGGGCTGGCTGCCCTCCCTGAGCCCCTCAGTGATTTCTCCAGCACCCTTAGAGCCAGATTCTCAGTCCTGTTTTCCAGGAACCAGGGCTGGTGAGCACATTACCCTACCCTCAGTAAAGGCTTTTATTTTCATTGCCCTGCAGCGTGAGGATTTAATTCGCATGGTCCCTCCTGCAGAGAGAGGCCTGTGAATCCTGCCAGCCGCTGCAGCCCATGGTAAGTGCTTCCAAGGAAAAGGGCACAAATGGAATCCTGCTGCAAACGCTCCAGCCTTTCTTCCAGGACCGATGCCTCTGTGGAGTTCAGGCAGAGGGGGGAGAAAGGCAAGGCCAAAAAAAGGAAAACTTAAAGGAGAAGGAGAGCACTGTAGCGGGGAGTCTGTTCTTTGTGAACATCTGGGGGATGGGGCAAGAAGGCAGGGAGGGGAAAAGGAAGAACAGATGAAAGAAATAGTTGAAATTACGCTCTGCCCAAGTGTGAAGGTCTCACTGCCAATCGCATTATTAAATACGGGGAGGGCTGCGCAGTGAGGTGGGACCCCAAGAAGACACAGCAAGACCTGTGTGCGTGTTCGTACACATGACTTTAAACCTCACTGCAATGTATAACTACAATGCACCCCCATAAAAGCATAAGTAAAAATGTAAGCCAGGTGTGGCGGACCTGTGCGCGTGTTTGTACTCATGACTTTAAACCTCATTGCGATGTATTACAACTACAGTGCACCCCAAAAAAGAATAAATAGAAATGTAAGCTGAGTGTCGTGGCACACACTTGTAATCCCAGTAATTGGGAGGCTGAGACAGGAGGATCGCAGGTTGGAAGCCAGACTTGGCAACTTACCAAGACCCTGTTTCCAACTAAGAAATAAAATCAGGCTAGGGGGATCACATGGAGGTAGAACGCCTCTGGGTTCAAAGCCCCAGTACCACACGCACAAACGTAAACATTTGGGAATATCAGTGGGACCCTTGAAAATTAGCTCAAAGAGCCAGTTTTTCTTTTATACAAGAGACTTGAGCACAGTCAGATTTTGGTATGGAGGAAGTGGTATTATTATCACTTCTGCCTGGATACCAAGAGATAATTGTCTGCATCTCTCCCCATTAGATAAACTGTTATACAATTTACTTTTTCTTACCTTAAGCTTGTGTCCCTGAGACGTTTCCACATTAGTATGTAGTATCCTTATCAGCAATGTTTTTATCAGCAATGTAACTTTCCATTCAATAGATATACCTCTTGTTTCTTTGGAGTTTTTGTTTGTTTATTGGTGCTGGGGATTGAATCCCGGGCCTTGCACATGCTAGGCAATTGCTCTTCCAATGAGCTACACCGCAGCCCCGCCTCTATTTATCTAGGCTATTCTCTACTTGTAGATGCTACTCTTTGGCAGGCTTTCTTTCTTTCCTTCCTTTTAAATGATTTATCTTAGAATGCTTCTGTAGCGGTGCACAACAGTCAAGGGCAGAGAGCATGGGAAGCCCTTCCCTTTTTTTTTTTTTTTTTGGTGGTACTGGGGATGGAACCCAGAGGCTTTCTACCTCTGGGCTATACTCCCAGACCTTTTTTATATTTTATTTGGAAACAGGGTCTCACTAAGTTACTGAAAGCCTCACTAAGTAGCTGAGGCTGGCTTCGAACCTGTGCGATTCTCCTGTCTCAGCCTCCCAAGTGCTGGGATTACAAGTGTGCGCCATCACGCCCGGCTAGCCCTTCCCTTTTCTAAGGACCCCTTTGGCAGCAGCAGGAGTCTCGCCAGGCAAGGCATTACAGAGCTTTGGGAAGTCTTGGTTCTGGTTGCTGGGTTTGCCACGGGCTGGAGTGAGGTGGAGGGGAGGTACTGGAAGACTAAAAGGACAGGGCTGGGCCTTATGAATCGGACGCAAAGGAATGAGTTAATACTTTCTCATAATGAGAGGCCTACATTCCCACAAAGGGTATACAGATGTGGAATGCAGGGACAGGGCTGGGCCTTATGAATTGGACGCAAAGGGGCAGACATGGGACCCAGGTATTTCTTTCTCATCTGGATACACATTAACCAAATATTTTGGGGTTTTTCTCCATTTGTATACTTTTATGGCTTAATATGAGGCATGTTACAAAGTGTTTAACTTATGATCTCCGTTTGTAAGTTATAAGATAGTGGATACAAGATAGTCTAGTGAAGAATGAACTTTACCCAAAGACAACAAAGGGACTCGGCATCCAGTGTTCAGGAAAGGGGCGCTGTGCTCCCGCCCGCCTGTGGGACCCTTGCTTCATGTTAGGCAAAAGTCTGACTCTGTTTATGTCTTCATTTGGAGATGCATGGTTTAAGCATGCCTGGGTGGGCCACGCCGAGGAGGGGTGGTCCGTGTGGAAGTATCCCAGCTGAAATTCCTGCCTAGGCTTCTCTTGCCCCCGAATTTCTAGCAAAGTCACACCACAGGCAGAGTCTCAGGTGATGGAGGGGCTGGAGCGAAGCAGGTTGTCCTGTGTCTGCAGGCTCGCCTGTGTGTGTGTGTGTGTGTGTGTGTGTGTGTGTGTGTGTGTGTGTGTGGACTCGCCTGTGTGTGTGTGTGTGTATGTGTGTGTGTGTGTGTATGTGTGTGTGTGTGTGTGTGTGTGTGTGTGTGTGTGTGTGTGTATGTGTGTGTGTTTAGCTCCATGACAAAAGACCTTGGATTCTGCAAGACTCCCAAACCATTAAGGTCAGAGACAGCAAGACCTGACAGGTTCCAGAGGCTGCAGCTTGGGCCAGGGGCGGTTTTTGGTTCTTGTTTTTCCACACTTTGCATCCACCCTCCCTTCTCAGGGCCTGTCCGGCATCAGGCCGGAAGACAACGAACATTACCAAGATGGCTTCCCCGTCTCCCACAAGCACATGGCTCCTATAGTAAGTCCCAACTTAGTGTATCTGACCAGTACAGTCAATTATAAAAATAAATTAACATCGACATGCTATTTCCAAAAATTTATAATAAGGCAATATGAGTTGTGGCTGACATTAGAAGTTGTTCTACCAGTAGTTGGCATGGTGTCCCTCCTAAAACAGAATGTGGGAGTGGGTCAGACCTCTGGTGTTCTTTCTTAAAGAATACGTATAGTAGGATTTAGTATGATGATCTGAAATAATTAAAAAAAAATTTTGGATAGTATGAAAAAGTATTTCCAGTATATTTAATAAAAGAAAAAGACAAATATGGCTCAAAATTAGTTGCTCCAACATCTAGCATGTGATTTTATTTTATCTGTTTGTTTGTTTATTTATTTATTTATTTATTTATTTATTTACTTACTTACTTACTTACTTACTTGCGAGCCAGGGAATAGAACCCAGGGGCATTCTACCTCCGAGCTACATCCCCTGCCCTATTTTTTTTTTTTTATTCTTTATTTTAAGATAGGGTCTCACTAAGTTGTGGAGGGCCTCACTAAGTAGCCGAGGCTGTCCACGATCCGTAATCCTCCAGTCTCAGCCTCCCAAATGCTGAGATTACAAGCGTGCACCACCATGCCTGGCTATCTGTTTATTTATTTATTTTTGGTACTGGGGATTGAACTCGAGCATTCTACCTCTAAGCTGTCTCCCCAGACCTTTTTAATTTTTTATTTTGAAACAGTCTCCTTAAATTGCTGAGGCTGGCCTCGAGGTTGATATCCTCCTGTCTCAGCTTTTCAAAAGCGGGATTACTGATGTGTGCCACCATGCCTGTCTTATTTTTATTTTTATTTTTGGTGGTACTGGGATTTCTGGAAGCCCCTCTACCTCCAGGTTACACTCCCAGACCTATTTTGTATTTTTTTATTTGGAAACAGGATCTCTTAAGCCAGCGAGGCTGGCTCCGAACCAGTGCGATCCTCCTGTCTCCACCTCCCAAGTGCAGGGATTACAAGCATGCGCCACCAGGCCCGGCTTGGCTTATTTTTATTAACCAATAAAATTATTATGTACTCTTTGGCTATAGTAGTATATATCTGTGATCCCAGCAACTTAGGAGGCTAAACTAGAAGGATTACAAGTTTGAGGCCAGTCTGGGTGACTTAGCTAGACCTATGACAAAGTAAAATAAAATAAGGTCTGGGAATATGGCTCATTGGCAGAGTATCCCTGGGTTCAATCCCCAGTGCGATGAAAAAAAAATACATTAGACATTTTCTAAATTGAAGTGAGGCTTTAATTAAAATAAAAGTTTCATAATATAAAGTGTCTTAAGCAGACTATTAACATTCTACTTTGATTCTGCCAAGATTCTATAAGTTAATTCCAATGAGCCTTGAAAGTCTGATTGATTGATAGGTTGATCTGGAAAATATTCTTGTTACATTTTTCAAAATCAGCATCATTCGCTTCTGCTGCTTTGGCTGCTGATATCTGCCTTTTTATCTAGCTAATGATAAATTCTGAGGATCCATATTAAGACTAGCAGAAAATATTTTCTTGTTTTCAAATACATGAAAAAAGTTATTTTTAAATTTCTAATTTCTAGTTGATGCTCTCTTTGCTCTTATGAATTCTCCCTCGGATGATTCATCCTTTGAAAATAAACAGGCTGATAAAAAATAGACAAGAGCCAGGAGCAAAGAGTTGGCAGGGAAGCAATGGCAAATAGCTCGTCATCATGAGCTCTTTAATTTCACTCAAAATAAGAAGAATGCAAGGTAAAGTTCAGTGGGTACTTGGCTCTCCCAAGGTTACTGAGAGCCTCCTGAAGTTGTCAAGGCTGGTGTCAGACCTGTGATCCTCTTGTCTCCGCCTCCGAAGTACTCATACACCCCTTCCTTCCTTCCTTCCTTCCTTCCTTCCTTCCTTCCTTCCTTCCTTCCTTCTCTCCCTCCCTCCCTTTCTCTTTCTGTCTTTCTTTTATTCATTCTTTCTCTTTCTCCCTCTCTTTCCCTTCCTCCCTCCCTTCCTTCGTTTCTTTCTCCCTCTCTTTCCTTTCCTCTCTTTCTTTTCTTTCTTTCTTCTTTCTCTCTTTCTTTCTTTCTTTCTTTCTTTCTTTCTTTCTTTCTTTCTTTCTTTCTCTTTCTTTCTCTTTCTCCCTCTCTTTCTCTCTCTCTCCTCTCTCTCTTTTTCTTTCTTTCTTTTTTTCCAGTACTGGGAGTGGAACCCAGGGGCATTCTACCTCTGAGCTATACCTCCAGCAAGGGAAGCTGAAGTGAGAAGCAGCCGAGCTGTGCAGGGTTAGCATGCGGTGGAGAGTTTTACCCACCAGTGAGACTCAGGGAGATTGAGGTGATGAAGGCGAAGGCCTCACAGTAGCAAGGATTAACAGGTCTCCTCTGGCAGGCTAAAGTGACTTGGGAGATAAAACAGCCAGCTCTTGAAGTGGCCGGAAACCAAATACAAAACAAGACAAAATAGTAACAATGATTACTAGTCTAGGGAGATGTATAACCAGCAAAAATTCAAAAGTTTGGCAGCTTTGTTGACAAAACAATGAAAAATTGAAGCTCTCTTATATTTTTTAGGCAATTAGCAAGGAGGAAGGCTGGATCCACTGGGAATGGTGAGGATTCACTCCACCTCCAGTGATGGAGAACTCTGCTTATACCATAGCCAGACACTTCATAGCCAGACACTTGTCTCTCCCTCTTCTCTCTCTCTCTCTCTCTGTATATGTTTATGTATACATATGTGTGTGTGTGTGTGTGTGTGTGTGTGTGTGTGTGTGTGTGTGTGTATAAAATTTGTTTGCTTATCTGTGGTTCAGGGGATTGGATCCAGGGACATTCTACCTCTGAGCTACATGCCCAGCCCTTTTTATCTTTTGTTTTGAAACAGGGTCTCACTAGGTTAATTTTTTATTCTTTATTTTGAAACAGGGTCTCACTGAGTTGGATAGGGCCTCGCTAAGTAGCTGAGGCTGTCCATAAACTGAGATCCTCCTGTCTCAGCCTCCCAAATGCTGGGATTACAAGTGTGCGCCACCATGCCAGGCTCATTTCCTTAAATCTAAAAAGAGCCAGGTTTAACTGGCTAAGGCACTTTCCAGCTTTGGAGCAAACGCGGTGCACTAAAGCATTGCCTTTCTGCTTAGATATCTGTAGGAAGGTTACCCACGTGTCAAATGGCACAGATACACTAAGTTATAGCCCAAACTACTTAGCAGTAACCACTCCAAATACATAATGCATGAAGGAGAAAGTTTTCAGATGAGATATAACACTTTCCACGTGGAAGACACTACTGACATTGCCACTCTTGGAACGAACACATCCACGACTCTCTCTGGAGTGTATCCTCCCCCTTCTAACACAGCCTCTACTCTTAAACTGCCCATTCACTTTGCAAATAAATCTTTTATGCTTATTTTATCTGTGTCTCTGGAGCCTGCTAACACATTACTGTTGGGAGCAACATGGTCTAATCCCCATGGAGTGACAAAGACCTAGCAATATTACACATGTATGTACCTATTGAATGGCCCAGCCATGGCATAGGACAGCAGTTCAGGAGAGAGGAGGAAGTCCAGCCCCAATCTCCCCTAGCCCAGCAGCCCAACCAGGGAGAAGCCTGCCTGTAACTAATCTGCTGAGTCCATAGGTGCTTGGGAGATCCTGGGGGACCAGGCCTAACATCTCATTCTTGGTGTTGGGACTTTCCTCATAAGAACGTAGAATCGCCTGCAGTTTGGGGTCAAAGTGTTTTGTGGAAGTGGAAGTCTTACCATCTGTTCAGTCCTGTTCAGAAGGCAGCAAACTCTAGGATCTCGGGAAAACACAGTACATGATATAATCATCTTATTCTCTCCGTTCTCGTTTTAATTTTCAGTCTGTATTGTCAATGGAAATTATGTATAGGTTCATTTAACAAGTTAGGCACACAGCCTTGTTATAGAAATAGTTTTAGAAAATTTTCCCTGGTTGTAAAAATAATATATGTCCATTGTAAAACCACCACAACAAAAATCCCCAAAAAAGACTTAGAAGTTTTGTGAATAAAGACAAAAATAGTTCAACCATTCAGAATAAGTAAAACACTGGTGTTTTCTCCCATTCTTTTTTTTATGTATAGGTATCTATGTAGCTATTTTTATAATTTTACATCTTGCTGGGTGTGGTGGCGCATGCTTGTAATCCCTGCACTTGGGAGAGGGAGACAGGAGGATCGCGCAGGTTCGAAGCCAGTCTCGCTGGCTTAAGAGACCCTGTTAATATAATATAATATAATATAATATAATATAATATAATAAAATTATTGGCCGGGCGTGGTGGCGCACGCTTGTAATCCCCGCGCTTGGGAGGCGGAGACAGGAGGATCGCGCAGGTTCGAAGCCAGCCACGCTGGCGTAAGAGACCCTGTTTCAAAAATATAAAATAGGTCTGGGAGTGTAGCCCGGAGGTAGAAGGGCTTCCAGGAACCCCAGTACCACCAAAAAAAATAATAATAAAAATAAAATAAAATTATTATATTATATTATATTATTATTATTATTTTGGTACTGGGTATTATTATTAATAATAATTATTAATAATAACCAGTACAAAATATTAATAAAATAATAATAATAATAATTTTACATCTTGCCTTTGTCATGAGAGATTTGATTTAATGCATCTATTTTTGTTTCTAATGTTAAAGAGCGTCATTTAATTAGAATTATTAAGCAATAGGGCAGACGCCATGTTAGGCTTTGTGCAAACAAGTGTGTGTGAGAATTTGTGTGCACATGATTGTATTTTCCAGTTATTCCTAAAAGAAGCAATAGATATTGTCTCTGCCCTCTCAAACTTTTCAACCTACTGGGAGAAATAATGCGTGTACGTAATTAACTTCAAAGAGGTGGCAATGTAAAATAAATCATGGATTCCTCAGAGATGATAACTTGGAGATGGGACAAATCTACAGATACATATTTTCCTGTTCTAGCAGCTGACTCTGAAGACCCAAACAATAATCTCAACCCTTCTTCCAGCCTGAGGATGAATAATTTCTGCTCTTCAAATGGGGAAGTCACTGAAAGGTTTAGTGAGCACCTGACCAAGGGATGCTGGGATCAAGGATACCAGTCTCAACTTCATCATTCCCACCTCAGGGAAGGTCTGCCACAGCCCTGTCTTGCCAGAGGCAGTTAGAGTCCTGGGGAGCTAGGCCAAGTGTCGCTGGAATGTTTTGGGGGTGAAGAATAAATGAGCTCTTCAAAGAGAGAAGAGATTTGCTCCTCTCTCCTTGCTGTACCATGGGAAAACACTAATTTAGAATAATTAGAGTTAAGCGTTAGAGAAGCCATAATGCAGCTAGCCATGCGCGTGAGTCAACGGGAGGCTGCCCCTGCTGATAAGAGAGGAGACCCCGTCTCCAGTAACTCAGCGACTCGGCTGTGAATTCCCATATGAAGAGTTAGAGCTGAGGGCTGGGAGGCTGGAGGTGAACTCAGGATGGATGATGATGCCCTCTTCACAGGCAAAGAATTGTCCTGAAGCAGGTGAGAACACTTATTGCTGGGGCTTTGCAACATTAGCCAGGGGTTTGATTCAGGGTCCTTACTGTGGAACCAAAGATCTTCCATTAGACACCAGTGGGAGAGAGTCTCTTTGAGGCCCCATTCAGGACCCCATAGAACCTAATAACACACTTGTCTTAAGATTCAACATCACACCAGAAAACAGCCAGGGACAGATATAGTCTTCAAGGCCATGGCCTCCAGTGCCCACCTCCTCCAGACATGTCCCACCCAGGGGCCTTCTACCTCCAAAACACACCCTCAGACCTGTTTTGTTTTGTTTTGTTTTGTTTTGTTTTGTTTTGTTTTGCAGTACTGGAGATGGAACCCCAGGGGCATTCTACCTCTGAGCTATACCCCCTTTATTCTTTTATTTTTTGGTGGTACTGGGGGTGGAACCCAGGGGCTTTTCTACCTTCAGGCTATATATTCTCAGACCTGTTTTTTACTTTATTTGGAAACAGGGTCTCACTAAGTTGCTGAGAGCCTCACTAAGTAGCTGAGGCTGGCTTCGAACGTATGTGATCCTCCTGTCTCGGCCTCCAAAATGCTGGGATTACAAGTGTTTGCCACCATGCCCGGCTCCTGTTTATTTTTCATTTGAAAACAGTGTCTTCCTAAGTTGCTGAGAGTCTGACTATGTTGCCAGGGCTAGCTTTGAACCTGCAATCCTCCTGTCTCAGCCTCCCAAGTACAGAGACTATAAACGTCCACTACCACATGCCCGGCTTTACCTCTTTCCTTCTTTTTTTCTTTCTTTCTTTCTTTCTTTTGTTTTCTTTTGTCTACTTTTTTCTTCTTCTTCTTTTTTTTTTTTTTTTTTTTTTTGGTACTAGAGGTATAACCCAGGGGCATTCTACCTCTGAGCTACACCTTCAGCCCTACTTTTTATTCTTTATTTTAAAACAGGGTCTCAGCCGGGCATGGTGGCGCACACCTGTAATCCCAGTACTTGAGAGGCTGAGACCAGAGGATCACGCAGGTTCGAAGCCAGCCTCAGCTACTTAGTGAAGCTCTTAGCAACTTAGTGAGACCCTGTTTCCAAATACAATACAAAATAGGTCTGGGAGTATAGCCCAAAGGCAGAAAGCCTCTGGGTTCCATCCCCAGCACCACACATACACACAAAACAAACAAACAAACAAAAAAACAAACAAACAAACACCAGGGTCCCACTAAGTAGTAGTTGAGACTGTCCTCAAACCACAATCCTCCTGTCTTAGCCTCCCAAATGCTGGGATTAAAAGCGTGTACTACCACACCTGGCTCATACTTTTTTCTTTTTTTCTTTTTTTGGTGGTACTAGGGTTCCTGGAAACCCTTCTACCTCTGGGATATACTCCCAGACCTATTTTATACTTTTTATTTGGAAACAGTGTCTTTTAAAGCCAGCGCGGCTGGCTTCGAACCTGTGAGATCTTCCTGTTCTCCACCTCCCAAGTGCGGGGATTACAAGAGTGCACCACCATGCCCAGCTACTTTTTTCTTTTTTTTTAGGAAACATTTATTGAGGATGTCCTATATCACTTGTGAAATAGTGTGCTAAGGATTTTTGCACAGGTTGTTTCTTAGTCCTGATGAAACAGAGAGTTTAAATAGCTCCCCCATGATCATGGAGCTGAGTGGCAAGGTTATTAACTAGGACCCGAACCCTTGGAGTCGGCTGCAGACCCTCTTCCCTGACCATGGGGCCTTACTGCCTTCTGCCCTGGAAGCATAGCATTCGCTCTTGCCCAGCACTGACTCCTCCTCTGTACCCGCATCGCCGCTGACTGGAAGCTCTCGCCGAGTTTCTCTCCTATGGTCTTCTGTCATCCCTCAAGTTAACTGTCCTAGCACTTGTCACCTTCCAGTGCATGTGCATGTAATTATCTTATAGTCTATAAACAGTAGGAACTGATTTCTCAGCCTAAGAGGCTAGGAAGGGCAAGGTCAAGTCACTGGCAAGTGTTTGCCGAAGCCCTGTTCCTCACAAATGGCACTCGCTAGGCAGAAGGACAGAAAGAACCCGAGTGCGTCCCTTCTGCCCTTTCTCAAGGCACTAGTCCTCTCATAAAAAATCTATTCATGATAGAGACTATGTTGAATATATATATATTGGGGCTGTGCTAAGTAAAGTCTAGGATGTTAAATTGTCATTTATTTGACAGAATCTAGAGCCTTCACATTATGAATTATCTGGCTGGAGTAATCTGTCAGTAGCTGTATTATTAGCAGAACATGAGGGATGGCTTGTCAGAGAAGACTTCCTGAAAGAGGAGGCATCGGATGTGATTTCTGAAGCATGTGTAGGAGTGAACTGGCAGGGATGAGCAAAGTCACAGCAGGAGTATTTTAATTCCTTCAACTAAAGGAGGAAGAAAGCAGTAAAATTTCAGAGTCAGGGTTCTGCAGTTGGAAAATTCTTAGGGCCTGGTGTCAATATGTTTCGAGTGTTCAGCTGGGACCATGCTACTAGACAAGACTAGACAAGGATTCTTGGCAAGACAGGTCCAATTAGGATAACTTTTGGAGTGGTCAGCATAGCCTAGGTTTGGAGGCCATCTTGATTCCATAAAACCAACCCCTGTTACCCTTGCCAAAATGGAAACATCTCTCATTTTATAGTGAATGTTTTTTGAAAAAAGAGGAGTTATAGCAACTTTCTGATACTTAATCCATTCTGTAATATAAGGGAAAATCTACTTAGGGTTGGTGGTGAATTCTGTGTGTGTGTGTGTGTGTGTGTGTGTGTTGTTGGGGAATGAATCCAGGCATGCTCTACGACTGAGCTGCTTTTTTTTAATTGTTTTTTTAAATTTTACCCTCAGCCCTTTTCACTTTTTATTTTTAAATAGCATCTTGCTAAGTTACTATGCACTGGCCTGTGATACTGTGATCAAACCTGTGGTACCCCTGTCTTAGGTATTTTGACAGGTGTATTGAGATTACAGATGTGCGCCACCAAGTATGGAGATTACAGTGCACCACTCTGCCTAGCTGGAATCTTGCTTTTAATGTTAAGATTCTTCCACAAGGACATAAGCCATTTGTGTAAATGTTTATTTTTAAATCAAATAAAAACTAAGTTTTGACTGTTTAAAAATAGCCCACTTAATTTTAAATAACATCAAGTAAAATTAATTTCTCCTCCCAAGTTCTTGTCTGTTGAGTGAGTTCCTTTATAACCGATGAACACAAAGAAATTCACTGAAGCAGAGCTAGAAAAGAATTTCATAATTATATAGATCATAAAATATAATTTGTCACTCCCGAGAGACTTCTCAATGAGCCTATCTACATCTAGAAATCAAAGGTCAGAAAGATTTATTAAGTGTATTCTTAAGTATTTTTTAATTATAGAAAAAGAAATCTGGTTGGAATCCTTCTCTCTCAGAGTGTCTCAAGGGCACGGAGTATAAGAAAACCCTGTACTATCCTGTGTGTTAAAGTGTCTTAGGAATTTTAACTTCTAATTTTATATCTAAAAGAAGCAAGTGGAGTGTTATGGTTTGTATACAGAAGTGCCCTGGAAAGTCTTCGCTCGACACAAGTTTATTTCTTAGTCTGCACACCATTTATCGTTGAGTTTGCGTGTACTACCATGTAAGTTGGAGTCTCTTCTCTCCATCTTTTCTCCATAAAATCTTGTAATCTTTCTTTTGGAGGGGAAGGTGCTGGGGATTGAACCTAGGGCTTCGTGCACTCTGCCAAAAAGCTGCACGCCCAGTCTTTTCCATTTATTTAATTATTTATTTATTTATTTATTTATTTATTATTTTGGGTGGTACTAGGGGTGGAACCCAGAGGCTTTCTACCTCCTCCGGGCTATTCTCCCAGACCTATTTGATATTTTATTTGGAAACAGGGTCTCACTAAGTTGCTGAGAGCCTCACTCAGTAGCTGAGGCTGGCTTCGAACCTGTGCGATCCTCCTGTCTCAGCCTCCCAAGCGCGGGGATTACAAGCGTGCGCCACCACGTCTGGCTCAGTCTTTTCCTTTTAGATGGATGATACTATCACAGCTTTCTCAGGAAACCTTCCCAAATGAATCCTATGTGCTGTGATATTTTTTTATCCTTCCCCGTTACACTAATGGCATCAATTTGACATTGCTTCACATGTCTAAAATGTTTTATGTGTACCTTCTGCTGGCAACAGCTGGACAGTGGTTTATTTCCTGATGTCAAGAGCCGGAGCTTATCCATCCTTTGTCCCTGACTCTTTGTGCCATTATAATGCCCCCCATTCAGACCCTGGATGAATCAGACTGACTGGAAAAGAGCAGACCTGGTGCAATTGGGAGAGGAGGGTCAGTTTACACACCTACTGAGTGGTAGGTAGGTAGCCTTGAGGGGTCCACACTGTTGCCTTAAGCAGAATTTTTAAATGAATCCAGTTAGTAAAATCAGAGTCTTGATGGACTCATCCATGAGCCCTCACAACAACAGATGCTTTTTTTTTATATAGTTATTATGCATTAGGTAATATGAGGCAAATTTGAGGTTAAACTTGTGTTTTCTTGTAGAAATAGGATATGGATCCTTGACTTGTTGTGCATTTCTTATTTTCATACACCACTTCCTAAGGCCCCGGATGTTGTGGCTTGGGGAGCCTAGTCAAGTGTATGCCACCACGGGTCAGAACGTGGCTTGCTCCCTTCCTTCCTTTATTTCTTCCTTGTGCTGGGTGTAGGTTCTATGGGATCTGGCTGTGAGGCCTGGCCAGAGGAGGTGGAAAGCAAAGAACTTCTCCCGCAGGCCCATACACTTACTTGTCCTGGCCTGCTGATAAACCACCAATCAGAGAAATGCACAACTGTCTCACCCTCCTTCCCTCCTAAGACGCCATAAAGACCCTAGTCTAAAAGTAAGGGGGCTCCTGACACTCATGGACTCTCTCCCGGTCAGTCCTCCTGCCAAGCTTCACTTCGATTAAAGAGCCTGTTTTGGTCTATAGAGCTGGGTTTTTCCTTTATCCCTATATTTTTCTAACATTTAGTGCTGAAGACCTGGGAGGGTAATTGGTGGCCAGGTCTCTTACCTGAAGAGATTCTTTTTCCTTTATTTCTCTCACAGACCAGAAGGCCATTTTACCGGTTCCAGGTCCAGTTGCCCAACACCTGCCAGATTCACTGTTGATAAGTTTTGCCTCCATCCTCCTCTTGTAGGTACCCAAGAGGCTCTGGGATTCTCATACCACCCTGTCTATCAGGACGCCCAACCAGGTTTCCACACCACCTCCTGGCCCTAGGAGACCCAGCTGGATTCCCTTACTGCCCCTGACCCTGGGATCCCCTTTTCCTTGGGTTCTGCACCTGGGACTCCCAGTTCCACACTGCCCTTGGGCTTTGGGACCCTTCCCTCTGCCAAAACAGAAGTTTGGGGATGTTCAGCTCTCTGTTTCTGGCTCTTATTCACTTAGCCGCTGGCCTGTCTGCCCTTATCCTCCGGTACCTGGCTTTTCAACCTGTGGGTTTCCAAATTTCAAAGACAATACGTAGATAAATACATTGTCTGGAACTGGCCAAATGACAAGAGGCTCTATTTTCAAGCTTTCTCTCCTCTCACACTTATGATAAAGAAGGCAGAGAGAGGCACATCGGTGCCCAGGCGCGCAGCTCCAGCCCTGCCCTGGGCTGGGGGCACCACCGCTGCTGCCAGCCTCTCCAGTTTCAACCATACCCTGGCGCACCACCTTCTGGAGACTCCCTGCCCCGTCCTTCAACAAAACAAAGGGGCCCTTTTTGGGGCCCCTCTGTCCTGCTGCTTCCAAAATAACACAACAAAACAAATATTTGCACCTACACTTTCAGGTGCTTCTGTCTGTAGTCCAAACACTGAAAAACCGTTCCTCAGACAAGTGTTCCTCCCCCAAGGTAATTATTTCCATCATGGCAAGCAGACATTGGAATAAAGAGTGCCTTGATCTAAGGCCACCAGGAAACCCTTGTTCATTTTGTGGAGTTGGGGGCCACTGGAGGTGGGAATGCCCTGAGTGAGGACACCCTCCTCCAGAACATTCTGCACACACACCCCACCTCGGTCAGGCGGTATTGGATCCCCAGAGCCAGGAGCCCCGGAGCCCCAGCAGCCCAGGGAGCAAGCAGCAGCATCTTTTCTTTCTGACCGCCCAGGTGCACTGCCTGCTGGGGGTCTCTAAGGGGCTCTGCACCCTGCAGCACCACACCAGCCCCCTGGCTCCAAGCTTCCCTCCTCCACCCCTGTGTGCCCCTGTGCGCTCCACGTGTGCACCCCCTGCACTGTTTCCTAGCCTTCCCTTGCTCATCCAGGCCCTGCCTCCTGGGGGTCCAGCCACCAAGCCATGCACAGTTCCTGCCACCCCGAACCTCTTGGCTGCCA
The DNA here is from genome assembly GCF_963383645.1 of Muscardinus avellanarius. NCBI lineage: Eukaryota > Metazoa > Chordata > Mammalia > Rodentia > Gliridae > Muscardinus > Muscardinus avellanarius. The sequence continues at coordinate 116,108,054 of NC_137790.1, forward strand.
GCCCAAGGCTGATCAAAGAGCCCAGCCCTCTCTGCCTACTGCTCTGGAGAAGGCAGGAGCTCCCAGAGCGTCAGCTGACGTTCTCTGCAGGCTGAAGGTGTGTCTTAGTGGCTCTGCTTCACCCTGTCCTGCTTGCTAACTTCCCCTGCTCTGCCAGTCCCCAGTGGTTCTAATGAACCGCCAGCTGCACAGCACCCTCCTGCAACCACAGTGCTAGGGCCGCCCTTTACTAGGTCCTGCGCCTCTAGCCTGCCCCAGCCTCATCCTCCTCCACCTCCTTCACTTTGCAGGCCTGGGCAACAACCATGGCCTCCAGGAAGCATAACCTACCCCCAACTCACACCATTCTGTTGGACTTAGGGCCCACTCTTCCCAAAAATATTCCCATAGCCCATCAATGCTGCCCTGGCTTGGGGCCGCCCACCCACCCAGCAGGGGTCTCCAGCCCAAGGCACTGCCCCTGTGCCAAAGTCAGCTGGAAGAGCTCTAGCCTGCCCTAGAGGGCAAATTGCCATCTCTGGAGCTAACTGGATAAGAAGGCCCTCATTCACCCTTTACTGACCGCTGCTAAATAAAGTGTGGTTTCTAAAAATAAAGTGAGGGATGCATACCTCAGACTTTATAAATTTTATAATTCCATTTTCTAATGTGACTTCTCTTACACTCTAAAAAGTAAAGTCTAGGATTCCAAACTTATTTAAACCCCTATCTTTGTGGGATTTTTCTCTCCTGTCTTTACCTGGGCTATTCAAGGGTTAGTTCTCGGATTGGTATCCAGGGAAAGAGGAGTTAAACAGTGGTAGTGACTGGGATGTTTGTCTGACATTTAATTATTAAATGGGGAGAGAAAGTGGCCACCTAAACAGATTTGGTTCAGTGTCACCCACGGCAGATTGACTGGGCATTGCCAATTATATAAGTTTTCCTCATGCCTGAGTCTACGATCTGGCTTCACCCTGGGCAACACACACACACACACACACACACACACACACACACACACACACACAGCCTGTATTCCTCTACCTGTTGACGTTTCTTGTTGTGTTATATGTGTAGTATATCTGTTTACATGATACCACAAATGGTATATTAAACGAGCCCTGATACAATTTAAAGGAAACAAAATCAAATGTCTCTGAGTTCACGTGACTTAAGTAAATCTAACAACTAAAGAAATTTAAGATTTATTTATGAGATTAAAGAAAAATGTCCTTAAAATTATTAACGCATGCCTATTTCCCTAAGCAAACAAGATTATTTGTTTCTGTAGGAGGTTTCCAAATATAATGTTCATTGTGTTTAAAGGTTGTTTTTTGGTAAAAGAAAAATGTTTTAGACACTAATGATGCTTACATGCTGTCTTAATTTTTAGGGGTAATTAATAATTTAATTATTAAATGGGTATGCACAAAATGTAATTAATGCTTTAAAATACTCTTGGCTTCAAGAAAAGTGAATCAATGTGACCTTTCCAACCACACTGACTAATAAATACCTGCCATACCGCCAGAGCCCGAAAAGACAAAAGGAAACCCAACAAATAAAGAGATATTGTAGGCATGAGGAGATATTATAATAAATAAAGTTAAAAGGAAGAGAGAGAAAAATGTTTTTAGGTGGAAAAAAGTTTGTGAGCCAAAATGTTTTGTTTTAAATGACAGAGTTTTCCCACAGGAAAAAGAAATACAAGAACAAAATATCAGAAGGTTAAGCAAGTCTCAGAGGGTTTGAGTAAATTACAAATGATTGGTAAAGAATAAGATAAAAATAATAAGGTTAAAAAAGCAGGTATAAATGTGTAATATGGTCAAAAATTACTAAAGAGGTTTTCTTCTAAAAATCATATTAAATGTGTTTTAAACAATTTGGTTTTCTTAAGGTACTGATCTGCCTTTGGTAAAGTTTTACAAAACCTGTATCTTCTGGTGTATAGTAACAAAAACATTTTTGATATTTGTGTTCCCAAAATGTACAGGCCTGCTTACATGATGACCATCTTACTTATGCAAAGATATAAATGGAATTTGGGTTATTCTTGATCATTGTTTTATGTTTTTTCTAGAAAACTACTATGTAACTGTTGTTTGTTAGCATTTAGCAGAATTGCAACACCCAAACAGTGTTCTGGGATAATAGCCACCACCTATAAGATAGCCTGAAAGGATTGGTGAGACTGACCTTCTGGGTATCCAACAACTGAGACAGAGAATGATCTGGAAATAGGAGTAAGAAAAATAGGCCAAATTTGGCCCTAATCCTCCAAGGTCAAATAAAATTTGGGGATAATGAGACTTCTCTCAACCCCCTCCCCCCACTACTCTGGTGAGTCATGTGACTTCCCAAAACAGTGGTATAATGAAGGCCCTAGAGGCTGGGAGCCTCAACCACATACTCTGCAAAAGGAGGGTCATCAGAGGGGAAAATGTCCTTTATGCTTCAAGGGAAGCAAGACCAAGACCCATCCTGGCAGATGGCACAACTGGTAGAGATAAAGCCTCACCAAGTCCCCAAGCACAACCCTGAGGAGACTTGACTGATCTTAATAGCAAAACGTGTTAGGAAAACATGTTTTCCCCAGCATACTGGCTTGGTCTTAAATTTTCAGAAAAATAGTATAACCAGAGGCAAATGTGCTATTTCAGGGGTGACAAAAAAGGATCTGCACTAAAGCCATTTATATAGTTCTTCTACCTTTAAACGCACACACACGAAAAAAAAGATATGATACCAATACCCAAAATTTTCCTTGATTTAAGTCCTTATAAGAGTCTGTAAAGTTAAGCTAGCTGTTTTGAAGTTTTACAGGTCCAGGACAATCAGACTGCTACCAAAAAAGTAGAAATTCCTTTCTGTAAACTCCTGGAGAATTCAAGTCTTGTTCAAAACCTTACAAACAAGAACTCTGTTTAAATTAAGTTAAAAAAAATAATATGCTGGTTTTTTTTTTTCAAGCTTTGTGCCACCAAAACCTTACAATGCTATATGAAATGACTCATGGCCTATTGCAAATGGGTCGGCTGCCTGGCCTCCAATTTAAAATGCTAACAGATGGATGCCACAGGGTAACGGGTTATGGAAAAAACATGTGGTGAGATATCTGATTATTGTATAATGTACTAACGTATCAGGTTTTCATGTAGCTGCTCACCGAACCATGATAAGCAACTTTGAGCCAAGATAACTGATCTCCTTCAGCCCTGCAGCTCCAGATGGTTATAAAAACAAAACAGCATGTAAAGAATTCCTTCTTCCATGCGCCTCTAGATTGTCTACCCCTGAGAGCCTAAACTGCGATGTTCTTTTCTTTTCTTTCTTTCTTTCTTTTCTTCTTTTTTTTTTTTTGGTGGTACTGGAGTTCCTGGAAGCCCTTCTACCTCCAGGCTACACTCCCAGACCTATATTATATCTTTTATTTGGAAACAGTGTCTCTTAAGACAGCAGGGCTGACTTCGAACCTGTGTGATCCTCCTGTCTCCGCCTCCCAAACATGGGGATTACAAGCGTGCACCTCCATGCCCGGCCAACTGCGATGTTCTAACAGCGCCCCCTACCAGCTCAAATAAGTTAAAGCAGTCATCGCCCCATTTTTCTAACAGCAGTTGGGGTCACTTCAACAGAACAGGAGGACCTGGGACCGGGAGGGAAAAGCCACCTGCACCAACCTAATTGCACCTGCTCCCCTCAATAGCCCCACCCACATTCGCTTCTTTTCACCCTGCTTGCTTTCTCTTCCCTTCAGATTCCACTGAACACAGCAGCAATTCCAACTCTCTTAGTCTTGGGTTAGATCCTTTTCTTTTTCTTTTTTTTAATTTTTATTGGTGCATTATATTCATACATCATAATGGGGTAAAACACTTGTGTGGATATACATGTACACATCACCCATTTAGCCCCTACCCAATTCCTACCCCATAGATCCTTTTATTTTTCTGAGCCAAAAAGCTTTCTATACCTCTTCCTGGAACCAAGCATATACTGACAGTCTAACCATCCCTACAGGGCAATTTAGTTGATTATTCCTAGGATCAAATTTCCTCTAAATAAAAATCCAGACTATCCCCACAATGATATATCAGAAAGCTCTAACACACTCCCCCATTTTTTTGTCCTCGGTATCCTTCTCATTACACTAGATCAGCTGATGCAAAATTGTTTTATGCCTTCCTGCTCGAATTACGCTGGACAGGGCTAGGGCTTCTATGCTGGAACCAGTCAGAGGACTCTGATAAACATAAAAAAGAGACCCCAGACATCACACCTCAGAACATATAAAAGATTAAAACTTCACTTCAAAAAAATTCCCTACTGAGGCATCAGATAAGTAATGGGTTTGTCCTTATTAATTCTTTTTTCCTATGTTGTGGGCCTAAAGGTTAAAATCTGTCTCCTTAACAGCATCTAGCTATGGTGGCGCCATGATAGCTGTGGGCGCTCCCTTGATACTCCACTACTGGACTACCTGTAACTTGCCTAAAGATCCTGTCATATGGACAGAGGAGTCTACCACGGTGGACCAAAGAGCTGGGTTTAAAAACCTAACACATCAAAGTAGAGAAAACAACCAAACTTTTTCTATCATCTTACCACAGGCTACTCTAAGAGACATTGGAATGTATTAGTGCATAAAATGCCAGTGGGGGGAAAGAAACCATTGAGTCTACCTGACCAGGAGGAGCTTCTTGGTCTGGTGCTCTTTCCCTATTCAAAAACATTAACTCCTATATTTGTCCAAATTATCCCAAACCCTACTTCAGCTCTCTGTCGGACAAACAGGTTCTGACCTAACATCTAGTTGATCTTGGCCTAACAGAATATGAAATACAAAAGCAGACAAATCTTAGTATAATGACACTCCTGGGATTTAATGGCCATACTCATAACACTTGGAGCAGGGCACAGGGTTCAGGAAAACCCATCCCAATCTCAATGACCGTTCCAGGAGACTGTCTGCATACAGGACCAGCACCATGTAGCCTTAAATGTAATCATACTGTAAATAGTCCAATCTCAACAATAGAGAAGAGCCTACCCTCAGGTCGGTCCGTTTTTTTTTTTTTTTAAATTTCTCTTGTTCCACCATTCTTAAAGGATTTTAGGGTTGGTGTTAGTTGGAAAACTCAGAATAATTTTATTTTCTCCATCATTATGAACTCATTCACCAGTCACATACTCTCTCCCCTCTAACTGTAATCACAACCTATGTTTCTGGTCTCCAGATCTTGTTGCAGGACTGTTTATTGGCCATCTCTGGATTAACAGTAGGTGCTTATATTTGAGTGAGTCAGCTGGCCTGTCTATCACCAAAACTGATAACAACACAGCCTCACCTGAAGAACTGAGGTATGTCAGACAACTCTCAAAAATAGGACAACGATTGATTACCTGCTCTTGTTCCATCATTTGAGATGTTAGAAATTTCCTGGGATGTATTGTTTCAATATTACCAATAACTCAAAAGGATTACCAGTTTCATATCTGACATGCAAAACCAACTAGACAATATTCACCAATCAAAGGGAGTCTTAGGGTATGGTTTCTCCTGGGTAGCATGGCTCCTGCCCTAACGTCTTTGCTCATTTTCCTCCTCATCCTACTCTTTGGGCTGTGCACAGTCAACCTGATTATGTCACAAATTCAAAAAATCACTTACTGCTCTGTTAGTGAGGTTCTTCTCTTGCAGACCAAAGACCAATACATCTTCCTCCCCAAAAGCACAGAACCTCTAAAGATCCTCACAGTCAGTGCCTGCAACACAGCTTCCAGGCCTCAGTCTACCTTTGTCCTATTGCCATGCAGGAAGAATCCAGAGAGAATCGGCTGCCATTCCCAAATATAAATATTATGAGACCTCTAGAGTGTGGGTACTGTGAGGTCTGACTGTGAGGCCTGGCCAGAGCAGGTGGAGAACAAAGGACTTCTAGAAAGGTAGGGCAATCCCTCTAAGCATCCTCTGCCCCCAGCCCTATAAATTTGCCTGTCCTGGCCTGCTGTAAAACCACCAATCAGAGAAATACATGACTACCTTCTCCCCCTCCTAATGCTCCATTATAAAGGCCCTAGTCTATAAGGAAGAGGGTTGCTGATTCTCATGGACTCTGTCTCCTGGTCAGTCTCCCTCCCAGGCTCCACTCTAATAAAGAGCCTGTTCTGGTCTGTAGAGCTGTGTTTTTCTTTTATCCCTGTATTTCCTAACACTGGGATTGAACCCAGGGCCTCATGCATGCTGGGAAAACTTTCTACCTCTGAGCTACATTCCCAGCCCATGGTTTTCTTAAAATTAGTAAATCTTGCCACTAACCCTTACTGTGCCTACTAATCTGATCACTTCTGTCATTCTGTGAGGATTTCACACATCTCCCTCTAGCAGATGCCTTCCTAATCAGCTTCAGTTCCCAGAACCGCATTGGTGATCAGCTACATGTGGGCCACAACCAGTCTCCAGCAGGTATCAAGAACAGTGCCCAGTGTCACACCTGTGCCTCCGGCCTCCTGCCCTCTGTGTGGGCTTCCCTGCTAATGCTGAGCACAGGAAGCTCTGAGTCCCACACAACCAGAAGCACAGGGTGAGCTACACCAGGCAGGAGGATCTTCACACCCTGGGGCAGATTTTAAGCACCTCATTACAGGGGTGCTGTTTCCGACAACATTCTCATCACTGTGACCTAATAATTTCCTGACCGTATACAACTTAGGGGAAGACAGATTTACTTGCTGACAGTTCTGGAGATTTCAGGGATTTAGTTTCTATGAGGCTGGGTTCATCGATGGAGCTGGGCAGGAGGCAGAGAGGAATGAGCAGAGGGGCTTTCACATTGTGGAGTCCAGAAGCAAGAGAGAGGGAGGGAGAGGAGGAGCGACCATCTGTAACCCCCAAGGCCACACCCCTGAGGCTCGGGTCCTCTAGCCCCACCCCACCTGTCTAGGCTGCCACCCCATAAATCCATGTGTCCACTGATGAAATTGCAACCTTCATGCCTTAATTTTATATATCAACTCTGAACATGAATTAATATATGAGCTCCTCAGGAACATTCCATATCTAACCCTAACAGGTGCTTGAGGCCCAGCAGTCTCCTGCCCTTCATGGTCGCACCCCTTTCTTGTTCCCGTGTTCCTCACTCCTGCTTCATGGAGTTTCACTCCTCTCATGAAGCAAGACCTTGCAGGTGGTCCTCCAGTTTTGGTAGCTTGGCACGAGCGTTTCTGCTTTTATGATGACGTGGCAGCAGTGTACCTTCCATGGGCTGTGTTGCCGAGCTGTGACATTCTGCAGGTCAGGCGTACGCGATGCATTTGTGCCTTGCAGTCTCTTCAACCGACGATACACTTACGGGGAAAGATTTGAGGGGCATCGGTGTTAGCCCTCACCCCTCAGCCTCTACTTCCTGGAGAATAGCCTGTTTCCTCAAATCCCATTTTTATTCTGCGGGCAGCAGAAATCCATTCTCTTTTATGTTACCTCTGTGAGAAAGGCGGTGGACAATAGCCATTCGTGTGAGTACTTTTTCTTTCTTTCCCGAAGGAGGATATTTTAACTTCTGCAAGGAAGCAGAGGCACAGAAGGCTTCCAGGAAGCCATCCAGCCACACATTTCAATTTAGATTGCATTCATCCCTTGTTAGAATGAAGGGAGAGTTATTAATGCCAGAGCTTGAGTGAGTGCCTCCCTTGCCCCTGTCTGTGACGGGGGAGCTGGTCACTGCTACGGAGCAGCCAGTGAGGTGGAGCCACAGGCGACAGCACTTCTCAGGGCTCTCGGGAGGGGGAGACAAATGCTTTTGGAGTCAAGTTAATGACAGAAATGTCCTTCCCCCTTTCATCCTCTCAAAAACACCTTGCAGAGACACAACAAAGAAAATGAGCCTAAGAATTACCTTCCTGTAGTGCCTCCACTTTATACTCAGAGAGGAGCCCAGAGTGATGGGCGCCTTTCTAATCCCAGAATTTGGGAGGCTGAGATAGGAGGATCATAGATTCAAGGCCAGCCTCAGCAACTTAGCATCTCAAAATAAAAAATAAAATGTTTCAAAAAATACACAGAGTTGGAGGTGGAATACTCCTGGGTTTAGTCCCTAATATTAAGAAAAAAAAAAAAAGATTAAAAAGAGCCGGGAGTGCTGGCGCACGCTTGTAATCTCAGCATTTGGGAGGCTGAGATGGGAGGATCACGGTTTGTGGACAGCCTCAGCTATGACTTAGTGAGGCCCTTTGCAACTCAGTAAGACCCTGTTTCAAAAAAAAAAAAAAAAAAGGCCAGGCGTGGTGGCGCACACTTGTAATCCCCGCGCTTGGGAGGCAGAGACAGGAGGATCGCACTGGTTTGAAGCCAGCCTTGCTGGCTTAAAAGACCCTGTTTCATATATATATATATATATATATATATATATATATATATATATATATATTAGGTCTTGGAGTGTAGCCCAGAGGTAGAAGGGTTTCCAGGAACCCCAGTACCACCCCCCCCAAAAAAATAGGGCAGGGGGTGTGTGGCAAAAAATAAAGATTAAAAAGTACTCAGAAGAAGTCTTATCTGTTACCTGTTCATCGATCCTGGTTTTGCTTTCTACTCTTTTTAATTGTAAAAACACAATATAAAAGAAATTTAAGAAAAAGATTTTTTTAAAGGCACCTATCCCTTGAAGTACCTCCTTTCCAACCAACTCCCCATTTCTGTTCATCTGTACCTCTTCCCTCCCCTCCTCCTTCCCCCCACTCTCTCCTTCCTTCCTTCTTTTTTTTTTTTTTGGTGGTACTGGGGTTCCTGGAAGCCCTTCTACCTCCGGGCTACACTCCCAGACCTATTTTATATTTTTGAAACAGGGTCTCTTACGCCAGTGTGGCTGGCTTCGAACCTGCGCGATCCTCCTGTCTCCGCCTCCCAAGCGCGGGGATTACAAGCGTGCGCCACCACGCCCGGCGTCCTTCCTTCTTTTCTATGTAACTGATGAGAGTATGAAGCCTTGGAGAAGCCAAGTCCGGTAGGAAGGCTGCACCAGTCTGTTCTTAGACCCTCAAACTCGGGCTTGATTTGCTGCCTGAAGCCGAGCAGCGCTGCCATGGGGGATCCTCTTGTTATTTGCTAAGCATTTCAGCCAGTGGCTGTGATCGGTGTCTGGTGGCATCAGTTTCCTTCAGGGATCTCGGCTATAAATTATGATGCATATTTGTTTTCATATCAAATTGACAGTTTCGATTCACAGGACTCTCTAGGGATTATTATTATTTTTTCGGTAATGAAGAGATACTAAGTTATCCTCTAGCAAACCCCTGCTGCCTTTCGGTGGCTGCGTTGAAGATGATGGTCGTCGCTGAGTCTCTGTTCCTGGCAGCTCTGCGGGGCCTCCAGCCAGGGACACGACCCCCTTCTGGCCTCTCCTGCCATGATCGTGTTCCCCTTGACTTCTGGGGATTTAGCCCATGGTCTTGTCAATACACGTGGTAATGAGATGTAACTTAGTCAAAATAGAGGGCGCTTACAGGAACTGGGGATTTGTTTAACATCTTTCTATACACTGTGTCAGGTACTGTGTTAAGTGATGAAATTTATTAATGAATAAGAGTGTCTTCATGGGGCTTGTATCTTGGAAGGGGCAGAGAATGAGTGAATGAATGAATGAATGAGGTGCAAAGGAGAACAATGGCTTGCTAGGGCAGCATTCAGGTTTTGTTTGAGAAAACAAAACAGCCCTGGAATTGCCGGGCGTGGTGGCGCGCACTTGTAATCCCAGTACTTGGGAGACAAGAGTATCACTGCTCGCGGACAGCCTCAGCTGCGTAGTGAGGCCCTTTGAAATTTGCGAGACCCTCTTTCAAAATAAAGAATAAGAAATAGGGCTGGGGGTATAGCTTGAGGTAAAATGCCTCTGGATTCCATCCCCATTACTGAAAAAACAAACAAAACAAAACAAAACAACAACAACAAAAACAATAGCCCTGGAGTTTTCCAGAAAGGGTCCAAAACTGTTCATCTGTGGAGACTCTAGAAGGTGCTGTTTGGGGTCAGAGGGTTGGCAGATCAGTGCTGTCTTTAAGGCTGGTCACCCCTCAGACTGCGCCATTTGGAAACATCGCCAGATGCCCTGGCTTAAGGGCCCATGGGAAAGGCGGGCCGGCCTCTGCCCAGCCCTCCCATCTTCTCTGCCCAGCTTTACCCCTGAGCTGTGTCCCTTTCTACCACAGCACGCCCAGATGGCAGCAGAGGGAAGGGTGAGGGGGAGCCCAGTGTATAAAACTGGATGCCCAGCTCCAACCCTGGCTTTGTGATTTACTAGGTAGTATAAGACCCTGGGAAACTGGTTGCTCCCCTGAGTGTTTACTTACCTAGAAAGCAGCAACCACATCTGCCTTCAGGGGCTCTGTGAAGCCCACAATAGCTGGTGCAAACCTAACACACCATTTAAGTGCCATCTAGTTCACATTATTTTTATTATGAGCTACAAGAAAATACAGTGGTCGGGGTGAGTCAGTTTGGAAATCTGCCATGAGTTTTTTTTTTTTTTTTTTTTTTTTTTAGGATTCATCCTCTCTCTGGCTATGTAAATAGTATTTCTGTTACACAGAGGCTGCTTCAAGTGGAGATTTAAGTCAGGCATGGAAGAAGCATGTGGACACGGATGGTAGGATGAGACTTCTGGGTAAGTGTTGACCTCTGTCATAGCAGAGGGCTCTTGGGATTTGACCTAATACTGAGATTGCTAAGGTAGCTTTCCTTCCTGGCTGCTGGGCTGAAGGGGTGAGAGGCTTCAGGGGTGTCGTGGGCTCGAGGGTGAGGAGGGATGAGCAGGAAGTGTTCAGGTGCAGGGGCACTGAGGGAAAGACTTAGTCAGTTTGAGCACTGGCCCTGAACCTCCCTCTCCCTGCGTATTAAATTCCATTTCCCAGCATTTGGTAGAAAGGCCACTCCCTGCAGTTCTAAACTGCACGCACAACACATAACTCCTTGCAATTTAATGGCAAACTTAATTTCTGGTGATTATGTGCCTGGTGACACCATTCTATCACTTCAGAGGCAGCCATTTTTGATTCATAGCCAGTATATTTATTGAAGCTCTGACGACACCAAATGTGTGGTAAGGCATTTGCATGTGTGAAATGATCACTTCTGGAATTTGGCAATTACAAAATCTTTACAGCTGGAGAGGTGGGAGCAGGGAGGTGGAGATAGCCATCAGCAAATTAAGAATCCCCCCCAAAATCAATGTTAGAATACATTATACTCTCAGTCCTGTGTCTTTAAAGTGCATGAATCACTGAGTCTGGTGGCCCATGCCTGTAATCTCAGTATTTGGGAAGTTCAGACAGGAGATCATAGGTTCAAGGCCAGCCTCAGCAACTTAATGAGACACTCAGTAACTTAGTGAGACCCTGTTTTGAAAAAAAAATGTAAAAGGAGTTGAGGATATAACTTGGAGGTAGAATGCCCCTGGGTTTAATCTCCAGGATCAATAAATGAATGAATGAATAAAGTACATGGACATGTTGTGTTTTAAAACATGCCTATTTTTATTTTTTTGCTCTTATTTAAGTCAAATTAATTTCATCTAAATTTTAACTATTATGCTTCAGCTGAAATTTGAATCACTTTCTCTTTCATTGATGATTATTTTGCTATTGTTTGAAGGAGCCTTAGTACTTAAAATATTGCTATCTTTCTAATAGGTTTAGGGGCTATAGTTACTTAAAAATGAACAAATTAAAACAGAAAGTAAACATTTTTTCATACAAAATGACAAGTCAGACTTATTACAAAAAGGAGCTTTTCTGACTATACAAGTATCTGTTATGTTTTTCTACAAAACATGTGTAATTATGTATGTTTTTTGCTCTCATCTTCTCAGCCAGCCCTCTGGGCAGCATACCCGCTCACCAGGCTGTCTTGAGATGTTCTTTCATCTCTCTCTCTCTCTCTCTCTCTCTCTCTCTCTCTCTCTCTCTCTCTCCCTCTCTCTCTCTTTCTCTCTCTCTCTTTCTCTCTCTCTCTCTCTTATACCCACACCCATCACTATCACCTCTGCTTTATATTCCCTATTTTCTTCATCAAAAAAGCAACCATTTGATTAGATCACCAAACGCTACCTTACTATCAACCCCGAGGGACTGATTAGGTTTGTTTCTTAGTACCGAGGCAGTTTGTGAAAAGGAAGAGGCGAGAAAAAATGGAAAGGACTGGAGAGTTTTATGAGTTATTTATGTAGCAGCAGACTCCGTGGAAATAAAACTGTCAAAAGCCCTCTGAGTATATTTGGGGAGAAGAGCTGGGGAAAGAAACAAAACAACCAAAACAAAATAGCTCACATGTAGCCCATCTCTTAGAATGACTCTTTTTTTTCTAAAATAAATTTATAGGTGCATTATAATCTCACATCATAATGCAGCTCGTAGTGATATTGACATACATGCACACGGCGCTTGGAAGCTTCCCCAGCTCCCTCCTCGCTCCCTTTAGAATGACTCTTGTTTACACATACTGAAAGGGCATCGCTCTGAGGACCAAAGGGGCAGTCTGTCATACCTCAGCACTATCATGATAGATATTTGACTTTGGTCCACAGCTGCTCACTCAAAACTCCCTCCCCAAGGCAGGCCATAGAAACTAGAATTTCTTTTCCAAAAAGCAGATTGCAAGCCGGGCGTGGTGGCGCACGCTTGTAATCCCCGCGCTTGGGAGGCGGAGACAGGAGGATCGCGCAGGTTCGACGCCAGCCGCGCTGGCTTAAGAGACCCTGTTTCCAAATAAAAAAGTATAAAAAAAAAAAATAGGTCTGGGAGTGTAACCCGAGGCAGAAGGGTTTCCAGGAACACCAGTACCACCAAAAAACAAAACAAAACAAAACAAAAACAAAACAAAACAACAAAAACAAAAAGCAGATTGCAGAAGCCCTAACCTCTTTTCCCATCCCACATCTGCCTTTCAGCCTTGGAGCTGGCCACAAAGACATTCTGACCTGCCTTGTCTGAGAGCAGGTCCTAAGACCGTCCTCATTCTGAGACGTCCTCCCTCATAGCCAGGAGGCAGGAATGTTTCATTCAGAGAGAGAAAGAAGCCCTTGCTGGCTTTTCTCATCCGGGCTATGAGCAATCATGCCTGTGCAATGGAGTCTCTATAAAAGCCAAAAAAAAAAAAAAAGACAGGGTTTGGAGAACTTGCGGGCACTGTATGTGAGGAGGTTACTGCAGGAAGGCGCAGCTATGAGTGGGATGGGGAGGTCAGCATCTCTTCCCCAGCACTTTGCCCCACGCAGCTTTGCATCTCCATCCTGTGCAGGAGCCTTTATAATAAACCAGGACTGGAAGTAAGTGTTGGCCGGAGTTCTGTGGGCTGCTCAAGCAAATTAACCAAAACCAAGAAGGGGCTCTGGGCACCTTGACTTTTAGCCGGTTGGCCAGAAGCCTGGATTTGGAAAAATCTGGGGCTTGAGACTGGCATATAAAGTTAAAAGAAGGGCAGTCACAGGACTTAGCCCTCAACCTGTGGGATCTGACACTCCATAGAGAAAAAGGGTATCAGAACTAAAGAAGACTAGATAGGGGAGACCCAGCTGGTGTCTCCCACTGCAGAAGTGACTGCCTGCTGGCGGGGAGAAATCTTACTCATGGGGTAGCAGAAGTTTCTTGTGTTGATTGTGATGGGAAAAAAAATAGAGGAAAAAGAAGACACTAGACAAGTCCCCCCCCCCCCCGACACACACGTTATTTCCTTGAATCTATTAAATTCTCAGATGACTATTTCATCCTTTTCGCTCGCACTAACAGCCTTAACCTGAGCACGCAGGGTAGAGTGACCCAGGTCATTGTGAGGAGCAAAGTATTTCCCCTGGTGTACCATTTCTTTAAAAAAAAAAAAAAGGAAATTCTCATTCTATGGAAAAGACTCCAAAGTGGCTTTTAATTTTACATGCAGGTAGTTGGGGTAGCTACAGAGAACTTCATGCAGGAATTGCAATCCTGTGCACATAACAGCTCTCTCTCTCTCTCTCTCTCTCTCTCTCTCTCTCTCTCTCTCTCTCTCTCTCTCTCTCTCCCCTGCAATTCAGGCTTGGGAGGATGACCTACCTGATGTTGTTCTGAACTAGATTCTCAGCTTGGCGATGACTCGCGGGGCACGCTTCCCCTGATCCGGCCCACCTGCATCCTGAGGCTGTCCTCAGGCTATCCAGCCCAATGGGAACAGCTTGACTTATTTTCCACAGTGACCGTGGTGCTCACGTGGCCAGCTCATCTGCACACCTCTTTCCTCCCTGTGATTTTCAATTGCTTCATTAGGGAATCTGTCTTGCTTTTAAGTAGCAGCAGCCAAGCAGGCTGCTCACCTGCCGCTTTTGTTGCGCCCATCACGACTCCCTGCTTCCCTCTGCCTGGTCAGGTCTGATTTGTTCTTGAACAATGCTGGCATTTTTGGCTGCTGCTGAGTGGTGACCTGCATGCTTCCTGCCCGTAATGGCCAGCCATTCCCAGCCCTGAGGGCAGGAAGGGGAGCGCGCACGGTGACCTCACACGTCCTCTGGGAGAGGAAGGGGCCAGGTGAATTCCCTCTGTGGAGGCCCAACCTTGTGCAAAGCAAAAGTTAATCAGAGGTGAAGGGACTTGGTCAGGTGGCAGGGGCTTTGATTTCAGGCTGTGAAACAGCCCAAAGACCAGCTTCTTTTTAGAGAACCATTATGTGGGGTAGAGGAGATGATGGTAAAAATGTTCACCCTCCTTTCCACCCCAACCCCAGGATAGACACAGCTATACATCTCAACATAGGATGATCAGAGGAAGAGACCTTTTGTCTCCGCAATCTGTTGGAGCTGTATCGCTTAGTATGCTCTGCCTCCTTTCAAACGCAAAGCATCAATGTCTCTTATAAACAGCCTATTAAAAAAAGTTTTATTGAGAAACAGTTTACACTCCATTAAATTCAGCTGTTTAAAATGTACTATGGGCCCGGCGTGGTGGCGCACGCTTGTAATCCCCGCGCTTGGGAGGCGGAGACAGGAGGATCGCGCAGGTTCAAAGCCAGACTCGCTGGCTTAAGAGATGCTGTTTCCAAATAAAAATATAAAAATGGGTCTGGGAGTGTAGCCTGGAGGTAGAAGGGTTTCCAGGAACCCCAGTACCACCCTAAATATATAAATAAATAGATAAATAAATAAATAAATAAAATGTACTATGGCCGGACATAGAGGCACACGCTTATAATCCCAGCATTCAGGAAGCTGAGACTGGAGGATTGCAGTTCGTGGACAGCCTCAGCTACTTAGTGAGTCTCCCTCCACGCCCACAATTTAGTAAAATCCTGTTTCAGATTAAAGAATAAAAAAACAAATAGGACAGGGAGTGTAGCCGGGAGGTCAAATGCCCCTGGGTTCCATCCCCAGATCCACAAAAAATAAAATAAAATAAAATGTAGCATATAATACTTTCTCATATATTTATGAAATTGTGCAACCATCACCATAATCTAATTTTATCACATTTTTTCTTATCATTCCCCCAAAGACATACACTTTATGCTGCGACTGCGGCTTTCCAGCATCCCCTGCCTGCCCTCTCCTCCCTCCAGCCCCAAGAAATTACTAATCTACTTTCTGCCTCTATAGATTTGCCTATCCTCATAATTTTTTCTATCTGGGATCAAATAGTATGTGATCTTTCCCTTAGCGTACTTTTTTGAAGTTCATTAATATTCTACAACTGGGATGTAGTCATCCATGTATCCATGTAAAATTTATCCATGTAAAATCTATTTAATTTTATTGTTGAATAACATTCCATTGTATGAATATAAGACTCCTTCCTTCCCTCCATTCTAATTCTTATCCATCCCCATCTCCTTCACCTTCCTTCCCCCGCCCCTCCTCCTTCTTCTTCTACTGGGGAATGGGGAATTCTACCTCTGAGCTATACTCCCAGCCCTCTTTTATTTTGTTATTTTATTTTGGAGACAGGATCTTGCTAAGTTGCTGGGGGTCTTGATAAACTGTTGAGGTTGGCTTTAAACCTTCAATCCTCCTGTCTCAGACTTCTTAGTACTGGGATTATAGGTCTGCACAAGCATTCTCAGCTACCACGTTTTTTGTTATTGTTTGCTTATATGATTATCAGTTGATGGACAATTATATTATTTCTCCTCTTGGGCTATAAATAGTGATGAGCCAGATGTGGTGGCACATGTTTGTAATCTCAGTACTTGAGATCTCAGGCTGAGACAGGAGGGTCGTGGGTTCAAAACCAGTCTTGGCAATTTAACAAGGTTCTTAGCAACCTAGTGAGGCCCTGTTTCCAAATAAGAAATAAAATTGGGCTAGGGGTATATCTTGGAGATACAATATCTCTGGGTTCAATTCACAGTACAAGAAAGAAAGGTAGAAAGAAAAAAAAAGCTGATAGCCACATTATATGTAAAATTTTCTATAGATATGTTTTTAATTTTGGATAAATATTAGTAGGTATAACTCAGGTAAATAAGTCCTTTGAAATTCGTGATCATTTTTGTTTTTATTTATTTATTTAATTTTAATTTAATTTTTATTTTTTTGTGGGTCTGGGGATGAAACCCAGGGGCATTCGACCTCCGAGCTACAGCCCCCTGCCCTGTTTTTTATTCTATATTTTGAAACAGGGTCTCACTAAGTTACGGAGTGCCTCACTAAGTATCTGAGGCTGTCTGCAAACCACAATCCTCTGGTCTCAGCCTCCCGAATGCTGGGATTACAAGCGTGCGCCACCACGCCCGGCTTCTGTGATAATTTTTAAATACATAAAGAAGCCCTGAGATCAATATATTTAGGAACTAGTGGTCTGGTGGGTAGTTGGGTAGTTAACACAGGAGTACATAAGTATGTAACCGCAAATCCAGTGAGCGCTGAGGTAGGGCTGGTGCTAAGAGCACCTGAGGGCTGGATTCAAGCGGGATGGAGGTAGGCATGGCCCCTCCGCACAACTGTTATAGCTGAGACCTGAAGGCAGGGCTGGTCCAAGGTGAGGCAAGCACCAGATAAGGCAGGGGGCCAAGACCTGCAGGCTGTTGTGGACCATGCAACAATTTTGATATTTTGGGCCTAAGTCCATAGAAAAGACCATAATATGAATCTATGAATCACTCAAATATAATGAAGCTTGAACTTTTCAGTGATAACTGATTGCTCTGTGGAGAAAGAAGGGGGAGGGGATGAGAGGAAAGCAGTTTGTTGGCTAGTGTACTAGTCAGGTCGGAGACAGGCCACTGGTGACAGGAGGTGGTGCAAACAGGGCTAACACCTGTGGTGCAGCTGCTCCGGCTGCCCGGCCGCAGTGGAAGCCGGTTAACTCCTAGATCACAACAGTCCATGCGTGCACCAGTCCCAAGGATCACAGAGACTAAATCTCCACTGCATCCATTGTACAAATACCTTAGGGTTTGGGTGTGTTTGTGTGTGATTAAATTGCCCTATTTACTTGGATAATTGTTTGGTAGAGTGGTAAAGTCATGCTTATAGCACCACCTTATGGACACTAGAAAAAAGTTTTTTTGTGGTACTGGGAATGGAAGGAGTATTCTACCTTTGAGTTACATCCTCAGCCCCATCTTTTATTCTTTACTTAATCATTTTTTTTGTGAGCCTGGGGATGGAACCCAGGGGCATTCGAACTTCGAGATGCACCCCATGCCCTATTTTGTATTCTTATTTTGAAACAGGTTTTCCTAAGTTGCAGAGGGCCTCACTACGTAGCTGAAGCTGTCGATGAACTGCGATCCTCCTGTCTCAGCCTCCCCAATGCTGGGATTACGAGCATGCACCACTCACCTGGCTTCTATTCTTAATTTAAAACAGGGTCTCACTGAGTTGCAGAGTGCCTCACTAAATAGCTGAGGCTGTCTGTGAACCACGATCCTCCCGTCTCAGGTAAAGAGGGTTTTTATTTCACCATGTTTTGTTCTGCCTAACAGGTGCAAGGCCCTGGGTTCAGTCCCAGCATCAAAAAAAAAAAAAAAAAAAAAAAAAAAAAAAATCAAACAAACAAAAAAAACAAAGCAAATTACAGAAATGTAAAATAATACTACTCTTTTTCTAACATTTTCCTTTGGAAAATGATTGTTTTCCATAAAATACTTTTTGAAGATAATATGTAATAGGCTTTGATTTGTATTTGTTTGAATTCCAAGTCTGTGACAGGGGAGATACATAATTCTCCAGAAAGTGTATCATTTATCAGCCATCCCAAGTTCTTCTTGGAGAGATGATATGAATACACTCGGTCGAGGTCAACTGAGTCGCAGGGGTGGATGCCTGTAATCTCAGTACTTGGGAGGCTAAAACAGGAGGACTGCAGGTTCAAGGACAGCCTCAACAATGTAGCAAGACTCTCAGCAACCTAGTGAAACCCTGTTTCAAAACCAAAAAATAAAAAGGGCTGTGGGAGCAGCTCAGAGGTAGAATGCCCTGGGTTCAATCTCCAGTACCATGGCAGGTTAGGGGTTGGGGGGGGGGGACTGGATATCCTGAAAATAAGTAGATGAATTCATTCAAACTTGAACCTCTCTAATTTTTCACATAGCCACTGACTAAAAATACCTTGTATTGGATAGCTCCTGATGGCCACTAATACCATTTATTTTATGCCAAAATGTGTTTCCTCCATAGAGTTGCCACCTATTTTCCTGAGATCAAAATAAGCATTTCCGTGTAACCATCAAGCTCGCTAGAAAGGGATGGATTTTTTTTTTTTTTTTTGGTGGTACTGGGGTTCCTGGAAGTCCTTCTACCTCCAGGCTACACTCCCAGACCTATTTTATATTTTTATTTGGAAACAGGGTCTCTTACGTCAGTGCGGCTGGCTTTGAACCCTTCGCGATCCTCCTGTCTCCGCCTCCCAAGCGCGGGGATTACAAGCGTGCGCCACCACGCCCGGCCTGAAAGGGATAGACCTTGATTTTCATCCTGCAGCGCTTCCCCCGAGACTGGGCTTTCTTGCCTCATCCTGCCTCTGACTTTGCTTACCCTGTTTGCTTTTTACTGGTGTTGCCTGTGTCTCTCGCGTGTCTCATTTTATGGCATTGGGAATTAAACCCAGGATGCCCCCAGCTCTTTTCATTTTTTATGTTTAAACAAGGCCTCGCTAAGTTATCGCGGGCCGGCCTTGAACCCGCAATCCCCCGTTCCCGCCTCCCAAGTTCTGAGTCTAATGTATGTCCTTTAGTCGGTCATTCCTGCTCTGCTCTGGGCTTCTCAGGATGCCTTTTCCCATCTCAAGACTGGCTTCTCCAGGTGTTAGGAAGTTTCTCCCACGTGCTACAGATCCATCTTTTAATTCCCCAAGGTACAGAGAATACCAGGCTAGAATGTTTAGTGTCTTATTTTTTTTTTTTGCAGTACTGAGGTTGAAACCCAGGGGCATTCTACCTCCAAGCTATACCCCCAGTCCTATTTTTTATTTTTTTATTTTGAAACAGGGTCTCACTAAGTTACAAAGGGCCTCACTAAGTAGTAGCTGAGGCTGTCGGAGAAGCGTGATCCTCCTGTCTCAGCCTCCCAAACGCTGGGATTGCAAGCGTGCGCCACCGTGCCCAGCTTAGTGTCTTAATTTAAACACAATGCAATCACAGTGCAGGAAAACCCAAGCTTAACCTCTCCTAGTCTTCCAGGAATATTACAACTTGCAATTTTCCTCTGCTTGTCTGTGTCCCCAAGTGCTGGTCCAGGCTTGACATGTGGCCCCCAGCAGGTGGGTTGGGGTGAGGATGGCGTTTCTCCCCTCTCCTGCCTCCTTCTCCCCCTCAGCACAGGATATGGTCTTCAGACACACCCTGGTTTTCCTCCTGGATCCATCTGACCGCCGGCAGTAGAGCTCCTCTGCTCCGTTGCAGGCTAGCTCTCCTCTTGGTACATCATCTCTATAGGCGACTTTATCCCATTGAGTGACTTACTATCTGTGACTCCAAGTGTGTTTATCTGCTCCAGACCCCGCCCCCTCTGATTTCCAGCTCTTTGTTTCCAACCTCCCCATCTATCTCTCTGTTTAAACAGTGCATCTGAAAGGCTTGAACTTGCAATTCCCTCCGCTCTAACTCTAGTGGTTTTTCATGTTCCCAAACTCAGAGCAGGTGCCTTCTACCAGGTATCAAACCAGAAACTGAAGGCCCTTCTTAACTCCTCCTCCCCTCCCCTCCCCCCTGCAATCTGTCTCTGCCTCCCATGTCTCCCACTGTGGGTCCCCCAACTTCAGCCTACTTTCAAGGACACCCCTCTGCTCAGTCACTCACCTGTACCACAGTGACAGACACCCTACTAGTCCCTGGTGATCGGCTTTCCACACTGAAGCATTTTTTTTTCAAAACACAACCCTGACCAGGCCTCTCAGAACCATTCTCCCTAGCCTAGGGGGCTCCGCGCGGCCCGCACCTGCCTTAGCAGATGCTTCTCGGCTATTCTCCATGCTGTTGGTGACACTCAGCCGGCTTCTCTGTTCCTCTAGCACATTCTCCACGAGTCTTCACACCTGCCTGTCCCCTTCCATCCACCTCCTCTGTCTACTTAACCCAGCTCACCCATCTCTCCCTCAGAGATGTCTTGTCCTGACTTCTAGTCTTTTGCTACAAGATCAACACATCAGAAACCCCTTCCCTCTGCCTGCTTTCTGAAGGTTTTTTTTTTTTTTTTTTTTTTTTGGTGGTACTGGGGTTCCTGGAAACCCTTCTACCTCCTGGCTACACTCCCAGACCTATCTTTACATTTTTTTATTTGGAAACAGGGTCTTTTAAGCCAGCACGCGCGGCTGGCTTTGAACCTGCGCTATCCTCCTGTCTCTGCCTCCCAAGTGCGGGGATTACAAGCATGCGCCACCATGCCCGGCCCGCTTTCTGAAGTTTTCAAGTTTGTATTTGTTCAGGAGGCTTGGGGATTTGCCATCTTCTAGAAGAGCCTGGATCCCATAAGAGTAGGAGAAGGAATGCCTGGATCTGCTCGCTGAGGCTCCCCAGCACCCAGCACAGTGCTCATAGAGAAAGGTAAGAAACGCTGAGTGATTGAATTAGCGAGTCTGTCTCCAAGGCCCTGACAGGGGAATTATGAGAGTTAACAGTGTGTGTCCAGATTTGATACTCACATCCAAATAGATTAAGGTCCACTGTGGCTGGAGCTCGCACAGATCTGGACAGAGCAACACCAGTTCCCTCCGGCCGCTCTGTCAATTCTGCAGGGTGAGATCCTGGGACCCTTGGGTCCACCTGCTCCTGCCTGGTGTGTGACACGGGTAATTGTGCACTTGAAGAAGCAATCCATGCTGCTCCTTTATGAGCAAACGATAATTTTGAGGGATATAACTCTCCACGTTGATATTTAAAGATGAAAGATATTTTCTATTTCTTCAAAGGCCCATTACAATCCAATCAGTTTAGATCACTACTGAAAAAAATTAATATCTCCCTCGTCAAGCCAATAACTTTCTCTTGCATTAAGTCCGAGAAGCTAAAAGTAGGTCAATTAAAGTCATTTTTCGTAAAATGTAGAAAGTTCGAAGGTCAACTGATTGCCCCAGGAAATTTCTAGCTACTTTTAAATAGTATGTCTCTGCCTGAAAAATATTTTAAAGTGTTCCTGGGTACTCTGTTTATAAAATAAAATTAAAACTCATTTTCGCTAAACATTGACATGCAGAGTGATTAATACCTTCATATATCACAATTATTATACCTTTGCACATAAAGTATAGGTACTTAATCTTTCCTGCAATATTTTACTTATTTATAGACTTCTTCCAGGAATAATTTAATAGCGATTACAACAACATATAAAATGTGGCAAACTAGCATGAATTATAAACAAAATTAAAATTTTAAAGGGAAAATAAGACTAGGAACAGAAAAATAGGCTGCCTCACAAGCTCCTCGGTAAGGACCAGTCCACCGCTGCCAGGCAAACACGGCTGGCTGTCTGCCGAGCAGTCAGATCACTCTTCCTCCTTCTGCCAACCCTGGTTTCCCTCTAATACCAACTGTCTTGTGCTCAGTCTCACAGGATGAACCGTGACTGATCTGAGAGTCATGGGCCCCCTAGCTAGAAAATGCTTGTCGGAAAGGAATGTCCTTACTGTTTGAGACTGTCAGTGAGATCTCTCACAGCAAAACCCTTCCTCCCAAGTAAACTTGGTATGGATTCTAATTTGGCTCCTGGCTTTCCCACAGCCGACTCCAAAAGAGACATTTAGCGAGAAATAACTCAGTGCTCATAAAACAAAAATAGGCCAGCACCTCGGGAAAAGCACAATATGGCTAAAACTAAGACCAGGGTCTGTTGGGATCCGCTCATTTGACTGCGGTGCTTAAAACTCCAAGTGAAGACACTAATGATTAAGATACTGTAATCAGCAGTGGGAGCCAGATTGGCATCTTCTTTTGACATAATTTATTACTCACCTTGAAGTTTCATCTTCTACGTGTTCCTTAAGTTAAAACATGATTTCTTGAGCCAAATGAAAATGCATTTAATAATAAGTGTGGGCAAGGAGTACAGCAAAGTTGTGCTTTGGAAACCGAATTTGGCTTCCAAATGCAAAGCCCTAACCTGTGAGTTGGCGGAGACCACTTGGGTGGGCAGGAAGACTGTCTAAATGGTGCCCATGCACATATTTTAGAAAGAATATGTGTCTGCTTCGTGTATCTCTTTAGAAAATACGTAGGCATTTAACAGAACAGAGAAAGATCACATCCTTGAAAGAATCACTTTTATCTTTAAACACTGACATAGAAATTTTATTTTTATATAGAATCTCATGTAGGAATCAGGCTTCTGTCCCAGTTTATGTTTATTGATATTTATATCTAGTTTATGAAAAAAGGAAACAAATACAGCATCGATGGGAAGAATGTCTCTTTCTGCCTGCCCACCTTGACCACTGGCGCCCACAAGTCAACCCAGCCCACCAGAAGCAGCCCCCGCTTCAAGCTGGAAGAAGCCCATTTACTATTTTAATAACAAGAACTTGCTAATGTGGGCATGTGAAATGTATCTTTGGACAGGCATGCTGCCCATGCCAGGAAGTCTTTGAGAAGGCTTGAGTTCTTGCCATAACTAAACTCTGATGATGTATTACTGATGACTTCACCCCGACTAGCTGCCTGCTTCCATAATTCTTGTGAAAAGTCATACCAAAAAAAAAAAAAAAAAAGAAGAAGAAGAAGAAGAAGAAGAAGAAGAAGAAGAAGGAAAGAAAAGGAAGAAAAAAGAAAGCATGATTTGGAAATATTTAAAATGAGAGGCTTCTTTTTCTCTTTAGAATGAAATGGAGGAGTCAGTTTAAGTGACTACAGAGGACCCACCATGTAGATTGCTAAAACAGTCAGCTTGCATGTTGCTATGGCCAAAATCCTGATAAGCACAACTTAGAGAAAGAAAGGTTTATTTGGTTCACAGTGTTAGATGTGTCAAAGGTTTTAGTCTATGGTGGGCTGGCTCCAAGGCAGAAGCAGCTCAGCAGCAGGGCTTTAGAAAAGAGCAGAGGAAAAGCCACTCTTCTCTTGTGTCTACAGGAAGGAGATGGAGGGAGGAAGGGAGAGGGAGAGAGCAAGAAATACAATCCCCAAGGCCATGCCCCTCCTCCAGCCATGTCCCCAAGTCCGAACCTGGCTGCACTGGAAACACATGAGGTTTGGGGGACATTTTAGATACAAGCCAGAACATAGACCCTGGTATTAGGGCTGTGTTTCTCTAAGACACTGATAGCAACTGCAGTAGACTTTACAGAAAAATTGAAAAGCTTCTAGTGTCATTTTTCAGTGGGGCTCATGACAAAGGAATATAGAAACCAAGTGCCCTTCCCCCTCGCTGGACCTTTACATCTCAGCAGTTCTGACACTTTTTACTTCATTGCACATTATGGTTTTCTTTTCAGTAAAAGGGGATGGTCCCGTTCCAGTTGATGGTGGCCTCTCTCCACTTGGTTCTGATTGCCATCTCCATTGGAGAAAACCGTCTTCCTGGTCCATACTTATCTTCATGCTGGTTCCCCTCCCAGTGGTGGGAGTGAGTATCTGAGGAAGGAGCATTGGCATTCACCTGCAAGCCCGTGAGCACCATTCCCAAGGAGGCCGGGGCAGGAGGAGAAGAGCGAGGGGGCAGGGGCTAGGCCAGCAAGCTGTCAACTAAGAGGTGGTTAAGTGGAGGGGGATTCGAGCAGAGGGGGTGTTGAAACACCCCATACAAAGTGAGCCACTGGTGTGGCAACCTGCCTTTTTGTGTACTAGAGTATGAATGTTGATGAGTCATCGTATGCGCCTTCCAACACCAAGAAGTGACACATATGACCAGGAATAGGCCACCAGGTGTTGTCAGGAAAATGGAAGGAGGGAAAGTATATCACTTCTTGAGGGTTCTAAGAGTACATTTGCATTTGGGGGTAGAGTATGAGATATTCTAGAAGGGCAGTTTAGAACTGGATTCAAGACCCTGGTTTGTCTCATATGAGCTAGGTGACATTTGAGAAGGGACTTAACATCTTTTGTTAAGCCACACTTATTGCACTAGAAATTGTTTATTGGGAGGCAAGTATGGTGGCGTATATCTGTAATTCCAGTATTCAGGAGGATGAGACTGGAGGATCACAGGTCTGAGGCCAGCCTCAGCAACTTAGCCAGGCCTTCAGCAACTTAGTAAGAGCCTATTTCAAAATAAAAAAGGACTGGCGGTGTAGCTCAGAAGTAGAATGTTCCTGGGTTCAATCCCTAGTACCACCCCTTCTCTCTCTCTCTCTCTCTCTCTCTCTCTCTCTCTCTCTCTCTCATACACATGCATACACACACACACACACACACACACACACACACACACACACACACACACACACTTATTGGGAACCTTGATTCTCTCTCTGTGAAAAGAGATATCTTAGTACCTTCCTAATGTGGCTATTGGGAATTTAAGTGGTAAACATATGTAAGGCTTTCAGTTCAGTGCCCAGAACAGAATGTGTGGGACATTTGTGAGCTAAGAAAAAACACAATGTCTTTCTCAAAGAAGAGGACTGAAGTAGAAATGGTAAAATATTTTAAGGGCTATATTGTCAGTGTCACACTAAATTAAATGGGCTAATATGTGTTTTTCACAATTAGAGAAAAAGAATTAGGAGCTGCATGGATAAAATAGTCATTAAGCTGCTTTTTCAAATGTAGTGAGGATATCAGAAGGTGGTTTAACATCAGGCCTGCATGCTAGATGCAAACATGGAGACATCAGCCAGGCTCTCAGATCCAACCCAAGGCTGCAGCGCAAACTACAGGCCCATCCACCTTTGCTACCCTGTCCATGGGGCTGATGCATAAAGACCTCAGATTAGTCTTTTTTCCACATGAGTTTTAGAAACTGTGGTTGCAAAGGACGTGAAATGATCGGTTTGGTTATTCCTTTGCATGCTCGTTGAGACTGTGCATTATTTACCACAAAGTTTCTAGTGTCTTGTCCCATGCCTGACACATAGTAGGTCTTCCAAAATGCTTTGCAAACTAATTTGAAGAGAAATGTGCCATTGGTTTGGCTAGCAGCTAGGTCATCTGGTGTTTGGTTGTGGGATAGAATTGGCTGCTTGGAAGTCCCTCCCTCTTTGTTTTTTTCAGGATATTACATACTTTGTGCTCGAAGAAAACAGGTCTTTTCGGAAATCTAACTCTTCACCCTTTGTTTTTTCTCTTACCTAAGAGCTGTTTGTTTCTCTGTGTTATGTCTAAGCTCTTGGCACCTTCTAAAGCCAGTTCAGAATTCCCGCATTACAGTGCTTGGGCTTGGACTTGTGGGGTTTATGCCTGGGCTTCATTTCAGAAGTGGAGCCTGAGCATTTTCCTGCAGTGCTAGCGTGAACATCTGCACAGCTGTTAAACAACACCAGCCCTGTCTCTTGGAGCACATTAAAGCTCACCATCTCAGAGTCTGAGATACTCACTTACAGTAAGATGCACAGGCTTTTTCTGTGAGGGCTGGCCACTGTAAAAGAAGAGATCAAAGAGACGCTCCATTTTCCAGTCAGATAAGAGCTGTCTGTTTGTGCAAAAAAGGATGCTGTAATTTCCATTGATGTCACAGAGCCAGATCGGAAATTTGGGGGTCTTCAGCATGCTGCCCACCTGGAAGGGGAGAGGGGAATGCAAATGAATACATAGATTTTGCTACATTGCCACAGAGGCAGACAACGATCAGGATCCATAAGCAGCTCTGAGCATCATGTTGCACGTGTAGTGTAAGACTGGAAACCAAGGCCCTGTCATGAATGAATTTGCATTTGTGAAGGGTTTGATAGAATGACCATGTTGTCATTCTTCTCCTGATGGGTTATATTTTTTTTTAGGAAGAATGTGGTGGTCTCACGGAAGGAGTTTTAAGGTAAAGAATAAATAAACTGAAATATAAATGTGGGAGTAAAATAAGAGAATTCTAATTCTTTGTCCCTGACTAGTATATTTGCTCCTATTCCCAAGATAGGACAATATTTCATTCAGCAGGTGGCCAAATGTCTGGCTAACCATTTAAACTGTAGGAAAAAGATATTTAGAACACTATGAAATAGCTCCTGGGAAATGAGAGGAGTGCACATATATATACATGTATTTATAGATTCACTTGTAGATCCGCTATGAAGATGTACTTAGGGTGGTGTGTTTGGGTTTAATATTACATATAACAATTTGCTTACTTGTGTGTGTGTGTGCGCGCGCGCGTGTGTGTGCGCATGTGTGTGTAACTGAAGATTGAACCCAGAGCCACTCTATACAAGCTATACCCCCAACTCTTTTTATTTTTTATTTTATTTTGCTTTGTTTTTGAAACAGGGTCTTGCTAGGTTGCTGAGGTTGGCCTTGAAACTGCAATTCTCCTGTCTCAGCCTCCCAGGTCCTAGGATTACAGGTGTACACCACCACACCAGTATATGCTTACCATCTGAACCAGCAGGTAACTATCCATTCTGCTTTAGATTCTCATAGCTAGTGAATTTGATTCATAAAACCTCTGTTCTGGAGGGCATTGTAATAATAACAGTGGTTCTATGTCCCTCAATATTCCTAGAGGTATCAATATTATAGCGCATTTCTATAAATGATAGTACCATTTTATTTAAAGAGGCAGGGAAATATCTATTTTTTTTTTAAATATTTTTATTTTTTTTTTCAAAATGGCGACTGAGGGACACAGCACCTCTCAGTAGCTGAAGTAAATAAAGTTTAAATACTGAGAAAGCAGTGTCTAAATCAACAAAATAAATACATACCAGGAACCAAAACACATCCTGGTACCTCGGCGGAATCCTGAACTTGAAGAAGAAGAACAAAGATCGGACACGGGACCTGCTGCAGATACAATCTGACCGCTGCGGAACGCTGAGCCGCGGGCTGCTTTAGCAGCTGTCCAAGGAGCTGCCTGCCCGATATTACCACGGCAAGATAATCCGGGAATAAAAACGGACTTAGGACCGCATCCTAAGCAGCGAGCAGCAGCCACCAGAACTCTGTCTGCCCACCAGCAACCGGATCACATCGGCACAGAGACTCACACGGATTCCTGCACCAAGACAGGTACCTGAGGGCGCCCTGGTAAACTGGGGTCCTAGCGTGTGCGCAGTCTCAACCCCCCACCACGGGCTCAAGCCTCAGAGCACTCTCCTCGCGCATCCTGCCTGTCCCATACTAGTAATCAGTGCCTGTACACTGCCCCCCTAAATTGGAGCCTGCTTCTGTGGCTAACCCCTGCCACCTTGCCAGAGCCTACCCTCCAGGCTGCAAAAGCCCTGGGAGACCCAGAAATCTCCTTGGGGCACCCCCAGCCTCTACGTCCCGCGGGAGGCAGAGACCATTGCTGGACACCGCACACTGGACCCTTGAGCACCTACCCTGCACCCCTGGCCCACCGCTGGGTATTCCCAACCTCCTGGTAGCCAGATGCTTAGTTCTAAGTGAGAACACAGCTCAATACAACTTGGAAGAACATACCAGCAGCAATAGACAGCTGCACCCACTCTCACTAGGGTCCAGTATTAACAGTGTATCCAGCCTGCACTCTTGGAATAGGCAGAGCTCTGGCAGTAAGTGTGCCACCCAGGAACCAGCATTCATTTGCCCAGGGTACCACACGGGCTAGCCCAGCTGGAATTTCCAGAGACACAAGAAAATCCATCGGGCCACAAAATCTGCTCAGGACCTCAGGGGGAAGTTCCAATTACACTTTAGTCACTCTCCACCCCTGCTGTAGGGAAGCACAGGCTGGAGGCGAGGGTGGTGAATGCAGATGTGCTGACCACAGGTTAGAATTTCGCAGAATCTGTGAACTGTACAGAATCAAATAACAGTGAAACCAGACACCCGGACACATAAACCTAAAGCAGCTAAAGGAGAAAAAGGTGTCCAAACACCCAGAGTGACTTAAGAAGATAAAAATAGAGTACAAAGAAAACTAAGAGACATTGGATGGTATTCTGAAAGCCACCAAGCAATCAGATACGCACATATTATATGGACCTGACCCCATATGCGTAAATAAGGAGGACTGTTTGTTATACTTTTAATGTGGATGTTATGTTTTATTTTGCTTTTATAGTGCTTTTGTTTTAGTATGGTTATTGCTGTTTTATTTTTTTTTCTTCTTTTAATCCAAACTTCTCTTACTTTAACTTGTTGTTTTATATATATATATATATATATATATATATATATATATATATATATACACACACACATTGGATAGTTTGCCTTATTTTTTTATTTCACACGGCTGCTAGTTCCTTTTATTTTATTCCTCTTCCTTTTTCTTCTTTCTTCCTCTTTCCTTCCTTTTCTTTCATTCTCCTCCTTTGATTGGTTTACCTTCCTTTTTCTTGGATTACATAATAGTCTTGGTATCTTGTGGGGATTCTTTTTTTTTTTTTTAATGTCTGTCTGCTCCTACCAGCATCCCTATTTACAAATCTTCCCACACTAACCTACATACATTTCTCCCCCAAAACTTTTCCCCATAATATACCTCATGGTTTAAAACTCAAAGTATTTTTTATATCCATAACTACTCTACTAACAACAAGAGTCCTAGTAGTTAACTCTCTCTCATTCCTAGCAAGTTATTACCTTATCATACTTAAAGTCTTTCTCAACCTAAACATATCCTCTACCTAACCTGACCCCTTTACCAATCACCCCAGCTCTTTACACATCACCCGCCCTCAACGCTGGAAAGGCTCTGCTGACTTGCCAATACCCCTAAACTCCTAGTATTAAGATTTGACTAAACACATTACTCACGAACGATGGGTAGAAATCAGAAAAACAGGACAGAGAACACTATAAATATGAGAACCAGGAGTTATGAAGAGACAGCAGAAATCATGAATACTGACCTACTAGAAATGCAAGAAGGGGAGTTCAGAATCTTGTTGTTCAATATGATGAAAGGTTTTAAAACA
Organism: Muscardinus avellanarius; assembly: GCF_963383645.1. Taxonomy (NCBI): domain Eukaryota; kingdom Metazoa; phylum Chordata; class Mammalia; order Rodentia; family Gliridae; genus Muscardinus; species Muscardinus avellanarius. The sequence goes on from NC_137790.1 coordinate 116,137,454, forward strand.
AGTATAGAGGAGGTTAAAGGTGAAATAGAAACACTAAAAAAGAATCAGAAAGAGGTCTGGAATGAAATGAAAGAGGCAATAAGTGAAATGAAGACAGCAATAGAAAGAAACTCTGGAAGATTAGATGAAATGGAAAACAGAATATCAATATTAGAAGACAGTACATCCCAAACTGAAAACACAGTCAGCGATATACAGAAATCTTTACAGCAACAAAACCTAAACATCCAGCAATTATGGGATAATATGAAGCGCCCTAATTTACGGATAATAGGCATTGAGGAAGGGATAGAGGTACAGACCAAGGGCATATGTAATATCTTCAAGGAAATAATCTCAGAGAATTTTCCAAATATGGAAAGAGACTTGAATCTTCAAGTACAGGAGGCATACAGAACTCCACTGAGACAGGACCAAAGAAAAACCACTCCACGCCACATAATAACCAAATTGACCAGCATAGAGGCCAAGGAAGGAATCTTAAAAGCAGTGAGAACAAAAGGACAGGTGACATATAGAGGCAAAACAATAAGAATCACCCCAGACTATACAACCCAGGTCAGGAATGCTAGGAGAGACTGGTATGACGTGATTCAGACCCTGGAAGAACATAACTTCCAGCCCAAACTAATCTATCCAGCAAAACTACTATTCAAGATCAATGGGGAAGTCAAAGTCTTTCAGGATAAACAGAATCTCAAAAAATTCATGAATTCAAAGCCAACACTAGAGAAAATTCTTAAAGAAATAAATCATAAGGAAGAAAAAAGAAGCAGACTCCAGAATCAGAGAAGAGAGGAAGTTAATAAGTGGGCCATTTAAGTAAAGAAGAAAGATCACAACACCCAAGAGTAGACAGAACACAAAATGGCAGAAAACAAAAAGCATATTTCAATAATATCACTTAATGTCAAAGGACTTAACTCACCAATCAAAAGACATAGACTGGCAATGTGGATTAGGAAACATAATCCAAACATATGCTGTCTGCAAGAAACTCACCTCACAGCCAAAGACATTCACAGGCTGAAGGTGAAAGGATGGAAAAAGATATACCATGCCACCAGTGACCGAAAAAGAGCAGGGGTAGCAACCCTGATATCCAACAAAACAGACTTTAAAATAAAACACATCAAAAGAGACAAATCAGGGCACTTCCTTTTATTAAAAGGAACAATACACCAAGAAGATATAATGATAGTAAATATTTATGCCCCAAATGTGGGTGCAACCACATTCGTAAAACAAACCCTTCTGGACATAAGATCCCAAGTAGACCCAAATACAATAATTCTGGGAGACTTTAATACGCCTCTCACACCACTGGATCGATCTTCGAGGCAAAAGATGAGTAAAGATGCTTTAGAACTAAAGGAAACCATAAACCAAATGGACCTAATAGACGTTTTCAGAGTATTTCAACCAGGAACTACAGAATACACTTTCTTCTCAGCAGCCCATGGAACCTTCTCCAAAATAGATCACATCCTGGGACACAAAGAAAATACCAGCAAATTCAAAAAATGTAATATAATCCCATGCATCTTTTCTGACCACAATGGAATAAAAGTAGAAATCAACAACAGGAAACTCGAAAGAAAGTATTCAAATTCATGGAGAATGAATGATACAGTACTAAATGACGAATGGGTAAGAGCAGAAATTAGGGAAGAAATAAAGAAATTTATGGAAACAAACGAAAACAGAGACACAACCTACCAAAACCTATGGGACACCATGAAGGCAGTACTAAGAGGAAAGTTTATCGCATTGAGTGCCCACATAAAAAGGATGGAGAACCACCAAGTAAAGAACCTAATGACACAACTCAAGGATCTAGAAATTCTGCAACAATCCATTCCCAAAGCCAGCAGAAGACGAGAAATCATCAAAATTAGAGCAGAAATAAATGAAATAGAGAACAAAAAAACAATTCAAAGAATCAATAAAACAAAAAGTTGGTTCTTTGAAAAGATCAATAGAATTGATAAACCCCTGGCCAACCTAACCAAAAGAAAAAGAGAATCAACTCAAATTACCAAAATTAGAAATGAAAAAGGAGATATCACCACTGATAGTGAAGAAATTCAAAATATTATCAGAAACTACTTTAAAAATTTATACTCCAATAGATTTGAAAACCTGGATGAAATTGACAGATTTCTAAACACAGTTAACCTTCCTACACTCAACCAAGAGGACATAGCAAGCCTAAACCAACCAATAACAACCAAAGAAATAGAAACAGCAATAAAAATTCTTCCACCAAAGAAAAGCCCAGGCCCAGATGGGTTCCCAGCTGAATTCTACAAAACCTTCAGTGAACAACTAATACCAATACTTCATAACACGTTCCGGGAAATTGAAAGAGATGGAACTCTTCCAAATTCCTTCTATGAGGCCAGTATCACATTAATCCCCAAACCAAATAAAGATACCTCAAGAAAGGAAAACTACAGACCAATATCCTTAATGAACATAGATGCAAAAATTCTAAACAAAATACTAGCTATACGCATTCAAAACTATATCAAGAGAATAATTCATCATGACCAAGTCGGTTTCATCCCAGAAAAACAAGGCTGGTTCAACATACGCAAATCAATACATGTTATTCACCACATAAATAGAACCAAGAACAAAAACCACATCATCATAGCAATAGATGCTGAAAAAGCATTCGACAAAATCCAACACCCATTTATGTTAAAAACACTGCAAAAAATTGGGATAGAAGGAAAGTACTTCAACATCATTAAGGCAATATACTGCAAACCCAAAGCCAACATTATATTGAATGGGGAAAAACTGCAAGAATTTCCGCTACAGTCAGGAACAAGACAAGGATGCCCACTTTCACCTCTCCTTTTCAATATAGTCCTTGAGACTCTTGCTGCAGCAATCAGACAAGAGAAGGAAATCAAAGGAATCCACATAGGAAGAGAGGAAGTGAAATTATCCTTATTCGCAGATGACATGATCCTTTATCTGGAAGACCCAAAGAACTCAACCAAAAGACTTCTGGAGCTGATTGACAAATTCGGCAAAGTCGCAGGTTACAAAATCAACCTAAAGAAATCAGTGGCCTTTCTTTATGCCAACAACGAATCCACAATGAAGGAAACAAAAACAACAATTCCATTCACTATAACCTCAAAACCAATAAAATACCTAGGAATAAACCTAACCCAAGATGTAAAAGACCTCTACAACAAAAACTATAAAACATTAAAGAAAGAAATAGAAGAAGACCTATAGAAAGACCTAATAGAAGAAGACCTAAAGAAAGAAATAGAAGAAGAAATAGAAGAAGATGGAAAGATCTCCCGTGCTCATGGATAGGCAGAATAAATATCATCAAAATGGCCATTCTGCCAAAACTGATCTATAGGTTCAATGCAATTCCCATTAAAATACCAGTGACATTCTTCAGAGACCTAGAAAAATCAATCATGAACTTCATATGGAGAAAGAAAAGACCTAGAATAGCCAAAGCAATTCTCAATAACAAGAAACACGCAGGAGGCATTACAATCCCAGACTTCAAACTATACTATAGAGCAATAGTAGTAAAAACAGCATGGTACTGGCACAAAAACAGATATACTGACCAGTGGATTAGAATAGAAGATACAGAAACAAACCCACACATCTTTAGTCAATTAATCTTTGACAAAGGGGCCAAACACATACGCTGGAGAAAAGACAGCCTTTTCAACAAGTGGTGCTGGGAGAACTGGCTAACCATTTGTAAAAAGATGAATCTAAACCCCTATATCTCACCTAACACAGGAATCAACTCAAGATGGATCAAAGACTTAGAAATTAGACCTGAGACGGTGAAGTTAGTAGAGGAGAACATAGGTTCAACACTACAACATATTGGCACAGGCAGTAACTTTCTCAACAAAACCTCCAAAGCTCAGGAAATTAAAGCAAGAATAAACAAGTGGGATAACATTAAACTAAAAAGTTTCTTCTCATCAAAGGAAACTATCAATAACCTAAAGAGGAAGCCTACAGAATGGGAAAGGATCTTTACCAGCCACCATTCTGATAGGGGGCTAATATCCAGAGTATACAAAGAGCTCAAAAGGCTCTACACCAACAAAACAAACAACCCAATCAAGAAATGGGCAAATGAACTAAATAGACACTTCACAAAAGAAGAGATACAAAGGGCTAATAGATACATGAAAAGATGTTCTTCATCACTGGCCATCAGGGAGATGCAAATCAAAACTACACTGAGATTCCATCTAACCCCAGTCAGAGTAGCAAGCATAAAGAAATCAAACAACAACAAATGCTGGCGAGGATGTGGGGAAAGAGGAACTCTTTTACACTGTTGGTGGGAGTGCAAACTAGTTCAGCCACTATGGAGATCTGTGTGGAGATTCCTAAGAAAGGTGGGAATAGATCCACCATATGATCCAGCTATACCACTCCTGGGTATCTTTCCAAAAGGGTTGAATTCAGAGAAATACAGCAACATATGCATACCTATGTTCATAGCAGCACAATTTGTAATAGCCAAAATATGGATCCAACCCAGATCACCATCAACAGATGAATGGATAGCAAAACTGTGGGAAATACACACAATGGAATTCTATTCAGCCATAAAGAAGAACAAAATTATATCATTTGCAAGAAGATGGAAAACCCTGGAAAGCATCATGTTAAGTGAGATCAGCCAAGCACAGAAGGAGAAGATACACATGTTTCCTCTAATATGCCCAAACTAGAAAACACAAAGGATACCAGTAGGACCCCAGATATTAGAGGGGAAATACTAGCTAAGTTTTAATGGAAAGATAGGAGAGGAGAAAGGCCGATCTTGATTAAGGAGCATCTTCACCTGAACATGTGTAAAATTATGAATAAGACATGGTTAACCTGGCCAACCATTGGTGGGGGGGGAGAGAAAACGGGGGCGGGGGGGAGAGGGCACCAAATATAGTGTAAATGTATACTAGTTATGTTCAATAAAAAAAAATTGTTAAAAAAAAATAAAAAAATAATTTAAAAAAAAAGACAAAAAAAATATATATATTTTTATCAGTGGGTATTGTGGCCCATACCTGCATTTCCAGTGACTGAAGAGGCTGAGGCAGGAGGAGCATAAGTTCCAAGAGAGCCTGCAGAACTTAGCAAGACCCAGTCTCAAAATAAAAAATAAAAAAGGGTTGAGGTTATAGTCCACTGGTAGAGCACACCTAGGTTCAATCACTAACACCCAAACAATTTCTTCCCATCAAAATATATTCAGATAGGCCGGGCGTTGTGGCGCACGCTTGTAATCCCCGTGCTTGGGAGGCAGAGACAGGAGGATCGCACAGGTTCGAAAACAGCCGCGCGCGCTGGCTTAGGAGACCCTGTTTCCAAATATAAAAAATAAAAATGTAAAAATAGGTCTGGGAGTGTAGCCCGGAGGTAGAAGGGCTTCCAGGAACCCCAGTACCACCAAAAAAATAAAATAAAATAAAATAAAATAAATATATATATACACAGGTAATTTTTAAAAAATTGTTAAAAGCTTTCTTTCTTTCTTTTTCTTTTCTTTTTGTTTTCTTTCCTTTTCTTTCTTTCTTTTTTTTTTTTTGTAGTACTGGGGTTTGAGCCCAGGGCCATTCTACCTCCAAGCTATACCCCCAGGCCTATTTTTTTAAATTTTATTTTAATTTAATTTTTAATTTTAATTTTAATTTTTTAAAATTTTTATTGGTGCATTATATTCATACATCATATTGGGGTAAAAAACTTGTGTGTACAAACATGTACACATCACTGATTTAACCCCAACCCAATTCTCACCCCATTCCTTCCCCGTCCCTCCCTCCCTTGCTCAGCTTAGTGGTTGACTTCGATATATTTAAGTACATTGTGTGTTTTAGAGATTTTCCTTTTCCCCCCTCCTTTCTCTTCCTTTAGATTGCCTTGTTTGCTCCTCTATAGGGTTTCCTTTTTCATCTAGAGTTCCTTCTATGACCCATTTCTCCCTAACTCTCACATATTAGGGAAAGCATCTGATTCTTATTTTTTGTGACTGACTAATCTCACTTAGCATAATGCCCTCCAGTTCCATCCATTTCCCTGAAAATGATGTAATTGAGTTTTTTTTTTTTCATGGCTGAGTAAAATTCCATTGTGTACATATCCTACAGTTTTGTAATCCATTTATCTGTTGATGGACATCTTGGCTGGTTCCATAGTTTGGCTATGGTGAATTGTGCAGCTATGAACATAGATACACATGCATTAGTTTGGTAGTTTGGTTTCTTTTCTTTTGGGTAGATACCCAGAAGTGGTATTGCTAGATCAAATGGTAAATTTGTTCCCATTCTTCTGAGGATTCTCCATACTGTTTTCCAAAGTGGTTGCACTAATTTGCAATCCCACCAACAATGTCTTAGAGTTCCCACTTCTCCACATCCTTGCCAGCATCTGTTGTTGTTTTGAATGATGGCCATTCTAGTTGGAGTTAGGTGAAATCTCAGGGTAGTTTTGATTTGCATCTCTCTGATTGCCAGTGATGCTGAACATTTTTTCATGCATTTATTGGCCATTTGAATTTCTTCTTTTGTGAAGTATCCATTTAGTTCACTTGCCCATTTTGTTATTGGATGCTTTGTTTTCTTAGTATTGAGTTTCTTGAGTTCTCTGTATATTCTAGATATTAGTCCTCTACCGGAGGGGTAGGTGGCAAAAATCTTCTCCCATTCTGTTAGCTCTCGATTGAGGTTCTTGACAGTTTCCTTTGATGAACAGAAGCTCTTCAGTTTCATGCAATCCCACATATTGATTCGCCTTTTAATTTGTTGTGCCTTTGGGGTCTTGTTGAGAAAGTGTTTATCTGTGCCTATGTGTTGCAGTGTTGGATCTATGCCCTCTTCGAGGAGCTTCAAGGTCTCTGGTTTGATTTCCAAGTCTTTGATCCATCTTGAGTTGACTTTTGTACAGGGTGAGAAAGTGGGATTAATTCCAATTTTCTGCATATGGTTAACCAGTTTTGCCAACACCATTTGTTGAACAGGCTATCTTTTTTCCAGTGTATGTTTTTGGCCCCTTTGTCAAAAGTCAATTGGCTGAAAGTATGTGGACTTGTTTCTGGGTCTTCTATTCTGCTCCATTATTCTATGTATCTGTTTTTTTTTTTTTTTTTTTTTTTTTTTTGCCAGTACCATGCTATTTTTATTACAATGGCTTTGTAGTATAGTTTAAAGTCAGGTATTGTGATTCCTCCTGCATGGGTTTTGTTGCTGAGAACTACCTTGGCTATTCTGGGCTTTTTGTTATTCCAGATAAATTTAAGGACTGATTTTTCTATGTATGTGAGAAATGATCTTGGTAGTTTAATGGGCAGTGTGTTAAATCTGTAGATCACTTTTGGAAGGATGTCTATTTTAATGATATTTATTCTGCCAATCCATGAACATGGAAGATCCTTCCATCTTCTAAGATCTTCAATTTCTTTTTTCAGTGTTTTATAATTTTCTTTGTAGAGATCTTTTACCTCATTGGTCAAGTTTATTCCTAAGTATTTTATTTTTTTGTGAGAGATCCTGAGTGGAAGTGTTTTCTGAGTTTCTTTTTCAGTGGATTTATAGTTGGTGTACAGGAAAGCTTCTGATTTTTTAAGATTGATTTTGTATCTAGATACTTTGCTAAATTTGTTGATCAGTTCTATAAGCCTTTTGGTTTGGTTTGTTGGGTTTTCTAAATATAGTATCATGTCATCTGCAAATAGTGAAAGTTTGAGTTCTTCTTTTCCTCTTTGTACTCCTCTGATTTTCTTTTCTTGCCTTATTGCTCTGGCTAGAGTCTCTAGTACTATATTGAAGAGAAATGGTGATAATGGACATCCTTGTCTTGTTCCAGTTTTTAGGGGGAATTCTTGAAGTTTTTCCCCATGTAATATGATGTTGGCAGTGGGCTTATTGTAGATTGCCTTAATAATGTTGAGATATGTTCCTTCTGTTCCAATTCTCTGCAGTGTTTTTATCATAAATGGATGTTGAATTTTGTCAAATGCTTTTTCAGCGTCTATTGAAATGATGATGTGATTTTTGTCCTTGGTTCTGTTTATATGGTGAATTACATGGATTGATTTTCGTATATTGAACCAGCCTTGCATCCCTGGGATGAATCCTAGCTGGTCATGGTGTATGATTTTCTTGATGTGGTTTTGAATGCGTGTTGCTAGTATTTTGTTTAATAGTTTTGCATCCAAGTTCATCAGAGATATAGGCCTGTATTTTTCCTTCCTTGAACTGTCTTTATTCAGTTTGGGTATTAGTGTGATGTTGGCTTCATAAAATGTATTTGGGAGAGTCCTGTTTTTTTCTATTTTGTGAAATAGTTTGAGGAGTATTGGAGTTAGCTCTTCTATAAAGGTTTTATAAAATTCACTTGGGAAACCATCTGGTCCTGGGCTTTTCTTTGATGGTAAGCTCTTTATTGCTATTTCAATCTCTTTGATTGGTATTGGTTGGTTTTAAGTGTTCTATATCTTATTGACTAAGTTTAGGAAGGTTGTATTTATCTAGGAAGTTGTCGATTTCCTCCAGATTTTCCATTTTGTTGGAGTATAGTTTTTCAAAATAGTCTCTGATAATTCTCTGGATTTCTACACTGTCAGTAGTAATTTATCCTTTTTCATCCCTTATATTCATAATTTGGGTTGATTCTCTTTTTTTTTTCATTAGGTTGGCTAGTGGTTTACCTATCTTGTTAATTTTTTCAAGAAACCAGATTTTGGTTTTGTTGATTTTCTGTATTGTTTTTTATTCTCTATTTCATTAATTTCTGCTCTAATTTTAATAATTTCCTGTCTTTTGCTGGCTTTGGGGTTCAATTGTTCCTGCTCTTCAAGGGCTTTGAGGTGTGTCATTAGGTTATTTATTTGAAGATTTTCTGTTTTTCTTATGTGAGCAGTCAGTGCTATAAATTTTCCTCTTAATACTGCCTTCAAGGTGTCCCAGAGGTTTTGATATGTTGTTTCTTTATTTTCATTTGTTTCTAAAAATTTCTTGATTTCACCTCTTACATCTTCTATGACCCATTCTTCATTCAGAAGTGTGGTGTTCAGTCTCCACATGTTTATGTTGTTTCTCTGGGTCTTCTTATAGTTGATTTCTAGTTTCATTCCATTATGGTCTGAAATGACACAGGGAAGTATGTAACATTTTTTAAATTTGCTAGTGCTCATTTTGTGTCCCAGGATGTGATCTATTTTGGAGAAGGTTCCGTGAGAAGCTGAGAAAAATGTAAACTCTGCTGTAGTTGGGTGAAATATTCTATATGTGTCCAACAGGTCTATTTGGTTAATGGTGTTCTTTAGTTATGAGGCATCTTTACTGACCCTTTGTCTGGAAGATCAGTCTAGTGTTGTGAGAGGTGTGTTGAAATCTCCCAGTATTATTGTGTTGGGATTTATGTGTGACTTCATGTCACAAAGAGTTTGATTTATAAAAGTAGCTGCCCCTATGTTTGGGGCATAGATGTTGATTATTGTAATTTCCTCTTGCTGGATTATTCCTTTTACCAGTAAAATATGACCTTCTTTGTCTCTTCTAATAAATTTGGGTTTGAAGTCTAACTTGTCTGATATCATAGTTGCTACTCCTGCTTGTCTTTGAGTTCCATTAGCATGGATTACCTAGCTCCAGCCCTTTACCTTGAGTTTGTTCCTATCATTACTTGTAAGGTGTGTTTCTTGTAAGCAGCAGATGGATGGATTCTGTTTTTTAATCCATTTTGCCACTTTATGTCTTTTTATTGGGGAGTTGAGGCCATTTACATTCAGTGTAATTATAGAGAGATAATTTTAATTTCTAACATGTTAAGATTTTATTTCTGTTTGAGATACTGTTTATTCTTCTTTGCTTAGTTGTCTGCTGGATGGGAAATCTTATTTCTTTGGTTCTGGCATGTATTACCTATTTCTTCTTTGCAGTTAATCTCCTTGAGTATTTTCTCTAGTGCTGGTTTTGAAGACATAAATTCCTTCAGTTTCTGTTTGTCATGGAAGTTTCTTATTTCCCCATCTAATTTGATAGATAGTTTTACTGGGTAGGAAATTTTTGGCTGGAAGTTGTTTTCTTTCAGAGTTCGGAATATGTTACTCCATGCCCTTCTGGCTTTCATGACTTGGTTTGGGAAGTCTGGAGTGATTCTAATTGGTTTGCCTCTGAATGTCACTTGGCCCTTTGTTTTTGTTGCCTTTAAGATTCTCTGCTTGGCTTCCACATTAGTCGTTTTGACAATTATGTGGAGTGGGGATCCTCTTCTCCGATCCTGTGTAAAGGGAGTTCTATAAGTTTTCTGGACCTGTGTATTGACCTCTTGCTCTATGTTTGGAAAATTTTCTGTTATTACTTCCTTGAAGAGATTGTTGATCCCTTTGGTTTCACCTTCTTTTTGCTCCTCTATTCCAATTATTCTTAGGTTAGCTCTCTTAAAATGGGCCCATATTTCTTCAATGTCAGATTCCTGCTGTTGGAAATTTTTTTTCTAAATTAGAAACTATGCTTTCATTTTTGGATTGATCATCTTCTAGAAGTGAGATTCTATTCTCTATGTGGTCTAATCGGTTGTTTATACTTTGAATTGAGGTCTTTACTTCATTGATTGCATCCTTTATCTCTTTTTGACTCTCTCTGAATTCTTTTTGAAAATCCTCTATAATTTCTACAGTTATTTTCCTGATTTGATCTTATAGAGATCTCTGAATTTCTGTGTTATCAGGTTCTGATGTTGTGGGGTTGTGGGCATTCTTTGCTCCATTGTTATTTCTCTTTCCCATGGTTTCAGAAGTTTGTGCCTTCTCTGGGTTCTTCCCTGGGCCACTATGACTTCACTTAGGGTGCTCTGGATCTTGAGTCTGTGGTATCTCAGTCACCACTACTCCTTTACTGTATTTTATCGCAGAGTCTCAGACCTAGGGAGTCAATCGTGGCTGCTTTAGACCATGGGGCTGCCAGGCTGGGCATTCTCCCATGGGGAGTTGTGATTATAGTGTGATATCTCTGCCACCACCACTCCCCCACTGGGTTGGACTGCAAAAATCTCCAACCCAGGGAGACTATCTGCGCAAGTCCCTGGGAATGCAGTACTGGGATTTCTCCTCTAGGGGCCGCTATTTGACTCATGTTTGTTGAGTGCCCTGATGGAGTTGTAGTGAACTCACTGCTGCCACTGCTGTCAATATGGCACTGCTGTCATGTTGCCGTGAGGCTGGAGTATTTCTTCTCTGGTTTTGATCTCCACTCAGTCCCTGCAGGGTGTGCTTAGCTCATTGTCCACCCCTCCTCTCTGGAGCCTGGTGGGTTGTTGAGTACATTGGTCTGAGCTGTCTGGTGAACTCGCCACTGCCGCCAGCAGTAAGTTGCTGTGTCCTCGGCCATGAGGCTGGCGTATCTCCTCTCAGGTTCTGAGCTCCGTTCTGAGTCCCCCTCCTCTCTGGAGCGTGGTTCTGTGAGGTTAATTTTTATTTTAAACAGGGTCTCACTGAGTTGCAAAGGGCCTCATTAAGTATCTGAGGCTGGCTGCGAACCTCAGTCCTCCTGTCTCAGCCTCCCAAATGCTGGTAAAAGCATTATTTCTATCAAATAAATAAACGCGAACTGTGGCAAAGCCTGTATTTTCTCTCAATGCCAAGGAGCACTCCTGACACTTCAGCTTGTTTCTTTCTGTAGTAAAAGGATCCAGTGCTGTCATTTTGCTTCTTTTCTTCTCATCCTCTGAGTTGTACAGTTTGTTCAGGAGCAAATTCTACTTTATGGAAAATCCAGCATTGAAAAATGGTCGTGGGTTTTGTAAACCCCAAATCTTAAAGGTGAATAAACTGACATTTAGATTTATCCACAGTTCCATTCAAATCTCTTCATTTTCTTGGGTTTAAATTCTTCAGTTGAGGCTGAGTGGGTGAATCAGAAATGCTTACGTCTGTAAGCATTCACTTTTAGCTATCCTGGGAAGAGTCTATTACTGTGTTTTAAAGAAATGACCTTAGCTTTAGTTAGTAGTTTTATAGGTAGCACCTCAGTCAGGACATGCTCACAGTAGGTAGTCATCTTCTCACAGCAGAAAGAGCCCCTCCAGGCCGAGAATAACATGACCATCTCACACAACACGCATACCATGCAGAATCAAACAGAATGTGCCGCTGATGCAGCCCTACGCGTGTACCAGGGATCTAACCCAAGTTCCAAATAACTCGGTAACCACTCATTAGTTATAAAATAAGTACTCTCTTTCTCAGGCCTTCTTCCTTAGAAGCTTTCTTTACTATATATCAATCAGAACATGATATAGGCTGGGTGTGGTGGTGCACACTTGTAATCCCAACATTCGGGAGGCAAAGACCAAAGGATCATGGTTCTCGGACAGCCTCAGCCACTTAGTGAGGCCCTTTGCAACTGAGTGAGACCCTGTTTCAGAAAATAAAGAATAAATAATAGGGCTGGGGATGTAGCTCGAAGGTAAATGCCCCTGGGTTCCATCCCCAGTACCACACACACACACACAAAAGAACGTGATATGCAGGACATGGAATGATTAACGTTAGAAAACTTGGATACACTAATGAGGAGACTGAGGGCTGTTGTTTGTAATAAAATGTCACTCCGTTTGAACTTCAGATGGATATTCTTACCCATTCTAAATTGATGAAAGACCTCGTAAATTATGTCGGAATGGGTGAAACAGAATATGCACATATGAAATATTCTTTTGCAAAATATTTGTAAAGCAGAAACTCATCAAGAGCTGTGTGCATGTATGTCTCGTTCACTAGGAACTTCATAAGGATGGATGATTACAATGCACCAGTAAAGTATATTTAAAAGTAAAAAGGCAGGCTAAATTCACCTGGCACCGGGACATGGTGCTGGCAACATGCTACGGTGACTTTTAGGCAGCAGCACAGTCACTTTCTTTCCTGAACTCAGAGCTACTCAGGATTTTGCTCTGGTAGGAGGAAGATGAAGTGGTCAACACACAATTACCTCCGGCTCCCTGCAGTGGCCAGACAGCTCTCACACTGAGCAGGCAGTGCTGTGCTGGCCACAGAGCTTTCTGTGGAAGGAAAATGTCACCCACGACCCTCAGGGCACTTTGGCCATGAACGCCAAGGAGGAGACTGAGGATAGCCCTAAGAACACACCTGGTTTAAGGCGAGTCCTGCAAAAACAAAAAGGAAGTATCTTCCAGTTGAATCTGGTCAGATAGCACCCTCTAACGCGCGCGCGCGCGCACGCGCACACACACACACACACACACACACACACACACACACACACACACTTAGTCCATCACAGAAGAAATTGGGTTGAAATTTTTCATTTTAAACATTTGTGCTGCTTTTGGATAGACACAGTTTACCAGCTACCCCCCTTTTCCGAAAGCAGGATTCAAATATGTTTTATTGGTGAGATTCCACCAATTCTGAATTTGTGCATGTTGCCATGGTAAAAAAGGAAATTAAATTGTGAGACAGTGGTGCTATAAATAAAATACCTTTCTCCTGAGGTTCGCTCATTGTGTAACAAGCCTGGTTGTTTCAGTAGTGCATGCAGCAAATCAAGTCTTCCATAACCTATGTCCTTCAAGCCAGTGTAAAATGATAAGGACAGGAAAGAGGATGGCCAAATTCTACACACTAAAGGGCAAGAATTGATACCTTGTAATTCTCTTCTATGCCATCTAGAACAACGCTGCTTAGAACACGCTTGTGCATAATGAGCTCGGTATTGCAAGTCCCAAGGCCCCAGGCTGGTAATCAGAACAGGAGGAAGGTGTTGTGCTTTCTTTGCCGACTCCTGGTGACAATTTCTGTGCGTAACTGTTAATGGTCTGGCTCTCATCTCTGCCACCTGGATCACAGAGTCCATGTAACTTCTCTCTCGAAGTTTGCAGGTACGTTGTAAAGACAAATTGGACGGCGCTTGCAGGGCGCAACCTCCATGACTTAGCGGCAGAGTGCAGCGGGCGAAGCTAATCACTTGGTATTTTGGGGGTTGGAGTCCATCCTATCAGGCTCTCAAAAGGGAACATGTAAGGAGGGAGGAGGGTCCCACTGGGATAGTGGCGCATGCTGCCAGGGCTGCTGTGGGAGCCATTCTGGCAAGACCTAAATGGCTCCAGTCCCTTCTAAAAATCAGAGTTGATTTCTCTTCTCAGCGGCAGGTGTAAAGATAATGTGAACCTCCTAAGGTTTTCCAGATGGTGTTAGACTCAAACTGCTTTATGTTCTCACTTAGGTATTGGAACCTCACAATCAAACCTGTACCTTCAAATAGAAAAGTAACAGGGAGGCTTCAAAATAGCGCCTCAGCTCGTGGGGAGCTGGCACGTCCTGCAGGAACTGTCAGTCTGGCGGGCTCTGGGGGGGCTGGCCGTGTCATCTGATGAGAACTCTATCCTTTTTAAAAAAAACGTCACCCACCGGGCTGTGACATTGGAATTGCGAGATGTGTGTTTTTGTAATCTTTGCAATTTTATTGCAGAAAGATCAACGTAGGGAAGACGAGGCAGCATTACAGGATGGCTTCACCTTGACAGCACTACCCCAGCTGTCAAGCAGTGCGTAGGGTTTCTTTTTAATCCAGAGGCCTTTTTTATATTAGGATTTTTATTATCCTTACATACATATAATATTCAAATTTATCACGCCCATGCTAGGTAGGAGCCACTGAATACCCATACAGCATTCATATATCCAGTTGCAAATCTGGACGCTCCGTGGAGTCACCATGCTTCTTTGGGACAGACAGGAAAGGCAGTGACTACGGACGGTCTTCAACCCAGAGACACTGTACTGAACCACGTCCTGCTCTTTCCTGAGGGAACTTCTGCCGCTGGACAGTGTTAAGTTTCTATGCTAAGATACTTGCAGTATGAGACTTCTGGGTCCACTGTGGTCAGATCGGATGGGTCTTCTGTGCAGCACAGAAGTCCCACTGAGCACATCCTCCTCAGGTGGAGAAGTTTCATGAACCTGACAGATGCGACCTGCCAGACCAGGGGCCTAAGGGAGGCAAACACTTCAGAGAGGGCATGCCCCAAGTCCTGCAGTTGAGTCCACGTAAATTCATGATTGGTCTAACCTAGATGTCAATGGTGAGGTTCTAGTTTGTTGAACACAACTTTCAGACACTGGAAACCTGGTCATGATTTTCTACCAGCTAAATATTCAAGACTACTGTCAGTGCACTTGCAACGGATGTTTTCTAGACTATATAATATAAATCTATTTTAGTTTATAAAAAGCACTGATAGAAGCCAGGCATAGTGAGGCATGCTTGTAATCCTAGTACTTAGAAGGCTGAGACAGGAGGATCACAGTGGCCAGCCTCAGCTACTTAGTGAGGCCCTCTGCAACTTAGTGAGACTTTGTTTCAAAATAAAGGCTAAACAATAAGGCTGGGGGTGTACCTGGGAGGTAGAATGTCCCCAGGTTCCATCCCCAGTACCCCAAAAAACAAACAACAAAAAACACTGATATTCTTGGGCATGGTGGTGCATGCTTATTATCCCAGTACTTGGGAGACTGAGACAGGAGGATTATAGGTTCGAGGACAGCCTCAGCTACTTAGTGAGGCCCTCTGCCACTTAGTGAGACCCTGTTTCAAACTAAAGAATAAAAAATAGGGCTGGGAGTTTATCTCAGATGTAGAATGCCCCTGAGTTCAATCCCTAGTAACACACACACACACAATAATAATAATAATAATAATAATAATAATAATAATAATAATAATATAAAAAGCACTGAGTATAATTCCAAGAACTGGCATTTATATACTTCTATCACGCCCAGCCCAATTTTTCAGAAAATGAGAAAAGATGATAACGGCCAGCAGCATGGCACAGTGGACAGAATAATAGAGAGCTCTAAACAAAGACAGAAGTGCTGTTTACCTAGCTGGTGGCTTTGGGCATCTTCTTATACCTCACTCAGGTTTTTTCTTTTCTAACATGAATAGTGACTAAGCAACAGATGGGATTTAAAGTAGCAGTGATTACAACTTTGGGGAGTAAACGAAATAAGGTATCACTGCAAGTGACCAATAGAAAGCCTGCATGTAGGAGATGCTCTATGCATCTCAGCTTCAGCAAGACAAGGGAAAAAGAAAGGCTCCTCGTGCATTTGCTTTTATTACCATCTCTATGTGTATGAATTTCTTTCAATACCATAAATGAGTTAGGAATCACTTTTCTCCCAAATAATAAGCTGATAAAGAAAAGTGCCTTCAGGTAAAATCACCTCGATATGCATATGTTTAACATATTCATAGATCTCGGGAGCACAAGCAAGAAAACTAACCGTCAGCCCTCATTCGTTCTTTAATACATTGTTTTTTTTTTCTTTCTGCAACCAAACTGCAAGTGCATCAAGACAACATAATAAACAGCCTCAGGTTTCAAGCCATTAGTGTACAATTTCAGACAATTTTCACTGAGGGCAGGATTCATAGGCGTCTCCCTAGGGGGAGAGAACACTGAGTCCAAAAAAAGAATGAAAAGCCACATTAGTCACTTCCCAAAAAGCTGGAAGCACCACACATGTGACTTCTCTGTAGATTTTAAAGCTACACGGGGCACTCTCTATCCTCTGCCCTACTCTCCATACGTGTGCGCAAGATCTTTGGATTGTGGCCCCGTAGACGGTCTGGTGCATTTTGCCCTTTTCTTGGCAGGGAAGATTTTGTTTTTTACCTTGTATTTTGGCTTCTTGACTGACTTCAAGGTCCTGGCAGCCACCTTCTTTATTATTAGAGGATATTTTAGGTGCCGCAGGTAATTTTCTTGAGTGTGATTTAGCGGCTCCCTTGGTCTGAGCTGACTTTTCAACAAAGAAAGGCAGTCCAGAAAAAGACAGTCGCGCTGGATCCCTGTGAGGTGCAGACTCTGGCCTGAGTTCTGGAATTCTCTCTCTTTGGTGACATATTCTTTGATACAGTCCCGTTTCTCAGGGCAACTTAGAAGCTATTTTGCAAACACCTGCTCAATTTCCACTTAAGATAAAGCCTGAAACTTATCCCCATAGCTTTGTAAATGTTAAAAAGGAACAAAAATCTGGCAGTGTCTCTGCTACTTTCTGGCAAGTCCAGTTAAGATAGCTGTTTTCCCAATTCTGCACACTGTGGGTTTAATTAGCTAAGCCTAGAGATTTAATCCCCCTTTTTGACAGTAATAGTTTTTGTGGTAATGGGGTTCCTGGAAGCCCTTCTACCTCGGGGCTACACTTCCAGACCTAATTTTCATATATATTTTTATTTGGAAACAGGCTCTCTTAAGCCAGCGCAGCTGGCTTCAAACCTGTGCGATCTTCCTGTCTCTGCCTCCCAAGCGCAGGGATTACAAGCGTGCGCAATCATGCCCGGCGACAGTAATAATTATTAGCTAGGGGCAATTTTGTACACCTCCCCCAGGACATTTGGAAATGTCTGGAGACATGCTTGGTTGTCACACTGGAGGGAGAAGGGGTGGAACTATTGGTATACGGTGAGTAGAGACTGGAGATGCTAAAGAACCTTCTGGGCACAGGATCCCTCCCCCAACACACACACACACACACACACACACACACACACACCACCACCAAAGAGTAAGCTGGGTGTGGTGGCCCATGCTTGTAATCCCAGTACTTGGGAGGCTGAGACAGGAGGATCCGATCACAGATTCAAAGCAATTTAGTGAGGTCATTTAAAATTAAAGAATAAAAAATAGCTTGGAGGCAGAATGAGCCTGGGGTTCAGTCCCCAGTACTGCAAAACAAAAAACACAGCAAAGAGTTACACAGCTCAAGGTTTTAGCAGCATGTTGAGAAGACCTGCTTTGGAAGAGGTTTCTGATACCCAGGTGTTCCCCAGACCAGTACTGGAGCACAAATGGCCACGTGATTTGTGTGTGAAGGGGGGATTGCAAAATAAAAATGCAGGGCTCCTTGCTTAAAAAATGTATTAGCCAGGTGGGACCCGGTGTTGCTGCAAAAGTCTCATGTTCATGACGCTGAATCAGTATGGGGGGATGACCAGGCATTGATAGTAGAGCTCTCCCAGTGAGTCCAGGGTGCGGCCACGTGGACATTCCCCCTGCGCAGCATGTGATGCCCCTTTCTTTCTATAGACATTAGCGTGCATCCATGTATGGCTGTGGTAGGGCTTCTCTTTGTGTCTGGACACAGGCTTCGATGAGGAGATGCTGAGTGGGTGAGCTGAATAAGGCACTGTAATGCTAGTCCTAGTCACCATCGGTCACAAAGCCTTATTTATGCATGCAGCATTTGGGCTCCCATGGGCTTCAATGAAATCTCATGATTTCATTGCTATTTATTCAATCCCATGGCTGCAGGGTGTAAATGAAGACCTAGGCTCAGTGAGGGTAAGGAATAGGCCGGAGTCAAGAGGTAGGGCAGGGCTTCCAGCCAGCTCTGCTGATCCCGGGCCAGGCTGTTTTCCATATGCTTTGGGAACTTGCTCACCTCCTTCCAGTTTATCAGTGTAGCATGTGTGCCTATTGGTGGCATGTGGCAGGAAAGCTGGTGGCACAGAGAGTGAACTTACCAGGTGTGGTGGAGCAAGCTTGTAATCCCAGTACTTAGGAGGCTAAAACAGGAGGATTATAGGTTAAAGACCAGCCTTGGCAATTTAGTGAGACTCTCAGCAACCTAGAAAGACCCTAATTCAAAACAAAAGTAAATAAATAAATAAAATGGGCTGAGGGTATAGCTCAGAAGTAGAATGCCCCTAGTTTAAATCCTTAGTAACACACACACACACACACACACACACACACACACACAGAGAGAGAGAGAGAGAGAGAGAGAGAGAGAGAGAGAGAGAGAGTCCAAATACTCATTTACTTAAATATGAATTAAGGGGTGTATTCATTTCGAGTCACCCCTCCATGCCATTTTGGCATGGAGCTGTATTTCTATTTCCTGTATTTCTATCTTTTCCTCTTTTTCTTTTTTTCTGTTTTTTTTTTTTTTTTTTTGTTGTTGTTGTTGTTGTTTTTGTAGTTGTTTCTTTGGGGAGTTTTTGGGAAATTATTCCCAGGGGTCTAACAAAGATCCCTGGGGACAGTTTCCCAATCCGTCTATTTTCTGTATTTCTATCTTTCTAATAAACTTCTTTAAATCTTCAAAAAAATATGAATTAAGGAAAAAATCCATTAGCACATTAAGCCCATGGTTTATACTACGGCTGCAGAAAAGGTTAGATCCAAATTCTAAATGGGAGTCAATTGAAAAAAAGTCAAACAATAGGAGTGTTGTAATTTATTTAAATATATTAGAAAAAAAAAGCAGTTAGCTCATTACGCCCATGGTTTATACTACTGATGCAGAAAAGGTTAGATTCAAATCTTAAAAGCGAGCTGAATTAAGGGAAAAAAATCAAGCAAATAATAGAAGAGGCACTGTAGAGACGGGACAAAGATTGCAAATTATTTAATGTTTTAAGAGCTTTGTGATGATAGAAAAAGCACTAAAATGATTGTGAAACTAGGCATATATTCCTCCATCTTTTTCCAAGCTGAATCTTCATATTACTGGGCTCTGATGGAGACAGAATACTAGACTATGGACACCAAGAGACCGTGTATCATTGAAGGAAAAGAAAAATATGTAAATTGAAATCTACAAATCCCCCATTTGGGGCTTAGTTTATTTCCTTTCTATATATTTATGAAATTCTAAGATGAATTCCAAAATTATCTGGAAAAAGTGCTTAGGGATTTTATCACAATAACCAGTCCCTTCTCGGTCCAGGATACGTTCAAAATGCATCTTTCACATTCAGATAATAGAACCACTGTCTGCATCCACTGAATGCAGCGAAGGTCAGATACGCATTGACACATGAAGATCGTGTCCAGTGAGGAGAGCAGGCTTCAGAGGAACAGAATCGGATCTTTAGACGAGGAAGAAAAGGAGAAGGAAGCATTTCTTTATCTTTTTTTTTTTTCGGTACTGGAGACGGAACCCAGGGGCATTCTACCTCCAAGCTCCACCCCCAGCCCTATTTTTCATACTTTATTTTGAAATAGGGACTCACTGAGTTCCAAAGGGCCTCACTAAGTAGTAGCTGAGGCTGTCCTCAAACCGCGATCCTCCCATCTCAGCCTCCCAAATGCTGGAATTACAAGCATGCACCACCACACCTGGCTGGAGAAGAAAGCATTTTTGAAGGGACTGAGCACCAGGTGATTGAGCACTGGATCATGGGACTGGATTAATTTCCTTTAGTTTATCTACCATTTCACTTTATTTATTTATTTATTTATTTATTTATTTATTTATTTATTTTTGGTATGATGAACCCAGATTGTGAACTCAAGGAACAATAAGGAAATGTGTAAAGCACACTAATAATAGTATTTTATAGCTTATAAATTCTATTATTATTATTTTTTTGCGGGTCTGGGGATGGAACCCGGAGGCATTCGACCTCCGAGCTACACCCCCTACCCCATTTTTTATTCTTGATTTTGAAAAAGGGTATCACTAAGTAGTTGAGGCTGTCTGTGAACTTCGATCCTCCGATCTCAGCCTCCCAAATGCTAGGATTACAAGCATGCGCCACCACGCCCAGCTCAAATTCTATTATTATTAGCATACAAAATAACATTTTGCGTGGCACGTAAAATATGCCAATATTGCGGCATCAGACTCTATTTTCTTGATGTCACAAACATGTATGTATGAGAGGCTGGTTTTGTGACCACTGCAGGAGAGGGAAGGTGGCCAAAGTTATGGGTATGCAGGGGCCTCGTAAAGCACGAAGCCCTGTGCACAGGGAGGAAATCTCGAGCTGGCACCTGGAGAGCTGAGGAGTAGGACAGGTTCTGAGCAGCGGGCCTCTTGTGCAGCGGGGGCTGGGGAGCCTGGACACAGGGTGCCATGATGGAGTGTCACATTCCAGTGGGTTCCACGGCCACTGGAGAAAAGTGCTGTTTACGTGAAATCTGCCTCGGCTTCCCTGAGTTTCAGGATGCAGACTTTTGTGAAAAGATCACAGCAGCAGCGGCTTGGGGCAAGGCTTTCTTGTTCTCCCTCCTATTGTTTTTGCAGAATCTTATCTTACTTAATTCTCTGGCTGTGCTTTTTCAACAGCACATTTTACTTGCTGATTGTCAAAGGCTGTAAATCCCCTGAGCTGGAAGTATTTTTGACAGGAATTTCATAAGTGGGGCCCCTTTTTCCCTGCTGGTATTCTTTAAGAAAGCTTTCAGTGGTGTGTAGAATATATACATTTATTTGCATACATGAAGCGTGAGGAGGACACCCACCTGCAGACAGTATTTATTTCTGAGAAGGGGACCTGTAGCTTCCTGGGGATGAAAAGAGACTTTCCTTTTACTATTTAAGAAAAAGTTTACATATATGCTACTTATACTCAAAATACATTAAAATGTGTAAAATTAAATATTTTACATATAGAATGTATATCCAATATAGACTTGGATATTTCCCTTTAGACCCTGAATGTGTGTATATATTTTGTGTGTGTGTGTGTGTGTGTGTGTGTGTGTGTGTATGTGTGTGTGTTGAGTCAAAGGCATATATAGAAAGGCAGAAAAGGAGCAAGGAGGCTCAGATTTGAATTTCCTTCATAGGAGACTTAAATCGTTGTCACGACATTGGCACACTGGGATGTAACTGAGAACGCAGAATACTCACCTGTGAGAGACTGTCACCCACGGAGGTGTCCTTACCCCACTGCAGAAAGCCAATGTCACTGCGGGCCAGGACGCCATGTAATGTTTCCTGAGATGTTCCTGTGTCACAGCCATTGAAGACATGTGGACTTGCTCTTCCAGTTAAAATCATGTTCAGAACTGCCTGGATGGCATATTTTACAGATATTTACATTTTAGGTAGCAATGAAACGAGGACTTAATTTAAAAAAAATCATAAAATGACTCTTTTACTGAAAAGAATTAAATCTTGCAATACATAATTCTAAAAAAAGTCTTAAATATTGGGCAGTCAAAACAATAGTTTATTGGGTTTTTTTCCCCCCCTTGGACTTTACCCTAGAACTCCACCTCTCATCCTATTATCTCTCCTGCCTTTCCATTTCTTTTAGACACTGGTTTGCATTGTTGTGATTTAGGAATCATGAGGCTAGTATGTTTTTATAGGACTTTTATTCCTATAAGGGATTCCTAAAAGGGATTTAGGGTGAGTCTTATCAAGATATTATCTAATATTTGTAGGATCTCAGGGATGCAGGTCTCTCAGAAGTAGAGAGGACTGTAATGGAAATTGGAAGGTAGATCCTGATAACTCAGGGTAGCATCTGCTCTGACTTTCAAAGATAACTTGGTTACTCTTTGCTGAGCAGCTGAACACTTATTTAGACAATGAACTTAATTCGAATTCTGCAATAGGAAGGCAGAGTCTTCCCACCCACCTGCCTGCACAGGAAGCCTCCAGCGTGTGGTCGTAAGAGCTGAGTGGTGGTGACGTCCAGATCCTCCCGAAGCCTGCAGAATGGGAGAAGTCAACAGCAGCCATGAGACCAGGCACCAGGCAGAGCAGCAGTCAAGTGGTCTCACTAGTCACTGCCCTGCACATTCCGACACTGGGGCTGCAGAGGTGATGGGGAGCCATAGATGCAGTTACAGAAGTGTGATAAATGGTGAGGGAGAGGGGAAGATACAGATATCTCTTGCTCTGGAATCCTTGTGTGCTCTGGGAGGATGCTGGGCTCGTTAGGGAAACTGTGCTGTGTGCCAGGGACGCCGAGCTCAGGCTGGTAGACATGACCACGCCAGAGACTGATGGCCCAAGGCAGGGATGAACAGACTGTTCAAATGGAAAGCACCTGAATGACTGTTGAGCCCATTTTTTGGATGAGGTAGGGCAAGGGACAGGCGTTGGGTTCCTACCCTTGACTGTATACGGTCCAGGTGGAATGTGATTGCTGCTGGCACCCGGGGAGGTGCTAAGCAATGATATGGGAGCTGTTTATGAGTTCTTGAACAAATCTACTCACAGGACTGGAGTTTACCCAGCTCATCTTGTAATGAGACTTAAAGACTTGGGTCAAGATGAGTATGTGCCTTGGTATCTGGTAGTACCTGTTATTGTTATACTCAAAGTCCAGAACCCCAGGGTGACAGAGACCACCACCACACACAATAATGCAAACAACAAGAAGGGGTTAATAGGGGAACTAGCTCGAGCTAGGGCCCAAGTCCCTCCAATGCAGTGGAGTCTTGACAAGGACCCCGAGTCTTTGTTCCAAGGCAGTTTTATACATTTCAGTCACTTGGGCTGTGATTTACAAAGGAGTTATCTTTAGACCAAAAGGAATTTTTACTGCTGTTATCACAAGCAACGACAGGATACTTGGTGCCTCCCATTTGGTTCGTGCCTCCTGGGGTTGGTTGGGAGTTTTTCATCCTGACCCAGGTGCCAAAACTGGCACTTAACTGTTAGTTGTATTCCTGAGACACTGGAACTTAGGCCTAGCATGCCTGCTGTATGGATGAAGCCTGTCATGGCCCCACTTCGGTCCTACATTATAACACAGGGCAGTGTTTCCTGAAGGATGGCATGACTTTAGGTGGTATAGATATGAGCATTTAAAAATTTAATGGTGATGTGTTTAATAAATTTTATCTTTTGCTTATTAATGTTTAAGAAAATATTAATGGGGAAAATATTACTGTTTAACAGGATATGGGACACTGTTCTAAAGTCTAAAAATATTGGCTTAAAAATTTATAGCTTCTTGCTTGCTTTGGCAGAAGACTGCCTTTCTGGAAGAAACTGAAGACAGTGACCTTGATGCCCCTTCACTATCTAAGCTATTTCCTTCTGTTTTACTACACCTTTGCTTGTTTTGCTTAAGTGTGGAAGATGTCCCAAGGAGGAGCTGAAGACAGCAACCTCTGTGCACCTGCACAACCGCCAGATAGCAACTTATCCTCTAAAGCATTCCTAAAACTGTATTCTATGCTTTAGCCAGAGACAATTAATGATTAGATGACTCAGACTTAATTCTGTAGACCTGTAATAAAATGAAGAGCTGATTTTGTTTGGGGAGTTTGGTTCTCTTGCCCTCTCTCCTCTCCCCTCTTTGAGACCAGGAATAGTCTCAAGAGCGTTTATTTTATTACGTCATCCCATACCCTGTGGTCCAGAGCCTGGCATAAGAATAGGTTGATGTATGTATGTATGTATGTATGTATGTATATATGTATGTATGTATGTATGTATGTATATACTGGGATTGAATTCAGAAGCACTACATCACTGATCTGCACCCCCAGCCTTTTTTATTTTTTATTTTGAGACAGGGTCTCACTAAGTTGCTCAGGCTGACTTCAAAGCTGTGATGCCCCTGTCTCAGCCTCCCAAGTCACTGGGATTACAAGTGTGCACCATCACACCTGACTCGGCTTGATATTTAAATGTGTATTGATTTAAAGAAAATTGTCCAGTAATTAATATTAGACTATAAAAATGTGACAGTAGTCCATAAAAGACAAGTTTTAAGAACACTGCTTCAATGCTTACAATTCTTTTTTTTTTTTTTTTGGTGGTACTGGGGGTGGAAACCAGAAGCTTTCTACCTCTGGGATATACTCCCAGACCTTTTTTTAAAAATATATTTTATTTGGAAACAGGGTCTCACTAAGTTGCTGAAAGCCTCACTAAGTAGCTGAGGCTGGCTTCGAACCTGTGCGATCCTCCTGTCTCATCCTCCCAAGCGCGGGGATTACAAGCATGTGCCACCACGCCCAGCATCAGTGCTTACAATTCTTTTCCCCTGGGAGCCTTTGCCTCCTTCTCTGATTCTCAAAGGCTTGCTTTCTTCTTTTTCTTTTTTTTTTTTCTTTCAGGGTTTCCCAAAAGTTTACATCTTCCACAGTGCCAAGAACCTGGCACTTGCCTTCTTGGCTTTGCACATCACAGAGATGAAATAAATGTCTGAGGATCCATTTTATCTTGGATCTAAATAATCAAATGTATTTACTTGACTAATGGCATCTCCTTGCCCATTCACGTGGCTGAGCCACCACAGAAAAGGACCTGTAAATGGATGAGTGTCCACTGGAGAAGTGGCACCAACATGAGGATGTGAATATTTTCCATCCCAAGAGCACAACGCTCTTGTGACCTCAAGCCGGTAGGAAATACGCGCTGGCGTGTGTAGCACTTACCTCTTGATTGTTCTGGAGAAAATCAGGCTGTAAAGGAACAGGATGACTCCATGACTCCCTTCCCCTTTGAACTGTTTGGGAAAGAAAAGAAAAGCATTCTTTTTGTCTAAGAACAGTGCAGATATGTGTACCGTGCGTGTGAATTCAAAGATACACAGCCCAGTAGAAGTCCTCGGGCCCCGCTGCTGAGCGGCTGAGAGGATGTGGCCCTCTGTCTCCGCACTTCCACTCTGCTCCCCTCTCGTGGCCCCCTTTTTCCTGCTGTAAGCTGCTCATGGATCCTTCCATCTCCATCTTTGGTCTTTGGCTTCTTTTCTATTCCCTGCACTTTTACCAGGTGATTCTCTTCAAATCACTCCTGACCTGAGCCGCGGCGTCTTTCCTGGCCCCGGCCCTCGAGTGCTCTGGGCTTGCCTGCCGTGCCCAGCCCCTCCTCCGTGCCCCGCTAAACACAGGGGAGCCCAGGGGCCCTGTAGAAATAGCTTTGGAGTGACGCAGGTCTCTCCGTTCAAAACCAGCGCTACTACTTCCTACCTGTCAACTTCTTTGAGCTCCATTCTTGTTTAGTTCTAGCTGCAATAAAAGGTTTAAAAAAGTAACCTTTCTTGGGTTTGTCTTAAAAGTAACATGAAATAAGCCGGGTGTGGTGATGCACGCTTGTAATCCCGGCATTCGGGAGGCTGAGACAGGAGGATCATGATTCGTGGCCAGTCTCAGCTACTTAGTGAGGCCCTAAGCAACTCAGTGAGACCTTGTTTCAAAATAAAGAATAATTAAAAAAAAATAGTGTTGAAGGTGTCGCTCGGAGGTAGAATGCTCCTGGGTTCCATCCCCAGTACAGCAAAAAAAAAAAAAAAAAAAAGTTACATAAAATACTGAATGTATGGTACCTGCTTCTGTTCTTGGAACATTCTAGAACTCATAGCAATATTAGTATCTGTCCCCCTTTAAGGCATTCTCTGTCTCTGTCCTTGGCCAGGTTATTCTTCTGTTTAGAATTTCCTGAGGGTATTTTGCCATCTCTAGGATCACATCCAGCCTGCCTCAACACCCTTAGCTGGCTCTCTCTTGGCTTTATTTCAGTATTCTACCTGCTGTGAAACAACTACCAGGCTTGGTTTGTATATCCCCGGGTTGAAACCTCCCCTTTAATGAATTAATTTATTTATTGTGGTACTGGGGATGAAACACAGGGACCTTCTTCCTCCGGGCTATACTCCCCGACCTATTTTATATTTTATTTGGAAACAGGGTCTTACTAAGTAGCTGAGGCTGGCTTCAAACCTGCGCGATCCTCTTGTCTCAGCCTCCCAAGTACTAGGATTACAAGTGTGAGCCACCATGCCTGGCAAAACCTCCCCTTTAAAGGCATGACATCAGGAAGGCTTCTGTTAAAGGCATGTACTGTTGTTGTTTTCCACTTGGTGGATTAATTGTCCACTTTGCTGCCTACCACCTGGCAGCAGGCAGGACCCTCAGGCAGGAGAATAAATTTTAGTACCACAGCAGCCAGACAGGAGTTCAAATGACTGCACTGCAAGGGTGGGAGAGAAACGGGCAGAGTGGGGCCTGAGGCAAGCTGGAAAGCACTTGTGTATTACTTTTCTATTGCTGCTGTAACAAAGTACCGCAGACTTGCTGGCTTAAAACAACAAGAATTTATTATCCAGCTCTGGATGTCAGAAGTCCAACCCCGGTCTCAATAGATAATACTGAGGTGACAGCAAGCCTGTATGCTTCTTTGGGAGACTCTAGGGGAGGGAGATTCGTTTCTTGGCCTTTTCCAAGCTTCAGGAAGCCGTGGCCACCCTTTGGTCCATAGCCCCGTGTCACTCAACCTTTTCTCCCTCCTCACATTCTCTCTAGTTCTTCTGTCTCCCTCTTTTTCTTGTAGGGAACCCTGTGATGATTAGGCCCATCTGTACAATCTAGAATAATCCCCACATCGAGGCCCTTGATCACATCTGCAAAGTCCCTCTTGTCACCTAGGTAACAGGCAAGGGTTTCTGGGATCAGGATGAACATTATTCAGCCTGTCATATTTACCTAACTTGGCAGAGGGGAGGCAGCTACCTCCTTCCTGTGAGCCCAGACACACAAGGATAGAGGTTCATTGTGGCCGGACTTTCTAGAAACAAGTTTTTGCCATTCATGGATTCAAATGTCAAAAAACACAATCTTGTGTGGGCCGATGCCAAAGATCATACCTAATAGGTGTATTTGTTTTCTAGGACTGTGGTAACGAAGCGGGGGCGGGGGTGAGGCTGGAGGCAAACATTTTAACCCAGACCATGGCTGGAGTGTGGCTGGGAACCCATGCCCAAGCTTTCTGTCTCTGTAGCCTTCAAAGGGAACGGAACAGTGGGTTTCATGGACCACATCCCTCTCTCCGTGGACTCTAATGTTATATAGGGTCAATGTTTTTCCTATAATTGTCCTCTTCTAACCAGGTGTGGTGGCGCATGCTTATAATCCCAATACTATGCTGGGCGTGGTGGCGCACGCTTGTAATCCCCACGCTTGGGAGGCAGAGACAGGAGGATCGCGCAGGTTCGAAGCTAGTTGCGTTGGTTTAAGAGACTCTGTTTCCAAAAATATATATATAAATAGGTCTAGGAGTATAGCCCGGAGGTAGAAGGGTTTCCAGGAACCCCAGGACCACACACACACACAAAAAAAAATCCCAATACTTGGGAGACTGAGACGAGAGGATCGCAGGTTCAAAGACAGCCTCAGGTACTTAGTGAGGCCCTCTGCAACTTAGTGAGACCCTGTTTCAAAGTGAAGAATAAAAATTAGGGCTGGGAGTGTAGCTCAGAGGCAGAATGCCCCTGCGTTCCATCCCCAATACTGAAAAAAAAATTATGTCTTTTTTTCACATTGTAGGCTTCTGGTTCTTCAGAAAATCAGCTTTCATCTCTCTCTCTCTGCAAATGAGTCTTTATAAAGCATCTTCCACTTCCTGCCATTGCTATCTGCTACTTGGTCCCCTCCCAGCCTGGGGTGGGGCGGGGAGGGATTGATGCAGTGGTGGACATTGTGTGGAAGGTCCTGTTAGGAGAGGTGAACTGGAGCCACCTTTTAAAGGCCAGAAGCCATTTACTGGAAGTCAGTGTGATGGTCCTTTTGGCAGCTTGGACGAGGGCCTTGCTTAGTTTACCATTTTTGTTTTTTACCCATTAGATGAGGAAAGGATACTTTCACATTTTTGCTCCCCACAAAAGAAATCCTGGTATATGTCCTCTAAAGTATCATTCTACGGGGTTGATTAGGCAGGAAAGTGAGGCGTTTGTGAGCGGGTCTCCATGTCATCTGGCCTCTGTCTAGGTTGTAGGGGAGGAGAGGCAGGCTTTTCTTCCTCTTGTTCTGCCCTTTCTTAGCCCTCAAAATGACCTGGTTTTCTTAACAAGCGTCATTAGAAACGTTGCTTTGTGAAGGAAAGAAGATCCCCACAAGATCAATTCAACAGGAAGGCATTATCTCAACCCTTAAACACTTACACATTGTAAGTGATCACAGATGAATTTCTCAGTGGCTCCTTTCTCGGAAAATTCAAACAGCTGGAGCTATACATCAGGGACAGAAGATAAAAATGAAAAGGAAGATGAAAGGGACCTCTAAGAGATGTCAACTCATGTTATTTCCTCAGGTTTTTTTTTTTTTTTTTTCTGTTTGTTTCATTCCATAATCACAGTGCTGAAACCAACATTCCGTCTTTTCGCGGCATGTAAAACATCCACGGGAAGATCAGTGGCCACCTGCTTCGGCGTTACATTCCTTAGTTTTGAGTCAATATGATAATATCATGAGAAGTGAAATAACCCCCCAAGGGGGTGGAATTTAGCTATCTTTAAGAGAGTGGACCTAGAGATGGAGGCATAATGATTTCAGATGGGGGATATTCTTGATCATGGTCAATTCTAGGAGAACCTCACATTGGGACCTTTTGTTTTGGCAGCTTGTCACTGATAGCCTTGGCACTGCTCTTTGGAAGGTGCCTCTGGCCACCCTAGGCAATTTCAGGAGCAGTGATGGGGTGCTCTGGTGCTTTATCTGGAAGGACAGGAGGAGTGTACTTACTGATAGGTCGGATCCCTCCCTTCCCCCACGGGACCCTGCAGTGGGGACAGAAGGCAGAACCTTGGAAGCCAGAAGTAGAGACATCGCGAGACTCCAGGTGTCACGAGGCTCCAAATATCATGAGACAGACTCCAGGCATTGCGAGACTCCAGATGTCAAGAGAGAATCGGCATTCTCACACTGCTAGCCCCTCCAATCCCCCCGCCGCTTTAAATATGGGGATACTTCCACTCCCTCGTTTGACTCTGTTGGCTCATCAGTCCCTTCCCCCACTGTCGGGCAGACCTGCCTGAAGGTGCAGGTTGATTAAAGCAGCTTTTGATAATTAGGCTGGTGTTTACCTTCTTTGCAACTCCAATCAATTTCAACATTACACTTACCCGCTCAGTGAAACCATCACCAGAGTAGTCAGGAGTCGGGGCCACGTAAGTTTCCTCTGTGACGAGGCAGACCGTGGCCTTCTGAGCTGCACCTGCAGCCCACAGGATGCCAGCCAGCGCCGCCGCCAGGGTTCGCTCCTGCTGCAGCCGGCTCAGCTCATACAAGCTGCATCCAGAGGCAGATAGGATTACGGTCACCCCGCTGCTTGCAGGGGACCTCCATTCTTAGGTCCCTATCTGATCACAGGGGCATCTATTTGGTTCCTTCATCAACCTGCAACTTGTGACTGTCGCTGGAGGCCCAGTCTCCTCTGCTGTGACGGCACCTGCGGTCCTCATCCCAGGACCTGTTCTCTCTTAGCAATCTCACCCGAGTGAGTGCCAACTCCATCCTGCCCTGATCTCTGGCCGGGTCATCTGAACTCTACCCCATCAAACACAAGCCCTTTCAAAGCTCAACCCCAAATCCCTTATTTCTAAGATGTCCATTTTGCAAACCCTCTTTGCAGATGGGTTCGTCCTCTGACATATTCTTCATATTCTTTCTACCTTCATGCCTCTTCTCATGCCCTGTGCCACTGACGTGGGCACCTGTCCTTTCCACCTGAACATGCCCTCCAAATCACAGGAGGTCTACTCTCCATGGCCCTTACCAATCTGTAGCCACATTACCTGATACTCACAGGACCAGCACCACACACACGGCACCACCTTCAGTCCCCACCACCACCCTGTACTGTACACACAGTCATTGCCCCCGTCCTAGAGGTGAAAAAGTAAGAGCGGTTAAGTAACCGGCTCCTGGTCACTCATCTTTAAAGTCAGAGCAGCGACTTGAAGCGCTCTGAGCTGCTCAAGCCTTGCCAGGGGATGGGAGCTGATCCTTAATCAGTCCATCTTCACCCTGCTCGCTTGCTAAATATTTAACACTGACAGCAGTGGTCATTATAAGGAAACACATGATAGTGGTTATTAACAAGTTTGGCGATCATTTGTCTAATCCTATAACTCTGTGGCAAGACAGAAATTCATAAAAAAAGAAGCAGAAAACTCCAGAATTCCAGAGCAAGGTACAAGGAGACAAAATGCTGTGACTGTAACTAGAGAAGGGGGTGCAGGATCTTGTGAGTTGCCTGGGCTTCATGGACCAGGTCTCTGTCAGCAGTGACTCATTCACACCTACTTACTACCTGCCACAGGCCAGGTGCGGTGCTGAGAGCTTTGGATCTATGTGGCAAGGGCATGACTGAGTTCTGCTTGGATTTCCTGGGATTATTATTATTATTTTTCTTTTTTTTTTGCGGTACTGGGAATAGAACCCAGGGGCATTCTACCTCCGAGCTACACCCCCAGCCCTATTTTTTATTCTTTACTTTGAAACAGGGTCTCACTGAGTTGCAAAGAGCCTCACTAAGTAGCTGAGGCTGTCCACGAACCTGGATCCTCCTGTCTCAGCCTCCCAAATGCTAAGATTACAAGCGTGCGCCACCGTGCCTGGCTCCTGGGATCCCTTTTACTCATTTGGCAGATATATCCACCACATGCTTTGGGGGCTACTGCTAGTATCTCTCACTTTTCAATTTTCTCCAAAAGGTCAGAGCTACCTTGTCTGGAGGTGACTAGGGGTGATGCTTCTCCGCTGGGGAGCCTCTCACCAGTGCTTGCCGGGGTGGAAGTGCAGGAGCCCGTCTTTCTTCTCTGAAGGTGGGGAAGGCCGTGCAGGAAGTTATACCCTGGGGTTCTTCGCCTGGCCTCGGGCTCACTGCACTGGGAGCCACAATCCCCAGCTGCCTCTCTTTCCCTACGCCACTTCTCTCCCCGTGGCACAGGTTTCTCCTCAGGGCACTGCTTCAAGAACTCACAGGCATAAGGAATTCCCAGTGTGGGCTGTGCTTCTATGAAACCTGCCAAATCCTGACCTTAGAATATATTATACATTTAGTTCCTGTTTCGAGTGATAACTTATCTTGCCCGAGGGCAGATATATGCCTTTTACTGATTTATATCTCCTCTGATATGTAGGTTCTTTACAGATAGGAGGTTGTTAACTTCTAAGAATAAAGTCAATTTGAATAAGTCCGAGTTGATTTTTAAAAATAGAGCAACCAGGCAAGTTTGATCCTGTGATCCCGGGACTTGGAAGGGTGAGACAGGAGGACTGCAGGTTTTGAGGCAGGTTTCAGAAACTTAGTGAGACCCTGTTTCAAAATAAAAAAGTCTGGGGGTGTAGCTCAGAGGTAGAATGTCCCTGGGTTAAATCCCCAGTACCAAAAGCAAATTAAAAAAAAAAAAGAAAGAAAGAAAAGAAAAAGAAACTAGCAACTACCAAACATTGTCTCTTGTTTGCTAGTGAACTAGGAGGATGAATCCCTCATTTTTCAGTTTTTTTCATCAGCCCCAACCCCTGCCAGAATTGTTAGGTTCGAGCTTTTCATCAAATATGGACAAGCCCACCTGAGACCTGGTGCTCAATTTTATCTGACAGGTGGTCTGCAGTAGAGCATGACACCATGACACCTGTCAACCTTGTTCTGTAGCTGAACGCCCCTGGTGGCTCCGGGAGAGCCCTGCCTGGTGCTGCAGCTCCCAGAGACAGAGCCCTTGCTTCCTAGGAGGCTGACTGACTTCCCAGAGCAGCCCGCAGGCATTGGTGTGACTGTGGAACACATGAAAGGTCTGGCACAATGGGTCACTCTTTAAAACGCTTCTCACAGTCCTCTTACCTGTGAAAGCTCCTGTCATCTTCCTTCCCGGTGAACAGCAAATATTGGACAATGGATCCTTGTACAGCCATCTGAATGCTCTGGGTACCTCCCTGGAACAGAGAAGGTCAACATTGAGGTGTGAGGGCTAGGAGCTGGGCTTTGCAATTGCAGCAGAAGCACTGGCATCACCATCACAAAAACATGTTCTTCTTGGTAGCATTTCCCCCCCTGGTACCCTTCCTCTCTGGGTTAATGAAGGGAGGTTGTACTCTCCTCGGCCTCTCGCCCCCGTGGGATGTAGGTAGGTACCATGGCCCTGCTAGAATGTGCAATGACTATCCTCATTGTGGAGCCCCTTTACCAAGAGTATCGACATCCTGTTCCTCTGCCTCTTGCCCTGTATTCATGACTCTGGACTGGCTTCAGGGGTCTATGTCCTTCTCCATCTTACTATCTCTATACCCCTGCTTCAACTCAGACTTTTAGATTTGTAGGAGGTAAGAAACTAGTTGTTTAGCCCGTGCAATTTGGGTGTGACTGGTAGTTGAGGACATGAATTATTGAGATTTCAAAGAAGCCAGAAAGAAATTTCTGGATTCCCTTCTGCTTTACGAATCTTCAGTCATACTTAGAACTTGGAAAGAAGAGACAGGAAAACTAGAATTCAAAAGAGGATGGGAAAAACAGGAGTTGGGGACTGTCTTATAACCCAGACATTGTTTTAAACAGGCTTTTATCAATTAAGGTTAAATTTAAAACTATACATATTTCTACATATGATTATAATGTAGCATGTATTCATATGGATGTGGAGGGGAAGGAAACACAGGGAGGAAGACTGGGTTAGGAATTTAAAAAGATTCCCAGCTGTCAGACATGGCGATGCACATCTGTAATCCCAGTACTTGGGAGGCTGAGACTGGAGGATCCCAGTTTCGAAGCCAGCCTCAGCAACTTAGACCCTCAGCAACTTAGCGACACCCTGTTTCAAAATAAAAACTAAAAAAGGGCAGAGGATGTAGCTCAGAGGTAGAATGCCCCTGGGTTCAATTCCCAGTACCAAAAAAGAAAACATACAAACAAAAGGCCCCTCCCAAGTGCCTTTTACCTTTTCCACTTCCAGAGCGAAAGCCAGGTCAGAAAAAGGGTCACGGAACTTGAAATAAGCCCTTTTCCAGTCATAGCTGAAGACATGGAGGGTGTTCCCAAAGAGACTCTGGCGCAGCTTCTGAAAAGAGAGGCGATGATTCAACCCAAGGCCATTCTTCCCAGACGCTCCTCCCTTGGTAAAATCATAGAGGTGGCTCCGTCTGGTTCCCGTCTACACTCAAGATTTTCGCAACACTCAGCCCTCAGTTTAATTGTATAAAACCGTGGGCAGCACACTCACCTCGGGCTCACTCAGCACGACTTCATCCTGTAGACCCAGCATGTCTGATTTCTGTGCCTGGCGTCTCCCCTCCACGGGTGCTACCTTGCAGTCAGTCACATGCGACCACTTTATTTCTATGCCTCGCCCTGTTGACTCTGGAGCCCCTGCCCCTCCTACCCGTGGCTTTTTATCTCTCAAGCCAGAAACTAAGGATCAGAGAGGACCCCATGTTTCCAGCTCAGGTGCAGTAATAATTTCAGGGATATTAAATGAGCATTCTTGGCCCACAATATTTGAAGTTTTCTTGGCTACTCTATAGCACATTAAGATCTGCGAGGGTCTTTAGAACTTTCCAGCAAAATGGGAACAAGTCTATAGAAACCAAACTCATGAAGAAAAAGAGGGGGGAGTGGGGTGAATTCATGGAACGGAATCCATTCGTAGTCACATACTTACTAATCATTTATCTTGTGCTAGACACTGCATGAAATAGAAATAGGTTCAAAGTCTAACACATTGTACAGGATGAAACACAGAAAGTTTCAAAGACCCATAGAAGTACCATGAGAAAGAGGGAAGAGAGAACTTCATAGTGAATTACTCAGGAAGGCTTCATGAAAGAGGTGGCATTTTATCTCGGCTGGTAAATGGCTTCTAGCATGTGTTGAACAATTTCTATGCACCAGATATTGAAATAAGCACTTTATACTCACTACATTGGTTTAATTCTCTGAAACAAGTATGGTTACTATCCTCCGAAGGCAAGAGGTTATTTACCCCCCAGTCACCCAGGTAGTAGAGACAGCTGGGGTCGCGGGAATTCTCCTACACTTTCCCCCACTCTGATCCTACACATGACATGTTTAGGTTTCTATCATTTGTGTAAACCAGTTGCTACTTAATATTTTTTTCATTAGATTGGGCCATTTTTGCAGCCCTGAAAGCCCCCACATTCTAGCAGCTGTGCACACAGCACCCATCACCTGCAACAGTGTGTGCGTGGGTGGGGGGGGGAAGATGAGCTGACAGCCACATTAGCGTCCAGGGCATCCCGGGGCAGGATGAGTACAGAGCAGTGTGTGTGTGTGTGTGTGTGTGTGTGTGTGTGTGTGTGTGTGTGTTGGTCTGTCTGTCTATCTGGAAGCCAAGGGGATTCCAAGAGAGTGGACACTGAAAATTGAAAGTACCTCCAGCTCTATCTATCCCAGAGGACTCCTTGGGCATTTGAAGTCAGTGGCACAATGTCAACAAATGCAGCCCCAAACCCAACTGCACCAGAGCTCCGATAACCTTTCCTGCTGTGCACATAGCACCCCCCCCCTCATCCTCTACTGGCTTCTCAAGAGGGGAGACACAGGAGAAGTATGCATCTGGAATGTTCTTCTCCATGCCAGCCCAGCATCTGACTTCATGGCTGGAGTTGATTTCCTGGCTGTATCTGTTCCCACTCTCAAACGAAAAGGTTATCTCTCCAAAGACACGAGGCAGGCGCATGTTAGGGGCCCAGAAGTGCACTTAAAAACTATCTGGGTATGCCATGACCTTGAGGTGCAGCAGGACCACACTTCCACCTTGGGGCTCAGAAGCCCTGGCTCTGCTCCTCAGTTGACCACAGGAACTTGGAAAAATGGCTGATCCTTTCTTATTTGCTAATAAGGCATGGGGAAAGCCTTCTCAGTCCACGTCACAGCTCCTGTTGAAGGAGGAATGTGGAAAAGGGCTTTGGACACGGTAAGTGCTGAGAAAGTGTGCGCGTGCCATTGCCTTCAGTGAAAACACAGCCTGTTTGCACGGGAACATCTTGTGCTGTAGGGAAGAAAGTCCCAACACAGATGGGAAACACCAGATATTGGCAGGAATAAGGGAGGAAAAGCCACGTATACATGGGAAAGATGAAGACTGTTGAAACTAAGAAGGCTTAGAACCACATCCAACTTAAAAACTTCTGTAAGCCGAGCCAGACTCCTGTTTCTATAGCCATCTTGGACTCAGTTTCCACTCCTGCTGCACCGCTGCAGGCTTAGGAACAGGAGGCCGTGGGATGGTCCCACTAGGAGCCCGGCCAGTGTGACCAAATGGGCATCTCACCTGCAGGACATCGACTGTCACACCAAACATCGCTCATCATCTGGTTAACCTGACGCATATTTAGCGTTGCCTGGAGACTAGACAGGAATGGGAAACATTACTAAAAAATGACCGCAACGATCATCATCGATATTATCATTATTACTATTACTATTATTATTATTATTAGGTCCGCTATTGAGGAATAAATCCAGAGACATTCTACCTCTGAGATATACCTCCAGCTCTGTTTTATTTTTTGTTTTAAAATACGTTCTCTCTAGGTTGCTGAGAGTCTTACTACATGGCTGAGGCTGTCCTCGAACCTGTGATCCTCCTGTCTCAGCCTCCCAAGTGCTGGGATTACAGGCATGCACCACCACACCGGGCTGATTAACACGAATAAACAAGCACGGTGTCCGGTTTTCCCCTTTTCACCTGGCTGGTTTTCTAGGATGCAGAACAACTTTCTTTACCCTGCACTGCTTTCCACGCCATTATTAATGATGATCATGATAGCTAGCATGAGCCGAGCGTCGCGGCGCACGCTTGTAATCCCCGCACTTGGGAGACTGAGACAGGAGGATCACGCAGGTTTGAAGCCAGCCTCAGCTGGTTTAAGAGATCCTGTTTTCAAATAAAATATAAAATAGGTCTGAGAGTGTAGCCTGGAGGTAGAATAATAAAAAAAAAATAAAAATAATAGCTGTCATGACAGTCATTTGCACACATATACACACATTCAAAAGACAGATCCTGGATCTCTTCACAAGATGTTGAATTTTTTTGTTGTGTTTTGAAACAGGTTCTCACTAAGTTGCTGATTGATCCTCTTGTTTCAGCCTCCCAAGTATTGGGATTACAGTTTTGGGCCACCATGACTGGCTAAGATATTTAATCATCCCACCTCTGCTGCCTTGCCCTGGGCTTGGAGTTTCCCTGTGACCACTTCCCTTCTATTCTTCCTCCCTCTACCTTAGCTTGGGGTAGACTCATCCTCACTGAAGCCCTGCCCCTAACCCTCTAGATCATCACAGAATCTGAGGTCGAGTTTAGAATTACTAAATCCTCAGAAATGTATGTCCTGGACCATTTACTTGTGTGCTAGACTCTTGGCTCCATTATGGTCACCTTTGATTTCTCAGCATCCAGTGTGAGTCCTGGAATATAGCAGGCTCACAATAAGTATATTTGTTAAGTAATTTGACTTTCCGATTTTTTTTTTTTTGGGTGGTACTGGGGGTAGAACCCAGAGGCTTTCTACCTCCAGGCTATACTCCCAGACCTATTTTTATACTTTATTTGGAAACAGGGTCTCACTAAGTTACTGAGAGTCTCAGTAAGTAGCTGAAGCTGGCTTCAAATCTGTGCAATCCTCCTGTCTCAGCCTCCCAAGCACAGGGATTACAAGTGTGTGCCACCACCATCCGGCTAACTTTCCCTTTTATGTTACAGTTGAAGGGCCCAGCACAGGAAGGGGCATGCCCAAGGTCACATATGCAGCAGGTGACACCTCAATGCAAGCCTTTCAGCCTGTACATGCAGGATCCCAGCAGGGAGGAAGGCACGCTCAAGTCAGGCTAATCAGTCAGAAGAAGGTTTAATGTGGGACTATTTACAAAGAGGGCTGGCTGTGGGCACCCCAGTGGTTAACGGGCCATGTTCCAGAGCGAGACCTAAGACATGATGAGTGGGAACTTGAACCAGGAAGGAGAGTCCTGCGGAGAGGATGTCTAGGATCAGGACCGAGGCAGCCTGAACACACTGGGTTTCTTCCCTTCTTTCCCTCCAGCATCCCTGCAGGGCTGCCCATTGCTGATGGTGACCTACGGGCCAGCCTCCTGAGCAGCCAGCAGGGTGGAAAGTGCAGAGAAGATACCCAAGACCTTGTCCTGAGATGCCTTCAGAGGAAGGCCCAGAAGCATCCAATTAAAGAGTTCATACCCACTTTCCTGCAAATGACGTGTGAGAAATTTGCCAGTCTCAGAAAAGAAAGGGTCCTATGCTTTCACTCATGAGGAAAGCTATAAAGAAATAAACAAAGGAGACTTCAGACAAATCAGGGAAGACGATAATAGGATAGTAGAGGGTGATCTAGGGAGGTGAGAGGGGAGACTTGATGAAGGAAACAGTTCGAGTGATGTGAGGTTTGTATATGAAGTCATCAATACCAATTTCAGTATTACGTACAGGGAGGGGAAGGAGCGTGGAGGGATCCAGAGGGAAACACACCAAATGCGGTGTGCATGTATGTTTCTATCTTTCTGGATCTCATTATGATGTATAATTACAATCTACCAATAAAAAAAAATACACCCATTGAGGCTCATCTGTGAGTTAGACCTTATGCCGGGGACACCAGGCTCTGCCTCCTTCTCCCCTGAACCACTCCCTCCCTCCCTATGAAGGCTTATTGACTTTGGTCTCCCCAGAATATCTTGGTCTTTTGGTTGCTATTGCATTTTTACCATGATACTTGTGGGTGGTGTTGCAGCTGAAGGAGGGATCTGTTTATTGGTTGCTAATAAAAGAGTCCATGGGTATGCGTTCCAAGCTGGGTGTCCAAGATGGGCCCGGGGATGGGGGAGGATGGGGATTGCAGGTGAAGGGAAGGAAGGCCATTGGCTGGGGCGAGTGGATGAGCCCAGAGGGGATGTTCCTGCTCCACAGTCTCACGGGCCAGCAGCCTCACCCAGAACCTATCCCACCATCAGGTGGAGAGAAGGAAGAAAGAAGGCAGCAAGAGGCAGGAAGCCAGAGAGGCGAGGAAAGACAAGTGCACGGGCTGCTTTATTCAACCTCCACTTCGCACATCGATTCCCAAGCAAAGAGAGTGCGCCAGTGTTCAGAAATACCAGGCATCCCCACTTCAAACAGAGAAGGGAAAAGAGAGCAGCAGAGGCCCCACGGAAGGCATCTCCAGTGCGTCTTAGGACTCAATAGCTCTGATCATCTGCCAGGCAGCTGTGCCGCTGAAACGTTGTCATTAGAATCGGTCAACCTTCCAAGCTGCCTCCCCGGAACAAATGTATTCAGAATACCAAGGCTCATCATCTTGAAATCCCAGGCTGTACTCAATTAATGCTACTGCTGTTTAAAGGATGCATGATCATCTGGCCCACATAATGGCAATAAATACAAATTTTTTTTAAGAAATATCAATTATCACTACTTTGGGACTTCCTTAACATGCCATCAACCCAGGCTGTGAGGCTCTTGCTTGTCTCCTGACCTTTTCCAAAGGGGGAAAATTACCTGGGGGGAAATCGCAGGGAGGTCTGCAGTCACACCTATTTGAATTTGTTGGTAAGTGGAAGCACTGGGACCCAGAGTCTCTTGCCTTATATACAGAGACTTTGCAAACATCTGAGAGTGCTTTTCTATATTTTACATTTTTCAGTGCTTTTAAAAACAATAGTATATTCGCACGGTTCAAAATGCAGTACAAAATGTACGCTTTGAAAGGACCTCTCCCCCCATACACTTACCTCCCTTCGTCCCTCCCCAGTCCCTAGTGTTAGCTAATGAACCTCCTGGAGTAACTTCTTTATTTACAGACAAATATCAATAGATAACCATATTTTCCTTTTTTTCACACAAAGACATGTTTACATTTTAAAATATGCTTCATATAAACTTGTTACAGAATATATTCTTATATTCTGTATATATATTTATATATTTATTTATAAAATTATAATATTTATATATTATATATATTCTGTATATATATTTATATATTCTGTGTATATATTTATATATATTCTGTATATATTTATATATATTCTGTATATATTTATATATTCTGTGTATATATTTATATATATTCTGTATTATATATATATATTTTTTTTTTTTTTGGGGGGGGTTCCTGGAAATCCTTCCACCTCCGGGCTATACTCCCAGACCTATTTTATATTTTTATTTGGAAACAGGGTCTCTTAAGCCAGTGCGGCTGGCTTTGAACCTGCGTGATGCTCCTGTCTCTGCCTCCCAAGTGCAGGGATTACAAGCGTGCACCACCATGCCCGGCTCTTATGATATATTTTTCATTAAAACATTATCTTAAGCCAGGCATGATGGCACTCAGTAACACACACACACACACACACACACACACACACACACACCCCAAAAAACCAAAAACCTATCTTAGCAAGTAAACTGCACAAATAAGTGGAGTATCTCTCATTGAAAATACTTAGGTAGAATAAAGAAAAGAGATCATGGGAGGGAGAAGAAGGAGGAAAAGGGAAAAGGGGGGAATCCTGGGGAAATAAACTGGCCAAATTATATTATGTACATGTGCAAATACATCACAATGAATACTATTATATTTAATTATGATACGCCAATTAAAAAATTTGAGACTATGTTATGGTTTAAATATAGATTTATCCCCTGGAAGAGGTCATATATTGGCAAGAAAAAATGTTTAGAGGTGATATAATTGAATCCTGAGGGTTCTAATCTCCTCACTAGATAAATCCACTGATGGACTGATGGATTTATTGGTTGGTAAGGTAGGCAGGTAGGATGTGGACGGAGGAGGTAGGTCACTGGGGTTGTGGCCATTGGGACTCTATGTTTCCCTAAATCAACTTTCTCTCTCTCTCTCTCTCTCTCTCTCTCTCTCTCTCTCTCTCTCTCTCTCTCTCTCTCTCCTTCCTACCACCTGCCCTAAGCTCCATAGATGCAACCTGGCCTCACATAGACTGAAAACTCTAGAACTGTGAGCAAATAAATCTTCCTTCCTCTAAGTTGTGGTTGTCTGGCATTTTGGGGTCACAGCCATGGGAATACTGACTGAAACAGACCAGACCTCTTGGATTTTGGATTTTGATATACTTATACACATATAATAAGATATCTTGAGGCTGGGGTCCAAGTGAGTCTAAACATGAAATTCATTTTTATTTCATATGTACCTTATAGCCATAGCCCCAGGATAATTCTATACACTCTTACACCTGCTTTTTTTTTTTTTTTTTTTTTTTTGTTGTTGTTGTTTTTTGTTTTTTGTTTTTTTTTTTTTGGGTGGTACTGGGGTTCCTGGAAGCTCTTCTACCCCCGGGCTACACTTCCAGACCTATTTTATTTTTGGAAACAGGGTCTCTTAAGCCAGTGCGACTGGTTTCGAACCTGTGTGATCCTCCTGTCTCTGCCTCCCAAGCACGGGGATTACACGCGTGCGCCAACACGCCCTGCTACCCCTGCTTTTTGACAATGGGCCATCACACAAGGTCAGATGTGGAATTTCCCACTTGATATGTCAGTGCTTACGTTTCAGATTTGGGGCATTTTAGATTCCAGATTTGAGGGTCGGTACTTGCTGTTGCTTCTGGGCTATACCACAGGGTAGACAGCAAGACAGGCCTGGAGGAACTAGCAGAACTCTAGATTACCCGTCTTTGTTGCCTGAAAGGAGAGTGGCTGATGAGGGTATAAGACACAGTCAAGGGTCCTTTCAGAAGCTTCCAGACCAGGAAGCAGAGCTTGGCCTCAGGATTGTGGCTGGCTTCCTGACGCACAAGCTCCTAAGCAAAGGAAAAGGACGGAAGATTGAGGTAAACGAGACGTTCAACAATGAGAAAGAGCTGGCGAGGCCTCCCCAGATATCCACACTGTCGATGCGACAGTGGAGAGAGTCACTCTGTGGATCCTGTGATATAGGGATGATGAAAAGGAATTGGGGGGAGGGCTGCAGTCCCTGGGATTATGTCTTGTCTGGGAAGCTTAAAGATGATTATGTTAAGAGTTGGAAATACTGCAGAGTCATCAGCCTTCATGTTCAAAAAGTAGGTGAAAATGTACATAAACATTTGGTGTGATTTCCCAGAGGATGTTTTAGATCCACTCACTGCTCTCAGCTGGGACTTGTGCCATATACAGAGTGTGAAACCTTATGTCCATGGCGGCCCAGTCATGGAACCAATGTTGTTGGTCTTTTCTCAGGTGACAAGGCTGATCTTGGGTTATCTCTGCAGGCATGCCCAGATGTGTAGCAGCCTGTCTCCGGGGAAAGATGTGCCACTTCTAGTCCTTGTTCTTAAATCCCCCAAGGAAAGGCTTCTGCCTAAGGTTCTAGAATGTAGCATGGGAGCCGGGTGTGGTGGCGCACGCTTGTAATCCCAGCATTTGTTAGGCTGAGACAGGAGGATCGTGGTTCGTGGACAGCCTCAGCTACTTAGTGAGGCCCTCTGCAACTCAGTGAGACCCTGGTTCAAAATAAAGAATTAAAAATAGGGCTTGGGGGTAGCTTGGAAGTAGAATGCCCCTGAGTTCCATCCCCAGCACTGCAAAAAAAAAAAAAGAAAAAGAAAAAGAAAAGAAAAGAAGAAAGAAAGAAAGAAAGAAAGAAAGAAAGAAAGAAAGAAAGAAAAAAGAAAAGAAAAGAAAAAGAAAAAAATGTTTGTGAGAGATAGGGCAAATATGGGACCATTGTTTTGGAAAGCCCTGGATTTCATTAGGATTTAGGATTTAAAGCGCTATACTGAAGGGCAATCCTGTTGGAAGGGTCTCCCATCCTAGCTGGTACCTTTGCCATGTCTTGATCTTTCCCACAGTTTGTAGTTACACTTTTCAGCCATGACAGCTGCTCTCTGGACATCCGCCAAGGTGTCGCTTCCAGCCTCGGCCAATTCTGACCCAGAGCTGTGCCTCTCATGTTGCCTCCCGGCCAGGTCTCTGCCTCAGCCCTCATCTTCATCCTGGTCAAGTCTTAATTTGAGCATCTGGTCCTTGAGACCAATATTCCAGACACACTTTTGGATTCTCAAATGTCACGTTCTTTTTAAGTCTACGCATCTCCTCGGCAGCTCCAGAAAATGTTTCCTTATCCCAGGACTGAGCCTAGCAAGTCCCCACCATCTCTCCCTCCTGCCCACACACGACCAGGGGCTTTTCTGGCACATCTCCATTGTCTTATGAATTTGCAGCACTCTGCGTGTCTGATCTGCCTATCTGGGGATTCGACCTATTCTACTGCAAACAGTGAACTATTTGACTGTGACTTCCTCCCTCCTGTCAACATAACTGTCATATTGAGGGAAGGAATGGTAAGATTCTCAGAGTTAAGGAAGAAAAGATTACCATCTCCAGTGTCCTTGAAAAATGCCATAAATAAGTCATTTGAATTATATTCTCCTTTTACCAATAACAACCGTCTACTGTAGTCTTATCTTCGATAATACTCTCACATGACAGCAGATAAGATTCCCCAGTCTTGTTGTTTTGGGAAGATTACGTTTCGTTTCATGTTTAATTGACAAGCTATACTTACTGTGGCCATTGCTAGGGAGATAGGAGAGCCTCCCAGTGTTGAAGAGATGATAGAAGTTTTGGGAATAGAACAAAGGGCACTGGATGGCAAATGTCCTTGTCCTTTGGGCTGAGGTCTTCCTGCCCCATCGCTAATTTCAACAGCCAATACATGGCTACCTTCAGGATTCTGTATAAAATACCAATGACAATATATTTATGAATGCTAAATAATATTAAAATATTATTAGCAAACGAAGCCAGTAATAACTTGTTTAAAATCTTCTTTTTCTCTGTCTGAAATACCAGTCTTCAAAAATATATATATTGTCTCACTTTTAAAAATGTCTGAAAATTGTGATAAATAGCAATAAAAGAGATGGGAGAAAAAATTCCCAGTGTCTGTGTCAAAAGAGTTCTTGGTAAGTTTATGAGACTTGGAGAGGTGAAATGTAACTATGGAAACATAATTAATGCTATCAAGACCTTGACTCAAAATTATGTTTAGAGGAGAATGTAAATGTCACATCTCTTGTTTTGAGAAGATCACATTTTATAATGTTGAATAATTCCTTCTAGTCTAGAAAAGGTATTTCTCATTCCGTTGTTAACTGGCCAATAAGTGAATCAGATTACCTCTTTTTAGTTTTTTTTTTTTTTTCAGATTCCTATCGTCCCATAAGTAAGTGTAGTCATTTCTTTTAATATTAAAAAAAAAAAATTGTGTGGTACTAGAGATGGAGCCCAGGGGAATTCTACCTTTGAGCTACACCTCAGTCCTATTTTTTATTCTTTATTTTGAAACAAGGTCTCACTGAGTTGCAAATCTCCTCACTAAGTAATTGCTGAGGCAAACCCCCATCCTCCTGTCTCAGCCTCCTGGATGCTGGGATTACAAGTGTGTGCCATCAGCCCGGCCTTTTAAA
The DNA here is from genome assembly GCF_963383645.1 of Muscardinus avellanarius. Taxonomy (NCBI): domain Eukaryota; kingdom Metazoa; phylum Chordata; class Mammalia; order Rodentia; family Gliridae; genus Muscardinus; species Muscardinus avellanarius. The sequence goes on from NC_137790.1 coordinate 116,181,432, forward strand.
TCTGTTTTTTTTTTTTTTCCTTTTATGTTAAGGATTGAATCTAGGGACATTCTCTCTCTGAGCTATACTCCAGTCCTATTTTTTTTTATTTTGAAACAGGGTCTCACTAAGTTGCAGAGGGCCTCACTAAGTAGCCGAGGCTGTCCATGAACCTGCAATCCTCCTGTTTTAGCCCCCCCCCCCAAATGCTGGGATTACAAGCATGTGCCACCACTCCTGCCTTGTTTTTGCTTTTCTCCTTTCCTCCCTCTCTCCCTCCCTCCCTCTCCTTCTCCCTCTCCCTCTCCCTCTCCCTCTCTTTCTGTGGTACTGGAATGGAACCCAGGAGCATTCTACCTTTGAGCTATACCCCAGCCCTATTTTTTATTCTTTATTTTGAAACAGAGTCTCGCTAAGTTGCAGAGGGCCTCACTAAGTAGCTGAAGCTGTCGGCAAACATGCGATCCTCCTGTTTTAGCCTCCCAAGTGCTGGGGTTACTAGTGTGTGCCACCATACCCGGCTTGTTTTCGCTTTTTTTTTTGATTGAGTCAAAGGTATTTCGGTCTGTGTGAGCATCAACTCTTCTCCCAGTTTCCTTCACTTTGTGTGTGTGTGTGTGTGTGTGTGTGTGTGTGTGTGTGTGTGTGTGTGGTACCGGGGATGGAACCCAAAGGCATTCTATCTCCAAGCGATATTCCCAGCCCCATTTTTTATTCTTTATTTTGAAACAGGGTCTCACTGAGTTGCAAAGGGCCTCTCACTAAGTAGCTGAGGCTGGCGTCAAACTGCGATCCTTCTGTCTCAGCCTCCCAGAGGCTGGGATTATAAGTGTGCGCCACCACGCCCGGCTCCCTTCAATTCTCTTCCAATGTCATGAAACAAACTTCCCCTCCAGGAGTTGGAGCACCAAGGACACTGCCTTCCTAGTTTTTCTGTTCTCCTCCAGGTAAAGATTCTTTCTTATCTCAGAAACACAGCATCAAGTCACAGCCTACTGATGGGATAAGATGTGTTTTGTAAATCAAATGGAAAAATTTCACATTTGTGCCAGTGGCCCCCCCAGCCCTGTGTAAAGCAGAACTTGCCATTTATTTCTTTTTTCCTTTCAAAAATTGTTTTATCTTCTGAATGTTCTCTCCCCCTCCCCCAAATATGGCTATTTCCATTTAGTATCTCCAGGACCAAAATAGAAACATTACCTCCTTGCTTCTAATTTATACTATGGTTAAGAAGTTTTTAGCACAAATAAGATTTGGCACAAAGAAGGTTTGATCACAGGTTACTTGGAACAAGATGCTTTTGCATTATAGTTAAAGTATTAATAATCCAATTGCTTGAACGTATACGTTAGGGCAGGAAAATTAACTTAATGTTTTGTACTGTGTTGGCACAGAGATTGAAGAACACCCACAATACACCTTCTAACCTTTCCAGATTCCTTAAGATGCAAACATCTTTCATCTCATAGTGAGTAAAAGATTTAAAAATACAGATTACAAAATGCCCTTTTCACACCTGAGTTCAGTCATCTTCCCCTTATTTGAAAGTGGCTAGGAAACGCTTTTTTTTTTTTTTCAGATAGCAAACAAAGACAACTATTTTTCAGAACTACTTTTCTTGGGGGACATTAGAGGACTAGGTTGTCAGCATCTCGTATTATTTCACAAGTGTAGGAACCTTAGATTCTAATATTTTTTCTACAATAATAACCATATGGTGCTCTTAATGAGGAAAAGTAGCTCTTAAAAGTAGGAAGACACATTTATGAAGAAAGCAAGCATAAGAAAAAAAAAGTCTTCCACCGGCTTTCTAGTTTCATGTTTTCACGCGTTAAATGCCAGTGCCTGAGTGACATTATACGCACGGAATGAATGCAGACGATGCCGTTAACGTGATTGTTTGAAGATGCAACGAGATGAAAACACATTGGCTTAGAGAAAGCAATTACCTGAGGAGTCGTGTTCTTGGTTCCCAACCTATAAATGAAAGAGAAAACATCAAGCAAACGACTCACTCTGTTCAAACCTCCCCAGACCCCAGCCTTGCCTGGGAAGCCTCTGTCGACAAGCAGTTAGATGGGAAGCGTTTTAAATGTACATCTATCATGGAAACCTCGCATGTCACAAGCATAAAAGTTGATTACTTAAACACCTAAAATCCCTCTGCTGCTGCAGAAATGAGGCCAAGAACACATCTTACCTGGGATAACTAAAGAGCTCCCTCCATTTGTCAAGAAATAAAATTTTCCTAGTTATTTCCTCTAAATTCAGCTCTTGAGGGCTGTGTTCTGGGTCGGAGACCTCCATATCCATTTGGATAATGGGAGGAATTAGAAGGAGAAAATCGTTAAGATGTGACAGAAAGGTCTAGCCGTGGAAAGGCGAGAGATGGCGATTGAAAGAGACAGCCCGTGCTTTCTGACCAGCTCGGAGATCACGCCACACAATTGCTGCTCAGGGCTCCCTGGAAGCCCCTGCTATCTGATCATGATTAAACTTTCATCAGAGATGGAAGGCATTGTGTATTTTTGTTCACTGTCGAGGTGCCATGAATGTTTAATTCAAGGCACAGATTTATAAACAAGGGGACTTCAATTACTAATCTCTATCAAAGCAACTGAGATCATTTAATGGATGAGAGATACCATGCTGGTGGAATGTGAGAGTTCTTTGTGTTGGAATGTTTCTTCAAAAGTGTTTGTGGAACAGAAATACACTGCCGAAGGGAGTAAAAGCCATCCTGCTCACATTAAAAAAAATTATGAATCATTGTTGAATAATATCTAGGCCCAGAAGGACACTAGCAAACAGGTGTTTTGACATAGAGTTTAGGACACAAAAATCTTGAAGAAGGACTGGTTTGGTTATGTTTCAGGGAAAAGCTCAAAATTTAATCTCTTCCTATGGGTTAAATGAAATATAGCTGCAATAGCTGGTGTAATAAAGAATACTGAGCCAGGCTTGGTGGGTCACGCCTGTAATCCTAGTACTTGGGAAGCAGAGATAGGAGGACCGCAGGATCAAGAACGGCCTCAGGTGGTATTGAGATTCTCAGAAACCTAGCAAGACCCTGTTTCAAAATAAAAATAGAGCTGGAGGTGTAGCTCAGAGGTAGAATTCCCCTGGGTTCAATCCTAAGTAACACACACACACACACATACACACACACACACACACATACACACACGAATATTGATGGTTCTTGTGTGTGTGTGTGTGTGTGTGTGTGTGTGTGTGTGTGTGTTTGTGTGTGTAGAAATTGAACATTGACCCCAGGGGCATTCCATCTCTGAGTTACACCTCCAGCCCATTTTATTTTTATTTTTTGAAACAGGGTCTCAATAGGTTGATGAGAATCTATTTGTGTTGTGGCTGTCCTTGAATCTTCTATCCTCCTGTCTCAGCCTCCCAAGGACTGGGATTACAAGTATACACCACTACGCCCCGCTGTGATGGCTAATTTTAAATATCAGCTTGGTTAGGCTCTGGAATCTTTGTGGTATCCATTTAAACACCAGTCTAGATGTTTCTGTGAAGATCCTTTTTTTTTTTTAAGATGCAATTAATATTTAAAGCAGTAAACTTTAACGGGGTGAGATGATGTGCACCTGTAATTTCAGTGACTTGGGAGGCTGAGGGAAGAGGATCACAAGTTTGAGGTCAGCCTGGGCAACTTAGCAAAACCCCATTGTAAAATAAAAAATTAAATAGGGGTGGAGGTGTAGCTCAGAGCTTTTAACACCCCAATCCCCCAGTACCACACAAAAAAGGCTTGGTGGTAGAGTGCCCATGGGTTCAATTCTCAGTAGTGTCAAAGAAAGAAAGAGAAAGAAAGAAAGAAAGAAAGAAAGAAAGAAAGAAAGAAAGAAAGAAAGAAAGAAAGAAAGAAGGAAAGAAAGAGAGAGGAAAGGAAGGAGTAGACTTTGAGTATAGCAGATTATCTTCCGTAACATGGATGGGCTTCTTCATATCAACTGAAGGTCTTAATAGACTGGGGTCATCTGCCTCCAGACAGTCTTTGGACTTGTCTTCACCATCGGCTCTTCTCTGTGGCTCTTGCTTGCTAGTCTGCTCTACAGGTTTCAGACCCCCACTCCCTTCAATCCCAGCAGCCAATATGTCTGTGTATCCATCCATCTGTTCATTCATCCTATTGGTTCTGTTTTTCTAGAGAGCCTGCATGCAATAGTTTTTATCAAAATAACTACTGGTTGCTAGCAAAAGTTTTCTTCTCTTTTCTGACTCTGATCGACATGGAAATTGAACCTCTTCTATGGGAAGCCATTTTCTCCATACACATTTCTGAGCATGAGTTATAGAAGATCCCAAGAATGCTGAGAGATGGAGGTAATGCAGACACTGGGATTTACAGTGACCATAGTGGTCAGGTCAGAGGGCACTGGTTATTTATAATCTTGCAAAGACCTTAAAACATAAAAAAGGCACTAAATAAGCCAAAGATGGATTTAGGTATCCACAGTTGGCCTGGCAGTCCTCTACTACGAGTTTCTTAAATTAATTTTTGGTGGTGGTTTAACCATTTCATATTTAAAGGTCCCATGAATGTCTCCAAGATTTAGTATTTTTGTTGTAAATATAAGAGGTATGAATAAATCATTTCTTATTTTCCTTCTCTAGCCATAAATTCTCCTTATTTAAAAAATAAAAGGTGTGACTGTTTTTCTCTTAAGTTTTAATGATGGTACCAGTATTTAATATTTATTAGGCACTCCTAGTATAGAAAAAGAAAGAAGAAATTACATGATACTTGCTTCTCAAATAATAAAATGATGAGAAATGTCTTGGCATTTCCTATTTAGAAAGCCATATTAAAAAGTAAATTCTAGGTTTGCCATCTAAATTATTTAACAATGCAAAACTTGGAAAAAGGAACAGCTAAGAAAATCATTTCTCTTAAGAATCATTTTTTAATCTGTGTATTTGGGGCTCTGTTTGTGTCCTCCTTTCTTTCTTTCCTTCTTTTTTTCTTTTTTTTCTTTTTCTTTTTCTTTTTTTTTTTTTTGGTGGTGGTACTGGGGATGGAACCCAGGGGCATTCTACCTCCGACCTATACCCCAGGCCCTATTTTTTTTATTCTTTATTTTGAAACAGGGTCTCACGGAGTTGCAAATGTCCTCACTAAGTAGCTGAGGCTGGTTGTGAACCTGATCCTCCTGTCTCAGCCTGGATTACAAACTGGGATTACAAGCGTGAGCCACCACGCCCAGCTCAGTGTCCTCATTTAAATAGAAGCCTGCAAAAGCAAAAGCATAAACCCCAATGATTAGATAAGTTCTTTCTGTTGAGTTTCATGAACATACTTTGAGTATTCCCTACCTGCCGGGCACATAAAGACGCCAAGGGGAATAAGATGTGATTCCTGCTGTTTTGGGTGGAAGAAAAACACACAAAGAGAAAATGCTGAAAAAACAGTGGCTTGGGCCACTGGAGCACAGAGGACAGTAGGAGAGCAGGATGGGCCAAACTGCTTAGCTCTGAGTCTTGTCTTTGTCCAAGGAGTTCCTGGGGAGGGGGCTTCAACTCAGGACGAATGGGGCTCTTGATAAACTCCACGGAAAAGAATTCAGGCATGTGTCTGGCAGAGGCACAAACAGAGATTTATTTAGGAAAGTCAGAATTATGTACTCAAAGGAAAAGAGAGAGAGGATGTGGGCTTTCTTGAGAATAAGAAGCAACCCCTTGGCCTAGAGTTTTCATATTTACAGAGGGGCAGTAGCTAGAGGTAGATGATAGTTGGGTTGAGGGTGGAGTTGTGCAATTTCAAGCAAGTTTTCCTTGCCTTTTTGCATTGCCCCAGAATCATGTTCCCAGGCAAGGATGTGGGCCAAGAACATGGTCTGGATTACTCCTGAGTTGCTTGTTTTGCATCCCAACAATTCATGGATATTTCCTGCATTTCAGGGGCTCATAGGCACTTCTCTTTTGAGACTTGGTATATCTTTTTTCTATATATCTCTGAATTCCTATCTCAGTCTCACCTATTACAAACCATATGGCCTTGGACAGGTTATTTAATCTTTTTCTGTACATCATCTTATTCATCTGTGAAATGGGAATAACTTGATATCTTTACTATATTGAAACTTCTGATCTATGAACATGGTATGTATCATGTTGTTTAGACCTTATTTGTCTTTCCACTGTGTATATGAACTTAATACTCAGAGGTGGAATAGCTAACTCAAATAATATGATCATTTGAAAGAATTTAATACATGTTGCCAAGTTTTATCATTGTTCATGATCATCCCAGCCTCTATTACTACTTTTATCTACAGGTTAAAATTCATTATTCTACAATCTGTGCCTTTCTCTCCTCTTCCTCTTCTCCTTCCTCCTCCTCCTCCTCCTCCTCCTCCTCCTCCTCCTCCTCCTCTTCTTCTTCTTCTTCTTCTTCTTCTTCTTCTTCTTCTTCTTCTTCTTCTTCTTCTTTTTTGTGGTATTGGGAGTGGAACCCAAGGGCTTTCTATCTCTGGGCTACACTCCCAGCCCTATTTTATACTTTATTTGGAAACAGGATCTCACTAAGTTGCTGAAAGCCTTACTAAGTAGCTGAGGCTGACTTCGAACTTGTGAGATCCTCCTGTCTCAGCCTCCCAAGTACTGGGATTACAAGCATGTGCCATCATGCCTGGCATCTCCCTTTCAATTAGATGCTGGCAAGGGTTCTGTAGATGGAAAGCCCTAGTGTCTGGAATATACCAAGAGTTAAGAGTGTGGTTCATTTACATACATGACTCTCTTAGGCATTTTGTCAAAGACATAGGGCAAGAGGTCTGGGTATAAAAAAGAGAGTAGAAAGAAACAGTGGCACTGGAAGGTTCTGCACCAGGTCTGGAGGGATGAGACAGTGAATGGCACGCTGAGATTCCATCTAACCTCAATCAGAGTGGCAATCATAAAGAAATCAAATAACAACAAATGCTGATGAAGATGTGGGGAAAGAGGAACTCTTACATTGTTGATGGGAGTGCAACTAGTTCAGCTGCTATAGAGATCAGTGTGGAGATTCCTTAGAAAACTGGGAATGGATACACCATATGATCCAGCTTTACCACTCCTGGGTATCTTTCCAAAGGGGTTGAAATCAGAGAACTACAGTAAACACACACACACACACACACACACACACACATATATATATATATATCCATGTTCATAGCAGCACAATTCGTAATAGCCAAAATATGAAACCAACATAGGTCTCCATCAACAGATGAATGAGTCTCAAAATTATGGGAAATACACACAATGGAATTCTACTCGACTATAAAAAAAGAACAAAATCATGTCATTCACAAGAAGATGGAAAGACCCGGAGAACATTGTGTTACGTGAGGTTAGCCAAGCACAGAAAGAGAAGAGACATATGTTTTCCTAAAATAGGGAGTATTAGAAATACCAAAGGGACCCCAGATAATGGAGGGGAAACCTCCGCAAAGATAGAATGGGACAGTAGGAGAGGAAGAAGGCTGAGGTTGATTAATGGAGGAGCTACATTAGAATATGTGTTAAAGTATGAATGGGGCATGGTTAACCCGGACATTCAGTGTTGGGAGGGAGAGGAGCAAGTTGGGGGGGGAGGCACCAAGCACAGTCTGAATGTATGCCATTTTCAATATGATCCACATAAAAATTTAAAAAAAGAAATACATGGTATCTAAGATGCCTTCTTTATCTTGCGCCCTTGCTACCAACACACATCATATGAAGTCACACAGAGCTTCTCTCCTAAGGCTTCCTCTGATGCAGCAGAAGACTGAAACTGACTATGGGATCTGAGGCAGCTGTGAATCTACTACAACAAAAGAAAAGAGGAAGTACAGAGGTGGGGGGCGCTGGGGAAGCAGAATTTCTGCAGCCACAGGTGGGGCAGTGGTGGGTCCACAGTGTTCATCTCTGAAAGCAGTGCACTCTGTAAATGCAGAGACCTGTGCCTGAGGCCATTTGTTTTCTTTGTTTGTTTGTTTTTTAAATAACAACATTATTGATATTACAAGAAGAGCTAGTATGTGAAAATTGAATGTTACTCACATTTGCTCTAGTCTCCCAGAAAACTTTCCCTGATCTTAATGATCATTTACTCAATTCTTTCTACCTTATAGTGAAATATAAGAAGCTCGGGTTTGCAAGCATTTCGACTCACTTGCAAAATTACCCCCAACCTTTTTCTTTGCTGTTTGCATGCGACGCTTCATAAACAGAAACCTGAAAGCAGAAATTTGAGGGGCTTTTTATTTAAAAAAAAAAAATCTTGTTAGTGTTTAATTAACCTTATCCCTGGAAAGCTCTTCTTCAGGATTAAGTTAAATCCTTTATGCTTTAATTATCATTCATTTGCTTTAGTTCTACTTTTGGTGGAGATGGAAATTTCCTGATTATATTTCTTCCTAAGAGAAGTCTGCCAGTCCCCTGGGAACTAGAAGGCGCTGGCAGGTTCTCCTGTTGGCTGCAGAGGAGGATGATGAGGTCAGGGCCAGGGTCAGATCTCAGCCCACAACTGCCTGACCTTGGGCTTCTTTCATCTCTGCTATGAGTTTCACTTCACTTATCTCATGGAATCATAATGATTATGACTTATCTGAAAATTCCTGGCCTTTAATCAGTGTTTTCTTGTCTTTGACATGTTAAAATTCCCCTTTAAAAGGTTTCTTTTTAATGTCTTTATTGGTTGTAGGGGTGGCGGCATGGGTCAGGGATACAGCTGGATATCAAAAGTCCTGACCTGAGGAGAGATTGGTGTTTGTCCAACTCAGTCCCTTGGTCAATGGCCTTTGGACACTTAATCACTGTTGGGGGCCCCAGCCATAATCTGAAAGCCTTCAATCCACAGTGGTACAATGGGAAATGTGTATTGGGTCTTTGTTGTTCCTGGTTCTTAAGACCCCTTGGCATTTCCTGAGTGATGAAGGTGACTGGACCTCTTTCTCTATGAACTGACTCTTGTTGGGTCCCCAGTCAGTGCCAGGATGGAGACTGGTCACCAGAAGGCCAAGTCTGAATTAGAAATGGTAAACTCTCAACCCACCCCCAACCTCTGAAGAGACAAGAGGGAGTATAGATTGGGTTAATTGCCAATGGCTAGATCAACAATGTCTATGTGACAAAACCCCCTACACAACAGGGTTCAGGAACTTCTCAATTGGCAAACACATCTGGGGGACTGGAGGGTGGCACACCCTTTATCTATCTGGGACAGAGGTTCCTATATGCAGGACCCTTCCAGATTTCGCTGTCATCTTTTCTTCATGGGTTGTTCATTTGTATCTTTATAAGAAGCTGGTAAACATTAGTAGAGGGGCTTCGGCTTCATGAGTTCTGCGAGCCATTCTATCAAATTACACAAGGGTTGTGGGAATCCCTGGCCTATAGTTGGTAGGTCAGAAGTAAGGGTGACCCACTCTGGTTGCTCCTTGATTCATGATGGGTTTACATCTCAATAAGCAGATTGTAAGTTGAAAATATCAAAAGTAAAAAATGTACTAGAGCTGAGAAAATAGCACTTGTCTAGCACATGTGAGCCCCGGGGTTCAATCTCTAGCACCATAAAGAAAAAAAGCATGTAACATTATCTATGCTACTGAGCATCATAGCTTGGCCCAGCCCACTTTAAACATGCTCAGGGGCTGGGCATGTAGCTCAGTGCTATAGTACTTACCTAGCATGTATGAGGCCCTGGGTTCAATCGCAGCACCCCACCCCAACACACACACACACACACACACACACACACACACACACACACACACTATTCAGAATATTTACACTTATGCAAAATCATCTAACTAAAAGCTTATTTTATAATATGTGTTAAACATCTCATGTAATTTATTGAATACTGTACTGAAAGTGAAAGACAAAATAGTCGTATGGGTTTGTTTCTTTTTTTATTTATTTCTCTTTTTTTTCTTTTTATTTATTTTTTTACTTTATTTATTTATTTATTTATTTTATTGGTGCACTGTATTCATACATCATAATGGTATAAAGATAATACTTTTGTAGACATACATGCACACATCACCCAGTCAGCCCCTACCTGATCCCCACCCCGTTCCCTCCCCATCCCACCTTCCCATGCTTGGCTTAGTGGTTGACATCTAGTAGTATAGCAATTTATCCAATATTAATGATGATAATCTCACATAACAGTTTCATTTGTCTGATACCAAGCTTTTGATGACTTAACGATAACATTTCAATTTTTCTTTTTGCTTTTTTTCTTACCAGAGAATATTTTTTCTTTTTTTTTTTAGGTGAAACTATCATATATTTATATATTTATTTTTCAGAAAAAATCTATCCTGATATGGAATATGGACTCTAGATACCCAAAACAATCTCGAAGAAGAATAAAGCTAGAAGATGTATATTTTCTGATTTCAAACCATATAAAGCTATAATAATTGAAACAGTGTAGTACTGTTCTAAAGGCAGATATATAAACCATTGGAGTTAAATAAAAGCCTAGAGATACATTCTTCCATATATTGTCAAGTTATTTTTGACAAGATTTCCACAAACATTTGATGGAGGAAATAATAATCTTTTAACTAAATATTGTTGAAAAATAATAATTACATGAAAAAGAATAAAATTGGACCCTTACCGAACACCATATACAAATATTAACTCAAAATAGATAAAAGACCTAAATATAAATCTTAAGACTATAAACTTTTAGAAGAAGATCTGGGTCATAAAACCTCACAACATTGAAATTCGCAGTGATTTCTTGGATATGATTTCAATGGCACAGGCAACAAAAGGGTAAACAAATTCCCTAAAAAATAAAAAAAAAAATTGTATATCCAAAGACAATGTAAACAGAGTAAAAGTTACTGATAGAATATTTCCAAATGCTATATCTGAAGGTATATTAATATTCCAACTAGAAATCCTAAAAATTAGCAACAATAAAAGCAAACAATACAATTTAGAGATTTAGAGATAGGTAAAAGACTAACATAAGTAATGAATCTCCACAGATAACCAATCTTAGTTGTCTGTTGGATGGAAAATCTTGTTTCTCTGGTTCTGGTGTGTGTTACCTATTTCTTCTTTGCAGTTAATCTCTTTGAGTATTTTCTCTAGTGCTGGTTTTGAAGACATAAATTCCTTCAGTTTCTGTTTGTCGTGGAAGCTTCTTATTTCCCCATCTAATTTGGTAGGAAATTTTTGGCTGGAAGTTGTTTTCTTTCAGAGTTTGGAATATGTTACTCCAAACCCTTCTGGTTCTCATGACTTGGTTTGGGAAGTCTGGAGTGATTCTAATTGGTTTGCCTCTGAATGTCACTTGGCCCTTTGTTTTTGTTGCCTTTAAGATTCTCTGCTTGGCTTCCACATTGGTCATTTTGACAATTATGTGTCATGGGGATCCTCTTCTCTGATCCTCTATAAAGGGAGTTCTATAAGTTTCCTGGACCTGTGTATCTACCTCTTGCTCTATGTTTGGAAAATTTTCTGCTATTTCTTCCTTGAAGAGATTGTTGATCCCTTTGGTTTCACCTTCTTTTTCCTCCTCTATTCCAATTATTCTTAGGTTAGCTCTCTTAAAATGGGCCCATATTTCTTCAATGTCAGATTCCTGCTGTCAGATATTTTTCCCTAAATTAGAAACTATGCATTCATTTTTTGAATGATCATCTTCTAAGACCAAGATTCTGTTCTCCATGTGGTCTAATCGGTTGTTTGTACTTTGAATTGAGGCCTTTACTTCATTAATTGCATCCTTGATCTCTTTTTGGCTCTCTCTGAATTCTTTTCGAAACACCTCTATTATTTCCACAGTTATTTTCCTGATTTGATCTTCTAGAAATCTTTGGATTTCTGTTTTATCAGGTTCTGATGTTGTGGGGTTGTGGGCATTCATTGCTCCATTGTTATTCCTCTTTCCCATGATTTCAGAAGTTTGTGCCTTCTCTGGGTTCTTCCCTTGGGTCACTATGACTTCACTTAAGGTGCTCTGGATCTCGAGTCTGTGGTAACTCAGTCACCACTACTCCTTTTCTGGGTTGTATTGCAGAGTCTCAGACCCAGGGAGTCGATCGAGGCTGCTTTAGACCATGGGGGGTGCCAGGTTGGGTGTTTTCCTATGGTGTGATATCTCTGCCACTGCCACTCCCCCACTGGGTCAAGTCTCTGGGAGTACAGTACTGGGATTTCTCCTCTTTAAGCCACAATTTGACTCACTGTTGTTGAGTGCGCAGATGAAGCTGTCGTGGACTCGGTGAATTCGCTGCTGCTGCCGCCAGTGGCAATATGGCGCCGCTGCCACGCCCTCGACCATGAGGCTAGCATATTTCCTCTCTGTTTTTGAGCTCTGCTCTGAGTCCCTGCAGGGTGTGCTGAGCCCAGCCTCTGGGAGTTTTAGATGCTCCCTGTGCCGAGAAATCTGCCGAATTCCTCCTGGCTGATCCGCAGCGGCTCACCTCGGCTCACTGTCCGCTGCTCCTCTCTGGAGCCTGGTGGGCTGTTGAGTGCGTTGGTCTGGTGCCATCCGGTGAGCTCGCTGCTGCCGCCGGCAGTAAGGCGCTGCTGCTGTGTCCTCGGCCGTGAGGCCAGTGTATCTCTTCTCTAGCTCTGAGCTCCGTTCTTAGTTCCCCTCCTCTCTGGAGCCTGATGCTGCAAGGGAAAATGGTGCCTGCCACTTTGTTCCCTCCCCACGCCCCCTTCTCCATATTGGATATTGAGGCTGGCATCAGTATTCTCACATATACATAATATCAGTGGAAGTATTTCAAGTATTTCCCTCATTCATTCTTGCTCCCTACCCCCACCCCATTCCTTATTTTTTTTTTTAAACAAATGCTGCCTCTTCTCCTATTTTCTTGGCTTGTGGGATGACTCGGGGACAGAGTGCAAGCTCCAGAGTCTCTGTGTTTGGTATTTCATATCTGTTTGTGAATCTGCTTCCAGATGTCTTTGCTGTGTTATAAGTGCTATTCGGGCACCAGGTCATGGGCAGGGAGGACCAGGATCTGGCTTTGTTGAATCTGTTGGGGACGCTGACATATCCCTGCCATCTCTGAGCTCGAAAAGGTCAATAAAATATGGGCTTGATAATCCTTCCTGGCTCACTGTCTCTGGTTTCCACTAACTTGTTAATTCTACCCAACTCCACCTGGAATCACTTGGCTCGGGCCTGAGACTATGTCTGGTGAGAGGCTTTTTGTGGCTTTGTGATGTTTGGCGACCTGTCTCTGGACTTCGGGTCATCCGATCTCCCACAGAATCAAGAAAGCCCTGGAGAGGCAGTAGAATTTATTCTCAGAAACATGCTTCCACGAGCCAGAAGCAAAGTTACACAGTGTGAAAGGGAGGCCAAGCCAACAGGTGCTCCCTGAGAGGCAGAGGTTTCCCAGGAGACTGCCCCCTGCTCGCCTCCTGCCTCCCCCACCATCTGTTATTTGTGCTGGGTGGTCAGTAAGTTCTTACATGTGATCCTTGTTGTTGGCCACAGCACGGTAACACTGCAGACTTCTGTTACCCCTCATCTCCTGGCAGGCTGCTGGGGTGTGTGTGTATCCTAGGATGGTAGATCAGGATTTCCCTGGTTCTTGTAACTAAATATAATCAAATTACTCATCCTCTCTATTGGGAAATAAATTATAAATAACGAAGTCAGAACAGTCTTTCATCAGAGAGGCTGTGGTTACTAGGAGACTGGCACCACTGTCATTAAGCAGCCCTAGGGCGGAACACACACCCTGGTTCTGTGTCTCTGGCTTTTCAAGAGGTTCTTAGAAATGCAACTCTTGCATAGTAAAGGATTCTTTTGTGCAAGGAATAAAGATTTGGGTTCTAATTTGGCTTCTGTCTCTGACTATGACTTGGGGTGAATCAACTCACTTCTCAGTCCTCAGCTGAGAGATGAAAAGGTTGGGCTCAGTTAAGGGTTGGAAAGGTAGGACCTACAGTCCAAATTTCCTCTACCACCTGTCTATGTGTGGCCCGCAAGTTAAGAATGATTTTTAGATTTTTTTTTTTTTTTTTGCAGTACTGGGGATGGAACCCAGAGGCATTCTACCTCTGAGCTACACCCCCAGACTTATTTTTTATTCCTTATTTTTGAAACAATGTCTCACTGAGTTGCAAAGGGCCTCACTAAGTAGCTGAGGCTGCAAACCATGATCCTCCTGTCTCAGCCTCCTAAATGCTGAGATTACAAGCATGTGCCACCACGCCCAGCTGATTTTAACTTTTTAAATGTTGGGAAAAAATGAGATGAACAGTATTTTATGACATAAATCATAAGACTCTTTTATAGTTTAATATATAATATCATTGTATATTTTATCATATAACTATATATTGTGTAATTAATACTAGTATGGTAACATTACATAATATATAGTTAATATATAGTTAATTACATAATATACAGTTAATATAGTTAATTACATAATATATAGTTACCATGTAACATACTAGTATTAATTATATAACATGTAGTATTCATATAGCAATATATACCATATATAATATAGAATTAATTATATGATATATTATGTTAATTATATAATGTACTATAAAATGATATAACTAATATGCCATATATGTTAACATACTACTATTAACTATATAATATATAGTTATATGATAAAATATACAATATCATATTTTAACATTTTATGACATTCAGATTCATGCTCATAAAGATTTATCAGAGCACAGCCACACTCCTTGTTTTACATGTCGTCTGTGATTGCTTTTGTACTTCACAGCCATGTTGAACAGTAGAAACCGAGGCCATGTGGCCTGCCAAGATTAAAATATTTCCTATCTAGCCCTTTATGGGAAGAGTTTATTATCTCTGAGCTGGATTACCTCTTAGGTCTCTGTAAGTCCATCTTATAAATCGCCTAGTCTCTGCACAGCTCCTTCTCATGCTGGGACAGGAACCCAGGCTCTGGCTAAGCAGCCCTGGACTTCTCCCAGAGGGAATCTGGTACTTCTTGCAGGTCCTGCAAAGGACTGGGCCATGTCATGGCCAGAGGAAAGACAGGAGGCTGACTGCTGGCCCTGCTCAGGGTCAGTGCAGGCCTTGGGGCCAGAGAAACAAGCCACCAGCTTTCCCTAAGACTCAGGGCTGCAGTGATTCTGGGCTTAGGACATCATCACTGTGACAGAGAGATCCCAAGATAGCAATGCCAGGCACAAGCCAGAGCTTATCGACCTTCTATACCAATCCAGGTAACCTATACACTAAAAATGACGTATCAGCTGACTGCAATGTATGGAACTTATTTGCATTCAACAACAACAGAAAATAGATCATTGGGGAAAATTAAACAATGCACGTTCAGTGACAGTGAAGAGTTATTAGACTTTTTACATATGATAATGTTATTGTGATCGTGTTTTTCTGCAGCCCTCTACTCTTTAGTCAGACCCTCCTCATCTTTTGGGCAGTGTATTTACGGTCCCTTTTTATCTCTCTCCCTCCTCCTCAGGCCCCTGCTTGCTATTCGGTAATGCAAATCTGACCACGCTGTTTCCCTTCAATGATCTGCTATATAAACTGTGCACACACAGCCAGCACCCCACTACACACTTGCCCCCCCCCCCCAGGGCCAATGCTTGTCTGCTCTGTGCTGCCCCCAGACCTGGCCTCCAGCAGGTCACCCAACTCATCCCCCTGGTGGAATGCCCTGCATGTCTTCCTAGAGCCCCATCAAATTGCAAAACCAGCACAGTCCTGCTTCCCTTTAACCAGCATAGGGAGAGTACCTTAGCCAGAGGCAGTGCTTAACTTGACTTGGAACCCAGAGGGTTTGCACCTTGCAAACTGCTGGAGACAGAACTCTGAGCTTTCTGAGCAGGGAACAGATTCGGAAGGCCCTCCAGGTCTCTGGCGCAGAAGCTCCCAATCCAAAGTGGCCATTTGAAAAATGTCACAAAAATCTTTTCACTGATTAAAGGAAGATGAAACATAGCACTAATATAAGAGAAGGGGAAGGGGAGAGGGAAAAAAAGCTTAAAGATGAGCAAGGCTTAAACTACTCTCTGTCTTTTTGTGCAGAACAAACTGGCAATTGCCCCTGATGTGAGACTTCCAGGCAGGGCAGGGCCTGGTACCCTCTGCTCATCACTTGGTGGCAGAAATAGATGCTCCTAATGATGCTGCTCCATCTGGTGGTACAGTGCTCTTAGGAAACAGGGACTCCTTCTGGTCACTGGCCGCATGAGCTGGGAGGGTAGACATCTTTCCTGTGATGGATAAAGCCACTCTGGACTGAATCCTGACTCTACTGAGCATGAGATGGAGAACTTTCTAGGTACATTGAATAGATATTGACAAAACTGATAAACGTGAGGTTTTTCCTTTTTGGTCAGAGAGAATTTCGTAGTGAGGTACCCGGAGAGGGCAGAAGAGGCACTTGTGATAAATGAATGCGGGCGCACGTGTGGTACCCAGACACAGCCAGGCTGGGCAGGGGCACAGAAGACAGGAAGTGCAACCGCGCCAGAGAGTGGGTCTTCTCCTCCTTGCCCCACTCTCTCCAGGCCTCAGCACGGTCTAGAACCCTAAGGTTGCACAGTATTTCTCAGGAACATTTCCTTTGCCTTGGCCAAGTAGTTTTCTCACAGGGGCCTCAAAGGTAGGTGGGCTGTGAACTGCCTTGGTGTGGAAGCTGGGATGGCAAACTGCTTTTTTAAATATATTTTTATTGGTGCATTGTAATTATACAGCTAAGTAAAATTCAAAGTGATATATTCATACATACACACACCACATCATATTCATGCATGCGTGCATACATCACTGGGTATATATTTTCTTTCATATCCCACCCTGGTCCTCCTCCCTCCCATATATTTTTGTGAGGTCAGTAGCGAGACTTTCATATATAGACAGCATTGTTTGGACTGTTCCCTGCTTCAAGCCACATTTGTTTTCTCTCCCCACCTCATTCCTCCAAAGCCTTTCCACTATTCTACTGGTCTCTCCACTCATTTAATACCTTTTGTTTCTTATTTTCTCTCCAGCTTCCACATATAAGAAAAAACATACAATCCTTGACTTTCTGAGAAGAGCTGATCTCACTGAGCCCAATATTCTCTAGTTCATCTATTTTCCTGCAATAACATAATTTTGTTCTTCTTTATGGCTAAGTAAAATTTCACATATATATGTGTGTGTGTGTGTTGTGTGTGTGTGTGTGTGTGTGTGTGTGTGTTTATATATGACATATTTTCTTTATCTATTCATTTATTGATGGACATCTAGGTTCGTTTCATAATTTGACTGTTGTGAATTATGCTGTTATAAACATGGGTATGTATGTAGCACTATATTATCCTAACTTTAACATTTTTGGAAAGATCCCAAAGATTATTATAATTGAGTTATATAGTAGTTCCTTTTGTAGTCTATTGAGGAACCTCCATGTTGATCTCCATAGTAGTTGTACTAATTTATAATCCCACCAACATATCTTTGCCAGCATTTATTATTATTTATATTCATTTTTTGTGGTACTGGGGGTGAAACTCAGGGGCTTTTCTACCTCCGGGCTACACTCCCAGACCTATTTTATATTTTATTTGGAAACAGGGTCTCACTAAGTTGCCGAGAGCCTCACTAAATAATCAAGGTTGGCTTCGAACCTGTGCAATCCTCTGTCTCAGCTTCCCAAGTGCTGGGATTACAAGCATGTGCCACCACGCCTGGCTTAGATGGAATCTCAGTGTTGTTTTGACTTGCATTTCCCTGATTGTTAATGATGTTGAACAATTTTTTTTTATATATTTGTTGTTCATTTGTATTTCTTTTCTTGAGAAATGTCTATTCAATTGAATCATTCATTTTTGATTGAGTTGTTTGTTTTGCTGGTGTTAAGTTTTTTTGAGTGCTTTATATATCATAGATATTTATCCCCTTTCAGAAGAGTAATTGGCAAAAGTTTTCTCCCATTCTGTAGGCTCCTGCCAGGGTCCAGTCCTAGCAGGAATCAGGGGTCGTGTTGAGTGAGAGAAGACTGACACACAAGACCAGATATAAGCTTCTCCAACTTTATTTAGGATTTGTTATAATCTTTACATATATTTTTGGCAAAATAGACAAAACCACAGTCATGCAAACAGAAACTTTAAGGTCAGAAAAAGTCTTTAACAGACTTCAGGACAGGGTGCCAGGCATTTAATAAATCATAGAAAGTGTGCTTTGTCTCATCACAAGGCCAGTTTGAACTTAATCTTATATATTGGCCCAGACTAAGGTCAGCTTGAACTTAATCTTTGGCCTATACTTTATCCTTGGGGAAAAAAAAAAAAAAAAGATCTTTGCTGACTCAGTCTCTCACATGTCGCTGTCCATCTATTTTAGTTATAATGCATCTATTTTAGTTATAATGCATCTAGTTTAGTTTAGTTTTATATATATTTTAGTTAGTTAGTTTAGTTATAATTACATAAAATTCCAATTACACATATTAATTCAAATAATTTTAAAATAATTCTCTTGAAGGGGGAAGGGCTAGTTTTTCTCGCAGGGGACTCCAGCCTTTGTGTGTCACCTGGCTGAGCTTTTGCTCAAGGCCTGCACGAGATGCTGTAGCAGGCTCCCTCTTCAGACTCTTGATTATTTCTTTTGCTGAGCAGAGCTTTTTAATTTTATGCCATGTCATTTATTGATTTTTCTGTTTTATTCCTGAGCTTTAGGGCTCTTATTAAGGAGGTCTCTTTCAGTGCCTATGTGCTAGAGATTTGAACCTATGTTTCTTTCTAGTAATTGCAAAGTTTCTGGGATGAAAAACTTATTTCTGAGGACCCAGGAGGACTTAGAAATTCTGGGGATGAAATGGTAGAGACTCAAGGAAGAATGCCTCAGTTCTCCATTTGGAGGGGTGTTAATGGTTTGGATGCAATATGTCCCCCAAAGCTCATGTGTTGGAGGCTTGGTATCCAGTACAGCAATGTTCAGAGTTGGGACTTTGGAGAAGTGACCAGATCATGAGGCTCTAACCTCTTCAGTGGATTACCCCATGGAGGGATTCATAGCTGATGCCATTATTGGGGTGGGGTAGAAACTGTAGGAGGTAGGGCCTTGTTGGAGAAAGTAGGTCCTTGGGAGCATGCCCTTGGGAACTATATCTTGTTCCCAGTCCCTTCTTCTCTCTCTGATTCCCTGCTGCTATGAGTGGAGCAACTTTCCTCAGCCACACCCTCCCACCATAATGCTATGCCTCACCTCAGGCCAGGGGAACAGAGCTGGCCAACCATGGTTGAGATCTCTGAAACCATGAGATCTCAAAATAAGTCTGGGTATGAATAGGTACACCTGTCATTCCAAGCTAAACTAGGGGCTGAGGCAGAAGGATCAAAAGTTCCAGGCCAGGCTAGCCAGATTATCTTAGCAAAACCCTGTCTAGAAACCAAAAATAAAAAGGGCTAGTGGTATAGCTCCATGGTAGAGCTCCCTTGGGTTCTATCCACAGTACAAAAAAGTACACACATACACACAAGGAAATAAAATAAATCTTGCCTTCTTTTAGTTGCTTTTCGCAGGTATTGTGTCTAACACAAGGGGCTATTGAGAGCCCTCAAATTTTGGGAAGTAAGGCTAATAGGAATGTATGTTTATGCACTGGACCCATCTGGAGGCATTTATGTTAGTTCCAAATGTGTAAACAAAAAAGTTCAGGAAAACTCAGGCAATGCCCCAACATCATAGAACTAGTGAGAAGAAGAATTTGGGCTTTTAAACCTTGTCTTTTTCCCACTCCACTCAGCTGGCTCAGCTTGAACTCACTTCCTGAGAGAACAAGCTGTGTGTTAATGGCAGCACAGTTTCTGTGTTTCTGGAAACTGATTTAAGAGCAGGGCTGTGCCCTGTACCTCTCTTCCTGCAGAGTTCTCAGTTGAAGCTAAGTCAGCATCTCAGGAGACATTAGATTCATTCATTAGAACCAGCAGTAGAATTTCCCCTGGTGTTGCGGGCAGTTATGGGCAAAGGATGGGGAAGATGTGGCAGTACCGAGATGTCATATTTGAAAATAATCTCCCCCCCAACCCGTTCCAAATGGTGGCTTGAAGTCCTTGTCAGAGCTGGAAGGGAATTGAGGAAAATACATGATATGATAGGAAGATGATAAAAATGATGAAGGTTTAGGGACTTTAGGCAGAGTTAGAAGCAGTCAGGTCTCTGGAATGGAAAGAAGGATTGAAACTGTCCCCCCGTCACTCAAGGTATATTTGTCACACGCTTCACACATAACCACCAATATGTTAGGACTCGACTGAGGGCAAAATGACATTGACCTAAAGGGAAAGAATTTTGAGGGTCAAGTTATATTTCACGTGTTTTCTGCCCTGGTCTTGCATAGTCCCTCCTCTGATGGTAAGACTTGGGTTTGTAAAATGCACACCCTGCCTTGTTCTAAAAAACTTAGAGCAGCTTACAAAGATTATGTGATTCAGTAAAGGATTCTAAATCAGAAGTAAAATGAAGCAGATGAATGAGTGTAAAGTAAGAACTCAAAATTGAATCAGGAATGAGTTTTTAATACACAGAGCATCCCCCTTGAAATCCTAAAGACCACAAGTGAGCTATGTGCGTGGCTTTATTTATTTATTTTATTTATTTTTTATTCTTTTGTGGTACTGAGGGTGGAACCCAGGGGCTTTCCTACCTCTGGGCTATACTCCCAGACCTATTTTTTAATACTTTATTTAGAAACAGGGTCTCACTAAGTTGCTGAGAGCCTCAATAAGTAGCTGAGGCTGGCTTCGAACCTGTGCAATCCTCCTGTCTCAGCCTCCCAATAGCTGGGATTACAAGCGTGCACCATCACGACTGGCTTGTGTGGCTTTAGACTTTAGCTAAACAACAGTAGCAGGGATCCACCCATGGAAACAAACAGCAACAACAACAAACACCGTATTTGGAAGAATGACTAACTAATCCTGATATTAAGACCACAGGGTGATGGCTAAGAATCCTTCAAAACCAGAATTCTCTGTGCATGGGCTATAGGACTGCACTGTGGCCAAAATGTCAGTTGTCTGAGCCTGGGAAGGCTGTCACCTAGAACTCGGCGGCAGAGCCTTCGTGAGCTGACGTGCACACCAGCCTGCCTGCGGTAACGCATCCCTGTGGTGTGAGGCGGCAGAGACATCAAACACAAGGGAAGGTGCGACTATTGATCTTGCATGTGTCTCATGAGATAAAGAACTTTAATGTGATTCTCAGAATAGCAAGAGGCAAGGCAGGAGGGAGATAAGAAAGCTGGATGTCGACATCTCGCAGAGCATGGTGTGTTGGCAAACCTGATCGGAACGTCTCAGCTCAGGTTGGTTGGGGCACCCTGGTTCTTCTACACACGTGGCTTTGGCCATAAAGTGGGCTGTGATGTGGGCACTGGGAACTTTCTGCCATGTTAGAATAGAATGAATATGTCTAGAAATAAAGCCACTTTTCTACTCAGGGAAATCACCTCTAGGGCTATGTTGTTTCCCCTGATGGGAGTACTTGGATACTTGGGAATGAGATACACACACAGAGTTAAGCTGTATGGAAAATAGCAATGTCTTTCTCTTTCTGCTATTAGAAAACATGGATTGTAAATTGGGAAGGCAATATGGTTGGTAATTATAAAGCAAGAAATTTCACCCAAGGATCCCCTATATGTGAATATTAACATACAGGATGCACAATTGCTTATTTTTAATACTAACCCTGATGAGGAGTTTTGGCATGCCTTCCAAGCTTATATTCTCTTCTCTGAAAACCCCCTCTCCTCCTCTGCCTGCAGCCCCTGCTGCAGCCTGACTCCTCTGATGCAGGTGTGTGGAGCAGGGGTGAGCATCCAGCCAAGGGGGACATATCAGGCTGGTTGTGTCATGCCCATCCTCTCTCTGGAATTGGAAATGGGCAGGAGAGATAGAGGTGTTTGTAACTGGTGCTGAATCTAGGGGATAATATGGGTCCCAAGTGGGGAGGTTTTATCCCATCATGCTTTGGAAAAAAAAATGAAGAAGGCTATATGCAAAGACAGAGAAGAAAATTACTAAGAGGCACAGGAAAAAGCAGAGGCCAGAGGCATGTGGGCTCACACGCCCATAGATGTCAGGCATGCATACACATGCATGCACGCATGTGTACACCACAGCACACTATGGGGAGGGGAAGGAAAGGGGAAGGAAAGGGAAAACTGTTCACACTGGCTTTCCAGCTGTGGGTCTCCTCCTTCAGGGGAGAGATACACTTTTTGCCTTAGTGCCCCAGTGCTAAGGGAAGGCCAAGGTATCTTTCAGTTGAATCTCCCTCACTCGAGCTCTTTAAGCAAAATAGGAAGTCTTTTTTTTTTTTTTTAAAGCTAGAAGATATATATTTTCTGATTTCAAACCATATAAAGCTACAATAATTGAAACAGTATAGTACTATTCTAAAGGCATATATATAAACCATTGGAGTTAAATAAAAGCCTAGAGCTAAATTCTTCCCTATATTGTCAAGTTATTTTTGACAAGGTTTCCACGAACATTTGGTGGTGGAAATAAAAATCTTTTAACTAAATATTGTTAAAAAATAATAATTACATGGAAAAGAATACAATTGGACCCTTACCTAATCCCATATACAAATATTAACTCAAAATAGATAATAGACCTAAATATAAATCTTAAGACTATAAACTTTTAGGAGAAAATCTGGGTCATTAAACCTCACAACATTGAAATTGGCAGTGATTTCTTGGATATGATTTCAATGGCACAGGCAACAGAGGAGTATACAAACTCCCTAAAAAATAAAAAAAAAATTGTATATCCAAAGACAATGTAAACAGAGTTAACAGTTACTAATAGAATGGGATAAAATATTTCCAAATGCTATATCTGAAGGTATATTAATATTCCAACTAGAAATCCTAAAAATTAACAACAATAAAGGCAAACAATACCCTTTTGAGATAGGTAAAAGACTAACATAAATAATGAATCTCCACAGATAACCAATCTTAGTTGTCTGTTGGATGGAAAATCTTGTTTCTCAAGTTCTGGAGTGTGTTACCTATTTCTTCTTTGTAGTTAATCTCTTTGAGTATTTTCTCTAGTGCTGGTTTTGAAGACATAAATTCCTTCAGTTTCTGTTTGTCATGGAAGCTTCTTATTTCTCCATCTAATTTGATAGAAAGTTTTGCTGGGTAGGAAATTTTTGGCTGGAAGTTGTTTTCTTTCAGAGTTTGGAATATGTTACTCCAAGCCCTTCTGTCTCTCATAACTTGGTTTGGGAAGTCTGGAGTGATTCTAATTGGTTTGCCTCTGAATGTCACTTGGCCCTTTGCTTTTGTTGCCTTTAAGATTCTCTGCTTGGCTTCCACATTGGTCATTTTGACAATGATGTGGCGTGGGGATCCTCTTCTCCGATCCTGTCTAAAGGGAGTTCTATAAGTTTCCTGGACCTTTGTATCAACCTCTTGCTCTATGTTTGGAAAATTTTCTGCTATTACTTCCTTGAAGAGATTGTTGATCCCTTTGGTTTCACTTTCTTTTCCCTCCTCTATTCCAATAATTCTTAGGTTAGCTCTCTTAAAATGGGCCCATATTTCTTCAATATCAGATTCCTGCTGTCGGATATTTTTTTCTAGATTAGAAACTATGATTTCATTTTTGGATTGCTTATCTTCTAAGAGCAAGATTCTGTTCTCCATGTGTTCTAATCGGTTGTTTGTGCTTTGAATTGAGGCCTTTACTTCATTAATTGCATCCTTTATCTCTTTTTGGCTCTCTCTGAGTTCTTTTCGAAGCACCTCTATTATTTCTACAGTTATTTTCCTGATTTGATCTTCTAGAAATCTCTGATTTTCTGTTTTATCGGGTTCTGATGTTGTGGGGTTGTGGGCATTGATTGCTCCAGTATTATTCCTCTTTCCCATGATTTCGGATGTTTGTGCCTTCTCTGGGTTCTTCCCTTGGGTCACTATGACTTCCCTTAAGGTGTTCTGGATCTCGAGTCAGTAGTATCTCAGACCCCACTACTCCTTTACTGGGTTTTATCACAGAGTCTCCGACCCAGAGAGTCGATAGAGGCTGCTTTAGACTGTGGGGGGTGCCAGGTTGCATGTTCTCCTATGGTGTGATATCTCTGCCACCACCCCTCCCCCACTGGGTCAAGTCCCAGGGAGTACAGTACTGGGATTTCTCCTCTGTGGCCCGCAGTTTGACTCACTGTTCTTGAGTACGCAGATGTAGCTGTACTGGCCTCGCTGAATTCGCTGCTGCTGCCGCCGGTAGCAATATGGCGCCGCTGCTACGCCCTCGGCTGTGGGGCTGGCGTTTTTCTTTTTGATTTTGACTTCTACTCTGAATCCCTGCAGCGTGTGCTGAGCTCGGCCACTGGGAGCTGTAGATGCTCTCTGCGCGGAGAAATCTCTCCTAGCTGTTCCACAGTGGCTCACCTCGGCTTGCTGTGGCCGTCTGGTGAAAACGCCGCTGCCGCAGGCAGTATGGCGCTTCTGCCGCATCTGCCGCGTCCTCGGGCGCGAGGCCGGTGTATCTCCTCTGTGGCTCTGTTCTCAGTTCGCTTTCTCTCTGGAGCCTGGTGATTTTTTGTTTCACTGGTGATGGTGTTTTCTGGCTATGAAAGGCGCTGATTTTGTGGTAATGGAGATTTGTTGTTAGCGGAGCTCTTAAGCCCCGCTTTTCTCGGTCGCCATCTTCCCGGAAGTCTCTCAAAATAGGAAGTCTTTTTGTGGGGAGGCAAAGAATCACAAGATTTTTAATGTCAGTGCATGCATCTTATATTTTTGTATATTTATTTATTTTTAAAAGAATCAACAACCAGGTGTGGGACATACACCTGTAATCCCAGCATTTAGAGTCTGAGCTAGAAAGATCACAGGTTCAAGGCCAGCTTTATTAACTTAATGAAACCCTCAGAAACTTAGAGAGACCCTGTTTCAAAATAATAAAATAAGCCAAGTGTGGTGGCGCACACTTGTAATCCTAGCATTTGGGAGGCTGAGACAGGAGGATCATGGTTCGCAGCCAGCCTCAGCTACTTAGTGAGGCCCTTTGCAAATCAGTGAAACTCTGTTTCAAAATGAAGACTAAAAAATAGGGCTGGGGGTGTAACTTGGAGGTAGAAAGCCCCTGGCTTCCATTCCCAGTACCGCAAAAAAAAAAAAAAAAAAAAAAAAAAAGAAAGAACAAAAAGAAAAGAAAGAGAAAATGAAATAAGGCTGAGAATATAGTTCAGAGGGAGGATATCCCTGGATTCAATCCCCAGTATTAAAATTAATTTATAAAGCCTACTTCCAAATGAATAAAATATGTCTCTGGGGCATAACCTGGAGGTAAAAGTCCCCTGGGTTCCATCCCCAGTATCACAAACAAAAAGAAAAGAAGGAAGAAAAGAAAGGAAGGGAGGAAGGAAGAGAGAAAGAAAGAAAGAAAGAAAGAAAGAAAGAAAGAAAGAAAGAAAGAAAAAAAAGAAAGAAAAGCAGCACATTTTGGGTAAGAAAGCCATGAACTTTGTTTAATAGTAAATTTTTAAAATCTGAAGGAAAGAATTCTTGGTTTCATGTTAATGTGTGTGGTAGAATAATGTTATTACCGTGATTCTTTTGAT
This sequence comes from Muscardinus avellanarius, assembly GCF_963383645.1. Classification (NCBI taxonomy): domain Eukaryota; kingdom Metazoa; phylum Chordata; class Mammalia; order Rodentia; family Gliridae; genus Muscardinus; species Muscardinus avellanarius. The sequence goes on from NC_137790.1 coordinate 116,207,008, forward strand.
GCCCTTTTCTGATCTCCAATGTTTGTTTCACTTCCCCTACATTTTAGAAACCTCTGTCTAGTCCAGGTAGATACACATATTCTTTGAGAAGAAGGGATTTTGAAGTTTAATCCTGTATTTGTTAGCTTTCCAGTGCTATTACAAAATACCTGAGGCAATGTAAAGGAAAAAAGGTTTATTCTGGCTCATAGTTCTAGAGGCATTGGTCCAAGATCAGGTAGTCCCACTGCTTTTGGCCTTTATTGAGAGTGTCACATCATGGTAGGATTTTGCAATGGAACAAAACTGCTTACATCATGAGCTAGGAAGCAGGAAAAGACAGATGAGATCCCACAATTCCCTTTAAGGACATGCCCGCAGTGACCTAAGAACCTCCTAAAGGTTCCACCATCCGATCCTGTGGATCAAGGCCTTCACTGATAGCTCTTTAATAGATACTGATTTGGGTATAAAACCGCCCATTATATTCTTGGAGAATTAGTTTATTTTTGCCTTCAATCTAGCGAGAAGATTCCCAAGACTGTAGATGAGCAGGAGGGAAAAAGTAAAGCTATAATCTCTGCTGGAACAAAGACCATGTTTTTCCAGCACTGGAGAGTATTATGTAAATGGAGCCAGTGCCCAGTGCCTCCTCACTGCGGCCTGGGTGAGGCCCAGGCTGACAGCAGGGGGCATGGCCTCTGCCCACCAGCCTGTAGGAAGGGCACTTTTTGGACCCCATGATGTGGGCTGATCTAGACCTGAAGAAAATTCTTCTCCTAAGAGCTGACCCTTTGGGAAGCTTCGAGCAGACTTGTCTTTTGGAGGAAACCAGGTGAAACTCCCAGATCTGCCCAGGGTTTGACTCCTCCTTCCCCTCTCCCAGCCAGCTCTTAGATACAACTAAAATTCTTAAATCCTCTTTAGCATTATTTATTTAAATTATAGTTCTTAGGGAATTTTGTGAAAATCAAAACTCTAGGAGAATTGTTGATTTCTTTTATGTGTGTGTGCGTGTGTGTGTGTGTGTGTGTGTGTGTGTGTTGTGTGTGTGTGTTGGGACTGAGGACTAAACCTTGAACACAGGTACATTCTACCTCTAAGCTACTCTCAGCCCTATTTTATTTCTTTATTTTGAAACAAGATCTTTCTAAGTTGCTGAGGTTGGCCACAAACCTGCAATCCTCCTGTCTCAATCTCCTATCTCCCAAGTACTGAGATTATAGGCATGACCACCACGCTCAACAGAATTGTCATTTCTTTTTTTTTTTTTTTGGTGGTACTGGGGTTCCTGGAAGCCCTTCTTCCTTCGGGCTACACTCCCAGACCTATTTTGTATTTTTGAAACAGGGTCTCTTATGCCAGCACGGCTGGCTTCGAACCTGCGCGATCCTCCTGTCTCCGCCTCCCAAGCGTGGGGATTACAAGCGTGCGCCACCACGCCCAGCCAGAATTGTCATTTCTTGATGATTTATGTAGCTAAGAGATTTTATCCTGATTTTTTTTTAAACTAGGTAACTTTTAAAACTTTCATAATAAAGTTTTATAAAGATGGTGGTGTGTGTGTGTGTGTGTGTGTGTGTGTGTGTGTGTGTGTGTGTTACTGGGGATTGAACCCAGGGTCATTCAACCTCTGAACTACACCCCTCAGCCCTATTTTTTATTCTTTATTTTGAAACAGGGTCTTACTAAGTTTTGGAGGGCCTTTCAAAGTAGCTCAGGCTGGCTGAGAACCTGCCATCCTCCTGTCTCAGGCTCCCAAGTACTGGGATTACAAGTGTGTGCCACCACGACCGGCTAATAGGGGGAATCTCGAAGGGGATTTTTCTCTGCTCTCAAATAAAAATCAAGATTCTTTTTCTTCTTCCACCACTTCCCCTAATCTTCAGCATATTACATAGTTACATCTGGAGTGGATGTAAGATGAACCTAGCTTGAAAAATTAAAAAAGATACATGACTCCGCATTTGAAAGGAAACCTGAAGAATACCAGCAGCCTAAGGAAGAACATTTATTTTCTCTTTAGTTTTGTTCATTTTGTGGTACTGAGGATTGGACCTAGGGGCATTCTAGTTCATATATATACTCCAGCCCCCTTTTATTATTTATTTTGAAACAGGGACTGGCTAAATTGCTGAGTGCTTCAGTAAGTTCCTGAGGCTGGCCTCAAGCCTGCGATTCTCCTGCCTCAGCTTCTCCAGGATTGGGATTACATGTGTGTGCACCCACGCCCCACTTTTTCTTTAGATTATTTTTGCAGAAAATTCATTCTTCAATCTTCAGTAAGTGATGAGTAGTAGTCAGAGGGCCGCAGGGTTTGGACGTCTACCTGACCTCAGGATGTACCTGGAGCAGCATCGCACTGGCAGGAGGCAGAGCTTTCCTGAAGGGCAGAAGGCGTGTTGGCTAAGCTGAGCCACAGTGACAGCCATCAAAACTCAGAAGCTCTGCACAGAAAGTTGCTGACCACCTTTCTCCGCTGCAGGTCAGGGGACCCGCACTGCCCTGCAGCCTCCCTGCGTGTCTCATCTCACACCTTCCTGGGCTGCAAAAGCAGGGCACCGGGGAGCTGGAGGCCTCCTGGAAGACATTTTCCCATGCCAGGCCTGAAAACAGCCTATGCCACTTTGGCCAATGTTCCATTGATACACCCCTTCACTTGTCCACAGCTCCAAAGGATGCTAGAAAATGTAGCTTGGCTGCGCACCCCAGATGAAGTGTGGGGACCGAGCAGATCTGTGCCTGCCTGGCTTCATGGGGCCCCCAGGGCAGCTATGTTGGAATAAAGGAAGCTCTGCTTGTGCCAGGGATGTGGGACAGCCATCAGTCTTCCTGTGTAAGTCACTCCATTGGGTAAACAGAAAGACGGTGCTAGGTGCAGATCAGCCTGTGGCGGCATCCCAGAATGCATGCCCCTGAGTGAGCTATGATCCAGTCTTTTGCTAGGCCAAGCCCATGATAAACTAGGAGCTGAGAGTATTTCAGGGCGAGCAGCTTGTGTGCCCTGAAGTTTATGCTTCTGGCAGGGTGTGTGCTTAAATCTTTCCTGAGGATCCCTCTACAGGTTCTCTTGCAAACCAGACCAGACAGGAGAGGGCACAAAGACTACTGGAAGCTCCTGAATCTCTCCTTAGGATTGGCGTCACAGCCCACAGGGGCGGAGGGGGCTGAGAGAGGGCACAGCTACTTTGCAATTCATCTGTCTCTTGCCCTCAGAGTGAGCGGAATTCCCTCAGCAGGGCTGTAGCAGAGAAACACAGTCCCTAAGGCACCTGCCTTCTGTCCAAGGCTGCCACAGACTCCATCTGTCCCCCACCCCACCCTAGCCCTGAGCTGACAACCATTGTCTGAACTGGAAGGTGAGACACTGGGTATTTCTGACTGGAGGCTTCAGACTTTGCAAAAAGACCAGAGAACCTTAGCCCTGGGTGTCACAGCCACAGGCGTGTCTGGTTAGTTAAGGCGGGGGCGGTGGGGGGCAACAAATCAAAACATAATTCCACTTACATCAGTGCTTCTGAGCGCAAGGGCTTTTCCAAGGAGGGAATATCAGCCCAGAAGCCGAGGACCCTGGTCCTGCCCAGTCTTTCTCTCTGTCCTGCAATTTCTCTACGCTGAGCATCGCTCTGTCCCCTGTCCCTTGGGGAAGGTGGCCCTCAGCCTTGAGCCCTGGCCAACTGTTGCTTGGAGGGTGTGGAGAACAGGTGCATTGCCAGGCCACACACTGAGCCCGAAACCGCGGGACACAGCCTCTGGGACCCACGCCTGTGCGATCCATCGGAGACACTTTCTCGCGTGGGTAAGGGACAAGGGGGCAGCGAGGGTGAGCAGGGAGCAACAAGGTAGAAAAACAGAATGAGTGGCTTGGGACTGATCTCAAAGCAGCATTTCTATAGCAGCCTTGCTGTTTTTGGCTATCCTGGATCTTATCGAGAGAGAGAGGTTAAAGACCCCCCACACACTCCCCCTCGGTCCTTGTGCAGGTTTCTGCAGGTACACAGTTGGGTGACACCCAGCCGATGGTGAGCCAAGCTCACCTGGGGCTGGAGCACCCGGTGCTGCAGGTACACCCTTCCATCCACCAGAGCTGGCAGGGGCAGCCCCTCTGGCCTTTCTCCCCTGGATTGTCAGAGGAAGGCGAAAAGAACATCATTGTGCTCTGACTGCGCCAGGGTCGTGTAAATACGTGAACACCTGTCCCCAAGGTGGAAGTGGTTTCCTGGAGGAGCAGGTAAAGCCAGTGAGCAGAGACCTCTGTGAACTGTGAAGCTGCAGAGAGCAGGCTGGCTCCTCCTCCCCAACTCCTCCTTCCCCCCTTTCTCCTCCCCCCTCCTCCCCCCTCCTCCTCTTCTTCCTACCCCCCCCCCCCAATCTGCACTCAGATCCACCTCTCTCTGGGCCTTCTCCTCTCCCAGGGAGCCTTGATGGGGCCTACCTGGAAGGGCTAGGACGGCTTTCGTAGACTTCTTGCCATTTCCTTCTGCAGCATCTCAGTATTCAGTGTAAGGTGACAAAGAACAAGACACCCACTGCAAGGTGCATTCTGCCCCAGAGCCAGCAGGGGGCCCCACCTCCTCATGAGAATGCCCGCTGCCACCTGGGGGAGAGGCCTGGCTCAGCAAACCGAGTGCCAGTCCCTGGGTGTTGGATCCCCAGAGAGAGGAGCCCCAGCGGAGGCTGGCACACCCTCCTCTGCAGCAGCTCTGTGGCAAGAGGAGAGGCGACTGCTCTGCAGTGAGGTCCGGACTGCATCCTTGTATTATTGGGCCCAGCACCACCGACAGGGATGCTGGGGTGGGTAGCAGCCCTGCCTCTGGCTTCCTTTCGGAGGGAGGATCATCCTCCGAGGTCCTCATTATTCTCAGCGGCTGCTCCAAAGTCTTTCACTTTCAAAAGAACATGGAACAACCAGGGACTTGTTTTCTAAAGAAGAAATCCTGGGGTGAGAAGGGGTTTTTCAGCTCTCTGAGAAAAGGGAGAAGTCAGAGGAGAGTTGGGGAGGGGGTGGAAGGGAAGAGGAAGGTGTCTGCCAACTGGGCCACTGCCCACGGAGGCGCTGGCCCCTCCCGCTCACTCCCGTTACCAAAGCTGTGCACTCACGGGCTTCCAGGCCCTGAGCCTGCCCATCACCAAAATATACATCTCCTTTAAGGCTACATGGACTAGGCTTCCAGGAAGTCTCAGGAGTATCAAATGATGTGGAGGGACCCACTCCCAGACACTCGGGGTGTGTCTGATGTCTGCCTGTGAACCTGCAGGCCACCCCCATAACTGACCAGTTCTCACAGATCCAGGCAGTTGCCTCTTCCTTGTAAACGGTCCCAAAAGAAAGAAGGTGCTTTGTTGGGATGAGCACTTCCAAACTCCTCACATGAGGATTGTTAAGAACCCAGCTAATTTCAACAACTTGAGAGGCTGTGGTGGGGAGATCACAACGTCAAGGCCAGCCTCAGCAACTTAATGAGAACCAATCTCGAAATAAATAAGTAAAATATTTAAAGGGCCAGGGATGTCACTCAGCAGTACAACACCCCTGGGTCAATCCCTAGTACTGCAACACACACACACACACACACACACACACACACACACACACACAGCCAGGCATGGTGACACATGCCTATAATCCCAGTACCTAGGAAACTGAGACAGGAGGATTGTAGGTTTGAGGCCAGTTTCAGCAACTTAGCAAGACCATGTTTCAAAAGCAATTTTTTTAGCCGGGCGTGGTGGTGCACGCTTGTTATCCCAACATTTGGGAGGCTGAGACAGGAGGATCGTGGTTCGCAGACAGCCTCAGCTACTTAGTGAGGCCCTCTGCAACTCAGTGAGACCCTGTTTCAAAATAAACAATTAAAAATAGAGCTGGGTGTAGCTCAGAGGTAGAATGCCTTGGGGTTCCATTCCTAGCACTGCAAAAAAAAAAATTTTTTTTTTTTTTTAGCCGAGCATGGTGGCACACTCCTGTAATCCCAGTACCTGGGAGGCTGAGACAGAAGGATCATAGGACAGCCTCAGCAACTTCTAAGATTCTCAGCAACCTCTCAAGACCCTGTTTGTTTGTTTTTTTTAAGGGAGGGGTTGGGGGAGTGTGCTTGGACATAGAATGCTCCTAGGTTCAATCCTCAGTACCAGTCTACACACACAAAAATTAAATAGCTGGGGGTACCACACAGTGCTAGAGCATCCCCCAAGTTTGATCCCCACTACCATGAAATGCACACAAAAAATGGCATGGTCAAGGACCTACAGTGGGTTCTCTGTCCCTCTCTGCTTTTTCCTGAGCACTTTCTTGAAGGCAACAGATGGAGAAGGAAGAAAAGGAGGAGAAGGAGGATCAATTCCAGGCTCAGCTGTGGCCTGGAACCAGCTGCACATCCATCCCATAGATAACTCAGGGGGGAAAAATTGACTGGGGTCATGCTTTGTGAAATCCAGTCCAAAAACCAAGACGACGCAGTGATACCATGGTAATCCAGAGATAAATGCACTTTTCCTAATTGGGAGTGAGCGCTGGAGGCCCTTCAGCCGGAAACAGCAGCCCCACAAGTTCTCCCGCGGCATGTTTCCTAGCAAGGGTTCGTGGTCCTGATTGCTCAGAGGAGCCAGCAATTATATCCACTGAAATCACTGCTGGGAGAGTAGTTAGGACAGGAGGGAAGACAGCCTTCACTTGTTCTCTCTGGTTTTGCTTTACCAGGTTTGTAACTTTTGACTAATAAGTGTGATAAAGAAAACTGCACTATAAACTACCCCCCCTCCCACCGCAGTACTAGGGATTGAACCCAAGGCATTCTACCTCTGAACTACACCCCTCGCTTTATTTTTATCCTATTTTTTCCCCAGCACTGGGGATAAAACCCAGGAGCATTCTACCTCCAAGCTACACCCACACCTCTGTTTCTTATTCTTTATTTTGAAACAGGGTCTCACTGAGTTGCAAAGGGCCTCACTAAGTAGCTGAGGCTGTCTGCGAACCGCGATCCTCCTATCTCAGCGTCTCAAATGCTGGGATTACAAGCATGTGCCATCATGCCTGGCTTAAACTCTTTTTCAAAAGTACTCTTAAAGCCGGGCGTGGTGACGCACTCTTGTAATCCCCACACTTGGGAGGCTGAGATAGGAGGATCGCACAGGTTCGAAGCCAGCCTCAGCTATTTAGTGAGGCTCTCAGCAACTTAGTGAGACCCTATTTCCAAATAAAATATAAAATAGGTCTGGGAGTGTAGCCTGGAGGAAGAAAGCCCCTGGGTTCCACCCTCAGTACCACCAAAAAAAAAAAAAAAAAAAGTACTCTTGCCAGGTGCGGTGGTGCAGGCTTGTAATTCCAGCATTTGGGAGGCTGAGAAAGGAGGATCCTGGTTCGTAGACAGCCTCAGCTACTTAGTGAGGCCCTTTGCAACATAGTGAGACCCTGTTTCAAAATAAAGAATAAAATATAGGGCAGAGGTTATAGCTTGGAGGTCAAATGCCTTGGGTTCCATCCCCAAACCCGCAAAAAAAAAAAAAAAAAAAAAAAAATGCTCTGGTACCTTTTAGACACGTTCGTTTAGTGCACTATCGGTTTAGGGAAGCAATTCCTACTCTATTTTGGGGTCTCTGTGGCAACAGATATGTGCACATATCAGAAACAGTGTGTGCATTTTATTACAATATATTCCACGTGCCTCTGAATTCTTCCCTGATCAAGCAGGCACCTCACGCATATGGATTTGTATATGGATTTGGAGGAACACGTTGTCCGTTCTAGTCAATGTCATTGAACCACCTGGCTCAAGCAATTCCCCACCGGGCCAAGCAGTTGTCCAGACCTTCTTGTTTCTCTGCTGTCCAGCCTGGGCCCTTAGTATAGTTCATAAACATCGCCAAGGGTGCTATGAGTGCTTAATGCAGTCTTAAAGGATGGACAAGCCAGGCGTGGTGGTGCACGCTTGCAATCCCCACACTTGGGAGGCGGAGACAGGAGGATCAGGCAGGTTTGAAGCCAGCATCGCTGGCTTAAGAGACCCTGTTTCCAAATAAAAATATAAAATGTAGGTGTCTGGGAGTGTAGCCCAGAGGTAGAAGGGTTTCCAGGAACCCCAGTACCACCAAAAAAAAAAAAAAAAAAAAAAAAAAAAAAAAAGATGGACAAAACCAACGATGTCTAAAAATGGCCGTAGAGAATCCAGTCCCTCGCGGGGAGAATTCGAGATGCTTGCTTCTCAGTACATTAAATCCGCAGCTACGTTCGTTGTCTCTGTGCCTTTAGATTTCGCAAACGGGAACTGAAATCCAGCAAGTCGTATTAGGAGCCCGTTCAGAAAATGAACAAAAAAGCAGATAAAAAGGACCCAAAAGGAGGTGGTATATTTTTCCGTCTGCGTCTTGTAGGCATACGTTCCTTCTTTGTAGTTGGCGATTTTTTCAGAGAGGTGGTGGATTTTCACTTCAGAGGCAAATAATATCATGACTAGACAGCCACAGGAGCCTGCAACAGAGGGACAAAAGGGTCAGGACCATCTTTCCTGATTGTAGGGGACGAGGAGGGTCAATGAGCAGAGCAGAGCCAAGCTTTTCTCACCGTCCTCGTTTGCTTCCTTAGGCTATCTTGCAGATTTGTCATCCCAAAACTGATTCTGCAGCCTACTGTGGCCGTGCCTGGGCTGTGGTTCTTTCTGAGTGAGGAAGGTTTGGGGGTGCTGAGCAGTGTAGATGGAGCTAGCAGGGTGTGGTGGCGCATGCTTGTAATCCCAGCACTTGGGAGGCTGAGACAGGAGGATCGCACAGGTTCAAAGCCAGCCTTAGCTACTTAGTGAGGCTCTCAGCAACTTAGTGAGACCCTGTTTCCAAATAAAATATAAAATGGGTCTGGGAGTATAGCCAGGAGGTAGAAAGCCTCTGGGTTCCACCCCCACTACCACACACACACACACACACACACACACACACGAAGTTAATCTTACAAAGGGCACTGCTAGAACTGCTCAGCACCTAAAAAGCTCCAAGGTGGCCCTGGGTCACACAGCAGCCACTTCTACAATGTGGTTTCAAGAAAACTACCATCTTGGAAGTTGATAATTCATGTAGGATAAATGGCAGCTCTGAGCCCCTTGGGAAAAGCCCAGGGCTTCACTCAGAAGGGCCGCCACAGCCTCTCCTGCCTGCAGCTGGGCAAAGGTAGCCATGGATAAGGTGTTGCAAAAGAGCATACATATATTCTCTTTATTTGCTACTGAAGGCTATTTGAGCTGGGGACATGGCTGCCTTGAATAAAAACATTATTTAGCTGGGACAAAGGTGACCAGGAGATAGGGGGAAGGAAGTTTCCTTGGCTTATACAGGTATCAGGGGTCTGAGCTTTCTTCTCTATGTCTTCCTTCCTGTAGGTAAAATATGGATGCAATGGCTGGAGCTCCAGAAGACATTTTGGACCAGGTGGCCTCAGAGGTGGAAGCCATGTATCATGGAACAAAAGAGGAAGAATCTGAGTCCCAGACACCTGAGCCACCAGTACAGCCCTGGTCTTTAACCTCTAGGTTTCCATGTGTGAGAAATAGAAATATTTATTTTGTTTAACTCACTATTATTCTTTCCCCCTAATCATGAGTGGTGTGTGTGTGTGTGTGTGTGTGTGTGTGTGTGTGTGTGTGTGTGTTTTATATTGGGGATGGAACCCAAGGGCCTTCTACCTCCAGGCTATACCCCCAGACCTATTTTATGTTTTATTTGGAAACAGGGTCCCACTAAGTTGTGGAGGACCTCACTAAGCTGCTGAGGCTGGCTTTGAACCTGCGATCCTCCTGTCTCAGCCTCCCAAGAACTGGGATTACAAGCGTGCGCCACCATGCCCGGTTCCCACATTATTCGTCACTCATTGTCTACCTAATATGATCTTGACGACGCAGCTGTGGTCTGGGTAAGACCTCTGCAGGATGGGTGTGTTCTGCATCATGTGGAACCTGAAACCCAGATGGGTCCTCTCCCCTGATAAGGAAGCATGGAGCAGAGGGGCAGTATAGGTGCCAGGACTCCTCGGGGCTCCTTGTTCTACCCCTGGTCACCATCATGGGCCCCAATTAACAGGAGACTAGCTGAGATGGTTCTCTAACTTAGGTCAAACCAATTGGGGTATGCAAGCCCTAATTCCCTCGCTTCTTATGTGAAATAGGCTATTTATTTATTTATTTATTTATTTATTTATTTATTACAGCACTGGGGATGGAACCCAGGGGCATTGTATCTCCGAGCTACACCCCTAGCCCTATTTTTTATTCTTTATTTTGAAACAGAGTCTCACTGAGCTGCAAAGGGCCTCGCTAAGTAGCTGAGGCTGTCCACAAACCCGGATCCTCCTGTCTCAGCCTCCCAAATGCTGGGGTTACAAGTGTGTACCTCCACACCAGGTCAAAATGGGCAATTTGTTTATTTATTTGTTTGTTTGCTTGTTTATTGCATCTGGGGATGAAACCCAGGGGCATTCAACCTCTGAGCTACACTCCCTGACCTATTTTTAATTCTTTATTTTGAAACAGGGTCTCACTGAGTTGCAAAGGGCCTCCCTAAGTAGCTGAGGCTGTCCGAACTGCCATCCTTCTGTCTCAGCCTCCCAAATGCTGGGATTACAAGCATGCGCCCCCACACCTAGCTGAAATGGGCAATTTAAATCCCCAAGTTTTTTTTTTTTTTTGTGGTACTGGGGTTCCTGGAAGCCCTTCTACCTCCGGGCTACATTCCCATACCTATTTTTACATTTTTATTTGGAAACAGGGTCTCCTAAACCAGTGATTGTAAGGAAAAAAGAATGGCTATGAACCTGCTGGCTATGAACCTGCGATCCTCCTGTCTCAGTCTCCCAAGTACTGGGATTACAAGCATGCACCACCATGCCCAGCTGTTTGTTTGTTTGAAACTAGGTCTTCCCAGGTTCCTATGAGCTCTCTAAATTGCCAGGACTGTCATCGAACTGGCCATCCTCCTGTCTCGGCCTCTTGATTACTGGGATTACAGCCGTGTGCCACCACGACCAGTTTATTCTTTTTTCCTTACAGTCCTTACAGTAATCCCTCACTCACCACATCCCACTCCAGGAAAACCCAACTTCACTAGCATATGCCACTCCCAAAATGTATACAGCGGATCAGTTCTCCAAATGTCTCCCATTAAGTTTATGACTCCTTTAGGAGGGCTAAATGCCTTTTATTCTTCAATTACAGTTAATTCCAATACCCCAGAGCAGCGCTGTAGTGGCTTCAATTCCCAGTCATTAATTCACCCATTCGTTTTTTTAGACATATTATATGCCCAGCACAGAAATAGCAGTAGAGATTTAAATATTAAAGAAAAGAGACAGGCCGGGTGTGGTGATGCACACTTGTAATCCCAATACTTGGGACAGGAGGATCACAGGTTCAAGGACAGTCCCAGCAAGTACTGAGATTTTCATCAACCTAGTGAGCTAGTGAGACCTGTTTTTAAATAAGAAATAAAATCGGGCTAGGTATACAGCTAGAAGGTCGAATACCTCTAGATTCGATCCCCAGTGCCAAGGAAAGAAAGAAAGAAAGAAAGAAAGAAAGAAAGAAAGAAAGAAAGAAAGAAGGAAAGAAAGGAAGGAAGGAGGCGGGATTTCTGCTTTCACTGAGAATATGATAGATAAAGGAAAATAAAAACAATTATAAGCCAATACAATAAGTGTGAAGTAGAAGAATGCAGGGAGTTACTTCTGGGGGCAGGGGAGGGAGGCAGCATCATGAAAGGCCCCTCAAAAGTATCTGGAAGAACCAGATGTGGTGGTGCACACCTATAATCCCAGTACTTGGGAGGCTGAAACAGAAGAACTCAGGTTCGAGGCCAGCCTCAGCACCTTAAGCACTCAGCAACTTTGTGAGACCCTGTTTCAAAATAATTAAAAAAAAAAAAAAGAGTTGGGAGTGAGTGTAGTTCAGAGGCAGAACACCCCTGGGTCCAATCATCAGTACCAAAACAAGACAAAACAAAACAAAACCGTATGTGGAAGGAGCTTAGGAAGTGAGCTGAGTGGTGGGGGCTGGGCTGTACAGAGGAATGTACCAGGCAAGGGAGCTATCCTACAAGCCATGGCCTCTATTCCTTTTCCAAGGGTCAGGTTGGAGTTGGGGTAAAGGTAGAGATGCCCGTGGCGGGGCGGGCGGGGGGGGGGGATTGATTGAGCACAAAAGGCAAAATCGTGTTTCTTTTTCTTTGGAATTGCTCATGGGACTGACACCATCAGAGTGATCACCATTATCAACACCCCCCCAACAATCAAGCGATAGAATTCTCTTAAAACTTCCCTTCCCGCCAGGCTCTGATTGGTCGTTGAAAATGTTCCTTTGTCAGGTTTGCCAGCCTATTTCATATTCAGAGCTCTCCTCTTGCAAAACCATATCCTTCCTGTATTGTTAGACCCCATCAACAACAACAAAAATCTGCAGTGCTGTTTTCTCTTCACCTTTTATTTGAAAATTGTGGGGAAAATGCCGTTGCTTTCACCAGAAGAGCCTTCTTTGTCTGCGGAGATGGTGAAAACTTCAGACAGAAGTGAAACACTATTTCCTCGGTGCCTAAAAGGAAAAATTCAAGCTCGGTTTCCTTTTCAAGTTGTTAAATATTTTAAAGGCACGACTTTGTTAAGGAACACAGCATCGTCGTGAGCCAGCATTTCAAATTCCTAAAGTGCAAGTCACTTGGGCTGTCTTGAGACTCGGGAGCCTCTCACCATAGCTAATAAATGAAGCTTCTGAGCATGGGGGACAGAGCGAGACCACGCTCGGTAAAAGGCACGGGCTGCGATGCCACCGTGGGCTCCGGGGATGACCCTGAGGTCACTTGTCATCTCACAGCCAGAGGATGGAAACCCAGCCTGAGTCCCGGACAACCTCTGCACCATTGCCAAGAGATGTGAAGGGAAAAACTCAGTAGGAATCTGGAATATTTTTTTGGCTTCTCTCCATCCATGGCAGTAAAAGAGGCATGGGATAAAGGAAGACCATTCAGGACATGCAAACCAAAAGATCCACATGGACACTTTCTCTGTGCAGCCCGCCTGCTGGGAACCTGGGGAGACACGTGGAGGGAATGCACCTGATGGGGAGGGGAGGGCTCAGCACATTTCCAGCAGGATCCTTAGACTCTGGCAAGAGGGGCTCCTGGTCTAGGTCTCACTCTCAGAGGGTGCTGATCTGCTTCTCTTGTGGCTGGCCTTCTGCTAGGGTGAGGAGTCTCCAGTCAATGAAACGCGCCCATCTGGCATGCCTGACCAGAATTCTAGACCCAGAATGCTTGACCAAATCGCCCTGAGCCCCTTTCCATGCCTGGGCATCTTCCTGGGGTCAGTCCTCCCAAGGGTGGTCAGTCTGTGGCTGGTGTTTCACATCCCTGAGGACAGAGGAAGGCCAAAGGATGGCCATTGCAAGGGGGACAGTCAGGAAGGTCACACAAAAGTGCTCCAGGGCCTTCTTTGGGGGTGATGGGGCAAGGCTAAGAAGAGGAGAGAACAGAGCCCTATCTACTCCTGGCACCCTGTTCAGATGCAGAATTCCCAGGGGTCAAGAATTCTAATTCCTAGCCAGGCGTGGTGGCGCACGCTTATAATCCCAGCATTTGGGAGGCTGAGACTGGAGGATCACGGTTCGCAGACAGCCTCAGCTACTGAGGCCCTCTGCAACTCAGTGAGACCCTGTTTCAAAATAAAGAATAAAAAAATGGGCAGGGGTTGTAGCTCAGACGTCAAATGCCTCTAGGTTCCATCCCCAGACCCACCAAAAAAAAAAAAAAAAAAAAGAATTCTAATTCCTTTAATTCCTTGTGGATAGGGGCAGTTCTCAAGGTAGAAGGATAGAGTTTATCGAATTGGTGCTTGTAAGTATTTAGACACCTGGCATGTGTGTTTTCATTCATCCCCGGCCCCTAAACTGTTAGGTCCAGACTGTAGGTCTCTCTCTCTTCTCTTTCCCCTGTTATCCTTGTTTGTCAAGAACTCAAATCCAGCTGGGGACATTGGAACAGAGTCCCCACGTGTCTGTCCATCTGTCCAATGCTGCTTCTGCTCACAGAGACATCTGCATGAACCAGGACTTTGCAAAGCCTGCTGGGCCCAACTAAGCTAGAATCTGAATCCTGCCCAGACACTCGGCCCACGTGCTACTGCCCAGAGTCATACACAATGACCCACTACATTTTTCTTTCATCTGTCTGGTTTCCCTGCCATCTGGCTGGTGCTATAGTAGGGCCCCCCTCCCTTTAATGACTTTGATTACTGAGTTAATTTCTGACTGAATAGGATAGCTGAGTTATAGGGTTGTCACACCGTGAATGATTGGTCAATTAACAAATGTTTGTAATGTGCTAGGCACTGTGTGTTCATGACCCTCCTCTGGCAGCTGCCTGGGACTGCAGCTTCAGGCACCTGCCCCCTTCCAGTCCTTGCAACATAGGGTACGCAGGTCACAGCCAACACGAGGGTCACTTCTTCATCTCTGTCTGGCCCAAGAGTAACTACGCTTTTAGGGGTGAGAACACCCAGCAAGATCTGTGGCAGTACAGGGCTGCTACGGGTTTAGGTCCTCAAAGGGGAAGGAATTTTTGAAATGTTATCCTTATTATCAGTAAGCTCATATTTCCCAAAATAATGCATTAGGGTTTCAATTCCTTTTAAAGTAATGATCACCATTTCCAGAATGAGAGCACATCATCTTTCAACTGTGTTACAGGTGACAGGTATCAGAGGCATCCCATTTCTGATACAGAATGATGAACTGATCACTCTTCTTCAAGGAGCCTCAGGAGATGGGGGGGGGCACAGCTGTGCACACGTAGGTGCTCATTTTCTGTGAAATCATGCAATCTCGCTAGACAGTCAGTAATTGAAGACGAGGTCACCAGCAATGATTTCTTTCCCAAACAGAAATCGTTTTGATCACCGACTTCAGAGAACAATGGTTACTATCCAGAAAGAAAACAGGGGGCCTGGCAGAGTTACGTTAATACCTAAGAGTAGAGGTTGAGGTCACGACAGTGAACCATTTGGTCATGTGTTCCCACAGAACAGAGATGGAAAAGAAATAAACTTCTTTGAGCGGAGCTCTCCCTCTTCGTGTCTTGCATCCGATGGTTGCAAAGCCCAAATTCAGCCTCAGTTTTCTGAATGTCATGTTAATAAGAAGGGCAGTTCATGCAAAGAAGGAATGGTCTAAAATGTTGTTCTAATTTGAATTAATTTGAGCCGGGTGTGGTGGCGCACACTTGTAATCCCAGTACGTGGGAGGCTGAGGTAGGAGGATCGCAGATTTGCCATCAGCCTCAGTTACTTAATGAGGACCTCTGCAACTTAGTGAGATCCTGTTTCCAAATAAAGAATAAAAAACAGGGCTGGGATGTAGCTCAGAGGTAGAAGGCCCCTGGGTTCAATCCCTAGTACCGCAAAAAATATATATATATATATTTTTTGGTGGTACTGGGTATGGAACCCAGGGGCCTTCTACCTCTGGGCTACACTCCCAGACCTATTTTTAATATTTTTATTTGGAAACAGGGTCTCTTAAACCAGCGAGATCCTCCTGTCTCTGCCTCCCAAGCACGGGGATTACAAGCATGCGCCACCATGCCTGGCAAAAAGTAATTTTAAGTTAATTTTATAGAAAAGAATAATGTTAAGAATGTTATTCATTACCAGGAAATGTGCAAAATTGCTCCTATTTTATTCATTTGTTTGATAAAAAAAAAGTTGGGTTTTTTTGGGGGGTATTAGATGTGAAACCCAGGGGTATTCTTTTTTTTTTTTTTTTTGGTGGTACTGGGGTTCCTGGAAGCCCTTATACCTCCGGGCTTCACTCCCAGACCTATTTTATATTTTTGAAAGAGGGTCTCTTATGCCAGCGCGGCTGGCTTCGAACCTGCGCGATCCTCCTGTCTCCGCCTCCCAAGCGTGGGGATTATAAGCATGCACCACCACGCCCAGCAACCCAGGGGTATTCTATCTCTGAGCCACATCCCTTGCCCTTTATATTATATTATTTTATTTTATTAACTTTTTTGAAGTAATGGGGATTGATCCGAGGAGCATTCTACCTCCAAGTTACAACCCTAGTCCTATTTTTTATTTTGTATTTTGAAACAAAGCTTCATTAAGTTACAGAGGGCCTCACTAAGTAACTGAGTCTGGCTAAGAACCAATGATCCTCCTATCTCAGCCTTTAAAGTATTGGGTTTACATGTATTCACCACCACATTGGGCTAAATAACAACAATAATAATAATAACAGTTATTATTATTATTATCATTATCATTATCATTATTTTTGAAAAGGCAAATGGATAAAATCTCCTTTCTCCACAGAGCTCAGTGGTAGAGACATTGAAGAAGGCAATAACAAAAAAGTGAATTCTATAGTTAATCATGGTGTGGGATATAATAAGGAGAAGAAAATAAAGCGGGGAGGGGAGTAGGAAAACTCAGAGTGCCTCATGGAGATGAGCTCTCCGTACATTCTGGAGAAGTGGGCAAGAGGGTGGGTATGGGGGAAAGAGTATCTCAGGGAGCAGAGAAACAGTGCTCCCAGAGGAACCAGGTGGTTTGAGCAGACAGAGGAGGAAGGAGGGCCAAGAGAGGTGACCCCTCCCTCTGGGTTTCTTCAGTACACACATCAACTGAGGCTTCCGAGGTTGTAGCCAAGACTTGGGCTTTGACTCAATAAAACCAAAGGGAAGCCGGGCGTGGTGGCGGACGCTTGTAATCCCCGCGCTTGGGAGGCGGAGACAGGAGGATCGCGCAGATTCGAAGCCAGCCTCGCTGGCTTAAGAGACCCTGTTTCCAAAAATAAAAAAGTACAAAATAGGTCTGGGAGTGTAGCCTGGAGGTACAAGGGCTTCCAGGAACCCCAGTACTACCACCAAAAAAAAAAAAAAAAAAAAAACCAAAAATCAGAAAAACAAAGGGAAGAAAGACAGTCTTTCTGGACAGAGCAAGAGCCTCTGCAATTGCAGTAAAGATTGAGCATCTCCTTGGACAAGGTCACAGTGGGCCCCGTGCAAAGTAAGCTAAGCACAGAGGCAAGAGTGGCCAGGAGCATGATCCTTTGGGACCCTCTGCACCCTCACTGCTGTCCTGAATATGGAAATGAGATTCCTTGCCGCTGCCATCAAGAGCCGTCCAACATTGCTTCTCTGTTCTTCCTGTGGCCTCTTTCCTATGGTCTATGCTGAGAGGAGCCACAGATTTCCATTGCTGGCTTTCCCTGGACAAGACATCCCTAGGTCTCCTTCACAGACTCCTGCGCAACAGCTCCTCCATAAGGACTCAAGTGGGGAAAAAAAAAAAAAAGATTTTTTGTTTCACTATCACTTGCAGAATAACATGCCCTAGACATGATGCATCTTACTGAGACGGGGGGATTATTAGTGCTGAAATTGATAGATAATGTAAGCATTCTTCTATTTTTGTACTGCTCTTCATTTTCCTGTCTTTGCGTTTCATCTAAGACTGTGCTTATTTATGTTCTGTGCCATAGTTGTGATTATCATAATTAATTAGACTCATACGAAGAGCACCCCCTTCCTTCTAAAAGATAGGCAGTAATTTTATTTGTTTGCTTTGCTTGGTATAACTCAAAGCATGATGCCAGATGTAAGAAAAGACATAGCAAATCGAATTTGCAATAAGGCCGGGTTTTCACGATCCCTAAAAGGCATGAGCTAATACCTTTCATGTCATCCTCTGAGAATATTCGCTAAACAGCTAAGATGCTCTTCCTCCGGTCCACAGAAAGTCTTTCACCTACAGGCCCGAGTGAGACTCTCTACCATTAACTGGGAATCTTTGAGAATGGAGTATATCAAAGGCACACACTCAAATACCCTCTTTTCTCTTTCACTCCTTATAGAACTCACTAACGGCAGGTCCTTCGGCGCAGTCCCCTCCCGCACACTACTCTGTTCCCCCTCTTCCTTGCTGGATGCTCCTGCCTAGTATCCTCAGCTGGCTCTTCCTCCTCCATCCCAAATGTAACCAGTAGTATTCCTCAGGCACTGGGCCTACTGCAGCTTTCTCTCAAGGGCGATCTTATCTATTTCATTGCTCTGCATAATATCCACCTCCTGACAACAGCTAAATGTTTGTCTTCTTTCTAGGCCTCTCCTCTGAGCTCCAGACTCATCCGTCTGACTCTCCTTGACACCTCTGCTTGGGCTTTTCAGAGCGTCTCAGGCTCACATGTCCCAAATAGAACACTTGATTTCTGGGGCCAAGCTCCCTCTCGGAGACATCGTTCTTTCTTTTTTTTTTTTTTTTTTTTTTTTTTTTTTCCTTGCGGGTCTGGGGATGGAACCCAAAGGCATTTGACCTCCAGGCTACACCCCTTGCCCAATTTTTTATTCTTAATTTTGAAGCAGGTCTCACTAAGTTGCAGAGGGCCTCAGTAGCTGAGGCTGTCTGTGAACCGACATCCTCCAGTCTTAGCCTCCCGAATGCTGGGATTACAAGCGTGCGCCACCACGCCTGGACTCTACATCATTCTTGCCCTGAAATGTAAGCCTGTTCCTCCCCTTGTCCTATCCATCTTGATCAATGCCACCGCCGTCTGTGAACTGTATAAGCTACCTGCAAGGTGTTTCAGACCTACTTTCAGAACGTTTTTAGACTCCATTCGTCTCTCTCCATCTCCAAGGCAAGAGCATTGTCGTCTGCCAGACATTTCTTAAAAAGATAAAACCGCCTGCCAGGCATCTTCCTAAAGTCTCTTGAAAGCTTTTCATCGCAATGAGAGTCAGTTATTCTTAATGTATGTTTATTGGTGCATTGTAATTATACATCATAATGAGGTTCGAAGTAATAGGGACAGGCATGTGCATAACAGTTGGTGTGTCCCTCTGGATCCCCCTCACTCCCTTCCCTTTCCATATATGTTATTGAGATTGGCTTAATTGGTTGATAATATCATATATATACATAGCATTATTTAAATGACTTCCTTCCTCAAATCTCCACCCCCCAACCTCCCTCCCTTAATCCCCTTCCAGTATTTTACTGGAATCTCTCATTTATCTAAAGTGTGTGTGTGTGTGTGTGTGTGTGTGTGTGTGTGTGTGTGTGTGATACTGGGGGTGGAACCCAGAGGCTTTCTACCTCCAAGCTATACTCCCAGACCTATTTTTTATATTTTATTTGGAAACAGTGTCTCACTAAGTTGCTGAGAGCCTCACTAAGTAGCTGAGGCTGGCCTCAAACCTGTGTGATCCTCCTGTCTCAGCCTCCCAAGCACGGGGATTATAAGTGTGCACCCCCACGCCTGGCTATCTAGTCTTTTGTTTCCCAATTTCACTCTAGCTCCCACATTGTGAGAGAAAACATATGACCTTTCATTTTCTGAGACTGGCTAATCTCACTTAGCATAATATTCTCTGATTCCATCCATTTTTCCTCAAATAACTTTGTGTGTGTGTGTGTGTGTGTGGCACTGGGGATGGAACCCAGGAACATTATACCTCTGAGCTACACACCCTCCCCCACCCCGCCCTACTTTTTTTTTTTTTTTTTAAACAGGGTCTCACTAAATTGCAGAGGGCCTCACTAAGTAGCAGAGGCTGTCTGCAAACCACAATCCTCCTATGTCAGCCTCCCAAATACCGGGAATGCAAGCGTGTGCCACCATGCCTGGCTGCAAATGGCATGTGTTTTTTGTTTTGTTTTTTTGTTTTGTTTTTCATTGGGTATACATACCATGTTTTCTTTATCCATTCATCTACCTGTCTTTATCCAGACATCAAGGCTGGTCCCATAATTTGGCTGTTGTGAATTGTGCTGCTCTAAACATGGGTATGTGCTTATCACTATAATTTTCTGTCTCTAGCTCTTAAGGTCCAGTATTAACTGGCAGAGGCTGATCTCTTGTTTTATGTAAGTATCTTGCCATTTCCCTCTCTGCCTGTCCTCTTGCCACCGTTGCCCTCTTCCAGCTCTCACAGGAAGCTCACCTCTTTCTCTGGGGCCCTCACAGGTCCTTTCTCCTCTACTTGGGAAGCTCTCAGTGTCCTCAGCAACTTTTTATCATTAGAACTGAGCTCCTTAGCTGGGCGTGGTGGCGCAGGCTTGTAATCCCAGCATTCAAGAGGCAGAGACAAGAGGATCTCGGTTCGCGGCCAGCCTCAGTTACTTAGTGAGGCCCTTTGCAACTTCAGTGAGACCCTGTTTCAAAATAAAGAATAAAAAATAGGGCTGGGGATATAGCTTGGAGGTAGAATTCCCCTGGGTTCTATCCCCAATACTGAAAAAAAAAAAAATTAAAAAAAGAAGAACTCAGCTCCTTGAAGTAGCCTTCCTTGACCACATGTCAAAGCCTGACCTCTGGCCACCCTTTCTACAATCCACACGGAGTTATCTCGATCTGTAATCACCTAATTTATGCATACTTTTTTCCTCTCCCATCAGCGCTCCTCAAAGGCAGTTTGTGCCTGACTCACTGTGACATCGCCCGTGCCTGCTATTACAACTGGCACAGAGCCAGCACTCAGTGTGTGACCCTCAACCCCGGCTGCCAATGACAATTACCTGAGAGAGGGAGAAAATAAAACCAAAAGCCAGTGCCCAAGCCCCAGGGACTGCAGAAGAGCGTCTCTACCCAGGATGAACTTGGGTGGTAGGGGGAGCATTGAGGTACTACCTAAATCTGACACCAGGGAAAAGACTTCTCAGAACCAGTTTATAAATGATAAGATGGGGAAACAAATGAACAGACTTGCACAGTTCCATGGGACAATGTCAGTGGTCAGAAATGTCCTGTAGAGGCCAGGCATGGTGGCGCACACTTGTAATCCCCGCGCTTGGGAGGTGGAGACAGGAGGATTGCGCAGGTTCAAAGCCAGCCTTTCTGGCTTAAGAGACCCTGTTTCCAAATAAAAATATAAAAAATAGGTGTCTGGGAGTGTAGACAGCAGGTAGAAGTGTTTCCAGGAACCCCAGTACCACCAAAAAAAAAAAAAAAAGAAGAAGAAAGAAAGAGGAAAAAAAGAAAGAAAGAAAGAAAAAAGAAAAAAGGAAAAGAAAAGAAATGCCCCATAGAAGCTGTGGCACACGCTTGTAATCCCAGCATTCAGGAGGCTGACACAGGAGAATCCAGTTTTGCGGCCAGCCTCAGCTACTTAGCGAGGCCCTCTGCGACTCAGTGAGACCCTGTTTCAAAATAAAGAATCAAAAATAGGGTTGGGGATGTAGCTCAGAGGTAGAATGCCCCTGGGTTCCATCCCAGTACTGCAAAAAAAAAAAAAAAAAAAGAGGAAGAAGGAGGAGGAGGAGGAGGAGGAGAAGGAGGAGGAGGAGGAGGAGGAGGAGGAGGAGGAGGAGGAGGAGGAGGAGGAGGAGGAGGAGGGAAAAAAAGAAATGTTCCATAGAGAAGCTGAGGAATCTGACCCAAACTGGGAGTTGGGAGCCGTAAAGGGGTGTCTGGAGTCAGGAGGCAGCAGGACTAGGCTGAGGCAACCAGCATCTGTGACAACTGGAGCCGCGGCTCGTTCCCCTGGGCTGCTGTCTTTCTTTTTCTGCTCCAGCGTCTGGTGTGAGCTGATGGGAAGACACACAGAAGTGCCCATAACTTTGTCACACTGGGCAGTGTGGAAGGCTTCAGATAGGAAATTGGGAATATATGCTTTCCCTTTCTTTTCTTTCTTCCTCCTTCATGCTTCAGGATGCTAAGGGGTGGTCCTGGTCCTTCAGGGAACTAGGCATCTAAAGAAATGGCCCTACTTAGTATGACTCCAACACAAAAAAGGGGAACCTGGAGGTGATCGGGGAGGAGGAAAAGAAAAAAGAGGGTCAAAGAAGGAGGAAAAGTCACAGCTTTTACCTGCAGGCTTAGCAAGGCCACCCGGGGACGCGCACATCCCTGAGACAGAAGGGGGAAGAAAGAATAAAAGAGATCTACCCCCGAGTTTCAGAGTGGAAGGCGACTCACACCTGAAATAAAGACCCCTAAACGGTGTCTGGCCTCTGAGTGTGCGAAGCACTGACTCACATTTACAGGGTCTACGATAAGCATGATAAAGCCCAAGCCGGACGCTATTGGGGTCTAGGCTGGGGTCTGTGTGGTAATACAATTTTTGATAAACACGAATTTAAGGGAAAGAGGCTGTCTGTGTTTCAAAAAGGACCTGTTTATTCTCAGAGGTCACAAACTGTCGGACCATCTGATAACAGTCATACCCAGTTGTGCTTTTGTTTTGTTGTGCTGTTTGTGGTCCTGGGGATTGAACCCAGGGGCATTCTAACTTGGAATGTTAGAATGTTTTTATTTTGAGATAGGGTCTTGTTAAGTTGCTGAGGCTGGCCTCAAACCTGTGAAACTCCTGCCTCAGCCTTCTAAGTTACAGGGATTACAGGTGTGTGTGTCGCTAGGCCCAGTTCATACAGATTGAAAAAAAAATTACTGAAAATTTTGGTATTTAAAAATAAAGATTGAATCCGGGCATGGTGGCACACGCTTATAATCCCAGGACTTGGGAGGCTGAGACAGAAGGATCGCAGGTTTATGGCCAATCACAGCTACTTAGTGAGGCCCTCTACAACTTAGTAAGGCCTTATTTCAAAATAAAGAATAAAAAATAGGGCTTGGGGTGTAGCTCAGAATTAGAATGCCCCTGGGTTTAATCCCCAGTAACACAAAAAATAATAAAAATAATAAAGATTGAAGACTTCCCAAATGGTGTACCAACAGTAAGCTTTTATCTTCTACAAGACAGAGGCCCGGAGCTGGCACCTTCCTTTCTCCTAATTCCCTACCTGCTTCCCAACCCTTTCGAGTATCTGCATCTATTTTTCTGAGCTCCAGATGGATGAGCGAGGAGGGTGTGTGCACGGGTCTGATTGTCCCGCCCAGGTCTGTGCTCCCAGCCTCTCCTCACACTGGACTTGACCAAAGGCTGAGATGAGATCTGGGACTTGCATGAAGTTCCGCATGCGCAGTTATCTCACTTTTCAGAGACTGGTAGTGTGGTCAGATCATCCATCAGAACTGTCAAATGATTCGCCTCCCAACAGGCCGTTGTGATTTTCATTCAGAAGTTGGCGTGCTAGATAGCTAAGTCAGATGATAAGCCATGGCGTCTCAGCTTCACGCTTGCTTCCTTTGCTCCGCTTGGAGGTACTCGGTCAACACTCCCAAGCTAGTTCTGCCTTGCCGGTTGCTTCCATTCCCTATCCTTCAGCAGGGCGGGGGGAGGCAGGAGAGACGGGAGGGGAGAAGGCGGCTCCTTCCACACTGCCCGTGGTTCCTGCCGATGTTGCCATAGGAATAGGGTCCCTGAAGCAGCACTTGCGGTGTTTCCAGCCCCTTTGCATGCCCACAGAAACCCCCGATGGTGTCCCACAGCAGGAGAGGGCCAGCTCTTCAAGGGCTGAGACCCAGAGCTCTGAGCCTGTCCTAAGCTTCTAATTCTAGTAACCGCACCTCTTTCTCTTGCTCCCCCAGCTCTACTGACAGTAGCTGCTTTCTGAAATTACCCTCAGGGTCTCCTTGTTTTTTTCAATCCTCCAGCCCCTACGTAGTCTATTCTCTACAACTCAAACCTGAGCTCACATCAGAATCTCCGGAGGGTGTGACTCACAGCTCACACTGAATTGGCCCCCGTGTTGCCCATAAGGTCCCTCTGGGGTGCAGTCCCCAAATTCCCAGGCCACACAGGTGCCACTCATCCCAGAACCCAACCTGGAGAGCCACCGACCTACTGTATATCCCCTCTGCCAAAATAGTGTGTAAAACACTTTCTAGCTGGCCTCTGGTTGATTTAATGGTGGCCACTAAAATAGATACCTCCTGGTCCTCCAGTATGGTTTTGGATGTTTGGTGGGAGGAAGTAACCCCAACACTCTCTAACCTGGCCCTGCACATGAGAGCAAGTCGCCATTTTGGCCTCTCTCTGTCCCTGTCCTGTATTACACCTCTCGTGCCTGGCTGTGAAGCCCTTGACCTTCCTTTAAGATACCTCATCCCATACCTCTGTGACTTGTCTGCCCACCTTCTCAGGTCTGCTGACCACTCCATCCATTTGAATTCTGATTTCTTCAACCCTCAGCATAGGTGATCCAGGTAACATCTCCTATCTAGACTAACTCTTTCAAATCAACAAATACATATTGAATTGCTGACAGTGTGCAGAGCTTCCTGCGGATGCTTCTGCCAGAGAAACAAAAATGAGGAATCCTCAGGCTCTGCCTCAGAGGGTAATTGCTATCTGTGCACTTGAAAGCTGTACTATTTGCTCGTGAAAGATATGGAGAAAATATTAGCAGAATCTCTCCTCTTCCCCCCAGAGAGGCCTGGTGAATAACTGCGTTGGCGAGATGTGAATGGTATAAGACTCAAAGAAGCGCAAATATGTAGCAATGAGTAAAGGCCTTTGTTTTCTAGAAAGCGAGCTATGCAAGCCTGTGGCTGGGCTTAGACTTCTTAGGAGAGGAAGTAGTGTTGAGACAAAGAAGGGCCCTCGTGTCTGCAGCCTCCCGGCCGGCAGTCAAAAAAGAACTTCAAGACACAAAGGAAGACACAGAGGTTTTCATTAGATTGTTTGTTGGAGTGAGTTGTAATCTCTGTATGAAATCATCAGGAAAATTACTTGCTTCTTAGGACTATGGCAAAGCGTTGAATGGCTTTGCAAGTCTAGAATGGGGTATAATCAGACATCCTATAGAAGAACAGCAATGTGTGAATTTACATATTTCATGTATATGCTTTTTTTTTTTTTTTTTTGCAGTACTGGGGATGGAACCCAGGGGCATCTACCTCTGAGCTACACCCCCAGCCATATTTTTTAGTCTTTTTTTTTTCAAACAGGGTCTCACTAAGTTGTGAAGGGCCTCGCTAAGTAGCTGAGGCTGTCCGAGAACCCGGATCCTCTGGTCTCCGTGCACCACCATGCCTGGCTCATGTATATGCTTTTATTGGTGCATGGTAGTTTCACATCATGTCATTCAGAGTGATAAGGACCTACATGCATGTTCTCATCTTCTCCTCCCCCTTCACATATATTGGAAGTACCCTGTGGCAACTGATTGGATTTTAAGTTCTTGTCCATCAACCCTGGTTATGGAGCTGTGTGTGTTAATCAAGGAGCTAATTTCTGGGTTTAGAGTTTATCCTTCTCAAATATACCTAATTTTAGGCTGTGCAAAATATCTACCAGCCTGAATACGGCAACTCATATGTAAGTGGAAAAATGGCCTTTGCCCTTTTTTGATGACATTTATTTATCTTTCTGATTATGAATAAATGAAAGCACATTATCAAACATTATATTGATAACTATGAGCAAAAATTAAAATCACCCATAGTTTTGCCGGGCGTGGTGGCACATGCTTGTAATCGCAGCATTTGGGAGGCAGAGACCAGAGGATCGAGGTTCGAGGCTAGCCTCAGCTACTTAATGAGGCCCTTTGCAACTCAGTGAGACCCTGTTTCAAAACACAAAGACTAAAATCTAGGGCTAGGGGTATAGCTCAGAGATAGAATACCCCTGGGTTCCATCCCCAGTACTGCAAAAAAAAAAAAAAAAAAAAAAATCACCCATGGTTTCACTACTCAGAGATAACCGCAACCAATAAACTACACATTTTCCTGCCTCATCGTCCTCCTCCCATTCTCTCTCTCTCTTTCTCTTTCTCTCTCTCTCTCTCTCTCTCTCTCTCTCTCTCTCTCTCTCTCTCTCACACACACACACACACACACACACACATCCTATAATTATATAGAAATAAAGAATATATATAAGCCAAATGTGGTGGCACATACCTGTAATTCCAGTACTTGGGAAGCTGAGACAGGAGACTTGCAAGTTCGAAGCCAGCTTCAGCAACTTGACAAAACCCTGTTTCACAAAATTAAATTAAGCCAGGCATAGTGGTGCACGCTTGTAATCCCAGTGCTTGGGAGGCTGAGACAGGAGGATTGCATAGGTTCGAAGCCAGCCTCAGCTACTTAGTGAGGCTCTCAGCAACTTAGTGAGACCCTGTTTCCAAATAAAATATAAAATAGATCTGGGAGTATAACCCGGAGGTAGAAAAGTCCCTGGGTTCCACCCCCAATACCATAAAATAAACAAAATGTTTCTTGCAAAAAAATTAAATAGGGCCGGGATAAAGCTTGGGGGTAGAATTCCCCTGAGTTCAATTCTCAGTACCAAAAAAATGTATTTGTAATAAGTTCAATATGCATTTATACATATATAGAAGTTCAATATGTATTTTTGTATTTTTATCTCTATATCTATATGTATAGAGTCAAATTGGGTCATAATATTTACATAATCTTTCTTCCTTTTTCACTTAAGATTGATACAAGCATTTATCCTCCTGATTATTTTCAAAGCTATAATTTGATGTTGCCATCATAGTCATTCATATAGACTACTGTAACTTATTTGCTGCGTTTTATATTGTCAGATAATTACAGTGTTTCTCTACTTTTTGCTATCACATATAATACTACAGTGAACACCCAGGTATATATTTAGGTAGAACATCTTTTGACACACTGAGAAGCTCATTTGTATTCGAGGTAGAGGTCTGTACTTACCTGAAATAAAGCTCAAAAGATACAACCCAAGTGGACCATGCAGAGCTTCAAAGGGCTTGCCAAAGGCGTTGTACATGAAGAAAGCTGTGCCCACCATGGTTAAAAGGACGAGGATTGTGCCGAAGAGAATGACGTTGACGTGGATGCTCACCGGGATGGCTTTGAGCAAGTCTGGGAAGACTGAAGATGAAACGAGGATTAGAAGAATTTCACTATGGATCATCCGCAAGTGTAATTTTAAAACTTAAATCCCTCTTCCTGTTTCTTTTATTTCATTGAAAAAAATCACTGAAATTCTATGAGTGAATATATTCTCACTAATTTACGAGGAGTTTACAAAAACGATTTAAAGGTGGGATCATTGTGCAGAATTCACCGGTAAAAACTGACAAATGGGAGACGTGAGAAGATTTTTTTTTTCCTTCCCTCGGTCATATGTAATTACTTAAATAAATGAGGATTGGCTTTGTAAATCAAAACTGTACAGTTTGGTCACCAAACTTTTTTTCCTTTTTTGCGGTCCTGGGGATGGAACCCAGGGGCATTCTACCTCCAAGCTACACCCCCAGCCCTACTTTTTATTCTTTATTTTGAAACAGGTTCTCACTGAGTTGCAGATAACCTCACTATGTAGCTGAAGCTGGCCTCAAACTGTGATCCTTCTGTCTCAGCCTCCCAAATGCTGGGATTACAAGCATGCACCACCATGCCTGACTGGTCACCAAACTTTTAATACCATTTCCCAATAATTTTTTTTTTAATCTTCTTTACCTCAAAATGACAGTTTAAGTTTAGGGATATTTGGGGAAATCAAACAACAGGAGTTATATATTTTTTTAAAAAGTGAATACAAAAAAATTATTTCTAGCCCATTCCAAGATTAAAGAATGGGGTATTTTGTCGGGCGTGGTGGCGCACGCTTGTAATCCCCGCACTTGGGAGGTGAAGACAGGAGGATTGCGCAGGTTTGAAGCCAGCCGTGCTGGCTTAGAAGACCTTGTTTCCAAATTAAGAAAATATAAAAAATAGATCTGGGAGTATAGCCCAGAGGTAGAAGGGTTTCCAGGAACCCCAGTACCACCAAAAAGGGGGGGGTATTTTCAGTCAACTTCATTATTTTAATGTAGCACAAAGCTATGGAAAATAATTTCTGGTGCTACAAGTAATAGTTTCCATTTAGAAAACACACCAGAGCCGGACGTGGTGGTGCACACTTGTAATCTCAGCATTCAGGAGGCTGAGACAGGAGGATCCAGGTTCATGGGCAGCCTCAGCTAATTAGTGAGGCCCTCGGCAACTCAGTGAGACTCTGTTTCAAAATAAAGAATAGAAAATAGGGCAGGGGAATAGCTCGGAGGTCGAAAGCCCCTGGGTTCCATCCCCAGACCCAAATAAAGAAAGAAAGAAAGAAAGAAAGAAAGAAAGAAAGAAAGAAAGAAAGAAAGAAAGGGAAAAGAAATTGCACCAAATCTATTTTTAGATTTTGTGTTCAAGGCAAGTTTTTCTTATCTGCAGAGGAAATTAAATACTTTATAAATGTAGGATTTTTTGTATCTGCGGCATCAGGCCGTGCTTACTATCCACTGGCAGGACAAGCCTGGAGAAGTTGGTTCAGTTCATTTTAGTTTCCAAGCATTTACGAAGTGCTTATGTTGTTTATTGAGCACCTCTTGGGTGCTGGGCATTGTCCTAGCTGCTGGAAATAGAGACATAACAACAAAAAAAGACAGGCAAGATCCCTGTTGTCTCTTAGAGCTTATAAACCTAGTGAGAATAGACAATTGGCAAGTAGATGAATAAATAAATCTCCAAAGATGGTCACTCTTGATGCCTCCCCTCTGTTGCACACGCCGTTTTCTTATTAGAAGGTACAATTTTTTCCTGAATCCCCATGGAGTTGCTAGGTCATATGACCACCGAGGTTTAGTTGCGCTACATTTCCTTTACCTCTCGTAATAAGAGAAATATACATTAAAATGATGAAATGCCATTTTCCACAAGCCACGTTTGCAAAGATCAAAACATTTCGCACTATCCCACGTTAGCTGGGAGGGAAGGTCAGAAAGTCTCATGTGTTTTCCTTGGGCGTGTAAGTTAATACAACTTCCAGGTCGTTGGTGATTATTTATAAAGTGTTCCAATGCATATACTCTTTAGCTCAGTGATTTCACTCGGAAGAGTTTATCCTGTGAGCGTTTTTGCACATACTATAAAGTATTACAGGGAGATTCACGGCAGCATTTTTGGTAATAACAAAAGATTGGAAATAATGTATATGTCTAGCAATAGCGCATCCATAAGATGAGATCTTATGGATTACTAAGAATGAAGCAAATCTATAAGAACAGATGTAGAATTATCATCAAAATGTGATGTTAGATGGAAAAAAACACCAAATAAACAAAGAGAAATGTACATCACCCTGCCCTTTGGAGAAAAGCCGAGTGGGGGAAGGAGTTGCATATAATAGCAAACAATTATGTAAGCGCTTATCTGATTAATTTCCCTCAACAACCCTATGAGACAAATACCGAGACAGAGTCTCTATGATCTATGCCCAAGGTTTATTCTTAATAAAAAGTGGCAGAACAGGGATTTGAACTCAGGTCCTCGCTCTTCCCAACCACACTGCAGCAGCCTCAGAGCATGGCGTGTGTATTTGTAGAAGGCTGCACATGAAACTGGTAACGTGGCTTCAAAGGAGAGAGACAGGGACATTTCACTGCACACGTATTTGTAGTATTTGGAAAGAAAACATTTTATCTTGCTGCAAGCATTCTCTGTTCATAAATGTCTCTTTATAATTAAAAGGACAAAATTCTTGCAACTGTTACAGAGTAAAAAAAGCATAAGAGACATATTAGCCAAATACAGCATCAGGAAGATTGTGGCTCTCCTTGTGATTTGAACAAGCCATATACTAAAAGACAATTTGGAGATAACCAGGGAGAATGGAACAGGTCTGGGTATTGCATGATATTTTAGAGTTATTATTGATGTTGTTGATTATGTTAATGGTACCGTGGTTTCGTGTGTTTTGTTTATATTTTATTTTGTGGTACTGGAGATTAAACCCAAGGACATTCTACCTCTGAACTACCCCTCCAGCCCTATTTTTTTATTTTTTATTTTGAAATGGGTTCTCACTAAGCTGAGGGCCTCACTAATTTGCTGAGGCAAACCTGTGATCCTCCTGTCCCAGCCTCATAAGTTCCGGAGTTACAGGCATGTGTTCTTATCTGTTAGAAATGAGTTAGATGGGCTGGGTGTGGTGGTGAGACTCTGTTTTCAAATAAAATATAAAATGGTCTGGGAGTGTAGCCCGAACGTGGAAGGCCCCTGGGTTCCAACCCCAATACCACAAAAATAAATAAATAAATAAATAAATAAATAAAAAATCAGAGGAGCTTCAGTAATGATACTGCAGCGCATGTGTCGGGAGGTAGGTTCATAGGTTCATTTGGTCTTTCTGTTCCTTTAAGGTTAGTGTTACAACCTAGAAAAAGGATTTGAACATTTAGATCCATGGAGGAGCTGTCATTAATCCAGAAAGTCATTTCTGCCCTTTAGAAACTACTTGATAAGCTGGGCGTGGTGGCGCATGCTTGTAATCCCCGCGGTTGGGAGGCAGAGACAGGAGGATCAAGCAGGTTCAAAGCCAGCTGCACTGGCTTAAAAGACCCTGTTTCAAAAAAAAAAAAAAAATAGGTCTGGGAGTGTAGCCCGGAGGTAGAAGGGTTTCCAAGAACCTCAGTACCACAAAAAAAAAAAAAAAAAAAAAAAAAATTTTAGCCAGGCATGGTGGCACATGCTTGTAATCCCCATGCTTGGGAGGCTGAAACAGGAGGATTGCACAGGTTCGAAGCCAGCCTCAGCTATTTAGTGAGGCTCTCAGCAACTTAGTGAGACCCTGTTTCCAAATAAAATATAAAATAGGTCTGGAAGTGTAGCCCAAAGGTAGAAAGCCCCTGGGTTCTACTCCCAGTACCACAAAAAAAAAAAAAAAAAGAAAGAAAGAAAGAAAGAAAGAAAGAAAGAAAGAAAGAAAGAACTTGATTAGCTTTGACAGTGAAAGGAAACTATTTATTAAGATGGGCAGCCCCGCCGCGTGAGTACCAGGCATCCGTCTGTGTGTCCAGTAGCTCTCCCTTGCTTCACCCTCTGATTGATGATTTCCTCCTTTATGAGCCAACGTATCTCCCAAACCCTGACCACACTTCTCTCCATTACTACCAAACATCTTCAAAGAGCAGTATATAAGTAATAATGATATGAAAATAAAACCCAATAATTATATAGCATCTGCTATGGTCCAACTACTTTCCATATATTACATAAGTGAACACATTCTGCTCTTACCACAATATGGAGAAGGCGCTATTTTATCTTTGATATGGATTTTAGTAAACAGAGGCACAGAGAAGTCACTTCCAAAGTTATACAGCGGGGTTGCTGCCTTTGCTTTTACTCCCCCTACCCTGCCTCGTTTTTTAAAGATTAAAGTAAAATTAACACAGCAAAAAATTCTCCCTTTATAAAGAATGCTACCTGCTTCTCAAGGCATCTGCCCTTTCCCCCTTCCCACCAGCCATGGGGTTTTACATTCTTGTGGGTACTTGGCAGGATTTTTAAAACTGTAGCCATTTAAGAGACGTGTAGTTCATCTCGCTGTAGCTTGAATTCGCATTTCCCAAATGACTAATGAAGTCTCTTCTCGTGAGCCTGTTTGTGCTACATAGATCATTTTTGGTGATGTGTCTGTTCTTATCTTTTGTGTGCTTTTTATTGGATTGTTTATTATTGAGTTTTGAGAAGTCTTTATGCATACTGGATACAAGTTCTTTATCAGACAGGAAATTTACAAATATTTTCTCCAAGTCTGTGGTGTGTCTTTTCATTCTCTTATCGGTGTCTTTTGAAGAACAGTTCTTATTTTTATGAAATCCGATTTATCAATTTTATTCTTTTATGTATCATGTTTTACATGTCAAATCTGAGAAGCCTTTGACTAACACAAGGTCACAAATATTTTATGCCTTGTTTTTCTTCTTAGTTCTAGGCTTGCAATAGTCTGTGATCTATTTTGAGTTTTGAGGTTCTTTTGTGTGTTCAAAGCACAATTTTCAGTCAAGGTTAATTTTTTGTGTGTATATGGCTATCCAGTTGTTCCAGAATTTAAAAGGCTCTATATAGACTTAAATGTCCCAGCAGTCTCATTCCTAGGCATTTACCTAGAAGAATTGAAAAACATATGTCTACATAAAAATCTATATACAAATACATACAGTGGCTCTATTCATATTCACCCAAACCTGAAAATAATTTAATATAAATGGATAAATGACTTGTGGCTCATCCATGTAATAAAAATCCTACCCCAAAATAAAAAGAAATAGACTCCGACTAC
The DNA here is from genome assembly GCF_963383645.1 of Muscardinus avellanarius. Classification (NCBI taxonomy): domain Eukaryota; kingdom Metazoa; phylum Chordata; class Mammalia; order Rodentia; family Gliridae; genus Muscardinus; species Muscardinus avellanarius. Next base: position 116,238,946 of record NC_137790.1, read on the forward strand.
ACACAATAACACAGATAGATCTCAGATGCACTGGGCTAAGTTAAAGAAATTGGATTCCAGAGGCCACGTACTGTATGACCTTAAATGCATGACATTCTGCAAAAAGTGAAACAATTAGGACAGAGAGGAGATCAGCCGTGGCCTGGGGGCCGGGGCCACGGGAGGAGACTGACCACAAAGGGCACCTGTAAAACTTTCAAGGGTGAAGAAACGATTCCGTCTCAATGGTGGTAGTCAGCACACACCTGCATGCATCCATCAAAATTTATAGACCTGAACTTTAAAAAGGGTGAGTTTTATTGCGTAGACATTTTACCTCAATAAGCCGGACTGAAAACAGAACAGAGTAGGAGGAGTAAGTCCTGTACTTACTCTTTCCTGTGGTCTAGAAGAGATGGCCACGTGGCATAAATAGGGAGGGGCTGAGTCAAGAAAAGGGGCGCTGTGGCAAGAGTCCAGCACCCCACCTTCTGGTCCAGAATGCTGGCCTCCAACAGTAATAGGTTCTGTTTCCCTCGCCCAGTGATGATAAAGCAGCCTGGGAAAGGACCAGGCATTTGCAATTAGACTAAGGAGTTTTACGTTCTGATTTTCTTTCTTGCTGTGAGCTCTAGAAACCTTGATTTCTTTGTCTAAGAAATTGACTGGCACTGCTTTTCTGTCGAACCAGGACTCCCTAACAGCCATCAGCGCATGCAGAGCCCGACACCTGGCAGGTACCCTGCGAGGTCTCCTGAGCTGCGCTCCCTAAGGCCAGTCTCAGCTCAGGACCCACCCTGGCCCCTTGAAGATGCTGCTGAGGGATCCTCCCGTCCTCTCTACCATCTTCAGTTTCTCCCACTCCTCTGGGCTGGTCCCCTCAGTGCACAGACATGCTGACATATGTGTCAATTTAAAAAAAAATCTGTTAGCCAAGCGTGGTGGCACACTCTTGTAATCCCAGTATTTGGGAGGCTGAGACAGGAGGATCGTGGTTTGAGGACAGCCTCAGCTACTTAGTGAGGTCCTCTGCAACTCAGTGAGACCTTGTTTCAAAATAAAAAGAATCAAAAATAGGGCTGGGCTGGGTGTGGTGGCGCACGCTTGTAATCCCCGCGCTTGGGAGGCAGAGACAGGAGGATCGCGCAGGTTCGAAGCCAGCCACGCACGCTGGCTTAGGAGACCCTGTTTCCAAGTAAAAATGTAAAAATAGGTCTGGGAGTGTAGCCCGGAGGTAGAAGGGCTTCCAGGAACCCCAGTACCACCAAAAAAAAAAAAAAAAAAAAAAAACCCAAAAAACAAAAAACAAAAAATAGGGTTGGGAGTGTAGCTTGGAGGTAGAATGTCCCTGGGTTCCATCCCCAGTACCGCAAAGAAACAAAAACAAACAAAAAAAAATCTCTTTGATGTTTTCCTCCACCTGTTGCCCCCTCCTCTTTTCCCTTAGAGCAGAACTCCTCGTGGAGTTAACTGTGTTCTCAGTGTCCGTCCTCTATCCCTTTTCTCTCCTGAATCTGCCCCAGCGCCTCTCCCATGGCATCAACGAGCTCCAAGATGCCGATCAATCTCCGTCCTTCACTCTCTTCCTTCCTCCCTCCCTCCCTCTCTTCCTTCTTCCCTTCCCTTCCTTCCCTGCCTCCCTCCCTTCTTTTCTTTCTTCTTTCCTTCCTTCTTCTGTGGATTGAACCCAGGAGCCCTCTATCTCTGAGCCCTCTACCCCCAGTCCCTTTTATTTTTTATTTTGAGAAAGGGTCTCGCTCAGCCGGGTGTGGTGGTGCACACTTGCAATCCCAGCATTCAGGAGGGTGAGACAGGAGGATCACAGTTCGTGACCAGCCTCAGCTATTTAGGCCCTTTGCAACCCAGTTTCAGAATAAAGAATAGAAAATAGGGCCGGGGATGTAGCTTGGAGGTAGAATACCCCTGGGTTCAATCCCCAGTACTGCAAAATAATAATAATAATAATAATAATAATAATAATAATAATAATAATAATTAGAAAGATCTCACTAAGCTGCCCAGGCTGTTCTAGAACTTGCGATCCTCGTGCCTCAGCCTCTTGAGTAGCTGGGATTACAGATGTGTGCCATCACACTCAGATGCTAATCAACTCTCTATCCCCACCTTCCTGGCCCATTTTGCCACAGCGGCTCAGTCCCTGGGAATTCTCTCTTCCCCTGCCTTCCAAATACCCCAATACTCTGTGGGTCCTTTTTTGGTTCATCACCTGGGGTCAACTCAGTTTTTGTCCCTCCTCTTTCCTCTTTACTCACAGCTCTGTCCAATATTATGGCTTTTAATAGAATCTCCTGTCTCAGCTTCCCACGTCCTGGGATTCCAGGTGTGCACCACCACACCCGGCTCAGGGATGGATGAGCTTAGCCCGGCTGGGGTTTCTCAGTGGAAGCCAACGGGCCAGATGGGATGTCATCAATGGGGCAATGGTGAGGGGGACAGGGTGGTGGGAAGAGGAACAGACCATCCCTTGGAGGCCTCAAGGCCAGAGAAGCAGAGACCCGACAGTGTGAAGAGTGGTGGGTCTCTGGTTAAGAAGCAGAACCTGTCCGTCAGGTGAAAGTCTCACCGTGGACCGTGCTGTGGGTTATTCTGGGGTCAGGGGTGACAAGTCAAATGGAAGGAGGTTTGAGAAGCATCCAGGTGTCGAAGGTGAAATAGAGTAGTAGTCGGAGGGGCTGGTTGAACCCTGTGTGTTCTTCATTTTCTTCTATTTTGGTTTTAGAAGCTCAAAGACTTGGGTTGGAGGCTGCAATGGAATTTCAAATCCCTTTATTAAAAAGGAATTTTTAATCCAACATACTTGGGGGATTGTCAACTTATTACATGGAAACCAGCCACTGTTTAATAATGGATTTAAAGGTTGGGATTCAGAAAAAAAAAAAAAAAGAGTTCATCTCAAACCTGAATGTGACAAAGGACTTTTTGTTAGCAGGGTAGGAGGACTGGAGGAAGATGGTCTTGCTCTGCACCCTGGCTCTGCTAATTAGTCCAAAGGTCAAACTGTCTATAGGGATGCTTTTTATTTCTCTGCTGAAGAGCATTCAGTCAATAAAATTAAATTTTAAGTAAGAAGTTCACTCACAGCCCTACCAATCTAAAAAGCAAGATTTCCCTTCATTTTTTTCCTTTCGAATCTTTGCCTGTCTTCACATTTATTTTGATATGACTATCATATCATGCAGTTCTGGGGTTGCACTCTGTTCTTTCAGCTCAGAACGTGAGCATTTTTGCAGTTGTACATGTAGTCTCTTGTAGCCATCATTTAGAGAGCGACATGGGTCCATTGGTTCAGGGTTATAGCTCGTGTTGCCATGAGCATCCTTCAGCTCATTCCTTCTTCTTTCTTATCGATGGGTGGCTACGAATGGGAATAACCTTTTAGTATGAATTCCCAGGGGAAAAATTACCAGGGTCAACACACTTTCTAAAAAAATATGAGGTCTATAGGTATAGTCAGAAGGTAACCTAAAGAACATGACTGATATTTGGTGACACATACATTACACTCTGCTTTTTCAACCCGGGTTCATATCTCCATTCCCTCCCCCTGCAGACTAGAAACAGAGTCTGGCAAGGATGGAGAGCTAGAAGAAAATAGTTATTGGGTTCACTCTCCCAGTAGCAGAATGAATGACACTCAAGTCACCCAAACCCGGGCGTGGTAGCGCACACTTGTAATCCCAGTACTTGGGAGGCTGAGACAGGAGGATCTGGGTTCTCAGACAGCCTCAGCAACTTAGTAAGGTCCTCTGCAACTTAGTGAGAACTTGTTTCAAAATAAAGAATAAAAAAATAGGGCTGGGGGTATAGCTCAGAGATAGAACATCCCCAAGTTGCCGCGCGCGCGCACACACACACACACACACACACACACACACACACACGGAAATCCACACTGCTTGCTTCTATGCACAGAAAGTGCCCCCGAGTTTCACCCCCAGTAACACACACACACACACACACACACACACACACACACACACACACAGGCTGCCATACCTCGGTCCTGAGTCTGCAATTAGTGAGGCAACTCAGTGAGACCCTGTTTCAAAATAAAGAATAAAAAACAGGGCTGGGCATGTAGCTTAGAGGTAGAATGTCCCTGGGTTCCATCCCCAGTACTGCAAAAAACAAACAAACAAACAAAAACACAAAAAACTGCACCCAGCAGAAATTTGGGGTTTATCGTCTATCACCGAGTTCTGCTGGATTCTGATTCTGAACATTTTGAAGACATTCCCCTTCCTTTCCATTACTCTGTTGATGTTCAGACCCCGTTTTCCTCCCCCATTCTTCTTCCCATTCATCTTCTGCCCAGCCACACACTTTAACTTCTTCAAATGGCTTTACTTTGCCACAAGACAAAACTCATTGTCTTTGGTGGGGCAAGCGAGGCCTGGCACGTCCCGTTGCTGCGGTCCTCCCCAGCCCCAGCCCCGTCACCCTCTCTCCCACACAACCTCTGAACTCTGCTCATGCTGTTCTTGTACTTGGGAGGCTCCTTCCTTACAATCTAGGGACGCCTGGCTCATTCTCTGGAGCTTTCTGCCTAAGTTCCTGTGCCTTGTTGCCCCCATTAGAGAAAGCTTTCCTTGGAGTTGTCTGAACATACACAATAACTGTGATGGAAATTAGTGCTATTCAACCATCTGGGGCTTGGCTCTTTCTTCCTCATTCTGGGCTTGGCTTCTCTGAAGTTAGATGCTGCTGCACAATATACCCTGAGCAAATGCTTGTGGAGCCGGGCATGGTGGTGCACGCTTGTAATCCCAGCATTCAGGAGGCTGAGACAGAAGGATGGCGGTTCTCAGACAGACTCAGCTACTTAGTGAGGCCCTTTGCAACTCAGTGAGACCCTGTTTCAAAATAAGGAATAAAAAATAGGGCTGGGGGTGTAGCTCGGAGGTAGAATGCCCCTGGGTTCCATCCCCCTTACCCCCCCCCCCACACACACAAATGCATGTGGGAGTGGATGGTGTGAATTTCAGGTCAAAGAATTTAATTGCCAGTAAAATGCGCTCTATATCTCCTGGTCTCTGTTACAATAACTATCACTGGAGGCAGGGTCTTGGATTAGAAATATAACTACTTGAGAAATACTTACTGTAAGTAAGAAACACATCACATCCTTGCTATTTAAACCAATGCAGTCTGAACTTACTTGTTATAAAACTACAACCGAGCCCATCCTGACTGCTAACAGTTGTACAGCTCTTTTAAATGGTTGTGTGTGTGTGTGTTTGTGTGTGTGGTGTGGTGCTGGGGATTGAATCCAGGGGCATTCTACCTCCAAGCTACCCTCCCAGCCTAATTTTTTATTTTTTATTTTGAAACAGGGTCTCACTAAGTTGCAGAGGGCCTCATTAAAGAGCTGAGGCTTTGCCAAACTCAGATCCTCATGTCTCAGCCTCCCAAGTACTGGGATTACAAGCATGCGCCACCACGTCTGGCCCAAATGGTTATTTAAAAACACTTCAGGTAGATTCTGAGTTGTTGAACAAGTATCCTTTCTAATTCCTCACATATTCTTGGAGTTTAGCAGAAAACAAAGGCATAGGACAGGCATTCAGGGAAGGAGCTGGGGGTAGATTAGATATACTCTTTAACTTACACATAATTTGTGTCTTTCATGTGAAGTCATGCCGTTTTCAATAGGTCATTGGAGGAAAATAAGAATAAGGTAACAGCACTTGTTTTTGCTAACTGCTAAATATGTGTCTTTATTGCTTGCTATTAATCCATGTTTTATTTGATATCTCTAAATGTATGGCTTTCATTTCAGTTGACTTAAAAATTAGTTTTTCTATCTACTAGGTTGTGTTATATTTTATCCTGAAACTTTGTTATCCTTTTATCTATTATTGATTTCAGCCTAACAGGCATATCGCTTATCTTACAATCCTTAAGATGGGAGTTAGTAATCTAATCTGAATCTACATTTAATGTCATTAATGAGGAATAATAGATAATTGAACTATAACCTAACAACAAAACAAAAAGGGAGAAGCTGCTGGTATGAGGGGAACAAAAATCACCACCATGCCTTAGCTGAGAGGCCAGAGTATAGCTTTTGAAGTTGGGAAAGATCTGGAGTCGTCTGATTTTGAAAAGAACTCAGAGAGAGCCAAAAAGAGATAAAGGATGCAATTAATGAAGTAAAGGCCTCAATTCAAAGCACAAACAACCGATTAGACCACATGGAGAACAGAATCTCGCTCTTAGAAGATGAGCAATCCAAAAATGAACGCATAGTTTCTAATCTAGAAAAAAATATCCAACAGCAGGAATCTGACATTGAAGAAATATGGGCCCATCTTAAGAGAGCTAACCTAAGAATAATTGGAATAGAGGAGGGAAAAGAAAGTGAAACCAAAGGGATCAACAATCTCTTCAAGGAAGTAATAGCAGAAAATTTTCCAAACATAGAGCAAGAGGTTGATACACAGGTCCAGGAAACTTATAGAACTCCCTTTAGACAGGATCGGAGAAGAGGATCCCCACGCCACATAATTGTCAAAATGACCAATGTGGAAGCCAAGCAGAGAATCTTAAAGGCAACAAAAACAAAGGGCCAAGTGACATTCAGAGGCAAACCAATTAGAATCACTCCAGACTTCCCAAACCAAGTCATGAGAGCCAGAAGGGCTTGGAGTAACATATTCCAAACTCTGAAAGAAAACAACTTCCAGCCAAAAATTTCCTATCCAGCAAAACTTTCTATCAAATTAAATGGAGAAATACAAAGCTTCCATGACAAACAGAAACTGAAGGAATTTATGTCTTCAAAACCAGCGCTAGAGAAAATACTCAAAGAGATTAACTACAAAGAAGAAATAGGTAACACACACCAGAACCAGAGAAACAAGATTTTCCATCCAACAGATAACTAAGATTGGTTATCTGTGGAGATTCATTATTTATGTTAGTCTTTTACCTATCTGATTTTGCCATTTATTATGCATCTGGGTCTCTGACCATCTCGGGTCCTTAGCTGTAAAGTTGGATAGTAAGAGGGTTGATCTCACTGAGTGGTGAGTAGAATAGTGGTTAGCAGTTGCTGCGGAAGAGGTTTGAGGGAAGGGGATGGACGACAGGTAGAAGTTACAGTTAAGTGGGAGAATTAAGTTCTGAGTTCTATTACCTGGTAGGGAGACCCTAGTTTAAAATAGTATGTTGTCTACTTTAAAATGTCTAGAAGAAGCTGGGTGTGGTGGGGCATGCATGCTTGTAATTCCAGTACTTGGGAGGCTGAGACAGGGGATCTCAGGTTCAAGGCCAGCCTCAGCTACTTAGTGAGGCCCTCTGTAACTTAGTGAGACACTGTTTTAAAATAAAGAATAAACGCCAGGCATGGTGGCACGTGCTTGTAATTCCCGCATTTGGGAGGCTGAGACAGGAAGATTATGCAGGTTCAAAGCCAGCCTCAGCTACGTAGTGAGGCTCTTAGCAACTTGGCGAGACCCTGTTTCCAAATAAAATATAAAATAGGTCTGGGAGTGTAGCCAGGAGGTAGAAGGCCTTTGGGTTCCATCCCTAGTACCACTAATAATAATAATAATAAATAAATAAATAAAATTAAAAAGAAGCTGGAGTATAGCTCAGAGGTAGAATGCCCCTGGGTTCAATCTCCAGAACCTAAAAAAAAATTATATATATATATATATATATATATATATATATATATATATATATGAGAGAAATTTGAATGTTTGGTTACAGAGAGATGATTGATAAGATGTTTAAGGCGATAGATAGGCTAATTACCTGATTTGATCATTTTACAATCCATACATATATTGAAACATCCCTTCATACCCCAAGAATATGTACAGCCATCCTGTGCCAATTAAAACTAAAATTAAAACCAGAAATGTCACAGAGCTTATGAGAAATATAAATGAGATCATTTATTGGAAGCTGTTTTTCAAAATTGAAGTAATTGCCTAAATATTTTTTTAACCTGATGAGAACAGCAGGAGGTATGTGCTTCTGGGAAGTCAGTGTGGTGAGTGTGTCGTATTTCCAAGTCTCAGGATCGATCACCAGGGTGAGTGACAGCCGTTGGGCCCACAGGTGGTCAGAGCACATCTCTAGGCATCGGGACCAAAGAGCCCCCTCACTAGGAATCCTTGGAGCCTGTGAAATTCAGGCAAGCATCCTATCTTGTAGCTCAGACGTTTTACTTTTTTTTTCTTCTCTCCAGACCAGGTGGGTGACTATTGCTATAAATAATCCTGGAACTTTGGATTTACAGCTAATTACTTATTTGATCCCTGTCACACACTTTCCTCGCTGTCTGATTTATCGTTCCCATTCTCATTCTATTTCTCTTGTGCAATTCCTTGGACGTGCTCTTTACTGGCTTGTCTAAAACGATCTTTGGACTGATAACACACTTCTAGAGGAGGCACCCGGGAGTCTCTCTGGAAGGAGGAGAGCGCTTTCCTGGGGCAGCGGAAGGTGAGAATGTTAACCTCGTTTCTGATCAAGTGGTTTGAGAACATGGTTCAGGTCTCTTGCCAAGCCCCCTCCATCCCAAGGGCATGTACGTCCATGCACACACACACACACACACACACACACACACACACACATACACATACACACACACATACATATGCACGCATGCATGCACATTAGGTGGTTTCACCATGCAGAGAAGCTGGGCTGGGCAGCTGGAGGCCTCTCTGTCAAGGGCAGAACTCACTCCTTTTGGCTGGGACAGCTGGGGAGCTCACTCCTGTGACCAATGGACAGATTACAAAGAAAGAAGCATCTGGTGCTGACAGCCACGTGTGCTCAGCCTCTGCCTGCAAATTCACCCATCAGCTTCCTAATTCTTTAGGGACAGGTGTGTGTGGATGATGCATACCTCCTCTGGGAATCCCACAGCTGGAGGAATGCAGTCAAGGATTGACTGTAGCTTGAGAAAAACCTCCCAACCGCACAGAAACAGGGCGGAATCCTGCTTCTCAGCCCTGCCTTCCGTCCTGGTGGCATCCGTCATCCCTGTTGCTGAGGGCCTCTGCCTCTGCGGTCACCTGATCCTACCTGTCTGGGTTACGCCTAGTCTTGTCAGTATCTTAGATCCCTGAAACCATCCAGCTGCTCGGCCCTGCCTCCAGGCGGCCAGATTTCATCGCAGCCTTGGTACCAGGCATTTTAAAGCCTCCCCAGGTGATTCTAAACTGCAGCCGGGGTCATGGACCACTGACCCAATAGTTCGGGTCTCATCAACCCTTCTCGCCTTCATCTGGCCAGACGTGCTACAGCTAAGGCCATCTGTGGCACGCCCGGAACGAGGCAGCCTGGCCCGGTGATGTCAGGATTCTGATCACATTAAAGCCACACAGGTCGCCCACAGAGGCCCTACTTTCCTTCTTAACTTGTCCTTCTCCACATAAAAGGGTGTGTTAAAAAAAAAAAAAAAGCATTTGGTCCCTTGGTGCTCGACTATTCATTCTCTTGAAAGAGAATATGAGAGCGACGATTTCCTCCTTTTCCCAGCAATGCTCTTGATCTGACTGCCCTCAGCCCATCTGCAGCCAGTCATTATGAAAAGCCAGTCAAAGACATTCCCTGACATAAGCGCAACGCATTCATCTTCCTTAATATCACCCATAATCCCACACCCGGACCCGGCCAGCCTTCTGGTCAGGCAGAATGAAATCCAGGACCCCGGCGCTTAAAAGGAGGAAGCTTGATGATAGGCTAGAACCGTTTAAAATACAATTTTCTCAGCACCTCACCCGAATTTCTCTTAGCTAAAGCGTTTCCACCTGACTTGAGCCTCTTCGGAGGCCACCCGTCTGTGTGTCTTAATCGCCCACGGTGGCTTAGGACGACAGCTGCTTCGGCACATATGTGTCTCCGATAACAGAACCCATTTAACTGCTCTTAATCCACAGGGGTATGATTATGTCGGGGTAATAACTCCTGAGGATGGCTTTGCCACGGTTAAACCACGCTGAGAGGGAGCGACCTACGGAGTCTGCATAAATTAGTCTGCCAGGTACAAAATCTGCAGGTAGTCAATTGTGTTACCTCCAATAATGGGGTATCATTCCACACCCAGTGTGTGTGACCAGATGGGAGGCAACTTTGTCATTGTTTAAGGTACATGAGTTTTATTTTTTAAAATATGCCTGTAACTTTCTACATTTCCACAACCCCTAATATATTTTCTGCCCACTTTTTTATTTCTTTCTTTCTTTCTTTTTTTTTTTTTTTCAGTCCTGGGGATGGAACCCAGGTGCATTCTACCTCCAAACTACACCCCCAGCCCAATTTTTATTCTTTATTTTGAAACGGGGTCTCCTTGAGTTGCAAAGGGCCTCACTAAGTAGCTGAGGCTGCCCTCAAACCGCAATCCTCTTATCACGGCCTCCCAAATGCTGGGATTACAAGCGTGCGCCACCATGTCCGGCTCATTTCATTTTAAAATGAGACTTCAGTTGATGCTCCAATTCTCATCAGCTCTTAATAATACACCAATTAATAATACACCAGTTTTTTAACCAGACATGGTGGTCCACACCTGTAATCCCAGTACTTGGAGGCTGAGACAGGTAGGTTCGAGGCCAGCCTCAGCAAATTAACAAGACCCTCAGCAACTTAGTGAGATCCTGTTCCAAAATAAAAATTAAAGTCAGGTGTGATAGCACAGGATTGTAATCCCAGAACTTGGGAGGCTGAGACAGGAGGATTACAGATATACAGCCAGCCTCAGCTATTTAGTGAGGCCCTTTGCAACTCAGTGAGACCCTGTTTCAAAATAAAGAATAAAAATTAGGGCTGGAGCTGTAGCTCAGAGGTAGAATGCCCCTGGGTTGCATCCCCAGTACCGCACAAAAAAGTGGGGGCTGGGGGTATAGCTCAGAGGTAGAATGCCCTTGGGTTCAATCCAAAAAACTTGATATAATAAATAAATAAATAAATAAATAAATAAAATTAAATAGGGCTGGAGGTATGGCTTGGAGGTAGAATGCCCCTAGATTCAATACCCAATTAAAAAAAACATTGATTTCTAAACAGAATCAAGTGTTCATCCCTGTTTTTCTTTTGGTCTCTGGTTCAGTTTTGAAACTGCTCATGTTCCCCTAGTAAAGTCTGCCACTTTTATGGAAAAATATCACAACCGTAATCAAAGTAACTTAACTTTTTTGTGTGTGAGGCTGGACCTGAACTTGTGATCTTCCTGTCTCAGTCTCCCAAGTACTGGGATTACAAGCCTGTGCCACCATGCCAAGTCAAAGTAACTAGCTTTGAGGATCATACCACAAAGACTAGTTGGAAGTAATCTTTAGTCAATTAAACAAGTGCGATCAGATATCTACCTTAAACCTAAACTGTCTACATCAAGACCATGTCACTGGTGACCCAAAGATTACCTAGAAGCATAGAACCTGCTCGACCTAGATTATTAGAAAGTCTAGCCTAGCTGGGTGTGGTGGCACACGCTTGTAATCCCCGCACTTGGGAGGCGGAGACAGGAGGATCGCGCAGGTTTGAAGCCAGCCTCACTGGCTTAAGAGACCCTGTTTCCAAATAAAAATATAAAAAATAGGTCTGGGAGTGTAGCCCGGAGGTAGAAGGCCCCTGGGTTCCATCCCCAGTACCACAAAAAATAAAAAATTAAAAATAAAAAAGTCTAGCCTAGACTACTTTACCTTCCAAATGTTAAAGATTGGGTGCTGAATTGTGAAATGAAGAAGTAACTAATTAATTCAAATATTAAGGCCAAATACCATCATATGGATACACAAGAACAAGCTCTTGTGAAGTATCAACATTATTTTAAAGACAGATGAGGAGGACTGGTGACTTCACCATTGGTAGAGTTCACACACACAAGAGTTCAGTCCCCAGCACCTCAAAAAAAGGTGAAGCCAAAAGCTAATCATCTCTCTCTGTTTCTGTCTCACTCACTCTCGTGTGTGTGTGTGTGTGTGTGTGTGTGTGTGTGTGTGTGTGTGTGTGTTGGTAATAGGGACTGAATGAAGAGGCATTTTACCTCTAAGATACAGCCCCATTCCTTTTTTTTTTTTTTTTTTTTTTTTTTGGTGGTACTGGGGTTCCTGGAAGCCATTCTACCTCCGGGCTACACTCCCAGACCTATTTTTTTTTTATTTGGAAACAGGGTGTCTTAAGCCAGCATGGCTGGCTCCGAACCAGCATGATCCTCCTGTCTCCGCCTCCCAAGCGCAGGGATTACAAGTATGTGCCACCACGCCTGACCAGCCCCATTCCTTTTTATATTTTATTTTGAAACGAGGCCTCACTAAGTTACTAAGGGTCTTGCTAAATTGATGAGGCTGGCCTTGAACCTGTCGTCCTCCTGTCTCAGTCTCCCAAGTACTGAGATTACAGGCTTGTTCCACTATACCTGGCATCTTTGTGTATTTTTTTTTTTTTACATATTCTAAGGCATCAGAGTTTTGCAAAGGAAAGAGTGTGATCTGTTTTATGCATCTGAATTTGAATCCAGGCCTCCTACCTACTGGCTGTGAGACTTGGAGAAATTTTGGTGCTTTCAGTTTCCATCTTATGCAAGAGAAATAGCATGATGACCCCTCCCATGGAAGGACCAGAGATACATGCTAAATGCTAGGCCCCGTGAGCACCCAATCAACGAACAGCTGAGAGGAGCATGTGCTTCTTCTGAGATGTCTGAAAATCATTGGAAAAGATGTCACCATCAGGAATTAGAGGAAGAAGCAGAGCGACAAACTGAGAGACCAGTTTTGGGTTCATCCTCCCATAGGGAAAGTTAGGTGCCAGAGTTAAGTTCTAGAAAGACAAGGGCCTCAAGGTCTCACTTGTATGCACAGTCTTAAAAAGTGGGTCTCATAGAAGTTGAGAATAGGAGCCAGGCATGCTGTCACACGATTGTCATCCCAGTACCTCAGGGGCTGAGACAAGGGCATCGCAGGTCCACGCCCAGCCTCAGCTACTTAGTGAGGCCCTTGAAACTTAGTGAGACCCTGTTTCAAAATAAAGAATAAAAAATGGAGCTGGGGGTATAGCTCAGAGGTAGAGTGTCCCTGTGTTCCATCCCCAGTATTATAAAAAGGAGGAGGAGGAGGAGGAGGAGGAGGAGGAGGAGGAGGAGGGAGAAGGAGGAAGAAGGAAGAAAAAGAAGAAGAGGAAGAGGAGGAAAGAAGAAGAGAAGGAGAAGAAGAAGGAGAAGGAGAAGGAGAAGGAGAAGAAGAAGAAGAAGAAGAAGAAGAAGAAGAAGAAGAAGAAGTAGAGGAGGAGGAAGGAGGAGGAAAAAAGAAGAGGAGAAGAAAAAGAAGAGGAGGAGGAGGAGGAGGAGGAGAAGGAGGAGGAGGGTGAGAAATTGAGAGTCAAATAGTGGTTACCACAGGTTAGGGAGAATGGGCGGAGCATGGGGAGAGGTTGGCCAACAGAGACTGAATTTCAGTTAGAGAGGAACAAAAAGTTCTGGTGTGCTATTGCAAAGTGAGGTGGCTATAATTTCAATACTTTAAAGTTGATACTCCGGCGGGCGTGGTGGCGCACGCTTGTAATCCCCGTGCCTGGGAGGCAGACACAGGAGGATCAAGCAGGTTCGAAGCCAGCCACGTGCACTGGCTTAGGAGACCCTGTTTCCAAATAAAAATATAAAATAGGTCTGGGAGTGTAGCCCGGAGGTAGGAGGGCTTCCAGGAACCCCAGTACCAAAAAAAAAAGTTGATACTCCACTGTCTTTTTTCTTTTCCTTTTTTGGAACTGGAGGTTGAACCCAGGTTCATTCTACCTCTAAGCTATTACCGCAGCCTCTTTCTATTTTCTTGTTGTTGTTTTGTTTTGTGTTACTGGGGATGGAACCCAAGGGCATTCTACCTCTGAGCTACACTCCCAGTCCTATTTTTTATTCTTTATTTTGAAACAGGGTCTCACTAAGTTGTGGAGGGCCTTACTAAGTAGCTGAGGTTGTCCTGGAACTGTGATCCTCCTGTCTCAGCCTCCCAAGTGCTAGAATTGCAAGCATGTGCCACCATACCCAGCCAGACCCTTTCTATTTTGAAACATGATCTCATTAAGTTGTTAAGGCTGGCCTCCAAACCATGATCTTCCTGTCTCAGCCTCCTAAGTATTATGATTACAGGGATGCACCTCTGTTCCTGGCTGATGTGGAGTGACTATAAATAATAATAAATGTATAGCATATTATAAAAACCTGGAAGAAAGGATTTGGGAAGATTTTACCATAAAAAAATGATCAATGAGGAGATAGATATGCTTACCTTGATTTAAACACTACACTATATATAGAGACACATAATATATTGAATAATATATAATATATATTGCATAATATATATTGCATGATATATAATATATAACATATATTACATAATACCCTGTAAAACCCAGGGACATTCTACCTCTGCGCTACACTTCCAGCCCTATATTTTTTATTCTTTTTCTTTTGAAACAGGGTCTAAGTAGCTGAGGCTGTCTGTGAATCATGATCCTTCTGTATCAACCTCCCAATTACTGGGATTACAAGCATGCGCCACCACACCTGGCTAATTTTTGTTTTTATGCATCAGTTTTTAAACATTTAAAATTTAAAAACATCAAGAAAAAAATCAGCAGCAGCCCTGCTTGTCAGTCCTTTCCTGGGCTCACAGGTATTTAGGACAATGACTTTACTAGCTGTTGGGAATGGGATCATTGAAAAGGAAAGGTGTGTGTGGTACTTGGGGTTGTACCCAGGGGCATTCTACCTCTCAGATACACCCCCAGCCCTTTTTATTTTTTCAGTTTTGAAAACTAGGATGCAACAGTATCACTAGCTAGAATAGGCAACAGGCCCCTGAGCTTTAAAAGGCAGATGGCCCAGGCCAGCTGGGTAAAATGACACAAGGACTTCTTTCTCTTCCTCCAACAGGTGGACATCCCAGGTTAACTTTCTGGGCTTCCTCCACCGCCCCACACCTGCCGTACCTGAGGCCAAAGTGGTAAGAGCACAGCGCATCAGGAAGAGGGCCTCCCTTCTGAGCTGTGCAAGGCAATTGTAGAGATGTGGGCTGCAAGGGGGTGAACAGTGGGCCCCTGGGGCAGGTTGGGGCAGCAGAAGACAAGAAGCATGCTTGTGGGGTACTGTGGGAATGGAGAGTGCCGCCTCTCAGTTGGGTCCCAGAGACTCCAAGTTCCAGCAATTCCTTCCCAAAGGATGTTGGAGAAGCCACCTGCTCACACACTGAAGTAGCTTCAACACACTCTCTATAATCTGAATCATAAGTCTCATCTGGTTAAAAAAAAAAAAACTATTTTCCTATAGTATGAAGTTTCTATCAAGCTTTTTATAATTCTTCAATCATGAGCTTCAAAATAAAATGTTTTTCTAAAGCCGGGCGGGGTGGTACACGTTTATAATCCCAGCATTCGGGAGGCTGAAACCGGAGGATCGCGGTTCTGGGACAGCCTCAGCTACTCAGTGAGGCCCTCTGCAACTCAGTGAGACCCGGTTTCAAAATAAAGAATAAAAAAATAGGGTAGGGGGTGTAGCTCCAAGGTCGAATGCCACTGGGTTCTATCCCCAGACCCGCAAATAAATAAATAAATAAATAAATAAATAAATAAATAAATAAATAAAATGCCTTTCTAGCCGGCATGGTGGCACCTGCTCATAATCCCAGTAATTGGGAGGCTGAGACAGGAAGATTGAAAGTTCCAAGCCGCCTCAGCAACTTAGTGAGATCCTATTTCAAAATAAAAGAGTAAAATAGGGCTGGAGGTGTATCTCAGAGATAGAATGCCCCAGTGTTCAATCCCCAGTACTATCACCACCAAAAAAACCAAAAAATGCTTTTCAATGTATGACTAGAGTTGCAATCTGTGACACGTGAGTGGTTAATTTTATTTTTCATGTAAAAAAAAATATTCCCACTGGGCATGGCGGCACACACTTGTAATCCCAGTACTTGGGAGGCTGAGACAGGAGGATCCTAGGTTTTTGTCCAGCCTCAACAACTTGTGAGACCCTCCACAACTTAGTGAGCCCCTGTTTCAGAATAAATAATAAAAAATAGGGCTACAGATATAGCTTGGAAATAAAATGCCCTTAGGTTCTACCCTTAGTACTGCAAAAAAAATTCTTTTTACCAGCTCATTGAACTGTCTTGGCAACAGAAAAATCAGTATATCAAAGAATGATTACTATCATATGATTTCAGAATATCCTATTTTGACGATGTTCCACAATGCTTCAAACCACCAAAACAGAAACCCACCCCCATGCTTTGAGCTCAAAACTGGCCCTTTCTGTCTTGATGGCTACATTTAGAGTTTAAACATCGTTATTGAAATTTTACAGGTGACAGGCATATCGGGAAAAGTGGAGCCCACCAGTTGTGTCACCTGGAAAGAAAAACATTCCTTCCTCATAATGAATGGATTTGTGTGCTAGGTCTGAATGCCAGTGACCTCTAGAAAATGAACCACTGACCCATAAATGGATGAGAATCCTCCGGAGTAAATGAGGCAGAAGTTTTCCCAGCATAACCGTGCAGGCTGGAAGGGCAGATTCTTGTTATAATTAAGAGAGATGGAGTGGTCGATAGGGAACCATTCATAGGAGCAAACATGACTACATGGCCCAGCTATTATTCGGACCCATTCTTCATTCGCACGTGATACCATATATCTGGGTTTTAAAAGTGACCCAAGCATCGGGCATAAAAATAACACACATAGACTTGTACAGCAGAGCCAAGCCAAAAAAAAAAAAAAAAGCCTTTAGGTTATGAATGCCATCAGTGGCCAATTTATTTCCAGGGAATCTCCATCTCTGTCTATACTGGTAAATACAGTAGCCATTAAAATGAGCTCTTGAAATTTGGCTAGTTGAAACCAGAGGAACTGTAAGGATAATTTATGCATCAGCTCTCAAAGACTTAGCACAGGGAAATAGAGAAAATCGTAAAATAACTCAATAATTTTTATATCAGTTCTATATTAAAGTGAAAGTATTCTGGATATCTTGGGTTAAAAAAAAAGACATCATCAAGTTAATGCCAACTGTTTCTTATTTTGTTTTTTCATATGGCTACTAGGACATCATCATCATTATCATTATTATTATTATTATTATTATTATTATTATTATTATTATTTGATGGTACCAGGGATGGAACCCAGGGGTAGTCTATTTCCGATCTACACCCCCAGCCCAATTTTTCATTCTTTACTCTGAAACAGGGTCTTGCTGAGTTGCAAAGGGCCTCACTAAGTAGCTGAGGGTGTCCGGGAATGGAAGGAAACTGGTCAGAAAGTGGCTGACACTTGCTAAGTTACCTTTCCATTCTATCAGCACTGAAAGTTTCTGCAGATTCCAATGTTTGCTTGATAACTTTCTTCTTTTTATTTTCCATTTATTTATTTGCTTATTTATTTGTTTATTTATTTATGGTGGTGCTGGGGATTGAACCTGGGGCCATTCTACCTCTAAGCTATACCCCCTAACCCTATTTTATTTTATTTTTTTTATTTGGAAACAGAGTCTCTCTAAAGTTGCTGAGAGCCTTACTAAGTTGCTGAGGCTGGTCTCAAACCTGCAATCCTCCTGTCCCAGACTCCCAAGTACTGGGATTACAGGAGTGTACCATCATGCCCAGTTTGCTTGATAACTTTCTAAAGGAACAACAAAAAAAGGTGAATTTCTGGGAAATGAGTTGTGTGTTTTAGTACTTTTATTGGTTTATTAGACTCTCATGTCTTAAGTTATATATTAATCAAAAGTTGGATTCTGGAAGAAACAGAAAAAGAATCTCTAGAGGTCGCTGGATCTGCTCAAAGGAATCTATTCTGAGGACAGAGTCGGGGCTCTTATTCTTTTATATTAACAGGGTGAACTCCTTTCAATTGGGAGGAATATCAAAGGATTCTCCTTACTTCAATGACACCTAGATGAAATATCATTGGCCGGGCAGCAACGGTACTTTGAATGAGAAGATGTAACCCACGAAGACATTTGCAACAGGAGTATAAACTTCCAGGGTGAAATATGTGCCAAGGGCATGGTGATTAGGAAGTTCTGACACTGAGAGGGATGTTTATTTAAATGAGCTTCCTGCTCCTAATGAGGCCCATTGGATTTGTTTATTCTACAGTTCCCCCGACATCCTGTTATGTTCCATTGAGAGCCATACTTTTATGCTTAGGCAGAAATAAATTATATTATCAGTATATATCATTGGGATCCCCCCAACAAACAGGGCTTTCAACACGTACACTTACATGTAGTTGACAGGGGGCACTTAATATGGATGGTCTGCAGTATACAAAGAGGATTGCCACCATAGGACAATCTGGTGAAGATACGCTTTCTTCAGGAGGCTGGGGAGAAATGCTCAAGTTATCATGAAGACTGAGAGAGCTCTGCGAGGAAAGAGAGGGTGTGGTTTAAAGCCACCAGCCCGAGGATCCTCGCAGAAAGCAAGCGCGGGACTTTTGATGAGAACCGCTTCGTCGTAAACAGAGCCAGCATGGGAGGACATCGCCGCACGTGTATTCATCAAACCACAAAAAGAATGTAGCCGGGCAAAGATGAAAGGTTATGGAGCCTATAAAGTAAGTGTTCAGAAAACCTCTTGCTATTGTTTGGAAACATGGCCCATAGCATGAGTAAAAGTTGGTCTCTGTATCACAGTAATAAATGCAAAGGTTCCAGAATATTCACTGCACCCGCCCCGCTTTTGTCTAGATCCAACTGTGTGAAGCTTTACTCACCAGTCAGCTGCCGGTGACTCATGGCTAAATCATTGCGCTCTCCTTTTTCCTTTTATATTTTTTAATACAGTTGCAAATCACATGGCTTGCTTCATTGTTCCCCGCCCCCAACCCCATCACCCTAGGAAAGCTAAGTGGCCCTAATAGCCGCCTTCTCTCAATGAACTCAAGCCATTCAGTGAAAAGAGTCGCTCTCCACTTTGTCAAATCTTGTTGACAGTAATTTCTTGAAAAGCTGAAGAGTGATTCTTGGGGATTTTCTGGAGCCCTGTGAAAATTCATATCCCTTTGCCACCTACGTGACTCGAAGGTCGGTGCCCACGAAGGAGACCTAAGGAATGTTGCAGAAATATAAATAGGCCAGCACTGAAATTTAATTAGGCACTGCAGATGTTAATAATAAATTCAATTAATTTCACCTTCTACGTAGACTGGAGGAGAAAAGAAACCCAGGCAAAATAATAATTCATTTTAAATGCCTTAATTGGTAACCCCCTTTCCTGGAGAGTGATTTATGCAGTAATTTACTGACTGTGTCTTCTAAGATTGTTCCAAACCAGTCCTTTTGAAATAATAATAACTTCTGAATGTGTGTTGTGAGAGATATAACAAATGACTTCTTATTAATTTTCATTTAATGAGTTGCCTATTCACATGGTAATTCTTTAAAAATTCTCTTCCGAAGATAAACAGGTTATAAATACTGTGTGAGGATAACACTTCTATTTCACAAAAATCAAGACGGGAAGATCTGTCTCGTGTTCTTTACATGATTTGAAGGTCAATTTTGCAAATTTTCTATTCTAAATGGGCATCTATTTCTTTCCCAGCTATCCTAGCAAGTCATTCTAAATTTCTATTGCCAGGTGATTATAAATTGATTAAAAATTAAAAACCGAATATTCACCAGCAGCAAAGGTCCTTGAAGAACAAAAAGGAAGAGGGCAGGAAGCGTGGATCACGTTCAAGGTGGAAAAGCAAGTAGGATTAGTTACTAGTCCATGAAGAACAAAGGCATAAAAATAATTTCCCTTAAATACCCCTTTTGAAAAAGATCCCATCATTTCCTACGTAAAAAGTAATATTTAAGAACCGTAAGTGCTTATACGCTTAAAAAGTTTAGCCACGTAACAACTAACTCTGTGTTAGAACAGCAAGAACGAGAAGTAAATAAAAAATAAAGTAAAACCATAACAGCTAAGAAGAACGTGTGAGTCCTAAGTGGGTTCAGAAGTCGGGCAACAGACAGGGCAAGACTCTTAAACACAATTCCTCATAGAAGTTGAAAGAGCGTTCCTAGAGTCTTAAATAATTCAGATGCAATTTTTACTTACAGGAGAACCGGAAGGGCCTCGCCCCTAACCCGCACTGCCTCACGCCCTCTCCGTGGAAGAGCCCGTACTGGACCTCCCCGGTGAACTTGTGCAGCTCCTGCCCCGAGGCGTTGACGAGCAAAGCCCCTGTTTTGCAGAGGATGGTGGCTTTAATCCAGAACGGCGTCCCCAGGGCTGTCACAACTCCGAGGGCACACACGAAGCTTAATATCCCAGCCGTGCAAAATATGATTTTCTTCTGTTGGCTTGGCATGATGAGCAGTGACTTCTGTGAAGGTGCGGTTGGAAAGCAAGCCCCCTGGGAGCGCGGACCAGGGACTGCCCCTGGGAGTGCGTTTACCGTGGGAGCTGAAGGTTCGGAGGCCGGCTGGGAAGGCGGCTTCCCTCTGGACGCTGGTTCCTGCCAGGCCGAAGGTCAGGACAGGAAGCTGTCTTCATCACTCAGGCTTGGCTTTCTGCCTCTTCTGCGGCTGCTTTTCTCTAAATTGAAATCTTTGGGCTAAGAATTTGTAAAAGAAAACTTGTTCGAACGGCCTCCAGGTGTCTCCTCTAGTGTCACTTAGTAAGGGAGAGCTAGGGTGACAGATGGAGACCTCTGTAACTTGATCAGTGCCTCCCTTCCTCCTCCGCCTGCTGTCCCATTGGGTGAGCTGAAACTTTCAGAAACAGGCCTGCCTGGCTCCAACCATGAATTGCCGGCAATTTGAGAAGTTCACTTACCGATGTGTTTTTATTTCTGTTTGTTTTAGTTTGGGGTCCAAAGAGAGGGGGTGTTTTGGCAGGTAGGAGGAGCATGTGTGATAGTAATTAATTGATTTTTTGGTGTGAGTGTTATTGGGGGTGGAACCCAGAGGCTTTCTACCTCTGGACTATACTCCCAGACCTATTTTATAATTTATTTGGAAACAGGGTCTCACTAAGCTGCTGAGAACCTCACTAAGTAGCTGAGGCTGGCTTCGAACCTGCGCGATCCTCCTGTCTCGGCCTCCCAAGTGTGGGGATTACAAACATGCGCCACCACGCCCAGCTTAATTGATTTTTTAAAAATTTAATTGAGCCCCAGCATGGTGACACAGGCCTGTAATCCTAGTACTTGGGAGGCTGAGACAGAAGGATAACAGGTGTGAGGCCAGCCTCATTTAGGGACACTAAGGGACACTCTCAGCAACCTAGCAAGACCCTGTTGCAAAAACAAAATAAATAAATAAATAAAAAGGACTAGGGGGTTTAGTTAGGAGGTACAATGCCCCCAGGTTCAATCCCCAGTACCACACACCATTTTTTAAAAATTGTAGCAGAATGCAAATATCGCATTGCATCGGGTCCTGTGTGGATATGCAGTGCCCCAGAGTATCACGGGCACGTGTCCTCCCAACCCCCACCTCTCCCAGATCCACGGTGATGGATCAGTAAAGAATCTTATTCAGATTCTTTTCGGTACATGAAAATATGTAGACGCAGTTGCATATATGTAAACCCCAAACTCCTGTTCTTCAAAGCATTTGCTTCGGTATGATAGCAAAAGGATACTAGAATCTGTAAAAACTAGGGCGTTTTAATAGGAAGGGGTTGTGATGAGATAGACTGCACCGTAGAAGAGCAAGGGTCCCAGGGAACATGAGCCGTTGGGGAGCCGAGAGACAAAGTCATGCGCAAGATTATGCAGTGAAATGAGTTTGGTTAAGTTGGGAAGATCTACCCGGCGCAGTGGCACATACCTTTAGTCCAAATACTGGGAGGCTAAGATGGGAGGGTTGTAAGTTTGAGGACAGCCTCGGCAACTCAGCGACATCCTTAGTAACTTAGGGTCTGGCCCTCAGTGAGACTCGTTTCAAAATATAAAATGAAATAGAACTGGGGTGGTAGCTCAAGGGTAGAATACCCCTGATCTCAACCCCCAGTACCCACCCTCTGGGGAGCCATTAAGGCTTTCCCCTAGATTAATGTTTCTGACTCAGCTGACTGTCCTTCACCCAGAGTCAACAAGGTTTGGGGTTATGGAAAGTTCTAAAAGGTCTGAGAGAAGATCAGGTGGTGATGGCACGCGGGTACTGATTGACCTACCTGTAATGTATGTGCTTTGGATTGGTCCGTATTGTATTCCGGTGGTGAGAGCACAAGAATGTTGATTGACCAGTAACTCTGTAATTACCCCAGGAGAGGGAGAGAGATGAGATTGACCCAGAAGTAGGCGTCGCGGCCAGTAAGGTCGGCGCAATAGAGAATACCGACCCAGGCGTAGTCGTCGACCAGTCGGAAATATTGACCCAGGAACAGGGGTCGACCAGTAGAGATAGTAGGCTGGTGGCTCCCCCACGTTAGAATTAAAAATTCTTCATCCTCACGCCTCTCTTCAGAACCTGTACTTTTGCTGGTTGGCTCCGGCACCACCCTCAAAACTGCAGCCCTGTGAATTAAAGCTCAGGATTCAGTGAGTGGTACCTTCTTAATTTTGCATATAGCATGAGATTCTTGATTCTTCCCCCTATACACAGATACGAGACTGGGGTGTGTGTGTGTGTGTGTGTGTGTGTGTGTGTGTGTGTGTGTGTGTGTGTGTTTTGTATGCTATGGTACTGTGCGGGGCTCTAACCTGCAAAGTTAATTTTTAGTAAGAACAATTTGTCTAACTCTCATAAGTATTTTACCTATATTATCCCAATTCTCACAATTATTATATAAAGCGATGATGATGATGATTTGCCCATTTTTCAGACAAGGAAACTGAAGCCAGAGAGAATAAGCAATTTTCTGAAGAGGGTAGTGGAGCTGGGATTCATATTCAAGTTTGAAGCTGGGCTTGGTTGCACATGCCTGTAATCTCAGTGCTTGGGAGGCTGAGACAGGAGGATCACAGGTTAACTGACAGCCTCAGCTACTTAGTGAGGCTCTTAGCAACTTATCAAGACCCTTTATCCAAATAAAAAATGAGATAATTCTGGGATTGTAGCTTGGAGGTAGATTACTCCTAAACTAAATCCCTAGCACCACACACACACACACACACACACACACACACACACACACACACTAAAAATCAAATTTGGAAGTTTATGTACTATTCTAATCCAAGCCACTGGCCTTGAAGAGGTAGTCGAGCCCCTAGCATTTCGGCAGAAATGCTAGGGGCATTTCTTAGAGAAGATTCAATCTTCTCTAAGAGATGGACTTCTCAGCACAGCTACCCTGTCTTAGTGGTTACTGGAGCCCCATTTGTTACAGAAAGACAAGTAAGCATAGAACTGATTAAAGAATGCCCTGTACCTTCAGGGAAGGTGGGGAGCGATGTAACTATGGCCACAGAGGAACTGGGCACATAGATTCCAAAGGCGCACCCAAGATAAAGCTTAAGGTTTAAGTAGGTCTTTTTATTTGGTGCAACGTGATGCACAGAATAAACAACTCATCACAGATTATTTGGCCATCCAATGAATTCTGAATTCTCCTCTGGATTTACAGTAATGGTCACCATAGCAAATGAAGGGGTCCCAGTATCCCCAATAAGCACATATCTGGGGATATATGTGCCCCACCACCGCAGGAAGTTTAGCTTAAGATGTCTAAGGAAAGCCAGGAGGGTGTGATGGCACACGTCTGTATTCCTAGTACTTGGGAGGCCGAAACAGGAGGATTGCAGGTTCAAGGACAGCCTCAGCAAGTAGTGAGACTCTCGTTTCAAAATAAAAATAAAATAGGCCTGGGGGTGTGTGGCTTGGAGGTAGAATGCCTCTGGGTTCAATCCCCAGTACCACACATATTAAAAAAGAAAAAGAAGCCATCTAAGGAAAGTAAAACTTATTAAATCAAATATTTGGTCATTGGAAAAATGTAACAGAACTTAACTATAAATAATGTTCTGTTCTAGCAGAAATTACCTACAACTTAATCAATAGTATTCAGAGCTCTATGGAAAGAACATGGTAAAAGAAGGGTTATTAACATAAGACAGTGGTTAATTTCTAAAACCCACCCTAGTGTGTCTAACACTGTTCAACAAGGATTCCTGACTGTGGATGTAGAGAACAGTGTGTGTGTGTGTGTGTGTGTGTGTGTGTGTGTGTGTGTGTGTGTCTGTCTGTCTGTCTGTCTGTTACTAGAGATTGAGCCCAAGGGCATTCTACTTCTGAGCTGCATCTCCATCTCCACCTCATTTATCTTTTATTTTGAAGCAGGGTTTTACTAAATTGCTAAGGGTTTCACTAATTTGCTGAGGCTAGCCTTGAATCTGTGATCCTCCAGTCTCAGTCTCCCAAGTACTGAGATTGCAGTCGTGTACCACCATGTCGGCTGTAGAGAGCATTTTTTCCCCTCCAGGCTCCGAGCTACACCCCGTGCCCTATTTTTCATTCTTTGTTTTGAAACAGGGTCTCACTAAGTTGCAGAGGGCTTCACTAAGTAGCTGGGGCTGTCCACAAACTGTGATCCTCCAGTCTCAGCCTCCCAAATGCTGGGATTACAAGCGTGCGCCACCACGCCCGGCTGTGTTCTTAAATTCTTAAGTTGGCGTTTTCCCATACTGCACTGATTACTGATGTGTGGAGACATGAAAAAAGTCAATGCAACATAGTGTGTTAATCTTACATCCTGAAACTATGTCCTTCCTAATGCTAGAAAATTTCCTGTCTAATGAGATAAGAGTAGTTGGATTTTTTGTTGTTGTTAGTGGTGGTGGTGATACTGGGGATTGAACCCAGGGGCACTCTACCTCTGAATTACACCCCTTGTCACTTTTTTATTATTTTTTTTTTACTTTTTTTTAATCTTGAAATGGGATCTCACTAAGTTATGGAGGGCTTTGCTCAGTTGCTGAGGCTGGCCTCAAACTTATAGTCCTCCTGTCTCAGCGTCCCAAGTACTGAAATTATAGGCATGCGCCACCATGCCCAGCCAATAGTTGAATTTTTAATGTTCATACTTGGCAAATTAAAAAGTTGCCAGCTGCCGGGCGTGGTGGCACACACTTATAATCCCAGCATTCGGGAGGCTGAGACCGGAGGATCGCGGTTCACGGACAGCCTCAGCTACTTAGTGAGGCCCTCTGCAACTCAGTGAGACCCGCTTTCAAAATAAAGAATAAAAAATGGGGCAGGGGGTGTAGCTCGGAGGTCAAATGCCCCTGGGTTTCATCCCCAGACCACAAAAAAGTAAATAAATAAATAAATAAATAAAAGTTGCCAGCAGCTTTGCCCTTTGCTCTAAGCCAGTGATTCTCAACTTTGGCTACCAATTGGAAACCCATGAAGAAATTTCATATTATTGATGTCTACATTTCCATCCCTGAGATTCAAATTTATTTGACTTCAGAGTGTGACCTTTGCATCGAGTGTCCCCGGGCGACTGCAGACTGCAGCGGATGCTGAAATCCACTGCTGTCACCCCATCCCGGCAAGGCTGCCTTCTAATTACTACCTGGATTTTGCAGGCTTCCCAGAGCTGAAACGCACATAAATATCCAGTCACCACAGAAGAACTTTCTCATAGTAAATTAACAAACAGACACTAGCATTTATAGTTCATACTTTCCTGAAATGTCTCAACACCAACAGTAGGACCTACTCAAATGTTTTTTGTTTTATCTTATTTTGTTGTTTTTATGCTGGGGATCGAACCCAGGGCGCATTCTACCTCTGAGCTATATCCCTGGTCTTTTTCATTTTTTTTTGGAAACAGGGTCTCACTTAGTTACTGAGACTGGCCTTGAACCTATGATCCTCCAGTCTCCACCCCGAAGTACTAGAATTACAGGTGCGCGCCGCCATGCCTGGCTTCCAGATGTCCTGATGGGTCAGGTCTCAGCAGGTGCAGGAGTGAAGCCATGCCCCAGATCTTAGACTGACCCCTACGTGAGAGTCAGCGGTGATGGGTCCTGGTTACGTGAGACAGCCCCCCTCATGAGAGGTGGACCCCACACCCACCTGCCTCTTTTCTCAGCATCTCGCTTTCACACCCCAACCTCAGCTAGCGCTGCACAGAAGCATGCGCTCCACCCTCGGAGGGTGATCTGATGGAACCTGGCAGTCATTATGCCTGACAGCCTTCTTTTGAAATCCCATCTTAAATGGCTTGCCTGACAGGGATGACACCATTTTCCTCGCAGTCTCTCTGAATTTGAGTCATTAATGTCAGCAAGTTTTCACCAAGTATCCTACTGAAACCTTTACTTCTTTCCATCTTAATAGGAAAACACTTGGTGACATAAAAAAAATGGAACTGGGCCTCTCCCCCTCCCCTTATGGCCCCGCTCAGGTGCTGGGTAGCGATATAATTTTTCATAGCAACTAGAAAGGAACACAATTGCAGATTGTCTTTGCTTCCAATAGAACATTCATGCCGCTTCTCATGCTAATTGGGATTTTGTTGTTCTCTTTTTTTCCTTATGGCTATATGAAATCAAAGCCTTGTGAATTCTCACTCATTTGTTCCCCATGTGTATTAGAGAGCAAGGCAAGGCCTGGGGTGAAGAGAGCCAATCTAGTATCTGTCTTCAGGCCCATCACTAAATTAAAAATTTCTTAATTGGGCATAGTGGCGCATGCTTGTAATCCCAGTACCTGGGAGGCTGAGACAGGAGGATCTGGGTTCGAAGCCAGCCTCGGCTACTTAGTGGGGCTCTCTGCCATTTAGTGAGACCCTGTTTCAAAGTAAAAAAAAAATTAAAAATAGAGCTGGAGGTGTAGCTTGGAGGTAGAATGCCCCTGGGTTCCATCTCCAGAACCTCAAAAGAATTTCTTAATTTCTCTGGCATGCATTTTACATATTTAAGACTGTAGCCATCTGGGCCACATAGGTGATATTCAAATAATTTCTAAGCAAAAAGTAGTTCCCTTCACTGAACACTAGAGCAAAATAAAAGATAAAATCTGAGCATGCTGGGAAAGGTGGTAGAGGAGGGCTCCCTCACTATCCCCTGAACACTTCATTTGAATTTTTATTTTTCCTGCATCTGGTTTCAGACTCATTCTACCTCTCAGGTCCATTCCCAACATTTAGTTAGTTAGTTAGTTAGTTAGTTTTCACACAGGGTCTCACAAATTTTCTGAGAGTCCTGCTAAGTTGCCGAGACTGGCCTTCAACTTGCAACCCTCCTGTCAGCCTCCCAAGTGCTGGGATTACAGGCATGGGCCACCACATCTGGCTGCAGTGTGGATCTTCAGCTCTCGGGTAACAAAGATGTTTTTATAATGTACAGAACTAAAGGTTGGCCATTTGCTATATTATTTGTCTTTTTTTCTTCTTCACTGTACTAACCTGTTAGCTGTTATAGAATATTGCATTGCCTAGGGACCCTGGCTGGTTGATTATTCCAGTTATTAATTTTTCAATTATTTAATGAGAGATTCTGCATTCTGTCTGATTTGTCACTCCTGGTACTGATTTTGATTTTCCTCCAAATAGATCATTATACTCCAAGGTCTCTCTAAGAGAGATTCAATAAGGGTCTATCAAGCTTCCTATTCTGAGACAAGAGGCCTTTGTGAATCTGTCCTATTTTTTCTCATCTTTAAAGCAAAATCTGGCAAATTTGATTGACGTGCCTTGACTAATTCAAGTTGCTGGTGATCTTCAAGTAGCATTGTAATTCTCTAATGACTGGAAAGGGGGAAAAAAACACTCCACGGAAAGAATTGATTGATTTATTAGAGGGAAAATTACCACATGTGCTAGACCTTGATTGCAGCTAATATTTGTAGAGCTAATTGCTTGAACTAGAGGATTAAAAGGATTGAGGGAAGGGAAGAAAGAGAAAACAAGGTTCTCTTGGAATACAGATGAACCCACAGTGGGTTTAGACTGGGAAGGAGAATTCAGGGCTGGGATTTTCTGGGCTGCTGGTGGTTGTAGGGACATTTTAAGAAAGCGGACGAGGGGATGTAACAGACGAGTCCCAGAGAGGCCAAAGGCACAGGGTATAATTGCCACCTGTGGGAACCGTCAAAGAAGATGTCTGGTGACACCTCTCGTTTTGTCTGGGTTTCTCTTTGGTGTCTGACACAAGGCTATGCTGGTATTTAAAACCTTAACCCAGCCAAATGTCTGAGCTATTATAAGAAGAATGGGACAGTTACTTGACCCAGACAGCCACCATTTGAGACACTGCCTTTAACCATTAGAGCTAAACCAGATTCCTAGTAGAGGGGAGTAGGTAACATTTTTCCTCGCTGAAATAACCTGGGATAGAGTTGCTAGGAGGGTAAATTTGGGGGCATTTTAATCCTGTCATTGCCAACTGTTATTATTGTATAAATGTTTTCTTTTGCGTTCGCACGTGACACTTAAGATACCGACAATTCCCTTCATGACTTGCACCAAAATAATAATAGTGATATTAACAAAAATTTAGTATGTGTGGCAGTTAGCATGTGTCAGCCCCACTCTGCGTGCCATTTCTTCTAGACTCACTGGAACAATTATGGGGTTTCCTACCCCTTTTCTGAGATGTTCCCAGTAACATGATAGCTTAATCTTCAGTCAGATCACAAAGTTTCCTAAAATATCCTGTGGTGAAGAGCTGGATAATAGCACAATTAGGTGGATTTATATCTTGTCACAGCCTCTGAAACAAGAAGTGTTGACTTATGGAACAATGCCAGCTAGAGAGATCATTAGACTAATTTGCCCATATATTTTTGTCAGTGACTTGGATTAAAAGAAAAAAAAAGACTATATCTCACTCAAAATTGTAGCTGCTTATCAAACTTTTATCAGAGTACTACCTATGAGCAGAGACAGCTAAAAATAATCGATGGCCAGGCGTGGTGGCGCACGCTTGTAATCCCAGAGTTTGGGAAGCTGAGACAGGAGGATGGCACAGGTTCGAAGCCAGCCTCAGCTACTTAGTGAGGCTCTCAGCAACTTAGTAAGACTCTGTTTCCAAATAAAGTATAAAATGGGTCTGGGAGTATAGCCTTGAGGTAGAAAGCCCCTGGGTTCCACCCCAGTACCACAAAAAATAAAATAAAATAAATTTAAAAATAAAAAATATGCCGGGCATGGTGAAGCATGCTTATAATCCCCGCACTTGGGAGGTGGAGACAGGAGGATCGCGCAGGTTTGAAGCCAGCCTCACTGGCTTAAGAGACCCTGTTTCCAATATATATAATTTCCAAATTTTATATATATATAATTTCCAAATTTTATATATATATATAATTTCCAAATTTATATATATATATATAATTTCCAAATTATATATATAATATATATTATATATATATTATATATATAATAGGTCTGGGAGTGTAGCCCAGAGGTAGAAGGGTTTCCAGGAACCCCAGTATCACAAAAGAAAAAACAAAATAATAATAATAAATAAATAAATGAGTAAAAATAATAGATGGCCAAAGGAAAATCCAAGATTCTTTCAAAAGTTTATGAAATCCAAGCGCAGTGGCACACACTTATAATCCCAGCACTTGGTTGACTGAGACAAGAGGATCGCAGGTTCTCAACCAGCCTTAGCTTCTTAGTGAGACAACACAACTTAGTGAGACCCTGTTTCATAAACATATTTTTAAAAAGGGCTAGGGGTATAGATTGGAGATAGAATGTCCCTGGGTTCTACACCCAGTATAGCAAAAAAAAAAAAAAAAAAGTTTATGTAGATGAGACTGAAGCAACAAGATGAGTTGAGATATTTAAAATGTATCATGGATAGATGTAGACTGTCCCCTAAAGAGCTCGTGTGTTAAGCTCAGAGTTGACAGGTAAGGGCTTTGTCTGGGTGGTGGCCAGGGCCCATAGGGCATAGCTGGAGAGGGTGGGTTTCTGGGGATGTAACCTTGGGGATTCTGTACAGTTCCTCCTCCCCTTGCTGGTGCGGCTCTTTCTGCTTCTGGCCTCCGTGATGTGAGAGCAGAACCTTGAGCTCTCGCTATCCCTACCTCCCACCACCATGCCCTGAGATCCGGATGCCAGCCTCACGTGCACTGAATCAGAATTTCCAAGAAAACTGTGAGCAAATAAATCTCCCTTCCTCTAAGTTGCATGGTTGGGTCTTGTCGATTATATCAGTGAGAATGCTGATGAAGACATGAGGAAATCTAGGTTGGCTGGTTTTCATGTGGAAAGACAATTAGCTGGGCATTGAGCTTGAGAGAAAAGTGGGAAATGACTATTCCAGGTGCTACTGCACTGGGACACCCACCATTGGGGCACCTTACCAGCTTTCAGCCCTTCTTTGAGGAATTCTATCAAGTCTCACAGATAAGAACTCTGTGGCTGCCATATTTGAATTGTGTGATCCACCCTTTCTAGCGTACTTGATTAGCAATAGACATCTGAGCCAGGCGTGGTGGCACACACTTTTGTAATCCCAGCATTTGGGAGGCTGAGACAGGAGGATCACAGTTCCCGGCCAGCCTCAGCTACTACTTAGTGAGGCCCTTCGCAACTCAGTGAGACCTCGTTTCAAAATAAGGAATAAAAAGTAGGGCTGGGGGTGTAGCTTGGAGGTAGAATGCCCCTTGGTTCCATCCCCAGTACCACACACCCAGGCTGTGTCCCCTGAAAATCAGGACATGGCATTGAGAGACACAAGGGGATGCTTTGGAAACCAGTCTACAAAGAGACAGAGAGAAAGAAAGAGGAATGCAGCCATTGTCCACAAATGAAGCTGTGGATGCCTCATAGCACCCAAAGTGGTTACTCTTTTTTGTTGTTTTTGGGTTTTGTTTTTGGGTTTTTTTTTTTTTTTTTGGTGGTACTTAGGATGGAACACAGGGACTTTCTACCTCCGGGCTATACTCCCAGACCTATTTTATATTTTATTTGGAAACAGGGTCTCACTAAGTTGCTGAGAGCCTCACTAAGTAGCTGAGGCTGGCTTCGAACCCGCGCGATCCTCCTGTCTCAGCCTCCCAAACACAGGGATTACAAGCGTGTGCCACCACGACCGGCTATTCCTCAGTTTTCAAAGTCTTCTTAGTCTTTTACCTGCTCACTTGCTTTCTACAGGAAGCTGTTAAGAAGCAGTGATTTTCTGCTCTTCCCACCATCTGGTTTCCGGTCCGCTGTGTTACATGGAACTCCCTGGGATGACCACCGGTGTGAAGGCGCCACGTGTGCTACAGGACAGGTATGCATCAGAATCCACCATCCACAGTCACAGGGCTCTGGCCAGCAGTGCCTGGCTCCGAGGTGGCTTTCAATCAGGCTGGCCTGTCTAGTCCCTCTTTCTTGGGACATAGTTTCCAATCTTAGAGGAATCACAGGAGTCCTAGCTGCTGAACCTCTTGGACTTGACAACACCAAGAAGCACAGAAGGAGAGTGAGGGTCTAAACTTGGTCCTGGAGCATAGACAAGCATCCTCCTGTGTGTCGGGGGCTGGAGGTGGCGACGGCTGTCCCAAGTGGGCTTGGATAACTGGCTGCCGGCCTGAGTGATAGTACAGCTAGGTATCGTGATCTGGAGCTTGACTTCGGCTCCAGCTCAGTCTCTCCTCACTCCTAGCTCTCTGCCTTCCTCTCGCTTTCCCGGGCTATGGCAAATCCTCTGTCCAAAACGTGCACGCTGCTTCGATCTGCCCTTTCTGTCCTCAATTACTGGGGGTTAATGTAAAGCAATCGAATATTCAGAACAGTTAGAACACACATGAGCTAACCTTTTGAATATCTTTTACCACATTTGCTATCATAGCCATTCTAAAAGCAGCCTTCTCTCTCCTCCCCATTCTCCCTCCCCAGTTTAATTAGCAAGAAGAAATACTTTGCTGGGTACAGTAGCACACACCGGTTATAATATCTCCTGCAGTGCTTGGGAGGCTGAGACAGAAGGATGGCAAGTTCAATACCGACCTCAACAACTTAGCAAGGCCCTCAGCAATCTAGTGAGACCCTGTTTCAAATCTAAAAATTTAAAAATAGGGCAGGCAGTACAGCTTGGAAATAGAATATCCTAGCTTCAGCCTTTAACACAAAAACAAGAACAAAAACTGAAAATAAATATCTGGTCCACCCATGAGAAGATAAATCCTTAAAAAGATGCATATTTATGTGCCTTAGAAAAACAGTACTGTATTTTTGGATAAGATATAAGCTAGTGCCTAGCGTGGTGGCGCACGCTTGTAATCTCCGCGCTTGGGAGGCAGAGACAGGAGGATCACGCATGTTCGAAGCCAGCCTTGCTGGCTTAAGAGACCCTGTTTCAAAAAAAAAAAAAAAAAAATATATATATATATGATAAGTCTAGGAGTGTAGCCCAGAGGTAGAAGGGTTTCCAGGAACCCCAGTACCACCACCAAAAAAAAAAAAAAAAAGATATAGGCTAGTTACTAGAGAATTAAATATTTAAAACCTGGGCCAGGCATGGTGACTCCCACTTGTAATCCCAGTACTTGGGAGGCTGGGACAGGAGGATTGAAGGTTTAAAGCCTGCCTCAGCAACTTACAGAGGCTCTCAACAACCTAGTAAAACCTTGTTTCCAAATAAGAAATTAAATCAGTCTGAGGGTGTAGCTTGGAGGTAGAATGTCTCTGGGCTCAATCTCGAGTACCAAAAAATAAATTAATTAATAAAACCCAGTAGCCAAGAAAGTGTATCAAACACTAGTAAAGCAAGGAAAAATTTCTAGGTGAAGGAAACTCATTTTGAAATAAATATAAGATTTTTATCAGGGGGTGGAGTATAGCTCAGTAGTAGAGCTTAGCATGTGCAAGGCTCTTGGTTTGATCCCTGACACCATGAAGAAAAATAAAATAAAAATTGAAAAGGAACTTTACTAATACATCCTATGCATACATTCGGGAGACTGAGACGGAAGGATCACAGTTCACGGACAGCCTTAGCTACTTAGTGAGGCCCTTCGCAACTTAGTGAGATCCCGTTTCAAAATAAAGAATAAAAAATAGGGCAGGGGGTGTAGCTTGGAGGTTGAATGTCTTTGGGTTCCATCCCCAGACCCACAAAAATAAATAAATAAATAAATAAATAAATAAATAAAATAATCCTATGTGTATAGTCCTTATTTGGAAGAATTATAAGTGTACCTGATATCCAAAGCAACCTAGAGGATTATAAGTGCCTTATCTATGAAGCCTCTGTCCAAGATAAGCAACGCTGAAGAACCCAAGCAGGACTGTAGGATTGCCCCAGCTGGGAGCCAAAACTCTCTAATTTGTCACACGATGAATAGCACTGCAAGCTGGATGAGACATGGCATCCTGCTTTCAGTGAAGTAGAAGGTCTGGCACCTAGCCATGGGCACTACTGACTAGAAATAAATTAGACCAACCTGGGATCCTTTCGGAGGATCGCTCTATATCCTCACTTCTATTGAAATGAAAGCTAAGCCAGCCTCTGACTTTGCATTTTAATCGTACAAAAAATATTTTACCATTATGAAAAATATTATTTTAACAAAGACATTTAAAAGGTAAATAATAAAAATATATTCAAAAACTAAGTAGGTATGTATCCTGGATCTGAGCATAAAGTGTAAAATATAAAACATCTTACATACACACACACACACACACACACACAGAAGAAAATCTTTGGGATCTTGAGTTAGGTTAAAAAATAAACTTCTAGCTGGGCACAGTGGCACACACTTGGAATCCCAGCATTCCAGAGGCTGAGACTGGAGGATCGCGGTTTGCTGACAGCCTCAGCTACTTAGTGAGGCCCTCTGCAACTTAGTGAGACCCTGTCTCAAAAATAAAAGAATAAAATATAGGGCAGTGGGTGTAGCTGGGAGATCAAATGCCCCTGGGTTCCATTCCCAGACCTGCAAAATAATAATAATAATAATAATAATAATAATAATAATAAGCAAAAGTGAACTTCTTAGACAAAAAGAATGAACTGTGAAATTAAAAACTTCTGTTCGCCAGGCGTGGTAGTGAACACTTATAATCCCCGCGCTTAAGAGGCTGAGACAGGAGGACTGTACAGGTTTGAAGCCAGCCTCAGCTACTTAGTTAGTGAGGCTCTCAGCAACTTAGTGAGACCCTGTTTCCAAATAAAATTTAAAATAGGTCTGGGAGTATAGCCCGTAGGTAAAAAGCCTCTGGGTTCCACCCCCAGTTCCACACACACAAAAAAAAATCTGTCTTTTTATAGATACTATAAAAATGAAAAGGCGATAGAGACTGGGCACAGATATGTGAAAACATATCTGATAAAAGACTTAATATACAGAATATATTAAAAACTCAAAATTCAACAATAAGAAAACAGGGACATCAATTTTAAAATGGGCAAAATATTTGAGTAGATGCTAAATCAAAGAAGAGACATGGGATCCAGGTATGGTAGCTCGTGCCTGTAATCTCAATACTTGGGAGGCTGAGACAAGAGAATCACAGGTTCGAGACCAACCTCGGAACTTAGTGAGACTCTTTTTGAGAGAGAGAGAGAGAGAGAGAGAGAGAGAGAGAGAGAGAGAGATGGATGGATGGATGGATGAAGGGAGAGAGAGAGAGAGAGAGAAAGAAAGAGAGAGAGAGAGCACAAATAGGCTCATGAAGATTTGTTTAATATCATTAGTAAAAAGTAAAACCACAATCTGGGCATTGTGGTACATGCCTGAGCCCCAGTACATGGGAGACTGAGACAGACAATCACAGGTTTGAGGCTAGTTCAGCAACTTAGCAAGACCCTGTTTCAAAATAAAAAATAAAATAAGGCTGGGGGTGTAGCTCAGTGGTAGAATTTTCCTGGGTTCAATCCCCAGTACCACCAAAATAAAACCACAAATTAAAACCATGACCCACTGATTAAAATGACCAAACTGTACACAAATGATAGCAATAAACGTTGGTGCTGCTACAGGGCCTCGAGAATGCCTAGCGATGTTGGTGGAAATGCAAATTGACACTACCACTTGGGGATAAATTTGTATAGTTTCTCTAAAAGTTAAACTTACAATGTGACCCAATAATCCTACTCCAGATAGTTTACAATAGAGAATTGAGAGCACGTTTCCAGACCCAAGTCTCTGCATACATGTTTATAGTTTTATTCACAATTGCCCCCAAGTGGAAGCGGCACAAATGTCCACCAGCTGTTGCATGGACAAACCGTGGTGCAACCATACGGCGGCGACCACCCAGGAGTAAAAAGGATCCGGCTGCCAATAGGTGCACCAAGACGGACACGTCTCAGAGCAGCTCAGAAGGCAACAGACATACTGTGTGCTTTTTTAAATTTTTTTTTCAGTACTGGGGATTGAACCCAGTACATTCTACCTCCAAGCTACACCCCCAGCCCAATTTTTATTTTATTTATTTTTATTTTTATATTTATTTATTTATTTATTTATTTATTTATTTATTTATTTTGGTGGTACTGGGGTTTCTGGAAGCCCTTCTACCTCCGGGCTACACTCCCAGACCCTGTTTTTTATATTTTTATTTGAAAACAGGATCTCTTAAGCCAGAGCGGCTGGCTTTGAACCTGCGCGATCCTCCTGTCTCCGCCTCCCAAGCAAGGGGATTACAAGCGTGTGTCACCATGCCCAGCACCAGCCCGATTTTTATGTTATTTTTTTTTAAATTTTTTCCATACTGGGTATGGAACCCAAGGACATTCTACTTTCAAGCTACACCCCCAGCCCTATTCTTTATTTTGAAACAGGGTCTCACTGAGTTGCAAAGGGCCTCACTAGGTAGCTGAGGCTGGCCGCGAAACCAGATCTTCCCGTCTCATCCTCCCAAGTACTGGGATTACAAGCATGAGCCACCATGCCCGGCTTACACTTTATTTTTGAAACAGGGTCTCACTAAGTTGAGGAGGGCCTCACTCAGTAGCTGGGACAGAAGGATCATAGGTTCGCTGTCAGCCTCAGCTACTTAGGCCTCTGCAACTTAGTGAGACTGTTTCAGAAATAAAGAGTAAAAAAACAGGGCTGAGGGTGCAGCTCAGAGGTCGAATGCCCCAGGTTTCATTCCCAGTACTGCAAAAAAAAAAAAAAAAAAAAAAAAAAACCCAATATATTGGGGCTTAATTTCTGGCCTGACATAGGTGTATCCTGGAAAATGTGCCAGGTGCACTTGAGAAGACTGTGTATGCTGACATTTGGGGAATAGTATTTGATATATGTCTGCTGGATCTAGTTAATTATTTTGTGTCATTTAAATATCCTATTTTCTTACTTTTAACCACTGTTATTTTATTTTATTTTTAATTTTTATTGGTGCATTATATTCATACATCATATTGGGGTAAAAATACTTGTGTGGACATACATGTACATATCACCCTTTTAGCCCCTACCCAATTCCCATCCATTCCCTCCCCATCCCTTTTTCTCTTGCTTGGCTTAGTGGTTGACTTCGATATGTTTAAGTACATTGTATGTTTTAGAGAATTTCCTTCTCCCCCCCACATCCTCTCATTTAGGTTGTCTTGTTTGCTCCTCTATAGGATTTTCCACCTGTTATTTTATTGATTATTGGGAGTAGGATATTGAAGTCTCTGACTATTATTATAGAACTATTTCTCCTTTTAACTTAGATTTTTCATATATTTTTCATGATATGTTATTAGGTACATAAATATTTATGATTGTTAGATATTCTTGCTCTATTGAACCTTTTGTTAAGATAAAACATCTTTATTTGTCTCTTGAAAACACTTTTGGTCTATAGTCTATTTTGTCTATTAGTATTGTCGTAGTATATAGTGGTTATTGTGTGTGGAGGGGGGGTGTTGCTGCGGATGGAACCTAGAGGCATTCTACCTCCAGGTTACATCTCAGCCCTATTTTTTTTTTAATTGAAAACAGGGTCTTGCTCAGTTGAGAGTCTCACTACTTGCTGAGACTGTCCTGGAACCTTGGATCCTTCTGTCTCAGCCTCCGAATTACTGGAATTACAGGCATGTGCCACTATAGTCAGCTAAAACTCACTTTCAAATTAATTTATTAAAAATACATTA
Organism: Muscardinus avellanarius; assembly: GCF_963383645.1. Classification (NCBI taxonomy): domain Eukaryota; kingdom Metazoa; phylum Chordata; class Mammalia; order Rodentia; family Gliridae; genus Muscardinus; species Muscardinus avellanarius. The sequence continues at coordinate 116,275,894 of NC_137790.1, forward strand.
GTCTATTAAGTCTATAATCAACAAAGAGTGGAGTTACAAACTATTGAGACAAAATATTAGCTTTTACAACGGTCCCCGAATTTTCCTTATTGAGATATTTATTTTTATATGCCCTTGAGACTCTGTCTACTGCCCTTTCTTCTTACCCTCCATGGCTCCCTTGAGTATTTCTTGCAAAGCAGGTCTAGTGGTAATAAACTCCCTCAGTTTTTGTTTAACTGAACATATCTTTTTGGTTTTTTTCTTCACTTTTGAAGGATAATTTTGTGGCAAGTAGTATTCCTAGTTGACAGCTTATTTATTGTTTTTCTCTTATCACTTACATACATCAGTCCACTGATTTTTTTCAACCTTCAAAGTTTCTAATAAAAACCATCTTATGTGGTGCACACTTGTAATCCCAGTACTCGGGAGGCTGAGACAGGAGGATCACAGATTAAAGAATAGCCTCGTTAAGTAGTAAAACTCTCATCAACCTAGCAAGATTCTTTTAATTTCAGAAAATAAAATAAAATAGTGCTGGGGATGTAGTTCAGAGGTAGAATGCCCCTGGATTCAATCTCCAATGCCAAAAAAATTTTTTGATTATCTTATTGAAAATCTCTTGTATGTAATGAATGGCTTCTCTGTTTCCAAGATTCTGTCTTTGCTTGTGAAAGTTTGATCATGAAGTATCTTGATCTCTTTGAGTTCATCTTAATTTTGATTTACTAAGTAAATCAAAGTTTCTTGGATGTTTGTATTAATAGTTTTTATCAAATGTGGGGAATTTTCAGCCATTATTTCTTCAAATGTTCTTTCTACTCTTGTTCTTCTCTTCTGGACTTTTTACAATGAGTATGTTGATGGTGTTTGACATGTCCCTTACATCTATTCATTTTCCCTTAACTTATTTTCTTTCTGTTCCTCCGACTTGATAAATTTCATTGTCTGATGTCAGGTTCACTTGGTCCTTTCTTTCACCTGCTCAAAGTTGCCTTTGTATATCTCTAATTTTTTATTTCAGTTATCATACTTTTCATATCCAGAATTTTTTTCTTTTTTTTTTTTTTTTTTTTTTTTTTGGTGGTACTGGGGTTCCTGGAAGCCCTTCTACTTCCGGGCTACACTCCCAGACCTATTTTTACATTTTTATTTAGAAACAGAGTCTCCTAAGCCAGCGTGGCTGGCTTCGAACCTGCAAGATCCTCCTGTCTCTGCCTCCCAAGTGTGGGGATTACAAGCGTGCGCCACCATGCCTGGCATCAGAATTTCTTTCTAGTTTCCTTTTCATTTTTATCAATTTATTGGTATTTCCATCTTGCTCATATAATTTCTTTTCTTTTTCTTTTGCAGTACTGGAGATTGGACCCAGAGGCATTAAACCTCCAACCTACACTCCCAACCCTATATTTTATTCTTTATTTTGAAACAGGGTCCCTCTAAGTTCTGGAGGGCCTCACTAAACAGCTGAAGCTGGCTGCGAACCTGCAATCCTCCTATCTGAGCCTCCCAAGTACTGGGATTACAAGTGTGCGCCAGCATGCCCAGCTATTCATTTTATTGATGTTCTCTGCGTCTTCCCTTTGTTCCTCGAACATCTTTATGACAGTTGTTTTTATATCTTTGTCTAGTAGATCTGCCGTCCGATCTTTTCCAGGGACAGTTTCTGCCAGTTTAATTTTTTCTTTGAATAGGCCACACTTACCTGTTTCTTCATATGATCTCATATTCTTGTCATTGTTGAAAACTAGGTATTTGGGGTTTTGTTTGTCTTTACTTCTATTGATGCATGATAGTCTCACAGCATAATGTAGTTCAAAAGCTTTCAAAAATATTTAAATCTAAGCCAAGCATAGTGGCACATTCTTGTAATCCCAGAACTTGGGAGGCTGAGACAGGAGGATCTCAGGTTTGCAGCCAGCCTCAGCAACTTAGTGAGGTCCTCTGCAACTTAGTGAGACCCTATTTCAAAATAAAAATAAAATAGGGCTGGGGGTGTAGTTCAGAGGTATAATGCCCCTGAGTTCAATCCCCAGTAACTAAAACACACACACACACACACACACACACACACACACACACACACGTAGATATTTGAATCTAATAAGAGGGTAACTCTAGAAATCAAATTATCTCCTTTTCACAGGGTTTGCGTGTTTCTGCTACTGTGTGTGTGTGTGTGTACGTGTGTGCGTGTGTGCGTGCGTGCGTGTGTGTGTGTGTGTGTGTGTGTGTGTTTGGTGGTAGTAGGGGTGGAACCCAGAGGCTTTCTACCTCCAGGCTATACTCTCAGACCTATTTTATATTTTATTTGTAAACAGGGTCTCACTAAGTAGCTGAGGCTGGCTTCGAACCTGTGCGATCCTCCTGTCTCAGCCTCCCAAGCACAAGGATTACAAACGTGCGCCACCACGCCCAGCTTTTGTGTTTTGTTTTGTCCTGATAGTTTTAGCTATCTCTCCGCCAAGTATCACCTAAGGTGTAAAATTAAGGTCTTCTCAGATCTTTGTTCAGCCTGTGCCTTCCCCTGGGCATATGCAGTCACTTATAATTTTCTTCACGAATACAATTGCTTTTGATTTGCTAGTCTTTAATATCTACCCCCACACACAATGGAGAAAGTGAGAATAATAGGAACAGCCATGGTGCCAACCCTTTAAATCCTCTTGTTGGGGGTAAGGCACTACAGTTTGGGGAGGAGGCTACAACACTGGCCACCCTTGGTCTTGTGATCCGAGCAGCAGCCCGCAGTCAGAGCATAGATCGTCCATATTTGGAGGTCAGGCTCCCTTTTTGCCTAGCCTGGCTCCTGCAAGCTGTGTTCAAGCTACTCTGGGAATATGTGCCTGTAACAGGGGGAGGGATGGGGTAAGGGTAGATGCAACTTTGCTAATACCTAAAATGGGCCCAATTTATTGGCCAAACCTTTCCCTGGGAGTTGCAAACCTTCAGTAGACCCAGAGCTCTCGAATAGTCACATTAGACCAATTCTGCCAGGGACACTGTCCTGTGGGTGGAAAGACAGATTCCTGGTGTTTCCACCCTGTTACTCTCCCAGATCCCCTCCTTGAAACACACATTTTGAAACCATAGAATCTTTTGTCACTCCAAGCCAGGCGTGGTTGCGCATGCTTGTAATCCCTGCGCTTGGGAGGATGAGACTGGAGGATCTCGCAGGTTCAAAGCCAGCCTCAGCTACTTAGTGAGGCTCTCAGCAACTTAGTGAGACCCTGCTCCCAACATAAAATAGGTCTGGGAGTATAGCCAGGAGGTAAAAAGCCTCTGGGTTCCACCCCCAGTACCACCCCCCCAAAAAAAAGAATCTTTTGTCACTCTAAAGTAACCCCCTGGTTAAGCAGCCTGTGAATCTATAATACTCAGTGCTCGAAGTTGGGGCCAGGCGTGGTGGCGCACGCTTGTAATCCCCGTGCTTGGGAGGCAGAGACAGGAGGATCGCAGGTTCGAAGTCAGCCACGCTGGCTTAGGAGACCCTGTTTCTAAAATTTTAAAAAAAGTATAAAAATAGGTCTGGAGTGTAGCCCAGAGGTAGACAGGCTTCCAGGAACCCCAGTACCACCAAAATAATAATAATAATAATAAAAGAAGTTGGGATGGCCATATGTTTAAAATGAAGGGACAGTAAAAATGGGTTGTGAGGAGGAAATGCAATAATAAAATGGACACTTTGAAATAGTACCCAGCATGTAATAAATGCTTAATAAATGTGAGCTATTCTTTATATATATTTTATTCATACTTTAATTACATTCTGGACTGGGGAGATGCCTCACTGGAAAGAGTTAAAATATAAGGAAGCTTTAAGAAAACCAGTGGACCAAGAATTAACCCTTGCCACATCATAAATAGCTCCTAATTTTATATCAAGCTTAAAGAGAAGACTTAAATTTTAACACTTTCTTGCCCCAAATCTTGGTGTGCTTAGTTGCCATTCTAATGTATTGTGGATGTGGGTTCTCTCTCCACTGTAACTTGAGAAAGATTTAGAGTTCTTAAATAGGCCGATTTTATTTTAGTCCTTGGCTGTTGCTCCCAACCATGAATTACCTATAGTAATGTGCACAATTTAATATGGCAATATAATTTATTTTAGTTTCATAAAAAAGCAGACTTTTTCTCTTCTGAAAATTTCAGTGACTTTTATTTATTGGGAGAGAGAATGAGAGAGAGAGAGAGAGAGAGAGAGAGAGAGAGAGAGAATGGTGTATATGCCTAGGATCCCATTCAACTGAAGTTTCAAATGCCATCAAAGTCATCTCTTCACAGCCCTGTGACATTTGCCTTATTTTTAATTTGTGGAAGTAATATTATCCAGGTCACAAGAGATGGTAAATTTTCTATAGCTAATTCTCCAACTAAAACCTGATGTACGTAGGAACACAAGCCCGTTGGCGTTTCCAGGGCATTGAATACCAAAGAGAATATATTTTATATTTAACTTTGGGGTATGAATGTACCTACATTCGAGGAGAACTGGCAATAAAGAAGATTTATCAATTTAATTACTGGTGCATTACACTTGGGCATTGTGTAGCAATTTCTCGTCTTATGAATGACTGTGCTGTTCTAGGGCAGATTCTATGATGCAGCTCAAAATGAACCCCCAGGGTTGTAGTTCCTGGAAGAAGCGTCATTACTGATACTGCTTTCCCCACCCCACCCTCAAAACTTTGCCTAAAAACATGATACACATGGTCAACTGCAAACATTCTCTTTAGAAATTCAAGGAGTTGGCAAGATGTCTTTACACTCTTTGGGTTTAAAAAGCTGAGTTCAGTGTGGGCATAGAAACACATCTGGAGAAATATACCAAAATGTGAAGAGTGGCTAAGCTTTCAGAGTGGCGCTAGGAATAAAGGAAAAAACCGAGAATGGACTTTGACTTGTTATCACATCTGCTTGTCTCTTATTGAACTACGTGTAGCCTGTACGCATTCGTGCAGAAAGAAAACAAGAGTTTTTCCATCTACTTAGTCTTCCAGCTCAGAAACCAGAGGGGTAAATTCTCCTTTTCCTTCTCATTCTCTCCTCGTACTCCATGAGCAGCCAGCCCAGTGGGGTTCCTTCCTAAATTGTCTCCCCAATGCACCCCTGGTCCTCATCTCCATCGCTGTAGCTCAAATCAGATGCTCCTGGGCTTTGACTGATCCAACAACAGGCCTCTGAACCTGACTCCCTCCCACTCCATCCATTTTTCCGCTGTCTTCTCGACCCCTGCCTGGACCCAGAGCAAGCCGGGAGGCATGTCTTGGGTCAAGGAGTATGTGGACGGTCTCTGTACTGGCCCCTCAGTTTTGCTGTGAACTTAAAACTGCTCTAAAAAAAACAAAAGCAGCCAGGCATGCTGGCACACTCCTATGATCCCAGAGAGCTTAGAATTCCTAATATGTCTAAAATTTTTAATTTAGCCGGGCGTGGTGGTGCATGCTTGTAATCTCCGCACTTGGGAGGCAGAGACAGGAGGATCGTGCAGGTTCGAAGCCAGCCGCTGGCTTAGGAGACCCTGTTTCCAAATAAAAAAGTATAAAAAATAGGTCTGGGAGTGTAGCCTGGAGGTAGAAGGGCTTCCAGGAACCCCAGTACCACCAAAATAATAATAATAATAATAATAATAATAATAATAATAATAATAATTATTATTATTATTATTATTATTATTATTTAGGCATCCTTAACATTTTTCATGAACAGTAAAAAGAACAAATTTTCTATGTTCATGGAATGTTTGTGTTGAGAGAAAGCAAGAAGAAGGGAGGAAGGGAGGAAGGGAGGAAGGGAAGAAGGAAGGAAAGAAGAAAGGAAGGATGAAGGGAGGGGGAAGGTAGGAAGGAATAAAGGAAGGAGGAAGGGAGGGAGGAAGGGAGGAAGGAATAAAGGAAGGAGGAAGGGAGGAAGGAAAGGAGGAAGAAAGGAAGGAAGAAGGGAGGGAGGGAAGGAGGAAATGGAGAGAGGAAGGAGGTAAGGGAAGAAGGAAGGAAGAAGGAGGGAAGGAGGGAAGGAAGGAAGGAAAGAGGGAAGGAAGGAAGGAGGGAAGGAGGGGAGGGAGGGAGGGAGGGGCACTGAATGGGAAAAAACAGATACATGGTCTAGATTTTTTTCTGACACTCTGGCAGGATCTCATTTTTCTCTCATTTTGATGGCTGACTGGACACTCCAATGGGCTCTTTAATTCTATAATTCTAAAATAATAAATTTTCAATTCATTATTTCATCAGATTCCTGGTTGTTGCCCTTAGGGACCTGAGGAGGAACCCTAAAAGCAAGCTCCATCCTGGCACTCCTCATAGACTTTAGTTCTTTTTTTTTTTCCCAGCTTAGAAACTGTGACACATTGGACAAGTTCTTTAACTTGTCCGTACCTTAGTCTTCCTCAGCTGCAGTGTAAGTTTCATGATGAGGCTACTCTGTGGAGTATCAATGAGGGTTAGATCACATAATGTCCATAGTGTTTCTGATACCAAACACATAAGTAATCAATAAATGAGCATGAAGCCGGGCGTGGTGGTGCACACTTGTAATCCCAGCATTTGGGAGGCTGTGGCAGGAGGACTGCGGTTCGCAGCCAGCCTCAGCTACTTAGGCCCTCTGCAACTCAGTGAGATCTTGTTTCAAAATAAAGAATAAAAAACAGGGCTGGGGGTGTAGCTCAGAGGTTGAATGCCACTGGGTTCCCTCCCCAGTACCATAAACAAACAAACAAACAAACAAACAAACATGGTAGTGATTTTTCCTTAATGTTTTATTTATTTATTTATTTATTTATTTATTTATTTATTTACTTACTTATTTATTGCGGTACTGGGGATGGAACCCAAGGGCATTCTACATCCAAGCTACACCCCCAGCTCTATTTTTTTTTTGTGTGTGTGGTACTGGGGGTGGAACCCAGGGGCTTTCTACCTCCGGGCTATATTACCAGACCTATTTTATATTTTATTTGGAAACAGGGTCTCACCAAGTTGCTGAGAGCCTCACTAAGTAGCTGAGGCTGGCTTGGAACCTGTGCAATCCTCCTGTCTCAGCCTCCCAAGCTCTGGGATTACAAATGTGTGCCACCACGCCCGGCTATAGCATATCTTTTTAAATGGGAATAGAAACCAAGGGCATTTTTTTTTTTTTTTTTGGTGGTACTGGGGGTGGAACCCAGGGGCTTTCTACCTCTGAGCTACACTACCAGACCTATTTTATATTTTATTTGGAAACAGGGTCTCACTAAGTTGCTAAGAGCCTCACTAAGTATCTGAGGCTGGCTTTGAACCTGCGCGATCCTCCTCTCTCAGCCTCCCAAGCACGGGGATTACAAGCATGCGCCACCACGCCCGGCTCCAGCTCTATTTTTTCATTCTTTATTTTGAAACCGGGTCTCACTGAGTTGCAAAGGGTCTCACTAAGTAGCTGAGGCTGTCCTTGAACTGCGATCCTCCAGTCTCAGCCTCCCAAATGCTGGGATTACAAGCGTGTGCCACCCCCCCCCCCCCCAGTTTCCTTAATGTTTTTGGTGGTACTTTTCTAAATAGAAAGAGGATAGACTTTGTGATCTACCGTGAATAGCATCACTCCACAACATGAATAAAACGCTGTATCAGTATGTTATACAGGCACGGACAAATTCATTTGACTGTAATGAATTTGGCTTCAAAGAATGCAATGAACTAAAGCAATTTGAAATTTTATGTAACTACTCTCACGTGTCTAAAAAATTCCAGCAGTAGAAATGTATTTATTATTGGGATACTTTGTACCCTTTTGAAATGTAGGTATTTAAGGAGGAAGAACATATGAGTCATGTAAGCCTTCGAGTGAATGAATTAAATAAACCTTCCCTGAGAACAATTTTGATGGGAGAGGAAAAATTAGTGAGGAAGTCTAAGGTGTGGGGGAAAAGGTAAGGTGTAGTCGTACTCTGAGAGGTAAGGTGCAGTAGTAACCCAAGGTGCAGTAGTAACCTGTGCTGGGTTTGGGGATTGCAGCAGTTCCTGCAAGGTCAGCGAGGTGAGCCAGCTCCTTAAATTGCATACTGGCTTCAACCAGGCACTGGACTCTGCCCGTGCACAGCACTACTGCAATACCGGCATTGGGGGGCATGCTGTTTGCTCAGAGCTCATGCCAGGACTACTGCCTGCCTGGGTTCTGGCCACCTGGCCACCCACTCCTTGACCTACCTTCTTTTGTAAGTCAGTTTTGTTGCAAGTAACAGAAATGCCAACCCAAACTGGCTGAAGCATAAAGGAAATTTGGGAGGCTCCTATGGCCAAAAAGTCAAGGGTGGGGTTGGCCTTAGGGCTCAAAGTAAGTCGTCCAAGGTCTTTCTCTGCTCATCTCTTTACTGTGCTGACATGCATCTGAAGTTTCATGGGTTGATGGTGACCGCAGCCTCAGTCTATCCATTTGCTCAAGTAAATGTATAGACAGAGAAAGAGGGCCTGACTTTGCTCCAGAAATCGTTAAGGAAGGTCTCCTCATGTTTCACTGGCTCCTGAAGGAGTCATGCACCATCCCTGAAGAAATCATGGCGGACACAGGGACGTTAAGCTCTGACGAGACACGGAGGCTGTCCCATTGGCACTGCCCAAGCAGAAGACAGGACAAGGTCTGCCCTCCAACCAGGAATTAGAAGTGGTTATAAAAGTAGAGGCAGTGCCAGGCGTGGTGGCGCACGCTTGTAATCCACGCGCTTGGGAGGCTGAGACAGGAGGATGGCACAGGTTCGAAGCCAGCCTCGGCTACTTAGTGAGGCTCTCAGCAACTTAGTGAGACCCTGTTTCCAAATAAATTATGAAATAGTGCTGGGGTGTAGCCTGGAGGTAGAAGCCCCTAAGTTCCAACCTCCAGTACCACAAAAATAAATAGAGGGAGCAATGCTGGGTTTCTGGGAACCCAGTCTTGACTTTTACCATCCCTGCACCAGCTCCAGCTACCCAAGTCCGTCCAGCTTTGTCTAGAATCAGTCGCTACTTAGTTTTTGCTATGAGAACCCCCTCTGCTTTAGACAGAAACACTAGAAACCCAACGCCCTGCCCCCCTGGGTATCAGGAGGAAAGTGGTTGCCATCATGGGATAGGTGAGTGAGGACTGAGAACGTTCCAGAAACCAGGAAGGAGAGTTGAAGAAAGGGAGAAGGGCAAACACTATAATTATGTTTTGTCTAGAACTACACCTACATAATTAGTTTTAAAATAAAAGCTAGAGAGGCTTGGGAGGAGGGAAACACCGTTTCTTGTTTAGGAGAGATTGGGGAGGAAGGAGAGTATTTTTAAGGAGGGAACAGTAATCAATATTCATAATCGTCCTTCCTAATACCCAGGTGGATTGAATTCAATCTTTAGCATAATTTAATTAAAGGGACTATTGTTTTTCTTTCTCGCTGGTTTTAGTGAGAGCGTTGCAAGTGTGCGGTGAGCAGGATTAGGTTCTAATGGAAGCAGAGCTATCTGCCTCTAAGCCAAGGAGTACTGTATAAACAGACGGGGAAGGCTTTTATTTAAATTTCATATTCGAAAGAGTGTGGGTGCACAGATGGGCATTTCACCTCCTTGGTTTCCAGTTTTAGAATGGGTGGGGGTACTGGGTGAGTTCAAAACATTTTTTAAATTACAGCTGGGTTTCTTCATAAAATATATTAGCTAGGTGGTATTGAAATGGGACTGTGTGATTTGTGCTTCTGTAACACGTTCTTCCAGAAAATGTGCTTTGATTTTATTTTCATTTAAAAAAGCAACTGATGCCGGGCGTGGTGGCGCACGCTTGTCATCCCCGCGCTTGGGAGGCAGAGACAGGAGGATCGCGCGGGTTCGAAGCCAGCCGCGCGCGCTGGCTTAGGAGACCCTGTTTCCAAATAAAAATGTAAAAATAGGTCTGGGAGTGGAGCCCGGAGGTAGAAGGGCTTCCAGGAACCCCAGTACCACCAAAAAAAAAAAAAAAAAAGCAACTGATACTTAAGGGCCTGCTAGGTAGCAGCAGACTGGGAGTTCTAAATGCATGGCCTGAGTTGTTTTTCACAATGACACTATAAAGTCAATATTAATCCCATTGTACATTTGAGGAAACTGAGGTGGAAAGCCTGCATCCGTGTTCAAGGTCGTTAAAGAATGAGCAGCAGAGCGGGGATTCGAAGCCAGTTATCTGGGCTATCAGAACAATTTTCTCTCTTTCACTTGTCCCAGACTTGGACAGAGGTAAAACCAAGATGTGCAATTACTTTGCTTCAGTTTTCACAGAGTTAAATTTAAATAGCAAATAGAAATCTTAGTCCTCAGCTGGGTGTGGTGGCGCACACTTGTAACCTCAGGACTTGGGAGGCTGAGACAGGAAGATCATGGTTCGCAGACAGCCTCAGCTACTTAGTGAGGCTCAGTGAGACCCTGTTTCAAAATAAAGGATAAAAAAAAAGGGGCTGGGCTGTAGCTCACAGAGGTAGAATGGCCCTAGGTTCCATCCCCAGTACCACGAAAGAAAGAAAGAAAGAAAGAAAGAAAGAAAGAAAGAAAGAAAGAAAGAAAGAAAGAAAGGAAGAAAGGAAGGAAGGAAGAAGCCAGGCATGGCAGTGCACACTTATAATCCCAGCACTTGGGAGGCTAAGACAGGAGGATCATGGTTTGAGGACAGCCTCAGCTAACTACTTAGTGAGGCCCTCTGCAACTCATTGAGACCCCGTTTCAAAATAAAGAATAAGCCGGGCGAGGTGGCGCACGCTTGTAATCCTAGCATTTGGGAGGCTGAGACCGGAGGATCGCGGTTTGCGGACAGCCTCAGCTACTAAGTGAGGCCCTCTGCAACTCAGTGAGACTTGGTTTCAAATTAAAAAAAAAAAAATAGGGCAGAGGTTGTAGCACGGAGGTTGAATGCCCCTGGGTTCCATCCCCAGACCCGCAATAAATAAATAAATAAATAAATAAATAAATAAATAAATAAAATAAAGAATAAAAAAAATAGGGTGGGGAGTGTAGCTCGGGAGTAAAATGCCCCTGGGTTTCATTCCCAGTACAAAAGAAGAAAGAAAAAAGAAAATAAAAGAAGAGAGAGAGAGCGAGAGCGAGAGAGAGGGGGGGGAGAGAGAAGAAGAAGAAGAAGAAGAAGAAGAAGAAGAAGAAGAAGAAGAAGAAGAAGAAGAAGAAGAAGAAGAGGAGGAGGAGGAGGAGGAGGAGGAGGAGGAGGAGGAGGAGGAGGAGGAGGAGGAGGAAAGGAGAAGAGAGAAAGGGAAGAAAGAAAGAAAGAAAGAAAGGAGGAAGGAAAGAAGGATAAAAAATAGGGCTGAGGGTCTAGCTCAGAGGTAGAATGCCCCTGAGTTCAATCCACAGCACTGGAAGGAGGGGGGAGTGAGAGAGAGAGAGAGAGAGAGAGAGAGAGAGAGAGAGAGAGAGAGAGATCTATCTTAGTTCTCAAACTCGGAAGAGCAAAAATCAATCAACTTGATTATAATTGGAGGCCCGTCCTACTCGGAGGTCTACCATTTTCTGCTCAAATGCGCGTTGTTCCAGCCTGTCTCCCGCACATCTGTGTACGGCTCTTTGCACACCACAGTTTGGCCTTGGTAACTCTAGTGTGTCACGGTGCCACCTGGGCCCAGCCGCTGACGTGACTCTGGTCCCTGAGACTTTATTCCAAGGAAACCCCTCTTTGATCAGCTTCCCTGAAAATACCTCTCTCTCTCCTCAAATTCTGGTCTTGACAGAGCTTTTGAAAATAAGAGGCAGAAGGAGGGTAATAATAATAATACCTACTTCGAAGGGTTGTTGAAAAGATTAAATGACTTAATATCTATAAAGTGCTTGGCACAATACCATGTAGTACACACTCTTGGATATTAGTAATTATTGCATCTTTTAAATATATATGTCAATTTTTTTATTTTGCTTATGTGGTCTATGAAACCCATAATATAATACAGAATTTATTATAATTTCCCTCTAAGTAGTGCTGATATATGAGTTTATGCCTTGTAAGTGCAGTAATTCTTCTGTTTGGATTTCTACATAAAGTTCCCACCAAAAGAGGTACATGCCTGTAATCCCTGTACTTGGGAGGCTGAGACGGATTAAAGGTTCAAGAACAGCCTCAGCAAGTAGTGAGACTCTCATCAACCTAGCAAGACCCTGTTTCCAAATAAGAAAGAAAATCAGACTGGTGTATAGTTCGAAGGTAGAATGCCTCTGGGTTCAATAAAGTACCACCAAAAAAAAAAAAAAAAAGAGGAATCAGGCGTGGTGGCGCACGCTTGTAATCCCAGTGCTTGAGCAACTGAGACAGGAGGATCGCACAGGTTCACAGCCAGCCTCAGCTACTTAGTGAGGCTCTCAGCAGCTTAATGAGATCCTGTTTCCAAATAAATTACAAAATAGGGCTAGGGTGTAGCCCGGAGGTAGAAAGCCCCTGGGTTCCATTCCCCAGTACCACACACACAAGAGGATTTAAAAATACAATACCATTATAATTTTATGCCCTGAATTATATTTTCGCCTAGAGATAATTTCCCATTTTTCTTGAAATTCTTCCATTTGACGATTGGAAGAATTTTCTAGAGACGGGCTCCTGGCTTTTCTATCAAAACTTGTTCCCCCTCTGTAGTCACATACCCTGCAGAGTATGTGACTACTTTTGTTCCATGAGATGGCCCCTTGTCTGAAGCTTTGTATCATGAAGAATCAGCTCAGTGGCTAGAGGGAGCATTTCTGGCAGCCATTTATACAGGGGGGTGATGGCAAACCCCCTAAAAGCACTCCAGTAAGCCCCCATTCAGTGTGATCCCAACTCAGCATCCCGTTAGCCACATCCAGAAAAATTTTACACTCAGTGCCACCTGGCAGGAAGGGAAATGTGGTATTAGGGAATTCCAAGTGGAAAGTGGCATTCATCTTAATTTATTAAATAAGTAAACATACCTTGCTGGGTGAGGTGGTGCACATTTGTAACCCCAGCATTTGGGAGGCTAAGACGGGAATCAGGGTTCATGGAAAGCCTCAGCTACTTAGTGAGGCCCTTTGAAACTCAGTGAGATAAAGAATAAAAAAATAGGGCTGGGGTGTAGCTTGGAGGTAGAATGCCCCTGGATTCCATCCCCAGTATCACACACAAAAAAAGTAAACATACCTTACACTTCTAAGATTTTTATATACTCATGACTATGTTAATACACTATTAGAGCCAGGCATGGTGGTGAACACCTGTAATCCCAGTACTTGGGAGGCTGAGACGGGAAGATCACAGGTTCATGACCAGCCTTGGCAACTTAGTGATGACCGCCACGAGTTAGTGAGAGCCCGGTTCATAATAAAAGAATAAAGTAGAGCTGGGCATGGTGGCGCACGCTTGTAATCCCTGCACTTGGGAGGCAGAGACAGGAGGATTGCGCAGGTTCAAAGCCAGCCGTGCTGGCTTAAAAGACCCTGTTTCCAAATAAAAAGTATAAAAATAGGTCTGGGAGTGTAACCCGGAGGTAGAAGGGCTTCCAGGAACCCCAGTACCACCAAAAAAAAAAAAAAAAAAAAAAAAGAATAAAATAGGACTGGGGGCATGGGTTGGAAGTAGAATGCCTCTGGGTCCCATCCGCAGTACCAAAAAATAAATTAAGTAAGTAAATAAGTAAGTAAATTCACTATTAGGACCCCCTCCAAGAATCCTGAAATGTGTCTGTGAAGTGCAGGTAGCCTGAAGCTAGAAGCCAGAGAGTTTAGGATGCATATTGCAGCCCCACCTCCCCGTACCTTCTTCCTCTAACTTTCTTATGGCTTTGGTACATCTGCATATAGCAACAGCTCCAATCGGATGTCTCCTCTTCTGGGAGACAAGTTGTGCCAATTCCGGTCACACTTGGCTTTCTCCAGGACTTAAAACAGTATAGGCTTCAGGCTGCTGTTAGCCTCTGGGGACCTTCCCACCCTCGTTAGTTTCACATCGCTGGAACTGCCCGTTGCTTATTTAAATACCTTTCGGTAAATCCTTTTGCGTATGCTTGTTTTCCTGCAGGATCCGCGGCTGTTCACATTGTTTGTTCTGATGCCAAAGAGTGTGCCCCTGGTCATTTATGCCTGGATTTCTTTTTCTATCTTCTGATTTCCTGAGACAAGAGGTATTGCTTACTTTCTCCTTCTGAGAGTGAGTCAAGAAAAATGTGTCCGTAAAGTCATTTCCTCCTCCAGTAGTATGGTCATAAAACGTCCAAGATTCATGTGTAACTGGGAGGAGAGCTGGGCTTGTTGACCCAGCCGTGAATTTCCCTGAGGGTGACAGGTCCTCAGAGTGTTTGGCCTCTCTTTAAAATCCGTCTGTTCCCATATGTGTTTATGTGACCACTTAGCTCTGTCCCCCATAGCTCTAGGGAAAGTTGCTACACTGGTTGGAAGTTGAATTGTCCCTTCATATTACACAAGATGAAAGCCTGACTCCATCTAACGGCCGGAGAAAGAGCCAGAGAAGACATTAAACCAGAACTGATTTTCGGTCCGGAAATCCCTTTCCATTCACAAAGTCCTTTAGGGTTTCTCCAAGGCGGCACAGATGGTTATTCTTCGAAAGGAATATAGGGTTTTTTCTTCCCTGAGGATATACTTAATCTGGACATTAGCAGTGTTTCGGAGAGTAGAGAGGGACACAGGAAAAACTTGCCGGCACAATGTTTATTTTTAATAAAAGAAAGGGAAAGGAATGGGCAGATAGAGAGAGGATATTCTTAGGTTTTGTTCTTCACACAGCTGCGGGCTACGTCTCCAGAGACTGACCTTGGAAGTGCACCAGGCCCTGAATGTTGGTGACCATGCTGCCTTTGAAAAGCTAAGCATAGCTCAGGCCCCTGTCCATTCTGATAACCGTGGCTGCCCATGAAGGACACCCCCAATATTCATATCCGAATCTGTCGAAGACTGTGTCACAGATCTGTGCTTGCATCTCTTTAGCCGGGGTTTGTGATACCCAGGAGAAGGAGGCCCTTCTTGTGCTGGGGACACTGCAGGGGCCACACGGATGCCCCTGCATTTTCTGACATTCCAGGAGGAAAGGCAGGTGGTTAGCATCGGGACATCCAAACACACACACACACACACACACACACACACACACACACCCTTTATAATTGGAGTTAGTGGTAAATGCTGTGAGTCTGATAGCAAGGTCAGTTTATGATAACAAGGAGTGCTGACATTGGTGTGCAGGAAGAACTGATGCTGCAGGCCTCAGCCGGCTATACCTCCAAAAGCTGTCATCGAGGCTGACCCTCAGCTAGCACAGAAACCTGAACAATAAACAGCCCCCTATGCTGATAGGAAACTTTCCATAAGTGATGATGGGTTGTCCTCCCTAAAATTTATGTGCAAATCAAGTGGTATGTGCCAAACACCTGCTTTCTTTCTGGTAGGCTAGAATTTTGGTCTGTGCCCAGCAGAGGGTTTCTAAGTGACCAGGCCCAATAAAAACTGAGAGAGCCAGGCTTGATGGTGCACACTTGTAATCCCAGCGCTTGGGAGGCTGAGACAGGAGGATCACACAGGTTCGAAGCCAGACTCAGCTACTTAGTGAGGCTCTCAGCAACTTAGTGAGACCCTGTTTCCACATAAAGTATAATATAGGTCTGGGAGTATAGCCCAGAGGTAGAAAGCCCCTGGGTTCCACCCCCAGTACCACACACACAAAAAAAGTCTCAGTGGAAACCTAAGGAGACCATTGCAATGCCAAAAGGATTCTTAGCTTAGAACGTGAAAGTATCTCCTGAGACGTCAGAGACTATAAACGGGGACCAGTGAGCAAAAACTGCAGGGAGGCAAATGACAAACTCCTGTCAAGGACAGTTGTCTAAAGACCAGGCCTGCCCAGAAGGTAATGAGCCGATGCACAACGTAATGAGCCTCCATCCCTGGGGTGTTTGAGGAGAGGCCAAACTGCCAGCTGCCACAGCGATTTTGGAAGAGGAGACAGCCAACACTCGACAACCAGAAGACTGAGAGCCTAGAGTCTCATGAGTTGAGGAGAAACTCCATCCTTTCCTAAGGATGGCATTGAAGTTCTTTTTCCAAGTGATGATACGAAGAGACAAAAGAGCTGCTACATGTCAACAACCAGCACAGTGCTGTTCCTCCCAGTGTGTGTGTGTGTGTGTGTGTGTGTGTGTGTTGCACACACATGCACATGCGTGTGACTAGAGATTGAACCCAGGGGCACTCTACCTCTGAGCTATAATCCAGCTTCATTATTTTAATTTTGAAACAGCCCTCGCTAAGTTGCCAGGGCTGGTCTCGAACATGCAATAGTCTTCTAATGGCATTACAAGGGATGCATCACCGTGCCCGGCTCTGCTCCTGCTACGCTAAAGACTCCACATATGGCATTCGTGTCGTCCTACAACCACACGCCCCTCCTTTCCTCGGACACTCATCCACAGTAGATCTTTCCAGGCTCCTATAGGCCTTGATGCACCTGGACCTCACCACCACCACTCCGCTTCCTAAGATGCAGGAGTAGGAGTAACGTCCAGGGGCCCCATGGAAAGAGATGACTCTGGGAGGCGTGAGGTGTGGGTGACCATTCTGGACAAGAGGATAACAAGTGCCAAAACACTGTCTCTGCCAGTTGGAACCAGGTAGGAAAGGACCTCTTGAAGGAGATTCAGCATGACTTTGTTTTGTTTTGTTTTTGCCATACTGGGATTGAACTCGGGGCCTTGCAGGTGCTAGGGAAGCGCCATATGGCTGAACTACATCCCTTTCTATTAATAATGTCCTGTAAGACAGGGGAGATTTGCAGAGCCCAGCTCTTGAAAACAGAAGAGACAAAATATAAAAATCCAGGACTTCCAGGAAGATGGTGATGGAGAAAAGCGGGGCTTACGAGCCCTACTAACAACTAATCTCTATTACCACTAAATCAGCGCCTTTCATAGCCAGAAAACACCATCAGCAGAGAAACAAAATATGTAATTTCAAGGGACAGAGAAAAAGAGGGCTGGAAAAACGAGACACCAGAAACCAGACCGCAGTGCTGCAGCCGGAGCCGCAGCGCGAATTGGTGGGCGCCATTTTCCCTTGCAGCACCAGGCTCCAGAGAGGAGGGGAAATCAGAACGGAGCTCAGAGCCAGAGAGGAGATACGCTGGCCTCACGCCCGAGGACGCAGCAGCACCGCCTTACTGCCGGTGGCAGCGGCGAGCTCACCGGACGGCACCAGACCAACGCATTCAACAACCCACCAGGTTCCAGAGAGGAGCGGTGGACAGCCAGCCGAGGTGAGCCGCTGCGGATCAGCCGGGAGGAATTCGGCAGATTTCTCAGCATAGGGAACATCTAAAGCTCCCAGAGGCTGGGCTCAGCACACCCTGCAGAGACTCAGAGCGGAGCTCAAAAACAGAAAAGAAATACGCCAGACTCACGGCCGAGGGCGTGGCAGCGGTACCATATTGCCACTGGCGGCAGCAGCAGCAAATTCACCGAGTCCATGACAGCTCTATCTGCGCACTCAACAACAGTGAGTCAAATTGTGGCCCCTAGAGGAGAAATCCCAGTACTGTACTCCCAGGGACTTGACCCAGTGGGGGAGTGGTGGTGGCAGAGATATCACACCATAGAAGAATGCCCAACCTGGCACCCCCCATGTTCAAAAGCAGCCTCGATTGACTCCCAGGGTCTGAGACTCTGTGGTACAACCCAGTAAAGGAGTAGTGGTGACTGAGATACCACAGACTCGAGATCCAGAGCGCCTTAAGTGAGGTTGTAGTGACCCAAGGGAAGAACCCAGAGAAGGCACAAACTTCCGAAATCATGGGAAAGAGGAATAACAATGGAGCAATGAATGCTCACAACCCCACAACATCGGAACCTGATAAAACAGAAATCCAGAGATTTCTAGAAGATCAAATCAGGAAAATAACTGTAGAAATAATAGAGGTGTTTCGAAAAGAATTCAGAGAGAGCCAAAGAGAGATAAAGGATGCAATTAATGAAGTAAAGGCCTCAATTTAAAGTAAAAACAACCGATTAGACCACATGGAGAATAGAATCTTGGTCTTAGAAGATGATCATTCAAAAAATGAACGCATAGTTTCTAACTTAGAAAAAAAAATCTGACTGCAGAAATCTGACATTGAAGAAATATGGGCCCATTTTAAGAGAGCTAACCTAAGAATAATTGGAATAGAGGAGGGAAAAGAAGGTGAAACCGAAGGGATCAACAATCTTTTCAAAGAAGTAATAGCAGAAAAATTTCCAAACAGAGCAAGAGGTCGATACACAGGTCCAGGAAATTTATAGAACTTCCTTTATAGAGGATCAGAGAAGAGGATCCCCACGCCACATAACTGTCAAAAATGACCAATGTGGAAGCCAAGCAGAGAATCTTAAAGGCAACAAAAACAAAGGGCCAAGTGACATTCAGAGGCAAACCAATTAGAATCACTCCAGACTTCCCAAACCAAGTCATGAAAGCCAGAAGGGCTTGGAGTAACATATTCCAAACTCTGAAAGAAAACAAATTCCAGCCAAAAATTTCCTACCCAGCAAAACTTTCTATCAAATTAGATGGAGAAATAAGAAGCTTCCATGACAAATAGAAACTGAAGGAATTTATGTCTTCAAAACCAGCACTAGAGAAAATACTCAGAGATTAACTGCAAAGAAGAAATAGGTAACACACACCAGAACCAGAGAAACAAGATTTTCCTTCCAACAGACAACTAAGATTGGTTATCTGTGGAGATTCATTATTTATGTTAGTCTTTTACCTATCTCTAAATTGTATTGTTTGCTTTTATTGTTGCTAATTTTTAGGATATCTAGTTGGAATATTAATATACCTTCAGATATAGCATTTGAAAATATTTTATCCCATTCTATCAGTAACTTTTAACTCTGTTTACATTGTCTTTGGATATACAATATATTTTTATTTTTTAGGGAGTTTATTTACCCTTTTGTTGCCTGTGCCATTGAAATCATATCCAAGAAATCACTGCCAATTTCAAAGTTGTGAGGTTTTATGACCCAGATCTTCTTCTAAAAGTTTATAGTCTTAAGATTTATATTTAGGTCTTTTATGTATTTTGAGTTAATATTTGTATATGTGTTAGGTAAGGGTCCAATTTTATTCTCTTTCATGTAATTATTATTTTTCAACAATATTTAGTTAAAAGATTAGTATTTCCTCCACCAAATCTTCGTGGAAACTTTGTCAAAAATAACTTGACAATATATGGAAGAATTTATCTCTAGGTTTTTATTTAACTCCAGTGGTTTATATATCTGCCTTTAGAACAGTACTACACTGTTTCTGTTTCAATTATTGTAGCTTTATATGGTTTGAAATCAGAAAATATACATCTTCTAGCTTTGTTCTTCTTTGAGATTGTTTTGGGTATCTAGAGTCCATATTCCATATCAGGATAGATTTTTTCTGAAAAATAAATAAATAAATGTATGATAGTTTCACCTAAAAAAAAAAAGAAAAAATATTCTCTGGTAAGAAAGAAAGCAAAAATAAATATTGAAATGTTATCTTTAAGTCATCAAAAGCTTGGTATCAGACAAATGAAACTGTTATATGAAATTATCATCGTTAATATTGGATAAATTGCTATAAAACTAGATTTCAACCACTAAGCCAAGCATGGGAAGGAGGGATGGGGAGGGAACGGGGTGGGGATCGGGTAGGGGCTAACTGGGCGATGTGTGCATGTATGTCTACAAAAGTATTTTCTTTATACCATTATGATATATGAATACATTGCAGCAATGAAAATAAATTTTAAAAAAATCCAAGTGAACCATCCAGCCAAATGTAAAGTCAGCCCCTCGGAAGTTAGCCATGATCTGGACCAGGGCTGATATCACAGCTTTGATTTCCCAAGGCCCCTGTCGTTTTTTTCTTGCATAACTTACCTACTGCCAGCTACCTCACAGTTAGTCTGCAGCTGTTCTTGTGGGATGAAGAATCCCGAGAAACACAAGTCCAAACAAAAGAGGAGACAGGTGCAGTGGTACATGCCTATATTCTCAGTACTTGGGAGGCTGAGACAGGAGGATGGCAGGTTTGAGGGCAGTCTCAAACCTAGACCCTCAGCAACTTAGTGAGACCCCGTATTAATATAAAAAGTGTTGGGTGTGTAGCTTGAAGGTAGAATGCCCCTGAGTTCAATCTCTGCTGGAAAAGAAAAGAAAAGAAAAGAAAAGAAAAGAAAAGAAAAGAAAAGAAAAGGAAGGGAGCGACTTAGGTGTGGAGGGCACACTCCCTGAATATTCTCCCTGCCTGGCCTAGGTTCAGGTCAGCTCCTTCCACCTTGGTCATGGTGAGCACTCCTGACCCCTCACTGTGGCCATCACTAAGCCATGGGCCACTGTACCCTCTAACCCCACTTCCATGTGCAGGCCCTGAACTGCTGCTATAGAAAGTCTGGGGATCTGCAGGCCTGACTCTTGCCCGTGTGTGACAGGCAGGGGGAGGCAGGCCTTCCCAGCCCTGGACACACCCACACTGGCTGCTTCCAAGGCCCCTCCCCGAGACCTCTGATCCCAGCCAGTGAGGCTGCCACACTCCTACTCCACACGTGCTCTCACATCCCCTGCAGGAGAACCCCCTGTCAGAAGAAATCACTTGTCCCCAAAGCTCTGGATATGTGTGTGTGTGTGTGTGTGTGTTACTGGGGATGGAACCCAGGGGCTTTCTAATCTCTGAGTTACACACGCATACCTACTTTATATTTGGAAAACAGGGTCTCACTACATTGCTGAGAGCCTCACTAAGTAGCTGAGGCTGGCTTCGAACCTGCATGATCCTCCTGTCTCAGCCTCCTAAGTGCTGGGATTACAAGTGTGCGCCACCACGCCTGGCTCAAGGCTCTGGATTTATTTATTTGTTTGTTTGTTTATTTATTTATTTATTTATTTGGTGGTACTGGGAGTGGAACCCAGGGGCTTTCTCCCTCCGGGATATACTCCCAGACATATTTTATATTTTATTTGGAAACAGGGTCTCACTAAGTTGCTGAAAGCCTCACTAAGTAGCTGAGGCTGGCTTCAAACCCATGTGATCCTCCTGTATCAGCCTCCCAAGTGCTGGGATTACAAGCGTGCGCCACCACGTCCAGCTCAAAGCTCTGGATTCAAATCCCTCCAGCCTTCCTGACCCTCAGCTGTCCTCCTCAACCTCCATCCCTGTCCTCAAGCCCAGGTCTGTAGCTCTGATGCCCCACAGGATGACCTCAGTGAGCGTCACCCCCGACTCAACGCATCCCAAAGGGAACTTCCATTCTTCAAGGCCCTTCTTCCCTCATGACCACGTGGTCACCAGGAGCTGATGAGTGCAGAAGGAAAAGCTAGGAGGGAGCTGCAGAATCACAACCCTGGGCATCAGGCCCCTGAGCCCTGGCCATGGCTGCTTCCCTTCTTGGACCTCTACGGATCGGACAGAAATTAAAAGCATAGCTTGAGTGAGTATGAGCCTCATCTTCCAGCACCTGGTCTGAAGTGCATTGAGAGCCATTATACCAAGTCCCACCAGCTTCCTCTCTGGTATAGCCCACTGAGACTGATAACCACAATGAAGACTCGTTCCTGGTACATGATCAGCACCCAAAGATCTGTTAAATGAATGAATGAGGGACTAAATTTGATACTAAGCTTTTTTTTTTTTTTCAGTACTGGGGGTGGAACCCAGGGGCATTCTACCTCTGAGCTACACTCCCAGCCCTATTTTTTATTCTTTATTTTGAAACAGGGCCTCACTAAGTAGCTGAGGCTGTCTGCAAACCCCCATTCTCCTGTCTCAGCCTCTCAAATGCTAGGATTACAAATGTGTATCGCCATGCCCGGCTTCAGAACCACAATTTAGATTGGTTTCTGGTGCATGACCAGCACCCAAAGATCTGTTTAACAAATGAATGAATGAACGAATAACTAAATTTGACACCAAGCTTTTTTTAAAAAAAATAATAAACATTAACCACTAGGAAACTCATGAGTAGGTTCAAAGCTTAATTCTGCAATATAGAGAAAATGTCTGGGAGATTTCCAGTCTGCTAAATTTACATATAAAAAATTTTACAGAGTGTTTTTCTTTACACATAGAAGCGCTGATGAATAATTTTTGATTAGCCTAATACTTTTTTTTTTTAAGACAGTGTGGTTGCAGCTACAATAGGTTAGGAATTTTCTGGGCTGTCACAGTGGATTTTTAGGATTGGGTCTAAACCTCTTTTGTAAGCCCAGGGATTACTAATCAGCACTTGTTTTCCTGGCCCTGATTCTTAACTGCTCATTTGGCAAGATGCCACCCGGTTAATCATGTCCTGGCTTCCTAAATCTCTCTGTTTTTAACAAGAGCCTTCATTTCCTGGGCTCAGCCGCTCCAAAGTGTTCGATAACTGAGGCGTAAAGGCTGAATTTTCAGGGGGATGAGATGTTTCCTGAACAGGTGACTGCGAAAGTATAGCTGTCGGTTGCAACTCACGTGTCCCAGTAATCAGATTTTGATTACTAAAAGAAGGCCTTGCTGAGAAGTTGTGGGTCGGGAAAATTAAAGCTGTGTGTGTTGCCAGTCGTTCACACAGTGGTTGTCAAACTCCACTTCAGTGAGACTGCCGGTGTTTGCAGCTGCTGATGCCAAAATGAGGCGCTGAAATAGATTTTGAGGTTTTTCTGTTAATCAGGAAAAAAAACATCCTAATTGCTCTCCTTGCTGGCCCTCATGATAAGGACATGTAAATTTACATGTTAAAGTTTCTTCTAATAAATATTGCTCTGTCCGTACCGCCCATCAGGGTCACAGTGAGCTCTCATGTTTAAGAAGAGCTCTTCTTTTAAAGAGGTCGAAAACTGCTGAGAGGGCTCCATGCCGGAGGATGCCCGCCTAGGGACCAACAGTATTCTCTGCCTTCGAGCAAAGTTATAAGGGTTTGGATGCAATTTAAGTTAGAACATCCGTGCCTGGATTCTCCAGAATCGCTCTCTACCTTCTCTGCCCTGTTCCCCTTCAAGAGGCTGACCTATTTGGACACGGCATTGGGGATCCCTCATATTCTGGCCTCGGTTTGTTTGAGCTAACCGGAACCCCAGCTGGGAGGCTGAAAAGAAATCAGGGGACTTTCCCTAAAGCTGGTTGTATCCTTTTATTTATTTATTTTTTACTTTTACTGGTGCATCGTCATACATCATAATGAGGTTCCGAGGGAACACACACGTGCACACAGCGCTTGGTGCGTTTTCCTCCAGACCCCACTCCACTCCCTCCCCATCTCCATACGTGTTATTGAGATTGGAAATGGTAACTTCATGTATGTACACAACATTATTTGAGCCATTTCCTTCATCAATCTCCCTTTCCCCTCCCTAAACCCCTTTTCTCTATTCTACTGGTCTCTCTCTTCCTTCTATTTCCCAATTTCTTTCTAGTGTCCACATATAAAAGAAAACACACAACCCTTCACTTTCCAGGACTGGCTGATAACACGTAGACACGTAGCATAGTGTTCTCTGGCTGTGGTTTTTTTGTTCTGTTTTGTTTTGTTTTTGCAAGTGTTTTTGCAAGGCATTCTACCTTCAAGCTACACCTCCAGCTCTATTTTTTTAAATTCTTTATTTTGCCAGGCGTGGTGGCGCACGCTTGTAATCCCCGTGCTTGGGAGGCGGAGACAGGAGGATCGCGCAGGTTCGAAGCCAGCTGCGCTGGCGTAAGAGACCCTGTTTCAAAAATATAAAATAGGTCTGGGAGTGTAGCCCGGAGGTAGAAGGGCTTCCAGGAACCCCAGTACCACCAAAATAAATAAATAAATAAATAAATAAATAAATAAATAAATAAAATAAAATTCTTTATTTTGAAACAGAGTCTCACTAAATTGCAGAGAGCCTCACTAAGTAGCTAAGGCTGGCTATGAACCGCGATCTTCCTGTCTCAGCCTCCCAGATGCTGGGATTACAGGCCTGCGCCACCATGCACAGCTTCTGGCAGTGTTCTTGACAGGGGCTCCTCTGCAGGCAGCCTCCTCTCCTCTCTGGCCTTTGAATTCTGGTGACAGTATTATTTGCTTCCCTGGTGCCGGATGGTAACAGTTCCACTGCTACTGACTCCAAGTCACTCGGCTATCCCTCATAATTCTTCTGTGTCTTGCCCACAAGATTATGAAGAGACATTTTGAGCCTGGTGTACACATGCTTCTAATCCCGGTACTTGGGAGGCTGAGACAGGAGGATCGCAAGTTCAGGACCAACCTCAGCAATGTAGCAAGACTCTCAGCAGCCTAGTGAGACTGTTTGAAAACAAAAAAAATAAAAAGGGGCTTGAGGTATAGCTCAGAGGTAAAATGCCCCTGGGTTCAATCCCCAGCGCAAAATTTCACAGAGCAAGAAAAAGACAACATATTAATTGATCTTTTGTCCAAGCCAGGCAGATGGTGTAGTCAGGGAGGGAGCAAGATGACAATATAAAGATGTAAAAAATTTGCAGCCAAATAATCAGGAACTACATAATGAATTCATAACAAGTCGTAGTCAGAGTGGTAAATCTTTAACTAGAGAATATGGCTATCCTGAAAGATATAGAGTTACGCTCCAAAGAAACATAACCAATAAAATTTCACTTTTGAAAATTCATCAAGTCAGTTGCTTTTATGGAAGGAAATAGGATTTTTTTTAGTATAAAACTTGCAAGACAGAGATGTAAGATAGAAGGACAGAAAAATAAGGACAGAAGAACACATCACGGCTCCATGGTCTGTGACTCCTAAGACATTCCTAGTGATAAAAACCTGTTCTGAATTTGATAACCTTCAGAGAACACCAGCCCTTGGTTCCTGATCAGCACCACTGATACGTTAATGCAACACAACACTTACTAAGAGTCCATTCTGTATGCAGCACCTTGCTAGGTATTGCGGATAAAATCATGAATGAACATGGCAGGTGGATACACAACGACCTCAAGTCAAAGCCAACTATGACAGGCACACAAGTAACCCCCTTCTACCAAGCGCAAGTACCTTGGGTACCTTCAAGTGGTCCTGCCGCACCCTTTTTTTCTAACCATAATCCCTCATGCAGCAGTTTATTATTTTTTTCTACAGAAAAGAGCATTTTAATTTTTGTTCTTAGAAACTATAAAGACTATACATGATTCAAAATGGAGACTATACCAAACAACGGTCAAAGAAGAACTGTCCATTCTATGCCTGATAATATCTATGATGTTATCAGCGATGATGGTTGTCGCCTGTCGCCCCACGTTGTTTCTATCCATGTATCCGCCATACTCGACTTTCCCTTCCACATAAATCCCAGACCCCTTTTTCACATACTGATATGCCGCGTCTCTAAGGCCTGGCCAGAACACTGATGTTCTGTGCCATGTTGTCTTCTGACTAACATCGCCCGTTTGATAAACGTCATTGTCCCCTGATCGCCACATCTCATTTGTCGCTAGAGAAAATATTGTGACTGGATTTTTTCCTTCCGCCTGTCTCATGACAGGGTCCCGACCCACTCGCCCAACTAAGTGTACACGATTCAGAGGTCTTTCAAGAACCAAACTGCTGGCTATTTCAGATTCATGTCTTACAAACTTATGAAGTACCTGTATTACAGGTCTTCAAAACATGGCTTCTATTTTCTTACAACCTAATCTTTAGTCTTTTCAGCCAGCCCGGGGCGTGTGCCTTTCCTTCTTCCTTCTCTTGCCTGATGCACCAACCCGGTCAACTTCCAGCCAAGGGCAGCCAGCGGTTTAAATACAGTTGTATTGCATTGTTAAGAAGAGACGGATAGCAGCTATTCACTTTCGTATATGTAATTGCATCTAAAAGGGTGATTTAACGATGACTTCACCTCTCTGCTCTCAATCTCCCCTGCTAATCTGCCTTGGTTATTGCACTGTGAAGGTCCCAGTCATCTTTCCTAACAAGCATCTTTTGCTGACATATCCAGAGGGGCATCCTAAACTTTGAGGAGGGGTATCCACGTTTCTGGGTAGAGGGTAGTCGCCAGAGTGTATTACAACTTCCCATTGAAGGAATGTCCCCTCGTTTTTTATGTGTCAACACACAGAAAACAATAATTTTGGAGGCATACAGTGGCTAAATAAAAGAGGTCATCTGTAGCTGAAAGCAAACATCCTTGTGCTGTGACTGTCCAAGTCCTGCCTGGTGAGCCCCAGATGCTGAGATGGTCATCTCTGTGTGGCACGTTCACTGCACAAAGGTAAGAAATTTTTAGCCTGTGGCAGAAAGTCCAAGCATCTTAAACTGGTATGGCAGGTCAGACACATCCAGGCAGCAGACTAGCTAGGAGGCCTTCTTTTCTGTTTGTTTTGGGGGTTTGGTTTTTGGGGGGATCTTTTGGTTTGTTTGTTGTTTTGTTTGTGTGTCTGTATGTGGGTAGTGCTTGGAGCTGAACCCAGGGATGCTCTTCCACTGAACTACATTCCCGCTTTTTAATTTATTTTTTAATTTTATTTATTTATTTATTTTTGTGCTACTGGGGGTGGAACCCAGGGACATTCTACCTCCGGGCTAGACTCCCAGACCTATTTTTTGTACTTTTTTTTGTAAACAGGGTCTCACTAAGTTGCTGAGAGCCTCACTAAGTAGCCGAGGCTGGCTTCGAACCTGTGAGATCCTCCTGTCTCAGCCTCCCAAGCACGGGGATTACAAGCATGTGCCACCACACCTTGCTTAGTTATTATTTTATTTTGAATCAGAGTCTCACAAACTTACTGAGTGCTGGCCTTGAACCTGAGATTCTCCCAAGTACTGGCATTACAGTGGTATGCTACCTCGTGCCAGCTTGTTTATTTGGTTTTTCCCACTCTGGATACTAGACTCATGACTATCTTCTCAGTACAGACACCCATGTGCAAAGCAATATCCAGAGGAGCTCTTTACTAGGGAATTTATGAGGATGGAAAAAACGATGACCGAAGCTGAACTCTAAAAGGAGAACTATAAAGCCAGGCGTGGTGGGGCATGTTTGTAATCCCTGCGCTTGGGAGGCTGAGACAGGAGGATCGCACGGGTTCGAAGCCAGCCTCAGCTACTTAGTGAGGCTCTCAGCAACTTAGTGAGACCCTGTTTCCAAATAAAATTTAAAAAGAAAAAAGGTCTGGGAGTATAGCCCAGAGGTAGAAAGCCTCTGGGTTCTACCCCCAGTACCACCAAATTCTAAAAGGAGAACTATATACAATTCATTATATATGTGGTGACATTCAATTAACTATAAAGGGGATTCATTATGGGTATTTTTATTAGTTTTTATTTGATGCTCACTAAGAAGCTGGTACTATCATTTTCCGCTATTACTCTATGTGCTTTTCATCATTAGATTTCTAGGTGCCTATTTTTTGGTACTGGGGGTCGAACACCCATGGGCATTCTACCTCCGGGATATACCCCCAGCCCTTTTTATTTTTTATGTTGAAATAGGAGCTCACTACGTTGCTGAGGTTAGTCTCACACCTGAGATCCTTCCTGCCTCAGCCTCCCAAGTACTGGGATTATAGGCGTGCACCATAACGCGCGTCTGATGCTCACTTTTGATCTCATTTTTTTTTATTACTTTTGCAGATAGTTCTTAGCTTCTAAACATTACCTCAAGAATGGCAGATCTAGCCAGGCATGGTGGCGCATGCTTGTAATCCCAGCATTTGGGAGGCTGAGACCGGAGGATCGCAGTTCGCGGACAGCCTCAGTTACTTAGTGAGGCCCTCTGCAACTCAGAGAGACCCTGTTTCAAAATAAAGAATAACAATTTGGGCAGGGGGTGTAGTTCAGAGGTCAAATGCCTCCGGGTTCCATCCCCAGATTCACACACACACACAAAAAAAAAAGAATGGCAGATCTGTCTCAGGACCTTCTGGGACATGCAGAATCCCTATAGAATCTTCATTATTTGTAACTGTAATAGGGGGACAATAATGAAGGGAACAAGCAGATTAAACTCTTTTTGGTGCAAAGGATTACTTCCTCTTTGAAGTGGGCCCTGAAAATAAGTCCCCATTGCATAGATGTTTGGTTGCCTTGCTACTTCCTGTGTAGCGTTACTAACTTTCCCCTCTTGGTGACAATGGTTCAAACATTGCTGCATAACCACCACTTCCCAGTCAACCTGGATTCTCCAGGTTGGCTTCCTGGTAAACATATATTTATCAAGATCTGCGAATCCTTCCCCTAACTACCTGGCAGAGGAGTTCTTTCCTTCCTTTTATTTTATTCTCACTTCCTTACATGCATACCTTTTTCCTATAGTAATTTTGTGTGTGTGTGTGGGGGGGGGGGGTACTGGGGCTGGAGCCCAGGGGCTTTCTACCTCTGGGCTATACTCCCAGACGTATTTTATATTTTATTTGGAAACAGGGTCTCTTAAGCCAGCTGAGGCTGGCTTCGAATCTGTGCGATCCTCCTGTCTCAGCCTCCCAAGCACAGGGACTATTTTCTTTCTTTCTTTTTTTATATAGTAGGAGTTGAACCCAGGGGCATCTTACCTTCAAGCTAAAACACAGCCCTTTTTTCTTTTTGCAACAGGGCTTCACATAAGTTGCTGAGGCTGATCTTGATCCTGTGATCCTCCTGTCCAGCCTCCCAAGTACTGGGATTACAGGCATGGGTTACTATGCCCAGTTTATTGTAACTATTTTCTATAGTGATTATTTTTTTTTGGGGGGGTGGTACTGGTGGTGGAACCCAGGGGCTTTTTACCTCTGGGCTATACTCTAATAACTATTTTATATTTTTATTTGGAAACAGGGTCTCACTAAGTTGCTGAGAGCCTCACTCAGTAGCTGAGGTTGGCTTCGAACCCGTGCGATCCTCCTGTCTCAGCCTCCCAAGCTCAGGGATTACAAGCGTGCGCCACCACGCCCGGCTCATATAGTGATTATTTTAACTATAATTCAATGTGAATTGAGGCTACTGAGAGCCACAAAGAGCTTTAGGGAGCATTTGATGTAATTTGAGTTATAGTTGTCTGTCTCTCTCTTCCCTGTTACCCTAGTGATCTATTGGCCCTTACAAGTAGCAATGGTATCCTCTTCAGCTAGGTATTCACAACACCCAGCACATAGACAAATGTGGAGAGGATGCTCCATAAATGCCAAATAAATGACTTTTAGGTAGGCAAGATTTTCCAGCAGCCCTAGTAAAACTTTTCCCTGGCTGGTAATAAATTCTTTGATAAATCATGTGGGCTGGGCAGGTGGTGTATGCCTGTAATCCCAGTGCTTAGGAAGCTGAGACTGGAGAATCACAAACTCAAGGCCAGTCTCAATAATTTAGCAAGTTCCTTAGCACCTTAGGGAGATCCCAAAATAAAAAATAAAATAAAATAGTACCTGGAAGCCAGGCGTGGTGGCACATGCTTGCAATCCCAGCATTCAGGAGGCTGAGACAGAAGGATGCCGGTTTGCGGACAGCCTCAGCTTCTTAGTGAGACCCTTTGCAACT
The DNA here is from genome assembly GCF_963383645.1 of Muscardinus avellanarius. Classification (NCBI taxonomy): domain Eukaryota; kingdom Metazoa; phylum Chordata; class Mammalia; order Rodentia; family Gliridae; genus Muscardinus; species Muscardinus avellanarius. The sequence continues at coordinate 116,305,282 of NC_137790.1, forward strand.
CAATGAGACCCCGTTTCAAAATAAAGAATAAAAAATAGGGCAGAGGGTAGAGCTCAGAGGGTTCAATCTCCAGTACTGCAAAAAATAAAATAGTACTGGAGGTATAGCTCAGAGGGAGTTCAATCCCCAGTGTACACACACACACACACACACACACACACACACACACACTCACTCACAAAGACATGGTTTTCTCTGCTTAGAATACTCTTCGCCATGCCTACTCCAAATCATACACCTCAATTGTTTTCAGGTTTTTACATACTTCCTCAATCATTGTATAATAGTGGTCTGTTTACATAACTGATTTTTCCAACTCAACTGTAAATCCATGAACAGAGAGGATATGTCTGTTCTGTTCATTACTGTAGCCTCCGTCTTACAGGATGTCTAGTTTGCAATCAGTAATGAATAGTTTTTTGCTTTTGAATGATGAATGAATAAATTAAGTAAAATATCCTTTATGGCTTGTTCAGGGATCTTTAAGAAAAAAGATAATTGTAGCTGGGCATGATGGCTCATACCTATCATCCCAGATACTCAAGAGGCTGAGGCAGAAGAATTGCAAGTTGCAAGTTTAAAGCCTGCCTGGGTAACTTAGCCAGACTTGGTCTCAAAAATAATTGTGTGTGTGTGTGTGTGTGTGTGTGTGTGTGTGTGTGTGTGTGTGTGTGACTGAGGGACTGAACCCCAGGGCATTCTACTTCTGAGCTGCAACCCAGTCCAATTTTTTTTCTTTATTCTGAAACAGGGTCTCACGAAGTTATGGAGGCCTCACTAAGGTGCTGAGGCTGGCCGTGAACCTGCGCTCCTCCTGTCTCAGCCTCCCACGTACTGGGATTACAAGCAACACCACTAAAAATTTTCAAAGGGCAGGGGATGTAGCTCAGTGGTAGAGAACTGGCCTAGCGTGCATAAGACCTTAGTTCAATCTTCAGTACTAAAAAGAAAAAGAAAACTAAGCATTACCACGTAGAGCTTCAACACTGTGGCTCCAGTTCCTGATAAAGTTAGCAGAGCCAGACAGGTGAACAAGATAAATTTGGCAAAGCCTTTAGAACCTTGTAAAGGAGAAGACATTAAGTCAGTGTAGATTAGTGTAGCAATCCCTGAAAAAAAAAATTCCCTGCTGACTCGTCTGTACTTAATGAGAGCTGTTCTTATGATGATTTTAATGATTCATTTATGTTACATCACATACCTTAGTAGACAGGAATATTTTTACTGTTTTACTCACCAGAACGTTTTCCCTAAGTGGCTTTCTGAGAGTAGCAAAACAGCGACATGCTTAGATGGTGTGATAGTCATCCTGCACCATACCGTGGTGACACTGCCGGGAGGGAAAGGATCTCCTATCACTCTGTCCCACTGAAGATGGTTTGTCTTTAACAAGGCAAGAGCCATTTCAAATCGGGAGCAGAGAAACTGGTAATTCAGAGAAATAAGACAGGTGGCTGATGTATATCAAAGTGTATTCATATCATTTTTTGACTGATAGGCAAAAGATTTAAGGATTTATAATAAATAATATTATAAATATTTATAATATTATAGCAAGATGTGGAGAAATGACTTTTTCATACCCTATGTGGAGAAGACGACAGATTCGTACAGGCTTTTTATGGAAACCAAGTTAAAAGTATATATAAAGATTTAATCCATTTTTAATGTGCATGTCCCTAGACTGAGCAATTTTACTTATTAAGAAGAATGTATCCTGCTGATATACCAACAAAAGATAGCTCTATCTCTCCTATATCTACACACACACACACACACGCGCGCACACACACACACACACACACACACACCTTTTTTTTTTTTTTTTTGGTGGTACTGGGGGTGGAACCCAGAGGCGTTCTACCTCCGGGCTATACTCCCAGACCTTTTTAATATTTTATTTGGAAACAGGGTCTCACTAGGTTGCTGAGAGCCTCACTAAGTAGCTGAGGCTGGCTTCGAACCTGTGCGATCCTCCTGTCTCAGCCTCCCAAGCCGTGGGGATTACAAGCGTGCGCCACCACGCCCCGGCTACCCACGCACACTTTTTTAAGGGCATAATGTGAGTTCATTATTTAAATGGAAAAAGCTGGAGTTCTGCACACAGAAGGGATGGGCCAAAGCTAAGAACTTTGTAAGCTCTGGTGTGTGGGGGCTTTTGCCTGAGAGGTATGGGGAGCCACAGAGGGCTTTAGGGAACATCCTTTATAGAAAGAAGAGCCGCCTCTTGAACAAGAGCCGCCTCTTGAACGGTCTTAGCACTATCTTACACGCAAAAGAAGGATCATTAACATCCCCAAAGCATTGACTACCATGACAAAAGCCACTGAAACCTTCAGAATACATACCAAAGAAGCCGGGCGTGGTGGCACATGCCTGTAATCCCAGTACTCAGTACCGGAGAGGCTGAGACAGGAGGATGGCGGGTTCGAAAACAACCTCAGCAACTTAGTGAGACCCTCTTTCAAAATAAAGAATAAAAAATAGGAGCTCAGAGTTCGAATGACCCTGGGATCAATCCCAGTACCGCAAAAAGAAAAATAATAATAATGCACCAGAGAGAATTCTACTTACAACACACAACTCAACTTAAAATCCTTTCCCTTCAATTCATCTCACATCTCACAGTACAGCAGCACAAGTACCTTTCTCCATCTTCTCTCTGTCTCACACACAGCTCCCCAAAATGCTTCTAAATGCATTACAATTGTTCTGAAAGATCCAACTGTGTATTGGATTTCTTTTTTCACTTTTAAAATATTTATTTTTACTTTACGCACATCAATACAGCTTTACGTGGTTCCAAATACAATGAACCTTCGTTTTTGCCACGATTGTTGCTTCTTTCCTCTTATTTTCTATGCAACAGCTTCATTCTCTCCCTTGATCTTCCCTTTGGGCTATTTTTTAATCTCTGGTATTAGTTTTCATGCGGGAAACGGTCACCAACTCAGGGTCCTCCAACAGCACCCCCGTGTCACCGTCCAGATCCTCTTGGCCTGGCTGCGCTGGTCCCCTGCTCAGGCTGCAGACACTGGTCTTCAGGATGCAGGCTCAGGCGAGGCTCGAGTCTCCCTCCAGTCTCCTTTGGCTGTTGGCAGCCTTTATTCCCCTGTGGCTAAACTCCCGGTGACTAGCAAGTTGGGCGTGGTGGCGCACACTTGTAACCCCAGTACTTGGGAGGCTGAGACGGGAGGATAACGGTTCACAACCGCTTCATCTACTTAGTGAGGCCTTCTGTAACATAGTGAGAGCCTGTTTCAAAATAAAGAATAAAAAATCAGGCTGAGTGTGTAGCTCAGAGATGGAATGCCCTGGGTTCCATCCCCAGTATTGCAAAATAAATAAATAAACAAACTCCTGGTGACTAGCTTCAAAGCCAGTGGGAGGCCCTTCTACTTCACAACAATGACCATAGGAAGGTCTGGACTCTCCTTTAAAGAGTTTACTCAAGCTGAGCATAGTGGCCCACGCCTGTAATCCCAGTACTTGGAAGGCTGAGACAGGAGGATTGCACAGGTTCGAAGCCAGCCTCAGCTACTTAGTGAGGCTCTCAGCAACTTAGTGAGACCCTGTTTCCAAATAAATTATAAAATAGGGTTGGGGTGTAACCCAGAGGTAGAACACCCCTGGGTTCCTTCCCCAGTACCACATACAAAAAAATACAAAATACAAAAAAAGGGGGGGAGCTGGGGGTATAGATTGTAGGTAGAATGCCCCTGGGCTCAATCCCTAGTAGCAAACAAAACGAAACAAAAAACAAACTACTCTATACAATTCACATTTTAATCACCAGGGCTTGTGTTACTAGTCTCTTCAATTGTTTCCTGTGCTATTTCATTGAAGCTCTATATTTACCGGTGTGTGAACACCTTTTCATGTTCCATGTGTAAATAATTTGGGCTTGTTCCTTTGTTAACTGACTCTTCTTAACCATTTCTCATTGGGTTGTTGGACCATCTCTTGTCAAATCCCAAGCGCTCTGTGTCTATTATCTAGGATGGAGGATACTATCCTAGGGGGTATTAGGTGTACTAAGCTGCTATAACAGACACCTGAATCTCAGTGGCTTGACATGAGTCAAGTCTTGCTGGCAATGGTGGAGAGGTACTCTCTACATAGTTACACAGACAGAAGGTGGCAGGTGAGGGCCCTGGCACCTTCCACAGTGGCTTCCTGGGTCACCTGGGCTGTCAACCTGCAGCTGGCCCATGGGGGAGAGAGAAAGGTGCATACTTGGAAGATTTCTTGGGTGAGGCCTAGAAGAATGTGATTCCATCCACTCATGTCTTTCTGGGCAGCTTCCAAGGTGCTTGGCCATGCCCCACTGGAAGGCTGAGAAGTGTAGGTGGAGTGGAGACCTAGGGATGGATGACCACGGAGCACCATAAAATTCTTGGGGGAGCTGGGCATGGTGGTACACACCTGTAATCCCAGTACTTGTGAAGCTGACACAGGAGGATAGCAGGTTATAAGCTAGGCTCAGGAACTTAGCAAGACCCTCTACAAATTAGACCCAAAATAAAAAATAAAGCAGGGAGCTAGGCATGGAGGTGCATGCTTGTAATCCCAGTATTTGGGAGGCTGAGACAGGAGGATCATGGTTTGCAGACAGCCTCGGTTACTTGGTGAGGCTCTTTGCAACTCAGAGAGACCCTGTTTAAAAATAAGGAATAAGGCCGGGCGTGGTGGCACACGCTTGTAATCCCTGCGCTTGGGAGGCTGAGACAGGAGGATCGCATGGGTTCGAAGCCAGCCTCAGCTACTTAGTGAGGCTTTCAGCAACTTAGTGAGACCCTGTTTCCAAATAAAATATAAAAAAGGTCTGGGAGTATAGCCCGGATGTAGAAAGGCTCTAAGTTCCACCCCCAGTACCACCAAAGAATAAAAATAAAAAATAAAATAAAATAAAAACAAAAACAAAATCAAAAATAAAAATAAGGAATAAAAAGAAAGGATGGGGTATAGCTTGGAGGTAGAATGCCCCTGGGTTCCATCCCCAGTACAAAAAAATAGACCTGTGGAGGAGGGCAGGGGCTGGTGTGTCTAGCCTGGTCTAAAAGGTCTTCCTTGGCCCTTGGTTATATTTTTAATTTCCTATATTCTCTTTGCAAGAGTCTAAAGATTAATAGTTGATTTCCTTCTCTATTTTTTTTTCCTGTTGGTTTGACAGATTTTCTGCATCAGTCCATTTTATTTTCTTGTGTTGATTTGGAAGTTCTAGCATTCTTTCACATCCTGTCAACAGATACCTTTTCTACTCCTGTGTTCATGAGACATTTTTTTCCTCTGCTATCTGAAAATAAACTAGCAATTATTCTCACAAGATGAACTCTAAAGTAATTTGAATACATTTGCTCTCTCCCTCACCCCCCTGTCTTTCCAGCTGAGACCTCGGCAGCCCTGGTACTCAGCCCTCTCCACTCTCCAATGTCTAGGACTTGCTAAGAACATTGAATATTTTGACTTAATGGTAATAAATTGGCCTTTGTAGAAACTGGTTCTGTTCTCAAAGCCCTTGTGTAACACTCATATTACAAACGTCCAGAGAGCCTATCACTACGAGCCATATTTACATGTATCGAATAACAATATGGAACACTTGCTGTGCCGGGCACAGCTGAAGGAGTTCATGCCTGTCATCTCATTTCATCATTACAACTCTGCTGTCTCCATTTTACACTTGAAGAAACAGCCCAGAAAAGGGAGAGAAGATGTTCATGAAGCCAGGGAGAGATCGAGCCGAGATTCAAACCCGCGCATCACCAGGAGAATTCATGCTATGAGTCCTGCTCCAGCAGCCTGGGTTCCAACCAGAGATGGTCTCCAACGCAGAGCCCTTGGTCTCCATCCTAGATCAGTTGAACTGAGAGCTGCATTTTAACAAGCCCTTCAGGTGACTGAATGTACTAGAAAGTTGAGAAATGCTACTCTGTCTTTCCCAGGGAGAGGGAGGGAATATTGAGAGAGGTGCAGTCTCTGGATTTGGTCACCTTCCTCCACGCCGTGCCTGCTCACTCGGGTGAGGAAAGCTTATCAAGGACCTGGTTCTGCGGCTGCCGTTCTTTTTCGTGGTCATCTCTATGGCCAATGAGAATCTTATTCTCCTTTTATAGGTGGCTTTTATTTCTCTGCTTGAGAAGCATGTAAGTCTCCCCCTCCATCCTCAGAATTCAGGAATTTTAGCACGAGATGCCTTAACATGTGCGATTTCTCATCAATCATTCCTGGGACGCGGTGAGCCCTTTCAATTTGCAGACTCAGATTTTTTTTTTTTCCTTATTGTGGGAAAGTGTTCTCCTAATTTGTTTAATTATTGCCTCTCCTCCATCTGTTCCTTTAGCTCCTCTGGAGCTGCTGTTATTTGCTGGTTAGGTACCCTTCATCTACCCTCCAGGTCTCGTACCCTTTCCCGAAGGATTTCCCTCTCTTTAATTTTTTATCTTTCTTTTGAGATGCTTCTTGAGTGCGATTATTAAATACCAGACCATTAGTAAATCTCCTTCAATTTCTCTAGAAAATTGTTTAAATGGGAAAAAATCACATATTTAGCTTTAGAAATTGGGTGTGCATACACATGCAAGAGAGAGAGGGGAGTGGGGAAAGAGATTACTTGCATCTCCTTAGGCACCCTTTTTTTGATCAATTTTTCATGTCTCCCAGTCTGGCTTTACTGAGCATGCATTCTGTTGACTTGAGAGCTGTTCTCTCCTCTGACTGCCAGACCCCCTTACAGACAGGCGTATTGTCTGGCCCCCTGCCTTGGCTCTCAGCTGGTTGCTGTAGTGGTCTGGTCTTCAAGGTGGCATCCCTGCAGGTGCTGAAGGATGCAGCCATTCTTTCACCCAGAAGGCCGCAAAAGAGATGCTGGCAGCCTGCCAGGCCCCTCCTGGGTCACCTGGAGGAAGCGTCCTTCATCCCCAATGTCCTGCACTCTCCCTACCCCGGCTGCAGGACCCTGCCCACTGGGCCAGCTTCCTGTAGATCTCCTGAAAGCCATAGCTCTCTGAGACCAAGGGCTTCACAGAAGTCTGTGCTTTATGTAAAGCTCAAGGGATGAGAACTGTGGATAAAGGATTCTCCAGCTGGCTTCCTCAGTCTACAGAATATATGATTCTCTTGCTGAAACGGTTACACAGCCCAGAGCCTCATAAAACTCTTTATCTCAGGAAAGGCAGACTAGAATTAGAAGTAGAGAAGAAAAGAGCCAGGTGTGGTGGTGCATGCCTATCATCCCAGTACTTAGGAAGCTGAGACAGAAGGATCACGGTTCGAGGCCAATCTCAGCAACTTGATGAGACCCACAGCAAATTAATAAGACCCTGTTTCAAAATTTAAAAAGAAGAGCCGGGTGTGGTGGCCCAGGCTTGTAATCCCAGGACTTGGGAGGCTGAGACAGGAGGATCGGGTGGGTTTGAAGCCAGCCTCAGCTACTTAGTGAGGCTCTCAGCAACTTAGTGAGACCCTGTTTCCAAATAAAGTATAAAATGGGCCTGGGAGTATAGCTTGGAGATAGAAAAGGCCCTAGTTTCCATTCCCAATACAGTACTACCAAAAACAAACAAACAAACAAACAAACAAAACAAAACAAAAAAAGAAAAAACCCGAGCATGGTGGCACACACTTTTAATCCCAGTACTTGGAAGACTGAGACAGAAGGATTAGGGTTCGCAGACAGCCTCAGCTACTTAGTGAGGCCCTCTGCAACTTAGAGCTTGTTTCAAAATAAAGAATACAAAATTGGGCTGGGGGTGTAGCTCAGAGATAGAATGTCCCTGGGTTCAATTTCCAGCACCACATATACAATATATATATTGTGTGTGTGTGTATATATATATATATATATATATATATATATTTTTTTTTTTAAGAAAAAGGGATGAGATGGGGTATAGCTCATAAGATTTAGGAAGGATTCTAGGGACTCAGGCGGCTGAGGCAGGAGAATCCCAAGTTCAAGGCCAGCCTGAGGAACTTGCTGTCTCAAAATAAATTGAAAAGGGCTAGGATGTAGCTCAGTGGTAGAATGTCCCTGGGTTCAATCCCCAGTGTCGGGGGGTGGGGGGGGCGTTAGGAAAAGAACAGACCCAGGGCAGCCGGCAGGGCTCGGTGGCTGCAGCGTGCAGATCTCTCGCAGTGCCACTGAAGGGCCCGGCAGCCAGCTCCTTGGCTCTTTGGTACTCTATCAGAGGGAATCTGATTGCATTGACTTCGGTCAGTGTTCTATTCCTGAGTCAATTGGCATGTCTAAGAAGAGTAGGAATGTGTAAAATATTTTCCAGAGTCTCCAGAGATCCATTTTTGTGTACATTGGGACATTTTCAAAGAAAGAGACTTTAGTCAGGCATGGTGGTGCATGCTTGTGTTTCCCAGTACTTGGGAAGCCGAGGCAGAAGGATCACAGGTTCAAGAACAGCTTCATCAAGTAGTGAGATGCTAAGCAACCTAGAGAGATCCTGTTTCAAAATAAAATAGGGCTGGAGGTGTAGTGTGGAAGTATAATGTCCCTGGTTTAATCCTTACAAAGAAGGAGGAGGAGGAGGAGGAGGAGGAGGAGGAGGAGGAGGAGGAGGACATGCTTTTAATCCCACCATTTGGGAGGTTGAGACAGGAGGATCACGGTTCCTAGACAGCTTCAGTTACTTAGTGAGGCCCTTTGCAACTCAGTGAGACTTTACATTTCAAAGTAAAGAATAAGCCGGAGTCGGGCGTGGTGGCACATGCTTGTAATCCCCGTGCTTGGGAGGCTGAGACAGGAGGATCGCACAGGTTTGAAGCCAGCCTCAGCTACTTAGTGAGGCTCTCAGCAACATAGCGAGACCCTGTTTCCAAATAAAATTTAAAAAACAGGTCTGGGAGTATAGCCTGGAGGTAGAAAGCCTCTGGGTTCCACCCCTAGTACCACCAAAAAAAAAAAAAAAGAATAAGCTGGGTGTGGTGGCACATGCTTGTAATCCCCAAGCTTGGGAGGCGGAGACAGGAGGATCGCTCTGGTTCGGAACCAGCCTCGCTGGTTTGAGAGACCCTGTTTCCAAATAAAGAAATATAAAATAGGTCTGGGACCCCCAGTACCACCAAAAAAAAAAAAGTCAAGAATAAAAAATAGGGCTGAGGGGGTGTAGCTCACTCGAGGTTGAATGCCCCTGGGTTCTATCCCCAGTACTGAAAAAAAAAAAAAAAGAGGAGGAGGAGGAGAAAGAAGAGAAGAAGGAGAAGGCAGCAGAGGAGGAGGAGAAGGATTCCTTATTGGAGGTCTGGAAACAACCATAAAAATGTTCATAATATTCATAACACACACACAAATATATCTGAACACATATCAGACTGCCACTTCTAAAAAATGGGAATGAGCTGGGTATAGTTGCACATTCTTGTAATCCCAGTACTTGGGAAGCTGAGACAGAAGGTCTCAGGTTCTAAGCCAGCCTCGCAACTCAATGAGGGCTCCCACAACTTAGTGAGACCCTGTTTCCAAATAAAAAAATAAAATATGGTTGCATGGGGGTGTAGCTCAGAGGTAGAATGCCCCTGAATTTTATTACTAATACCACAAACTAAGTAAATAAAGGATAAAAAGAGCAATTTTTTTCTTTTTTCTTTTGTTTTTTCTTTTTCTTTTTTTTTTTTTTTTGCCTGAAACACTTTAATGTTATTTGAATCTTTGACAGTGAGTTTTATGTATTTATTTGTTTATTTATTTATCTTGGTACTGGATATTAAATCTAAGAGCATTCTCTATCCAAGCTGTATTGACAGACCTTTTAATTTTTTTATTTTGAAACAGGGTCTCACTAAGTTGCTGAAACTGGCCTTAAATCCGCACTCCTCCTGCCTTAGCCTTCCAAGTACTGGGATTACCGCTGCACACGGCTTATTTATGTATTTATTTATTTACATGTGTATTTAGTTATTTTTTGGTGCTGGGATCAAACTCGAGGTCTTGAGTAGACCTGGCAAGCCCTCTGCCACCAAGCTACATTCTCAACCCTTTTTCATTTTATTTTGAGACACGACCTCTCTAAATTGCCCAAGCTGACCTTGAATTTGGGATCCTCCCACCTCAGCCTCCTAAGTGGCTGAAATTACAGGTATGAGCCACTATACACTGATGTGGTACATTTGTAATAATGAAACAGTGTTGAAAATTAGTTGACATGTCTTTTTTTTTTTTTTTTTTTTTTTTGCGGTACTGAGGATGGAACCCAGGGACATTCGACCTCCAAGCTACACCCCCAGCCCTATATTTGATTCTTTATTTTGAAACAGGGTCTCATTGAGCTGCAAAGGGCCTCACTAAGGAGCTGAGGCTGGCTGTCAACCGCGATCCTCCTGTCTCAGCCTCCCAAATGATGGGATTACAAGCGTGCGCCACCACGCCCGGCTACTTTTATTTTTAAAATTTTTACTTATGTCAGTATGGACTCAGAGATATTTATTCTATGCTTTGAGTGATTATCTAATCCTGCTTTTGACTGAAACCGTCCCAGCTTCAGCCATAGAGACTCTCGCTGTTGGCCCCTGCATCCCTCTGACATATCCCAAATCATAGTTTGGCTTTGTTCCTTTGTTGGCTTGGAAATTTTCTTGTTTTCTGGCACCAGATGCTCCAGATAAAACATATATATTTTCGCCGGGCGTGGTGGCGCACGCTTGTAATCCCCGCGCTTGGGAGGCGGAGACAGGAGGATCGCGCAGGTTCGAAGCCAGCCGCGCGCCCTGGCTTAGGAGACCCTGTTTCTAAATAAAAATATAAAAATAGGTCTGGGAGTGTAGCCCAGAGGTAGAAGGGCTTCCAGGAACCCCAGTACCACCAAAACAAACAAACAAACAAAAAAAACATTTATATTTTCAATTTCAGTCTTAGAATCCTGCACTTCACCAAGGAGCCCTGGCTCCTTTAATTGGAGAATAATATTAGAAACCAAGGTCTAAGTGATGAATGTCTCTTTCTTGGAGCATAAAAAAAAAAAATTCTACAGCTTAATTTGTTTTAACCCAGGCCAAGCCAACCATCTCTCCCTGAAGACGGTTATCTGGCCCTCAGCCCTGTGGCTTCTTGTACATACACATTTTATAGGTGTATGCATACACCAAATTTTAAAACTTCCATTGGGATAAAACTTCTTATTTTAGAACCTGAAGATAGTGAAGTAGTGAATAGTGTGTGTGTATATATATATATATATATATATATATATATATATATAATTTTATTTTTATTTATTGATTGATTTTTATTTTATTTATTATTTATTATTTTTATTTATTATTATTTATTTTTATTTATTTTATTTTTATTATATATATATATATATGTATATATAATCTTTTTGTGTGTGTGTGTGGTGGTGGTGGTGGTACTGGGTTCCTGGAAACCTTTCTACCTCCGGGCTACACTCCCAGACCTTTTTTTATTTGGAAACAGGGTCTCTTAAGCCAGCGCGGCTGGCTTCGAACCTGCGCGATCTTCCTGTCTCCGCCTCCCAAACGAGGGGATTACAAGCGTGCGCCACCACGCCCCCCGGCAGTGAATAATTTTTGAGAAAGCCTAGGCATTAGGAAGAAAATTGGGCATTACAGAATTCCATTTCTATTTCCTGTCAAACACATCATCAACTTGCTTCAGATTTCCTACAGAGATACAAATACCTCCCACACAGCGCTCCTATGATTGTGTGGGGGCTGCTTGATCTCTCACTAACAACCAGATGTCGAGAGTTGCTCATTTTACCATACTTTAAAATGTGATGTTGAAAGTTAACTCATTAGGTTGGGCATGGTGGTCCACACCTATAATCCCAGTATTCGGGAGGCTGAGACAGGAGGATCTCAGGTTGGAGGACAGACTTGGAGACTCTCTTTCAAAGTAAAAAGGGCTGGGGATCGTAGCTTAGGGGTTAAATGCCCCTAGTTTCAATCCCTACTACCAAAAGAGAAAACAAAGTTGACTCATTAAAACAAAATAAAAACTGGGTGAGGTGGCGCACGCTTGTAATCCCAGCATCCAGGAGGCAGAGACCGGAGGACTGTGGTTCCAGGACAGCCTCAGCTACTTAGGCCCTTTCCAACTTAGTGAGACCCTGTTTCAAAATAAAGAATAAAAAATAGGGCAGGGGGTCAAATGCCCCTGGGTTCCATTTCCAGATCTGCAAAAAATAAAATAAAATAAAGAGCCACGCATGGTGGCACACGCTTGTAATCCCAGTACTTGGGAGGCTGAGATAGGTGGATCACAGTTTGCAGACAGCCTCAGCTACCTAGTGAGGCCCTTTGCAACTCAGTGAGACCCTGTTTCAAAATAAAGAATAAAAAATAAGGCTGGAGGTGTAGCTTGGAGGTAGAATGCCCCTGGGTTCAATCCCCAGTATCGCAAAAATAAATAGTTAGATAGATGATAGATAGATAGATAGATAGATAGATAGATAGATAAAAAATAAAGCAATGAAAAGTTTTAAGAATAGTCAAAACTATAAGAGGGGCCAGGTATGGTGGCACACACTTGTAATCCTAGCATTTGGGAGGTTGAGACCAGAGGATTGTGGTTCAGAGCCAGCTACTTACTGAGGCCCTTTGCAACTCAGTGAGATCCTATTTCAAAAAATAAAAAGACAACCGGACGTGGTGGTGCACGCTTGCAATACTAGCATTTAGGAGACTGAGACAAGGAGGATTGTGGTTCATGGCCAGCTACTTAGTGAGGCCCTTTGCAACTCAGTGAATTCCTGATTCAAAATAAAGAATAAAAAATAGGCTGAGGGTGTAGCTCAGAGGTAGACTGCCCCTGGGTTCCATCCCCAGTGCCACAAAAACAAAAAACAAAAAAAAAAACAAAAGAAATAAAATAGAGTTAGGAAATATATTTGCAGCAAGAATCACTTGTATTTTTGCTCAGTTCAAAATATAAAAGGGAGAAACACACAATAAAAATAGCACACCCCACCCTCAGGGCAAACTACTTCTTTTATCAAGATAAGCCGCAGGTAGCATCGTGTGCATCAGGGATAATATGTGGGCTTTAAAGTCAGCAGAACTGGTGTTGGACCCTGGCCCAAGAATTTGCAGACTATACAATCTTGGGCAAATTGTGAACCTCTCTAAGTCCAATTTTTTATGTCCGTAAAATAATGTATATTTCACCTATAAAATAATGTAATTATAGTTGGAATGAAAACAACTTATCCCACAGGGTGACTGCAATGTCACTGGCTATTTAAGTCATAGAGTAAGATAATTTCCCCCTTTTCCTTCTCAATAAAGTCTATGTGCAAGAAAATTTCCCATAGGTTATCTAATATTTGTTACCACGGTGAGACCCAGTATTTCTTTCCTGTCTATTAAGCAAGAGTCATGGAACCATAAAAATGTTCATTCTATGGGTGAGGGAAGAATGACCCTCAGGAGTGCAGTGATTCACCCAAGGTCAAGCCATAGAAGACTAAGATGCAATTCTAGAATCTTTCAATTTATTCATGGAATATTTCTAAAGATCTACCATGTGTCACATGCAGCATTAGGCACCAGAAATGTAAAACTGAAGACAGTATGGAGTTCAGAATCTCCTAGGAGAAATAAACACACTCCATAAATCATAATTGGATGTGATCTGTGCTAATACGCCTCTTGTTGAGGAAATTCTAAGGCCCAGGGCTGCTTCCACATCAGAATGTGAGAGTGAAAATCAATTGATTGGGTATAAAGAGGCTGTGGAACACTCCAGGTTGAATAGTAACAGAAGGGAAATGACTTCTGAAAGGCTTTCCCTCTCGGGGCGTGGTGGCGCACACTTGTAATCCCAGCATTTGGGAGGCTGAGACAGGAGGATCATGGTTTGCGGCCAATCTCAGCTACTTAGTGAGGCCCTTTGCAACTCAGTGAGACACCCCCCCCCCAGGAAAAGGAGTAAAAGGTTTATTGGAAGCAGCAGGGAATGGGGGAGGGTGGCTGAACACCCCAAAGGGGCTGGAACTCTGGGGTCCAGCAGCTGCCTTCAGGACAATACTTGAGAGTAGCCCAAGCCGAATTGCCTTCAGTTGCAGGCTGCTTTCTTCCAGAGTCCACGCGATCTGCCAGAAGGGAATAGGAAAAGAGGCAGAACACCACTCAGGCTGTCGGGTCTCTGGTGTTCAGTAGCTGCCTTTAAGTCACTACCCGAGTGTCGTCGCCCAAGCCAAGTGCCGTCAGTTGCAAACTACTTTCTCCCAGAGTCCACGCGATCTGCCAGAAAAGAGGTGCAGGTCACCCCTAGGGGCCCTGGTCAGCTTTGATGTCCAGCAGAGGCCTTCGGGTCACTACCCAAGAGTAGCCTGAGCCAGGTGCCCTCAGTTGCACTCTGCCTTCTCTCAGGGCTAACACGACCTGCGAGAGAGAGAACAGCTCCCCAAAAGGGGAGAGGGTCCCAAAAGGGGAAAACCCCAGTGAAGCCGGGCGTGGTGGCGCACGCTTATAATCCCCGCGCCTGGGAGGCTGAGACAGGAGGATTGCACAGGTTCGAAGCCAACCTCAGCTACTTAGTGAGACTTTCAGCAACTTAGTGAGACCCTGTTTCCAAAAAATATATTTTAAAAAAGGTCTGGGAATATAGCCCAGAGGTAGAAAGCCTCTGGGTTGCACCCCAGTACCACCACCAAAAAAAAAGAAGAAGAAGAAGAAGAAGAAGAAGAAGAAGAAGAAGAAGAAGAAGAAGAAGAAGAAGAAGAACCCCAGTGAGACCCTTTTTTAAAATAAAGAATAAAAATAGGGTTGGGAGTGTAGTTCGGCCCTGGGTTTCATCCCCAGTACTGGAAAAAAAAAAAAAAGAGAGACTTTCCCTCATCCTAGAGTCTTCTCAGTCATTCATTTACTCTTTCACTCAACAAACACTTATAGAAGACCTACTATGTGCATGCCATCTTGCATAAAACCAAGGGTACAAGGGGAACATAATAAGCTTGCTGCCTTAAAAGTTGGGGACAGAAGTCCAAGTTGACAAACCGGGCGTGGTGGCGCACACTTGTAATCCCAGCATTTGAGAGGCTGAGACTGGAGGATCGTAGTTCACGGACAGCCTCAGCTACTTAGCGAGGACCTCTGCAACTCAGTGAGACCCTGTTTCAAAATAAAGAAGAAAAAAAAATAGGGCAGGGGGTGTAGCTCGGAGGTCAAATGCCCCTGGGTTCCAACCCCAGACCCTCAAGAAAAAAAGAAGTCCAAGTTGACAGCTTCCAGTGCCTTGAGTGAATACACATTTTAAAGAAATCTTCTACAAAATGTGATGTCTGAAAGTAGGTATTTCAAGAAAGTACTACAATTAGAGCCTTATTACTTCACATATACATCTTCAATACTGAGGAGTCTTCTCCTTTGAGATGCAGGAGGATTTCAAAGGGGATTCTTAGAACCTGGTCAAGATTCATATTTATTCTTTGGCTATCCCAAACAAGCAGTCTGAATTTCCATGGTTGAGAATTGATTTCTAATGCATTATTGCAGTTGATTTTCATATCTCAAATCTTTGTCAGACCCTGAAAGAGAAATGATAAACTTCATTCATATATATGTATATATATACACACATATATGATAAAATGTACATATATATGTAATTTCTTCACAAAATCATATTAACTCAACTAGCTCACCACTATCTAATACAATTGCAAAGTTATAAAATTAATATTATGACAAAATCAATATTAGTGGGGGGGTCTTTTGTTTTTCCTTTCATCTTCAAAACCATTTTCTCTCAAAATAAGCCTACCTCCCAAATGAGAGGGTGTTCGCGTCAGCACATAACAGAATTGATGAACTAATCAATTTTTGCTTTTTAGCATTATCTGCAGGGCCTAGATAAACATTATTTATTCATTTTTATTTGGAACCAGCTTCATGGAACTTTACTGAAGGGATGTGAGATACTGGTTTCTTTCTATAAATATCTTCTGGTAGTGAGCATAGCGTACAGGAGAGAAGTGTTGCTTTCAAAGATTTATAATGACCTCGATTATAATACTTTGGAAAAGAGTAGAGAGAATAATAAGTATCCTGATGATGTCTTTCCTTTAAGCTTTCTGTTTAAGGCCTTTCTTCCCCAAAACATCTCCAGTCAGATGAAATAAGCAAGGGCCCAGATTCCTTCATAAATTCCATTTCATAAGAGCAGGAGGATGGAAGAACTGTCAACATAGTTTGTGATAGGAAAACACTCCTTTTAGATCGTGTTTCTGTACGGTGTACGAGGCCCAATCTGAAATTACGCACTCAATTACAGATGCCTCTCTGCCACAGGGGGGAATCCAGCACGTTCTGAGCATGGATTTTGAGACCACATGACTTTCCTGTAAGAACTGGTGTTTGTTAGAAATAATATCTTTCCTAGGGAGGCCAGATCACAGAAAAACCTTTAAGTGAATGCTCTAGGGGATGGCAGAAATCGATTACCCTATAGAAAAGATCATTCCCTAAAGGTCAAATCCTCTTTCACTATAAAGTGTGGGGAGATATTTATATGAAGTAGTTGGAAAGTAACGAGGTAGATGTCATCATTTCATTTCTTTTCTTTCTTTTTTTTTTTTTCCACTCCTTTAGACCCACATCTCCTCTTGAGAGTTGTACGGGAATGCTAAATAAATAAACAACTTCTAGAGCAAACTCTATCAGTAATTATGGAAACAGAAGCATGAGGTGTTGGTGTCTTCTAACAGACTATTCATCTCAGTGCAGTAAGCACTTCCTATTTATTGTTAAAATTATATAAGTGAGGAAACAGTATTCATAGTATCAAGTTGTTTCTCTTCTCTCTTTGTAAGGTAAATTTCTTCTCTCTGCCTTCCTATTTTTGCAACTTTTGGCTAACATGCATTCAGCTGACTATCTGGTAAAGATAAGAGGAGATCTCTATGAAATACAAAAAAAGAAAACAGCTCTTTGTGTGGAATTCTAAAATGTTTCACTAATCATAACTGTTACTGTAATCCTTTCATTTGTATCAGAGTAACAGGGAGGGAGAGTAAGATAAAGTTGGATGCTTTGTGTGACAATTAGCAACACTTGGAAGGATTTCTGTATTTCCTGATGAATCCTCTTCCTCTGATTGCTTACAAAACCCGAATCTAAAGAAAACCTGCTGCCACCGATCATCTTGTCTTTATGGCTCGACTTTTTGGTCTTTGCTATTGTTTTTTCTCCACAGCCAACAAGATATTATTTTCTCCAACGGAACAAGTCATTGTGATGTGCGTGCTGCCTTTTGAGATGTAAATATGCAGGTTTCATTTCTCAAATGCATTCTCAGAGGCCTCCCCCCTCTGAAACAGTTAACAAAGAACAGCTTACTACACGAGAAGAGCTATCTACTCTCTCCAAATGATCGGATTTTGTCTTGGAATGCAAGTCAACAGCATACCTGCTCTGGGCCAGCCATTCCTGTGGAGACCCTGAGCTCAGCGCCTTCTCCACCACAGGCCTGGGCCCCCCCACACCTTGGCAAGTTCCCATCCTTGCAGAGTGTCCTATTCAGCCCTGGGTCCCCCTCCGGTCTCATCACACGCAAGGCCACGTATCTGCTGACCCTTTGCAAAGAGACTAGCGTGTGTGTGTGTGTGTGTGTGTGTGTGTGTGTGTGTGTGTGTGTTACTGGGAATGGAATCCAGGGGCTTTTCTAACTCCAGGGTATACTCCCAAATGTATTTTATATTTTATTTGGAAACAGGGTCTCACTAAGAGCTCACTAAGTAGCTGAGGCTAGCTTTGAACCTGTGAAACACTTCTGTCTCAGCCTCCCAAGCACTGGGATTGCGCAACACCTGACTGAGAATCCACCAAAACCTGGATTCTGTGAGACAGAGAACCTACCTAGGCTGTGTCCATGAGACCTGGGAGCTCGCAACCACCAGAAATGGAAGACATCACTTCTATTGGCAACATTTGGGGCCAGCTAAATCTGCCTCTCCGCCCACCTCTTTGCCCACCTCCTAATCCTTGCTTGAAGACATACAATTCTCAGGTCCTTTCTCTTCTGTCCATCCTGCCCTTCTCCCTCATGCTTCCTTTCTGCCTCTCTCTGCCCACATCTCCATACATCTGTTCTACGGTTTGAAAAGTCTCTGTATCCTCAGTGACTCCTCTAAAAGACTCTATCTCTTTGATCTGACCTCAGCCTCCCTCAATGGCTGATCCTGATGCCACAGGCTACCAGTGCTCACATAGAGGCTGGCATCCTCCAAGACCCCAGAGCTTGGAGGAAGAGTTTTGTAGTGAGGGGTTCACAGTCTCCTCCACGCTCAGGAAAGATGAGCCTGACTGTGCCCCAAGACATTAGCCATCCACCCTGTCCCCATGCCGCTGCCTCTGACCGACACCTCTTCACTCTCCTTCCTGGTGAAGAAAATTTTCCCCAGTCATGTTTTTATTTCAACCTGTCAATCTCCATCCTGTCTGAGTGATTTCACCCTAATAGACGACCTTCTAACACTGTGATCCCTGATCTTCTGACCAACCATCAAACTCACTTCCTGCTCCTCCTAGGCATTCATCTCCCAGCCTCCCCTGAACATGTGGTCTTGTGACTGAGCTCCAGCCAATGGAATATGAGCATAAGTGACACCAGCCACCTCCTGGCTGGGGCCACAACACCTTCCACCGCAAAACAAGTGGAAAACTTCAGGCTGACCTTGGGACCCTGTGCCAGTCAGCCTTTCATTGCTATGACAAAGTGCCTGACAAAATCAACTTGAAGAGGAAGGGCTCAAGAACCGGGCATGGTGGTGCACGCTTGTAATCCAAGCATTTGGGAGGCTGAAACAGAAGGATCACAGTTTGTGGACAGCCTCAGCTACTTAGTGAGGACCTTCGCAACTCAGTGAGACCCTGTTTCAAAATAAAAAATAAAACATAGGGCTGGGGGTGTAGCTCGGAAGTAGAATGCCCCTGGGGTTTCATCCCAAGTACTGAAAAAAAAAAAAAAAGGCTCATATTGGCTCATGGTTTTAGGGATTTCAGTCCATGATCAACTGGCTCTGTTGTTTTGAGCCTGAGTGAGGCAGAAGGGTGTGGTGTATCATATGCAAGGGCATAGTAGAGGAAATCTGTTCAGCTCATGGCCGAAGGAGAGCAGAAAGACAGAGTGGGAAAGAAGCTACAGTCTCCAAAAACATCCCCAAGGACTCACACCCTTTGACTAGGCCCCACATCCTACAGTTTCCACCACCTCCCACAAGTCCATTCAGACATGAATCCACCAATGAGTGAATCCATTGATGAAGCTGGAGCATTCACGGTCCCAACACACCCCTAGAGCTGTAAAGTGTACCTCCTAACACTGCCAAACTAAGGCCAAGCCCTCAACACACCAGTCTATAGAGAACATTCCAGTTCTAAGCCATAACAAGTCCCCTTGTAGAAGATGGCAGAGATGCAGCTGGGAGGACATGGTCCTTGAATCCTTGGAGGACTCACCACCAAGGGATAGTCACATCAGCCTGCGTTTCTCTGAAAAGCAAACTCTTACTGTATTAAGCCACTGAGATTTGGGGGCATATTTGTTACAGCATCCAGCCATTGCCTAAACTAGTATACCTTGTCTCACATGACCTTCTTAACTGCAGCTACCCACCCCCAGGGCCACAAATCACACACACACACACACACACACACACACACACACACACACACACACTCAGGGGCAGGTGCTTTACCACTGAGCTACACCTTCTGAACTTTTTTTTTTTTTGGTGGTGGTTCTGGGGTTCCTGGAAGCCCTTCTACCTCTGGGCTACACTCCCAGACCTATTTTATATTTTTTATTTGGAAACAGGGTCTCTTAAGCCAGCAAGGCTGGCTCCGAACCAGCGTGATCCTCCTGTTTCCGCCTCCCAAGCGAGGGGATTACAAGCATCGCCACCACGCCCGGCCTTCTGCACTTTTTAAAAAATATTTTGAGACATGGTCTCACTAGATTGCTAAGGTTGGCCTCAAATCTGCAATCCTCTGCCTCAGCCTCATGAGTAGTGGGATTGCAGGTATGAGCCACTATGCCTAGCTAACACACCAGTCCTCCCCACCCCAATACTAGGAATTGAATCCAGGAGCATTCTACCTCCAAGCTACACCCCTAGCTCTATTTCTTTTTTTTAAACAGGATCTTACTAAGTTGTAGAGGGCCTCACTAAGTAACTGCGGCTGGCTAGGCAAACCTGCGATCCTCCTGTCTCAGCCTCCCAAGTGCTAGTTACAAATATGCACCACCACACTTAGCTCACACTAATCTTCCTGTCTTCTTCCCTTCTCTCTACACCTCAGCCACCTTACAATATCTATAACTTCTCTGTATTAATTTTTATCAACTAAACTCATCTGGAAAACCTTTTGCCCTGCTTGAGACCAGTTGTCTTTGGAGCACTGGATCCTGCGGAAGGAAATCACACTGCTATGGACATCGTCCCGAGCTGTCCCCTGTGCCACTAGAGAGCCTGTGCTCTGCTCTCCTCAAACCTCCAATTCTGTGTCCCTTCCCACTTCCACAGCAGTGCACCGCCAAGCTCATACAGCAAGTCCTCTCCCTCCCTCTCTCCTGCCTCCACGCCTCAAAGGAAGACCAGCAGCACTTTCCATCTAAGGCCCATCCTTCCACTGACGCCCTTTCCTCTCTGCCACCTCCAGTCACCATTTCCAGCACGCTGCCCCTTTTACAACAACAAACATGCCTTCTCTGTAGATTCCTTCCCACTAGCATTGAACATGCTGGAATCTCCCTCGCCCTTGGTCTCACCACCTCTGGTTTTTTGTTTTTGGTTTTTTTGGGTTGTTTTGGCACTAGGAATTGAACCTAGAGGTTTAGTAGCTCTGAGATACTCCCCCAGGCCTTTTTATTGTATTGTATTGTTGTATTGTATTGTATTATATTGTATTGTATTGTATTGTATTGTATTGTATTGTATTGTATTTTGGGGAGAGGTACTGTGGTGGAACCCAGGGGCTTTCTACCTCCGGGCTATACTCCCAGACCTATTTTATATTTTATTTAGAAACAGGGTCTCACTAATTGCTGAGAGCCTCACTCAGTAGCTGAGGCTGGCTTCGAACCTATGCGATCCTCCTGTCTCAGCCTCCCAAGCGCGGGATTACAAGTGTGCGCCACCATGCCCGGCTTTTATTTTATTTCTTTATTTTGAGAAGTTCCTGCTAAGTTGCTGAGGCTGGTCTTGAACCTTGTCTAAGCCTCCCAAGTACTGGGATTACAGACATGTCCTGGGAGTATGATATAGGTCTGGGAGTATAGCCTGAAGGTAGAAAGTCCCTGGGTTCCACCGCAGTACCTCTCCCCAAAATAAAATAAAATAAAATAAAATTAAATTAAATTAAAAGGCCTGGGGGAGTAGCTCAGAGGTACTATGCCTCTAGGTTCAATTCCTAGTACCAATTCCTAGTACTAGTACCTAGTACCAGGCCTGGTTACCATCCCTCCCTTATCAGCCTCGCCTTCCCTTCATGGATAACCTTCCTGAAGGACGCCACTCCTTTCTATGGTAGCAGCCACCCACTCATATCTGCCTCCGTTGGATCAGTGACTCTCTTCCCGAGCCAAGGTCACCAATGACCTGTGTGTCCATCCAAAGGACACTTTTTAACCTTGTCTCATCTGAACCCTCAATGGCCTCGCACAGTGCTGGCCAGTTCCTCCCTCTGAAAGGATCTTCCCCTGGCTCCTTGAACCTTTGATTCTTCTCCTATCTCACAGACTATATATATATATATATATATATATATATATATATATATATTTTTTTTTTTTTTTTTTAACCCCAGTACTGGGGATGGAACCCAGGGGCACTCTACCTCTGACCTACACCCCAGCCCTATTTTTTTAAATTCTTTCTTTTGAAACTGAGTCTCACTGAGTTGCAAAGGACCTCACTAATAGTAGTAGCTGAGGCTGTCCTTGAACCGTGATTCTCTGGTCTCAGCTTCCCAAATGCTGGGATTACAAGTGTGCGCCGCCACACTAGGCATCGTTTTATGTATTTATATCTATTTATTTACTTACTTATTTATTTTGCAGAACTAGGGATTGAACCCAGGGGCATTCTACCTTCAAGCTACACCCCCAGCCCTATTTTTTATTCTTTATTTTGAGATTGGGTCTCAGGAAGTTGCAGAGGACCCAAGTACCTGAGGCTGACGGGGAACCTTCAATCTCCCTGTCTCAGCCTCCAAGGTACTGGGATTACGCACGTACGCTGCCACGCCTGGCTCCGTTACAGTTGTATCTTGCCTGTGTGTATCTCCATTTAGTTTCTTCTTTCTTGAAGTACTCCTGAGTGATTTTGCCTCAGCCATTCTCGCATCCCTGTACCATGGGTTTCATGGTATCATAGCTTCAACAACTCTTTTATCTGATGGTGAAAAACATTGTTCATCTGGCTTCATCCCCTGAGCTGGGCCTTCATCTACACAACTCCACATGGAACACCTTTCCTTACTTTGATATATCTATGGCTCTTTTTTTTTTCTTTTTTCTTTTGGTACTGGGGATTGAACCTAGGGGCATTCTACCTCCAAGCTACACACCCAGCTCTTGTTTTTATTCTTTCTTTCTTTCTTTCTTTCTTTCTTTCTTTCTTTCTTTCTTCCTTTCTTCCTTTCTTCCTTTCCAGGTCAGGAGGATGAAACCCAGGGGAATTCTACCTCTGAGCTAAACCCTCTGCCCTATTTTTTTATTCTTTTTTCTGAAACAGAGTCTCACTAAATTGCAGAAGGCCTCGCTAAGTAGCTGAGGCTCTCTGCGAACCGTAATCCTACAGTCTCAGCCTCTCGAATGCTGGGATTACAAGCGTGAGCCACCACGCCCAGCTTCGTTTTTATTCTTTATTTTGAAACAGCGTCTCACTAAGTTGCAGAAGGCCTCACTAAGTAGCTAAGGCTGGCTGCAAACCTGTGCTCCTCCTGTCTCGGTCTTCCAAGTACTGAGATTACAAGCGTGTGCCACCACATCCGGCTTCTGTGGCTCTTTAATCTCAAAATTTCCAAAGCTAGCCCCATGATTCCCCATCCCCATCCTCCCAACAGCCTTTACTTTACTTTTCTTTTTTCTTACCCCCCAACCCTAGCAAAAAGTATCTCCATCTACCCGGCGCCTTGGCCTAGCATTTAGGAGTCAGCGCTGTCTCCTTTCTCTCCCTCAATCCCCACAACAATCTACCTGTCAGTCCTGTAGATTCTCCTCCTGAATGCCTCTCAGTTCTGCTCCGCCATCTCAACTTCAGCCACACTCTTCTAGTCCAGGCCACCATTATCTTCTGTCTCGATAGCCAGGCGGCTTCCTGCCTGTCTCCTGCCCCTCGGTTCCCCCTCACTCATCCACTACCCACATGGCAGCTAGCCACATGGCCACGGGTTCTCCTGACGCCATGAGCAACCACTCCCGCCTAAAATACTTTGGTAGCCCCTTCCTCCTTTCAGTATGGGGTAGTCAGTGCCTGCACTTCACCCAAGAACTGTGGACATGGAATCCACCAGAAAATTTTATCAAAATTCTTATTATACCACTCACTGGGGGTGCTGCTGGCTACATTTACAGTTCCTTGGGCCCTCCCAGAGAATCTAGTTTAGCTCGAGAAGGAACCTGGATCTGTGTGTTTTAACAGATTCCCATAAGCACTTACGGTCGGGGTTATTTAAAAGGCACTGATCTGTCCTGGATCATTCCTACCCCTTCCACATTCGCATCTATTACATTTAGACCCCCAGTAAAATGCCTCTATGTATTGATGCAAAGAAAGGAGGTGAGAACAAAGCGTGAATGACTGTGATTTTCGTAGAGTAGTCAATTTACTGAAATTTATAATATGGGTTCCTGAGAATTCCATTAGCAAAATTCAATACGAAAGGGACAATTTACCCATAGCCATAGATAAGCCAAATGTGTTGCTGGTGAAGAATCTAAGCAAGGCAATTATGTTTAGAGTACAATTGCAGTCAGCTACACTGTGTATTCCTGAAATCTGAATAACATATGGACCCCTTTAAAAAATAAAAAAAAAAAAACTGGATTATCAGCTTAGTGGTGGGGCGCTGGCCCCTGGGTTCAATCACTAGCACTAAGAATGAATGAATGGAGCCGGGCATGTTGGCGCATGCTTGTGATCCCAGCATTTGGGAGGCTGAGACAGTAGGATCGTGGTTCATGGACAGCCTCAGCTATTTCTTAGTGAGGCCCTTTGCAACTCAGTGAGACCCTGTTTGAAAATAAAGAATAAAAAATAGGACTGGGGATGTAGCTCAGAGGTAGAATGCCCCTGGGTTCCATCCCCAGTATCACAAAAAAAGAAAAAAGAAAAAAAGTAAATGAATGAAACTATCTGATGGAATTTAAAGTTGGTCTATTTGTTCTTTTCTCTTTTCTGGTACGGGGGATTGAACCCAGGGGCGTTCTACCCCTACCCCCTATTATTTTTTATTTTGAAATAATAAAAAATTTAATTTGAAATAATAAAAAATAATAATAATAGGATCTTACCAGGCATGGTTGCACATGTTTGTAATACTAGTTTACTTAGGAGGCTGAGACAGGAGGATGGCAGGTTCTCGGCCAGCCTCGACAGCCTCATGAGGCCCTCTGCAACTTAGCGAGACCCTGTTTCAAAATAAAAATTAAACGCTGGGCGTGGTGGCGCCCACTTGTAATCCTAGCGCTTGGGAGGCTGAGACAGGAAGATCTCACAGGTTCAAAGCCATCCTACTTAGGCTCTCAGCAACTTAGTGAGACCCTGTTTTCAATTAAAGTATAAAAAAGGTCTGGGGGTACAGCTTGGAGATAGAAAAGCCCCTGGGTTCCACCCCCAGTACCACACAAAAACAATTAATTAATTAATTAATTAATTAAAATTAAAAATAAAATTAAGCTGGGGTGTAGCTTACAGGTAGAATGCCCCTGAGTTCAATCCTCTGTACCACAAAGGAAAGAGAAAGAAAGAAAGAAAGAAAGAGAAAGAAAGAAAGAAAGAAAGGAAAGAAAGAAAGAAAGAAAGGAAAGAAAGAAAGAAAGAAAGACTCACTAAATTGCTAAAGATCTTGCTAAGTAGCTGAGGCTGGCCTCAAACCTGTGATCCTTCTGTCTTAGGCTCCTAAGTACTGGCATTACAGGTGTGTGCCACCACACTAGGCTCTATGTTGTTTTATAATAATGTTTTTTGATTGTGTATAAAACTACATATAAATGCCTTATACTTACAGATCTTATACTATTGCAGTCTGAAACAAATGAAATACAAACAAAATTGAAAATCTAATAAAATTCAAGATAACAGCATTAATGTAATGTGGTAGCTGAAACTAAACTGCTCCTCACCACAGGACGACGGGACAGCCTCATATTAGCCTATCTTGATATCTTATGTGAATGAAATCCTCTGCAACTCGCATTAATAAGATGGCCATCCATACAAAAAACAGCATATTCTTACATTCATTTTAGATTATTACTGAAATAAAAACACATATGAAAAGTTAATAAAACAGCATCCTACCCCAAAGATCGTAGCCGTGGATTCCACTTTGAGAATCCCTCTGTAACCCGTGGAGGGATTCACTCACTGACTTGTCTAAAGGGTGATTATGTGCATCTGTGTTCCTTTAATGAACAGAAAGCTGCTGGAGAAGTCGAGTTATCTTCTATTTCCAGAGTCTAGAATACACATCCTTTATTATTGTTTTATTAAAAGGAGTTGATTTTAGAATAGGGGTATCCCTCTCCAGAGTGTGAGGATGCCAGAGCCTGGCAGATGTGGACAGCCAGCAATCCAGCTCCCTGTCCTCCCCATAAAGCGCCTTTGGCTCCCTTCGCCGTAACTTAACGCTGAGCAGACCCGTGTGACGGCCCTGCCTTCCCTGCCTGCTATGTCTCAGGAGGGAGAGGACGCGCTGTCCAGCTCAGCCTTCTGAGAGTGCTCATCCTCAAATTAACAGACTGGCAGTCTAGCTGGTTCAGATGCGGATCCCCAGGGAAGGAAGATAATGTGAGTGCAGCCCCAAAGGCCTCATCACCTCTGGAAGGAATAGCTGCGCTGCCGGCCACTGGGAGGATTAGGTAAGACCGCAGCGCTGGCTTGTGGTACGCGGGGTTTTCCCAGGGTGATACAGACTCCAGGTTCTGGCTGGGTGGTGGGTAGAGTAATCTGATGCCTGACCCTATGCTGAAATGTCTTTGTCCTGAAGTGGGGATGGGAAGGATCAGAGTTATATAACATTACATAAATTCTAAATCATCTCTCATGATTTTCCCCCTATTTTCAGTGCTAGGAATTGACCCCAGGGGCACTCTACCTCTGAGCTCGACCCCCAGCCCTATTTTTTTATTTTTGAAATAGGGTCTTACTAAGTTGCAGAGGGCCTCACTAAGTAGCTAAGGCTGGCTGAATCTGCAATCCTCCTGTCTCAGCCTCCCAAGTACTGGAATTACAAATGTGCACCACCATGCCTGGCTCTACCCTCCACACTTTTTATTTTTTACTTTGAAACAGGGACATGTGGAGTTGCTGAGGCAGACCTTGAACCTGTGATCTTCCTAACCCAGCCTTCCAAGTACCAGGATTATAGGCATGAGCCACTGTACCTAGTTTCTATTGCTTGTTTTTTTTTTTTTGGGGGGGGGGGTGGGGGGGATTTAACCCAGGAGCATTCTACCTATGAGTTTATTCCCCAGCCTTGTTTTATTTGGAAACAAAGTTTTGTTAAGTTGCTGAGGGCTTAACTAAATTGCTGAGGTTTTTCTCCAACTTCCAATCCTCCTGTCTCAGCCTCCCAAATCCTGGAATGTGCCACCATGCTCGGATCCTAGTACTTTTTTTTTTTTTCCTGGTACTGGGAATGAAACCCTGGGGCATTCTACCTCCGAGTTATACCCACAGCTCAATTTCTTGTTCCTTATTTGTTAACAGGGTCTCACTGAGTTGCAAAGGGCTTCACTAAGTAGTTGAGGCTGACAGCGAACTGAGATCCTCCTGTCTCAGCCTCCCAAATGCTGGAATTACAAGTGTGTGCCACCATGCCCAGCTCTCTAGTAAATTTTTAAAAGTGTTGGTTAGCCAAGTATGGTGGCACATGCTTGTAATCCCAGTACTTGAGAGGATGAGGTAGGAGGATCACAGGTTCACAGCCAGGCTCAGCTACTTAGTGAGACCCTGTTTCAAAATAAAGAATAAAGCCAGGTGTGGTGGCGCACGCTTGTAATCCCCACGCTTGGGAGGCAGAGACAGGAGGATGGCGCAGGTTCGAAGCCAGCCGTGCGCGCTGGCTTATGAGACCCTGTTTCCAAATAAAAAAGTATAAAAAATAGGTCTGGGAGTGTAGCCCGGAGGTAGAAGAGCTTCCAGGAACCCCAGTACCACCAAAAAAATAAATAAATAAATAAATAAAAATAAATAAATAAAGAATAAAAATAGGCCTGGAAGCTGGGCATTGTGGCACCACTGGCAACACTCACCAGTAACTTAGTGAGATCCTATTTCAAAACAAAGAATAAAAAAAAATAAGGCAGAGGGTATAGCTTGGAGGTATGATGCCCCTGGGTTCCATCCCCAGTATTACAAAAAAGAAGGGAAAAAAAGTGACCAGTCTGTAATGACATGTGTTGTAAGTCAAATGTGCATCAAACTTCAAAGATTTAACATAAAACAAGAACAGAAAATATCTCATTAAAAGCCAGGCGTGGTGGCACACGCTTGTAATCCCAGCATTTGGGAGACTGAGACAAGAGGATTACAATTTGCAGAAAGCCTCAGCTACTTAGTGAGGCCCTTTGCAACTCAGTGAGACTAAAAAAAAAAAAGAGTAAAAAATAGGGCTGGGGTGTAGCTTAGAGGTAGAATGTCCCTAGGTTCTACCCCCAGTACCACAAAAGAAATAAAATAAAATAAAATAAAAAAATTTTTTAAAATAGGGCTGGGGAGTATAGCTTGGAAATAGAATGTCCCTGGGTTCTATCCCCAGTATTGCAAAAAAAAAAAAAAAAAAATAGGGCTGGGGGCATAGTTGGAGGTAGGATTCCCCCAAGGTTCAATCCCCAGTACTTCCCCAAAAAATATTGGTTAAAATTTTATTTGAAGAGCCAGGTATGGTGGCGCATGCTTGTAATCCCAGCATTTAGGAGGCGGAGACCGGAGGATCATGGTTCACGGACAGCCTCAGCTACTTAGTGAGGCCCTCTGCAACTTAGTGAGACCCTCTTTCAAAATAAAGAATAAAAAACAGGACAGGGGGTGTAGCTCAGAGGTCAAATGCCCCTGGGGTCCATCCTCAGATCTGTAAAAAAATTTTTTTTATTTAAAATTACAAAAGATCAATGGGGTATAACTTTGAGTGTTTGTTTTGTTTCAGGTTTTTTGTGTTTTTTTTTTCATGCAGGGGAAGAAGATGAGATGGGACGGAGAGTTCCACAGCAGCCCTGGCTCCTTGAGAAGAGCTTCTGTGGCTGCCACCTCACCCTGCCTGGCACTGGTCCTGGGGAGCACTCTTCAAAGTTGGAAATAATTTCCCAAAGGGTCTAGACCACATTAAGAATCGTGAGCAATAATACTCATTGAATCCAAATGTTTATAAGGCTCCAAAAACAAGAGCCATCAACCTCACACTGTCAGCAGTGAAGTCATTTTTATTTTATCTGTCTCATAGAACAATTAGGTAAGGCATACAGAGACGTGTTATAAAGAATTGCCCTGAATTGGATAAGTCAAGAAGATCCCTGTCTTTTTTTCCTGAGCATCAGGACACTGTACTATTTATGGCATCCTAAAGTAGCTGACTTCCCATGGCTCAAGGGAACGTTATTGTTGCAAACTGTTGTCAAAGGAATTTCCGAGGTACTTTAGAGGAACACTTCAAAGTGCCCGCTGGGTTCATCTTTCACTGGACATTTCGCAAAGAAGCAAAACTTATTCGTTACACAAACGAACAAAAGACCAGCCTGACCAGTCAGGTAGACTCAGAAGTAAGGACTAGAATCTGTCTTATTCCAAGGGCTTTTTGCCTCTGGAATTTAAATATGCCCAGATTTATAATTCAAGAAGTTAACTTGGATTTTTGTTTTTGTTTTGTTTTGTTTTGTTTTGGGTACAGGGATTGAACCCAGGAGCATTCTACTTCTGAGATACACCTCTGGTTCTTTTTTATTTATTTATTTATTATTTTTATTTTAAACAGAGTCTAGGCAAGTCGCTGAGGTTCTCACTAAATTGCTGAGGCTGGCCTCAAGCCTGCAATCTTTCTGTTGTCATCCTCCTAAATACTGGGGTTATAGGCATGCACCACTGCGCCTGGATAAAGTAGTTTAAAAAAATTTTTTTTTCTTGGCATAGTGGTGGATGCTTGTAATCTCAGCATTCAGGAGGCTGAGACCAGAGGATTGCAGTTTGCGCAGACAGCCTCAGCTACTTAGTGAGGCCCTCTGCAACTTAGTGAGACCCTGTTTCAAAATAAAGAATAAAAAATAGAGCAGCCGGGCGTGGTAGCACACGCTTGTAATCCCAGCATTTGGGAGACCAAGACAGGGGGATCATGGTTTGCAGCCAGCCTCAGCTTCCTAGTGAGACCCTTTGCAACAATGAGACCCTGTTTCAAAATAAAGAATAATAAAAAAAAATAGGGCTGGGGGTGTAGCTCAGAGGTAAAATGCCCCTGGGTTCTGTTCCGAGACACACACACACACACACACACACACACACACACCCCAGAACTGGAAATTAAACCCAGGGGCATTCTACCTCCTAGCTACACTCCCAGCCCTGTTTTTTTATTCCTTATTTTGAAATAGGGTCTCACTAAGTTGCAGAAAGCCTCACTAAGTATTTGAGAGTGGCCGAGAACCTGCGATCCTCTTGTCTCAGCCTCCCAAATACTGGGATCACAAGTGGGCACCATCACACCCAGCAAAGTAGTTGCATTTTAAGCATTTTTATCTGCTTAAAGGAGGTAGAGAAATAATAGCTGATGGTGAGAATGTCCCTGGACCCCTGAAGTGCAATGTGGCTATCAGCTCATTGAACCCTCCCAAGAATCCTATGGGTAGTTTATTATTATCCTCATCCTACAGTTCAGCAAAACAAAGGAGAGGCAAGTAGTTTACCCCAGGACTCACAGAGAGGAAATTGCTAGTGCATATTTGTTTCAAGAGTTTATACACTTAAATACATAATATAGAGCTGGGCGTGGCGGCACATGCTTGTAATCCCAGCGTTCGGGAGGCTGAGACAGAAGCATCGCGGTTCGCGGACAGCTCCAGCTACTTAGTGAGGCCCTCTGCAACTCAGTGAGACCCGGTTTCAAAATAAAGAATAAAAAATAGGGCTGGAGGTGTAGCTCAGAGGTCAAATGCCCCTGGGTTCCATCCCCAGACCCGCAAAAAAATAAATAAAATACATACATACATACATACATACATACATACATACATACATACATACATACCTTGAGCCGGGCTGGTGGCGCACACTTGTAATCCCAGCATTCGGTAGTCTGAGACTGCATGATTGTGGTTCGCGGACAACCTCAGATACTTTGTGAGGCCCTTTGCAACTCAGTGAGACCCTGTTTCAAAATGAAAGAATAAATAATAGGGCTGGGGTTATAGGTCGGAGGTAGAATGCCCCTTGGTTCCATTCCTAGTACTGAAAATAATAATCATAATCATACATACATACATACATACATACATACATACATAATGTGCTTCTCAAAAATACCTACATGTGGAAGAAAAACCTATTGGTTTAAGTTACATGCTGTATTACTGATCTCTTGCCACATAGCAAACCACCCAAAACACACAGCTGCTTGCACATCTTTCTATGATTTCTCGCAATGCGGTGGCCCACCGGGCCTGTCTGTATCTCCCCAGGACTGTTCCAGAGGCTGCACTGATGGGTGGGGTGGAGTCCCCTGGCCCCGTACACCTCCATGCATGATCACCTTCTCCATGGCAGAGCTGAAAAGCTGAAAACCATAGTAAGCTATGTAGCCAATGGGAAGAGAAGCCCTGGGGTTTAGAGATTTTTTAAAACTGAGTTTCAACATATCCAACTTTACTCGCAAGACAGGCGTGGTGGCACACACTGGTAATCCCTGTACTTGAGAGTCTGAGATAGAAGGATGGCAGGTTTGAGCACAGCCTCAGCAAGTAGTGAGATTCTCATTAATCTAGCAAGATCCTGTTTCAAAATAAAAATAAAATAAGGAAAGGTGTGTAAGTCAGAGGTAGAATACCCTTGGGTTCCATCCCTTGGGTACCACACACACACAGGAAAAAAAAAATCACATGCAATTGGTCTAAAAGATACTTATTCCAAAAAGTTTGTAATAAGCTGGGTGTGGTGGTGCAAGCGTGTAATCTCAGCATTTGGTAGGCTGAGACAGGAGGATTGAAGTCTGTGGACACCCTCAGCTACTTAGTGAGTCCCTTTGCAACTCAGTGAGACCCTGTTTCAAAATAAAGAATAAAGCCAGGCATGGTGGCGCACACTTGGAATCCCAGCATTTGGGAGGCTGAGACAGGAAGATTGTGGTTCGCAGCCAGCCTCAGCTACTTAGTGAGGCCCTTTGCAACTCAGTGAGACCCTGTTTCAAAATAAAGAATAAAAAACTAGGGCTGAGAGTGTAGCTTGGAGGTAGAATGCCCTTAAGTTCTATCCCCAGTACTGCAAAAAAAATTTTTTTAATAAAGAATAAAAAATAGGGCTGGGGAGCGTATCTCAGAGGTAGAATTCCCCTGGGTTCCATCCAGAATACCACAAAAAATTAATTAATTAAATAAATAAAATAATACATATATATATACATACATACATACATACATACATACATACATACATAATGTGCTGGAGGTTTAGCTCAGAAGTAGAATGTCTCTGGGTCCAAACCCCAGTGCCACAAAAAATAAAAATAACATAAGAAATTAAAATATAGCTGGTAGTGTAGCTCAAAAACAGAATAAATAACCCTGGGTTCAATTCCTAGTACCACAGAATGAAGAAAGGAAGAAAGGAAGTAAGTAAGGAATGAAGGGAGAAAAAGAGAGAAAGAAAAAGAGGGAAGGAGAAGGGAGGGAGAGGGAGGAAGGAAGGAAGGAAGGAAGGAAGGAAGGAAGGAAAAAAGAAAGAGAGAGAGAGGTACCAGCAAGGTAGAGACAGAGAAGGAGGAATTACCACATGCATATTAATTTCTCTTCTTTTATCCTGTCTCAGACGTTAAAGAAAATAATTCTTGTTGTGGTTGAGTGGGTGGCAATGGCTCACTTCTCCATGTCTAATTTCATAAATATGTGCTTCAATTAGCTTTTGCAAATGAAATAACCAAGTTCTAATTCAATTTTCTATTTTAGAAGGACCATTAATCTGGAAAACAAATAAAAATAAATTAATTTTTAATGGCTAATGTATACTTTCTCGCGATGAGACATAACATGAATATAGCCTTAAACAGAAACTATAAGCCCTCAAACTCTTGTTTTCTCTCTGAGCTAATTCTTCCAGGCAGGATATCAAAGTCAAAGCCAAAGTCAAACAGAACCATTCAAGAAGATGTGCGTGCGTGCGTGCGTGCGTGCGTTAACCTGTTTTCTCTTGCAGGGTGTTGATATTATTTGGGCACCGTAATTATACATCATAGTGGGATTCAAGTGGATACAAATGTACACGCACGTATTCCTTGGCAGTTTCCCTTTGCACTGGCCCCATACATTAGTGAGGTTGGCAGTGATACCTTCACATATGGATCTCACATTATTTAGATTGTTTCCTTCCTCGATTCTTCTTTTTCCCACCCCCACTTCCCCCCCAGCCCCCTCCCATTATTCCAGTGGTCTCTGTCTTTATTTATCTGAAGTCTCTTTTGTTGCCTATTTCCCTCCAGCTTCCACACAGGAGAGAAAATAGACGTCCCTTGACTTTCTGAGACGGGCTTATCTCACTCTGCATAATATGCTCTGGCTTCATCCATTTTTCTACAAATAACAAAATTTTGTTCTTCTTTATGGCTGAGTAAAACTCCACTGTTGTATACGCCACATTTTCTTGATCCGTTCATCTGCCGAGGAACACCTGGATTGTTTTCATAATTTGGCCGTTGTAAATTGTGCCGCTGTGACATGGGTATGCATGGACCACTCCCGTTTTCTGACTTGAATTCATTGGGAAAGATTCTGAGGAATAATAGTCGGGCCATTTGCTTTCAGGGATCATATGCTTTCTATAGTTCATCTTTTTTTTTGTGTGTGTGTGGTTCTGAGGATGGAACCCAGAGGCCTTCTACCTCTGGGCTATACTCCCAGACCTATTTTATACTTTTTTGAAAACAGGGTCTCACTAAGTTGCTGAGAGCCTCACTAAGCAGCTGAGGCTGGCTTCGAACCCACGTGATCCTCCTGTCTCAACCTCCCAAGCGCGGGGATTACAAGCGTGTGCCACCACGCCTGGCATCTTTTTTGTTTTTAGTACCAAGGACAATCAAGTCTTCCCTGTGTGGTTTGACTCTAGAATTTACATTTTTTTTTCCCAGCAGGCAAGGCACTATTAATAGGAAGGCGTGTGATGACAATTTCAAAAACCAAAGTATAATCAAACCTCATTTAATGGGACTGTTCAGGGGACAAGTTATTCCGGTTAATTAAATTTTCTGGTTAACTAGACATTAACCCAACACCCTTTATTCAAATCTTTCCATAGAAAAATCTCTCTAAAATGCATTAGCTTCTTTAGTGCCCTAGGAAGTGTAGAGCGGTGAAAGTAATTGAATCTTTGATGATCAAAGTCCTTGCAGTATTCCAGATCATTATAAATATGCATTGTGTTACACGGTGAATGCAGAAGTTCTAGGAGAGTGGATTGAAACAAATAAGCTCTAATAAAATCTGAAATCGTGTGTTTCATTTATTTCTGTGTCCCTTTGTTTCTGCTTACGTTTGTCTTGAAACCAGAGATTAAAAAATAATAATAACCTCGCTAATCGAGGGTTTCAGTAAGTTGGCTTAAGTCAAACTTGTTGTGAATGATCATAATGATTTTCCAAGATAACTTTAAAGGGGTGTGGAGGATGTAGTAGCCCACATTATATAAAATTATGATATTGCAGTAGGTTTTTTTGAAAAACTTTTTACTTAAGCCTGGTCTTATGGCACACACACGCTTGTAATCCCAGTACTTAGGAGGCTGAGATAGAAGATTGCATGGGTTCATGGGCCTCAGCTACCTAGCGAGGCCCTCCACAACTTAGTGAGACCCTGTTTCAATATAAAGGACATAAAATGGGGCTGGGAATATAGCTCAGAGGTGGAATCCCCCTGTGTTCAATCTCCAGAACCAAAAAAAAGAAAAAAAAAGTTTTACTTTCCCTTTTATTTTACCATATAAAAAGATGATATAATGACATTGCAGACAGTACAGCAACTATTTTGAATTTTATTCATTAAATCTAGTCTTCACTATTTGCATATATTCACAAATTTATAATGATGGTGTAATGTAATTTTATATTTTACTTAACTTTTTTTTTCTTTTTTACGGTACTGGGGATGGAACCCAGGGGCATTCTACTTTCAAGCTACACCCCAGCCCTATTTTTTATCCTTTATTTTTGAAACAGAGTCTCACTGAGTTGCAGAGGGCCTCACTAAGTAGCTGAGACTGGCTGCGAACTGCAATGCTCCAGTCTCAGCCTCCCAAATGCTGGGATTACAAGTGTGTGCCACCACACCTGGCTTTTTACTTAACTTTTTGTTTGTTTTTGTGGTACTGAGGATTGAACTCAGGGGCATTATACCTCCAAGCTACACCCCAACCCTATTTTATTTTTTAATTTTGAAACAGGGTCTCACTGGGTTGATAAGAGACTCACTACTTGCTGAGGCCTAAAACCTGCAATCCTCCTGTCTCAGCCTCCCAAGTACTGGGATTACAAATGTATGCAACCACACCTGGCTTATTTTGCTTAATTTAATACCATACAAGAAATAATTTAGATGTTAGCACACAACCTTCATAGTTACTCATTCATTGATTCATTCATTCAACAAATATGTATAGACTGCCTAAGATGTGCCAGACAGTCTTCTGGTATTGGGAACATTGTAGATTTAAAAAAAAAAAAGGGGGGGGGACAGAAATTTCTTCTGCCATGGAGCCTACATTTTTTGTGAATTATCATTTTAAATTACTGAATTATAGTTGGGCGTGGCGGTGCATGCTCGTAATCCTAGCATTGGGGAGGCTGAGACAGGAGGATCGCAGTTTGTAGACAGCATCAGCTACTTAGCGAGGCCCTTTGCAAGTCAGCGAGACTGTTTCAAAATTTAAACAAAATAGGGCTGGGGGTGTAGCTCGGAGGAAGAATGCCCCTGGGTTCCATCCCCAGTACTGCAAAAATAAATAAATAGATAGATAGGTGATAGATAGATTGATAGATAGATAGATTACTGAACCATCCCTTTGGCTCCTTAATATATTTCATACTAGTCAGTAGCATCCTTTGGCCGCAAGGCCCCAGGATCCTGCATTGTCTCTGAAGCATTCTCTGTGGCAACCAGCTCTTACTCTCTAAGAAGGATGCTATAACAGCCAGGCGTGGTGGCGCACACTTGTAATCCCAGCGCTTGGGAGGCTGAGACAGGAGGATCGCACAAGTTTGAAGCCAGCCTCAGCTATTTAGTGAGGCTCTCAGCTACTTAGTGAGACCCTGTTTTCAAATAAAATATAAAATAGGCCTGGGAGTATAGCCCGGAGGTAGAAAAGCCCCTAGGTTCCATCCCCAGTATGAAGGAGGAGGAGGAGGAGGAGGAGGAGGAGGAGGAGGAGGAGGAGGAGGAGGAGGAGGAGGAGGAGGAGGAGGAGAAGGAGGAGGCTATCACTTGGAAATGAAAGCAGCAGCCAACACGATGCTTTCATGATACTCAATCCCATGCCACACATTGTTCCATGCACCACACACATTCAGACTTTGCAGCCCCCTCACAAAGGAGATGCTCTCAATGGCCTCATCTTTCAGAAGAGGAAGTCGAGGCCCAGCTGAGCAAGGACATAAAACAACGTTGGCTATTTGGAGAATATCAGAGCAATTGTTCTAATAGCAATGATGGAACCTGACTGTGTTGAGTGTCCGTTATGTGCAAGCATTGTCCTGAATCGAACTCTCTTAATCCTCTCAGGAACTTTGTTTTATAAACGAGGTCCCCAGGGCACTAGTTAGCTAAGTAACTTGTCAAAAGTCTCACAGCTCATCCCTGGTGGAGGTGGAATGCTAACCCAGCCGCTCCGGCAGGATACATACTCTTAATCCCTTGCTCGTCTTGTTCTTCCAGAAGCCATTTGTATGATGTGCCATCGCTCTGTGTGACTCCTGAAGCAGGACACTGTGTTCCTTCCCCAGGGACATGACCATTTGTTGTTTTAACCCCAAGGACAATTTGACCAGATCACTAAGAAACAGTGGATTTGTGAGAAATAACCAATGACAATGGCTTAATGTTCATCACATATAATTTATTACAAAAGCACAAATCTAACAAAGAAATGAATCTTCTTGGTAATATTTTTTTGTGTGGTACTGGAGATGGAACCCAGGGGCATTCTACCTCCCAGCTATACACCAGTCCTATTTTTAATTTTTTATTTGAAACAGGGTCTCACTGAGTTGCTAAGGGCCTCACTAAGTAGCTGAAGCTGTCTGTGAACTGGGATCTTTCTGTCCCCGCCTACCGAATGTTGGGCCTTCTTGGTAATATTTAGAACCAAAAGTTGGACATAGAAATTAGCCTCATATTAATTATCAACACGAAATAAAACTCCAAAATGAAGATTTAGATCTGCCCAATTTGACTCAGCTAAAA
The DNA here is from genome assembly GCF_963383645.1 of Muscardinus avellanarius. NCBI lineage: Eukaryota > Metazoa > Chordata > Mammalia > Rodentia > Gliridae > Muscardinus > Muscardinus avellanarius. The sequence goes on from NC_137790.1 coordinate 116,342,120, forward strand.
TAAATTGCTGATATTAATTTAATTTTTAAAAAATGAAAGCAAGCTAGGCATAGTGGCACACGCTTGTAATCCCTGTGCTTGGGAGGCTAAGACAGGAGGATCTCATAGGTTCAAAGCCAGCCTCAGATCCTTAGTGAGGCTCTCAGCATCTTAGTGAGACCCTGTTTCCAAATAAAGTATAAAAAATTAGGTCTGGGAGTATAGCCCGGAGGTAGAAAAGCCCCTGGGTTCCACACCCTGTAGCACAAAAAAAAAAAAAAAAAAAAAAAAATGAGATCAAGAAAAGAAAATCAAGGAATAGCAAGTGTAAGCAGTAATGTTCAATGTGGGCTAAAAATTGGATGAAAAGCCAAACCTTTGTTGAAAATTTTATACAGAAGAAAATTGCTCCCAATGAAAATAAAATAATTTTGGTAAACCAAAAATGAAAGTATAAAACAAACATTGAAATTTCACTACGATGTTTAGAAAATCAATCAAAGGAATTTGTCATCATAAGGGCATTTCCCTGGAAAACATGTACCAGTTTTTTTCCAGATAAAAATTCATTAATGTAAGTGTCATACAGTACGAAATGGTAGAACTCAACCATCTTACATTAAAAAAAAAAAAAACCTGGGGGAGGTGTGGCTGAACTTGGCTGTCTACCCAGAATCCATTTCTTTTTTTGTTCTTGTTCAGGTATCCATTGTCGGTGCCTTATGTCAGACATCAGTTTTAATCAACTCCATTCAGATAAACATTTTGTAGAATTTAGTTTGAAACTCAAATTTAATTTGGCATTTGACTTGGAAACAATAGGCAAAACATTGGATCATCCTATTGATCACCTACCATTTGCTTCTACTTTGTCAGCTTTTGTGGGTGTTTCTACAAGAAGACTCTCCTATGCCGGGCATGGTGGCGCAAGCTTGTAATCCCCGTGTTTGGGAGGCTGAGACAGGAGGATCGCGCAGGTTCGAAGCCAGCCTCAGCTACTTAGTGAGGCTCTCAGGAACTTCGTGAGACCCTGTTTCCAAATAAAATATAAAATAAGTCTGGGAGTGTAGCCCGGAGGTAGAAGGCCCCTGGGTTTCCATCCCCAGTCCCACACACACACAAAAAAAGACTCAATCCTGAATTTCAGTGAACTTAAATGAACTTCAATCCTGATTTTCAGTGAACCACGTTGAGGAACAGAGACACAGGAGGGCTTCATGGAGAATGCATGAGAATAGGTCATAGGAACAAATGAGCAGCCCTAAGGGCTATGAAAAGACTCTGAAGGGTTGCTGGGCCCAAAGCAGCTGAGCACTCTGTAAGCCCAGGGCTACAGAAGAAGACTTCTTGGAATCATTCAAGGTTTTTGCTGAGGTTTTTTTGTAGTTATTGCTTGTTTTGTTTTTTGTTTGTTTGTTTTGCCAATTATTCTTTATTTCGCCACCTCTCACTGAGTGGCAAAGGGCCTCACAACTAGCTGAGGCTATATTGGCAAACAACTATCCTCCTGTCTCAGCCTCCCCTTTTTTTTAAATGGTGCATTGTAGTCATACACTTAATGGAGTACAAGATGGTAGAGGCATACACGCACATACCACTCAATTAGCCAATTCCCAGCCATTTTCACCCCTCGCTCCTTCTCGTGTTTGGCTTAATGACTGAATTTGATATGTTTATGAATGTGCATCATGTCCATTAGTGAATTTCCCTCTTCCCCCCCTCTGATCCCCCTCAGGTCAACTTATTTGCTCATCTGTAGTTTCTCCTTCTTCTTCTAGAGTTCCTCTTATGACCCATTTTCTCCCTAGTTTTTTTGTTCTGTTTTTGTTTGTTGTTTTGGTTTTGTTTTTGTTTGCAGTAGTGGGGATGAATCCCCCAGTAGCACTCTATCACTTAGCTACACACCCAGCCCCTTTGTGTGTGTGTGTGTGTGTGTGTGTGTGTGTGTGTGCGCGTGTGTGCGCGTGTGCGTGTGTGCGTGTGTGCTTGCGTGCGTGCGTGTGTGTGTGTGTGTTACTGGGGATGAAACCCAGGGGCATTCTACCTCTGAGCTACACCACCAGCCCTATTTTTTATTCTTTATTTTGAAACAGGGTCTCACTGAGTTGCAGAGGGCCTCACTAAGTAGCTGAGGCTGTCTGCGAACCGCGATCCTCCGGTCTCAACCTCCCAAATGCTGGGATTACAAGCGTGCGCCACCACGCCCGGCATGAAAGCCATTTTGTAACCTTATATGTTCCTCTGTTCTTCTGTGAAGTTAGTACTTCTTAAAAATTGCAAGTGCCATCTCCTGGCCCCCCTCCAGCCAATCGTGTGAAGATTATGATGGTAAGCTCCCATCAATAGTAGTACGGCACAGGAGCTTTGTGGTAGGAATAAAAAGACCCAGCAGGTTTCTGCCATTTTGTCCTTGCACACCTGACTCTACTGGTAGCAGGATCTCTTAAGAAGCCATGGAAATTTATTTCTAACAGGAGGAGATGGTGATAGAAGGAGTTCAATGGAGGAAGAAGAAAGCAGCCGGGCCTGGTGGCGCACGCTTGTAATCCCAGCATTCAGGGGGCTGAGACAGGAGGATCACTCTTTGCGGCCAGCCTCATCTACTTAGTGAGGACCTCTGCAACTCAGTGAGACCCTGTTTCAAGATAAAGAATAACAAAACCCGGGTGTGGTGGTGCACGCTTGTAATCCCCGCGCTTGGGAGGCGGAGACAGGAGGATCACGCAGGTTCGAAGCCAGGTGCGCTGGCTTAAGAGACCCTGTTCCCAAAGAAAAATATAAAATAGGTCTGGGAGTGTAGCCTGGAGGTAGAAGGGTTCCATCCCCAATACCACCAAAAAAAAAAAAAAAGAATAAAAAAAATAGGCTGAAGGTGTTGCTCAGAGGTAGAATCCCCCTAGATTCAATCCCAGTTCCACGAAGAAGAGGAAGAGGAAGAAGAGGAGGAGGAGAAGAGCAAAGTGTGCTCAGGGCTTAGTGAATCAACTGGTTTGGGGAGGAAGTAAGTACCTATCAGTTCAGACTGGGCTGTCTTCAGCAGATAAAGGAGAAACATGGTAGATTCAACTAGCTCGTTTCAATAGGTAATTTGTTGGGGCCCGCTCGGCTAGACCGGGATGGGGCGGTGGCTCAAGATGGCGCCTAGGCATGTTGCCAAGTCACGAGGCTCACGAGGCTGGCGGTGCCCTGAGCCTGCGCAGTGAGCCCTATCAGGCGCCCTACAGATGATCAGTGACGCAGCACCTCGTGCTACCACCAGCCCGCCTATGAGAGGGTTAGAAATGTGCATGCCCTAGCTGTGGGAAGCTTGGGGTTGGTGGAGTGATGAGGGAGGGGTTATGAGACTGATATATATTTGCCTGCTGTGTGCATTGAGGGGGAAGCATTAAAGAGGAAGCATCATCAGCAGACTCGGCATTTGTGTGTTCTTTCCTGGGGCTCTGCAGATCGGAGCCTTAGGGACGGGACAGTAATTATGAAGTATGGTACTTGATAAGTTGGGTCCCTCCCCCACATGATCTCACAGTGGAACAGGGAGTGGAAACCCAGAAGCCAGAAGCAGAGATATCGCAAGACTCCAGGTGCCTCGAGACTCCAAACACCGTGATGCTACAGATGTCATGAGAGAATCTGCATGCCCATAAAACAGTGGTGCCTCCGATCCGCCATGTGACTCAGCCAGCCGATCAGGACTATGTGCAACCCTCCTCACGTGTGGCCCGTTGGTCCCTTCCCCCATGGCCGGCTGACTCTCCAGAGGGTGCCGGGGTCCGAATCAGCGGTCTCTGATAACCAGGTTGGTGTTTCTGCCTCCCTCCTAAACCCCCTGACTCTATTTTCAACTATTCAGTACTGACACTGATTATAAAAATGTACCAGTATTGGCAATGGCCTAGGAAGATTTGAGAAAGCTCTGATTATTAATAGATATATTTCAGAAATAAATGTGTCAAAATGGCAGACCTGGAGAGAGAAAGGCTTGGCTTTGGTCAGGAAGCAAACAGCTATTGAAACTTACATTGACTTAGCTAAAAGTAATTAGCAAGTCAATAGGAGAGGGGAACTAGGCCTTTCTCTAAGGACAGATCTACATGATTAAATAAGCTAGCTAGGATGGGAGGAGGGGTCGACCTTCGTGAAAGGAGACACCTTGCTTGGGGAGGAACCTTACAGGGACATTTACTATGTCAGAATTACGTAAACAAGATGGAGGTCATGGGTATAAAAAAGTCCAGTCCACATGCTGTATCTTTGGGTGGTGAATTGGCTTGAACCCCCCACCCCCATGCCATTCTGGCATGGGGCTGTAACTATCTTCTGTATTTCTTTCTTTTTAATAAACTTCTTTAAATCTTCAGCAAGTGTCCAAGCTATGTATACTTATCCTTAGCTCCAGACAAGAACCCGTGGTTTTTTCAGTTTGTTTTTTGGGTTTTGTTGTGGTTTGAGGGAAATTGTGCACGGGACCCTAACAGGGGTCCCCGGGGACAGTTTCCCCACAACCATAACATTCCCACACCGCAACATATTTCACCACAACCAAAAGCAGCACCCTTTATTTGCCGAGCTAAATATTCTATATGTGTTGACTTGTTCAACTCCCATCATTCTGAGGATTAGGCAGCAGTTCCAAAATTTATGATAACCAAGTCTCTAAGGGGCCAAAGAAAGGACTTAGGGTCATATAATTAGCAAATGGCCCAGCCAGGACTTGACCCCGGTGTGCTCTACTCCAGTGCAGAATGCCAGGGAATATACGTGAGGTGACAGACCGTGCCACGTGGCCTCTCTTGTGGGTTCTACTGGTGGCCTGGGAAGTACGGTAGGAAACGCTCTTAAGCTTGGGTCTCTGAAATATGGAAATGCAGATGGGTCATTGTGAATAAGGCAAGAATTTAATGATAAAAAGAACTCCATTCCCTTCTGTCTGGTGCTTTAAACAAAAGCACCCAGTCCTGAAACCTTTTTTGGGATGAATGGCTCAGAATGATCACAGGAAAAAGATAGCTTCTGTCTGTTACTGTGAGATCAAGTCTGACTACATGTCTGTCCTCAATCAATTATTCTCTCAGCAGGCAGCTCAAAGAAGTGTCAGGCTTTTCTCAATAAACTCAAAGAAAAAATTTTTGTTCCCTGTCTGACCTTATTTAAATTATCTGAAAAGCCGGGTGTGGTGACGCACGTTTGTAATCCCAGCATTGGCCAGGCTGAAATAGTAGGATTGCGGTTCACAGTCAGCCTCAGCTACTTAGTGAGGCCCTCTGCAACTCAGGAGACCTTATTTCAAAATAAAGAGTAAAAAATAGGGCTGGTGGTGTAGCTCAGAGGAAGAATGCCCCCTGGGTTCCATCCCCACTACCGTAAATAAATAAATAAATAAATAAATAAATAAATAAATAAATAAATAATCTGAAGTTACCACCTGGCTGGTGCACACTTGTAATCCAGTACTTGGAAGGCTGAGACAGGAAAATCGCAGGTTGGCAGCCAGCCTCAGCAACTTATGAGGCCCTCCACAGCCTAGTGAGACCCTGTTTCAATATAAAGAATCAAATAGGGTTGGGGTGTATCTCAGAAATAGAATGGCCCTGGGTTCGATCCCCAGTAGCACAAAATTTTTTAAAAAAATCTGAGTATCTGTACTTATTATTCAACAAACGCTAACTGCTGGTGTTGGGTGCTCATGAAAGTAAACCCACAAATTCTTTCCATCTTTAGAAAATGGTTCACTGCAAATTAATTTTGACTCATTGTGGTAGCGGTGATAATTCAGTGTTTGTTTGCTATTCTGATAGCTGTTCCTTGCATCTTGACACAAATTGCTTTATAATTCAGACTTTATTTTCTGGTGGCCTGAAAACACATCTTCTATAGGTGAAATAATATACTCCTGTTCCTCTTATCAAGAAATTGCTCCCAAATACCCTATCTGTTAATGCCACCTCCTATGCTACAGAGCAGGATTTAGTGGATTCATAGAAAATTTGAAACTCAGTATCCTTCTGTTGCTGAAGTACCAAGAGCAATAAATGACCTCCTTTTTTTTTTTTTTTTTTTTTTGCAGGTGATTAAATAAAAAAGTTTGAGGCATCTCATAATCACCAGACGTAAGAAATCTTTCTAATAAACAGAAGAGAAAGAGGTAAAAGAAACCAGGCTGTGTGTGTGTGTATGTGTGTGTGTGTGTGTGTGTGTGTGTGTGTGTGTGTTTGTGTTTGTTTTACTGGAGATGGAACCCAAGGGCATTCTACCTCCCAGCTACACCCTCCCACCCCAGCCCTACTCTTTTTTTATTATTATTTGTGTGTGTGTATGGTACTGGGGTTCCTGGAAACCCTTCTACCTCCAGGCTACAATCCCAGACCTATTTTATATTATTATTCGGAAACAGGGTCTCTTAAACCAGTGAACCTGCGCGATCCTCCTGTCTCCGCCTCCCAAGCGCGGGGATAACAAGGGTGCGCCACCATACCCAGCTATTATTCTTTATTTTCAAACAGGGTCTCCCTGAGTTGTAAAGGGCCTCACTAAGTAGCTGAGGCTGGCCACAGCATGTGCCACCACACCCAGCTGGAAACCAGGCTTTCAAAGCTCAGCATCTTAGAAGGACTATTGCTTTCCTGGGTGATCATTGATTACTGGCTTAGCTGAATGAGCCAGGAAGCTTGAATCGAAAACCAAATGCCAGTTCACAAAGACAGAAGGTGGGTTCAATTGGACAGTGATATAGGAAGGAATACAAGTTTGGTGTGTTTGGAATTGAGAGTGACTGAATTTTTTCTTGTCATTCAATGATCAATGCATATGCTAACAAAAGTTATCCTGACTCAGAGGTACTCTAACAGATTCTGTCCGGCTTTCTTTTGTATATAATTTTATTCTTACATTCAGTCTATACCTATTGCAAAACTAACCCTCTAATTATCTGCAACATTTGGGATTTGTACTTCTTGTCAAGCTCTAATATACTGAAGAAAACTGCCTTTAAAAAAGTTAGATAGGGCCGGGCGTGGTGGCGCACGCTTGTAATCCCCGTGCTTGAGAGGCAGAGACAGGAGGATCGCGCAGGTTCAAAGCCAGCCGCGCTGGTGTAAGAGACTCTGTTTCAAAAATATAAAATAGGTCTGGGAGTGTTGCCCAGAGGTAGAAGGCTTCCAGGAACCCCAGTACCACCAAAAATAAAAATAAAAATAAATAAATTAGATAGGGCCGGGCATGGTGGCAAACACTTGTAATCCCAGCATTCGGGAGGCTGAGGCCAGAGGATTGCAGTTCGCGGACAGCCTCAACTACTACTTAGTGAGGCCCTCTGCAACTTAGTGAGACCCTGTTTCAAAATAAAGAATAAAACATAGGGCAGGGGGTGTAGCTCTGAGGTCAAATGCCCCTGGGCCCTGGGTTCCATCCCCAGACCCACCAAAAAAAAAAAAGTTAGATAGGTGAGCCAGGCGTGGTGGTGCACACTTGTAATCCCAGCATTGGGGATATAGCTCAGAGGTACAACGACCCTGGGTTCCATCCCCAGTGGCACAAAACAAAGAATAAACCAGGCGTGGTGGTGCATGCTTGTAATCACAGCTTGGGAGGCTGAGACCAGAAGATCATGGTTCATGGACAGCCTCAGCTACTTCTCGAGGCCCTTTGCAATTCAGTGAGACTTGTGGTGAGCCGCCATTAAAAGATGGCGCCGGCTTCCTGCCTCTGAGCTTGATTGGCACATGGCTGTGCAGGAAGCAACTCCATATTTGGAGGCTAGGGTTACGTAACACATGACGTGGTGGTGACCTGACGAGCGTGAGCCAGTGAGTGAGTGAGATGTGGCAAGAAGTGATTGGGAGAGTTAATGTTTACAATGCCCTGCGCGAGGCAGATCTTCGCCATTTTTCTTTGACTTGTATCCTGAATAAATGGCTTGCAAGAAGAGCTTTGTGTTGCGTCTTAATCGCTGGTCGAGGGACGCGACAGAGACTGTTTCCAAAAATAAAAAGACTAAAAACTAGGGCTGGAGCTGGGCGTGGTGGCACACACTCGTAATCCCAGCATTTGGGAAGCTGTGAGTATCACAGTTTGTGGAAAGCCTCAGCTACTTAGTGAGGCCCTCCGCAACTCAGTGAGACCCTGTTTCAAAATAATGGATAAAAAATAGGGCTGGGGGTGTAGCTTGGAGGTAGAAAATGGCCCTAGGTTCCAACCCCAGTACTGAAATAAATAAATAAATAAATAAATAAATAAATAAATAAATAAGGAGAAAAAGAAAGAAGTGAGAATAAGGAAGAAATGGCTGAGAAGGAAAAGTTAAAACAAGGTGTGTTGTTGAACCAGTGGCCTTTGTTGGCAGTTCCTTGGTCCCCCAGGAAGCTTGGAAACACTGGATGAAACGTGCCCAAAAAATAAGAAGGGCTAGGCGGTGCACTAAGTTACAGAGGGCCTCACTAAGTAGCCGAGGCTGTCCTTGAACTGCGATTCCCCCTATGTCAGCCTCCCAAGTACTGGGATTATAAACCTGTGGTACTACACCCAGCTTCAATATTTATTTATTTATTTATTTATTTATTTATTTATTTATTTATTTATTTATTGGTGGTACTGGGGATGGAACCCAGGGGCCTTCTACCTCCAGGCTACACTCCCAGACCTATCTTATATTTTATTTGGAAACAAGGTCTCTTAAACCAGCTGAGGCTGGCTTCGAACCTGCGCGATCCTCCTATCTCAGTCTCATGCACGGGGATTACAAGCATGTGCCACCACGCCTGGCTTATTCTTTATTTTGAAACAGGGTCTCACTAAGTTGCAGAGGGCCTCGCCAAGTAGCTAAGGTTGGCCACGAACCTTCAACCCTCCTGTCTCAGCTTCCCAAGTACAGGGATTACAAGCATGGGCCACTAAGCCTGGCTATATTCTGTTTTTTGAGAAAGACAATTTCCAGTGGCTGCAGAACCTCTCATCCATCTATCAGGAGCTGTGTTTGCTTGCTATCAGCAGAGTTAGATGAGAATAAAGATGGTGTATTACTGTTTCCTCCTTAAGGAGACATCTGGAAGAGGGCAGTTGGTGGCTTTGCACTGGTGGCTTCAGGATGTCACAGCTGCAGTCCCCACGATTCTCCTGACTGTTCTCTCGTGGTCCCCAAATGGCTGTTGGAGTGCTTGCCGTCCTATCAGGATCTAGAGTCCCACCACAGGTCTGTGTGTGTGTGTGTGTGTGTGTGTGTGTGTGTGTGTGTGTGTGGTACTGGGGGTGGAACCCAGGAGATTTTCTACGTCCGGGCTATACTCCCAGACCTATTTTATATTTTGATTAGAAACAGGGTCTCACTAAGTTGCTGAGGGCCTCACTAAGTAGCTGAGGCTGACTTCCAATCTGCGCGATCCTCCTGTCTCAGCCTCTCAAGTGTTGGAATTACAAGCGTGCGCCACCACGCCTGGCTCACCCTAGGTCTTAGCTTCTATCTCATTGGTCACAGGTTTCTGAAAGGGAGGCTACAGAATGTTGTACTGTGAATTGAGGACTTTTCTGGCCACAATGAGACAGGGTCCTGTAGATAAGAAACTAGAGGGAAATGAAAGCCAGGTGTGGTGGTGCACGCTTGTAATCCCTGTGCTTGGGAGGCTGAGACCCGAGGATCGCAGGTTCGAGAACAGCCTCAGCACGTAGTTAGATGCTCATCAACAGAGGGAAATCCTGTTCCCAAATAAGAAATAAAATTGGGCTGGGTTATAGCTCAGAGGTAGAATGCCATGCTGGGTGCGGAGGCGCATGCTTGTAATCCCAGTATATGGGAGGCTGAGACAGGAGGATGGTGAAAGTTCAAAGCCAGACTTAGCTAACTTAGTGAGGCTCTCAGCAACATAGCGAGACCCTTTTTCCAAATAAAATATAAAATAGTCTGGAGCTGGGCGTGGTGGCGCACGTTTGTAATCCCCGCGCTTGGGAGGCGGAGACAGGAGGATCGTGCAGGTTCCAAGCCAGCCTCGCTGGTTTAAGAGACCCTGTTTCCAAATAAAAATATAAAATAGGTCTGGGAGTGTAGCCCGGAGGTAAAAGGGTTTCCAGGAACCCCAGGACCACCAAAAATAATAAAAATAATAATGTGGGAGTTGGGGAGTGTAGCCCAGAGGTAGAAGGCCTCTGGGTTCCATTCCCAGTACCACACACACAAAAAAAGGAAGAATGCCCCTGGGTTCAATTCCCAGTACCACCACCACCCCAAAAAAGAGGGAAATGGAGACCAGGCAACCAGCAGTCTCTGCCCCACAATCAAATAGAGATATTTAACTAATCCCCAAAGGGGCGGGGGGGGGGGTTAAGTTTTTCTTCTAATTTTCACCATTATAGCAATTAACATGAAAAATATCTCTGCACAAACATCTTCATGTGTCTTATTTCTTTGTGATAAATTCCCAGATGGAATTAATAAGCCATAGAACACAATGTATCTTTCCAGGGATGTTCTACCAGCTTACACTCTCACCCACAAAATATAAAGCTGTCGGGCAGTCCTTCAGAGAGCAGTTCACTGAATGCAGGCTTGGTGTGTCCAGCTGCAGATGGTCTCCAATGACTCTTTTCTGAATATTAATGCCATTCTCAAATTTTAGAAAATGCAATCAGTCCTTAAATAGAATATATCAAAATGGCGCTTGCTGCCAGGCATGGTGGTACATGCTTGTCATTCCAGTACCTTGGGACTGAGACATGAGGATCACAGGTTTGCAGCCAGCCTCAGCTACTTACTTAGTGAGGCCCTCTACGACTTAGTGAAACCCTGTTTCAAAGTAAAGAATAAAAATTAGGGATGGGGGAGTAGATCAGAGGTAGAAAATCCCTGGGTTTATCCCCAGTACTGAAAAAGAAAAAAAAAAAAAAGGTGTTTGCAAGGAACTGGGCCTTTTATTTATTTATTTAATTTATTTATTGGTGGTACTGGGGATGGAACCCAGAGGCTTTCTATCTCTGGGCTATACTTCTAGACAATATATATATATATATATATATATATATATATATATATTTTTTTTTTTTTTTTTTTTTTTTTTTTTTTTTTGAAACGGTCTCACTGAGTTGCTGAGAGCCTCACTAAGTAGCTGAGACTGGCTTCAAACCTGTGCGATCCTCCTGTCTCAGCCTCCCAAGTGCGGGGATTACAAGCATGCGCCACCATGCCCAGCTCTTTTTATTTAATTATGTACCCTCAAAACAAAACTAAAAAACCACAAAAATGTTGTTGGAAAATGAGGCTGCAAGGTGACATGCACTTTTTTTTTTTTTTCCAGTACTGGGGATGGAACTCTGGGGCATTTTACCTAAAAGCTATACCCCCAGCCCTATTATTTATTCTTTATTTTGAAAGAGTCTCACTGAGTTGCAAAGGGCCTCACTAAGTAGCTGAGGTTGTCCATGAACCAGGATCCTCCTGTCTCAGTCTCCCAAGTGCTGGGATTACAAGAGTGTGCCACCATGCCCAGCTCCCCCTCCCTTTTTTTTTTTTTTTTTTTTTTTTAATAAGCAGGGTTTCTCTGAATTGCTGAGGCTAGCCTCAAACCTGCAATCCTCCTGTCTCAGCATCCCAAATCTGGGATTACAGGCATGCACCACACACCCTGATTTCCAATTTATTTTTATTTTTGTTTTATTTATTTATCTTTCGGGGATCCAGAGGCATTCTATCTTCAGGTTGTACCCCTCCCTTTTTAGTTTTTATTTGTATTCGGATTTTACTAAATTGCTGAGGCTAGCTTTAAATTTGTGATCCTTCTGTCTCAGCCTCCCAAGAATTAAGATTACAGGCATATACCACCATGCCCAGCTTAAGATCTTTAAAGTGTAACATGGGAAGCTATTATGGACAAGATGAATCTTAACATAACTATAGCTTTTCTCAAACCAATGCAAAGTTAGCAAAGTTCTGAAGCTGCATCTATAGAGTTGCATTCTAATGGAACTAATGGTCACTGAAAGGATGCATGGCTAAATCCCTGCCCTAGATTCTCCGACAATCCTAAGAAAGCAAACCTCGAGATATTTAGAAATATATTCAGTAAATATATTCTCACAAAATCCTACTTCAGATAAATTTCTGGTAAATTAAGCTGGAAATTTAAATGCACTGGGGAATTACAATGAAAAGAATTCATAATAGCTCCTGGTCAGTTTAATAATAGAATAGCATTAAAAAGAAGTGATCATAGGGAATTCTTTAGTAAAGAGGCCACTTTATTTTTATTTTTTTATTTTTGCCACTTCAATTGTGTGTGTGTGTGTGTGTGTGTGTGTGGTACTGGGTTTGGAACTCAGGGGATTTCTACCTCTACCTCTGGGCTATACTCCCAGACCTATTTTTATATTTTATTTGGAAACAGGGCCTCACTAAGTTGATGAGAGCCTCATTAAGTAGCTGAGGCTGGCTTCGAATCTGTGCGATCCTCCTGTCTCAACCTCCCAAGCATGGGGATTACAAGTGTGCACCTCCCAAGCCTCCCAAGCATTGGGATTACAAGTGGGGAAAAAAAAAAATTTAAGCGGGGCATAGTGGCATACATACTTGTAATCCCAGTACTTGAGAGGCTGAGACATGAAGATAGAAGGTTCAAAGGTTTGCAGCCAGCCTCAGCTACTTAGTGAGGCCCTTAGCAACTTAGTGACACCCTGTTTCAAGATAAAAAATAAAAAAATAGTGCTGGGGTGTAGCTCAGAGATAGAATGCCCCTGGGTTCAATTTCCAGTGCTAAAAAAACCCAAAAAAACAAAAACAACAACAACAAAAAAAACCCTGTTAGTCAGTTAGTCAGCCATGGTGGCACATGACTGCAATCCTGGTACTTGGGAGGTTGAGACAGGAGGCTTGTAGTTTCACAGCCAGCCTCAGCAACAATGAGGCCCTCTGCAACTTAGTGAGTCCCTATTTCAAACTAAAAAATAAAATAAGGCTGAGGGTGGAGATCAGAGGTTAAATAGCACTGGATTCCATTCCCAGTGCCACTAAACAAACCAACCAACAAACCAGGCATGGGGGTACACACTTGTAATTCTAGTACTTGGGAGGCTGAGTCAGGAGGATCTTAAGTTCAGGGACAGCTTCAGCAAGTGTGAGCCTCTCAGCAAACTAGAAAGACCCTGTTTCAAAATAAAAATAAAATAGGGCTGGAGGTGTAGCTCAGAGGTAGAATACCCCTGGGTTCAGTCCCCAGTCCTGCCAAAAATAAATAGGTAAATAAATAAATAAATAATAAAATTAAGAAAATGTGTATTGTATTATAATTAGACATAACTGTGTGATCATTGCTAATTTGTTGTTTAAATTTAAAAAAAAGTCCAATACTATTTTCTGAGTATGATTTTATTTTTTATTTTTATTTTTATTTATTTATTTATTTATTTTTTTGCAGTACTGGGGATGGAACCCAGGGGCATTCTACCTCTGAGCGACACCCACAGCCCTATTTTTTATTCTTTATTTTGAAACAGGGCTTCACTGAGTTGCAAAGGGCCTCATTAAGTATCTGAGACTGGCTTCGAACCTGTGCGATCCTCCTGTCTCAGCCTCCCAAATGCTGGGATTATAAACTACAAGCGTGTTCCATCGTGCCTGGCTTTTATTTTTTATTCTTTACTTTGAAACAGGGTCTTACTAAGTTGAGGAGGGCCTCACTAATTAGCTGAAGCTGGCCAAGAACCACGATCCTCCTGCCTCACCCTCCCAAGTACTGGTGTTACAAGCGTGGGGCTACCATGCCTGGCTCTGTGAGTATAGTTTTATTTTTTTATTTTAATTAATTAATTAATTAATTAGGTGGTACTGGGGATGGAACCCAGGGGCCTTCTACCTCCAAGCTACACCCCCAGACCTATTTTATATTTTATTTAGAAGCAGGGTCTCATAAGCCAGCTGAGGCTGGCTTCGAACTTGCGCGATCCTCCTGTCTCAGCCTCCCAAGTGCAGGGATTACAAGCGTGTGCCACCACGCCCAGCAGTGAGTGTAGTTTTAAATATCAGGTTTCTAACCCGTCATGGTGGTGCATGCTTGTAATCATGATTTTACAGGCCTCAACTACTTCATGAGGCCCTTTGCAACTCAGTGAGACTTTGTTTCAAAAATAAAGAATAAAAAATAGAGATGGGATGCCAGGCATGGTGGCACACGCTTGTAATCCCAGTACTTGGGAGGCTGAGAAAGGAAGATTGTACAGGTTCAAAGCCATCCTCAGCTATTCAGTGAGGCTCTCAGCAACTTAGTGAGACACTGTTTCCAAATAAAATATAAAATGGGTCTGGGAGTATAGCCTGGAGATAGAGGGGCCCTAGATTTCATCCCCAGCACCAAAAAGAAAGAAAGAAAGAAAGAAAGAAAGAAAGAGAATAAAAAATAGGGCTGGGCCGTAGCTCAGAGGTAGAATGCCCCTGGGTTCCATCCCCAGTACCACCAAAAAAATAAAATAAGGATGGGGGTGTAGCTCAGAGGTAGAATGCCCCTAGGTTCCAACCCCAATACTGCAAAAATAAATAAATAAAAATAAATAAATAAATATCAAGTCCCAATATTAAGTCCCATCAAGATTTTAATAGAGCTGGGCATGGGACATGCAAATGCCCCTGGGTTCAACCCCCAGCACAATAAATAAATAAGTTAATAAATTTACATTTTGGTATTTTATATCCTAAATTATGTGTGTTCTTTAAGTTCAAGTGTGTGTGTGTGTGTGTGTGTGTGTGTGTGTGTGTGTGTGTGTGTGATACTGAGGGTGGAACCCAGCGTCCTCCTACCTCCGGGCTACAGTCCCAGACCTATTTCATATTTTATTTGGAAACAGGGTCTAACTAAGCTGCTGAGAGCCTCACTAAGTAGCTGAGGCTGGCTTCGAACCTGTGCGATCCTCCTGTCTCAGCCTCCCAAGTACTAGGATTACAAGTCAGCCACCATGTCCGGTTTCTACTTTTATTTATAACCATATATTGGGGAATGAACAGAAACTGAAAGAAGAATGAGTAAATAAATTCATGAACAGAACCGTAATCTCCTATCTGATCTACTTCCTAGAGTTCCTTAAACTATCCATGGATGACAGTGGTCTGAATTCCGCAGTCTTAGGAATTGCAGTTTTAGGAGCTTCGGTCCCTGCTGGTAATGGCCAGCATTCTGAATACTTCTCCTTAGCAGAGAGCGCGGTGCCACGCTTCGACGGTAGAGGGCGCTAGAGGGATATTGCAGGAGGACAGGGCAGTTCTGGTCCAGGCCGGCCGCTTCCTGCTTGCGCTTAACTGCGCAGGCGAGCCCTACAGAGGTGTGCAGTGGTGGAGTAGGAGGGCATTCTTTAGAGCAGGGTTTGGAAAATTATGGCCGGCTGGCTAAATCCAGCTCACCACCTGTTTTGTAAATAAAATTGCTTTGGAATAGAGCCAAGCCCATTGGTTTATGTATCTCCCGTACAGCACAGAATGGTAGGGGCAGAGACAGTACAGACAGAACATATTCTATTAGTATCCCTTTATAGAAAGTTTGCCAACCTAACTTTAACATTCTTTACATCCTTATGTTACTCTAGCAGAGCTTAGTAATTTTAATATTAAACTTCTATTTTAATTACTGCGTGGTTTCAGTCCCACACTGATACAACCTCTAACAAAAATATCCATGTGCAAAGTTATTTATTGCAGCATGACTTGGGTTGCAAAAAATATCAACAATCTAAATGTTCTAGCATGGACGTGGTTTAATAAACCCTGATATCCGCACAACACAGATCTTTGCAGCTAGGAAGGTGAATGAGATCGCCATGGTGTGATAGGGTGTGACTTTTGGGGCATGTTATTAAAGTTGTTGTTTTTTTTAAATAGTGGAAAAGAGTATACACAGTACACCATCTGAATAAGAAAGTTTATTTCTTCAAAAAGGAATTCAGAATACAGTGCAGTGGGTCATGCCTGTAATCCCAGCAATTTATATGCCTGAGGCAGGACAATCACAGGTTCAAGACCAGCCTCAACAACTCAGAGAGACCATGCTTCAAAATTTAAAAAAAATAATAATAAGCCGGGTGTGGTGGCGCACGCTTGTAATCCCCACGCTTGGGAGGCAGAGACAGGAGGATCGTGCTGGTTCGAAACCAGCCTCATTAAGAGACCCTGTTTCCAAAATAATAATAATAATAATAATAATAATAATAATAATAATAATAGGGCTGTGGTTATATTTTAGAGATAGAATGTCCCTGGGTTCAATCCCCAGTAAAATAAATAAATAAATAAATAAATAAATAAATAAATAGTGGGGAATGTAGCCCAGTGGTAGAGTACCTCTGGGTTCAATATCCAGTACTGCAAAAGAAAAAAAAATGAGAAGAGGAGGAGAAGGACAAGGAGGAGGAGGAAGAGGAGGAAGAGGAAGAGGAGGAAGAGACCAGAATTTACATTAGTTATCTACAGTGTGTAGGAGTAGAATAGTTCTCTGAGTTCTCCTTTTAGTATACTTTTATTGAATATTTTACACATTCAAAAATAAAATCAAGTATGAGAAAAATTAAATGCATATAAAAATCAATTAGCTATATTTCAAATTAATATCATGACCACCATGAATTTCATACCATGGAAGAAAAAGAAAAGTGTTAAATAATTAGAATTAGTGTAATTGAATACAGTCCTTTGACTAAACACTTTCAATCTAAAAATTGTTAAAAAAAAAAAAACCTTAAACTCTGCTTATTAAGTTTTTGGGTTTTGTAGGCCATGTTTATAGAAATTCTGAAGCAATTTTGTTCATGGTAAATATAAGCTAATAAGTCAATGCATGATATGCTGGCAGTATAGGTTCTCTCTGTGGGAGAAGACAGGTACAAGTATAAATAAAGTAGGGAAAACAAGAAGGATCCTAAAAGTATTTGTTGCATTGGAGCTAGAATAATTTAGACAGAGACAGAGGTATAAGCAAAAAGCTATTCCCTAGCTCTAGAAAAAGGCTCTAGAAGCAGTACTACTCCAACAGAAATGGCAACCTAATACCTAAATCTTGGTTTTTTAGCATCTTAATACAAAACCAACAACAGGCCGGGCGTGGTGGCGCACGCTTGTAATCCCCGCTCTTGGGAGGCGGAGATAGGAGATCGCTCAAGTTCGAAGTCAGCCATGCTGGCTTAAGAGATCCTATTTCCAAATAAAAAATTAATTAAAAAAAAAAGGTATTGGAGTGTATCCCAGAGGTAGAAGGGTTTCCAGGAATCCCAGTACCACATACACAAAAATAAAACCAACAACAATAATAGGTTGGAAATGTAACTCATTGGTAGAGGACCTGCCTAGCTTGCATTAAGCTCCAGGGAACAGCAAAGTAAATACCTAAGTAAATAAATATCACAGGAAAAGAAATGGAGACTCTGAAAAAAAAAATTCCAGGGCTGAAATAGTTAAAGCACAAGATGAACCTGGAGCATCTTGTGTCAGAAAATAAGAAAGTAAACTGGTGTGGTAGTTTGTAATCCCAGTAATTGAGAGGCTGAGATCAGAGGATTGAAGGGTTTTTATTTATCTATTTTTATCTTTGTGTGTGTGTGTGTGTGTGTGTGTGTGTGTGTGTGTGTCACTTGGGATGGAACCCAGGGGCATTCTATCTCTAAGATACAACCCCAGCTCTTTTTTTTTTTTTTTTTTTTTTTTTTTTTGTGGGTCTGGGGATAGAACCCGGGACATTCGACCTCTGAGCTACACCCCCTGCCCTGTTTTTTATTCTTTATTTTTTTGTTTTTGTTTTTGGGTTTTTTTTGTTTTTTGTTTTTTTTGGTAGTACTGGGCAGTCATCACTAAGTAGGCAGGGCTGGTCATGAACCTGTAATCTTCCCGTCTCAGCCTCCCAAGTACTGGGATTACAGGTACTCACCACCATGCCTGGCTCTAATAGTTAATTTACATAGTCATGAGTGTACGGAAATTTTAGAAGTGTAAGGTATGTTTACTTTTCTGTGTGTGGTACTGGGGATGGAATCCAGGGGCATTCTACCTCCAAGCTACTCCCTAGCCCTATTTTTTAATCTTTATCTCACTGAGTTGCAAAGGGCCTCACTAAGTTGCTGAGGCTGTCTGCAAACTGTAATCCTCTGGTCTCAGCCTCCTGAATGCTAGGATTACAAGCATGCGCCACCATGCCTGGTTTCCCAGCTCTATTTTTTTGACAGGGTCTTACTGAGTTTCAAAGGGCCTCACTAAGTAGGAGCTGAGGCTGTCTTCCAACCGCAAACCTCCTGTCTCAGCCTCCCAAATGCTGAGATTACAAGCATGTACCACCACGGCTTATTTGCTTATTTATTTATTTATTTATTTATTTATTTATTTATTTATTGTGTGTGTGTGTGTGTGTGTGTGTGTGTGCGCTAGGGATTATTTGCTGGGGCATTCTACCTCTGAGCTATACCCACAGCCCTATTTTTTTTTTTTTTTTTTTTGGTGGGACTGGGGGTGGAACCCAGAGGCTTTCTACCTCCGGGCTATACGCCCATACCTTTTTTATATTTATTCGGAAACAGGGTCTCACTAAGTTGCTGAGAGCCTCACTAAGTAGCTGAGGCTGGCTTCGAACCTGTGCAATCCTCCTGTCTCAGCCTCCCAAGCAAGGGGATTACAAGCGTACGCCACCACACCCGGCTTCCCACAGCCCTATTTTATTTTTATTTTGAAACAGAGTCTCACTAGTTGATGGAGTTGCTCTACTTGGTGAGGCTGTCCTGAAACCTGAGATCCTCCTGTCTCAGCCTCCCAGATACTGGGATTAAAAGTACTGGCTGGATCAAAGGTTTGAGACCAGCCTCTGTAATTTTCTTTTTTTGTTTTTTTTTTGTTTTTTTTTTTTTTTTTTGGTGGCACTGTGGTTCCTGGAAGCCCTTCTACCTCTGGGCTACACTCCCAGACCTATTTTTTAATATATTTTTAAAATTGGAAACAGGGTCTCTTAAGCCAGCGCGGCTGGCTTCGAACCTGCGCGATCCTCCTGTCTCCGCTTCCCAAGCGCGGGGAGCCTCTGTGATTTAGAAAGGCCCTTAGCAAACTAGTAAGACCTTGTTTTTTTTAAAAAAAAAAAAAAAAAAAAAAAGAGGTGGGGAACTAGCTCAAAGGTAGAATGCCCCTGGGTTCAATCCCTGGCACCACACAAAAAAGAAGCCAGGCATGGTGGCACATGCTTATTATAATCCCAGTTTGGGAGGCTAAAACAGGAGGATCATAAATTCGCAGCCAGCCTCAGCTATTTAATGAAGCCTTCTGAAATTCAGTGAGACTCTTTCAAAAATAAAGAATAAAGCCGGGCGTGGTGGCGCATGCTTGTAATCTCAGAGTTTGGGGTGAGACAGGAGGATCGCAGTTCGCAGACAGCCTCAGCTACTTAGTGAGGCCCTCTGCAATTCAGTGAGACCCTGTTTCCAAATAAAGAATAAAAAAATAGGACTGGGGGTGTAGCTAGGAGGTAGAATGTCTCTGGGTTCAATCTCCAGTACCACAAAAAAAAAAAAAAAAAAAATTAAGCAGGTGATTTGTCAAAAGGACTTGAGATAAGAATGGACTTGGACTTGGAGGACGCTGGACAAACTGGAGAAATAGCATCAAATAAACAATGATGTAGATAGATTACTCCCCAGTGAGTAATAATCTGGGATTACAAGCGTGTGCCACCATACCGGCTTCATTTGTATACTTAAAGATAAGAACTGATACTATAAGACTTCTAAAAGAAAACAGAAGAAAATATTTGTGATCACAGGATAGACAGAAGTATATGTGATTCTGGACCAGGAAAAAGGGCCATAAAAGACATCATTAGGGCAACTGGGAAAATCTGAATATGAACTGTGGATCACTGTTAGACTTCCTGATTTTGCTTAGATATGTATGTAAAAGTGTAAAAGACTGACTTTGAACCAGGCAGTGGCTCACGCTTATAATCCCAGTACTTGGGAGGCTGAGACAAAAGGATCGCAGGTTTGCGGCCAGCCTAAGCTACTTAGTGAGGCCCTCTGCAACTTAGTGAGACCCCTCTTTCAAATAAAATAATAAAAATAAGGCTGGGGGTATAGCTCGAAAGTAGAATGCCCCTGGGTTCCATCCCCAGTACCGCAGGAAAAAAAAATAAAGATGATTTTTACCAGTAGGACACACAAACTTACTTTTCAAGGGATAAAGAGTTATGATGTGTAGAACTTACTCTCAAATGTTTCTACCAGCCGGACATGATGGTGCATGCTTGCAATACCAAGGATTTGGGAGGCTGAGATGGAGGATTGTAGGCCCCCTCAGCAACTTAGATCCTTAGCAACTTAGTGAAACCCTGTTTCAAAATAAAAATAAAATAAAATAGGGTTGGAGGTATAGCTCAGAGGTAGAATGCCCCTAGTTAAATCTCTAAATTAATAATAATAATAATAATAATAATAATAATAATAATAAGCCGGGCGTGGTGGCGCATGCTTGTAATTGCAGCATTCGGGAGGCTGAGACTGGAGGATCAAGGTTCGTGGACAGCCTCAACTACTTAGTGAGGCCCTCTGCAACTCAGTGAGACCCGGTTTCAAAATAAAGAATAAAAAATTGGGCAGGGGGTGTAGCTTGGAGGTCGAATGCCCCTGGGTTCCATCCCCAGACCTGCAAAAAATAAAAAATAAAAAAAAATAATAAATATCTCCACCAAAACAACTACTACTACTGCCACCACCAGCAGCAAGAACAACAGATTAGTCCTGGTAAAGAAATGCCTGTGGTTCCTTTTATTGGCTGTGTGCGGTCGTGAGTTACATTAACTTGCAGGAGATCTTGCAGTATGTCCAAACCCTAGCTGTTTATTGCCTATGGAATCGTCCCTTCTATTTCTATCTCTCTGGCGCTGGGCTAGGTGCCATGCAAATGCTGCCCTGCATAATCTTCACAGAAGTCCTGTAAAGTCAGGTGTGGTGGCGCACACTTGTAATCCCCGCGCTTGGGAGGCTGAGACAGGAGGATCGTGCGGGTTCGAAGCCAGCCTCAGCTACTCCGTGAGGCTCTCAGCAACTCAGTGAGACCCTGTTTCCAGATAAAATATAAAATAGGTCTGTGAGTATATCCCAGAGGTAGAAAGCCCCTGTGTTTCACACCCAGTACCACCAAAAAAAAAAAAAAAAAAACAGAAGAAGAAACAGGGCTCTAGGTGTAGCTCTAAGGTAGAATGCTCCTGGGTTCCATCCCCAGCACCACACAAAACCAAAAAGCCCTGTGAAGTTGCCAGTGTCTCCTCCATGTCTACAGATGAGACCCCCAAAGCTCAGAGGAGTGACTTGCCAGACGCTGACGTCAGTGAATTATATAGCAGTAGTTTCAGCGCAGGACCCGGCCCCGTGCTCATGTCCCCGCCATCTGGCCTCAGTGGCTCTGCCCATGATCATCAGCAGATGATGCAGAATCAGGGAAGAGAGCAGTGAAACTCTGAAAGGTTTCAAGACAAAGCCCTAGAACATGAGCTCAGTGGGAATTCAGTAATTAGAAAACATAAGTTAATAATGCAAGAACAAATGAATATCTAAAGATTTAACACTCATGTTATTACTTCCCCAAATGACCTGCAGTTTTATATTGTTTTCTGTTCATCAGACTATAGGTTGGTCTCACATGAATAACATTATTATCTTTGAGATATATAACAATCCTTTAAAATATTAATATGTAGCTGGGCATGGTGGCGCACGCTTGTAATCTCCGCGCTTGGGAGGCAGAGACAGGAGGATCACGCAGGTTCGAAGCCAGCTGCGCTGGCATAAGAGACCCTGTTTCAAAAATATAAAATAGGTCTGGGAGTGTAGCCCAGAGATAGAAGGGCTTCCAGGAACCCCAGTACCACCAAATTGTATATGTATATGTATATGTATATGTATATGTATATGTATATGTATATGTATATGTATATGTATATATCAGGTTTTATGTATTTATATGCCTTTAAACTTCTCACTATAGAGAAACATGAAGAAAACAAATAATTTCACTGATATTAAAAAACTAAAATAAGCCGGGTGTGGTGGCTCACGCTTGTAATCCCAGCATTCAGGAGGCTGAGACCAGAGGATTGCGGTTCACAGACAGCCTCAGCTACTTAGTGAGGCCCTCTGCAGCTCAGTGAGACCCAGTTTCAAAATATAGAATAAAAAATAGGGCGGGGGTGTAGCTCGAAGGTAGAATGCCCCTGGGTTCCATCCCCAGACCCACAAAAAAACCCTAAAATATATATATCCAAAATGTTCTTTTTTTAAATTAACAAATATATTTGACAGGCATGGTGGTGTATTCTTGTAATACCAGTATTTGGGAGGCTGAGATAGGAGGATCACAGGTTAGTAGCCAGCCTCAGCTACTTAGTGAGGCTCTCTACAACTTAGTGAGACCCTATTTCAAAATAAAGAATATAAAGAAGCTGGGCATGGTGGTGAATGCTTGTAATCCCAGCGCTTGGGAGGCTGAGACAGGAGGATCACACAGGCTTGAAGCCAGCCTCAGCTACTTAGTGAGGCTCTCAGCAATTAGTGAGACCCTATTTCTAAATAAAATATAAAATAGGTCTGGGAGTATAGCCTGGAAATAGAAAGCCTCTGGGTTCCATCCCAGTACCACCAAAAGAACAAATAAATAAATAAATAAATAAATAAATAAATAAATAAATAAGAATATAAATAGGGCTGGGGGTACAACTTGGAGGTAGAATGCCCCTGGGTTCAATCCTCAGTACCGCCAATAACAATAACAACAAAAAACAAATATATTACTGGAATATAGCCCTATTACATTAAAGGATTCCATGGTAAAAGTGTGGCATAGGTACATATCTATATACAAATTTGCAGATATTTATGTGTGTATGTGCATAGGCTTATGTATATCTATGTTTTTATATAGATGCCCCTGCATTTAAGATGGGGTTCCACGCCAGGCATGGCATGCTCTTGTCATCCCAATTCTTGGGAGGCTGAGACAGAAGGATCAGGTTCAAGATCAGCCTCAGCAATTTAGCAAGACCTCTTTTCAAAATAAAAAATGAAATTTGGGCTGGGGATGTAGTTCAGAGATGGGTGCCCCTGGGTTCAATCCCTAGTACCACAAAAAATGGGATTCCACTCCAATAAATCCATTATAAGCTGAAAACATGGTAAGTAAAAAATGCCGTGTGTGTGTGTGTGTGTGTGTGTGTGTGTGTGTGTGTGTGTGTGTAGAGGGTACTGGGGATGTAGTCCAGAGGCATTCTACCTTCAATCCATACCTTACCCCTCAGCCCCTCAGCTGACACAAAACCTGGTTTTTTTTTGTTTTGTTTTGTTTTTGTGTGTGTGTGTGTGTGTGTGTGTGTGTGTGTGTGTGTGTGTTACTAGGATTGAACCCAGGGACAATCTACTTCTGAGCTACACCCCCAGCCCTATGTTGTATTCTTTATTTTGAAATAGGATCTCACTAAGTTGTAGAGGGCCTCACAAGGTTGCTGAGGCTGGCTGTGAACCTGCAATCCTCCTATCTCAGCCTCCCAAGTACTGGGATTACAAGCCCAGCTCAGAGCCTGTTTTATAACAAAGCAATGGATCTGTCATGTGGTTGACCAGAGCTGTGGCTCTCTGCTGATGCCCAGGGTCACACCATATACAACATATACCTCGCTCAAGAAATGACAGAAATTCAAAGTATGTGTATCAGTTTCAAACCATTGTTAAGTTGAAAAATCATTAGTTGGGCCACTGTAAGTTAGGGACTGGCTGTGTGTGTGTGTGTGTGTGTGTGTGTGTGTGTGTGTGTGTGTGTGTGTTTATGCTACAACCACTGCCTCCTACTAGTGAATGTTTTTATGTCTACCATAAAGATCTTTGCAGATCTCTGTGCGTCTTGGGTCCTAGAAGCACAAAGATCACATCTGCTTAACTAAATTCTCAGTCTCTCAGCCAAAAAGCCAGGACTGATGTTTACTGAGCCACAACTTTTATTGGCACCTAAGCTCTTGTGAGCTCGTATAACTCCACCCCTTAGTATAAAGAGTGGTGGTGACAGCACATGCCCCGAAGCCTGAGTTCAGATCCAGCATCCTGGGTGGTCTGGGGAGGTTCCTGGGAAGATTCTTAGTCTTCTTGGTCTGCTTTCCCATTATAAACACGGATATTGCGAGCACATTCCTCGTTCGTTTTTCTTGATCAGAACCTGAGAAAGTCTTGGAGAGGTGGTTTATTGAAAGAATCCCTTGAGAGAAAGCCGAAAGGTGAGCCGGTTAGGGCAGGACAGAAGGAAAATAAGGCTGAGGTTGAGGTGTTGCCTTCATCTAATCCACAGGGAGATCTTGGGCTAGACCACAGGCAGCCCCTCCTTGCAGCCAGCTGAGCCTGAGGCCCCTGAGCCCCATGGTCATTGGCTGCCGACATCCCCCAGCATCCTGTGCGAGTGATGTCCCCAGGTGGCTCCTGTGGGACTGGAGCTAATTCCTGGAGGAAGGGGAGCTGTAAACTCTTAGCAACCAACACACTCAGCATCGAGGAGATGGCGCACCTGCCTGGTAAGAGGGACGGAGGACCAGTGGCTTCCCCGGAATCACTACCTCCCAAGCACATGAAGAGGGTTAACACAGAGCTACACATAAAACACTTGGGAAAATAGCAAGCAATACTTACTTTGTTTTGTAGTATTGGAGATTGAACCCAGGGGCATTCTGCCTCTGAGTTACACTTCCAGCCCTATTTTATTTTTAATTTGGAAACAGAGTCTCAACAAATTGCTGAGAGCCTCACTAAGTAGCTGAGGCTGGCTTTGAACCTGTGTGATCCTCCTGTCTCAGCTTCCCAAGCACTGGGATTACAAGCGTACGCCACCACACCCGGCTAGTTCAACCATTTTTAAAACTTCCAAGCCAGGTGTTGTAGCACAGGTAGGTAATCCCAGTACAGACGGGGACTGACAGGTTTGAGGCCAATCTCTGCAATTCAGCGAGACCCTCTGCATCTTAGCAAGTCCTTGTTTCAAAATTTAAAAAGAAGCTGGGTGTGGTGGCGCACGCTTGTAATCCCAGCATTTGGGAGGCTGAGACCTGACGGATCGCTGTTAACAGCCTCAGCTACTTAGCAAGATCCTTCACAACTCAGTGAGACTGTATTTCAAAATAAAGAATAAAAAAACCTGGAGCTGGGGGTATAGCTCGGTGGTAGAATGCCCCTGGGTTTCATCCTCAGTACCGAAAAAAAAAATTTTTTTTAAGATAAAAATAAAAAGGGTTGAGGAGCCAGGTGTGGTGGTGCAGGTTTATAATCCCAGTACTTAGGAAGCTGAAACAGGAGGGCACAGGTTTGCATCCAGCCTCAGCCACTTCGTGAGGCCCTCCGCAATTGGGGATTACAAGCATCTGCCGCCATGCCCAGCTTGAGTGGAAACATTTCTAGAGGTTATTCTGCTTTGCAGAAAAGCCATCCTGTCTAAATGGATGGTTTATGATTGTGGCCTCTTACAACTAGCTAAGAGATGATATAGCCAAAGATTGTCAGCCTTAGAGTGCTACCCTGGGGATTGGTTTTAGAATTGTTCCTGGATCAAGAGCCTTCTAAAAACTATTGGCCAGGAGAAATGTCCTCAAGAATCTCTTGAGCCAGACATGGTGGTGCACACTTGTAATCCCAGTACTTGGGAGGCTGAGACAGGAGGATTGTGCAGGTTAGAAGCCAGCCTCAGCTACTTAGTGAGGCTCTCAGCAACTTAGATCCTGTTTTCTTTTCTTTTTTTTTTTTTTTTTTTGAGGGTTTGGGATGGAACCCAGGGGCATTTGACCTCCGAGCTATACCCCCTGCCCTATTTTTTATTCTTTATTTTGAAACCAGGTCTCACTGAGTTGCAGAAGACCTCACTAAGTAGTTGAGGCTGTCTGTGAACCACGATCCTCCAGTCTCAGCCTCACGAATGCTGGGATTACAAGCATGTGCCACCACGCCTGGCTGAGATCCTGTTTTCAAATAAAAATATAAAATAGCTATGAGAGTGTAGCCCGGAGGTAGAAAGCCATTGGGTTCCATCCCCAGTAACACACACACACACACACACACACACACACACACACACACTAATGTCTTGAAAGTAGTTATCAGTTACTTGTACTTGGGAGGCTGAGACTGGAGGATCACAGTTCATAGCCAGCCTCAGCTACTTAGTGAGGCCCTCTGCAACTCAGTGAGACCCTGTTTCAAAATAGAGAATAAAAAATACTGCTGGGGGCATAGCTCAGAGGTAGATTGCCCCTGGGTTCCATCCAGTTACACACACACACACACAAACACACACACACACACACGCACACACACAAATAGGGCTGGGGGTATAGCTCAGAGGTAGAATGCCCCTAGGTCCAATCCTCAGAACAATACCCACACAAAATATATAAACAAAAAAATAAAAATAAAAGGAATGGGTGTGTAGAGCACCCCTGGATTCAGTCTTCAATAAAACAAAACAAAACAAAACAAAGGCATGCAACTTAGTCCAGTACTGGGGCCTGGGTGTAGCTCAGTGCCTGCAACTGAGGTAGGCTCATGCTGGATCCCTAGGCAAAGAGGTGACCACAAAGGGCAAAAGAGTTATTTTTACAGAAAGTGTCTGAAAGATCAAGATAGCTGTATCTGGGGATGTGGGTAATACAAAGGGTAGGAGATAGGTTCACCCTGGGGTATTATCAGGGTCAGTGGTGCAGGCTTGGGCTCAGCAGAGCAGCCACCCGAGTGCAGTGTGGTTTGGGCAGATATGGGTGAGGGATGGCACGGAGGGCCTTGATAGCAGAGCAAGCACCTCGACAGTGTGGTGGCGCCAGAAGCAACAGCTGCACCCAGATCCAGGGAGAGATGGAGCAAGCAGAGAACTGAATGGACATTCCATCACACAGTTAGACAACTGGGTACCTAGGTCGGAGAAGTTCAGAGTAACTAATGCATCCATCGAATAACTACCAGACATTGTATTTACATTTTATTATAAATAAAACAGACAATGCCCCAGACACCATAGAGAGACACCATAGTCAATGAGAAAGGCTGATAACAAACAATATAACATGGAAGTAATTTCAAGCCCTACAAGAAAGTTAAATCCACCATGGTGGTGCATGCCTGTAATCTCAGCATTTGGGAGGCAAAGACAGGAGGATTGCAGATTCAAGGACAGCCTAAGCAATGTAGCGTGACTCTCAACAACCTAGTAAGAGCTCTGTTTCAAAAACAAAATGACTGGTGTGGTGGTACATGTTTGTAATCCCAATGCATGGAGGATCGCGGGTTCACAGACAGCCTCAGCTACTTACTGAGGCCCTCTGAAACTTAGTGAGACCATGTTTCAAAATAAAGAATAAAAGATAAGGCTGGAGGTGTGGCTTTGAGGTAAAATCCCCCTGGGTCCCATCCCCAGGATTACAAAATATTTTTTTAAAAAATAGAAAAGTTTGGAGACATAGTGTAGCTCAGAGGTAGAATGCCTCTGGGTTCAATCCCTAGTAAAACATAACATACACACACACACACACACACACACACACACACACACAAAGATTAAAAGCACATGTGTATGTTTATATACTATTTCAGTTAGTATATTGGAGTATATTGGGAAGAGACTTTACCTTTCTTGAGTTGAGAATCAGAGTATAACAATATTATGATAATAGTACTTTCTAGTCCCACTTTATTCTAGCTGGAAGACCCTCAAGTTCATCCTCAACTCAGAGTCCACAGGCAAGATGACAAGTCTTCAGTTCAAGGAAACAGGGAAATAGGCTGTGTATTAGTCTTTTCTTCACTATGCCCAAACTATCTCATGAGAACAACTGAAAGAAGGAAATGTTTATTTTGGCTCATGGTTTCTGAGGTTCAGTCCATAGTTGGCCAACTCCATCTAAGGCATAAACATTATGAGGGCAGGGCAGGCTGGAGGAGAGCCATTCAACTGGTGATGGCTGGAAGCAGGAAAAACAAGAAGAGGGGACCAGGGACAAACATAATTTTGTTGATTTCATTGACTCAGAGCAAGTCTGGAAGTTGAAAGCAAGCTAGCCATGGTGGATCGAGCTAGGAGCAGCTGGTGTCCAGTCTGTGAACACTAACATGGTTTAGCTCATATACCATGTAGCCAGCAGTCAAAGGGAAGGAATCACAGATGTTCTGGTCTGTTTCACTTCAGTGCCTTCCATTCCTCTCAGTATCACCACCTTCTTCCATTTTCCATTCTTCTTCTTCTTCTTCTTCTTCTTCTTCTTCTTCTTCTTCTTCTTCTTCTTCTTCTTCTTCTTCCTCCTCCTCCTCCTCCTCCTCCTCCTCCTCCTCCTCCTCCTCCTCCTCCTTCTCCTCCTCCTCCTTCTTTTTGCAGGTCTGGGGATGGAACCCAGGGGTATTCGACCTCCGAGCTATACTCCCTGCCCTATTTTTTTATTCTTTATTTTGAAACCGGGTCTCACTGAGTTGCAGAGGGCCTCACTAAGTAGCTGAAGCTGTCTGCGAACCGCGATCCTCCTCTCAGCCTCCCAAATGTTGGGATTACAAGCGTGCGCTACGACACCCGGCATTCTTCCCCTTCTTACCTCCATGAAATCCATCACAGGATGTCCCTTAGACTTGACAACCTAATTCTCCTTCTATTTCACCCCTGGCTGGTTGAATTTAGCTTATACTTATTCTCAGACTCCTTAGCCTTTTGTCCATTTGGAGTAAAATCCCGACCCCGAATGTTCTTGACTCCCGGCCTTCATGTCTACCCACCTGGCCTGTATTCTTGGTCAAACCTACATCAGCCACCTTTAAAAGAGGCCTGATCATTTTGCCACGAACCCGAGACTCTAGGGCCAAGCTGGTTGCCATGGCAACGTGGATGTCACTACGCTCTAAGACTAGAAGGGCTCAGGGAAGAGAATACCAGCCTCCTTGGGGAGGTGACAGCCCTGTGGGCCAATTACCAGAGGAGAAGGCAAATGCCGCCCTCTACCTGCCCTAGCAGGCCCTGTGGCCCGCAGCCCCCACCCCCGGGGTGTGTATTCCTATCCCTGCCCCTGGAGAGATTTGGAGGGAATCCAGAGACATTTCCAGGTTTTATTATGCAGAATTGAACCTGCTAGTTGATTCTCCAGAGAGGTTAAAGGGATGACATTTCTTCTTTCTTTCTTACCCAAGGATGCAGAAGGATGATGCCCTCCCCACCCCCGTGCAACCTGGTACTCCCTGTGAGCAAATAACAAGGTTTCTGTCCTCAGAGAGCGCCCTGGAGACCAGGTCGCCCCTTGTTTCTGTTTGTGCTGGCCAAGGCCCATGACTCTGCAGTCAATGTATCTACTTCTTCACCATCATTCTGGTGAAACTTTGTACATCTTTTTGTTTCAACCTTGTCCTTTCTCTCCAATTCTCTTCCGCTCAGGCCTCCTGAATCCTTTCTCCACATCTAGCAAATTGCCCTATCTGAGCAGCATCTTCCGTAGCACTTCCTCTCCTGCTGTTCTGACCTTGTGAGAGCTCCCTCCGCCACAGGCGGCTCTTCCTCAGGACTCTCCCTCCTCACAGCCCTTGTCTTGCAGTTCAGCAAGGTGGCTCATCTCTCCGGTAGAGAGGGCAGTGAACACTGGGAGCCATTTTCTTCACAGAATGAGAACTCTGGATGTAGATTGCTGTTAGTATTGATTCCAAGGCCGGTCAAATCAGTATTCACATCTCTCTGATTTTCTTTGTTCATATTTATTTATGGCACTGGAGATTGAACCCAGAAGTATCCTACTTCCAAGCTATTTTCCCAGCCTCCCCTCTTTTAAAAATGTGTGTGTGGTTCTAGGGATTAAACCTAGGGACATTCTACCTCCGAGTTACAACCCCAGCCCCTTTTTAATTTTTTTTTTTTTGAAACAAGGTGTTGAAGGGTTGATGAGAGGCTGACTACTTGCTGAGGATGTCTTCAAACCTGTGATCTTTCTGTCTTAGCCGCCCAAGTACTGGGATTACAGTTCTGTGCCAGCATGCCAGGCTTCCACAGTAGCCCAGCCATCTCGTCTGAATTTTAGGAATGAGAAGAAAAGGAGCTAAGGGGAGACGTCTGCCTCAGAAAAGTAAAACCATTCTCAGGATCCCAGAAGAATTAAATGTACTGGAGATTGAACTGAAGGACACTCTACCTCTGAGCTTCAGCCCTAAGGCCTTTTTCTTTTTCTTTTCTTTTGGTTTTTTTTTTTTTTTTAACTTTTTTCCCCCTCCTGATACTGGGGATGGAACCCAGGGGACTTCTATCTCCGGCTACACTCTCAGATCTATTTTATATTTTATTTGGAAATAGGGTTTCTTAAGCCAGCTGAGGCTGGCTTCAAACCTGTGCGATCCTCTTGTCTCAGCCTCCCAAGTACTGGGATGACAAGCGTGTGCCACCACACCCAGCTTCGCTATTTTTCTTACTTAAGTGTTCCTTACTTTTTCGGACACTAACTGCTGCCAATTTATATAGGTCAATGAGAGGCACTAGAGTTGAACTTGACCTCTTAGCCAGACTCGCTTAAGCAGGTCCAGAGTTGGCACCTGCCCCTGAAGTGCCTCTGTTACCCCTGAGTGGAACCCTCTGTGACTTTAAAGGAGAGGAGCCAGATGGGTGAGATGGTACACTTTTGTGATCCTAATACTTGGGAAGCTGAGACAGGAAAATCGCAGGTTCAAGACCAGCCCCAGCAACTTAGTGAGCCCTTCAGCAGCTTAGGTAGACTATATATATATATATATATATATATATATATATATACACACACACACATATACACACACACACACATATATATACACACACACATATATATATGTTTCAACATATATATGTATATATATGTATATATATCCCCAGCACCATACACACAAATACATACATACATACATACATACATACATAAACAAGCCATGTGTGGTGATGCGTGCACACTTGTAATCTCAGTATTTGGGAGGCTGAGACAGAAGGATCGTGGTTTGAGGCCAGCCTCAGCTACTTAGTGAGGCCCTCCATAACTTAGTGAGATCCTATTTCAAAAAATAAAGAATGGCCGGGCATGGTGGCGCACGCTTGTAATCCCAGCATTAGGGAGGTTGAGACCGGAGGATTGAGGTTTGCGGATAGCCTCAGCTACTTAGTGAGGCCCTCCACAATTTAGTGAGACTCTGTTTCAAAATAAAGAATAAAAAATAGGGCAGGGGGTATAGCTTGGAGGTCGAATGCCCCTGGGTTCCATCCCCAGACCCACACAATAAATAAATAAATTAATTAATTAATAGATAAAATAATAATCAAACTAGGGCAGGGAGTATACCTCAGAGGTAAAATGCCCCTGGGTTCCATCTCCAGTACCACACAAAAAAGTAGAATGTACCTGGATTCATAAGCAGAATGTACCTGGGTTCAATCCCCAGAACCACATATACAAATTAATTAATTAATTAATTAATAGGGCTGAAGACATAGCTTGGAGGTAGAATGCCTCAGGAATCAACCCCTAGTACCAAAAAGAAAAAGAAAAAAGAGGATCCAAATTTGTCTTCTTCCATACTTATTACAGCCGCTTCCCATTGACCTTGGCAAATAGCTCCCAGCTTCTTCTGGGTCTTGCTGATTTGACTTACTTTATTATTTATTTATTTATTTATTTATTTATTTATTTATTTATTTATGGTACTGGAGGTGGTACCCAGGGGCTTTTCTATCTCTGGGCTATATGCTCAGACCTATCTTATACTTTAATTAGAAACAAGGTCTCACTAAATTGCTGAGAGCCTCACTAAGTAGCTGAGGCTGGCTTCGAACCTGCATGATCCTCCTGTCTCTGCTTCCCAAGTGCGGAGATTACAAGTGTGAGCCACCACGCCCGGCTTTGACTTACTTTTCTATCTTGACTTGGAACATTCTCTCTGAGACACAATTTTTATATTCAGTCTGCAAATCTGCATACCACAACTGTTGTAGCTACGAGGTCCCCTGCCTTTTCTCATGACCCCTGGAAACTTACTTGATCCAGTCCTAACAGGAAATGCAGCAGCCAGCCAGGGTGTGGTCCTGAACAGGAGACAGTACTGGAAAGCCTGAGTAGTTCCATCTTGAGCAAGCTGGGCTGGAGGTGGGGGCGAGGGGGCGCTCCGGGGCGGTAGCGAATGGAGACTGAAAGGGCTGTGGGCAGCAAGCAGGTAGCCCAAAGCAAGACCAAGCTAACCAGCAGAGGGAGGCACACAGAAGTCTGGCCTCTGCTGCCATCCAACCCTGTAGCCATCCTCTGAAGTCCATGCCACATTAGCCAAGTCCTGTTTCCTCTGTTTTTGTTTTGTTTTGTTTTACCCTGCTGTACTGGGACCCCAGCCTCATTTTTTATTTTGAAACAAGGTCTCTGAGTTGCTGAGGACCTCACTAAGTAGCTGAGGCTGACCGTGAACTGCAATCCTCCTGTCTCAGCCTCCCAAATGCTGGGATTACAAGCATGCATCACCACGCCTGGTTTATTCTTTATTTCTTGAAACAGAGTCTCACTGAGTTGCAAAGGACCTCAACTAAGTAGTTGAGTCTGGCCAGGAAACATGATCCTCCTGTCTCAGCCTCCCAACTGCTGGGATTACAAGTGTGTGCCCTGTCCAGGTCTGTTTCCTCTGTTTGAAGACTGTGTGTGTGTGTGTGTGTGTGTGTGTGTGTGACTGAGATTGAGCAGACCTGGGGTGTTCTACCTCCAAGCTACACTGCCAGTCCTATTTTAAATTCTTTCTTTATTTTTTTTTGGGGGGGGGGTCTGGGGATGGAACCCAGGGGCATTTGACCTCCGAGCTACACCCCCTGCCCTATTTTTTATTATTTATTGTGAAACTGGGTCTCACTGAGTTGCGGAGGGCCTCACTAAGTAGCTGAGGCTATCTACAAACCGCGATCCTCCAGGTCTCAGCCTCCCGAATGCTGGGATTACAAGCGTGCGCCACCACGCCCGGCTCTAATTCTTTATTTTGAAATGGTCTCACTAAGATGGGGAGGGCCTCACTAAGTAGCTGAGGCTGGCAGTGAACCTGTGATCCTTCTGTCTCAGCCTCCCAAGCAGTGGGATTATAAGCGTGTGCCTCGACGTCCAGCTTTGTTTGAATACCTAATAGCAATTCTGCCTCTCTTTTTTTTCCCATCTTGCTGACCATGTTGACTGACTGACAGCAACTCTGTGGGTGAGCAGGAGAAAGGAAGAAAAATGAAAATTAAACCGGTAACTTTCACTATTTGCTAACAGCCTTGGGAAAAGGCCTAGTGGTGAGAATGTTGGGCAATGGTTTAACAAGACTAATAAAAATACTATTATATAAAGGATTTATGTAATTGATTTGTGTACTACTATTCCCCAAATGCTACTAAGAGCAAAGGGCTGGCAGCATTTATTTTTATTGCTTAGAATTTAAACTTTAGATTTAGTGAATAGCAGATACTAAACTGTCTTTAATATGTCCAGTAGGTGCGGGGGGGGGGGAGTTATTCTTATATACAATTTGATCATGTTACATTTAGCTCACCATTTCACTGTCAAGATACTTGTGCAGTAGCAAATTTTCACATATATCCCACCATATTTTTCTTGTTTTATCTATAGCAGGTATAGCAGGTATTTAAAAAATATAAAAGCATGCTTCTGCAACTGGGAGAATAATTATATTTCACAGTGAACAATTGTAAGATTAACTTTTGTTTTGGTGCTGGGGATTGAGCTAAACCCCCAGCCTGATTTTTTTTTTTTTTTCAGTACTGGGGATGGAACCCAGGGGCTTTCTACCTCTGAGCTACACCCCCAGCCCTACTTTTTATTCTTTATTTTGAAACAGGGTCTTACTGAGCTGCAAAGGGCCTGGGCCTCAGTAAGTACCAGAGACTGCAAACCACAACCCTCCTGTGTCAGCCTTTCAAATGCAGGGATTACAACCATGCACCAACTTGCCCAGCTTTTATTTCTTTTTTGAAACAGGATCTCACTAGGTTGCTGAGAGCCTCACCAAGTAGCTGAAACTGGTTTTGAATCTGAGATCCTCCTGTCTCAGCTTTCCAAGTACAGGGATTATAAGCATTCCCCCCCACACCTGGTGTATAAGACTAATTTTTATCAGATCTTGCCCATCGTAACAGATGAGCCTAGCATGTAACAGATAAAAAAAAGATGGGATTCTTGACTAGATGAGATTCTTTTTTCTTTCTCTCTCTCTCTTTCTTTTCTTTTCTTTTTTTTTTTTTTTTTTTTTTTTTGACTGGGAATGGAACCCTGGAGCCTTCTACCTCTGGGTTACACCCCCAGCCCTATTTTTTTTTTTTTATTAAAAACAGTGTCTCAGCCGAGTGTGGATGGCGCACACTTGTAATCCCAGCTTTTGGGAGGCTGAGACAGGAGGATCGCGGTTCATGGACAGCCTCAGCTACTTAGTGAGGCCCTTTGCAACTCAGTGAGACCCTGTTTCAAAATAAAGAATAAAAAATAGGCCTGGGGGTATAGCTCAGAGATAAAACTCCCCTGGGTTCCATCCAGTACCAAAAAGAAAGAAAGAAAGAAAGAAAGAAAGAAAGAAAGAAAGAAAGAAAGAAAGAAAGAAGAAAGAAAGAGAAAAAGAAAAAAAAGTTCCTACAGGTTGATGTTAGTGGAGAATCCAGGTTTCCCTGACAGTTGAGAAGCAACTGCAAGCTCCGAAAGAAAACACGAAAACACTTGTGTGGCCAGCGTGAACCTCTGCTACGAAGTATGTAATAAAGACACTGGGCTGCGATGCCATCTGGGCTTCCACAAGTGGGATCGGCAGCCAGGGGGTGGCATCTGTCCCTCCCTGTCACAGGGGAGGCCTAGTCCTCCCCCGGGGGCAGTCTGAATGAACCGCTTCTTGGAGGTGACCCAGCTCCCTGCACGTTTAATTTTACGTTCACACAACTTTCGCATACTAATTCAGTTTTACAACAAACTTTAAAACTAGCAAGGGAGTGATCTCAAAAAAGAGACTGCCCCTATTCCAGTCCCTGGGAAGGTGTGTTACTAAGTATCAATAACTCAGCATTCTGATTTCCTGCTAACACCTCTGGGAATTGAGCATTTGTTTTCCTTGTAGAGTCTGAAGAGCTCTAAGTAAACTGACAAATTAAGATTGAATGAGTGACCCTGAATACTCGGGACCTAAGTCTGTGCCCTGCCCCCAAAGCAACCGGCCGGCTTCTGTTTTGTAGATGTGGCAGACACCACTCCACCAGGGAGCCAGGTTCAATCTTTAGCCTTGTTACTGGTTCAATTCTCTAACTCAAACTCTTATTTCATTCTTTGAATTCAAGTCCCCAGATGTTTCTTTTTTTTTTAATTCTTTTTTCTTCTTTTAAATTTTATTTATATGTGGAACATATTAAAAATGGTACACATTTAGACTGTGCTTGGTGACCCCCCATCCCCAGATGTTTCTGTGTCCTTGCGCCTTTGAAACTTCTGTCTAGCTGTCTAGCAACTAAGTGCTTTTGGGGTACCCACTCTTCTCCCAACTTGTCTGTTTTCCTTCAGGTTATTTTTCTCTATATTTCTCTTGTTTTATTTCTACTTTTTTCCTACTACTTTTTTTTTCAGTACTGGGAATGGAACCCAGGAGCATTGTATCTTCGAGTTATTACCCCAGTACCCCCAACCCCATATTTTATTCTTTATTTTGAAACTCAGGGTCTCACTGAATTGCAAAGGGCCTCACTAAGTAGCTGAGCCAGGCCGTGAGAACCACAACCTCCTGTCTGAGTCTCCCAAATGCTGGGATTACAAGCCTGCACCACCATGCCACCATGCCTGGCTACTTTTTTTTTTTTTTTTTTTTTTTGTACTAAAGATTGAACCCAGGGACATCCTACCTCCAAGCTACACCTCCAAGCCTTGTTTGCTTTTATCTTGACATAAGGTCTTGGAAGTTGTTGAGGCTGGTCTCAAACCTGTGATCCTTCTGTCTTAGCTGCCCAAGTACTGATATGTATACATGTACCACCATGCCTGGCTTCTCCTTCCACTACTTTTGTTCTCTTAATTTGGAAACCCACCTGCTTTCTCATTGATATTATTATTATTATCATTATTATTTTATGGTACTGGGGATGGAACCCAGGGACATTCTACCTCTGAGCTACACCCCCAGCCCTGTATTTTATAGCAGGGTCTTAATAAGTCGCAGAGGGGCTCACTAAGTAGCCGAGGCTGGCCCACAAACTTATGATCCCATCTCAGCTTCCCAGGTACTGCGATTACAAGCATGCATCACTACCCCTGGCAATTCAGTGAGCCCCTCCTCAATTTAGTGAGACCCTGTTTCAAAGTGAAAAATAAAGTAAGGATGGGGATATAGCTTAAAGGCAGAGCTCACCTAGATTCAGTCCCCAGTCTGTCTGTCTGTCTGTCTGTCTGTCTGTCTGTCTCTCTCTCTCTCTCTCTCTCTCTCTCTCTCACACACACACACACACACACACACACACACACCCACCAAAAACAAAACATTCTATATGATTCTATATGTCATATATTCAATAGGACTGAAACATTCTTGTAGATCTGGGCTGGCCAACATGGTAACCACTAGCCACACAGTGTGTACTGAAGAGGTGAAATGTGACTAGTCAGCCATAGTGGTGCTTATAATCTCAGGAGGCTGAGACAGGATGATTGCAGGTTCATGACCAGCCTCATCTACTTAGTGAGGCCCCCAGCAACTTAGACCCTGTTTCAAAATAAAGAATAAAAAAATAGGGCTGGAGGTATAACTCGGAGGTAGAATGCCCCTGGGTTCCATCCCCAGTACAGCAAAAAAAAAAAGAAAAAAAATGTGACTAGTCTATAATGAGATATGTTGTGAGTCTAAAGTGTTCACCAAACTTCAAAGATTTAACCTAAACCTAAAACAAGAACATAATATCTCACTGAAAGCCGGGTGTGGTGGCGCACGCTTGTAATCCCAGCATTTGGGAGGCTGAGACAGGAGGATTGTGGTTCGCAGCCAGCCTCAGCTACTCAGTGAGGCCCTTTACAACTCAGTGAGATCCTGTTTCAAAATAAAGAATAAAAAATAGGGCTGGGGGTGTAGCTCAGAGGTAGAATGCCCCTGGGTTCCATCCCCAGTACCTACCCCCAAAAAACCTCATTAATAACTTTTTATATACTCACATGCTGAAATAACAATATTTTGGCTACATTATATATATAATTTTATCCATTCCTTCTTAAATCGTTGTGTGTGTGTGTGTGTGTGTGTGTGTGTATGTGTGTGGTACTGGGGATGGAACCCAGGGGCATTCTACCTCCAAGCGACCCCCCCCAGCCCTATTATTTATTTATTTATTTATTTATTTATTTATTTATTTATTTATTTATTTATTTATTGGTGATACTGGGGTTCCTGGAAGCCTTTCTACCTCCAGGCTACACTCCCAGACCTATTTTTTTAATATATATTTTTATTTGGAAACAGGGTCTCTTAAGCCAGCAAGGCTGGCTCCGAACCAGCGCGATCCTCCTGTCTCCACCTCCCAAGCGCGGGGATTACAAGCGTGAGCAGGGTCTCATTGCGTTGCAAAGGGTCTCACTAAGTAGCTGAGGCTGTCCCTTAACCGATTCTCCTGTCTCAGCTGCGCCACCACACCAGGCTTAATTTTTTTTTTTTTTTTTTTTTTCAGTATTGGGAATGGAACCCGGGGACATTCTACCTCCAAGCTACACCCTAGCCTTATTTTTTTATTCTTTATTTTGAAACAGGGCCTCATTAATTAGCTGAGGCTGTCCATGAACCCAGATCCTCCTGTCTTAGCCTCCCAAATGCTGGGATTACAAGCGTGTGCCACCACGCCTGGCCTTCCTTTGTAAATTTTTAATATGATTGGTAGAAAATTTTAAGTACATCTATGCATGGTGGCACACGCTTGTAATCCCCGTGCTTGGGAGGCTGAGACAGGAAGATCGCACAGATTCAAAGCCAGCCTCAGCTACTGAGTGAGGCTCTCAGAAACTTAGTGAGACCCTGTTTCCAAACAAAATATAAAATAGGTCTGGGAGTGTAGCCTGGAGGTAGAAGACCTCTGGATTTCATTCCCAGCACCAAAAAAAAAAAAAGAAAGAAAGAAAGAAAGAAAGAAAGAAAAGAAAAAAAGAAAAGACAAAAGAAAAGAAACAAAAGAAAAAGAAAAGAGAAAAAATAGAAAAAAAAAGAGAAGAAAAGAAAATTATAAAGTACACATTTGGCTAGCAATGTAATTCTAGTGGTCATTGCTGTTTAAGGCATTTTTGTTCTGTTTTGTGTTTTGATACTGGGAATTGAACCCAGAGGCATTCTACTTCCAAGCTACTCCCCCAGCCCTATTTTATTTATTTAATTAATTAATTTCGTGGTTACTGGGGGTGGAACCCAGGGGCTTTCTACTTCCGGACTATACTCCCAGATGTATTTTATATTTTATTTGGAAACAGGGTCTCACTAAGTTGCTGAGAGCCTAAGTGGTTGGGGCTGGCTTCGAACCTGTGAGATCCTCCTGTCTTAGTTTCCCAAGCGCGGGGATTACAAGCGTGTGCCATCACGCCTGGCTTTATTTTAATTTTTAATTTATTATTTCTTATTTACTTTTTGGTACTGGAGGTTGAGCCCTGGGGTATTCTACCTCTGGGTTCCACCCCTAGCCCTTTTACTTTTTATGTTGAAAGGGGGTCTTGCTAAATTGTTGAGGCTGATTTTGAACATGTGACCTCCCTATCTCAGCTTCCCAACTATTGGGATCACAGGTGTGTACCACCACACCCTGCTCTTTTTGATACTCTCTCTTTTTTTTTTTTTTCCCCCCTAAACCCGGGGCATTCAGCCGGGCGTGGTGGCACACGCTTGTAATTCCAGCATTTGGGAGGCTGAGACCAGAGAATCGAGGTTCGGACAGCCTCAGCTACTTAGTGAGGCCCTATGCAACTCAGTAAAACCTGGTTTCAAAATAAAGAAAAATAGGGCAGGGGGTATAGCTCAGAGGTTGAATGCCCCCGGGTTCCATCCCCAGACCCACAATAAATAAATAAATAAATAAATAAATAAATAAATAAATAAACAAACAAACAAACCCGGGCATTTGACTTCTGAGCTATACTCCCAGCCCTATTTTTTATTCTTTATTTTGAAACAGGGTCTCACTGAGTTTCAAAGAACCTCACTAAGTAGACTAGTCTGTCCTCAAACTGTGATTCCCCTGTCTCAGCCTCCCAAATGCTAGGATTACAAGCATGTGCTGGGCGTGGTGGTGTACCCTTGTAATCCCAGCATTTGGGAGGCTGAGACTGGAGGATCACGGTTCGCGGACAGCCTCAGCTACTTAGTGAGGCCCTGTTTCAAAATAAAATATAGGGCATGGGTGTAGCTCGGAGGTCAAATGCTCCTGGGCTCCATTCCAGACTCTCAAAAAAAAAAAAAAAAAAAAAAAAAAAGATTACAAGCATGTGCCAACATGCCCAACTTCCAAGTCATTTTAATTTTTCCTTTCCTTTTTTTTTTTTTTTTTAAGATTTAAAGGAGTTTATTACAAAGATAGAAATACAGAAGATAGTTTCCCAGGGGTAACATGAGGGGGTGCTTCGAATGAAATCACCTTCCTTTTCTTTTAAAGTTGAAAGGGGGAAAATTTTTTTCCCTTCCTTCTATTCATTCTTATTTATTTTGATACTAGGACTGAACTCAGGTGCCTTCTGCCTCTGAGTCAACCCCCTCAGCCCTATTTTATTTTATTTTAAAAAATATGAAACGCTTCATAAATTTGCGTGTCATCCTTGCGCAGGGGCCATGCTAATCTTCTCTGTGTTGTTCCAATTTTAGTATATGTGCTGCCGAAGTGAGCACCCTATTTTATTTTTTATTTGGAAATAGCATCTTATTAAATTGCTGAGGCTGGCCTCAAATCCGTGATCATCTTGTCTCAGCCCCCCAAGTACTGAAATTCCAGGTGGGTACCACCATGCCCAGCTGGAATTTTCTTTTTGTTTAGAAATAGGCATAAGACAAATATATTTAAGACAATTTGTTTGTTTGTTTGTTTGTTTATTTAGTGTGTCTAGGGATGAAACCCAGGGGCATTCAACCTCTGAGGTACACTCGCATCCCTATTTTTTATTCTTTATTTTGAAACAAGGTCTCATTAAGTTGAGGAGGGCCTAGGTAGCTGAGACTGTCCAACGAATCGCCATCCTCCCGTC
Organism: Muscardinus avellanarius; assembly: GCF_963383645.1. Taxonomy (NCBI): domain Eukaryota; kingdom Metazoa; phylum Chordata; class Mammalia; order Rodentia; family Gliridae; genus Muscardinus; species Muscardinus avellanarius. The sequence continues at coordinate 116,382,304 of NC_137790.1, forward strand.
TCAGCCTTCTGAATGCTGGGATTACAAGCGTGTGCCACCATGCCCATCTCAATACATATATATGTATAAAAATTTTTTTTGGTGGTACTGGGGATGGAACCCGGGGGCCTTCTACCTCTGGGCTATACTCCCAGACCTATTTTTTATTTTATTTGGAAACAGGGTCTCTTAAACCAGCCGAGGCTGGTTTCGAACCTGCTCCATCCTCCTGTCTCAGCCTCCCAAGCGCGGGGATTACAAGCGTGCGCCACCACACCTGGCTTCAAGACAAATATATTTAAATGTAATAGAAATATAAGAAAAACTGAAAGTAAACACGACTGCCTGTAGACAATCTGTTAACAAAACACAGTAATATATACACCTGGACAAGCATCGATCCCAGGAGAAACCCCAGCAACTTTAATTACTTCACCTCCAGGTACTACACTGAGAATTGTTTTTTTTTTTTCCACTTGACTGGAAGCGTGCTGCTGTGGCAGAGAGAGCTGTCAGGGTTCTGTTTCTCGCATCCCAGGGCTCTCTTTTGAGGCTTACTTTTAGAGGTGCACTGTAGATGATAATTAACACGCGTAGTGCGCTGACATCAGCAGCGAGTGCAGGTTTGGGAGCCAGTGTTCTAGGGGTGAGTCTGGCTTTGCTGCTGGCTAACTCGGTGGCCTTGGCCAGCAGCTTCCCTCTGGAAGCCCAGCGGCTCATCTTGAACACAGGAACACTAGGACCACACTTTGCCTCTGCTCTTAGACATTCTCCAGTCTCGTTTTGGAAACTTCTGCAAATATGACCATGTCTTAGCCTTTAGCCAATGAAATGTTACTCATCTCAAGCTTTATGAAAAGAACCTTGAGGGGGACCCTGACCTAGGTATTTTTTGGGGGATGCTAGGGATTGAACCCAGGGTCATTCTACCTCTGAGCTACACCCTCACACCGATTTATTTATTTATTTATTTATTTATTTATTTATTTATTTCTGGTACTGGGGGTGGAACCCAGGGGCTTTCTACCTCCGGGCTATATTCCCAGCCCTATTTTATACTTTATTTGGAAACAGGGTCTCCCTAAGTTGCTGAGAGCCTTACTAAGTAGCAGAGGCTGGCTTCAAACCTGTGCAATCCTTCTGTTGCAGTCTCCCAAGTGCTGGGATTACAAGCGTGCGTCACCATGCCTGGCTTGATGTTTTATTTTGAAACAGGGTCTCACTAAGTTGCTGAGGTTGGCCTTGAATTTGCAATCCTCCTGTCTAAGCCTCCCAAATACTGGGATTACAGGTGTGTACCACCACATCCAGCTAATGTAGGCATCTGACATGTGCCCTTGGCAATGTGTGTGAACCTGAGGTACTAGTCTCTGAGCCAGACTGGGGAACTTTCAAGATGAGCTGTGGTTTGCAGAATGTATCCATGGTTGGCAAGGAGAGAAGGCTGTGTGAGAGATGCTTGCATAGTGTGTATGTAAGTAACGGTATCTGTGTATTTCCTGCAGACAAAATGTAGCGAGAAGAAGCCAGCCATGAGCTATCTCAGAGTCTGTGCCCAAGAGTACAAAACTGGCACTAAGAATGAGACAATCATTACAGGATGCTGAAAACCAAGGCTTTTGGGGGGAACTTAAGCAGTTAGGAACATTCTACCTCTGGTTACACCCTCAGACCTATTTTATTCTTTTATTTGGAAATAGGATCTAAGTTGCAGATGGCCTCACTAAGTTGCTGAGGTTGGCCTTGAACCTGAGATCCGTCTGCCTCAGCCTCCAAGTATTGGGATTATAAGCATACACCACCATGCCCAGCTCTAAAAAGATCTTTGAGGAGCCCCTGGATATGATCCAAGAAATGGTTCAGCTTTTAAGCTCTTGCCAACCCACCAAAGCTACACTGGAGACTCCATTTCATAATTGGGAGTATATTGGCTCATACTACTACAGTATTTTTTCCCCCCGGTATGGTACTAGAAATGGAACCCGAGGGCATTCTACCTCTGAGCTACACTCCCAGTCCTATTTTTTATTCTTTTTAATTTTTTTAATTTTTTAATTTTTTTGCAGTACTAGGATGGAGCCCAGGGGCATTCTACCTCCGAGTTACACCCCCAGTTCTATTTTATTTATTCTTTATTTTGAAACAGGGTCTCACTGAGTTGCAAAGGGCCTAAGTAGCTGAGGCTGTCTGCGAACTGTCAGCCTCCCAAATGCTGGGATTACAAGTGTGCGCCACCATGCCTGGCTTTCATTATTTTGAAACAAGATCTAAGTTGCAGAGAGCCTCATTAAAAAGCTGAGGCTGGCTGTAAACCTGTGATCCTCCTGTCTCAGCCTTCCAAGTACTGGGATTTGAAGCATGCACCACCATGCCTGGCTATGACTGTAGTATTTTATAATTCACATTTCTCCAGCCTCATTTCATCTCATCTTTGATAGCTATATAAAACTCTCACAGGACCTTGAACTCATGTTCTTTGCTAGGCTGAGACCTGTCTGGGAAGGGTCTGGTCTTGGAGTAATTTCTATTCAATTCCAACTGTTTCCAGGCTTAGGGGGTCATTAGGCAAGCAAAGATAAGATACCTTTTAGGAACAGTATCAAATGGGACTCACATTATTCAATAAGAATTTGTGCTATCTGCAGCATAGAGAACAGTGGCTTTCAGGTTAAATCCACCCTGTTAGGCTGGCCTACTCAGTTTAAAGATACTGGAAGTCAGGTCTGGTGGCACATACCTGTAATCCTAGTACTGGGGAGGCTGAGACAGGAAGATCCCGTGTTCAAGGCCAACCTCAAAAACTTAGGGAGGCACCATTCCAAAATAAAATATAAAAGGATCTAGGGTGTGGCTTAGAGGTAGCGTGATCCTAGGATGAATCCCCAGTATCAAAAGAAAGACAAAAGGAAAAAAGCCCAAACCAAATAAAGACTATTGGAATGGAGGAAGAGGGTAAAGTAGGGATGGGAGAATAAGACTATCCTGTGTGACATATTAAAATGCATGCAAATAAGCGAGGAGGCATTCAGAAGAGAATAAAAATTAAGTGTTAGCCGGGCGTGGCGGCGCACGCCTGTAATCCCAGTATTCGGGAGGCTGAGACAGGAGGATCATGGTTCGTGGATGTCGTCAGCTACTTAGTGAGGCCCTCCAGAACTTGGTGAGACTTTGTTTCAAAATAAAGAACAAAAAGTAGGGCAGGGGGTATAGCTTGGAGGTTAAATGCCCCTGGGTTCCATTCCCAGACCTGCTTAAAAAAATTATTATGGACGCCGGGCGTGGTGGCGCACGCTTGTAATCCCCGCGCTTGGGAGGCGGAGACAGGAGGATCGTGCAGGTTCGAAGCCAGCCATGCGCCCTGGATTAGGAGACCCTGTTTCCAAATAAAAAAGTATAAAAAAATAGGTCTGGGAGTGTAGCCCGGAGGTAGAAGGGCTTCCAGGAACCCCAGTACCACCACCAAAAAAAAAAAAAAAAAAATTATTATGGGAACAGAAAGAGCCAGAGGACCACCTTGACCCTAAGAATATACATATTCTATATATAGTCACATAGTAAGATTCAGGCAAGCAAGCACACACACACCCGCCCCATTCCCAATTCTCCCTCCTCGTACATGCTAGTGAGGTTGGTGGTGAATCCTCCTTGTGTGGAGGTAACCTTGTTTGAATTGTTCTTTTCCTCAAATTTCCCCTCCCATTCTTCACCAGTCCTCTTCCACTCTCCTATTGGTCTCTCTCCTCATATGACCAAAGTCACTTTTTTTTTTTTTTTTTTTTGCAGGTCTGAGGATGGAACCCAGAGGCATTTGACCTCCGAGCTAACCCCCTGTCATTTTTATTATTATTATTTTTTATTTGAAACAGGGTCTCACTAAGTTGCAGAGGGCCTCACTAAGTAGCTGAGGCTGTCCATGAACTGCAATCCTCTGGTCTCAGCCTGGCTCAATCTTTAGCTTTTTGAGACAGACTGGTCTCATTCCGCATATTTTCTAGTTCCATTCATTTTCCTGCAAATGATTTGTGTGTGTGTGTGTGTGTGTGTGTGTGTGTGTGTGTGTGTGTGTGTGTATGGTGCTGAGGATTGAACCCAGGGGCATTTTACCTCCAAGCCACCCCACCCCCAAGCCCTAATTCTTTATTTTGAAATGGGGTCTCAGGGACTCACAAAGGGCCTAAGTAGCTGAGGCTGTCTGTGAACCACGATTCTCCTGTCTCAGCCTCTCAAATGCTGAGATTACAAGCGTGCACCACCACGCCTGGCTTTCTTTCTTTCTTTCTTTCTTCCTTCCTTCCTTTCTTTCTTTCCTGGGGATGAAACCCAAGGGCATTCTACCTCCAGGCTATACTCCCAGACCTATTTTTTTATATTTTATTTGGAAACAGGGTCCTACTAAGTTGTTGAAAGCCTCACTAAGTAGTTGAGGCTGGCTTTGAACCTGCCTGATCCTCGGGTTTCAGCCTCCCAAGTGCTGAGATTACAAGAGTGCACCATCACACCCAGCTTATTCTTTATTTTGAAACAAGGTCTCACTAAGTTGCAAAGGGAAATGAACCTGGATCCTCCTGTTTCAGCCTCCCAAGTATTAGGATTACAAGCATGCACCACCATGCTTGGCCTACAAATGACATTTTATTACTGTGTGTATATACCACATTTTTGTTCTTTATTCATCTGTTAATGGACACCTGGGTTGGTTCCATAATTTCAGCCCGAGGAGTGTGAGGTGGGCCTCATGTAGGAGTCTGAACTCTCAGGACTGTCAGCAAATGTATCTGAAGAGAAAGGCTTGGGAAATCCATACTTAGAAAGGAGTGAGCTAAGCCAGGCGTGGTGGTGCACGCTTGTAATCCCAGCATTTGGGAGGATGAGACAGGAGGATTGCAGACAGCCTCAGCTACTTAGTGAGGCCCTCTGCAACTTAGTGAGACTGTTTCAAAATAAAGACTAAAAAATAGGGCAGGGGGTGTAGCTTGGAGGTCGAATGCCCCTGGGTTCCATCCCCAGACCTGTGGTGAGTGGGGATGGATTGCAAAAATCTTAAATGTCAGGCCAAGGGAGTCAAGTACTCATGGGTAGTTCATGTAGCAACAGAATAGCTTGGGGGACGTTTCCTAGCATATTAAAGTTGTCACTTTATATTTCTGTATTTATTTACTTTGGGTGTTGAGAAGGCCAAATAATTTATGTCAGACTGTCTGAAGAAGAGAGATTTAAGAAGGGAAAATAACAGGGAGAGAGCGATTCCTTTCCCTTCTTCTCAACACCAGAGTACAATACTGATATATTTTGATTTTCAGATAAAATCCTGCTATGATGCCATACCCGAGGGTATTAGGAGAGAAATGCCCCTGGTGTAAGGAAGTGTTGGCTCCCAAATCAACAGGCCCTAGTGCCTGTGATTAGGTTGAGGTGCTCATAGGTCAGGGCTAGGGCTAGAGAACAAGTTTTTTTTTTTTACTGGGAATTAAACCCAGGGAGTGGTCTACCTCCAAGCTATATCCCCAGCCCTTTTATTATTTATTTAGTATATTTACTAAAGTACTGGGGATGGAACCCAGGGGCATTCTACCTCCGAGCTACATTCCCAGCCCTATATTTTATTCTTTATTTTGAAACAGGGTCTCAATGAGTCGCAAAGGGCCTTATTAAGCAGCTGAGGCTGTCCCTGAACTCGAATCCTCCTGTCTCAGCCTCCCAAATGCTGGGATTACAAGCGTGGGTCACCACGCCCGGCTCTACTAAAAAGTTTTTGAAAAGAGGGTCTTGCCAAGTTGCTGAGGCTGTCCTTGAACCTGCGATCCTCTAGTCTCAGTCTTTCTAGTACTGGGATTACAGGCCTGCACTACCGTACCTGGCTTCAAATTTTTTTTACTTTGAAACAGATCTTGCTACATAGCTGAGGCTGTCCTTGAACCTGTGACCCTCCTGTCTCAGCCTTCCAAGTATTAGGATTAAGGGCCTGGATCACCACAGCAGGCCAGCCTCTATTAAATTTTTATCGCGTTATCTACTTCCTTCTCTTTTCGTCCACTGCTTGCTTTAAGTCAGAAGAGGTAAGCTCTGGACAGAGATTCAGATTCAACCAACATTTCCTGAACATCTATGTACCAGGGATGTACGAGAGCTTTGGGTTAGATTTTGCCCACACCATCCACCCGCAGAGCCGGGAACCTGGAGTGCAAAGAGGCTATGGGGAAAGAAACACAATACAGCCAGGGGCAGGCTAAGGCGCCCGATGATGCTTCCGACTCCAACCGGGTAGTATAGGTCAGAAACTTCTAATCAGGCTGCGGCAGGTTCGAATCCCGGCTAGCTCAGTGTCTTCGAACTAGTCCACGAACCTCCCAGACCTGATTTAATCTCTCCACCTCTAAAGAGGACACAGTACTGCCTCGTAAGAAGAGAGTCCGACTGTCAAGATCCTGATGCGAAGCGCAGGCTGCATAAATGGCAGCCATCATTCTCCGCCAAGTGCGGGTGCCTCCTCCCGGGCGGGCCTCCCGCGGGGTCTCCCCGGACCGGCCGGGCCCGCCTCCGCGGCTCGGGTCTCGCAGCGCCGGCGGCAGGTGGCCCGGCATCTCGGTGCCCACGCCCCACGCAGGCGAGGCGGGCGGGCCGGGTGCCCGGCTCCCCGGAGGCTCCCCGCCTCCCCTCCATCCGCGCGCACCGCGCAGGTGAGGCTTCCGGCTCCGGCCGCGGTGACAGCGACCTCGGGAGAGGTCGAGGCGGAGGGCGCAGCCCGAGGCCTGCGGGGGGGTCCTCCGCCCTCGCCAGGTTCGCCCCGCCGCCGGAGCCGGGGCCGCGGGCTGCGCGCTCTGCGGCTGCGAAAACCCGGAGAGGCGGATCGGAGCGCCGGCCGCGCTCGCAGCCAACTCCTCCGCGGTCCGGCCCGGGGCTGGGCATGCTCAGTGCGGCCCCGCCGCCAACTCGCCAGCTCGCGCTCCGGGGCCGTGGGGGCGAGGACGCCGGCGGCGAGCCGCCCCCGGACAGTGGCAAACTTCGCCGCGTCCCCGGGGCTCGCCCGGGCGAGGCCGCGATCGCACCCATAAAACCAGATCCAGTCCCCCCTTCCTACCCCGGGCGATGGAGCCCGCGGCCGCTGGAGCGTCCCCGCCGCCGGCCGCCCCAGCCCGCTAGCGGGGGACCAACAGGTAAACTGTTGGGGTGGGGGCGGGGAGGGGCGGCGCTGCGGCCGGGGGCTGTCGGCGCCCGGGGCCGGCCCGCTCGCCCCCCTGCCCAGCGCCCGGGGGCAGCAAAGGGTTAAGTCGGCCCCGCGCCACCGCGAGCTCGGCCCCCTCCAGCCGCCGCGACCGCCGGCAGCGCTCCTGGGCGCCGGCCCGGAGCCGCCGAGGGGACCCGAGCCGCGGATGCGCCATCGGAGCCCGGCGGCGTCTCGGAGGCACCCGCCGCATCCCCGCCTCCTCCATCCCTGCGGGGCGCCCTCCCCCCGCCCCGGCCCCGGCTGCGCCCAGGTGGCGGGGTCTGCCGGGCGCGCGGCGGCGGGGAAGGGTCCCCGCTGGGCAAAGAGGGGCGGGAGCGGGCCGCCCCGCAGCCTCCCCCGGTGGAGGAGGGTCGCCCCCGCCCGGGGCGAGCCCCGGAGCCACCCGCCTGGGCGCCAAGAAAAGTTTTTTTCCCCCCGCGCGCCCCTCCCCCACCCACATCTAGCGCCCAGCTGCGGTGGGTTTGGGTCCATTGGTGAAAAAATTCACACGTTCCTATCAGCTGCTCCTCCCCCTCGGGGACGGGTGGGGGGCGGCGGGAGGCCGACGTCGCGGAGGACCCGGGCCGACCTCCAGTCCCGCCGCCGCCGCCGCCGCCGCCACCCGAGCCGGCGTCCCGCGGCCCGCGCGCAGCCGGGTGCCCGCCGGAGGCTGCCCGCACCCGTGCGCGTCTGCGTGCCGGGCAGCGGCAGCATCCAACCTGCTTTATTCGTGCCTGCAGCGCCACAGCCAGCGAGCGAGCGAGCGAGCGAGAGAGGAGGGGGAGAGCGGGAGTCTGCAAAGTGCTGCTCCCTGGTGCTCAGAGGCAGCTGCTCCAGCTCCAACTCTCATTCATTTCGCCGGTTAACATGAGAGATCATGGCCGCCTTCGGGCTTCTCAGCTATGAGCAGAGACCGCTGAAGCGCCCCCGGCTCGGGCCACCCGATGTCTACCCGCAGGACCCCAAGCAGAAGGAGGTAAGGCGCCCGCGGCCTCCGCAGCTGCCGGGCCGCGCTCTGCAGCGCTGACCCGGGGCCAAGTTGGCCCAGCGGGCATCGCCGGCGCTGCGGGGGAAGGGTCAGGGAGGGGGATCGGAGGCGGGGGCCGGGCTGGGGGCTGGGGGGCCCCCGGCCGCCGAGAGCCAGCGGCTGTCATCCCCCGCGCTCCACCGGGGCGCTCGCTCTCCGGGTGCCGGGTCGCTTCCCGGTTCTCGGGCCTTGCACTGCGCTGCCGGCCGCTTCGCCGGCTTGTTCTCAGCCGAAACCCTCCGGCTGGCTTTCCCCGGCTTCTGCCTGCTTTATTTTTCTCCTCGCCGCTTTGGTAAATCCCCGTAAACTTTTTGAAAAATGTTGGAATGCGGTGCATCCGATACGGAGGTCTTGCGTTTTGCGCCAGCCGAGCAGGGACGGATGGGGGAGGGACCCTTCTCAAATTTTCCAGTTGGGAAAGGAAGTCGTATATATTGAGGTGATCATTAGTCCTGTGAGCGGTACCTCCGCATCCCCTCGCCCCTTTAAATGTCAACATTAAGGGGGAAATCCTGCTTTTTTGACCCCCCCCTAGGCAATTGACTGAATTGCAGGAGGCTGTTTTGTACATGTAGAAGCCGGCGAGTTACCTTGGAAGGGAACAGGTCCCAGGATTGCTTATTTCTTTGAATGAAATTAATTGGAGAAACCTTGACTCTTTTCACCAGGTGCAGTAGCTTGAGCGGCTAGGGTAACCATGGCATTTTGTAGCTATGTATATGTTTGTCTGGAGTTAACAAGTAATTATGTAACAAATTTCCAGTTATAATAATGATCACCCTTGGCTACACAATTTGCCCAGGGACCTGCCTTTTTTTTTTTCTCCTCCCCCCTTATCACCTGCTACCCAGCTGTGTTTTTAGAGTTTGCCAGCTGCAACCCACCCATCTTCTATTTTCTTATAGCTAAGTGGCCATGTATCAAAACTTAATCTTTCTGTGACTCTAAAAGCCTTCTATTAAAAGTTTATGGGCCCACTGATTTCCCTGGGAAAGTGTTTTGTAAATAAAGCAGGGAGGTGTTTTCAGGAAGACTTTGGTTTTGATAAATGTATCTATTTCTTTCAATACCGGGAGGGCAAATGCTAGTTCTGGCCACAATGTTTGGGTAATACTGTGCTTGCAAAACGAGGGGCAATAACTTTTAGAGACCTAGCACATTAGATTTGAGTAGAAGTGCAGTTATCAGATTGGAGCTGGAAAGGTTTTACAGGTGGTTCCCATCCAAAAGCTTAACTGGAAAACAGGAGTTTGATGAGATTCTTGCGGATTTCTACCCCACCCACTTCCTCACCCTGCTACCTTGACTAAGAGGAAGTTAATTAAAGACTGGAAAAAACAGAGGATTCTAAGAACCGAGTGTAATGAAAGTTAACTTAAAAAAAAATCACTGGAGGGACCAGTGGCATTCATTGGTTGACCTTTTTCTTTCTTTTTTATTTTTGTGGTACTGGGAATTGAATCCAGAGGCGTTCTACCTTTGAGCTATACTCCCAGCTTTATTTTTATTTATTTATTTATTTATTTTTGAAACAGGGTCTCACTAAGTTGCAAAGGGCCTTACTAAGTTGCTGAGGCTGGCGGTGAACCTGCAATCCTCTTGTCTCAGCCTCCCAAGTACTGGGGTTGCAGGTGTGCTTTGCCATGCCTGGCTTCGTTCGGTTGATCTTTATCATCTCATAATACCTTAGTGCATCTTTTTCTCGGGATGGCGCACTTGATGGCTGGCTGTACCCCAGCTATGGGATGGCAGCTTTGGGTATTATGTGGGCTTCTTAGCATTTACTTTTTTTTTTTTTTTTTTTTGGTACTGGGGTTTGGACCCAGAGTCATTCTACCCTCAAGCTATACCCCCAACCTGATTTTCTTTCTTTCTTTCTTTCTTTCTTTCTTTCTTTCTTTCTTTCTTTCTTTCTTTCTTCTGGGGGTAGAATTCAGGGGCTTGTCTACCTCCGGGCTATACTCTAAGACCTACTCTATACTTTATTTGGAAACAGGGTCTTGGCTGAGAGCCTCACTAAGTAGCTGAGGATGGCTTCGAACCTGTGCGGACCTCCTGTCTCAGACTCCTAAGCGCTGGGATTACAAACCTGTCCCACCACGCCCGGCTTTATTTCTTATTTGGAAACAGGATCTCCCTAGGTTGATAAGAGTCTCACTCCTTGCTGAGGCTGTCCTCAAACCTGTGATCCTCCTGTCTCACCCTTCTAAGTACTGGGATTACAGGCATGTGCCACCACACCTGGCTTTAGCGTTACTTTTTAGGATGACACTCATTTGGGGATTAAGTCCTCTGATTCTGGAAAGGAGAGTTTTGAATTTTAGGGGTCATTTTATGGAATTCCAAAACCGGAGGTGACCTTAGAGGCTACTTTAAATAATTTGCTTCTCACAAAGTGAAACTGAAGCCCAGGAAAACTTAACTGACCTGTTGAAGGTGTGGTGGATAAGCAGCTGTGGAATTACCAATCAGGTATATATGTTTCAGACTATATTGCATGAAGGAGGCTTTATGCTAAGTTATGTTGTTCTGATGTGACTCCCTTTTGCCCAAGGCAACTAATATTTTATCTCTTTCCCACAGGGAGTTCTGTGTGGCTGTAGTTACAATTTGAGCACATTATAGAACAGGTGGTTTGACTGTTCTTGGAAGGTTGGTGAGCAGTTTCCAAAATTTCTGTCCTAGTAAGTACCACCTGTTCTTTTTTTAGTGGTACCAGGGATTGAACCCAGAGGCACTTTACCTCTGAGCTACATACCAACCTCCCATGTACTGGGATTTTCTTTTTTTCTCTTTTTGTGGTACTGGAGATGGAACCCAGGGACATTGTACTTCTAACCCACACCCCCAGCCCTATCTTTATTCTTTATTTTGAAACAGTCTCACTGAGTTGCAAAGGGCCTCACTAAGTAGCTGAGGCTGGCCCCAAACCTCGATCCTCCTGTCTCAGTCTCCCAAGTGCTGGGATTGTAAGCATGCATGACCATACCTGGTTTAGCCTCTCAATCTTAATGTTTTCTTGACATTAATTTTTTTTTTTTTTTGTACTGAGGATGGAATCCAGGGGCATTCTACTTCCGAGCTATACCCTTAGCCCTCTTTTTTATTCTTTATTTTGAAACAGTCTCACTAAGTTGCGGGAGGGCCTCACTTAAGTAGCTGAGGCTGTCCCAGAACCACAGCCCTTCAGTTTCAGCCTCCTAAATGCTGGGATTTTAAGTGTGAACCACCACGCCCAGCTGGCATTAACTTAAAACAATTTTTTTTTCTTGTTTCCTAGGCAGTAATACACATGATATCATGAATTTGTTTTAGTATGTATGTGTGTAAGTAAAGTTTGCACCAAATCATTTATACTGTGTGTGTGTGCGTATGTGTGCGTGTGTGTGTGTGCATGTGTGTGTGTGTGTAGTGCTGTCGATTGAACCAGCCTACACCCTCATCTCTATTTTACTTTTCATTTTGAAACAGAATCTTTTAAGTTGCAAAGGGCCTTGCTAAATTGCTGAGGCTGGTTTTGAGCCTGCAAGCCTCCTGTCTCAGCTTTCCAAGTACTAGGATTACAGGTGTGCACCTCCATGTCCAACCATGCTTTTTCTTATGCTGTTACATACATGCCATATATACACACAAATTATGTAGACTCTGGGGATGGAACCCAGGGGCATTCAAACTCTGAGCTACACCCCCTGCTCTATTTTGAAACATGGTCTCACTGAGTTGTGGAGGGTCTCACTAAGTAGCTGAGGCTGTCCTCGAACCGCGATCCTCCAGTCTCAGCCTCCCGAATGCTGGGATTACAAGCGTGCACCACCACGCCCAGCAATTAGTGATGATTTAAAAGGTTCACCACTGCTAAAACTTCAGTGCAGTTCAACAGAGATTTGCATACCACATGATGTGAAATATTGACTTAAAGGAGGAAGAATTGCTCCAGGCCTGTGGTCCTTGCTTGTAATCCCATCATTTGGGAGGCTGAGACTGGAGGATCTCGGTTCGAGGACAGCTTCAGCAACTTAGTGAGGTCCTTTGTAATTCAGTGAGACCCTGTTTTAAAATAAAGAGTTAAAAATGGGCTAGGGGTGTTGCTCAAGTAGAATGCCCCTGGGACCATAAATAAAATTTAAAAAATGTAGGCTGCTGGGTGTGGCCGTGTATGCCTGTAATCCTGGTACTTCAGAGGCTGAGGTTGAAGGATTGCCGTTTTGAGACCAGCCTCAGCAATTTAGCAAGGTCCTGTTTCAAAATAAAAGAATAAAATAGGACTGATGATACAGCCGGGAGGTACAGTGCCCCCGGGTTTAATCCCTAGAAGAGTAGGAATGGTGGGGCTTCTAAGTTGGGCAGGTCTGGATTTGGATTCTAGTTTAGTATCTTTGCTGTTGGGAAAGTTGCATAACTTCTCATTTACAAACTAGTTTAATTGTGCTCTTGAGAAAAAAATGTGAAAGTTTGTGCAGACTTTTTTTCACATTTGCGTATTTTGGGGAAAAAACTAATAAAAGCTATCTATTTGTCAATGCATATGTAATTTTTACTGCATTAATCAGTGATACTAGTGTTCTGGAAAATGGCTCCCAGGGGAGAGGGTGGAACCAGCCACTGAGGACTTCCTTGTACAGAAGGATCGGAGGGCCAAGCATGGTGGCACACGCCTGTAATCCCAGTGCTTGGGAGGCTGAGACAGGAGGATCACAGGTTTGAGGACAGCCTCAGCAATTAGCGAGGCCCTCTGCCACTTAGTGAGATTATATTTCAAAATAAAGAACAAAAAGCCAGGTGTGGTGGCGCACACTTATAATCCCCGCGCTTGGGAGGCTGAGACAGGAGGATCGCACAGGTTCAAAGCCAGCCTCAGCTACTGAGTGAGGCTCTCAGCAACTTGGTGAGACCCTGTTTTCAAATAAAATATAAAATAGGTCTGGGAGTAGAGCCCGGAGGTAGAAAGCCTTTGGGTTCCACCCCCAGTACCACCAATAAATAAATAAACAGAACAAAAATACCGGAGGTAGAAAGCCTTTGGGTTCCACCCCCAGTACCACCAATAAATAAATAAACAGAACAAAAAATAGGGCTAGGGTATAGCTCCAAGGTAGAATCCCTTTAAGTTCCGTCCTCAGTTCTGAAAAAAAAGTTTTGGAGGGAAGAGCTGGAAGCTTTAACTTGTTTCGTCCACTGACGATGCTCGAGCTGGCTGTGTGCATCAGCCTCCCATCAGGATCAGCTTTGCCCTGGGGAAGCAAATGGACCCGAAGCCTTTAAAACAGGGAGTCGGGAAAAGTAAAAGCCTTTCTGATTCCTCCTTTCCCCTTACACCTCATCCATACCTCAGCATCAGATGTACGGCAGCCGTCTTGCTGGATCTAATTACAAGATATATTTCCAGCCAATCCAGTTGATGCTCCCCAACTGTACGGACGTGCGCCGCTTCCTTTCTGGGTTCGGGCTGCTTTCCGCTGCCCCGGGGCTCCTGGCCTCCCCGCCCGCAGCCTTCTCTTCCACTCCTTGCTTTTGGAGCTTTTCCCATGCCTGCGCGCGGGAGATGGAGCCCATGGTCTCCCCCATGCTCTCCACGGAGCCACACCCTCAGCCCCTGCTGTTTCCACGTTCTGCATCCTCTCTATTCCCTAGTAGAGTGAGGGTGAGAGTTCTATTTACCCCACACGGCTCTTGGAAAATGGAGGTGGACGATACCTGTAAAGAAGGTAGAGTCGGACACAGGTGGGGCGCTTGGGTATTTGCCGCCATGAGTTACCACCCAGGCCGCCCTCCTCATTGTCACCCTTGTCCTGACCTCCGCAGGCCTTTCTGGTGTACTATTTGTAGTCACATATTTATTTGCATCTCGTCTCTTCCCACTAATGGGGCACTTTCATGAGGACAGGGGCAAGTTATCGGGAAGGACCTGACACCTGGTGCGGTTCGTTCTTGGAATGCGGAGAGCACAAATACTTGATTGCCTGTGGGATAAACAAACGAAGAAGGACGTCTGGTGACAGGTGTCAGTCAATGCTGAAAGGGTCCTTTGCATCTCCCTTGAGTTTATGAGACCGAAAGTGAAACGAAACCCTAGAGATGGAGAGGGTTTTCCTTGGGATAGGAGAGGCCTAGAATAGTAAACTTGTCCAGAAAATCAGATGAGTTAGAAATCTTAGTTGGGGAGCGGTGATGAGATTTCCAGACACCAGCAGGGTCAGGGGCTGTGGGGTGCAGGGTTGCCGGGTGTGCAGTGTAGGCGGCTGCCCAGGGATAATAAATAGTGTGGCTTTGAGAATTGGATATGGTGGTGTCTGCATGTAGATAACATAGAAAAGTGGTTCTCAAACTACAGAGCATGTTCGCATCCCCTGAAGGGCTTGGTAAATACAGACTGCTAGCCAGGCTCCTGGACACTATCTGTAATCCCAGAATTTGTGAGGCTGAGGCAGGATTTGAGGCCAGCACCAACACCCTGTTTTCAAAATAAAGGACTGCTGGGTGTGGTGGCACACACCTGTAATCCCAGTACTTGGGAAGCTGAGACAGAGGATTACAGGAAGAGGACAACCTAGTGAAACCCTGCTTCAAAAAATAAAAATAAAGAGCTGGGCGTGGTGGTGCATGCTTGTAATCCCAGCATTCTGGAGGCTGAGATAGGATCCTGGGTTCGCAGACAGCTTCAGCTACTTAATGAGGCATTTTACAACTCAGTGAGACCCTGTTTCTTTCTTTTCTTTTCTTTTGGCGGTACTGGGGGTGGAACCCAGAGGCTACCTCCGGGCTATACTCCCAGACCCATTTTATATTTTATTTGGAAACAGGGTCCCACTAAGTTGCTGAGAGCCTCACTAAGTAGCTGAGGCTGGCTTCGAACCTGTGCTATCCTCCTATCTCAGCCTCCCAAGCACGGGGATTACAAGCGTGCGCCGCCACACCCGGCTAGGCCCTGTTTCAAAATAAAGAATAAAAAATAGGACAGAGGGTATAGCTCAGAGGTAGAATGCCCCTGGCTTCCATTCCCAGTACCACAAAAAAAGAAAAAATAAATCTGAAAAAAAAAAAAAAATAAGGGTGAGACATGGTGGCACACACTTGTAACCTTACCACTTAGGGGGCTGAGATAGGAGGGTCACGGTTTGTGGACAGCTTCAGCTACTTAGTGAGGCCTTCTGCAACTCATTGAGACCCTGTTTCAAAATAAAGGATAAAATAGAGGGATAGGATTGTAGCTTGGAGATAGAATGCCCATGGGTTCCAACCCCAGTACCACAATAAATAAATTAATAAATAATAAGTAAATAAATAAATAAATAAAGGGCTGGAGGTGTAACTTGGTAGCATGCCCCTGGCTTCCATCCTCACGACACCTCCCATACATACACAAAAAGGTTTGGGTATGTAGCTCCAAGGTAGAATGCCCTTGGGTTCAATCCCCAGTACCAAGAAAACAAAACCCCAAACTCAGCTACAAACCAGGTTGCTGGGTCTCTCAGATTCAGTAGGCCTGAGGCAGGGCCCCAGAATTTATACTTACCTTTTTAATGAGACCTGTGATCTTGGGGAATAGGGATGAGAATACTACTTACCTGCTGCTGGTCCAGAGCCTCACTTTGAGAACCTAGATCCAGAAGAAGCCATCCCACTTGGTCCAGGCAGTAGGCTTGTGTGTGTGTGGCCGAAGGTGAGAGGTGTGGCTTCGTAGTCAGCTCAGCCAGGGTTTGGTGAGCAGGTCTTGGAAGCTGTGTCTGTTATTAGTTCACTCAGAGCTTAGGGTCAGAGAAATCTCTGTCCCTCCCTTGACTTCCCATCACTGGTGGATGACATCCAAGCTCTTCAGGGCCTTGCCACTCTCCTTGCTCACCTCCACGGTGGCTCCTGCAGCTGCACGGCCTGGCTTCAGTCTTGACCGCTACTTGCTGCCCTTTGACTCAGATTCCTTGCCTGTGGAATGGTGGTCATATTTGTTCCTAGGTCCTGGGGTTGCAGGGAAGGTGGATGGAACCAGCTGCTATAGGTGAAGCGTGTTGAACCATGCCTGTCACAGACAGCCGTGCAGCTCAGCTGCTATCAGCTGATCCCTTGTTAAAGCATCCCGGCCTAGGGTTATAGTTAGAAGAGCATCCATGGAATACTCTTAGAGGTCTGGGTGGTTTCTCACCCCTTCAGCAGTGCTTCCCCTCCTGCCTGTTCAGGGGGACCTGTGCCGGCCTCTCCTTCCCCCAGTGCAGCTCCATTGTGTCCAAGTCCCTGTTCCTCACTCCCCTGCAGTCCTGTCTCCTGTCCTGGATTCTTAGCTCAGAGACTGTCCCACCTTGCAGCCCATCTCCCCTGCACCTCAAAGGCTTCTTCCCCTGCCCAGGGCCTGGGCTTGCACTTGTGCAAAGTCATGAAGAAATTAATAATAAAATGCAGAAAGAACTCTTTTTTTTTTTTGGCACTGGAGATTCAAACCAGGGACATTCCACCTCTGGGCTATATTCCCCCAGCCTATTTTATTATATGTTTTTTATTTTGAAACAGTGTCTTGCTAAGTTGCTGAAGGTCTCTTTTAATGAGCACTTGTGTGTATTTATACCTTTTTCTTGTGGTACTGGTGGTAGAACTCAAGGGCATTCTACCTCTGAGGTATACCTCCAGCCCTATTTTTAATTCTTTATTTTGTTTTTATTTTTATTTTTATCTTTTTGGTGGTGGTACTGGAGATGGAACCCAGGGGCCTTCTACCTCCAGGCTACACTCCCAGACCTATTTTATATTATATTTGGAAACAGTCTCTTAAACCAGCTGAGGCTGTCTTTGAACCTGCACGCTCCTCCTGTCTCAGCCTCCCAAATGCGGTGATTACAAGCGTGCACCACTATGCCCTGCTCATTCTTTATTTTGAAACAAGGTCTCACTAAGTTTCGGAGGGCCTCATTAAGTAGCTGAGTCTGACTGCGAACCCACGATCCTCCTGTCACAGCCTCCCAAGTACTGTGATTACAAGTATGTGTCACCATGCCCAGCTCATATTTATACCATTAACTGTCCCAGTACTGGCTTTATTTTGGTCACTATTTTGTTATGAACATCTAAACCCCTTAAAATATAAATATTTGGGATGGGTGTGGTGGTGGATGCTTACAATCCCAGCATTTGGGAGGCTGAGACAGGAGGATCACGGTTCGTGGACAGCCTCAGCTACTTAGTGAGTCCCTTTACAACTCAGTAAGACCCTGTTTCAAAATAAAAAATAAATAGGGCTGGGTATTGCTTGGAGGTAGAATGCCCCTGCATTTCATCCTCAATACCTATATAAAAAAATATCTATTTATTAAAATATATATTTTCTTCTTAGAGACAGCTGGGGAGGTGGAACAAGGAAGGGAGTGTGTTTCCTTATAAGGGGACTGAGTGGATAGAGTTGCCTGGGAAGAGAGGACAGGTTGGGCAGTTGCTTGAGGAGCTTAAAGATGAGAAGGCTGGGAGACACTTGGTTCCAGAAAGCTTCCCACTGGGACTAATTGCCTGGCCCCAGGGCCCTGCTGCAGCCCTGCATCCCGTGGTTCAGGCAGGTTCGGACATCTCAGTGTTTAGCTCCTGCTGCAGATGCCTCCTGGGACTGAGTCAGGGTAGGAGGCACTGGGTCACAGGGCCCCCCAGGAGAGTGTTGCTACACGGCTCGGGGATCAGGGAGGAGGGACTCACTAGTGGTCATTTTTAGGGTCTCCCAACACTTGAAGCAGAACCATCAAAGATGCTTATGAAAAATGCAGATACAGCACCCCATTTTACCCCAGAGCTGCCCAGTCAGAATTAATGGGAAGGAATCTCCGGATTTGCATTTCATTTTTAATTTACTTATTTTATGGTACTGGGGATGGAAGCAGTAGCATTCTACCTCTGAGCTTTATCTCCAGCCCTATTTTATATTTTTGTTTTGTGATATTGCGGAGACTGTCCTTGAACCTGCAGTCCTCCTGTTTCCACCTTGAAAGTATTGGGATTATAGGTGTGTGCCACCATGCCCAGCTAGGCTTTGAATTCTAAACAACCGCTGTAGGTGATTCCTAAACACAGTAAGTTTGAAAACCATTGCTTTAGTTTGTGTCTTTTTTCATAGAGAAACCTGTAAGTGGGGCTCCCCTTATTCCTACCTGCTGCCTGCTATTTGATGTGTTAGAATCATTTAGGCAAACAGGCTGTTTGAAGTGTGGGTACCTTTGGGCACCAAGTAGAGCAATGACTTTAGCTGTTCCCAGCATAGGCTTGTTATTTGTCAGTCCAAAGTGGCTGATAGCAGCCGGGCGTGGTGGCGCACGCTTGTAATCCCCGCACTTAGGAGACTGAGACAGGAGGATCGCACAGGTTCGAAGCCAGCCTCAGCTACTTAGTAAAGCTCTCAGCAACTTAGTGAGACCCTGTTTCCAAATAAAATATTAAAAAGGTCTGGGAGTATATCCCGGAGGTAGAAAGCCTCTGGGATCCACCCCCAGCACCAAAAAAAAAAAAAAAAAAAAAAACAAACCCCCCCCCCAAAAAAAAAACAAAACCCAAAACCAGAAACAAAAACAAAAAGCAAAAAACAAAGTGGCTGATAGCGGAGTAGGGTTCTGTTCCTGGGTCCGGAAATATACGCTGCCCCATCCAGTGCATGCTTGGCTAAATTGAGGCACAGGAGAGCAGACCTGCCTTTGGCCCCAAAACATTCTTGGAATTTGCAAGGACTCTTTTGGTCCAGGTTGTTTTTGCTTTTTTTTTTTTTTTTCCTGTACTGGGGATGGAACCCAGGGGCATTCTACCTCCAAGCTACACCCCCAGCTCTATTCTTTCTTTCTATTATTATTATTATTATTATTATTATTATTTTTTTTTTTTTTTTTTTTTTTGGTGGTGGTACTGGGGGTGGAACCCAGAGGCTTTCTACCTCCGGGCTATACTCCCAGACCTATCTTATATTTTATTTGGGAACAGGGTCTCACTAAGTTGCTGAGAGCCTCACTAAGTAGCTGAGGCTGGCTTCGAACCTGTGCGATCTTCCTGTCTCAGCCTCCCAAGCGCGGGGATTATAAGTGTGTGCCACCATGCCTGGCCCTATTCTTTATTTTGAAACAGGGTCTCACTGAGTTGCAAAGGGCCTCACTAAGTAGTAGCTGAGGCTGTCTGAACTGCGATCCTCCTGTCTCAGACTCCTGAATGCTGGGATGACAAGTGTGCGCCAACCCTGGCTTTGTCCAGGTTCTTGTTGAGTTCCTTGGGGACTCAAAAGGGCTGATTATTTAAGGTGTAGCCATTGTCACTTATTTTGGTACTAGGGATGGAACCAAGGGTTAAAAAATTTAAAACAAGAGCCTGGCATGGTGGCGCACGCTTGTAATCCCAGCATTTGGTAGGCTGAGACTGGAGCAACACGGTTTGCGGACAGCCTCAGCTACTTAGTGAGGCCCTCCACAATTTAGTGAGACCCTGTTTCAAAATAAAGAATAAAAAAATAGGGCAGGGGATGTAGCTCGGAGGTCAAATGCCTTGGGGTTCCATCCCCAGATGGGGGGGGGGGGGAATTAAAACAAGGTCTCAGTTTGGGTGTGGTGGCACAAGCCCTTAATCTCAGGACTTGGAAGGCTGAGATAGGAGGATCACGGGTTTGAGTACAGCCTTAGTAAGTAATGAGATTCTCATCAACCAAGGGAGATCCTGTTTTAAAGTAAAAATAAAATAGGGAGTGTAGCTCTGAGTTCTGTAGAATGCCTCTGGGTTAAATCCCTAGTTTCAATAAAATAAATAAAATAGGGTCTTGCTAAGTTGATGAGATCTGCTTTGAACCTAAAATCCTCCTGTCTCAGCCTACCAAGTACTGGGATCACAGGGCCAGTGTCTTTTAGCTGGTCTCTGAGACCATCACCTGGGGAGGTGACACGTCCTAAAGGAAGTCGGAGGACCGAAGTGCATGTCTAGGAGGCAGGTTGATTTGGGTCTCCAGGTAGGAGAGGATGTGGATGAAGAGTTTCAGGAGTCTCGCCAAGCTGGTTAGCAGGGCCACAGGTGTGGGGCAGCACGAGACAGCAAAGCAGAGAGGAGACCTGGAGTAAGGGCGCAGGCAGCCCAGGCATCGCCCTGAGTTTCTGCTGATGCCTGTCTTTGCTTCATTAAGGTCCTGAAGTTGAGCCATGAGGCTGCGTCTCTGGCAGATTGCATGGCTGCATGCCAGGATGGATGCTGCCACAGTCTTTAGCAGTGAAGAAAGAAGGAGGTCACTGGCAGCCTGGGAAAGACAGACCTCTGGCCTGAGTAGGGAAAAGCCGGACCTAGGGAAAAAACAGAACAAGGAGGCACCTCCAGCCTCTGCCTTCCTCTCTGAGAAGGAAGTCTGGACATTCTTAGACATTATTTATTTATTTATTTATTTATTTATTTATTTATCATTTTGTAGTACTGGGAATAAAACCCAGGGGCCTTCTACCTCTAGGTTACAACCCTCCAGACCTATTTTTTGTTTCTTTTTTCTTTTGCGGGTCTAGGGATGGAACCCAGGGGCATTTGACCTCCGAGCTATACCCCCTGCTCTATTTTTTATTCTTTATTTTGAAACCGGGTCTCACTGAGTTGCAGAGGGCCTCACTAAGTAGCTGAGGCAGTCTGCGAACTGCGATCCTCCAGTCTCAGCCTCCTGAATGCTGGGATTACAAGCCTGCGCCACCATGCCTGGCTTTCTAGACTTATTATTATTATTATTATTATTATTATTATTATTATTGGTGTTACTGGGGTTCCTGGAAGCCCTTCTACTAGGTAAGGGCCCCAGAGCTCTCCATCTATAGGACTAGTTTCGGTCAGGCTGTTTGTTCTTTCTCAGCACTCCAGATGTTGGCAGCGTCTGGAAACGTCATGGGCTGCCACAGCTGGTTGTCTGAGCCGCCACTTGCTGGCATCTCGTGGGTGGAAGCCAGGAGAATCGCCAACATCCTGCTCTGCACCGGGCAACCCCCACACCCGTCAGGGGTGCCGAGGTTGGGAGACGTGGGTGAGGGGAGTGACAGGTCTGTAAGCAACGTTTACAGTGTCACAGATGTTCATCTGTCTCTCTATTTTTATTTTATTTTACTTTATTTTTTGGAGGAGAAGGAGATACTGGGAATTGAACCCCAGAGACATTCTACCTCTGAGATATACCTCTAGCTTTTTTTTATTTTTTAAATTTTGAAGCAAGAGTCTCGCTAAATAACTGAGGGTCTTTTGGACTTGCTGAGGCTGTCCGCAAACTTGTGATCCTCCTTTCTCAGCCTCTCTAAGTACTGGGATTGCAGGAGTGCATCACCACTCCTAGCTTCTGAGTGTCTCTTTAAGAGGACACCCATCAGTGGGTTTAGGGCCCACCTTTAGGATCCAGGGTGATTCTATCTGTAATTATATCCCCAAGATGTTCTGGGACTCAGTGTGGATAGGTTTTGGCCTATGGGCTTGGGGATCTTGGGAAGGAAACAGAGAAGAGAAAGATTATTGGATACTAGAAGGGACAGAATGGATGTGTGAGTGGAGAGGGGGTAAGTACAGGAATACTCCAGAATCCTTAGCCGAAGCCAGCGGCTCCCGAGCCTTTTACCTTTGGGACCCTTGATCGTCTTAAGCATTGAGGGTCCTGGAGAACTTTGGGTTAAGTATGTTGCATTTCTTAGTATTTAGTGTATCAGATATGAAAGCTTAGTGATTTTAGAAATATGTATTCATTTAAGTAGCAGTAAAGCCAATTTCATGTTAAAAATGTGTTTTATGGTACTGGGGTTTAAACCCAGGGGCATTCTACTTTTGAGCTACACCCCAGCCCTATTTTCTTTTCTTGTGGTACTGGGGATGAAACTCAGGGGCTTTACTCCTAGACCTGTTTTATATTTTATTTGGAAACAGAGTCTCACTAAGTTGCTGAGATCCTCACTAAGTAGCTGAGGCTGGCTGCGAACCTGCGTGATCCTCCTGTCTCAGCCTCCCACTGGGATTTATAGGCATGTGCCTCCATGCCTGGCTAAAACATCTTTTTTATTTATTATTATTTTTTTTGTGGTACTGGGGATTGAATCCAGGGGCATTCTACCTCTGAGCTACACCCCCAGCCCTATTTTTTATTCTTTATTTTGGAACAGGGTCTCGGTGAGTTGCAAAGGGCCTCACTAAGTAGCTGAGGCTATCCGTGAAACACTATCCTCCTGTCTCAGCCTCCCAAGTACTGGTATTATAAATATGTGCTACCACACCCAGCTTTCTATTCTTTATTTTGAAACAGTCTTGCTAAGTTGCCAAGGGCCTCACTAAGCAGCAGAGGCTGGCAGCAAACCTGTGATCTATCCATCTCAGCCTCCCAAGTACTGGCATAACAGGCATGTGCTGCCATGCCTGCTACAAATCTATTTTTTGTGAAAATAACTTTTCCAAAGTCGGGCATGGTGGCGCATGCTTATAATCCCATACTTGGGCTGAGACAGGAGGATTGTAGGTTTGTGGCTAGTCTCAGCTACTTAGCGAGACCCTCTGCAACTTAGTGAGACCCTGTTTCCAAAATAAAGAATACAAAATATGGCTGGGAGTGTAGCTTGGAGGTAAAATGCCTAAGTTCAATCCCTAATACTGCAAAAAAATAAGTAAAATTCAAGCTAAGAAAGTTAACGAAACGACTGGCTGGCATTGCTTTATACATCTTTATAAATTTCTTTTTAAAACTTACATATGAAAGCACATGATTAATTATGCAAGATAATAGGTTTCATTATGACATTCCTACTCATGTACACAGTACACTTTGATCAGACCCACCCTCCGCACCTCTCAGCCTCCTCTTTTCCCGGTCCCCTTGCTTTTCCTGGTCCCTAGTTTCTCTTAGGGAGTTTTGCATCTCCCTGTCATTTCCCCGACCCCTTGATTCCACGTGTGAGAGACGACAAGAGATACTGTCTTTCTGGCTCTACCTTATTTGCTTAACATGATGCTATCCAGTTCCATCCATTTTCCTGCAAATGACGTGATTTTGTTCTTTATGGCTGAATAATACTCCACTGTGTGTGCATGCTACCTTCTTAGCTAATGGTTATAGATGGGCATCTCGTCCGTTTCCACCACTTGGCTCTTGTGAATGGCGCGGTGATAGATGCGGACAGTTCGTGGCCTCTTGTATATGCCGACTTGGATTCCTTTGGGTGTATACATACCCGGGAGTGATACAGCTAGATCACATGGTAGTTCTATTTTTAGTTTTTTTTTTCTGTGGAGCCCCCATAACTATTTTCCAAAGTTGTACTAATTTACTTTCCTATTGGCAGTGTCGAAGGATTCCTTTTTCTTTTTCTTTTCTTTTCTTTCTTTTTTTTGTGGTACTAGGGATGAAACCCAGGGGCTTTCTACCTCCTAGCTACAACACAAGCCCTACTTTTATTCTTTATTTTGAAACAGGGTCTCACTGAGTTTCTTTTTTTTTTCTTCTTTTTTTAATTTTTTTAATTGGTGCATTGTAATCATGTATCACATTGGAGTACAAGACTTGAGAGGATATACAAGCACACATCATCCAATTAGCCCACATCTATTCCCCATCCATTCCCTCCCCCTCCCTCGATCCCATGCTTGATTGGTGATTATCTTTGATACATTTCTTTACATACCTCATGAGTTTTAAATAGGTTCCATCCTCCCCCATCCCATCCCCTCTGATTGGTCACCTTAATTGCTTCACTATAGGGCCCTTTCTACAACTGCACCTCCTCCTGTTACCCCTTTCTTCCTAGATTTTGCTTGTTAGGGGGAGCATCTGGTTTTTACTTTCTGTGATATTTCTCTATACATGCCGCATTGCAAGTTCCAATCCCACTCTTGACGTCCCCAGTAGAGGCCTGGCCACCCGGAGGACTCTGATCCCGACCTCCCTGGCTCCAGCAATGGCCTTGCCTTATAGGAGGCCTCCGAGGCCGGGATTAGATCCTGCCAAGGCATTAGGCCGGTGCCGGGCCAGCAAGGCCGGGATCGGAGCCTGCCATGAGGCAAGGCCAGTGCTGGGGCCCCCGAGGCTGGGATATGAGCCTGCCGAGGGGTTAGGCCAGTACCAGAGTCAGCGAGGCCGGGATTGGAGCCTGCCGTGAGGCAAGGCTGGTGCTGGGGCCTCTGAGGTTGGGATCGGAGCCAGCCAAGGGGTTAAGCTGGTGCGGGCGCCAGCGAGGCCAGGATCAGGGCCTCCCATGAGGCAAGGCCGTCACTGAGTTTCAAAGGGCCTCAATAAGTAGGAGCTGAGGCTAGCCTTGAACCGAGATCCTCCTGTCTCAGCCTCCCAAATGCTGGAATTACAAGCATGCGCCACCACACCCGGCGGCGAAGGGTTCCTTTTTCTTGCATCCTTGCCAGCATTTATTTTTAATTTTCTTGATAATAGCCATCTGACTGAGGTGAGATGTGCTCCCATTGTAGTTTTGATTTGCACCTCCCTGATAGCTGAAAAGGTTGAACATTTTTTCCCTTATGCATTTATTTAAGGCCATTTCCTTTTTTTTTTCCTTTTCTTTTTTTTTTTTTTTTTTTTTTTTTTTTGGTGGTACTGGGGTGAACCCAGAGGCTTTCTACCTCCGGGCTATACACCCAGACCTATTTTATATTTTATTTGGAAACAGGGTCTCACTAAGTTGCCGAGAGCCTCACTAAGTAGTGAGGCTGGCTTTGAACCTTTGCGATCCTCCTGTCTCAGCCTCCCAAGCGCGGGGATTATGAGTGTGCGCCACCATGCCTGGCTTATTGGCCATTTCTGATTCTTTGGAGAAGTGCCTGTTCAGTTTATTTGTTGATTGGGTTATATATTCTTTTGGTGTAAAACTTTTGAGGGTTCTAGATATTAATCCTTGAAAAATGAGTAGCTAGTTGGCAAAGTGTTTCTCTTCTGTTAGCTTTTTCTGTTGATTTTTTTTTCCTTTTTTCCCTTTTTTTGTGATGCTGGGGATGGAACCCAGGGGCATTTGACCTCCGAACTACACCCCCAGCCCTATTTTTTTTTATTCTTTATTTTGAAACAGGGTCTCACTAAGTTGCAGAGGGATTCACTAAGTAGCTGAGGCTGTCCTTTAACCGTGATCCTTCTGTCTCAGCCTCCCAAATGCTGGGATTACAAGCGTGCGCCACCACGCCTGGCTAGTGCAGAAGATTGTAATGTGATATACTGCTCTCATTTGTCAGTCTGTGCTATTATTTCCTGATCTCGTCCCTGTTTCCTATTTTGAAAAGTTTTGCCTATACCAAATATATATCTAAATATATATAATATAAATTATTATATATTTAGTACTAGGGATTGAACCCAAGGGTGTTCCTTCTCTGAGCTAAACCCCCAGTCTTACTTTTTTTTTTTTTTTTTGCGGGTCTGGGTATGGAACACAGAGGCATTTGACCTTCGAGCTACACCCCCTGCCCTATTTTTTATTCATTCTTTCTTTCTTTATTTTTTTGGTGGTACTGGGGGTGGAACCCAGAGGCTTTCTACCTCCGGGCTATACTCCCAGACCTATTTTACATTTTTATTTGGAAACAGGGTCTCACTAAGTTGCTGAGAGTCTCACTAAGTAGCTGAGGCTGGCTTTGAACCTGTGCGATCCTCCTGTCTCAGCCTCCCAAGCGTGGGGAGTACAAGTGTAGGCCACCACGCCCGGCTAGCTATTTTATTCTTTATTTTGAAACAGGGTCTCACTAAGTTGCAGAGGGCCTCACTAAGTAACTGAGGCTGTCTGCGGCGAGATCCTCCAGTCCCAGCCTCCCGAATGCTGGGATTACAAGTGTGCACCACCACGCCCGGCTCTAGTCCTACTTTTTATTTGGAAACAGGATTGCACTAAGTTGCTAGAGGGCCTTACGTTGCTGAGGCTGTCCTCAAACCTGTGATCCCCCTGTCCTAGCCTCCTGAGTACTGGGATTACAGGCATGTGCCACCATGCCCTGTTCTATACCAGTATCTTGAAGTGTTTTCTCTAGTGACTGATGTGCAGGGTGAGAGGCAGGGGTCTAGTTTCAGGCTTCTCTAGGTGGCTGTCCAGTCTTCCCAGCACCATTTGTTGAAGGGGCTCTCTTTTCTGAGTCAGATGGCTGTAGATGTATGACTCATTCTTGAATCCTCTCTTCTATTCCAGGACAGTCTCTTGAATGTCTGGACTTTTGTTTCTGGTTCTGTATTCATTCTTTTGTAAAGTTTTGTTTTGGTTGAAAAACATGAAGAAAATATGACCTCGCACAGATAAGCACTTCTCAAGAACCCAGAGGTCTCAGGCCTAGATGACTGCTGGCTTAGTTTAGACTGTTGGACAGGCAGAAAAATGATGGTTTCTAGACTTTGTTGTCCCAGAACAAAAGAATTTAATTTTTCCGCCCAAGGGTGGGAAATTACTAATATAAATTAATACAGCGATGCCAGGGGTGGCGACGTACTCTTGTAATCCCAGCATTTGGGAGTCTGACACTGGAGGATCTTTGTTCATGGACAGCCTCAGCTACTTAGCAAGGCCCTTTGCAACTCAGTGAGACCTTGCTTAAAAAACAAAAAGATGACACCAGGCTTGGTGGCACACACTTGTGATCCCAGCATTCGGGAGTCTGAGACCAGAGGATCGTGGTTCGAGGACTGCCTCAGCTACTTAGTGAGGCCCTCTGCAATTTAGTGAGACCCTGTTTCAAAATAAAGAATAAACAAAATAGGGCAGAGGGTGTAGCTCAGAGGTGGAATGCCCCTGGGTTCCATCCCCACAGCCATTCCCCCCCAAGAAAAAGAAGACAAAAAAATAGGGCTGGGAGTGTAGCTCAGAGGTAGAATGCCCCTGGGTTCCATCCCTAGTACTTAAAAACAAACAAACAAACAAACAAACAAACTGAAAAGACAGGCAGGGTGGCACAGGCTTATAATCCCAGTACTTAGATAGGAGGATTGAACAAGTTTGAAGAGCATCAGCTATTTAGTGAGGCTCTCAGAAACTTAGTGAGGCCTTGTTTCCAAATAAAGCATAAAATAATAGGTCTGGGAGATAGCCTGGAGGTAGAAAGCCCCTAAGTTCCACCGCCAGCCCCCCACCCCCCAAAAAAGAAAAGTATTCAAAAAATTAAAAAAATAGGGGTGGGAGCTGGGTGTGTGGACACACGCTTGTAATCCCCAGGCTTGGGAGG
Source organism: Muscardinus avellanarius (assembly GCF_963383645.1). Lineage (NCBI taxonomy): Eukaryota > Metazoa > Chordata > Mammalia > Rodentia > Gliridae > Muscardinus > Muscardinus avellanarius. Next base: position 116,409,636 of record NC_137790.1, read on the forward strand.
TGGAGACAGGAGGATCACGCAGGTTCAAGGCTGGCTTAAGAGACCCTGTTTCCAAATAAAAATCTGGGAGTGTAGCCCGGAGGTAGAAGGGTTTCCAGGAACCCCAATACCACCAAAAAAAAAAAAAAAAAAAAAAGGCTGGGAGTGTAGCTTGGAGGTAGAATGTTCCTGGGTTTCATCCCCAGTAATGAAATATAAAGTACCGTGACTAGGAAAGGGAGGGGAAGGGTGGAAATGGGTAGAGAGGGTGAGTTTATTTCTGAATGTTTCCAGGTGGAGAAGCCTCTGGAGGGTTCAGATTGTCTGTTAGTGGAAGCCAAGAATCTGGATTTGGGTGTGATGTGCTCACAGAAGATGGGCGTCATGGCTGCGATTCCCCTTTGAGAGTGTGCAGAGATGGCGGAGGTGGGCGATGCTGAGGACGCAGTTGTCCAGGGTCGGGCTTCCTGGACCCCTGGTGGATCAGCTGTCCAAGGGACCGTTGACACTGGGGGCGGCCGCAGCCTCGAGTTCTGCCACATAGTTTTCTAGATCTGCTGAGCAGTTGTCTGGTCAGGACCTTTGAATGTCTGCACCCTGCTGCCTCGTTTGTTTTATTCCCTTGATGTCCACAAAATTACGTTAAGGGATTACTCCTCAGCCTTCAACCCAGTTTGTGTTTGCTTTATTTGTTTTCTGTTTCATCCCCCTAGCCAGCGTAAGTTCCACGGGGCAGGGACCATGTCACCTTTGTCCTCCGCTCGGAGGCGGCGGGAAGGGCTGGGGCTTGGAGGAAGGCAGGAGCATTTGTCGGCCACATCTGCTAACTGGGCAGTGCTTATATTCTGCACATAGTCATTAGAAACCTGCTATGTTGAGACCTGGTACTGGGAAGGGGACTTCAGGATGGGCGAGACATGGTTGGTTCCTGCTCTTGAGAACTTTGGGTGGAAAGACATCAGTCTGCAAAGCCATCGAAGCCGGGCATGGTGGCTCATGCTTGTAATCCCAGCATTTGTGAGGCTGAGACAGGAGGATCGCGGTTCGAGGACAGCCTCAGCTACTTAGCGAGGCCCTTTGCAACTCAGTGAGACACTGTTTTAAAATAAAGAATAAAAAAATAGGGCTGTGGGTGTAGCTCGGAAGTAAAACGTCCCTGGGTTCTATCCTGAGTACCACCAAAAACAAAACAAAACAAAACAAAAAGCATAGAAAGGGAACAGATGAGTGTGGGAACCTTCTCCAGTCTTCAGAAAGGTGTCTTCCAGGTAGCCATGTGAGAGGAGAAGGCTATCAGAGAAGTCCTTTTTTTTTTTTTTTTTGCGGGTCTAGGGATGGAACTCAGGGACATTCAACCTCCAAGCTACACCCCCTGCCCTATTTTTTATTCTTTATTTTGAAACAGGGTCTCACTGAGTTGCAAAGGGCCTCACTAAGTAGCTGAGGCTGTCGGAGAACCACGATCCTCCGGTCTCAGCCTACTGAATGCTGGGATTTCAAGTGTACACCACCGTGCCCAGCTGGTGCAAAAGTTTTGAATGCAAAGATGGGGCATTGGGTGCCGTGTTGGGAGGAATTACCAATATTTTAGTAATCAAGAGGGTATTGAATCTGTGCATAGGTGTTAGGACAGTAGAAGGCTGGTGCAGGAATGGAGAAAGGGAGAGGGTTAAAACTGTGGAGGGAGAAGGGGTACAGCCAGAGGAAGGCTGAGCTTGGCCCTGGGGCACTGGATAGGAGACCCAAGGGGAGCGATAGCTTCAGCTTCCTTACAGGTCCTCTGCTTTTTTTTTTTTTTTTTTTTTCGGTGGTACTGAGGTTCCTGGAAGCCCTTCTACCTCCGGGCTACACTCCCAGAACTATTTTATATTCTTATTTGGAAACAGGGGCTCTTAAGCCAGCAAGGCTGGCTCCGAACCAGTGATCCTCCTGTCTCTGCCTCCCAAGCGCAGGGATTACAAGCGTGCGCCACCACGCCGGCTAGGTCCTCTGCTTTGAGAACCCCTGGGGGCTGGACTTCTATGGGACACCCAGCACCTTGCATTTTCTGCAGGCATTTTTTCAGAGTCTGTCTGAATATGCCAAGGTATTTTCTTAGCAAGAATCAACAGAGCCTTCAGCCCACACCCAACGCACCACTGAAGCTCAGCTATGCCAATGCCACCCCGTTGTCAATTAAAATTTGGTGGGATTTGCTCCTTTTCCAGTCGTTTCATTCGTGGATTCCTCTCGGGAGGTTGTTGAGATCAGGGCCATTTAAGGCCTTGGCAGGAGTAGAGAACTAATGGGAACATCAGTGTCTGCAGCGCTATTGGGGTTTTTGTCAAGATGTTAGTTTACATAAAGGTGTGTAGGATCTACAAGACCAGGTCCCTGAGCAATTCGTCTTTCACCTGAGCCCTGCAGGGAAGGCTAATATTGACATTGCTTAGGTTTTATTTACTTATTTTTAATACAGATCCACACAGTGTGATGTTAGTAGATAGTATGGAAAATAATCTTTGGGGTCAAGGTTGTTTTTACTCTTTGGTCAGTTTTAGACTGTCAGCTCCCTGTTGTCCAGATTCTTTTATGAATCAGCGACACTATTTCCATCTTTGCCACTCCCACAGAATCGGGCCTTGAGGTCATTTTGATTATTTAATGACCTCAAGGATCTCTTGCTAAGTTGTCAAGAGACCTTGCTAAATTTCTTTGCCTGTCCTCAACTTGCAATCCTGGGTCCCTAGTCCTCCCAAGTACTGGGATGACAGTCAAGTGCCACCATTCCTGTTTCCAGGTAAAAAAATAAAAATAGGGCTGGGGGTATAACTCAGGTAGGCTGCCTCTGGGCTCAACACTTCAGTACCAAGAAAAACAAACAAACAAAAAACAAAAATAAAGAAAGTGTTTTTGAAATTATATTTTCATTTACTTAGTACTTGCTGTATGCTTCCCACTCTGCTAGGTGATGTGGGGGTGTAGAAAAGAAATAGAAGTCTGCTCTCTGCCCCCTCTGGAACGGTGCTTCTCAAAATAACTATGGCAAAGAACCAGCTTTTTATTTTTTTTAAATAAATTAATCCTTAGTCTGTTGAAGACTGACATAAATATACGATAAAATGAATTACTAGAAAAGCAACATGTGTAGTGGGAACGGGGCATTCTACCTCTGAGCCACACCCCCCCCCCCAGCCCGTTTTAGTTTTAATTTGTAAACAGAGTCTCACCAAGTCCACTGAGGCTGGCCTTGAAGCTACTATCCTCCTGTCCCAGCCTCTCAAGTGCTGGGATTTTAGACACCACCACGCCTGGCTTATTTACTCATTTTAAAATTGAGGAATGAGCCAGGCGTGGTGGCGCACACCTGTAATTCCAGCACTCGGGAGGCTGAAACCGGAGGGTCATGGTTCGCAGACAGCCTCTGCTACACTAGAGGCCCTCGGCAACTTAATGAGACCCTGTTTCAAAATACAGAATAAAAATAGGGCAGGGGGTGTGGCTCGGAGGTCAAATGTCCCTGGGATCCATCCCCAGACCCACAAAAATAAATAAATAAATAAATAAATAAATAAATAAAATTGAGCAATGAGGTCCACGTTCAGTACAGGGTGCGAAGTGTGGCATTCCTTTCCAATCCCAATGTTTATCACATGGGTTACTCTCAGGGCAGGATGTGTTGGATGTCAGGCCAGCCTCACTCTTTTGAGGCAGGTACTATGCCTGGCACCTGTTTACAGATGAACCCAAGCGCATAACTTTCTGGCTGTGATGGAGTTGCACTTGGACTTCTGAGCCGGTGCTGCGAGCAATTCAGCTTTCCCTGTGGGGAGGCTGAAGGTGCTGCAGGAGTCGAGAAGGAAGAGGGTTGGGGGCTTGGAGGTGTCTGGAAGGTGCAGACCAGACCTGCGGAGCCGTGGCTGGAGGCCGTGCACCTGCAGCCCCAGGACTGGTGGCTGCGCATGATTCTGCTGTTGGATTTCTCACCCTAGCCCATGCCTACTCCATCAGGCCGGGGAGAGTGGAGTCTGGGAGGCTGTGAGGGTGGCAGGAACCAAAGCACACAGTAAGGAGAGCAGGACCGATCAGGGCTTTAAATAGGACCAGAGAGCCGGGCGTGGTTTCGCACACTTGTAATCGCTGCGCTTGGGAGGCAGAGACAGGAGGATCGCGCAGGTTTGAAGCCAGCCATGCTGGCTTAAGAGACCCTGTTTCCAAATAAAAAAAAAATATAAAATAGGTCTAGGAGTGTAGCCCGGGGGTAGAAGGGCTTCCAGGAACCCCAGTAACATCCAAAAAAAAAAAAAAAAAAAAAGTACCAGAGAAGAGTCGGCAGTTGGTGACAAATTGACCAAGTGTGGTGGAAGGAGAGAGGGAGGGCGGGAAACACTCAGATTTCTCTGGACACCCGCCCTCCTAGCATGGTCAGGCCCGTTGCTTGGGGACCCCAGAATGACACATTTTTGTGTTCAGTCTTTAGTGATGTGACGGGCATTTAAATTAGCGCTTAGTTGCTGAATCAGAGTGAATATTTAGACTCCAACCCCAGCCCCCACACCCCCCAACTGGCTTTAACCAGATTGCTTGATGGTCCTAGCTCCAAAAGGACCATGTAGCTGGGGTTTATCCCCGGGTCCCACGCAATCTGTCTCTCCTTGATAACCTGGGATGATGTTTTGGTGGCTCGTGTCCCAGAAGAGCTCGGAAGGCAGAGGTGGGCATGAGCGAGCCAGACTCCTGAAAATAACAGTGGAGGCCCAGAGGTGCGGGTCTCCGTCAGCGGCCCAGCCACTCCAGGGAGCTTTGTTTTTTTTTTTTTTTTTTTTTTTGGCTCAAAATTTACAGGGGGAGCCTCGTAGTTTCCAAGCAGTTGACCTCAAACAAATGAACAGTCCCCACCAGCGGCAGTCAAAAGGAGAAATGGTGGTATCTGTCGCGTGGCATCCCGCCGATGGCATATGATTTGGGGGTGGGGATGGAGAGGTAAATAGAGCTGTGTTCTGGGGTAAGTGTAAGTCAATTAACTGTGTGGTTAAACTGCAGAGAAGCCGTGACTTGTGTATGTTTTCTCTTCTACTTTCTCTGCCTCGTACACGAGTAGCATGAGCTATTTAGTGCAAGTTAGAGTTAAGGGAGAACTTCATTAGACAGGATCGCTGGGCAAGAATCCTCTGCGCCTGCAGCCTCCCTGAGCAGCGCCGGCTCTGATGAGGACGACCTGTCTTTGGAGGCAGCCTTAAATGAGATTCTGGGCAGGATAAAGTGGCAGGTACTTAAGTCTCCGTTCCTGCTTTACAAATATGCAAATCTAAAAGTTCCGGTATTTTTCTCCTTGCAGTTTTCCTAGAATGTTGCTGAGAGCCACATCCAGGTGTTGCTATTGGCGGCTGACGTGCATTTGAATGGGGTTTGAATATGAATTAATGGGATACAATTATTTAGACAGGAGTGGAGCAAATGCCGAGTGTGCTGTTTAGATGAGATTGAGATCAAAGGCTCCTCCATTTTAAAAGAGGGGAGTAGGAACTGCCTGCCTGGGGATGGGCAGTTCTGGGAGGGGAGGCCCTCCCTCCTCCCAGTGTGTGCTCCCCATCTTTAAGCTTTGCGCACCCCTAAAAAAGTTTCTAACCTCAGGCCACTTGCAGAGTTTGTTCTTGTATGTGCTGGCCACCCCCAGCTCTTTTCAGTTTTTATTTGGAAAACAAGATGTGCTGGCCTTAAGCCCGTGGTCCTCCTATCTCAGCCTCTCAAGTTACCAGGACTACAGGTATGTGTCACTGTGCCAGGCTCATGGTCTTGTTTTATTTACTTTTGTGTGTGTGTGTGTGTGTGTGTGTGTGTGTGTGTGTGTGTGTGAAGCTGGGCGTGGTGGTGCACCCTTATAATCCGAGCATTTGGGAGGTTGAGATAGGAGGTTCGGGGCCCCCCCCCCCCCAACCTCAGTTACTTAATGAGGTCCTTTGCAACTCAGTGAAACCCTGTCTCAAAATAAAGAATAAAAATAGGGCTGGGGTATAGCTCAGAGGTAGAATGCCCCTGGGCTCCATCTCCAGTACTACCAAAAAAAAAAAAATTGTGCTAAGGATGGAACCCAGGGCATTCTACCTCTGAACTACCCCCCATCCCCAGCACTATTTTATTTTTATTTTGAAACATGGTCTTGCTAGGTTGATGAGAGCCTCACTCCTTGTTGAGGCCGTCCTTGAACCTTCGATCTACCAAGTATGGGGATTACACATTTGTGTCACCAGGCCTGGCTTCCTGGTCTTCTTTTAAGATTGCTTAGTGTGCATCAGTTACTGTGTGGATTGTGGCACACATGCAGAGGGGTTGGAGTTTTCTCCCTGTCACAGAGGAGGAAGGGAGCCAGGATGCCTGGCCCGCCCTTGCTCTTCTATTAGGGCTTCCTGCCTTGGAGAACATGTTGGACCCAGTTGGCCTGATTCTCACGTGGCTACACTTCTCTTCTGCCCACTTCTCAGCCTCAATTTCTCACCCTGTAGGTGGCACCCACCCTGCCTACGTCCCTCGGCTGCCATGAAGGTGGGCACCAGTGTGGGGCGGGGTGCCAGGGAGCAGCATCCTTCTGATTGGGCTAGTTTCCCTCTTAGCATGCCGCACTGGCTGTTTCGTGTTGGGCTCAGGTCCTACACTTAGTGATTGACAGGTGGCAGGTGTGGCTCAGGTGTGGGGATATGTATTAATAGCTCCATAGATGGCGGTGATTATAAAGAGCTGCCTTCATGCAGACGTGGCCCTCGTGTTAGAGACGCCGTTGGTGGGGCTGGGGAGGGACAGGGATGCCTGTCAGGGGAGTCCTCCCCCAAGTATGCCAAGTATGCTTGCTCCCCAACCCCTTGCCCTCTGGAGGGAGGAGGAGGCTGGCTTAAGTGCTTTCCCTAGGAATTATTTTGGCTGCTATAGGGAGCTACTGCTACTTTTTTTTTTTTTTTTTCAGTACCAGAGGTTGAACCCAGGGGCATTCTGTCTCCTTTTGACCTGCACCCCTGGCCTTTTTATTTCCTTTCTTTTTTTCTTTTTTTTTGGTGGTACTGGGGTTCCTGGAAGCCCTTCTACCTCCGGGCTACACTCCCAGACCTATTTTTACATTTTTATTTGGAAACAGGGTCTCCTAAGCCAGCACGCGCGGCTGGCTCCGAACCTGCGCGATCCTCCTGTCTCTGCCTCCCAAGCGCGGGGATTACAAGCGTGCGCCACCACGCCCGGCTTCATTCTTTATGTTGAAACAGGGTCTCACTGAGTTGCAAAGAGCCTCACTAAGTAGCTGAGGCTGACTGTGAACTGCGATCCTTCTGTCTCAGCCTCCCAAATGCTGGGATTACAAGCCTGTTCCACCATGCCTGGCTTACTTCCTCTTCCTTTAAAATAACTTCTCCCCTGGCGAGGTGGTGCACTCTTGTAATCCCGAGCTTGGGAGGCGGAGACAGGAGGATCACGTTGGTTCGAAGCCAGTCCTCGCTGGCTTAAGAGACCCTATTTCCAAATAAAAAATATGAAAATAGGTCTGGGAGTGTAACCCTGAGGTAGAAGGGTTTCCAGGAACCCCAGTACCGCAAAAATAAAATAAAATAACTTCTCAGGTTGCGGTTGGGTGACATGGCAGCCCCAGGAGACCTGGATGGAAGTCCGTCCTGCTGCCTGTGGTGGAGAGCTGAGGGTGTCTTCTCTCATAGTCCAGTGTCGCTGTTCCTCTCAGCTGCTGCAAACTGTCTCGGATGGTGATGGTCCTTACGCTGCTGCCAGACGCTCTGGATCTAGATTTTAGAAGCGGCGTTGCCGGGGAGATGAGCAAAGCATCCCTTCCTACCTGTGCAGCTGGTCTGCTGTCTCAGCTCACCACATGCTGATGGTTCTAGAAGCTTGAAACTAGTGTGTCAGCAGAGCCGTGGCGGTCTCTCTGGCCTCCAGGGCCCTTCCCTGCCCGCTCCTCCAGGTTCTGGTACGGGCTACGGGGCATGAGGCCACAGGACTCCAGTCTCAGCCCTGTTTTCTTCATGTGTCTCTCCCTCCTTTTAGAAGAACAGGAGCCTTATTAGACTAAGACCACCCCAGTTCACTGTGACTTGGTCTTGACTAGATTCAATCTGCCAATACTCTACTTCTAGATAAGATCACTGGATCAGGTTAGGCAGCTAGGAATTCAACATACCTTTTGTGTGTGTGTGTGGTACCAGAGATGGCACCCAGGGGCATTTGACCTCTGAGCTACACCCCCAGCCCTGTTTTTGATTCTTTATTTTGAAACAGGGTCTCACTAAGTCACAAAGGGCCTCACTAAGTAGCCGAGGCTGTCCGCGAACCGCGATCCTCCAGTATCAGCCTCCCAAATGCTGGGATCACAAGCGTGCGCCACCACGCCCGGCTTGGACATACCTTTTTTGGGGACCCATCTCCACGAGGTATGTAGGCAGTGTGCCTGCAAGGCCCTGTCCCTCCTCCCCTGCGTGTCCTGGGCTGGGCTGGTGCTGGGCTGAATGCTGAGTTGGGAGGACAGCCTTTTGTTTCCTCCGAAGCTTCTTCCTGTTACCAGTTCCCTCCCCACCTGCTATTCTCAGCTACTTCCCGGTATCACTGCGAGGGGTACCAGGCCCTCAGGTTTTAGACCATCTTCTGCCCTGTGGCTCCATTTCTCAATTTCTCTCCTTTTCTCCAGAGTGTTCTAGAAGCATCCTGGGTATTCACCGACTCCTTTGCTGGTCCTTTTGCTCCTTGCAGCCTGGCTCCTGCCCGTGTCGATCTCCTGGGAGGTGTTCGTTTGCTAGACAATTGACAGCTGTGTGGGTAGATTGCAGGGCATTCTACCTCTGAGCTACCCCAGCCCCTTTTTTTAATTTTTAATTTTGGAACAGGATCTCTCTAAGGTGCTGAAGCTCTCCTCCCTAAGTCACTGAGGCTGAACTCTAACCCGATTCTCCTGTCTCAGCCTCGCAAATACTGGGATTATTTGGTGTGCATCAAGCTCCTGGCTTGATATACATCTCTTTCCATCCATTTGCTTTGAATGTCTTCATATTGAAAATATATCTTTATATCTAAAGTACAGCATATTGCCGGGCATGGTGGCACGCGCTTGCAATCCCAGCATTTGGGAGGCTGAGACAGGAGGATCGCGGTTCGCAGCCAGCCTCAGCTACTTCGTGAGGCCCTTTGCAACTCAGTGAGACCCTGTTTTAAAATAAGGAATAAAAAATAGAGCTGGGCGTGGTGGCGCACACTTGTAATTCCAGTACTTGGGACACTGAGAAAGGAGGATTGTGTAGGTTCAAAGCCAGCCTCAGCTACTTAGACTCTCAGCAACTAAGTGAGACCCTGTTTCCAAATAAAATGTAAAATAGGTCTGGGAGCGTAGCCCGGAGGTAGAAAAGCCCCTGGTTTCCATCCCCAGTACCACAAACACATACAAATAAAATAAAATAAAATAAAAATAAAATAAAATAAAAAATAGGGCTGGTGGTATAGCTCGGAGGTAAAATGCCCCTGGGTACTGCAAAACAAACAAACACACCAAAAAATACAGCATAGAGTTGGGATTTGCTCTTATTACTTTATTTTTATGACTTTTTTTTTTTTAAATACAGCATAGAGTTGGGATTTGCTCTTTTCATTACTTTATTTTTATGACTTTTTTTTTTTTTTTTGCAGTACTGGGGATAGAACCCAGGAGCATTCTACTTCTGAGCCACACCCTAGCCCCCCTTTTTTATTCTTTACTTTGAAACAAGGACACCAAGTTGTAAAAGGCCTCACTAAGTAGCTGGGGCTGGTCGAGAACCGGGATCCTCTTGTCTCAGCCTCCCAAATGCTGAAATGACAAGTGTGTGCCACCATGCCCGGCTCTTTATTTCTTATTTGAGAATGGGATCTCACTGAGTTGCTGAGAGCCTCACTAAGTTGCTGAGATGAACTTTGAACCTACGATCCTCCTATCTCAGCTTCCTAAATACTGGGATTACAAGTGTCTGTGACCAAATCTGTCTTTTTTTTTTTTTTTTTTTAATTGTTGGTACTGGGGATTGAACCCAGGGATGTGCTACCACTAAACTGTATTCTCAGCCTCCTTCCTTCCTTCCTTCTTCTTTTTTTATTTTTATTTTTTTTGCAGTACTGAAGATTGAATCCAGGGGCATATTACCTCTGAGCTACATCCCCAGCCCCATTTTATTCTTTTTTTTTTTTTTTTTGTGGTACTGGGGGTGGAACCCAGAGGCTTTCTACCTCGGGTCTATACTCCCAGACCCATTTTATATTTTAGTTGGAAACAGGGTCTCACTAAGTTGCTGAGAGCCTCACTGAGTAGCTGAAGCTGGCTTCGAACCCGCGCGATCCTCCTGTCTTAGCCTCCTAAGCACGGGAATTACAAGAGTGCGCCACCACGCCCGGCCCCAATTTTATTTTTTATTTTGAAACAGGATCTCTCTAAGCTGCAGAGGGATGGATCCTCCCGTCTCAGCCTCCTGAGTACTGGAATTACAAGTGTGTGACACCACGCCTGGCTATTTATTTTTTTATATTTTGACATAATATTAAGTTGCCCAGGCTAGCATGGCACTTGCAACTCTCCTACCTTAACTTCCTGAGTAGCTGAGATGACAGGTGCCACCACACTTGGCAAATTGTGCCTTTGTGTGTGTGGTCCTGGTTATTGAATCATGGTACATTCTACCTCCAAGCTCCACCCTCTGCCCTATTTTGATTTTTATTTTGAAACAGGGTCTCGCTAGATTGATAAGAGTCTCACTACTTGCTAAGGCTGTCCTCAATCCTGAAATACTCCTGTCTCAGCCTCCCAAGTACTGGATATTTGCCACCATGCTTGCCTTAATTGCAGGAATTTGCCACCATTCCTGCCTTTTAATAGAAGTCTCAGTCCATAACAATTTAATCTGCTTTTAATGTAATTATTGATATGGTTGGGTTTGGGTATACCATGTAATTATTTGTTTTCTATCTGGCTTTCTTTGTATTATTAGACTCTATAAAATTTTGCTTACCTATTGAGAATTTAGTTATACCTATTGTTATTTTTTTATTTTCTTTGCATTACTGAGGATGGAACCCAGGAGCATTCTACCTCCAAGCTACACCCTCAGCCCTATTTTACGTTTTTTATTTTGAAACAGGGTCTCACTAAGTTGCAGAGGGCCTCACTAGGTAGCTGAAGCTGGCCTTGAAGTGTGATCCTCCTGTCTCAGCTTCCTAAATACTGGGATTACAAGTGTCGGCGACCAAATCTGTCTTTTTTTTTAATTGCTGGGATTACAAGCGTGTGCCACCATGCCTGGCTGCTTTCCTCCTCCTCCTCCTCCTCCTCCTCCTCCTCCTCCTCCTCCTCCTCTTCTTCTGATTATTATTAATTATTATTATTATTATTATTATTATTATTATTATTATTATTATTATTATTTGGTGGTACTGGGGTTCCTGGAAACCCTTCTACCTCCGGGTTACACTCCCAGACCTATTTTTATACTCTTTTATTTGGAAACAGGGTCGCTTAAACCAGCGTGGCTGGTTTCGAACCTGCGCGATCCTCCTGTCTCTGCCTCCCAAGCGCAGGGATTACAGGTGTGCACCACCACGCCTGGCTCACCTCTTATTATTTTTAAGTGGTTGCTGTAGAAATTTCAAACTCCTCACAGTCTCTTTAGAGATAATATTGCATCTCTTCATGCTACACTTCAGAATCTCGCCACTCTAAGGTCTCTCCTCTTAAACCAAACTTCTCCCTGTATTCGGAGCCCAGCGCAAGGCCCCTTTCCCAAAGAATACTTGTCTGACTTGAGTCACTATTCCTCCTTGAGTGGGCCACACTTCTCTCTGGACGCTTGTCACACCTGCAGCTTGCTTGTAGTGGAGTCTCCAGTCCTTAGGGCCCTGGCTGTTGTCACTGTTGCTTTTGGGTCAGGTGGAGGGAAGCCCTGAGTCTATAGTTGGAAAAAATGCAGAAGATTTTCATGATTGTGCTTCAGGGGGTAGAAATGGCATAACGCAAGGCTTAGGGTTGAAAAGACCACGTGTGGGGAAGAGTCAAGCAGATTAAACAAAAGTTAAAATATAAAAATAGGCGGCTATGATAGCGCTAGCTACCATTTATAGGGCGCTTAATAATGGACCAGGCACTGTGCTACACTCTGCAGATTTTGTCTTATGTAACCTCAGCCCTGTGAGTTATTCTGGTTTTCCTTTTAAGCAAAGCAAGCGAGGCACAGAGAGGCCGGTGACTGCGGACCCAGTCCTAGGCCAGGGCTCCGCATTCCAACCCTGCTCCCTGGGATTCTGGTATTTAGAATAGAAAGAAGCAAGATCAGAATGCTGAACTTGCTTATTTCCGTCTCCAAAAGCCAGCTATCGGTAATTATTTCGATTTGGGGCCAGAGTTGGGTGGATAAGAGGTCAGAGATGTTATCTGGGGTCTCAGAGTTGAGCTGGGTCCTTCTTCAGCTCCTTGGGGGAAGCAAAGGTTGCAGGTCTTCTCAGGCTGTGTGTGTGTGTGTGTGTGTGTGTGTGTGTGTGTGTGTGTACTGGGGATTGAACCTAGAGGCATTCTGCCTTTGAGCTACAGTCCCACATCTATTTTATTTTTTAATTAGAAACAGGGTCATGCTAGATTGATGAGAGTCTCATCAATTAATTACTTTCTGAGGCTGCCCTCGAACTTGCAATCCTCTTGTCTCAGCCTCCCAAGTACCGGGATTACAAGTGTGAGCCACCACACCCGGCTCTTTTCAGGTTTTGGATAGGGTAGTACAGCAAAGAAGACAGCATTTTAAGGATATTCATCCGGGGGCAGGAGACAAGCATTGAAAAGATGATGTACCTGGAATGGCATATAATAGGCAAGTGAATTAAATGAAAGTTAAAATATAAAAATAGGAGACAGCTACAGAGGAAGCAAGATGAATGAGGAGTGGTGGTTGGTGCCTTCTGCGGCGGTTATAGGGTGGCTTAAGGCGGGGATGCGAGGCATGTTTTGAGAGACATCTTGGTAGGATTGGGTAATGATGACGTATGGGGACAAAGGCTCTTCCCTTTTCCTCAGTGTTACCTTGTGTCCATTGAATGTATCCACAGGGGGATTAGTATAGCCCCATTTTTTTTTTTTTTTTTTTTTTTGGTGCTGGGGTTCCCGGAAACCCTTCTACCTCCAGGCTACTCTCCCAGACCTATTTTATATATATATATATTTTTATTTAGAAACAGGGTCTTTTAAGCCAGAGAGGCTGGCTTCGAACATGCGTGATCCTCCTGTCTCCACCTCCCAAGCGTGGGGATTACAAGCGTGTGCCAACATGCCCGGCGTATAGCCCCATTTTTAAAGACTGGTTCTCGAGTTGTCTCTTGGGGTCTGAGCAAATGCTTTTTGGAAGCAGAGGTGGGAAGTTTAGGAAAGGTGGTTATAACACTTAAAGGTTTTTTTTTTGTTTTTGTTCTGTATAAGATCTTAGTTAAGCCTGCCTGTCGGGTGTACTCATTTGTGTCACCCCTCCATGCCAGACTGGTATGGAGCTGTACCTATCCTCTGTATTTCTATCTTTTAATAAACTTCTTAAAAAAAAAAAAAGCCTGCCTGTCTAGCATATAGAGGCATGTGTGTGTGTTACTGGAGTTTGAACCCAGAGCCATTCTACCACTGAACTATACTCCCAGCCCTGATTTAATTTTTATTTTGAAACAGGGTCTCACTAAGTTTGTGAGGGCCTTGCTAAGTTGATGAGGCTAGCCTCTAACCTGTAATTCTCTTGTCTCAGCCTTCTAAGCACTGTGTGATTAGCCAGGTATGGTGGCTCATGCCTGTAATTCCAGTATTTGGGAGGCTGATACAGGAGGATCACAGGTTTGGGGACTGCCTCAGCTAGTAGCGAGACCCTCATCGACCTAGCAAGACCCAGTTCAAAAAAAAAAAAAGTACTATGTGAGCTGGGTATCGTGGCGGACTCTTGTATAGTTCATAGACAGCCTTGGCTACTTACTGAGGCCCTCTGCCTCAGTGAGACCCCGTTTCAAAATAAAGAATAAAAAATAGGGCTGAGGGTGTTACTTGGAGGTAGAATGCCTCTGGGTTCCATCCCAGTACCGCAAACAAAACAAAACAAAAAAAAGAATAAAAAGAAAAAGAAAAAAATACTATGTGATTTACAGGTGTGTGTCACCACACCTAGCACCTAGAGGGATATTTATCTGCTTCTGTGTCATGTCATTCCTGGTGGGCATTTCTGTCCATTTCATTTAGTGGCTGTTGAGTTAATTTGTTAGACGACTAGGAGACTCTGGAAATGGGGAGTTTCTGCACCTGTTTTAGGTAGTGAGGATAAAGGAGGTGGAGACTGGGTGTGCGCACGGACCTGTCTGTGTATTTGTTTATGTGCCGTTTAGTACCTACCTTTGAGACAGTGATTGAAAATTGTGCTCAACCAAACTTTTAGTTTCTGGAGTGAGAAAGAACAGTTTCCAAACCAGCACCAAATTGTGTTCACTTTCCTAATGAAATATTTTATTGAAAGTAAAAGATGGCTTTGAAAGTGATCCAAAGGATATGACCATTCTTTGAAGTTCAAGGTAAATGCACGAGATTTATGGTTGCCCTTGGAGTTTACCCAGAGTATCCAATGCCTGGTTTTTGTCACGGTATTTTGCATGGACGTGCAGAGTGAACACCAGCCTTCCCTACCAACACAGGGTGTCTTCTAGGCTTTTTAATCCTTTCTGGGTATCTGTCTCCCTAGGATTGCTCTAGGGCATATAGTTTAGTTAAAATCTGTGGCAAAGCGTGTGAGGGAGTTCCTTTCTCCGTGTTCAGGTTAATGTCATCAAGGGTCTCTCACACCCTTGTCCATGTGTGAGGATGCGATGCTGTGTATCGCTGCCTGGGGCCGCAGGCGAGGACCGAGTCCCTTGTCTTGGCTCCTGCTGTGTCTTTGCTGAGTAAATATTTGGTCTCATACCCACATGCACAACTCCCCCCCTCCCCCCTCCATGCTATTAATGACAGTCACTTAAAACTATGTCTGAGTTCATGGTTGCCTCCCTCACAACAGTTATTAAAAGCACTTTATTTTTTTTTTAAATGTTGCACAGTGGGAAGCTTTTCAACCTTCAATAAAGAGCCCTTCTACTGCACAGGGCGCAGTGCTGCTTACGGCATGGGAGAGCACAGACCTGGCGTGGATCTTACTGCGTGTTGTGTGTCTCCGGTCTTTGAGCTCTTAGCTGTCTCACCTTTGCAAATAGGCAGAGTAGCAGCTGATGGTTCTCTTATGAGAATCATCGAGGTATGGTGAAATCAGTCACGTCGGTGTAAGGAAAGGCAATGTAAGAATTTTCATGATGGTTACTCTCGTTTTTTTTTTTTTTTTTTCTAGTACTGGGGATTGAACTCAGGGGCATTCTACCTCTGAACTACACCCCCAGCTCTATTTTTTTTCTTTATTTTGAAACAAGGTCTCACTGAGTTGCAAAGGGCCTCACTAAGTAGCTGAGGTTGTCCATAAACTCGTGATCCTCCTGTCTCAGCTTCCCAAGTACTAGGATTACAAGCGTGCGCCCACACCCGGCGGTTAATTTCTTTTATTTTGAAAAGTCTTTGAAGAGGTTCAGGCTAATGGAACAGGAAGCTCTTTGTGCCCTGCAAATTCTGGCTTGGGAGTGCTAGAGGCATGCAGTTCTAAAATCTGGACTCCTTTTTTTTTTTTCTACTTCTAATTAGACTTGCTTGGAGTCTACAAAGTACTGCCATAAAAGTTTGTTGTATAAGCTGGGCATGGTGAACCGCGCTTGCAATCCCAGTGCTTGGGAGATGGAGACAGGAGAATCACAGGTTCAAGAACAGCCTCAGCAATGTAGCAAGACTCTCAGGAACCTAGTGAGACCTTGTTTTAAAATAAATATAAAAAAATAGACTGGGGATATGACTCAGAGATGGAATAACCCTGGGTTCAATTTCTAGTAACACACACACACACATACACACACTCACACACTTGTTGTCTTAATTCAATAACACACATTACCTTTTTCTCTGAGTCTTTTAAAACTGCCTAATGACATTAAGTATCCATTGTCCTAACTCCATTTACTAAACTGGGATCTATGGACATCTTCATTTGAGAGAACGATTTTCCTTTTTTTGGGTAGGTGGGGGCGGAGGGATACTGGGGGTTGAACCCAGGGGCATTCTACTTATGAGTAGGGTCTTGCTAAGTTGCTGAGGCTGGCCTTGAACCTGTGATCCTCCTGTCTCAGCTTCTCAGGTTCTTGAGTTTCAGGTGTGTGCCGCCACGGTCAGCTGGATGGTTTTCCTTTAAAGGAGGCCTTGTGGTGCATGATTGGGGTTTGAGAAACACTGTCTAAGCAACAGTAGTCAACACTCCAGAATTTAATTTTTTTTCAGTACTAGGGGCTAAACCCAGGGGGCATTCTACCTCTGATCTACATCTCCAGCCCTATTTTTTATTCTTTATTTTGAAACAGAGTCTCACTAAGTTGTAGAGGGTCTCACTAAGTAGCTGAGGCTGGCCTTGAACCTGTGATCCTCCTGTCCCTGTAGAATTTGAATTTGACCCATGGTTTGGATTTTGTTCACTGTCTTGAAAAACTTTGGGGGTACCTATCATTGGGGTACAGATTTTGGTTGTGATGCTTGTGGTTTTTAGCTGTTTTTGCTTGGTTTCTGTGGGAACCTAAAGTAGTTAGCCATGAGCGGTTGACTGAGCCAGTGCCAGTTTAAAATAAAAAGCAGAGCAGCAGTGAGTGGAGCTAACTGGTCCTGAAGCCTCACATTTCCTCTGGGTTAAGCCATAATGTATTTTTAGTAAAAAACATATGCTTTTACTCAGTTAATGCTTCTCGTGATACTCTGCTGGTAAATCAAAGATAAACGCAAATTCAATTTTCTCCTCAGACCCTCCTTGTGATTCCACGTGGACCCCGAATTTTTCAGACTTCGAGAGAGTTCAGAAAATTTTCTTAGTGCGTTTGCTTTATTAAACTCGACTGAGATCCTTTTGACTTAAAAAATGGGCATTATGTAGTCTTGTCCTAGATCCTCAAATAATTAATATTGAAATGAGGGAGGGGTTTGAGATGCTTTCCGATATGATATGTGCAAGCAATCCATCTTCCTGTGACTCGCCCTTACGGTGACCTTCTCTGCTTGGAAGGGACTTATTACCAGGGAGCTGGGTTTCCTCTGGCGGGGTCTTTTGAAAGCCCGCCAAAACAGCGGCCCGGGGCCAGTAACTGAGTAAAGTCACCTGGCGCCTCTCCAGGAGACCTGGGTTCTCAGCCAAGGTGACCTTTTTAGACTTTGGTCTGATGCTTAAGTGTCATAAACTATTTTGTCCTAAGGGTTCTTGGCTAATCATAGCTGCAATTTGGATCAGTTGCCTTTTTTTTTTAATTTTTACACTTGCAGCAATTACTGATGAGGGATAAGGTATGTTCTCATTTCTGTGCGGTGGCTACTATTACCCCAGCTGTCACCAAGACCATTTCTTGGCTCCAAAGGAGAGGAGCAGAAGGCAGCCTTCGCTTCCTCCAACCTCTCCCACTTCTTTCTTTACAGTCTGTATTTTCAGGACTCTGATTTAGTTCTGTAACTTGGTGATAATCTGGGCAGGGCAGGGAGGTCCATTTTTTTTTTTTTTTAAAGGCTGGGCTATTTTTGATGTGCTGTGACCTTGGGAAAGTTTTCCTATATCCATCCAGTAGGGGATCTTTTTGAGGAGTGTAGGAGTTGTAGCTTTGTATTTTTAGACCACATATTCCTGTGGCATTTGTTCTTTGGTGGCATGGTGGCATGGAAATTTCTAGTCTAGCATTCTTTAGATGGTGTTTCGGGACTGGCTGCATCCAGCTGCTGCACCTGCCTGCCGCAAGCCTCAGAGTTGGTAAAGCTTGAGTGAGCCATGATACCATGCTCAGCACCACACCTGTGTGCCCGTTGTCTTTACTTTTTTGTTTGTAGTACTGGGGATTGAACCCAGAGGCAGTCTATCTCCAAGATACGCCTCAGCCCTACTTTATTGTTTATTTTGCAACAGAGTCTCATTAGGTTGATGAGAGTTTCAATACTTGCTGAGGCTGTCCTCAGACCTGCGATCCTCCTGTCTCAGCCTCCCAAGTACTGGATTACAGGTGTGTGCCACCATACTTGGCTTGTGCATTGTTTGTTTGTTTGTTTATTTTCCTCCCAGTACTGGGAATTGAACCCAGGAGCATTATACCTCTGAGCTACACCCTAGGCCTTTTTTTAATTCTTTATTTGAAACAGGGTCTCACTAAGTTGCGGAGGGCATAAGTAGCTGAGGCTTTCCGTGAGCCGCGATCCTCCTGTCTCAGCCTCCCAAGCGCTGGGATTACAAGCGTGTGCCACCATGCCCGGCTCTGTGTATTGGTTTTAAAACTTCAATTTCTGCTTTCTTCTGGTTGTCAGCCTTTCAGTGGTTCTACCCCGCAGAGTGTGCACAACAGACTTAACTATCACGCAGGTGTGGTGTCTGCATGAGGTGGGAGCTATTGCATCCGTCTGCTTAATCAATGCCTTCTCCTGAACAGGATGAACTCACCGCTGTGAATGTCAAGCAAGGCTTCAACAACCAGCCGGCCTTTACAGGAGATGAACACGGCTCAGCCCGGAACATTGTAATCAACCCATCAAAGGTAGGCTGCCTCTTTCTCACAGCTTCTGGAAAAGTGTGTGCTTGTGGTACCCTTGATCCGCAGCTGCTGTTGATAAACTGGTGTTTTTGAAGCCGCAGTTTAGTAGGGAGAATCCCCTCCTGCCTGCCGTCCTGCCCCTGGATCCTACCTGAGATTACACATTACAGTCCTTGTCAGTCCAGTTTCCTCCAACTCTAGTATGGTCCATCCTACTGTGTTTGTTTGTTTGTTTGTTTGTTTGTAGGTGGTACTGGGGATGGAACCCAGGGGCATTCTATGTCCAAGCTATACCCCCTAGCTGTGTTTTTTAAATTCTTTATTTTGAAACAGGGTCTCACCAAGTAGCTGAGGCTGTCTGTGAGCCATCATCCTCCTGTCTCAGCCTCCTAAATGCTGGGATTACAAGTGTGCCCCACCATGCCCTGCTTCTCCTGGGTTTAAAAAAAGTGTGCGTGTGTGTGTGTGTGTGTGTGTGTGTGTGTGTGTATTTTTGTGTGTGTGTGTGAAATGGGGGTGAGTTTTTTTTGACTGGCATTCTGGAAGAGTCTAGGCCGGTTGTCGTATGTTCTAGCCTGTGTTCTAGACTTATTTTCTCATGACCGAATTCAGGTTACATTTTTTTGGTAAGAAGACCACATTGCATTCTGTCAGGAGGCATGCAAGGCCAGTGTGGTTAAGATGATGCCTGCCATATTTCTGTAGTACACACCAGTAGTCTCTCCCTTTTAGTACTCTGTACCATGGGATAATTTTTTTGCTGTTGTGCTTGCTAGAGATTAAACCCACAGCTTCACCGATGCTAAGCCTAATACATCCTACCTCTGAGGTACACCCCGCCCCCTAAACAGTGATACTTTGAGGCCATATATATTCTCTAATACAATTTTACTTGTTAATTTGAATATCATTGAGGATTCCTGTTGAATGATTTATTTTGCCAATAATTGTAGAATACTGGTTTGCTAATGATCATTCCTCCTGTGTGTTTGTTGACGTTCTTTTGAAGAACTTCCTTTGCTTCCAGTTTTTTTTTTTTTTTTTTTTTTTTTTTTTGGTGGTACTGGGGTTCCTGGAAGCCCTTCTACCTCCGGGCTACACTCCCAGACCTATTTTTACATTTTTTTATTTGGAAACAGGGTCTCCTAAGCCAGCGCGCGGGGCTGGCTTCGAACCTGCGCGATCCTCCTGTCTCTGACTCCCAAGCGCGGGGATTACAAGCGTGCGCCACCACGCCCGGCTGCTTCCAGTGTTATCTTTTATTTTTAGTGTAGCTTTGGGTTCTTAAGTATCAGTCAGAGACACCTTTTAAAAAAATTTAACATGCTTCGACTTACTACCTTCGTTTTCCTTCTCAGACTGTCCCACACGTGGCTAGTAGAGGCGCCAGTCATTTGGCCCCAGTTAAACAACCCTTCGAGCGCCTCTCTCTTTGGGGACAGCAACACATCCTCTTGCGTCCCGATCCTTCCCTGCCCCAGCCCTGAGCTCCAGGCATGCTCAGTGCTACTGGAGTGTCGTGATTTCTAGGCCCTTTCAGTGACATGGGATCTTTCCTCATTTTTTCTTGTTGGTCTTTGTTTCCCAGAGTAAGAACTCTGACTTTCTACAGTCTTAACTTTTTTTTTTTTTTTGGTATTGGGGATTGAACTCAGACACATTCTACCTCCAAGCCACATCCTTAACCCGATTTTTAAAATTTATTTATTTATTTTGGTGGTACTGGGGTTCCTGGAAGCCCTTCTACCTCCGGGCCACACTCCCAGACCTATTTTATATTTTTAAATTTGGAAACAGGGTCTCTTAAGCCAGCATGGCTGGCTTCGAACCTGCGCGATCCTCCTGTCTCCGCCTCCCAAGCGCGGGGATTACAAGCGTGCGCCACCACGCCCGGCAAAATTTATTTTTTATTGGTGCATTGTTGTCGTACATTTTAATGAGGTACAAGAAGGAAGAGGCATACATGCACTTATTACTCATTTAGTTCTTCCTTCCCCCATTCTCACCCCAATTTTATGTCTTATTTGGAAACAGGGTCCCATTAGTTTGCTGAGAGCCTCGCTAAGTAGCTGAGGCTGGCTTTGAACCTGTGATCCTCCGGTCTCAGCCTCCATTTGCTAGCGGTACTATATACACATACAAAGAGTTCCAGGATGGCTGAACGTGGTGGTGCATGCTTGTAATTCCCACGCTTGGGAGGCTGAGACAGGAGGATCGCATAGGTTCGAAGCCAGCCTCAGCTACTTAGTGAGGCTCTCGGCAACTTAGTGAGACCCTGTTTCCAAATAAAATATAAAATAGGTCTAGGAGGTGGAAAGCCCCTGGGTTCCACCCCAAGTACCACCCCCCAAAAAACACACACAAAAAACCCCCACAAACAAACCCAAAAAACCCTAAAGAGTTTCAGAATGGCCTATTTCAAAGCTGACCTGTTTCCTCCCATCTTTTCCTCCTATCCCTCTCCTCTCCCCTTGTTAACAAATGACAGGTTCTTATCAGTTTACTGACCAAAAGAGTGACGACCAGATACCTGGTACCTGTGAGTCTGAGGAAGAACCAACTCCAGGATCACTAAGTCATGAATTGTGTGTTTCTTCTGATAAGCCTACGTGGCCCAGAAGAGCTAACTTTAAGAAGGGACTTGATTCTTTTGTTTGGGGAGAATCCAGGGTTTAATTTTGAGCTATTAAATTCACTGGATTTCTCCGGGTTTGCTAGCAAGTCAATGAATTTATTTTTTGAGTCAAGCATGGCAGTGCACGCTTGTAATCCCAGTACCTGGGAGGCTAAGACAGGAGGATCACGGGTTTGAGGACAGCCTCAACAAGTAGCGACACTCTCATCAGCCTAGTGAGATCCTGTTTCTTTTTCTTTTCTTTTTTGTGGCCTGGGGATGGAAACCAGAGGCACTTAACCTCCAAGCTATACCCCCTGCCCTATTTTTTATTTTGAAACAGCATCTCACTAAGTTGCGGAGGGCCTCACTAAGTAGCTGAGACTGTCCGAAAACTATGATCCTCCGGTCTCTGCCTCCCAAATGCTGGGATTATAAGCATGTGCAACCACGCCCGGCAGATCCTGTTTCTAAATAAAAATAAAATAGGGCTGGGGTGTAGCTTGTAGGTAGAATATCCATGTCTCAATACCCAGTATCTCCAAACCCCATATACAGTATCATGAATAAGCACTCTTTTTTGTAAGGGTTATATTATCAATTAGACATATAAATGGAACTGTTTTGTATTCTTTTGGGGCTTAATTTTTTAAAAATCCTTTTGGTGTTATTTTATTGTTTGCCTATTAAAATACTTTGACTGCCGGGCATGGTGGCTCACGCTTGTAATCCCAGCGCTTGGGAGGCTGAGACAGGAGGATCACACAAGTTCCAAGCCATCCTCAGCTACTTAGTGAGACCCTGTTTCCGAATAAAATATAAAATAGGTCTGGGAGTATAGCCTGGAGGTAGAAAAGCCCCTGGGTTCCACCCCCAGTAACACACACACACACACACCTTTCACTGTTAAGTAACTAAAAACAACATATATACAGATAAAAAGAAAAATACATATAGGCAAAAGTCTACACTTTTCCTTCTCTGGAGATGCATTCATGTTAAAAGTTTTTATATTATACCAGGTCTTTTTATGTACCCACATGGACATGCAAACATAAATAATTGACAGTTTGCTAGCAACCGAAATATTATATAAAAGATGTGAAAGAAAAGAGAAGCGTTTTCTACAGATGGTCTGTCAGCCAAACACATTGTTTTAGGGTTTGGCTTTTTCTGATGTTTATGCTAGAACCACAGTTATGTGCCTGTAATTTATATAATTCCTTCAGAATTGTAGCACAGCCTGGGTGACATTTGGCTTTTAACCACTTGTGAGCTGGGCAATTAAGTCCATTTGAGTCCATTCGTGTTGTCGCTCAGTGATCACCACCAACCCCCAGTACCGCTCTTCATCCTCCTTAACTGACCTACTTTCTTTTCTTTTTGATACTGGGGATTGAACCCAGTGGCATTCTACCTCGAAGCTACATCTCCAGCTCTATTTTAGCTTTATTTTGACACAGGGTCTTGCTATGTTTGATGAGTCTCACTCTTTACTGAGGCTGTCCTTGAACCTGTGATCCTCCTATCTCAGCTTCCCAAGTACTGGGATCACAGGCACACACCACCTGACCTACTTTTTAAAAAAGCAAGGTTTCTCTTTCTTTCTTTTCTTCTTGCAGTGCTGGGTGTTGAAGCTGGGGCCTCACACACACTGGGCAAGTGAGCAAGCGATCTACCACAGGGCTATATCCCTAACCATGCCTGATCTACTTTCTAAAAACGAAGCATTATTTTGTAGGTCCTCTAAGTTTTGGCAGAAGGATTCATAATCATTTATGGGTAGTTAGCCAATTGACAGAAACCTAGAGACAGCAGTTAGCTTGCTTCCAGTTTCTTATGAAGGGGTTGTAGTCATGCTCGGGCGGATAGCCATTGCTCTTCAGGATTAATTCCCAGGCGCATGGTACTTGGTTATAGGGTTTATTACTCTGTTTGGGCTGTGTAACAAAATACCCCAGCCTGTTAGCGTGAACAAGGGAAATTTGTTCTCCTGTTCTTGGCAGTCTGAGCATCCAAGATGAAGGGGTGGGTGAAGGGGTGAGCAGGTCTACTTCTCCTGAGGCCCCGCTGGCCGCCCCTCACCCTCTCCTCTTATGGCCCTTCCCCGTGGGCCCAGCCCGAATATGGCTTCTTATATTAGGCCTCTTATGACCTTACTTAACCCGATTACCTTGACAGAGGCCCTGTCCTTAAATATAGTCACGTTGGTTGGGGCCTCGGTTTGTGAAATTTGGGGGTACAAAATCTAGTTCATAGCAGAGACGACACATACTGTCTCTTGATATGAACTGTGCTAAATTGTTTTTGGTTCTCAGTTTCAAGTGTTGATGCCAACTTAAAGAAATAGACAAGAAATAGCATGTACTGCCACTTCTGCCGCCACTTTTCCTTTGCACTTTACCCAGGGTCTCAAGCCTTTGGAGGGAAGCTTGATTTCATAACGATGAAATATATGAATGATAGTGTAACTTCTAAAATATCCCCCATATTCTTGTCAGATGAACTATTTTCTAAATAGCTCTGAGTGGGTTGGAAACGAGTGTTAAATTTAACCTATTTATGCCTTGTTTGAAATAATATAAACTGGTATAAGCCTTTTGGAGAGCAATTTGGCAGTATTTATTAAAATCACAGCATTGTATAATCTGAATTCTGGAAACTTATCCTAAAGCTATATTGCATATGTTTGAAATAACAAATATGAAAGGCTATTCATTTTAACATGACTCATAATAGCACCATTTTGGAACAGATGCTCCGAATGTCCATTAACAGTAGCCTGATTAAATGAAAGATGATAAGTTGTGCAAAGTACATTACTGTGGATCTGTGAAAAAGAAGAAAGCCTGGCGTGGTGGCGCACGCTTGTAATCTCAGCGTTTGGAAGGCTAAGACAGGTGGATCATAGGTTCGAGGACAGCTCCAGCTACTTGTGAGGCCCTTTGCAACTCCGTGAGACGCTGTTTTAAAATACATAATAAAAATTAGGGCTGGGGGTATAACTTGGAGGTAGAAGCTTCAGGGTTCCATCCCCAGTACCCCCTCCCCCCACACAAAAAAGACACTCTCTATATGCAGACATTGTTTCTACTCAGTGTTCATAATGAGCCATGCATACAAGAAACAGACAATAATAAATGTGTGTTTTCTCATGTGTACTCAACTACAGACACATTAGAATAGCATATAAGAAACTAATCAAATTAATTACTTGTAGGTAGGCATTGGGATTTGTGAATGAGGCTCTTTACATTTTATTTTATTATTCTTATTTTTGTGTGTGTGTGGTACTAGGAATGGAACCTGGGGCATTCTACCTTTGAGCTACACCCCCAGCCCTATTTTCTATTCTTTATTTTGAAACAGGGTCTCACTGATTTGCAAAGGGCCTCACGAAGTAGCTGAGGCTGGCCACAAACCGCGATCCTCTCTGTCAGCCTCCCAAATGCTGGGATTGCAAGCATGTGCCATCATGCCCGGCTTCTTTACATTTTAATATATCTTCTTACTTCTGAATAATATAAATATATAGTTGCTACAATAAAATTAAATATTAGGCTTGATTTTTTTATTTATTTATTTTTTGGACTGGGGATTGAACCCAAAGACATTCTAACTCTGAGCTGTACCCCCATCCCTTTTTTTATTTTTATTTTTTTTGAAACAGGGCCTCACTAAGTTGTTGAGGGCCTCACTAAGTAGCTGAGGCTGGCTGCGAACCCACAATCCTCCTGTCTCAGCCTCCCAAGTATTGGGATTACAAGTGTGCACCACCACTCCTGGCTTTTATTTTTATTTTGAAACAGGGTCTTGCTAGGTTCCTGAAGGTCTTGATAAGTTGCCGAGGCTGTCCTTAAACCTGTGATCCTCCTGTCTCAACCTCTCAAAAACTTGGATTACAGGCATGTGCCACCACACTTATTTTTTATTTTGAAATGGGGTCTTGCTGGGTTGCTGAGGCTGGCCTTGAACTTGGCAATCCTCATCCTCCCAAGTACGTGTGTGCCACCATTTCCAGCATGTTTTGATTTTATGTTTTTTGAGCCCTACCGTGCATTTTCTTTTCTCTCACTTACTTGGAATTTTCTACTTTGTTTACAGGGTTAACAGAAACTAAAACATAAGCACTCGCCATATTTCATTGCTATCATTAAGTACAAAGAAGAGTGTATAATTGTAAACTGGATTGCTCACACTACTTTTTGCACTTTTGTACTTTATTTGAGTGAAGTGCTTATACAAATTGCAAATGAGACCTCTTAAATATAAACCACCTGTGATGGTAGGTGTTTAGTGTCCTTAGTGCAAAGACCAAATATCATTTGAGAAATTTAAATACTTGGTTGCTATTGGCTGCTTGTTTACAATTGACTGTTTCTGTTACAGGTTTTTTTTTTTTATTTTTTGTTGGTACTGGGGTTCCTGGAAACCCTTCTACCTCTGGGCTACACTCCCAGACTTATTTTATACTTTTTTATTTGGTAACAAGGTCTCTTATGCCAGTGCGGCTGGCTTCGAACCTGCGCGATCCTCCTGTCTCAGCCTCCCAAGCGCAGGGATTACAAGCGTGTGCCACCACGCCCGGCTCTGCTACAGTTTTTCACTTAATTTGTTCGCTGGAAGTTCTGTTAACATTTGCTTAAAGCAGAAATACTACAATAAAGTCATTTTAAAAAACAAGAGCTCAGACTTCTTTACCTGCTCACTTTGGATTTTACTACAATATTACACCAGCATGCCCATTTTTTTTTTTTTTAGATACTGAGGATTGAATTCAGGGACATTCTACCTCTGAGCTACACACCAGCCCTATTTTTTATTCTTTATTTGAAACAAGATCTCACTAAGTGCCGGGAGAGCTGGCACACGCTTGTAATCCCTGCGCTTGGGAGGCAGAGACAGGAGGATTGTGGAGGTTCGAAGCCAGCCTCGCTGGTTTAAGAGACCCTGTTTCCAAATAAAAATATAAAAAATAGGTGTCTGAGAGTGTATCCCCGAGGAGAAGGGTTTCCAGGAACCCCAGTACAACAACAACGACAACGACAACGACAACACTAAAACTCACTAAGTTGTTCAGGGCCTTACTAAGTAGCTGAGACTGGCTTCGAACTTGCAATCCTCCTGTCTCAATCTCCCCAGTAGGATTACAAGGGTGAACCACCACGCCCAGCACCCCCGAGTTTTTAATCCATCAATCACAGGTCAGGGGATGCCAGTTCACATTAAAGAAAGTTGTACCAGCATTTCATTCTGGCAGATATACATTGCTGGTGTCCTATAGCTGTGTTCTAAACTGTGGGCTACTTACTGCCTCCTGGGTAGTAACCAAAGTGGAGGTTCTTGTTTTGCTTTGTTTGGTAGTGATTTTGTCTTTCTCATAGTTGCTACTGTCTGCTAACCTTATTGGGGGCATTTATTAGAATTTTTTTACTGATGCCAGGCATGGTGGTGCATGACTATAATTAATACCGGTGCTTGGGAAGATAAGGCAGGAGGATTGCAGGTTTGAGGTCAGCCTCAGCAACTTTTTTTTTTTGAAGGGGAGTAAATGGTTTATTGGAAGCAGCAGGGAATAAGGAGAGATAGCTGAACACCCCCAAAGGGGCTGTCAGAACTCTGGGGTCCAGCAGCTGCCTTCAGGACATTACTTGGGAGTAGCCCAAGCCAAATAGCTTCAATTACAGGCAGCTTTCTTCTAGAGTCCACGCAATCTGCCAGAAAAGAGGAGCTGGTCACCCCTTGGGGCCCTGATCAGCCTTGATGTCCAGCAGAGGCCTTCAGGTCACTACCCGAGAGCAGCCCAGGCCATGTGCCCTCAATTGCACTTCACCTTCTCTCAAGGCTAACACGACCTGTGCGTGAGAGAAAAGCTCCCCAAAAGGGGAGGGGGTCCCCGAGAGGAAAAAAAACCCCAGCCTCAGCAACTTTAATGAGACCTGTTTCAAAGTAATAAATAAAATGGGCTGGGGTTTTATCTCAGAGGTAGAACACTCCTGTGTTCCATCCTTAGTAACCTCTCTCTCCCCCAAAAACTAAAGAAATTGTTGACTGAAAAATTCTCAGGATGAAATGTGATGGTTTTATAGGACTTTTAGAAATTCCAATAGGTTTTTTATAGATCGACTGACTGTTTAGATTCTACTCTAGTCCCTTCTTTTTTCTTTCTTCTGGTCCTTTTCTCTGTCCCTCATCCATCTTATAATTTGGCTAGTATGCAAATGATATTGACTGCAGAAGTTTTCTTAGCCACATCCTAAGCAGGCGGCACTGGCTTTCTCTTGAAACACTTGCACTTATTAAATTGACAGCCCAGTCAAAAATGTGAATACCTAATTTAATGGAACCTTTTGTGACTTTTCCATTTAAATAAATTAAACTTCCTAAACGCTTTTTATAAAAGCATCAAGTGTAAACAGAATTTCCTTTCTAAAAATACATGCCCTGAAGATATAAACCAGGCAAAAGAGTGATTACTGTGTCATTACCGGGCTTGGTTCTCTGGGAAGCGTATCACCTGTGTGGTATGAAAAAAGACGGGGGTGCCGCTGCCGAAGCCAGCCTCTTGAAATATATGCAGATGAAATTAACTTCAGCTTCCCAGAATTGCTGAGGGCTTGTTTTTCCTTGGACAACGTGTGTGTGTGTGTGTGTGTGTGTGTGTGTGTGTGTGTGTGTTAGTGGGATTGAACTCCAGGGGCATTATACTTTAATCTATACCTCTAGCCATTTTTATTTTTTGTCTTGAAGCAGGATCTTGCTGGGTTGCTGAGAGTCTAGTTACATTGCCGAGGCTGTCCTCGAACCGACAGTCCTCCTGTCTCAATCTCCCAAGCATTGGGAATCCAGGCATGCGCTACCATACCTGGCTCAGACGAATGTGGCAAAAAAGTGTTTTGTGTTTTTACATCATGTTAGTGTATAGAAATCACATCTCTTGGTTTCAAGGATCTCAAATGCTCTTTAATTTTCTGATGGGTTCTATGAAAATTTTCAATTAAAGCAATAAAGGTAAAATATGTAGGACTAAGATACTGTCTTCTAACCTTTTTATTTCTTTTTTTCTCCTCTTTCTACAGATTGGAGCTTACTTTAGCAGCATATTAGCCGAGAAACTAAAGCTTAACACTTTCCAGGACACCGGCAAGAAGAAGCCCCAAATTAATGCTAAAGATAATTATTGGATGGTGACTGCTCGATCCCAGAGTGCAATTCATAGTTGGTTCTCTGACTTAGCAGGAAATAAACCACTGGCTATTTTGGCTAAAAAGGTATTGAGTATTTCTTACATTGTTCCAATTAATGATGGTCTTATACAAATAAAGTTGTTTTTGTATTTATTTATTTATTTATTTATTTATTTATTTATTTATTTGCAGTTCTGGGGATGGAACCCCCCACGGGCATTGTACCTGTGAACTGTATCCTCAGTCCTATTTTTTAGTCTTTTTATTTATTTATTTTTTGTTTGTTTGGTGGTACTGGGGTTCCTGGAAGCCCTTCTACCTCTGGGCGATACTCCCAGACCTATTTTATACTTTTATATTTTTGGAAACAGGGTCTCTTAACCCAGTGCAGCTGGCTTTGAACCTGTGCGATCCTCCTGTCTCTGCCTCCAAGCGCGGGGATTACAAGCGTGCGCCACCACGCCTGGCAAGTCTTTTTATTTTTTGAAACAGGGTCTCACTGTGTTGCGAAGGGCCTCGCCAAGTAGCTGAGGCTGTTGGGGAACCACGAACCTCCGGTCTCCACCTCCCAAATGTTGGAATTACAAGTGTGCGACACCATGCCTGGCCAAATGCAGTTAAGTTTTTTTTTTTTTTTTTCCTTGTCTTTAAAATACCCATCCAGCTGGATGGCTTAAGAGACCCTGTTTCCAAATAAAATATAAAATAGGTCTGGGAGTGTAACCCGGAGGTAGAAGGGTTCCATCCCCAGTACCACAAAAACAAACAAACAAACAAACAAACAAAAAACAAACAAACAAAGAAACACCCATCCAGGCCAGGCATGGTGGCCCACACTTGTAATCCCAGTATTTGGGAGGCTGAGACAGGAGGATCACAGGCTCGATGCCGGTCTCAGCCACTTAGTGAGGCCCTCCACAACTTAAGTGAGACCTTGTTTCAAAATAAAGAATGAATAATAGGGCTAGGGGTATATCTCAGATGTAGACTTGGGTTCAGTCACCAGTACCGCGAAAAAAAAAAAGAAAAATGAAAAAAATGCTCATCCAGATGCTTCAAGCTAAGTCCTCTTCCTACTAAATGAGATAAAGATTGAAAGTCTCTCTGCTTGGTTTTTGAAAAAGATTTTGAACAAAACGGGCAGGTTTATTAATAGTTTCCAGCTTATTTTGGGGATCGGAGACTTGGGGGGGGATTAGGAATGCCTTGGATCATTTTTCTTCAGGGGCAAATAATGAATGCACAGATCCAATAATCTTGTCTTCCAAAGAATACAAAATTATCCTTTGAACTTTAGGGGAGGAACCAGAAACCTCCCTCTCGGTCTTGATTTCTGACTTGTCATGTACCTTTGGAGTATTTGATCCTTCTCATCTCCCCTGAAGCTCCTTCGTTTTAGGGGTGCCGTCCTCTGTCCTTAGTATTTAAGTGTTCGGTTCTACCAGGCGCAGGACCAGCTTAGAGGAGAGCCCCTTTGTAGACACGTTTGTTTTCTACAGCAACTTTGAGAACAGCACCATGTGACTTCAGTGCAGCTGAACCATGGATGTTGCACTGCTCCGCCCGTGAGCCTCACCTGTGGTCCACGGTGGCCGATGGGTTGACTGTACCTGACGGCCATGTCAGTCAGAGAGCATCCTTCAATATTAGATGGCTTTGGACTCACGGTTCATATTCTCCATGTTGTCACGTTGACATGTTTTTAGGTTTTTCTTTGTGACAAACTTTTAGAGTGCATTTTTGGGGGATATTTCTTGAGAGCAAACATTGATGAGGAATGGATGCTCTTGCTTCAGGGGTCTAGGGGTCTCTCATCTTTTAGAAGGGAGGTGAATTATGGTGCAGTGTATTAGCCATTGTTCTTCTTTCTTTATTAGGAGCTGCCTCTGGCCAAGTCAGGTGTCCCTCAGGTAAGCCCTGACATTCATTCTTTGCAAACGTAGATGCTTTCTTTATAAAACCATAGACTCCACCTGGCAGTGTTCATTTCTTGGGCATTTTAAGAGTCCTTCCCTTTCCCTTTCAGCATTTCATCTTGAGATGTGAGAGTCCTTTTGGAGAACTTTGGAGAGTTGGAGAGAGGGTTGCATCCTCTGCGCGTTCTTTAATGGCAGAAAGTTAGAACAATTCTTTAATTTCTGGTATTTATCTGTGAGATGCTGTAAGGCACATAACCTTGGCTTCTCTGCTATGATCCTGAGTCGTCTTTGAGCACAGGTCTGGGAGTTCAGAATGCTTTCCTCTAGGGGACAGATTGGGTTTCTGGGCCTGGCTTCTCCTTCCTGTCAAGTCACTTCAAGTGACTCGGTGCAGAGAGGCCCACAAAGGACTTTGAGTTCAGCCAGAACCAGAGCTTGATTTGGAAAAGGAGGCTTTGGGCAACAGAGATGTTCTTCCGGCTCTTGATCTGTTCACTGGCTGTCAGCTGTGCACTGTAGGTGGCCTTGACTGCAGGGTCTGTGGTCTTCCTTTGCCTAGGAAAGGATGCTGGTGGTAAATGTTCCTCCAAGAGCAGGGCCGATGGGAGTACAGCCCTTCTGTAGATGGAAGAAGCACACACTAGACACCTTAATATTCTTTTGGTACTTAGATGCAGCTCTAGCTTGATTCAGGAACCACACTGCTACTCAGTGACTGCCTACGTTCAGCTACAAGTTAAAGTCAGATAGTTTTTTTACTGCAAAAAAAAAAGGGGGGGGATTCATCATAGTAAGGAAGCCATAAACAGTATAGTTGGCTTACATTGAAGGATGCACAAAACCATCAGTATGTGTCTTCTTCCTTAATTAAATAGCCTCCTCCACATATGTTCTTCTGAATCCCGAAGCCCTCTTTGAGCCAGCCGGTTCTCAGGGTTCTACCAGCAGGGGCCGGGTGCTGCAGGCTTTTCCAGCACTGTTGATGTTAGATCTAAGGCTCAGTTTTGTATGCTGTTTCTTCGACTCATATCCACATGTTTTTATTTTTTTCCTTCCTGACAGTCGCCGTTCCAAAGAAACCCCGTGGGCACCTATGAGCGATGCTACTCACAGCGATTTCTTGGGGCTGCTAACTTGACTTTGCATGTGTCTGTGTTTTCAGGCCTTGAACCTAGAACCTTTTGCTATATCTGAGAGGCAGCCTGACCTGGACAACTAAAATTTAAGCTTCTTATCTGGTACTCGTGAAAAGCCTGCTGCTCAGGCCTTGAGCTGAATGTTCAGCGCTGCACTTTTCTTGTCCCTGACTTAAATGATAATAAGCCCAGAGCTCTGTGCTCCTGGGATGATGGGCCTTGAAGCTAAATTCTCAGGAAGTTTTCTCCTTAAAATGTATCGCCATGGATATACATTGGTTACACCATCGGAGCTCTGGTCCCCCTCCCTGCGCCTTTCTCTGCTTCTGTTTTGTTTCTGTGAAATGTTGTTGCCTGTTCTGGGCCTGTGTTCTGAAGTCAGCACCCATGCCAGTCACTGCGTGACCCCAGATTTCTTCAAATGCCCCTGAATAGTGCATGGGTATACTGTATCACTCTACACCCCTGACCAGCCCAGGGAACTTTTTCTTTCATTACCAAAACAGCTTGATTTTTTTTTTTTTTTTTGGGTAAGGCTGGTTGAAATAGATGGTTTTTAGGGGCTATGTACAAAGAATGTTGATCTTTTAATTCTAGGATGCAGAAAAATCTACTGTGTACACAAGGACTTGTCAAACTAAGAGAAAAATGCCAAGCCGGGCGTGGTGGCACACACTTTAATCCCAGCATTTGGGAGGCTGAGACAGGAGGATCGTGGTTCGCAGACAGCCTCAGCTATCTAGTGAGGCTCTTTGCAAATCAGTGAGACCCTGTTTCAAAATAAAGAATAAATAATAGAGCTGGGGGGTGTAGCTCGGAGGTAGAATGCCCCCTGGGTTCCATCCTTGGTACTGCAAAAAAAAAAAAAAAGAGTAAGTCGATTCAAAGCCTTAATTTTGTTTTTTGTTTTTTTTCAACACAAAATCACATTGGAGTCTGGTGCTGACAGGACTCTTGGTGACCAGGATCCCCTTAGGAGGATCACTTCCATGGCTCGAGACACGTCGGCTGGCGTGGCGAGACTCCTGTAACTGGCAGCAGAGTAACTGCTGTTATGATTTTGATCGCACAGCTCTCTTGCTTTACCCTTGTAACCATGGTGTGAGGTGGGCGCGTAGGCATTCCTCAAGTTCATAAATGAAGAGTCTGAGAGCGACTGGCTGAATAGGAGGGCCGGGGTTGGGGGTGGCTGTGCCTGGGTTGGGGCGTGTCTTCAGCTCATGGTTTTGCTGACTATTCCTGCCCCACCACAGCTAATGTGCTCTGTTCACTGTTTCTCTTTACATTCATAATTGAATAGATCACATAGATAACCAGGTTATTCCTTGGATATTCATACAGTATTCTAGAAGGATACATTAACTCTTTCAAAGCATTCAGTGATCTTTCGGGATACTAATCTGCTAAATTGTTCTTTTGTGATCTAGAAGAAATAATTAACTGCTTGAAGTAGCTACTTGCAACCAAGTGAATTAATTACCCAGCGATTTGTAACTCAGTGTTCATCAGGCAGATTCACTGACCCATCATCTTAGCCTCTATTTAAAAATTTTGAGCTTAAGGTACTTTTTAGAAGGTTTCTGGGAATTGTTACTCTTATGAAATGTTGGGGTTAGAAAGCTTTGTACAGGTTGGGTGTGGTGGCACATGCCTGTAATCCCAGTGCCTGGGAGGCTGAGACAGGAGGATACAAGGTTAAAGGACAGTCTCAGCAATTTAGTGAGGCTCTCAGAAACCTAGTGAGACCTTGTTTCAAAACAAGAAATCAAAGAGGGCTGGGGTTGTATAGCTCAGAGGTAGAATGCCCCTGGGTTTGATTCCCAGTATTGCCAGTAAAAAAATAGAGGCTTGAAGCTGGCCATGGTGGCACACGCTTGTAATCCCAGCATTTGGGAAGCTGAGACATGAGGATTGTGGTTCGCGGACAGCCTCAGTTGCCCTCCACAACTTAGACCCTGTTTCAAAATAAAGAATACAAAAATAGGACAGGGGTTGTAGCTTGGAGGTCGAATGCCTGCCCGTAGGTTCCATCCCCAGACCCGTGGGGGAGGGGGGAAGTGAGGCTTTATACAAAAAATGTTCATAGGTAAAATGTATAATTGGGATTTGTTTTTTTCTTCATCTCTTCCTTCTAATTTTGAGATGAATTATTTGTAAAACTTCTGAAATTATTTTTTCCTACTCTGTTGATAGGAAAAGTAGTTCTTAGCATCTAAGAATTTCTAGATAATTTTTTTTTGTGTGTGTGTGGTACTGGGGGTAGAACCCAGGGGCTTTTCTACCTCTGGGCTATACTCCCAGACCTATAATAATAACAACAACAACAATAATAATAATAATAATTATTATTATTATTAGTAGTAGTAGTACTGGGATTGGGATTCCTGAAAACCCTTCTACCTCCGGGCTACACTCTCAGACCTGTTTTTATATTTTTATTTGGAAACAGGGTCTCTTAAGCCAGCGAGGCTGGCTTTGAACCTGCGCGATCCTCCTGATTCCACCTCCCAAGTGTGGGGATTACAAGCGTGTGCCACCATGCTCGGCTTCCCAGACCTATTTTTATACTTTATTTGGAGACAGGACCTCACTAGGTTGCTGAGAGCCTCACTAAATAGCCGAGGCTGGCTTCGAACTTGTGCAATCCTCCTTTCTCAGCCTCCCAAGCGCTGGGTTTACAAGTGTGCATCAGCACACCTGGTGATAATTTGTCTTATAAATAGAAAATACAACAGACAAAATTGTTTTGCCATCATACTAAATGAAGTTTTGATTTTTGTTTCTTGATATTGGCTTAAAATATCCCTCCTCCCCTTTCTAAAACTGTATATATAGCCGGGCATGGTGGTTCACACTTGTAATCGTAGCACATGGGAGGCTGAGACAGGAGGATCCGGGTTTGAGGATAGAGCCTCAGTAAGAAATGAGATTCTCATTAACCTAGTGAGACTCTGTTTCCAAATAAGAAATAAAATAGGGCTGGGGTGTGTGGCTCAGAGGTATAATGCATCTGGGTTCAATTCTTACTACCCCCAAAAAACCAAAGAAACAAGTAAGCAAGGAAACAAAAATAAAGAAAAACTGCATGTGCCATATCAAAATCCATCCCACCTACGCTTCCCTAGAGCAGCAGGTAACGTGTAGTTCCTCCTTCCCTTTCCCTCTTTGTACGCTTGTCTAGAGATGATACAGTATGTAACTGTTCTACGTATGTTGTATCTTTTTAGGTTCCCATCCTTAGTAAAAAAGAAGATGTCTTCGCATACTTAGCTAAGTATTCAGTGCCAATGGTTCGAGCAACGTGGCTGATCAAGATGACTTGTGCTTACTATTCCGCGATTTCTGAAGCTAAAATTAAGAAACGCCAGGCTCCCGATCCCAACTTGGGTAAGTGAGACGGGAGGCTGTGATTCGCATTTCCCTATGGATTCCACAGTTGTTGCCTGACCCCTTTAGGCTCAGCCCGGCACTCTGAGCACCACACAGGCCGGTGCTGTGGGGCTGTTTCTGTTGACTAGGCCCATAAGCCAGTCCTGTGGGCGTCACCTCCAGAACACACCCCGAGCTTGCTGGTGGAAGCCACCGCCCTCTCCTGGCTGGAGATATTTGCAGCCTCACACCGGTCTTCCTGCTTTTACTTTTGCTACATACATAGTCTGTGTAACTGCCTATGTTACTGACTTGTAAATACCAAGGGAGAAAGCTGGGCATGGTGGCGCACGCCTGTAATTTTCAGCATTTGGGAGGCTGAGACAGGAGGATCGGGGTTTGCGGACAGCCTCAGCTACTTAGTGAGGCCTTCTGCAACTTAGTGAAACCTTGTTTCAAAATAAAGAAGAAAAAATCAGGCTGGTGGTGTAGCTCAGAGGTCGAATGCCTCCGGGTTCCATCCCAGTACAACAAAACAAGGGAGAACATATTGTGGTGCGTTTTATAACTTTACAGTAACAACTGGAATAAAGATTGGGATTCTTCACCATGCCCGTGACCGTGTGGCTTCGTCTCCCTTCTAAACTGGTTCCAGCCATGCTGTTCTTCCCACCTCATTCTCCCTGTGGTTTCTGCTCCCTAAATAGGGCAGGTTGATCTTTCTGTGCACAAAGGCTCTGGTTCAAATAACTTGTCTTTAGAGACGGTCTCTGGAGCTCAGTAGCTTCTCTTCTCTTCTACCTTCTCCCTTTCCTCCTGTCTACCTTGTCTTGTTGTCATTTTATTCTCAGTACTTTTCACTATCAGCCCCCCACAACCTCCCAGCATGCACACTAAAATATGAGGCTCATAGGGCTTTGCTTATCTTATTTTAACCCTGCCACATCCCCAGTGTCCAGATGTATGCTGGCCTGGGTAAGCGTTTGCCAAATAACCTGAAGGGAAGGAAACCACTGTGTCAGGTTTGTTCTGTATTGGTGACTGGACGAAGATTCTGTGAGGCATCCAAAAGCTCGAAGAGCACGCATCTATAGACGCCTGGCGGTTCCCTCCTAGGGCTGGGGCCAGGGAGCATCGTGGACATCCCAGATACGACAAAAATAGTCCTGGTGCATTTATGCTTGTGTATGTATAAGGTGTAATTGTATGTGTGTATGCATGTTTTAGCTTTCTCCAATTCTTGATCTTGGAAACTGTCAGCATGAACAGATACAATGTTAAGAAATTAACATGGGAAATTGGAGAAAAAATGCATTCTTTACCCTCTCTTCGTGTGTGTGTGTGTGTGTGTGTGTGTGTGAGAAATATATACATTACTTGCATATAATACTTAAGTTATCAAACACTTGTCAGTCTCTTTGCTATTCAGTGCAATCTTTTTATAAGTGCTACATAAATACAAAAAGGAATGTAGGCATGATATTTTTACTTGAAACTTATAACAAAAACTTGGATGGGTCCTCGTTGTAGGGAGAGATTACGTGGGAAATCCCAGATATGACTGCATCACCCAGCGCACATGATTTTTCTGCCAAATGAAAGGAAGTTTAGCTCTAGTTCCTAGCTAAGAACATCATGGACTTCTTGAGGTTTTTGTTTTGTTTTGTTTTTTTGTTTTTACTTTTAACTCCCTTACCACTGTGATCCCTTGCCACAGGTATGATCTTATTTTTTGACTTGGATCATTCAGAAAGTATTTTAAGCCGGCATGGTGGCACACACTTGTAATCCCCACGCTTAGGAGGCTGAGACAGGAGGAGGATCGCATAGGTTCAAAGCCAGCTTCAGCTACTCAGTGAGGCTCTCAGCAACTTAGTGAGACGCTGTTTCCAAATAAAGTATAATATAGGTCTAGGAGTAGAGCCCAGAGGTAGAAAGCCTCTGGGTTCCACCCCTAGTAACACACACACACACACACACACACACACACACACCAGTTCATGAGATGTAGTGATTATTAATGTGTATCTAAATCTGTCAATATTAAATCTATGAAATGCCTGCTATACTATTTCCCATGGTAGAGTAAGCTTTAACCTAAACAAGTACTTAAAGCTAAGAATAACAACATTTTAAAAATGCATGAAATTTAGGAGCTTACTTGCAACTTCTCAGGTCCAGCAGCTCTGAGTTTGGGGCATTACGAATTCCAGCTCTGCCACTGGATGAGTGACGTAAGGGAAATTCCCGGGTCTCCCCAGGCAGCATCCACTCCAACCTCCATCCAGCTCACGGTCCATGTTGCCTTTTCTTTTATGGTTGTTCTTATTCTGGAACAGTTAAGACTATTAAAATCTCCCTGGCCTTGATTTTTTTTTCCCCCAGTACTGGGGATGAAACCCAGGGGCATTCTACCTTTGAGCAACTCTCCCAGCCCTGTCTGTCTGTCCATCCTTCCTTTCTTTTCCTTTCCTTCCTATTTATTTTTGTGGATGGAGCCCAGGGGCATTCTACCTCTGAGCTACACCCCCAGTCCGATTTTTTAAATTCTTTATTTTGAAACGGTCTCACTGAGTTGCAGAGGGCCTCACTAAGTAGCTGAGGCTATCCATGAACCGAGATCCTTCTGTCTCAGCCTCCCAAATGCTGGGATTACAAGTATGTACCACCATACCTGGCTTGACCTCAACACTTTTGAAGGGGACTGACCAGTTATTTTGTAGAATATCCTTCACTTAGGTTTCTCCACTTTCTCGTTAGATTCAGGTTGTGTACTTTTTAAATTTTTTTATTTTTTGTTTTGGTGGTGCTAGAAATTGAACCCTGGCCACTCTTATCTCCAGGCTGCACCTCCAACCCTAACCTAGATCCTTCTGTCTCAGCCTCCCAAGCACTGGGATTACAGGTGTGCGCCCACACCCAGCCTGGATTGTGGGATTTGGGCCGAAACATCACAGACGTGATTCTGTGAACAGCCAACTCGGGAGGTCATGGGGGGAGGGGGGGTGGCTGCCAGACTTTCCACTGCAAAGCTTTGTGTACTTAGTAAGCGACTTAACTGGGTAAACATAGCTTTTCTACACATTCTTGCATGTCTTTAAAAAATGCAAGCGCAGCATACCCTCTACACCGTATGAAAAGAACACACGTTGTTCCAAATAGCTGCCTTGTTTTCCTGTCACCTGGTTCTACCTGATGCCTCTCTCCTCTGCTCCTTCTTCAGCACCTTCCCAGGCTTTCATAAGCAAATGAGACAGTACATTTGGAAGCACTTGGCTGTGTAGACGTAGCAAGTTTCACACGCCGAGCAAGCCATACAGCCAAGCAAGTGCACACATATATATGTGTTGAATTGGATTAAAGCGGCGTACTTCCGAAGATTAACTTGCAGTAATGGCTCTGCGTTCTGGCTTTGCTAGAGAAAAGAATCCTTCAGCACACTTGGGGCAAGATTGACTACTGCGTGTCACCCTTTTCTAGCGTTGGCTTTATGGCTTCCGTGGTCTTGATGAGCGTTCGTGGGATTTGTAAAGTTGTTTTCAGCAGAAATGGCTTTTATTCCTTTGTAATAGAAACATATGTTTTAGTTTCAGTTCCCACGTTCAGCGTTGGAGCAGAGCTATAAAGCACGGCTGTTTGGTTTTATCGAAGGCAGGTTTTTCTAAAGTTAAGTGGGCTACCAGCCACCAGGAAGTGAGACTTGGGTCCTCAGGGTCACCATGTAGAGGGATGCAGATCTGAAATGTAAATTAAGTTGTCAGTGCCCTGGGGAGCTCACAGCCAGGAAAGATAAACCCAGGGGGTGTGGACTTCAGAGTGAGAGGGGTGAGGGCCCAGGGGTCACCCAGCACATACTGTGTGTAACTTCAGGATGGGGTGTGTTTGTGTGTGTGTGTGTGTGTGTGTATGTGTGTGTGTGACAAAAATATCTGTCTTGGAAAAATCTGAATATCGGCAGAGATTTTAAATAGAGAAGAGTTAGGGAAGCTTGAAGGAAGAGCTTGCAAATCTTAGTCCTTATGAGAATAAAGTAATTAAAATAAATAAGAGGCTCTAAGTGAACACTATGTTTAAGATATTGCTATTAAATAGTGAGTGCTGCTTTCTGAGGGAAAGTGAACCAGAAATAATGCATATTTGGTTTCAGATACCTATAAGTCTGAATTAAGTTTTGTTTTTAACTCGGGAGTGTTGGTGCACATCCGTAATCCCAACACTTGGGAGGCTGAGATAATGAAGATTGATTGCAGGTTCTGGAACATCAGCAACCTAGCGAGACCCTCTTCCCTAACAGAGACTAAAAAGGGCTGAAGGTGTAGCTCAGAGGTAGAATGCCTCTGGATTCAATCTCTGTTAACACCTCCCTCCTCTCTCTCTCTCTCTCTCTCTCTCTCTCTCTCTCTCTCTCTCTCTCACACACACACACACACACACACACACACACAAATGAAAACTTCATTTTAAGGGAACAAGAATGTTTTGTTGTCTGAAATGTTTGAGCTCAACACAAAATAATAGTGTTTCAAACAAGCTAGCTGATACTTAAAAATAAAAAATTGAAGCTGACATTGAGTTATTAAAGAATGCCTTTCAACAGGTTAGGAAATGGAACTTTAGAGAATGTAACAGAACCTTGTACACTAGTAGGAACTTACCCTGTGAGAAGTCATATTGTTGCTGAACACACCGGTGATGACAATGGAATTTCTTTCTGCCGCTCTGAACCCTTAGGAAGTCCCTGGCACTGAAGTTCACTGAGCAGGGGTGGGGCCCTGCACTGGAACCCTGGACCAGCCCCTGCTGGCTGCAGGGAAGTGATCTGGGTTTGGGGGAGGATGCTCTTCAGCTGGGGCTGTGCCTTGACTTCTGGCTGTTGGATCCCAGGGCTGGATTCCACTTGGTTTCTGTGAGAGGATATGTTCCTCGCCATGTCTTGGCCCCTGGCCGGTCCCAGATGCTGCGTCCCATCTCCTTGGCAAATGTTTGCTGGGCTCTGCATCCCTTTTGTTGGTTTTCTAATCTATTGTTCAGATATGGTGGGAGAGAGACTATTCCCATCTCACAGATGAGGACGCTGGTAAGATTGTGCAAAGTCCCTTGTTCAGGTTTTCTAAGTGGGCTTTGGAGCTGGGCCTGGGACATGCTGGTCACTGGGGACAGGGAGAGTGTAGACACTTGGCTCTAGGCAATCACAGCTTCCTTCCAAGAAGGAAGAGCTAGTGGCAGAAGCCATGAAGAGCTGAGGAGGTGTGAACCCTGTGGGGTGTCCTGAGGATTTGAGGCTATTCCCAGGGTGTCTAGGCAGGTGGGGAGCAGGTTTTTGTTCAGGGAAGGGCATTTCTGGCAGAAGGATGGAGTCTACAGAAAGACACAGCCTCAGATTGTCCTGAGCAGACCCAGATCATGGAAAACAACCAAAACACGTCTTAGTCATTTCAAGAATGTTTATAGTAATCATGACCAAGAAAGGTTCTTTATTTTCATTAACACTCCTTGTGAACTTTGCTTATGATATTTTTAGGGCAAAGATAGATAAGACAGAGATGGAGAGATAGAGAAAGATTGGTAACTACAACCTGGAAAGCAAGCCGGGCAGCCCATTTACCACAGAGCTCGGGGTCTCAGGTCTGGTCGGTGGTGAGTCTGGCAGGTGTCTTCGGGCCTAACCTTAACCAGTGCGCA
Organism: Muscardinus avellanarius; assembly: GCF_963383645.1. Lineage (NCBI taxonomy): Eukaryota > Metazoa > Chordata > Mammalia > Rodentia > Gliridae > Muscardinus > Muscardinus avellanarius. Next base: position 116,450,176 of record NC_137790.1, read on the forward strand.
GCCACAGCCATAGGCAAGGACTTGCCTGAGCCACCACTGAGCTGCCAGTCAGCTTTCAGCCTCATTAGTGGTGGTCGGCATGGCAGGGTGGCAAGGCTCCTTGGCAGAAGAAGCTGCGAGTTTTCAGTCTCAGGCGCTGGCAGTTATCATCCTCAGGTTGCTAGGGACTCTGTGGTCGTCAAGGCGCTCTGGTCAGCAGGCCTTGTGCCTGCGCATTGATTGTTAGGCTTCATGCCTGTGTGCTGCCCTTGATACCTGAGTGTGCAGTGCCGTGTGTGTGTGTGTGTGTGTGTGTGTGTGTGTGTACTGCACAGCATGCTGGAGTTTGTTAGCCATGCCCAGGTGTGCTTTGACAGTTAAATCCCCCTGGCTTTAATGAAATTGTTTAAAAAAGTATGCCCTGGCCAGGTGTCGTGACGCACGCTTGTAATCCCTGTGCTTGAGAGGCTGAGATAGGATCACACAGGTTCGAAGCCAGCCTCAGCTGACTTAAGAGACCCTGTTTCCAAATAAAATATAAAATAGGTCTGGGCGTGTAGCCCAGAGGTAGAAGGCCGCTGAGTTCCATCCCCAGTACCACCAAAAAAAAAAAAAAAAAAAAAAAAAAAAGTATGCACACCCTATACATATGGTTTGGCTTGTTGTGGAGCTGTGGGGGTTTACCGTATGCCCAAGTGGACATCTGTGGGTCCCTGTGGGTAAAGGAAGTCCGACCAGCACACACTTCTCTTCGGGTTCTCATCTGTAAAGTGGGGGTTATGACAGTACATTTTTTTTTTTTTGGTGATACTGGAGATTAAGTCCAGGAGCATTCTACCTCCAAGCTATACTACCCCCAGTCCTATTTTTTATCCTTTATTTTGAAACTGGGTCTCACTGAGTTGCAAAGGGCCTCACTAAGTAGCTGAGGCAGTCTTTGAACCATGATCCTCCTGTCTCAGCCTCCTGAATGCTGGGATGACAAGCGTGTGCCACCACGCCCGGCTGTGACAATACGTCTCAGTCAACACCTCTCTAGCATTTAGAACACTGTGCCTGGCCCATAGCAAATGTAGACTGTAATAATAGTGTACCGGCCTCTGCTACCAGAGCTGCGGTTATTACCAGCCAGTACGTATTGATTGTTCTGTGCATTCTGCGGGGAACTTCACAGACATAATCGGTCATCATCGTAACAATTACGCAGGGTAGTTTTATTCCATTTTGTGGACGAGGGACCCGAGTTTCTGTGTTCAGCCACCTGCTGGCCTGGATGGAGCTGGATGGATCTTCACTCATCCCAGGTCCCTGGAGGAGCTTGCTCCTTCCCCCCTCTGGGACGTGGTGGCCGCTGGTAGTCCGGGCATGCTGTGAAGCCGCCCCTGGAGACCACAGCATCGCCCGAGATGGATGCCAGCGGCAGGCAGGCTCTGAGACTTGGTGGTGAAAATTCACAACTTCTGACTTCACCACCGGAGGGGCGTGGCAAAAGTCTGGGGTGTCATAGAAACCAGAGAGAGAGGGAGAAACGAAATAGCTTGCAGCATGAGTAGCTCTGGTTTTGGCTCAGCATTGTTGGGAGCTCAATTTGGTGAAGGGTGATGAGTCCCGGGATGGATGTATCAGAAGCCACCCCTGTTGTTTGCTCCGTGCCCCCTGAGGTTTAGTGGAGCGGGGTATGAGTCACATGACTCAAAACTATCGCTTGGCTGTCCTCTCGGAACCTCGGTCCTTATCGCCCCCAAAATACAAAGAAGAAACCGCCACCCCTCCTTGATCACGAGTAATTAATTTGTGACATGCCCACTAAGCCATTTGAACTTGCAAAAAATAAGCCCCACTGAACAGATAGCTGGCGGTCTCCTTATCTAAGCCAGACAGCTCCTTTCAGCTCTGGCCCCTGAAGGCCTCACAAATTAGCTTCAAGTCAGGATTGCCCCACACCCCACGGGCATTCCCTAGAGCTGTTTGTTTAAAAGGAGGACCTGCCTTGTTTTAACGTGGAAGAACCCCCAAAGATGAGGTGGAAGAGCTTCTGCAAGCCTCATTTCAGTTCATGCTTCCCTTAGACCTGAGAAATAGGTTTTAACTGATGAGGTAACACTGCAAGAAAGGCTGTTCTCAAGCTGGGCGTGGTGACGCACACTTGTAATCCCAGCATTCAGGAGGCTGAGACAGGAGCATCATGGTTCACAGACAGCTTCAGCTACTTAGAGAGGCCCTTTGGAACTCAGACCCTGTTTCAAAATAAAGAATAAAAGATAGGGCTGGGAGTGTAGCTCGAGGTAGAATGCCCTTAGATTACATCCCCAGATAACACCAAAAAAAGAAAGACCATTTTCCAGAGTAAGGGATGGGGCTGTGGGGTGAGGTTTTGGTGGCTATTAGCTGTTCCATTTCCCAGCAGTCTTCCCCTGAAAGTTTGTTACTAGGGACTGAACCCAGAGGCATTTTACCTCCGAGCTATACCCCCGACCCTATTTTATTTTTGTTTTGAAACAGTGTCTCACTGAAGTTGATGAGTCTCACTGTTTGCTGAGGCTGTCCTTGAACCTGCAGTCCTCCTGTCTCAGCCTCCCAGGTACTGGGATTACAAGCATGCGCCACCACACCTGAGTCCCTGAAATTTTTAGTACCCTTTAGTGAACCAAAGCCTTTGGGAATGGCAAAGTGTTACCATACTTCTGCACAAAAGGGCGCTCTCTCAACAACTGTGAGAAATTTTAGTTCTTTTTTAATTTCTAAAAATAGGCAGAATAAATTCTAATTCTAATTTCAATTTTTGGAGTAAGAACTGTTGTATTTGTATCTCTAGTGGTGAAGAATGAATTTTTCTATTTATTATTTATTTATTTTGGAGATGGAACCCAGGGGCATTCTACCTCCGAGCTACACTCCCAGCTCTACTTTTTTATTCTTTATTTTGAAATAGGGTCTAAGTTGCGGAGGGCCTCACTAAGTAGCTGAGGCTGTCTACTAACCTGGATCCTCCTGTGTCAGCCTCCCAAGTGCCTCCCAAGTGTGTGCCACTACGCCCGGCTTTTTTTTTTCTTCCTTCTTTTAAAAATGTATTTTGGTTATTGTTACAGAATTGTATGTATTCTGTCTTCTAGAGCCAGTTAATTTTTATTTATTTTTTGGTGTTCCATTTGGCCATTGGGAGACCCCCAAGCACTTTTGTGTCCTCGGACATGACAGCATCTGTCATAGGACAGCTACTTGCTTACTGGAACAGAAAGATGCCACTGTGCTCACTCTGTGACTTTGTGCCTCGGATCTGCCACCAGCCATTTCTCTACTTCTCTTCCTCCCTCCCTTTCACCCAGGGAATGTCTATCTCCAAGCCATATCTTTTATGGACCTTTTAACTTTTTAATTAACTAATTAATTTTGGTATTGAGGATTGAATCCAGGGTCATTCTACTTCCAAGCTACACTCCCAGCCCTATTCTTTTTATTCTTTCTTTGGAAACAGTGTCTCACTGAGTTGCAAAGGGCCTCACTAAGTAGCTGAGGCTGGTTGCGAATCTGGATCCTACTTTCTCAGCCTCCCAAGTACCGGAATTACAGGTGTGTATAACCACACCAGCTGGACTTTGGCAGTTTTAAGGAGCACCAGTGGGCTCTGTTGTTAGCTGACCCTCTGGGAATTTAGCTGACTTTCCCCAGGGTGAAATTGGCAATCCAGGGTGTTGGGTGGGAGGCTGCACAGGACAGGCGACATTCTCCTGGTGTTAGGTCAGCAGGGCACTGCTGTCACTCTGTCTTCTTAGGGCTGTGGATGTTAAGGGCTGGGTAGTGCTTGTCGGGTGTCTTCACTGTCACCCCCAAACTCTTTTCATATGCACTCTTTGCAGGGAAGTCAGTGTGCACAGTTCACACCTGATGAATGGGGGGATTTACACCTTCTTCCTTGAGAACTAAATAATTGGGATTCATCTGCATGGGAGATGGAGATTCCCCCTCCCTTCTCTCTCTCCCCCTCTTCTCTCTCCCCCTCCTTTCTCTCTCTCTCTCCACTCTCCTCCTCTCTCCTCTCCTCCCTCCTCTCTCCTCTCTCCTTTCTCCTCTCTCCTCCCCTCCTCCTCCTCCCCCCCTTCTCTCTTTCTGGATTGAACCCAAGGACTCAAAGGGAGTGCTACTTCCAACCTACACTCCCAACCCTTTGAATTACTTTTTATTTGGTGGTACTGGGGATGGAACTGCATCCCTAATGCGCTACTGCATAATTCTGTTGCTCACATTTTTCCAGCTTTGTCCTTGGAGCGCTCTTTGGGTGGCCCCCGTGCCCCTTTGATCTGTCTCTAGCTCTGTGTGGGTCCTCTGAACACTTCCTCACTATCTGGCAGGCCAGGATAGTTCATGCTTATCTTATATATTTCCTGTCCCAGTCCTACAACCAGCCATTTCCCCCAAGAAGCCTGGTTCCGTGTGTGTGTGTGTGTGTGTGTGTGTGTGTGTGTGTGTGTGTGTGTGTTAATTACTGGGGATTGAACCTAGGGGCATTCTACCTCTCTGAGCTACATGCTCAGCCCTATATTTTATTTATATTTTGAAACAAGGTCTCACTAGGTTGATGAGAGTCTCACTACTTGCTGAGGCTGTCCTTGAACCTGGGATCCTCCTGTCTCAGCCAGCATGCCCCGCTGCTCTGGTTCTTTTTACTGAAAACAGGGGTGGGTGACCATTGCTACAGGGATGTCATTGCTTTCAGGACCTTTCAGAGGACAGAGCCAGAACATATATGTGTGTGTGTGTAATAACGTGTATATATACTTACCTAAGAATATTTCTATATATGGCCATTTAGATCTATTGAGCTAAACATGAGTTCTTACCTATGTCTAGTAAATGCACTTTTTTTTGCAGATCTGGGGCTGGAACCCAGGGACATTTGACCTCCGAGCTACACCCCCTGCCCTATTTTTTTTATTCTTTATTTTGAAACCGGGTCTCACTGAGTTGCAGAGAGCCTCACTAAGTACCTGAGGCTGTCCGCGAAAGGTGATCCTCCTGTCTCAGCCTCCTGAATGCTGGGATTACAAGTGTGCGCCACTACGCCCGGCTTAATAAATGCACATTTTTTTTTTGTCTTTTTAGGCTTTTCTGCATTTTCTCTGTTGTATAAACATAGACTAGGCATATTTGTCTTATTATGGGAAGCCAGGTAGTTGGGAAATATGTAAGCCAGGTGCTAGGGGGAGATGAAAGGGACCTGGATGTTCGCCATCTTTCATAGTGAAATGCCAGTAGATAGCGCTTATCAATAAGTTAGCTAGGCGTGGTGGCTTTCACTTGTGATTCCAGCCTTTGGGAGGTTGAGACAGGAGGATCACAGGTTCCTGGCCAGCTTCAGCAACTTAGTGCCATTCTGTTTCCAAATAAAACATATAATAGGGCTGGGGGTGTCTCTCTGAGCTAGAATGCCCCTGAGTTCAACCTTCAGTTACTCCCCCCACCAGCACCCACACAGAGACAAAAAGAAATAGAACTATATGCATATTCATTGGAGTTAAGAGAAGCACAAGATAAAGAGTGGAAAATAGTGTTTTAGAGAATAAGAAATGAGTTGGTTATAGACTATAGGCTGCTGCATTCACAATAAATCCTATATGACTGTTCAAGTTCACATCTTTTTTTTTTTTTTTTTTTTTTCAGTGCTGAGGATTGAACGCAGGGGCATTCTACCTCTAAGCTACACCCCTAGCTCTTTTTTTTTTTTTTGCAGTACTTGGGCTGGAATCCAGGGACATTCTACCTCTGAGCTACACCTCCAACCCTATTTTTTATTTTGAAACAGGGTCTCACTGAGTTGCAAAGGCCCTCACTAAGTAGTTGAGGCTGTCCACAAACTGTAATCTCTTGTCTCAGCCTCCCAAATGCTGGAATTATAAGTGTGCGTCACCACGCCCAGCTGGTAGTTTTTCTTTCTTTCTTTTCTTTTCTTTTCTTTTCTTTTCTTTTCTTTTCTTTTCTTTTCTTTCTTTCTTTTGATGGAACCCAGGGGCATTTGACCTCCAAGCTACACCCCCTGCCCTATTTTTTATTCTTTATTTTGAAACCGGGTCTCACTGAGTTGCAGAGGGCCTCACTAAGTAGCTGAGGCTGTCCGCGAACCAAGATCCTCAAGGTCTCCGCCTCCCAAATGTTGGGATTACAAGCATGTGCTACCACGCCCGGCTTAATTCTTTATTTTGAAACAGGGTCTCACTAAGTTGTGGACAGCCTCACTAAATAGCTGAGAACCAGAGACCTCCTGTCTCAGCCTCACAAGTATAAGCATGTGCCACCACGCCCAGCTGTTGAAGTCTTTTAAGACAAGGGTAACTTTACATAAACAAAAAGTAGATAAGCCTAGTCCCAGTCTCAAGTTCTTCATTCTCTATTTTTTTGTTGTCATTGATACTTTTTCTTGGAGATCACCTTGGAGAAAGTTAAAGGAATGCCATTTGCCCACTGAGGCATTACTGGGTTAGCTATTCTTAGATAAATTATAAGAGTTTACTGAGCACTCGCTTAATGGGATCTTAACAAAAGTGAAGTCATTACTATTGTGAAAATTTAGAGTTAATATTTTCCCAGTCATGTAGCTTTTAATTACATCTACAAATTCTCCTGATTTACATATACGTATACTTTTTTTTATTGTGGTAAAAAATCACATTTGCCAGGCATGGTGGCAAATATCTATAATCTCAGTACTTGGGAGGCTGAGACTAGAAGTCCACAGATTCGAGACCAGCCAGAGCAATTTAGGGAGATCCTGTTTCCAAATGAAAAATAAAAAGGGGAGTGTAGCTTGGAGTGTAGAATTCCCCTGGGTTCAATCTCCAAATACTCCCCCAACAACAAACAGAATAACTACACAACGTTTATCATCTTCACCGTTTTTAAGCGTAAAACACAGCAATGAACTCTGTGCATATTGTTACATAAAAGAGCTGCAGACTCTGTGTGTGGGGATTGAACTCAGGGGCATTCTACCTCCAATATATACCCCCAGCCCTATTCCCTATTTTATGGTTTATTTATTTATTTATTTATTATTTATTTATTTATTTGGTTTCTTAAGCCATAGAGAATGAATGGATATGTATGTATGTATGTATGTATGTATGTATGTATGTATGTATTTGGTGGTACTGGGGTTCCTGGAAGCCCTTCTACCTCCAGGCTACACTCCCAGACCTATTTTTTTTTTTTTTTTTTTAACATTTTTCTTTGGAAACAGGGTCTCCTAAGCCAGTGCATGCCTTTGAACCTGCGTGATCCTCCTGTCTCCGCCTCCCAAGTGCGGGGATTACAAGCCTGCACCACCATGCCCGGCTGAATGGTTTATTTTGATACAGGTTCTCACTAAGTTGTGGAGGGTTTCACAGGTTGTGGAGCCTGTCTGTGAACCTGTGATCTTCCTGTCTCAGCCTTCTAAGTAGTGGGATTACAGGTATGCACCACCATGCCTGACTCCAGACCTTTTTTCTATTTATTTATTTTATGGTTTTGGGGATGGAACCCAGGAGCATTCTACCTCTGAGCTATACCCCAGCCCTATTTTTTTTTTTTTTATTCTTTATATTGAAACAGGTTCTCACTAAGTTGTGGAGGGCCTTCCTAAGTAGCCGAGGCTGTCTGCCAACTGTGATCTTCTTGTCTCAGCCTTCCAGATGCTGGGATTACAAGTATGCGACACCACGCTGGGCTCTCAGACCTTGTTTCTGATACTGCAAACCTTCTTTCACTGAAAAACCACTCCTCTTCTGCTCTCACCAACCCTGGCAACCACCATTGGGCTTTGCCCATTTACAGAAACTTCTAGAAGTTCTAGTCAAATTTCCTGTGTTTCATTATAGTTCTAGGTGTCAAATTCTTACTTCTGGGAACAGAGTTTAGCTTTTCCAAAATAAATGCATGGCAGCCGTTCCATTCTCTTGCGCTGATGTGAGGTGGCGGTGGCTCTGCGTTTATTAATCACTTAATTTTTTGATGAAATGAGAGTTGTCTGTCCAGAATTGGTTTTGAGTTTTCTTTTCTTCCTTTTTTTTTTTTTTTTTTTTTTGGCAGTACTGTGGGTTTAACCCAGAAACATTCTACCTCGGAGCCTCCAGCCTTATTTTTTATTTTATTTTGGTGGTACTGGGGGTGGAACCCAGAGGCTTTTCTTCCTCCGGGCTATACTCCCAGACCTATATATTTTATTTTTTTTGGAAACAGGGTCTCACTAAGTTGCTGAGAGCCTCACTAAGTAGCTGAGGCTGGCTTCGAGCTGTGCGATCCTCCTGTCTCAGCCTCCCAAGCGCGGGGATTACAAGCGTGCACCACCACGCCTGGCTCTTATTTTTTATGTTGAAACAGGGTTTCTTGCTAAGTTGTGGAGGGCGTCACTAAGTAGCTGAGGCTGGCCGAGAACCTGCCATCCTCCTGTCTCAGCCTCCCAAGTGCCGGATTACAAGTGTGTACCACAAGCCTGGCTGATTTTGAGTTTTCTGAAGAGAAATGCATTGACAAAAAGGACTGTATTTCAGTGGAATAAGAAGTGATTCAGCTTTTATTTTTATTTTTTATATTTTTGTGGTACTGGGGATGGAACCCAGGGGCTTTCTACCTCCCGGCTACACTTCCAGACATATTTTGTTTTTACTTGGACACAAGGTCTCACTAAATTGTTGAGAGCCTCACTAAGTTGCTGAGGCTGGCTTTGAACCTGTGCAATCCTCCTGTTTCCGCCTCCCAAGTACTGGGCAGCTTATTTATTTATTTATTTATTTATTTATTTATTTATTTTTGTGGTACTGGGTTCTTGGAAGCCCTTCTACCTCTAGTCTACACTCCCAGACCCTTTTCTTTAAAAAATATATATTTTATTTGGAAGCAGGGTCTCTTAAGCCAGCACGGCTGGCTTCGAACCTGCGTGATCCTCCTGTCTCCTCCTCCCAAACACGGGGATTACAAGCGTGCGCCACCACGCCAGGCTATTTTTTATTTTTTTGTGGTACTGGGAATGCAACCTAGGACTAGGCTATATTCCCAGACCTACTTTATATTTTATTTGGAAACAGGGTCTCACTAAGTTGCTGAGAGCCTCACTAAGTAGCTGAGGCTGGCTTCGAACCCGTGTGATCCTCCTGTCTCAGCCTCCCAAGTGCAGGGATTACAAGCATGCACCACCACGTGTGGTGTGATTCAGCTTTAAAAAAGTTGATTAGGAGTCTCTACCTTGGGACAGATGCTGTGCAGGATTTTAACTTCATAAGAGAGATGCTCTGCTTTAAAGGGACTACCATTTTTTTTTTTTGTGGTTTCAAGATGAAAATCTGCAACAGAGATAGATGTCCGTATAGCATTACCTACAATCAATAAAATAATAAGATAATAAAATAGTTGATAGGCTGGAAATATTAGGGAAGGTTTTGAGAGAGAGTTAAATATGAGCCGTGTCCTTGCATGGTGTCATACATCTGTAATTCTAGTACTTAGAAGGCTGAGGCAGGAGGATTGCAGGTTCCAGGACAGCCTCAGCACAGTAGCGAGACTCCCAGCAACCTGATGAGACCCTGCTTCACAATTAGTACGTTAAAGGGCTGGGAGTGTAGCTCAGAATAGACAACCCCTGGGTACAAGCCCCAGTACCACTATAATCACCACCAGAATAAAAGCAAAATCAAAAGCTATCTTAGGACAGTGAAATGGAGCACATAAATAAAAAGTTTGGAATTTTATATTTCATGTTAAATGAATTCTTATGTTCTCAGCAGACTTAGATCATGGAAAACAACCAAAACACGGTTTTAGTCACTTCAAGAACTTTTATAGTAATCATGATCAAGACAGGTTCTTTATTCATTAATACTTAGTGCAAACATCACACAACTTATGCTATTTTAGGACACACAGAGAGAGCGAAAGGTAGGCAGGTAGATAGATTAGTACCACATGAAAGCAGGTCTTAGAGTCCAATTACCAAGGAGCCCAGCTGGCTGTGTCTGGGACTCAGGTCTGGGTCAGTGGTGAGTCTGCTCCTGGTCTTCAGGCCTGACTTTAACCAGTGTTCAACCAGAACAAAGGAGAGGACTTGCCCACGGTTACCATCACTGTTTTCGGGTCAACACTGAACCTCGTTATGGGTGGTCGGCATGGCTAGGGCCAAGGCTCCTTTCCAGGGGGAGCTGTGAGTTTTCAGTCTCCGGTGCTGACAGTTCTGGTCTTCAGGTTGCTGGAGACTCGATGTGGGGTGTGCTTTGAGAGTTAAGCCCCTCCTTGGTTTTTATGAAGCCTATTTTAAAAAATATGCGCTCCGTACATCTTGGCTCTGACATTGGCTCACTTTCTTCCCGTCTTTCAGATGAGAGCAGGTGCCGTGAGTTTGTAGTTCTCTTCTGGGTTCCGGGTTTGCCTTGGTCTGGAGTTTTATAGATTCTGCTAAGAATCCATCGCTATGCAGTAGTTTCCCTGTTTTCTCATCAGCGTTAATTAATGCTGAGTGCTGCGGGACTGATCACCTCTGTGGTCACTGGAGCCTGATTTTATTGTTAATATTTTGGTTCTCTCTTCTCTTCCTGGCTATTAGGAAGAGTACTATTGGTTGCTGCATGGATGTGTAGTACTTGGAGGATTTCAGACCACAAAAAAAGTCTGTTTGCTAGATGTTTTGACGGATTCAGGTTGGTCTTATATTTTCTCATTTGGGCTCATCTTCACGAAACCCCTTTGAGGTAGCTTAGTATCTCCATAATGTAAATGAGATGGACCAAGTTCTTGGAACATGGACGGATGGGGAATTCCATCCTGGACTTAGGTTTCTGAACCCTGTTTGTATTATAAAAATTTTAAGAAAGGGCGAACTGCAAGAGGCCCGGAAGATGATGTTGGGAGGAGGTATCGTTAGCAAATTAGACCCCAAAGGCTGGGTGGGTCCTATTTCCTTCTCAGTATTAAGGAACCAGTAAGAAGTCCAAGCACAGAGTGAGTGGTGGGGGGGGAGGTTTTTATTTTTTGCCAAGAATGGGAGAAGTAGGACAAAAACTTCGACTTCTTGCTTCTCTGGGTTCGGTGGTGATGGCTATTGGGTGAAAACAGTGAGCTGGAGAGGCAGGCTGATGAAGGGGAGCATATTCACGGCTTTTCTGGAATGGTTAGGGAATTGGGGCCACCTCTTTTTGCCTCAGTTGTGGTTCTTCCTGCTCACTGTCATGGCAAGGGTCAGCTGTCATGGCCCTGCGGGGGCACACCACTTGGCACGCAGGTGGGATTGAGATCGTAACGGAGCTGGAGGTTGTCTGGAGGTCTCTGGCGCCCGGCCGAGTCTGAGTTTTAGCCAGCCCACCTCCAGAGGAGTGTATGGCTTTCTCACATCCTGACCTCGAATGTAAACCCAGATCAGGGGGTGAAGAAACTCAGTGAGGTCACCTATGTGGTACCATATTAGGGCGGGTAACCATGGAGAGAGCTACAAAGAGCCCAGTGTTGAATGAGTTGGAGTGTGTTGTTCATAAACAAGAGGATTTATTTATTTATTTATTTATTTAGTTAGTTAGTTAGTTAGTTATTTGCGGGTCTGAGGAATGGATGGAACCCAGAGGCATTTGACCTCCGAGCTACACCCCCTACCCAATTTTTTATTCTTTATTTTGAAACAGGGTCTCACTGAGTTGCAGAGGGCCTCACTAAGTAGCTGAGGCTGTCAGCGAACTGTGATCCTCAGGTCTCAGCCTCCAAAATGCTGGGATTACAAGTGTACGCCACCACGCCCGGCTACTAGAGGATTTTAAGAACACACAGCTTCTTGTGTAATGCATGCATGCATGCATACATAGATACATACATACATACATACATACATACATACATCTATTTTGGTACTGGGGATTGAATCCAGAGACATCCTACTTGCAGGCTATACCCTCAGCCCTTTAAAATTTTATTTTTAATTTTACTTATATTTTTATGGTACTGGGGATCGAATCTAGGGACATTCTACCTCCAAGCTACACTCCCAGTCCTATTTTCTTGTTTATTTTGAAGCGGGTCTCACGAAGTTGCGGAAGGTCTCACTAAGTAGCTGAGGCTGGCCAGGAGCTTGTGATCCTCTTGTCCTAGCCTCCTAAATACTGAGATTACAAGCATGCACCACCTCGCTCTACTATTTTAAGACAGGGTCCTGCTAAGTTGAGAGCCTTGCTAAATTGCCAAGGCTGTCCTCAGTCAAACCTGTGATCCTCTTGTCTCAGCCTCCCAAATATTAGGACTACAGGTGTGTAACACCATGTCTGGCTGAGATCTTTGTTAATGGTATTACATAGCCAAGGAAACTGTGTGTGTGTGTGTGTGTGTGTGTGTGTGTGTGTGTGTGTGTGTACTGGTCTCCTCTAAAGTGGTTATCACCAGTCATTTTGTCACCTGAGATACCTTTTATGTATATTTAACACATTTAAAAACTAATTCCACGCTGGGTGTGGTAGCCTAGGTTTGTAATCCAAGTGCGTGGGAGGCTGAGATAAGAGGATAATAGGTTCTACCCAGTCCCAGCTACTTAGTGAGGCCTTCTGCAACTTAGTGAGATCCTGTTTCAGAATAAATAATAATAAAAAAAATAGGGCTGGGGTTGTGGCTCAGAGGTAGAATGCCCCTGGGTTCAATCCCCTGTACCACAACAAACAACTTCAAAAACCGGGTTTCTGCAGGTTGTTGTGGCACATAACAACCTAGTACTTGGGAGGCTGAGACAGGAGGATCACAGATTCAGCTACTTAGCGAGGCTCTCCACAACTTAGTGAGACTCTATTTCAAAATAAAGACTAAAAGTTAGTTGTAGCTGGAAGGTAGAATTCCCCATGGTTCCACCCCAAGTACCACATACATACTCAAAAAGGTTCCTGTTAGGGTTTGGGAAACTCTCCCCAGGGATCTTTGTTAGACCCCTGGGAATAATTTTCCAGAAACTCCCCAAACAAACAAGAAAACAGAAAAACTGCGGGTTCTTGTCCTGAGCTAAGGGTAAACACACATTAGCCCGGACTCTTGCTGGAGATTTAAAGAAGTTTATTAAAAAGATAGAAATACAGAAGGTAGTTACAGCCCCATGCCAGAATGGCATGGGGGGGGGTGGTTCAAATGAATGCCCCAGCAAAGATGCAAGTCCCGTGCACCCGGACTTTTTATACCCATGACCTCCATCTTGTTTACATAATTCTGACACAGTAAAATCCCTGTAAGGTTCCTCCCCCAGCAAGGTATGGCAAGGTGTCTCCTTTCAGGTAGACCCCCTCCTCCCATCCTAGCTAGATTATCCAATTATTATGTAAACCTGTCTTTAGAATGAGGATGAGGAAGTCCTAGTTCCCCTCTCCTATAGACTTGCTAATTACCTTTAGGTAGGTTAATTTACATTGGAATAATTGCTTGCTTCTAGGCAGAGACCAAGTCCTTTCACAGATTTGCCCCTCATCCAGTTTTTGGAATATATTAATAATCATAGCTTTCGCAAATCTTCCTAGGCCATTCCCAATACTGGTACAGTTCCTGTGCCATGCGGCTTGTACAGTGGCCTTTTGAAAAATGACTGTAAACTGGCCCCAAGTGATGTAGGCACCTGCAATACCAGTGCTTGGAGCGCTGAGACAGGAGGATTGCAGGCTTGATGCCAGCCTCAGCAAGTTAGCGAGGCCCACAGCAACTTAGTGAAGCATTGTTTCAAAATAACAAAATAGAAGCCGGGTGTGGTAGCATTCAGGAGGCTGAGACTGGAGGATCAAAGTTTGAGGACAGCCTCAGGTTCTTAGGCCCTCTGCAACTTAGTGAGACCCTGTTTTAAAATAAAGAATAAAAAATAGGGCAGGGGGTGTAGCTGTGAGGTAGAATGCCCCTGGGTTCCATCCCCAGGCCCATAAAACAAACCAAAAACAAACAAACAAACAAACAAAAAGAATAGGACTGGGGTATAACTCAGAGGTAGAATGCCCTAGGGTTTAATCCCCAATGAATAAATATATAAATACATAAATGACTGCAAGATACTAACCTTTTAATGACTTGTTTATGAAAGTTAGGTCTTTTTGTAATTTACAAAGGCATGCTAATTCCATAATGAATAGAAAGCTTTTAGACTTTTTTTTTTTTTAATAAGAAACATTTTAAGTATTAGAGACTTTTTTTTTGTGGTACTGAGGATGGAACCCAGGGCATTCACCTCCAAGCTACACCCCCAGCTCTATTTTTTTATTCCTTATTTTGAAACAGGGTCTCACTGAGTTACAGAGGGCCTCACTAAGTAGCGGAGGCTGGCTGCGAACCTGTGATCCTCCTGTCTCAGCCTCCCAAATGCCGGGCTTACAAACTTGCGCCACTACGCCCGGCTAAGTTTTAGATTCTTTTCTGACAAAGCCTATAGTGTCCCAAGTGGGTTCTCTGGAATAGAGTGGCTGTAAAGCTTGATTCCACTCTGTTAATTTGGAGTCAAGGAATACTCAGAACGGGTTGGACAGGAAACAGTTAAGGGTCGGTAAATGATGGTAGAACATCTTTGTGAGAGTGATGCAGCTTAAATAAATAGATTTAGAGCCGGCCTGGTGACAAACGCCTGTAATTAGGAGACTGAGACAGGAAGATCACAGGTTTGAAGCAACTTAGTGAGGCCCTCCACAATTTAGTGAGACCTTGTTTCAAAATAAAGAGTAATAGGGGACTGGGGGTGTACCTCAGAAGTAGAATGCCCCTGGGTTCAATCCCCAGCAAAACACACACACACACACACACACACACACACACACACACACACACACGGTTTAATGAAGTGAATGTATCTTGTATTAATGTTAGATTTCCAGGAAAATGAAGCGGGTGTTTTCTGGGGAGGGTACTGGGTGGGCCCGGCTGGTCTGCATGTTGCCTGAGTGTCTTCTGTCCTGTTTTAGAGCTGTTTGGTGTAGAGTCATCTTGCGTGGTCCACTGGCAATAGGACATCTATAATATTTGTGTCCTAGAAAATTACTCTCTGCTCTGCAAAGCTTGTTCTCCAGTAGAGGCTTTATTTGCAGCGACTGAACTTGGGACCTGAGGAGCAGACACGGTGCTGCTTTTGCTGTCGGAACTTTAACTCAAACCACGACTGATGACGGAATTCAATTCCAGTGCCAAGTGAAAGGGGAAAGTGGAGTTTTATCTTTGTTCTGCAAAGGATTGGAACTTTCTCCCATCAGCTGCAGGGCTTTGCAGCTGAGAGGGGAGGCCTGCCGGGTCTGATGTAATCATTGACCTCTGCTTGATGCTCTGGGGCCTTGGCTCCTCCTAAACTCCTAGGGAAGGGGCCTTCCCCTTCTTCAGGGCCCTCTGCCTCTCAGAGCTGCATTTCTTTAGTATGTGCTTGGAAGCACCTGAGGCGGCTAGTGGCCAGGACCCTTGTCTTGCTAAAGCAGTCTATTTTCTTGCAGGGAATCTCTTCCCCAGGGGCTGGGAACCTCTGAGCTGGGTCTCCAGGAGGTGGGGCCGTGCCCTAAGGGACTAATTAAATGGACCAGATTAATTTTGGTAAAGATACAGCCTCTGTTGCTTTCTGCTAGGACTATCTCACCTGGGCCTTGGCCCTTGCTCTCTGGTAGCTGTTTTGGTGAATGCCTATACATAATCCCACTCCTAGGGAGGCTGAGACCCTGGGATCAAAGGTTCAAACCCGCTTCCACAATGTAGCAAGATCTGAGCACCCTAGCCAGACCTCATTTTAAACTATAAGCCTGGTGTGGTGACACGCTTTTAATCCCAGCAGTTGGAGGCTGAGACAGGAGGATTGAGGCTCGCTACAGTATCAGCTACTTTAGTGAGGTCCTTAGCAACTCTGAGACCCTGTTTCAAAATAAAGAATAAAAAATAGGGCGTGTAGCTCAGAGGTAGAGTGCCTCTGGGTTTCATCCTCAGTACCAAAACAAACAAACAAACAACAACAACAACAAAAAAAAACTACACACACACACACACACACACACACACACACACACACACTAAAAAGAGCTGAGGGTGTAGTTGGGTGGGGGTAGAATGCCCCTGGTTCAATCCCCAGTGCCAAAACAAAAGATTAGTGGAAACCCTCTGATAATTATGTGAGTTTCAATCTCTCTCTCTCTCTCTCTCTCTCTCTCTCTCTCTCTCTCTCTCTCTCTCTCTCTCTCTCTCTCTCTCTCTCCCTCCCTCCCTCCCTCCTTCCCTCCCTTTTAAAGGGGTGAGCCTGTTGGGTGGATGCTGTGTGTGCGTGTGTTGGAAAGAAACCCCCAAAAGCTCTAGTGGTGATTGATGTGTTGAATCAGAAATTCTCCTTCTGGGGGCTAAAAAAGGATTCTGTGGTGGCCACACTCCTTGGTTTGAGATGCATGCACAGGGTTGATGGGGAGAAAGGAAAACTGAAAAAAAAGTCTCTATTTTGTGGAACTGAGAATTGAACCCAGGGACATTCTACCTGTGAGCTACATCCCCAGGCCTATTCTTTATTCTTTATTTGGGAACAGAGTCGCAGTTGCAGAGGGCCTCACTAAGTAGCGGAGTCTGGCCACGAACCTGCGGTCCTCCTGTCTCAGCCTCCCAAGTACTGGGATTACAAGCGTGCGCCACCACGCCCAGTTAAGAGTCCCCTTTTGTAACAGCATGTTCACACTAAAATGGGACCAAGAAGCTATGGGGGAACCTGACTGCAAGTGGAAAAGCCTCAGAACTCAGCGCTGTTCTGAGGCGCAATCTGCCCTGCGGCGGGGCCAGGACTTTCCCTGTTTGCTGCTCACAGCCCCTGTCTTGCCTGGGGCCGTGGCCACCTGTTTGCTTGCTTGGCTGCCCTGTTCTCTTTTTACCCTGCAGTCTTTGGGCACAAACTGTCTGTCCCACAGCTGTGCAGTTATTAATATATTGCCTTGTAATGGCCCTTTGCTTTTTTGGGGGCCTTTACTGTACTTCTTAAACTGCATCGTTCCTTTGTTGGCTAGTGTCCTGGTTATACCTTCACCTCCCTCTCCAGGTTCCTGCACCTGCCTGCCATGTTTGCCTGAGCTTTACAAAGGGACCAGCTGTAACTGCCATCTCCCTCAGCTACTGCTCACCCCCACCCCGCCCCGCCCTTCGGGGCTCTACAAACCCAGCTATGTAGCGGCCGGTCCCTAACCCGTCTTCCTCTAGCCCTGGCCCTGAGCACCTGTCTCCCCTACGGTCATCTCCCACTGCCTCGCCCTGCATGTCATGGAAGCTTGGTTCCTCCTGGGCGCAGACTTGGCGCCAGTCACAGTTCTAAGAATGTCATATCTTGTCTAATTTTTTTGTTGTTTCATTTTGCAGTATTGAGGATGGAACTCAGTGGCATTCTACCTTTGAGCTATACTCTCGGTTCACCTATTTTATTTTTGAGGTACTGGGGATGGAACCCAGGGGCATTCTATCTCTGAGCTACACCACCAGCCCTATTTTTTATTCTTTATTTTGAAACAAGGTCTCACTGAGTTGCATAGGGCCTCACTAGTAGCTGAGGCTGTCCGTGAACCATGATCCTCCTGTCTCAGCCTCCCAAATGCTGGAATTATAAGCGTGCACCACCATGCGTGGCTTCATCTAATTTTTTTTTTTTTTTTGTGGGTCTGGGGATGGAACCCAGAGACATTCGACCTCCGAGCTACACCCCCTGCCCTAGTTTTTATTCTTTATTTTGAAACCGGGTCTCACTGAGTTGCAGAGGGCCTCACTGAGTAGCTGAGGCTGTCTGCGAACCGCGATCCTCCAGGTTTCAGCCTCCCGAATGCTGGGATTATAAGCGTGCACCACCACGCCCGGCTCTCATCTAATTTTCAAATGCTCCTTTAGGCTAAGTCTACTTATCAGCCCTGTTTTAAGACAGGTCACTGAGGTCCCCAGGCACCAAGTGCTTTGCACGGCACTCTCTAAAGCTGGTAAGGAATTGGAAGAGGGCAGGAGGCAGGCATGGACTCTGGGAACAGTGCCCCCCGTCACCACCAAGTGAACCAGCACCTGTTGCCACTCCATGGAAGGCCTGGAGCCCATGGAGCGCCCAGGCACTGTGGGTGAAGCCTGTGTCCACACTGCCTGCCGGGTGGTCTCTGGCTCTGCCCTTGTTGTGTGCACGTTCTTTGAGGTGTTGTATCTTGCATTTGGTAATGGTGACTAACATATCTTCACCCTGTCCAGACTTGTATGTCCAGCCTGTCCTCCGATGGACGCATCTCCCCATAAATACCGATCTCCAGCATTTAAAATCCAGTCAGTTGGCAGGGATTACAAACGCCCACCGTGGTGGCCCACATTTGGGAGGTGGAGACAGGAGGATGGCGCAGGTTCGAAGCCAGTCACGCTGGCTTAAGAGACCCTGTATTCAAATAAAAAAGTATAAAAATAGGTCTGGGAGTGTAGCCCAGAGGTAGAAGGGTTTCCAGGAACCGCAGTACCACCAAAAAAAAAAAAAAAAAAAAAAAAAAGGATATAAAATGGGCAGGGGGTGTGCCGTAGCTCTGAGGTCCAATGCCCCTAGGTTCCATTTCCAGACCTGTGCGTGCGCGTACATGCGTGCGCACGCGCGCGCACACACACACACACACACGAAATCCAGTGAGTTGTGAACTGGGAGGCTGAGTGAGATTGGTGGGTTGCATCAAGGCCACCGTCCTGCTTGTGATATTGTCCCATCGTGAAAACTAGGTAAACGGCATGTGGCATCTGTTCCTGTCTAAGGACTGCATGTGAGTCTACGATGCCAACATAAAAAGTTTCATTAAAAAAAAAGTAAACAAACTGAACACAGCCCTTCACACCTCCCTGTGTGCCGCCCCACCTCTAGCTCACATTCCAGAAGCTTCCCTCCCTCCATCTCCTGGTATACACTACCAGGTCTTTTCCTGTCTCCCTCAGAAGGTGCCGACCAGCCCCTCTTTGTTTCTACAGCTTCTAGAAGAGTCTTAATCGACATATCTGAACTTGCCATTGCTTTGCTCACTTCTTCAGTGGCTTTTACTCATTTGTTATAAAAGATGGTATTGCAGGCACAGCTTGTCACTGCTTGGGTCCGAGTCCTCTGGGCTGCTGGTTGTAAGAGCAGATTTCTGCATCCCGGCTCCAAACACCTCTGGGGTTGAAACCTGAATTTGGAGCTAAATCTGTGCGGTTAGCCAGCGCCCCCTGGTGGTCATTCCACGCACCAGCACTCGAGGGCCTTTAGCTCCGTGTGGAAGCCGCCCAGGGCAGCTTCTGCAGTGCAACTCGTTTGTATCTTCCTTTGTGATGTGGCTGGGATGCTACCCCATGCTTCCTCACCCGCGTCTGGTGGTATACCAGAGCACGTCTCAGCGCTGTGCAGATCTGTGTCAGAGTCGGCCTCCACACCTGCAGGGCGGCCGGCCCCAGGGCGGCTGCTGTCTCAGTGCCCTCCGAGCCACTGGCCCGCAGTAGGCATGTGATGTTTGCTGCTGAATACTGGTGGCTCTTATTTGATGCTTTTATCATTTATTCTTGGTCCATCTTCCTGATTCCCAAGAGGCAGTGCTTTGCACGGCTGTCAGTGAACAATAAATAAAACCAGATAGAAGTAGCGTAGTAAACTCGCCCATCCAGACAAGACCAGACATTTAGCATTTGCCACTAAACACCCACCTAGTACAGGTAATTCTTAGAGGAAGGCTCTGAAAGCACAAATAGGTTTCGGTAATTTATTACTCCGTGGTACTTCTAGTGACTGGCGGAAGCCCCCTCCCTGCCCGCCTCTGTCTGTCTGTCTGTCTGTCTGTCCGTCCGTCTGTCGTGTGTATACATTCTCTCTCTCCCTGCCTGCTATTGGGCCAGAGGGCCAGTTCTGACTAGTCCTTCAGCAGAACACAGCGTCTGGCCCACATGTCACAGGGGCAGCACTTTAGAATTGGGCCGATCTCTGTCAGGCCTGCCAAACAGCACACTGCCTTTCCCCTCTATTCTCCAGCCGAGCAGCAGCTGAATAGAGGATTTTGGATTTTCTGTGACTGGTGTGTGTGTGTGTGTGTGTGTGTGTGTTGTGCTAGGGATGGAACCCAGGAACTTTCTACCTCCGAGCTACACCCCCAGCTTGATCTTTTCTTTTTTATTCCTTATTTTGAAACAAGGCCTCACTAAGTTGCAGAGAGACTCAGTAGCTCAGGCTGGCCACGAACCCAGATCCTGCTGTCTCAGTCTCCCAGTACCGGGATTACAGGCGTGCGCCAACACGCCCGGCCTCTGTAACTGTTTTTATAGGATGCAACTGATTACTTTGAGCCTTTTGTTATGGAACATTGTGAGCACAAATGTGGACATGTATCAGGAAGCCCAGCTTTACTCTTGACCCAGCTTCACCCTAACTGATGGCCGCTCTTATTTCTACCTCTCATCTCTCTTCTCCCTTAGACCCCTTCCCCAAGGGAATCATATAGTTTCATGGAATTGTCTTTCCTTTTTGTGTGTGTGTGTGGGGCACTGGGGATGGAACCAAGGGGCATTCCATCTCCGAGCTACAACCCCAGGCCTGTTTTATTCTTTTATTATATTTTTGTGGGCCTGGGGATGGAACCCAGGGACATTCGACCTCCGAGCTACACCCCTGCCCTATTTTTTATTCTTTATTTTGAAACTGAGTCTCCCTGAGTTGCGGAGGGCCTCACTAAGTAGCTGAGGCTGTCTGCGAACCACGATCCTCCTGTCTCAGCCTCCTGAATGCTGGGATTACAAGCGTGCGCCACCACGCCCGGCTTCTATTTTGTTATTTTGAAACAAGGCTTCACTAAGTTGCTGTGGGCCTCCCTAAATTGCTGAGGCTGGCCGTGAACCTGTAATCCTCCTGTCTCAGCTTCCCAAGTACTGGGATTATAAGTGTGTACCACCATTTCCTTTTTATGGCTCAATATGATTTCTTTTTTTTTTTTTTTTGGTGTTACTGGGGTTCCTGGAAGCCCTTCTACCTCTGGGCTACACTCCCAGACCATTTTTACATTTTTATTTAGAAACAGGGTCTCCTAAGCCAGCGTGCGCTGCTGGCTTCGAACCTGCGCGATCCTCCTGTCTCTGCCTCCCAAGCGCGGGGATTACAAGCGTGTGCCACCACGCCCGGCTTCAATATGATTTTATTATATGCATCTACCAGATTTTATTTGCCTACTTATCAGTCGATACGGGACATTTGAATTGTTCTTGCTTTTTTCCTATTATGTGTCATATGCTGTATTTCATAGACGTTTGCTTATACATCTTCATGTAGACATGTGTCTTCATTTCTCTTGGGTATGACTGGCTGTGGAATTGCTAGGTCACGTGGTAACTCCCTGCTTAACCTTTGAGCAACAACCCAATGTTTCAGCATCTCACATCTTCAGTGGTGGGCGCGCATTCCAGCTTCTCCACACCTTCACGGTGCTTACTGCTGTATGCTTCTCATTATGGCTGTTCTAGTGGTATCTCATGAATTTGGCTTGCGTCTCCCCGATGACTGATGATGTTTAGTATCTGAGTGCTTATTGGTTATTTACTTATCTTCTTTGAAGAAGTGCCTATTCTGATCCTCTACGCATTTTAAATCTAGGGTGTTTTTTTTTTGGTCTTTTTTTTTTTTGCGGTATTGGAGATCAGACCCAGGGACATTCTACCTCTGAGCGATACCCCCAGCCCTATTTATTTATTTTGAAACAGGATCTCACTGAGTTGCTGAGGGCCTCACTAAGTAGCTGACGCTGGCTTCGAACTCGCGCAATCCTCCTGTCTCAGCCTCCCGAGTGCTGGGATTACAAGCGTGCACCACCACACCCGGCTTTTTTTTTGGTCTTATTATTGAGTCATAATAGTCCATTATGTATTTTTCTCTTCTCAAATACGTGATTTTCCAGTATCTCTCCCAGTTTGTTGGTCGCCTCTTCACTTGCTGATGGTATTCTTTAACCAGGAAAGCATTTTAACAATGGGAAACGTAAAGGGTGTGGAACCTTTCAGTCATTCTTTTTTTTGGTGGTACTGGGGTTCCTGGAAGCCCTTCAACGTCTGGGCTACACTCCCAGACCTATTTTATATTTTTTTATTTGGAAACAGAGTCTCTTAAGCCAGCGAGGCTGGCTCCGAATGCGATCCTCCTGTCTCCGCCTCCCAGGCGCGGGGGTTACAAGCGTGCGCCACCATGCCCGGCTTTCAGTCATTCTTGAGTGTTCAGAAATAGAGTGTAGCTTACATGTGCTAAAATTAATTAATTAATTAATTAATTTTTGGTTTTGGATATTGAACTCAGTCATTCTACCTTCAAGCTGTACCTCCAGCCCAGTTTTCTTTCCCATTTGGAAACAGGATCTCCCTAGGTTGCTGAGAGCCTCACTGAGTTGCCGAGGCTGGCTTTGAACTTGCGATCCTCCTGTCTTAGCCTCCTAAGTACTAGGATTACAAGCATGTGCTGCCATGTCTGGCTGCTGCAGTTGACTCCTCCCCACTCCATTCACTCTGCACCAGCGTTAGGTTAGTTAAATCCTCCACGTCCTGAGGTGTTGAGAACTTTTTACTGTAGCCATGGAGCGCAGGGAAGACTTTCCGGAGGCGCGTGTCTCCACTTAGGGCATCATCACCTCTGACTCGCGGCGCTGGATCTGGTAGTGAACATGTGACGCTTGCCTCTGGCCCAGGTTAGTCAGGTTTGTTTTTCTTTCCCCTCTTTTTTTAACTTCCCTTACATTCATTTCATTAGTGAGTTCCTACTGCCTTTGATAAAAGGAAAGATTGTAGCCGGGAAAACGAGCCTGCACACCTACATGTGCAAGAAAGCTTCTTTTCAACAAGAGGATGAAAAGCACAGCGTTTGCACCTTTTATAGCCCACTGGTTAGCAGGTGCTTCTAGTTAGCTAGAGTGTAAACAGAGTATTAGGCAAGGGCGCCTTTCCCGTGGCGGTGGTGGTGTGTGAACCCTTGTAAGTATACAGCAACCAGTTTAAGTTCTATAAAGGAAAACAGTTTGTATTGTAAATTGAAAGACGGTAGAATTGGGAAGGAATTTGACTTGGAATTTATTTTGGGAGGACCTCCGGTTAACACTTTGCCGTTGACTGTATGTGTCAGGCATAGTTTTATAGGGATGACTCAAAGTGGGAAATTCTAACATTGCCCAGAGGAGAGGGTGAGGTTTCTGCGGGGTGGAATCCAGAGACCAGAGAAAGCTGCATATTAGACGGGGCATCTGAACTGGGTGCAGATTAATGTCCACTGCAAAGACAGGTGCACAGAGACCACGTCCACGGCACCAAAACAGCTCGAGCTATCAGAGTCTAGTGAGTACTGGCCAGTGTTTGAGCGGATTTTAATTCCTAGCTGTGAAGTTTGGCCTTAGTTCATTAAGGATCCATCAAAAGCTTTTGAGCCACCAAACCAAAGTGGATGGGTCCGAGGACACTTAATCCAGAACGTGGCCTGGCCTTGTATGGGCCTGGGTGGCAACTGGGAGAGGCAGGTTTTGCCTGTGGGTGACTAAGGTTTCTCTCTCGCTTCCATTCTATAAAGACATTTCATCCTGACAGCGGCGGTCATCACTGCCAGGTATACTGATCAGCGTCTGCTCAGCACGCACTGTGCTTGGGGACACATCCTTACGCCAAATCTGAGGTATAGATATCATTAATCCCTGCTTTACAGAAGAGAAGATTGAGTAATAGCAATAGTCAAATGCCACGCTCCAGGCCACACTCCTCGTGAGTGGGAGAGCTGGGCTCTGGACCCCAGTGTCGTCTTGCTTTGAAGCCCAGGGCTGCTGATTGGCGACCTGTGTGGCTTCTCTGATGCCATGCTGCCGGGTCAACTCCGAGAGTCTCGCTGCCCGTGGCCTGCTCCGGGATTGCTTCCAGGGTGGGTGGTCCTCCCTGGCTGAGCCCCGCGCACACCCAAAGGCCACTGCAGGCCATGTGGGCTCCAGGGCGCCACCTTCCACATGGGCCATCTCTGCCCTCACCGCTGCGTGTTTATTGACTTGTGTGTCTTCATGTGCTAGATGGGGCATCTCATACCTTTTTAGTACTACTGCTAAGTAGTACTACTATTTAGATTATTGGGTGTCCCTGAGCAAGCCCATAGTACCTGTATCTGCAGAATGCTACCTCTAAAGCCTTTTTCAGGGCTACCTTTTCTTTTCTTTTTTTCTTTTCCTTTTCTCTTCCCTTCCTTCTTTCCTTCCTTCCTTCCTTTGTACTAGGGGTGGAACACAGGTACATTCTATCTCCAAATTACACCCCTAGCCCTATTTTATTTTTTTATTTTTTTTGTTTTGAAACAGGGTCTCACTAGATTGCCGAGAATCTCATTAAGTTGCCGAGGCTGGTCTTGAAACTGTGATTCTCCTGTCTCAGCCTCCCAGGTACTGGGATTACAGACTTAGGCCACTGTGCCTGGCTTTGCCTTTTGAGAGGACTGGGGCTCCAGGATTCTCAGGTGTGGGGGAAGAAAAGTAGGAAGCAGCCCTGTGATTCTTCTCAGTTCTGAGCCCGACCACAGCCTTCTCGGTGACATTCACGTTTATACACTTGCTAATAATCCAGCCTCCTGGAGTTTAAATTCTACTTGACGGTAGTGAACTATGGATGTGCCTGTAGCCTCTGCCTCGTTTGAACTCAGAACCCTCCCACAACTCTTGCAGCACCTTCCTTGGCCACTTTTTACATATTTTCTGCTTCTCGAACCCCCAACCCCTCTACCCCTATGTGATTCTCATTCGCGCTCTCTCTCTCGCGCTCTCTCTCTCTCTCTCTCTCTCTCTCTCTCTCTCTCTCTCTCTCTCTCTCTCTCTCTCTCTCATATTCCCTACAAACTTTATCCAGTCCCATTTTCCTTTTATCACCTGGAACCGAGTCTCTGCTGCAGACCAGTTACATCAGACACTGCCAGGATGAGGCAGCAGGTGCTCAGTGGGAGGACCACCAGCATCAGACTCCTCAGTGGGGACTACCAGCCTTGATGTTTTGTTCTCGATTTTTTTTTTTTTTTTTGGTGGTACCAGGGATGGAACCTAGGGGCCTTCTACTCTGGGCTATACTCCCAGACTTATTTTTTATTTTATTTGGAAAGAGCCTCACTAAGTAGCTGAGGCTGGCTTCGAACCTGTGTGATCCTCCTGTCTCAGCCTCCCAAGTACTGAGATTACAAGCGTGTGCCACCATGCCCAGCTTGTTCTCAATTTTTAATGATAATTTTTATGTGCATTCTAATTTTTTTTTTAAATTTTACTTATGTCCCAGGCTCCTAAATTGATCTGATTGATATGATAATTTAATTCCAGTTAATTATAGTTAAATCACAGTGCAGAGAGGCTACAGTTATGGATTCTCAGAAGGAGTTCAGGTTATGGAATAGTTATTCAGCAGTATTTTTTTTTAAAAGAGATATGCAAATGTTTATTAAAGCAGTCAAGTCCACACAAAGAAAAAGATGGGGAAATAGTTGTTCCTCTGCATCCACACATTTTACATTTGCAGATTAAATCAACCGCCTATGGGAAATATCCAGGAAGAAATTTTTGTCTTTACTGAACATGTAAGGATTTTTTTTCCTTGTCAATATTCCCCAAACAATACAGTATAACAACTGTTTACATAACATTTACAGTGTTCTTGGTATCCCGAGTAATTTAGAAGTGATTTAAAATATGCAGAAGGATTTTTTTTTTGCATTTGTGTGTATATGCAAATACCACAGCATTTTACATACGGGACTCGAGCATCCATGACTTCTGTTTGCGTGGGATGGGGCGGGTGTCCTAGAACCAGTTCTCAGTGGATCTTGAGGGACAACTCTGTATATTCAGATATGTAATGATTATGAGCAGCGGGATTACAGATGGTTTTGCTTTTGTTTCCAAATATGCATAATGAGTTTTCTATAATAAAAATGTATTCCTTCTATATTTTATTGTTTACTTATTTTTGGTACTAGAGATTGCACCCAGAAACATTCTATCTCTCCAAACTATACCCCCAGCTGTGTGTGTGTGTGTGTGTGTGTGTGTGTGTGTGTGTGTTACTCACAGCCATTCTACTTTTGAGCTATACCCCCAGCTCTATTTTATTCTTTTCTTTTGAAACAAGGTCTCACTAGGTTGTGGAGGGCCTCACTAAGTAGCTGAGAATCTGCTATCCTCCTGTCTCAGTCTCCCAAATACTGGAATCACAGGTGTGCACAATGACGCCCCTTTTTATTCTGAAACAGAATCTTGTCGAGTTACTCTGGGTCTCACTAAGTTACTGAGGCCAGCCTCGAACTTGTGATCCTCCTTCCTGTCTCAGCCTCCCAGGTGCTGGTTTCAGAAGCCTGTGCCACCGCGCCCAGCTATTCTTTTCCGTATTTTATAAAACAATCTGAAAAAGAAGGTATGCACCAGACAAAGTAGGGGTGTGTGAATGTGTGCGTTATTTTTAGCTTTCTAAGCTAACGTATTCTGTGGGGGATATTGAGAATAGTACCGTACTGAGAGCGAGTTAATAGCAAGGCTTGGCATGAGAAGTCTAGGACTTGGGTCCTTCGTTATTTTTGCTTTTCTTATTATAGCTCAGCTAAACTTGCCTCCTGATGCTTGGCATTTGGTTACATTGCACAAGTGAGTGTCATGAGACTGTCCATGGTAGGGACACAGGAAGACAATGACACAGGTAGATGTTCTGTTTCGAGGGCCAGTGGACCAGTCTGAATGGTAATATCTGTCATCACCGGTACTTTCTGGAAAAGTATTAGTCTGGGAACAGAATGTCAACCGAGTGTCTGATCATCTTTTCACATTGGCTTATTGCTGGAGTTTTGCAGTTTCCCTATGCATTTGAATTTTAATTTTAAGTAAGACACAATTAGAACAAGTGATTTGGACGAACACTTAACAGAGTTGTCTCTGGATACTGTTGTCAGGCGGTGTTAACAGTCGGTTATTAGTAGACGTTGAGGCTCTGCTCCTGCCAGGAGAACCTCTGGCCAGATGACGGCCGTGTGCAGTGCTGTTCCCTGAGATGGTTTCTTCTGAAATGCCGTTAGGTTAATCCTGGGGGAGATTTGGCTTTCGAGTCTTCAATTATTACATTTTTATCCACAGAACGGGCTAAAGTTGGTATCACATCCCTCTCTGTTGCCAGAGGCAACACACTGATTTAATCTGTGCCCCCATGGCAGACATCTTGAATACTTTTAGCAATTTTTTTTTCTGCTTTCCCCCCTTCCCTTCCAGTCTCCTGCCTTTTCTTGCTCCTCCCGTGTCTGGTTCGACCCTGGCTGAGCTCTGGGGTGCGGTGTGCTTGAGGGCCGTGGAGTGCCTGACGGTCCCACAGGTGTGCAGGGGGCAGCCGTGCCCCCGTCCTGGGCACATCCCGAGGCCGGAGCCGGAGCCGGAGGAGACACGCATAGCCCAGCCTGTGGTAGTGTCGGCCCTCTGAAGATTGGCAAAGAACAAACCAAAACCCCCACCAAACCAGAACAAATCCTAGTTAGGTGTGCTGGGACCTTCACTTGGCGCTTGAGCAAAACGGATTCTAAGGGCGCTGCTTTTGGGGGATTTCACATTCATTGGCTGAAGAATTGTGATTTCTTGGAGAAGTGCCCTCTATCGTTCTATTTTCTGTCTCGTTTTTGTCATACTAATTGTTGTACAACACAGACGGTCACAGATGGGTCAAATTCACATGCAGGCATTTTGTCTCCTGGGTTAAGGGTCACGGGAACAGGACAGAGCTTGCACCCCTGAGAGCCAGCCGGGGTCTGCGGGTGGCTGCAGGGTGGACCACTTTACCTAGCGAGCAGAGCTCAAGGGCCTCAACGTGGGGTGCTCTTCCCAACACCTCTCACATTCAAATACTAGTTTGATGAGCTTGGTGGGTGGAGCATACCTGTAACTGCAGGACTCGGGAAGTTGAGGCGGGAGGATTGTGGGTTTTGAGGCCAGTCTCAGCAACTTAGAACTTATTTCAAAGAAATGAAAATAAAAAATAGGGCTTGAAAGTGTAGCTCAAAGGTAGAATGCCCCTGGGTTCAATTTTTTAGTTCCATGGCAAAATAAAACCGGAAACCAAAACCAATTTTTTTTTTTTTCTGGTGCTAGGGATTGAAGCTAGGGGTAGTCTCTCTCTGAGCCACCCCCTCCACCATTTTATTTTGAAACAGCGCCTTGCTAAGTTATTACAAGCTAGCCTTGAACCTGCGATCCTCCTCTTTGCCTCCCAGGTACTGGGATTACATGTATGCACCACCGTGCCTGACTCAAAGCCAGTTTAACGTAATTAATTTTAGATTTCTTTTTTAAAAATATTTTAAATTTATTATTATTTATTAATTTTTTGTGGGTCTGAGGATGGAACCCAGGGGCATTCAACCTCTGAGCTACAATATCCTGCCTTTTTTTATTCTTTAGTTCGAAACAGGGTCTCACTAAGTTGCAGAGGGCCTCACTAAGTAGCTGAGGCTGGCTGCAAACCTCCTGTGACCCTCCTGTCTCAGCCTCTGAAATTCTGGGATTACAAGCGGGCACCACCACGTCCGGCTCAATATTTTTTTAAATTGGGGCATTGTAGGTATACATCTTAATGGGGTACAAGATGGTAGAGGCAAACATGCACACATCCCTCATTTAGAACGGAGGAATAAAAGTATAGTTCTCGAACCACTGTGTCTATAATCCAGTAACCCAGGGCCGTGGAGTGCCTGACGGTCCCACGGGTGTGCAGGGGGCGGCCGTGCCCCCGTCCTGGGCACATCTTGGGGCCGGAGCCGGTGGAGACACACACAGCTCTGCCTGTGGTAGTGTCGGCCCTCTGAAGATTGGCAAAGAACAAACCAAAACCCCCACCAAACCAGAACAATTTTTTTTTTTTTTAATTTTGAAATGCAGAGTGGACGCAGATATCTACCAAATACCTTCGGGAGCAGCTGGCCAAGATCTCCGACTTTTACCACGTGGCCTCCAGCGCCAGCGACGGCCCCGTTCCAGTGCCGCTGGAGGTGGAGCAAGCCATGAAGCAGTGGGGATACAACGAGAAGCTGGCATTTCACATGTTCCAGGTAATCTTTCCAAGACCCGTGAGGCTGCGAGGCATGCTCTGCAGGAGAGCAGATTCTGCGTGCAGTCACGCGTTGCCGAAGACGGGGACACCCAAGAACTGTGCCACGAGGGGCCTGCTGTGTTGAGGCTCGGTGTCCGCGCACAAGCCGAGGTTGGTGCAGCCTGTCCGTGCTGAGGCTGCGCGGTGCACACTGCCCCTCGGTGCCTGCTCCTTATGATCAAAACACGCTGCCTGATGACTGTCCTTAATGTTTTCTGGGGGTTGAATTGCATTTTTATTTGAACCTGTACGTTCAGAGAAAAGCATCCGAGGTTTCTGACATTGTATTCAAAGGAACACCTTTGCCCTTGGAGGGCAGCCTATCAGACATAATACACTGATGTCACCTCAGGTGCGATTAATGGCTTCGTCATTTGCTACTAAATATGATCCTTCTAAACCTTTTATTTGGCAAAACTGGATATACTTACTCAAAAACACCTTTATGCTAATGCCTCCTGTCTCATAACAGATTTTCTTTAGAGCTGAATTATCCCAAGGAAAGGTCATCTTTTTGTTTTCTTCTTCTTTTTTTCTCTTTGGTACTGGCAGTTGAACCCAGGTCAACTCTGTCTCCAAGCTACACCCCTACCAGCCTTATTCTATTTTTTGAAGTTTGAAACAGGGTCTTGCTGAGTTGCTCGGGCTGGCCTCAAAACTGTACTCTTCCTGCCTCAGCCTCCCGAACACTGGGATTACAGGCATGTGCCACCATGCCAAGCGGAGAAAGGCCATCTTCATTTGGTTCAGCTGCATTTTAAAAGGCAGCCAGCCTTGGTAGCGGGGCGTGGTGGCACACACTTGGAATGCCAAGACTTTGGGGGCTGAGACAGGAGGATCACAGGTTCGCGGCCAGCCTCAGCTATTTAGCGAGGCTTTCAGCAACTTAGTGAGACCCTGTTTCAAACCAAAGAATAACAGAATTGGGCTGGGGATGTAGCTCCGTGGTAGAATGCCCCTGGGTTCAATCTCCAGTACTGTAATACATACATACCTACATACACACACACATACATACATACACACACACATACATACATACATACATACATGAATAGGCAGCCTTGATACCTGGTCAGCAGTGACATACACCTGTAATCCCATCCCAATACTTGGGAGGCCGAGATAAGAGGATTGCAGTTTCTCAGCCAGCCTCTACAACGTAGGCCCTCCGCAACTCAGTGAGACCCTGTTGTAAAATAAAGTAGTAAAATAGGGATGGGATTTATCTCAGAGGTAAAATGCCCCTGAGCTCCATCCCCAGTAAACAAACAAACAGGCATGCACACGGGCAGCCTTGAGGGAGGAGCAAGGGCCGTGGATGAAGGACTGAGCTCTGCCCAGGCTGTGATCATATTGACCAGAAGAGGGCGATGGTGGTGTGGTGTGCCTCAGTCTCCTTCCTAGCAAGGCAGAGGGGAGACTCAGCTGAAGTTGATTATTAGCATAGGCTTTTGTTAATCACAAAGGAAGAAGGTGTGCGGTTTCTTGTTTTCCCTTCAGAACTTACCATAGCACTCAGGTGGTAAGTCATTTTTCCAGGATCTCAGAGTATGAAAAGCACAGTCCCTTTGTGAAGTAGCTTTGTTAGTTTTTTTTTAAATCAATAAAAGCAACTCTTACAAATCCTACTTCCATTTAGAATAGGAATCTATCAGTGCCTGCCCTGAGCTTTTATGAGTTTTACAAGGTTGAGAATTTAATCTGTATTATGGAAAATGTATCTTTCAGCATGCTTAATATTTTTGGAAATATTGCCTTATATAGTAGGATCATTGAAAATAATATTTCTTTTATAGCAAACAATTAGATCCCACTGTTATGACCATAATTTCACAGTGATGTCAAAATTTAAAAGATCATTATAGTTTAGTTTGCCATATTCTGAAATGTCGATAAGACCCTAGCACACTGACGTGCAGAAAAACACGTGCAGAGCCAGGCGTGGTGGCGCACTTGTCATCCCAGTACTTGGGAGGCTGAGACGGGAGGAGCGCAGGTTCGCGGCCAGCCTCAGCTACTTAGTGAGGCCCTCTGCAACTTAGTGAGACCTTATTTCCAAATGAAGAGTAAATAAATATGGCTGGGGGTGTGTCTCAGAGGTAGAATGCCCCTGGGTTCCATCTCCAGTACTGCAAGGAAGAAAAAAAGAGAGAAAA
The DNA here is from genome assembly GCF_963383645.1 of Muscardinus avellanarius. Lineage (NCBI taxonomy): Eukaryota > Metazoa > Chordata > Mammalia > Rodentia > Gliridae > Muscardinus > Muscardinus avellanarius. The sequence continues at coordinate 116,481,366 of NC_137790.1, forward strand.
GAAAATGTGCAGAAACAACGTGTAAGCCAAGACATCTAGAGGGACTGTTATGTTTATATAATTTTTTCTTTCGCTCTCTCTCCCTCTCCTTTTGTTTTCTTTTCTTTCTTAATGGGGATTGAACCCAGGATTATTCTGCCTCTGAGCTACACCTCTAACCCTTTTAACTTTGAAATAGGATCTTGCTAAGTTGTTAAGGGCCTTACTACATTGCTGAGGCTGGCCTTGAACCTCCAATCCTCCTGTCTCAGCCTCCCAAATACTGGAATTTCAGGTGTGTAGACCCACACATGACTTCTACGAAGATTCTTTAAAAGTATTTTTTTGAACCATGCATTGACCATCTTGTATCTTAATGCAAATTATAACTTATCTATTTATTTAAAACATATTTTTATATTTAAATAGACAAGTATTTATGTTTTCTTTATTAAATTCACTTCTTTGGACTTAAAATTTTAAATTGTGCTTTTTTGTATCTAACCTTTTAACCATTTTTTTTTTTACATATAATCTTTAAAGCAAAATTAACAAGTAAATGCTTTAATGTCTGATCAAATGTGGTGTCGCTGTAGTCTTTTAAACATAGCGACTATAATTTTTTGGCATAGTATTTTCACTCAGATCCTTTTAACCATTGGATCATGGGTAAACACAAAAGTTATTAGGATCAGAGTAAAATTTCATGTTATTGGAAAGGCCATAAGTGGATTTCCCAGAAAACATAGCTTTTTGTTTCTATTATTTTTTTTTTCTTTTGTGGTATTGGGGGTTGAACTCAGGGGCATTCTACCTCTGGGTTACATCCCCAGCCCTATATTTTTATTATTTTTTTAATTTTTATTTTCAAGGCGATCGAACCTGCGATCTTTCTTGTCTTAGCCTCGCAAGTACTGGGATTATAAGTGTGGACCACCAAGCACGGCATCGTTTCAATTTTAAAGATACTTTAATGCTGTGAATCATAATATAAAACTATAATATAACATCAATATATATATATATATATGCATACAGTATCATAAAAGAAGGTATACATATGTTTGTATCTGTGTATTTGAAGGCAATGGGCAGAGGATGTTTATAGTGTTTATGTCAAAGATAAGTAGTCTTGGTGGTGATGTAGCCCAGTGGTAGAGGAATTGGTAACACATGTAAAGTCCCAGGTTCCATCCACAGCACCCACCTTCCCCCCAAAAAAAAGGCTGTGTTCTCAATAGAAACTATACCATTATGGCATTTTGGTAATTTATGAAGTTGTTCTCAATAGAAACTATACCATTATGGCATTTTGGTAATTTATGAAGTTGTTACTACTGTTTAGTGTAATTGTGTTGTACTGCTTGCACATTATTTTACTACTTTACCACAAATCTCCTCCCTTTCTTTCTTTCTTTCTTTCTACCTATCTTTCTTTCTTTCTTTCTTTCTTTCTTTCTTTCTTTCTTTTTTTTGGTACTGGGGATGGAACTCAGGGGCATTATACCTCTGAGCTATGCACCAGCCCTATTTTTTATTCTTCTTTATTTTGAAACAGGGCCTCACTAAGGAGCTGAGGCTGTCCAAGAACTGCAAAACTCCTGTCTCAGCCTCCCAAATCCTGGGATTACAAGCGTGTGCCACCACGCCCGGCTGTGTTTTTACAGTAGGTGGTGGTATTTGTGGGTCATTTTAGGACAGGAAAGGAGGCTGCTCAGGGGGCTGGGTGTGGCGGGGTATCCACGCCTTTGTTGAGGTGACAGGACGAGCGGTGCTTTTCATCTTTACAATGTCAGCATTAGCCAGCATCTTCCCGTGAGCACAAGTTCATCTTCCCCCCAAATCTCACCAAGGGTTCCAAGTGCACGCGGAGTGTGAAACTTGAATTCTCTTTTTCATTGAAAATGAGTTTTTCAATTTAGAATGAACCTGGTTACAGGAAAAAAAAAAATCCCCCAAAACAAAACAAACAAAAAACAACACTGAAACCCCCCAAACTCAGACAATATACGCAAAAATACTCTTACTTTATTCTGTTTGTTCTAGGATCGATGAGACCATGTTGGACTTTTTAACAGCGAAACGATAGTAAAATTACACTTAAGAATATCAGGATGTACTTTTTTTTTTTTTGTGGTACTCAGGGTGGAACCCAGAGGCTTTCTACCTCCGGGCTATACTCCCAGACCTTTTTTTTTATATTTTATTTGGAAACAGGGTCTCACTAAGTTGCTGAGAGCCTCACTCAGTAGCTGAGGCTGGCTTCGAACCTGTGCGATCCTCCTGTCTCGGCCTCCCAAGTGCAGGGATTACAAGCGTGCGCCACCACGCCCGGCTTAGCATGTACTTTTTAAGACTTAGCTGGTTTTTCTTTGACATCATCAATGTAATTTTCTTTGTTCGTTTAAGGAAGGGATGCTGGAGAAGCATGAATATTTGACATGGATCCTGGACGTTTTAGAGAAGATCAGACCGATGGATGATGACCTCCTGAAGCTCCTGTTACCCCTCATGCTGCAGGTACGGTGCATGGGACCTGCAGCCATTTGGTTTTATGGGCAAGAAATGAGTCTGGTAAGCATGGTGAGGTACCTAGGGGTAGGAAAAAAATGTCCTTTTGAAGTGGAATGAAAAAGTGTCTTTGCTGCTGTAACTCATAAAGTGGTAAGAGGCTTCTAATAGCTTTTAGCAATTACTTCTGTTGGCTGTGTTTATAGTTTTTAATCAACATATAATCTCACTCACATTGGTTTCTCCTGTGTCTGAGCTAAGCAAACAGCTCTTTGAATATTGTCTCCCTGTTGTTTAGACAGATTGCTGTAAAAAACAAATCAAATCAAGTCTTTCTAAGCATATAGAGGATCTTCTACATTCTTTGATAATTCTCTGAGCCCCTGTGGGGAGAACACTTATTATTTTGATGATCCATCTAAGATCTGTTAAAATTGAAGTTATCAGGATGAAGTTTATTAAAAGCTTTATTTCCCTCAGAAAAGCAGGAATGCATGGATAATTCAAACCACACAGAAGTACAGCTAGTGAGCAACAATTCTCTCTTTTCCCCTGGCCCCTCCCCAGGTGCTGCCACAGTGAGGGCCAGATCTGTGCACCCTCCCAGGGACAGTAAGCAACCCTGGGCGCCCATCGCAGCTACCAGCTGGTCTGCTTTCTGAGCGCTTGACGTGTGGCTGCTGATAACTGAGATGTGCTCTGGTGTGAAACGTCCACCAGATTTCAGACTTAAGATGGGAAAAAAATGTATACCATTAGTACTTTTAATGTTGACTAATGTTGAAGTCATTTTGGCTATATTGGGCCAAATACAACATGTTGTTTTCTCTTTTTTTTGATGGTTCTAGGGATGGAACCCAGGGCTATTCTACCTTTGAGCTCCATCCCCAGCCCTATTTTTTTCTTTCTTCTTTCTTTCTTTCTTTCTTTCTTTCTTTCTTTCTTTCTTTATTTATTTATTTATTTTTATTGATTTTTTTTTTTTGTGGGTCTGGAGATGGAATCCAGGGGCATTCGACCTCCAACCTACACCCCCTGCCCTATTTTTCATTCTTTATTTTGAAACAGGGTCTCACTAAGTCGTGGAGGGCCTCACTAAATAGCTGAGACTGTCCATGAACAGCCTCCCGAATGCTAGAATTATAAGCATGCACCACCATACCTAGCTTCTTTTATTCTTTTTTTTAAATTTTTTAAACAGGATCTCACTGAGTTGCAAAGGGCCTCACTTAGTAGCTGAGGCTGGCTACAAACCTGCGATCCTCCTGTCTCGGCCTCCCAAGTACTGGGATTACAACTGTGCGCCTCCATGCCCGGCTCAGAGCTATTTTCTTTCTCTGTGTCCTGTTTCCCATTGTGATTGTGCTTGGCAGCACTGGTCTGCGCGTTGCTCCTGAAGGTGTCTGCTTGTTCTGCTCATTTCTAATGACAAAAAGTCTGTCTTGAAGTAGTCTCTGGAAAGCCCAGGCGTGTGACTCAGATTCTTCTCCTTCTCAGTATTCGGATGAGTTTGTGCAGTCGGCCTATCTGTCTCGTCGCCTGGCCTACTTCTGTGCCCGGCGCCTGTCCTTGCTACTCAGCGACAGCCCCAGCCTCCTGGCTGCCCACTCGCCGCACATGATGTTAGGACCCAACAACTCGGGCCTCGGGGCGCCCAGCCCCGGCCCCCCTGGCCCCGGCGTGAGCCCCGTGCAGCTGGCCTTCTCGGACTTCCTCTCCTGCGCGCAGCACGGTCCCCTGGTCTACGGACTCAGCTGCATGTTGCAGGTGAGTCAGCAACTCCGGCCATCTTACATGGCAGCTCGGGGCAGGGGATGACTGGTTGGGGATAGCGCTTTCACCTTCAGGTCTCAAATCTAGTTTTTTGCACTCATTCGAGCAATTTACGTTGAAATTTCATGTGTTTTATTACTCTGTGTTGAGTCAAGCAGAGAGAAGATTGGTTGCATCCGCGCAGAAGAAGGTAACTGTGATTGTCCTCTATTAGGCCATTAGGCAGTTCCGTTAAAGTCCCTCAGGGAGCCCTCAGAACACGGCACTGTATTGTGGGTGTTCTAGATCTAGAAAGATCATTTCTCCAGGCACCATTCTTGGCTTATTTCCCAGTTTACATCTGGCCTTCGTTGACTCCTTTTTTTTTTTTTTTTCCTTTGGTACTGGAAATTGAACCTAGGGTCATTCAACCTCTGAGCTTCACACCAGCCCTTTAAAAAATTTTGAAACAGTTTTAAGTTGCGGAGACTGGCCTTGAACCTGCAAACTTCTTGTCTTGTCTCAGCCTCTTAAGTCACACACCTGGGATTATAGCTGTGTGCTACCATGTCTAACTTTCTGCTCTTTTTTTTTTAAGCCTAAATCTTTGATCAGGTGCAGTCCTCTGCCAGTCATTTTTCTTTCTCTTTTTTTGGTACTAGGGATGGAACCCGGCGCATTCTATCTCTGAGCTACACCCCTGGCCCATTGTTTTCTCATTCTTTATTTTGAAACAGGGTCTTGCTAAGTTGTGTAGAGCCTCACTAAGTAGCTGAGGCTGGTCTTGAACCTGCGATCCTCTTGTCTCGGCCTCCCAAGTACTGGGATTAGGAGTGTGCACCACCATGCCCGGCTCCTCTGCCAGTCTTGGTTGCTCATGTGGTCAATGACCATCTGGCTGCGTGCAGGGTCTCACAAGTGAGTCGTGTCCTGTCCGCTTCTCATTCCCGGGCTCTGAATGTGTCCTACCCTTTACTATGGGGCCTGTGAAGCCCTGAGGACACAGCTCGCCCACAGTGGGGTCTACGTACTATAGGGAAGACAGAATCCTAAGTGTACAGTTTCCAGGCAACAGGACAGGCTGCCACAGAGATGCATGGGGCCAGGGCTGTGGAGCAGGGCTCTTCCAGCCCAGCCTGCATTTCAGGAAGCTTTCTGAGGGAAGTTTTACGTCTTATGAGTTTGATAAAAAAAAAAAAAAAAAAAAACAAAAAACCCTACAAGTTAAAAGAGCTATGGGAAGGATGTTCTGGCAGAGGGAACAGAAGAAGAGGCCCAGAGGACAGACCTGTTGTCCTACATGCAGGTCGGTGTGCACGGAACTGAAAGTATAAGGACCGTGGAGTTAGAGGGCAGGAGACCCCAGCCGGGCCTTATACCATGGAGAGTTTCACACAGGGGACCGGCACCGTCAGATGTATGTACTTCAGTTAGACTTGTTTGCTCTGAGGCAGGAAGGTTTGTGGAGGTGGGGAGGCTAAGAAAGAGGGAGAAAAGGCAAGGGAACCAGTTTGGAAGCATGTAGAGTTCGATTTGGGGCTTTTTTAGACTTCGGTGGGCCCTCTGTGCTCCTGGGCTCCACATCTATGGGTTCAGCCCATGTGGGTAAAAAAATACTCAAGAAGCTGGGTGTGGTGGTGCACCCTTGTAATCCCAGTACTTGGGAGGCCGAGACAGGAGGATCACAGGTTTAAGGACAGCCTTGGGTATTTAGTAAGATCCACTGTGACTTAGTGAGACTCTGTTTCAAAATAAAGAATAAAAAATGGGGCTGGGGGTGTAGCTTGGAGGTAGGATGCCCTCGTGGGTTCAGTCTTCAGGAGAGGAGGGGGAGGAGGAGGAGAAGGAGGAGGAGGAGGAGGAGGAGGAGGACGACGACGACGACAACGACGACAAGAGAAAACTTGACTTATATTTGACTTACACCAAAGAAGTCAACTTTTTCATGTCCTTATTCCCTGAACAATAAAGTATGACAAGTATTTACCTGGTATTTTCACTGTATTTAGTTTGACGAGTAATCTAGAGATGATTCAAAGTAACGGCAGGATTGCATGAGTTTTATGCAGATACTGCACTATTTTCTGTAAGAGATTTGAGCATCCTCAGATTTTTGTATGTGCGGGGTTCCTGGAAGTGGCCCCTCATAGACACCAAGAGGCGACTATTTTATCCTGGTGGGATCTTGCAGTGGGCATGTTCAAGAGATCACTGCGCATCCATTTCTGAACATTAGGACAGACATCTGGCCAGGGGTGTAGTTCTGAAGCATCAAGGCCCCGTGGCTGGGAAAAATCCTAAGAAAGCCTGGAGAATTTGTAGTGGGAGGGCCCCTGAGCACCCAGGGACATGAGTGCCTAAGGGATTGGCTGAGGGAGGAGTCTAGAAGGTCGCCAGGGGGCCTGGCCAGGTCAGAGAGAGACTGTTGGTTCAGAAACTAAGAGGATGAGAGTAAGAATCATGAAAAAAAAATCATTTGAAGTGACAGTTACTAAATTCTGCGATCTCCTAGGTGTCTGTGCTGGACTGTGAGGTAATAAATCATAATATTCCTTAATATCTCAATAGCCATACTTCTTCCCTTTCGAATGAGTAATTCTTAGTGTCTGTCCATTTGGGAAATGAGAATGGGACGATATTTGTGTTTTGAGTTCACTGGGAGGCGACCGTAACATACCGATGGATAAGGTGTTGTTTGCACTGTGAAGCCGTCAGTGCATTTTTCTCCTTCCTCTAATATCCGGATCCCCTGACCCCTTTGTTTCTAGACTGTCACTCTCTGTTGCCCAAGTGCCTTGGTGTGGAATTACTCCACAAACGAAAACAAGAACGCACACCCAGGCTCGCCCCTGGACCTGCTGCAGGTGGCGCCCTCCAGTCTGCCCATGCCCGGCGGGAACACAGCCTTCAACCAGCAGGTAGCCTCCGCTTTCACTGTTGAAAGGACAGTTTCTTCTCCCAACACGCGGGGGCAGAGTGAGTGGGCCGCACCTGGGTTTTGGCATCGGGGTACTTGGGTGTCATTCCCAGCTCTGTCCCTATTGCTCCGGGTGACCTGAGGATTTCTTTTTCCCCTTTTGAATCAGGGACACTCATGACGTTGCTCCCTTCTTACCCCTCTTGCCAGACATTGCTTGCTGAGTCATTGCTATGTGGTCTTTTCGGTGCTGCATTATTGCTTCCAAGGATTTATGCAACTTGAACCATTGATAGTGACTGATATTTAGAATGAGAGCCTCGTCAGCTGGGCTTGGTAACGCACGCTTGTAATCCCAGTACTTGGGAGGCTGAAACAGGAGGATTGCAGGTTTGAGGCTAGCTTTGGCTACTTGGTGAGGGCCCCCCCCCCAACTTAGACCCTGTTTCGAAATAAAGAATAGAAAATGGGGCTGGACAACCGGACGTGGTGAAATCATAGTGAAATCAAAGTGATACATTCAAAGCCACATGTGGTGGCGCACGCTTGTAATTCAGCATTTGGGAGGCTGAGACAGGAGGATCGTGGTTCGAGGACAGTCTCAGCTACTTAGTGAGGCCCTTTGCAACTCAGTGAGACCTTGTTTCAAAGTAAAGAATAAAAAAAAAAAAAAAAAAAAAAGAAAGGGCTGGTGGTGTAGATTGCCTCTGAGTTCTACCTCAGTACCAAAAAAAGGGGGTCGGGGGGTGAAGATGTAGCTCAGAGGAGAATGCCCTGAGTTTCATTCTTAGTTTCACACACACATACACGAGAAGAATGAGATCCTTGTCTTTTTCCAAGTAGTTTCTAAATGACTAAAACATTGCTAGGTATTTTTTTTTTTTTGCATAGACAAATAGCTCAAAGAGGGTATTTAAGCATTTTCATACTTTCTTAAGGAATAGTTCAAATATTGTTAGGCCCATATATGAAAATAATGAATTTTACACACATGTATGAAGAGGAGAGAGTGGGTGTGGAGGAAAACACACCATGTGCCATGTGCACGTATGAATGTCTCTTTTTTTTTTTTCCCGGTACTGAGGATGGAACCCAGGTGCATTCTACCTCTGAGCTACACTCCCAGTCTTAATTTTTTATTCTTTGTTTTGAAACAGGGTCTCGCTAAGTTGCGGAGGGTTTCACTAAGTAGCTGAGGCTGTCCGCGAACCGCGATCCTCCGGTCTCAGCCTCCCGAATGCTGGGATGACAAGCGTGCGCCACCACGCCCGGCTGTGAACGTATCACTCTGATCTCACTCTGATGTACAATTACAGTGTACCAGTAACAGTATACATTTTTCACTCTTTCTTAGGGGTGTCCCAAAGAAATTTTACTTGTTAAAAAAAATTTTTTTTTTGCAAGCTTTTATTTTCATGAGCATTTATTATTGAAAAACTGGCATTGAATCAAGACTTGTAAATTTGAAAAACGCCCTGTAGCTCACTGTGGGATATTCTGCTCATGCAGGAAAACTTGACATGATTTAGACAGTCGTCGCTGTGGCTTTCCAAGCACAAGTTAATTAGAAGCGATTATCTTTCAGGTTCGAGCGAGGATTTATGAGGTAGAACAGCAGATAAAACAAAGAGGCCGTGCCGTGGAAGTTCGGTGGTCTTTTGACAAGTGCCAAGAGTCGACAGCAGGTACAAAACGCAGCAAACGAGCGGGCGCTCCGAGGGCTGGACTTTCTTCTGCCTTGTTTCTGATCCTTGTGAAGCGTTCCATAGGAACCCGCGAAGCTTTGCGACAGAGCCCTCTGGGGAATTTTGAGGACGTTCTTCAGTTTACGCCTGTTAGAGCCTGGCTGTCTAGAATGCCAGGACTGGTTTTGTTGGCAATTCTTTTAGAGTATAAGCCGAAAATGATAATTTTTAACAAGTTCCCTTTGCTTTGCATAGCGACGATCCTGTCCTATGCTGTTAAAGCTTCCGTGGGCTTCCTTACCAGCTTCCTTAATCTCTGCATCTAGGGGTGACCATTAGCCGCGTTTTGCACACCTTGGAAGTCTTGGATCGACACTGTTTTGACCGAACGGATTCCAGCAATTCCATGGAGACGCTTTATCATAAGATTTTCTGGGCAAACCAAAACAAAGACAGCCAAGAGGTACTTATATATATATTTTTTCTCTCTCTCTCTCTCGCCTCTTAGTTTCTTAGCACATTTTCTTTTTTTCTTATTCACTAGACTTTGGCAAAGCCTATCCTGTGAGGTGTAAATCGTGCAACGGCATGTGTACTCGAAATCCTTCTCTTGTTGGACTAAAATGACTGACCACGCCGGGCGTGGTGGCGCACGCTTGTAATCCCTCTGCTTGGGAGGCGGAGACAGGAGGATCGCGCAGGTTCGAAGCCAGCCTCTCTGGCTAAAGAGACCCTGTTTCCAAAAATATATAAAATAGGCCTGGGAATGTAGCCCGGAGGTAGAAGGGTTCCATCCCCAGTACTACCAAAAAAAAAAAAAAAAAAAAAAAAGACCAACCAACCATTATTAAAATGAAAGGCCCCCTGGGCTGGTCTACTTCAGTATGTTGATGGGAAAGTTTTTTCTTGGCCCTTTACCATTTTCCCTTCATTTTAATTTTAGCGGCAAAACTAAGGAGTGATTGGACTTTGCACAGTGATCTGGATTTAACCTGGGAGGGGGTGCATTTTAATACACAACCCGGCACAAGGCAGAGCTGGATTGAATATTCATGGTCATGGTCTGAAAAATTTTGAGACAATGTGTTAGGTAAGATTCTCCATAGAAACAGAACCAATATATATAGAGAAATCTCTATGTGTGTGTGTGTGTGTGTGTGTGTGTGTGTGTGTGTGTGTGTGTGTGTGTATTTTACCTAGAGAATGGGGTGCTATTTATTTTTGATAATTGGCTCACACAATTGATGGCAGATGTGCCAGGCCTGGGGAGAGGACGTTGCCGCTCCAGCCTGTAGACAGAATACTTTCTTCCTCGGCAGACTTTATTTAGCCTTTCTTTCTGTTAAGGCTCTCAACTGAATGGCCGAGGTCCGCCCACACTGTGAGGGTGGTCTACTTAACGCAGAGCCTACTGATTTAAACGTTAATCACATCTGAAAAAATAAGTCTGCAGCCACATGTCATTTGACCAAGGTATCATAGCCCAGCCACGTTGAGGCCTAACTTGAACAAGCACAGGCAGTTCTTGTATTTGCCTAGCAACGAATTGTTTCATTAATGAAATGCTCTACAGACATAGAATTTTCAATTATCATTATTTTTACCTTTTGCTATATATTACTTGGGAGAAATAAAAATAGTCTTATTTTCCTGATGAAAATGCCCGTGATGTTATCTAGCTTTTGCTAGGTACCAGGAACACAGAGGAAAGTCTTAAGATATTTTCAAAGAACATCTCACTTAATGGATTATAAGTAACTTTGATTTTTAATTGTGTGTGTGTGTGTGTGTGTGCGCGCGCGCGTGCGCGCGCGCGTGCGTGGTACAGGAGATTGAACCCAGGGTCTCATGCATACTAGGCAAGTGCTCTTAACAATGTTAGATCCATCCATCCCCAGCCAAGTTTCTTTGATTTTTAACCTAGCCTTTGGGAATGCGTATGTTAAGAGAAGCGTGAAACGACAACAGTAAACAGGTAGTTCTCTCTGCGCTACCTTCATGTGAGCCTGATAAAGGCCCCAGATCATTCCCTTTTGGGAAAATTCATGAATCGTCACCCTGCTTCTCTAAGGTGCAGTTCGAGACCATGGGTGTCACGTAGGATCAGAGTTCTTCGGGTGCAGGTGGAGGGCAGCTTCTGACTCCTGGGAGTCTGTAGAGATGCTTCGGTAGCTCTGGAGATGTGCTGAGTCTGCATAGGAGAGCCCTCTGCTAACAGAGACAGGCTGCATGCTGCTGCGCTCTTATGGGGTGTGGAGGCCTCAGAGTCCATCTCTCTATAATAAAGCCTATTTAAAAAAAATGGAACTCAGGGGCATTCCAGCTCTAAGCTACACACTCAGCCCTGTTTCTTATTTTTACTTTGAAACAGTGTCTCACTACTTGCTGAGACCCTGATACTGCCCTTGAACCTGCGATCCTCTTGTCCCAGCCTCCCAAGAACTGAGATCACAGGTGTGGGCTACCACACCCGGCTAATAAAGACTTTCTTGGATCAAACTGAGTTTTTCTTCTTTTTTTGGTGGTACTGGGGTAGAACCCAGGGGCTTTTCTACCTCCGGGCTACACTCTAATAACTATTTTATACTTTATTTGGAAACAAGGTCTCACTAAGTTGTTGAGAGCCTCACTGAGTAGCTGAGGCTGGCTTCGAACCTCTGCGATCCTCCTGTCTCAGCCTCCCAAGCACTGGGATTACAAGCGTGCGCCACCACGCCCGGCTCAAACTGAGTTTTAAGAGCACTGAGATGTTCAATACATGGGTGCAAATTATCTGGCAGAACTCCAGGTTGCCGTCTGGCTTGGTGAGTTGCTTGTGCCATTTGTTGAATAAAGGCTGTAGTTTTCCACCAGATCCATCAAAACCACCCTGTGGTTGGCCTGACTGGGACTTCCTAGTGAATGAACCTTCCACCTCTGCCTGGAAACTCAGAGTGCCCACCAGCATGTTTGTAAGAAAGTGAATGAGAGGCTATCTTGTCAGTGTGCAAATCCTGTCCTGATGGTATTGGATACAGTCACACGGTTTGCAGGGTTCTCTCCAGAGGGGGCGCTGAGATGAGCTGGTGGGGCACAGGAAGAAATAGGAGCTTCCTTTTACAGTGCTCGTTCTCTCTCTCTCTCTCTCTCACTCTCCCCCTCCCCCCTCTCCCTCTCCCTCTCCCCTCCCCCCCATATGTGTGTGTTACTAGGGGCTGAACTCAAGGGTTTCTACCTCCAGTCTATACCCTATTTGAAACAGAGTTTCACTACATTGCTGAGAGTCTTGAGAAGTTGCTGAGGCTTTCCTCCAACCTTTGATTCCTCCTGTCTCAGCCTCCCAGTTGCTGGGATTACAGGTCTGTGCCACCATGCTCATCTAGTAGATTATTTTATTTATTTATTTATTTATTTATTTATTTATTTATTTATTGGCCATATTGGGAATTGAACCCAGGGGCATTCTGCCTCTGAGCTACACCCCTATCCCTATTTTTATTTTTTATTTTGAAACAAGGTCTCACTGAGTTGCAGAGGGCCTCACAAAGTAGCTAAGGCTGGCTATGAATCTGTGATCCTATCTCAGCCTCCCAAATACTGGAATTATAAGCATACGCCACTGTGCCCGGTTGAGATTTTTTTGGGGGAAACACTGGGAATGGAACCCAGGGTTATTCTACCTCCTTGCTATACCCCCAGCCCTATTTTTTTTTGGGGGGGCGGGTCTGGGGATGGAACCCAGGGGCATTTTGACCTCCGAGCTACACCCCCTGCCTAATTTTTTATTCTTTATTTTGAAACAGGGTCTCACTGAGTTGCAGAGGGCCTCACTAAGTAGCTGAGGCTGTCCGTGAACTGCAATCCTCTGATCTCAGCCTCCCAAATGCTGGGATTACAAATGTGCGCCACCACGCTCCCAGCCCTATTTTTTATTCTTTATTTTGAAACAGGGTCTCACTGAGTTGCAAAGGGCCTCACTAAGTAACTGAAGCTGGCTGTGATCTGCTATCCTCCTGTCTCTGCTTTCCAAGCATTTTCCACTATGCCCAGCTGAGATTTTATTTTATTTTTGGTGGTACTGGGGTTCCTGGAAGCCCTTATACCTCTGGGCCACACTCCCAGACCTATTTTTTTTAATTATTGGAAACAGGGTCTCTTAAGCCAGCGCGGCTGGCTTTGAACCTGCGCGATCCTCCTGTCTCCGCCTCCCAAGCGCGGGGATTACAAGCGTGCGCCACCACGCCTGGCGTTGAGTTTTTATTAAAAAAAAAAAAATCTTTGAGAGGACATGAGAGAATTTAGGATTAGGGCGCTCTCTGAATCTCTGAATATGGTTTCTCCCTCAGGATGCAAGAGGCACTGCCACTAGGGGGCGCCATGCACCAGGCAACACTCTAGTGTTCTGCTCACACACCTCAAGGATTGCCCCAGATAGCAGTAATTATGTTGAAGGTTGATTCAGCTGTGGAAAGATTTGATATTAGCCAACGAGTGTTTGTTTTGTGACTTATATGCTGTTTTATGAGTAAGACAGTAACCATATTTTTAACCTGTAATTCAGACTGATTACCTATTCTTAATCTAGCAGAAAGAATGCCTGAGAAGACAGATCCTTTTGCAATATTTAACACTGAAATAACTCTTTTTTTTGTGGCCTTGGGCATCAAACCCAGAGCCTTATGCATGCCAGGCAGTGCTCCACTACTATTGAGCGACACCCCCAGCCCTTTAAAAATGTTATTTTGAAGCGGGAGCAGGGGTGGTGCATGCCTGTAATCCCAATACCTGGAAGACCGAGACAGAAGAATCACAGGTTCCAAGACAGCCTCAGCAAGTTAGCCAGATCCTGTTTCCAAATAATAAATACAGCAGAGCTGGGGACATATTTCAGAGATAGGATAACCCTGGGTCTAATCACCAGCGCGCGTGCGTGCGCGTACACACACACACACACACACACACACACACACACACACGATTTATTTATTTTTTGAGGCAAGGTTTTCTAAATCCCCCATGCTGGACTCAAATTTGCCCTCCTTTTGCCTCCGCCTCCTGAGCAACAGGAGTAGTACATGTGTGCGCCACACTGCCTGGGTTTAAGTTGATTTTTAGAATGTGTTTTGGATATTTATTTGTGTGTCAAAGTCATCTGACGTTTTATCTGTTTTTACATTTTTTACCAGGGTTTTCTTGGCCACTGAGTCACTCTGTGCTTCTGGGACTCTTGTATGAGCTGCAACCCGATGCTGAGCCCGGCCAGCTGTGTGACTTTGTGGTCAGCTGTGTGACCTTGGACAAGTTACACAAGGCCATGTTGCTTAGTGACTTAGTTGTCAAGTAGGTGTAGTATATGCCCTCTCTTAATCTCTACAGAATATGAGCTCAGTGAGGATTAGAAAGCACTTACAAATACATTTCTTTTTCTCTTTCTCTCTCTCTCTCTCTCTCTCTCTCTCTCTCTCTCTCTCTCTCTCTCTTTTTTTTTTGGATGTACTAGGGTTGAACCCAGGGGCTTTTCTATCTCCGGGCTATACTCCCAGACCTATTTTATACTTTATTTGGAAACAGGGTCTCACTAAGTTGCTGAGAGCCTTGCTAAGTAGCTGAGGCTGGCTTCGAACCTGTGCCATCCTCCTGTCTCAGCCTCCCAAGCGTGGAGATTACAAGTGTGCACCACCACGCCCAGCTATACAAATACATTTCAAAAATTGTTGTTAACAGTAACAAAATAGCCATCTTCATTTGCATTATTTCAGAAGGATCACTGATGGAGCTGTTTTTGGGTAAAAAGGAGACAGATATATTAAGTGGTATGGTTAGACTTAGGCCACCTGTCTCACTTCTTTGAAATGTACTTCCTTTTTGGGGGGGTTGCATAATATGTCTCAGGATTTGGACAACATGATAATAGAAAGAGTTAGCAATCTCTAGGTGCAACGAGGTTGAGGTTTGCTCTCGCCGGAAGGGGCATCGTGGCTCGGGGTAACACAGCCTGCTTCCCCACATATGTTTGGGAAACTTAAACTTCACCCTCTTCTATTCCCTTTTCTTGGGAACTGCTGAGGAGAAATCTGGCCATCCTTCTAGGGGGTGGGGAGAGCCTGTGTCTAGATGGGAGAAGCCAAGAGTCTGATTTTTGTGTCTTACTGGTTTCAGTGCTGGGTGAAAGCCAGTTGGAAACTGAAATGTATGGGATTAAAACCTTTTAAGACTTGGGTCTGACTGTGGTTGGCCGGTGAGTCCCCCAGGCAGTGGCAGGAGCTGGCGCTGCCCTTGTGTGGGCGCCAGGCCTGTCACAGGCCTGCACTAATTCCACACGGGACATGTTATTCCTTTACTGTCTTCCCTCTTTCCCCATGTTCTCTGCTCCTGCTTCTGTGTTAGGTCCTGGGAACTGTGGTAAAGAAGGTGAAAAAGTAAAAGGTCTCAAAAACCTTTGTATTGACAGGCCTGGGGGGTGCATAGCTGGCATTTCAGTACTTGGGAGGCTGAGACAGGAAGATTGCAGGTTCGAGACCAGCCTCGGCAACTTAGTGGGACTGTGTTTGAAAATAAAAAATAAAATGGGGTTTGGGGTATAAACAGACAATGCTTTCTTGTATAAACAGACAATGCTTTCTTGTTCTAGTTCTGTTTCTTGCTTTTCCACACCATATAGTGCAGAATATAAAAATGGTCACACCTGGGTCCGGGCTCAGAGTCTCCCGTGCTACCGCAGCCAGGCAGGTGGTGTGACGTCCTGGTGGGCTGCAGTGTACGGGTGACAGGACGCCCCGTGTGCACAGCGAGGCGGCTCTCAGTTTTCCCTGGGACGGTGGACTCACTGGGGCCTGGCCGCGGCACTCCCAGAGACCTGTGCGTGTAGTTCCCAGGACCCCACGTCGCTGGCCCTGCGTCCACTGTGTTTCCTCCAGTGCCGGTCACTTTCCCGTTGTCTTTGCACACTTCCTGCAGTCGGTACTCAGTCATTTGCTTGTTGCGAGTTTCAGATCCATTTTTGGGGGTGAATGAGAGGGGGAATAGGGCCCATCATCCATATGAGGGAGATGTTGGGGGGCTGTGGGATCTTCTGGTTCTAGACACTCACACACCTGGCCCCGGCATCAGGGTGGGGGAGGCCCGCAGCGCCCACTTCCTTCCTCTGTTCCTCCCTTTGCTGGGATGGGTGTGAGGGCGGGGGCAGCTGCATCCCCGGGTGCTTTGGGACAAGGATGGAAGGCAAAGTCTAAGGGCGGCACCAACAGCTGCCTTTCACTTCTCTCTCTTGGGCCCCAGGAAGCGACCTTTTTCCTGAGTAATGAGAAGGCCCAAAGCAGCTGTGCCAGACAGAACATTCCAGGACAGGGTTCTCCTTTCCCTGCTCCTGAGCCTGCACACCTGTTGCTTGTATTTGTTTTATGCAAGTTCACACTGACTTCTTGGTTAGCAAGGGTTTTATTTTATTATTTATTTATTTATTTATTTATTTATTTATTTTTGTGGTACCGGGGTTCCTGGAAGCCCTTCTACCTCCAGGCTATACTCCCAGACCTATTTTTATATTTTTATTTGGAAACAGGGTCTCTTAAGCCAGCGCGCGCGGCTGGCTTCGAACCTGCGCGATCCTCCTGTCTCTGCCTCCCAAGCGCAGGGATTACAAGTGTGCGCCACCACACCTGGCTTAGCAAGGCTTTTAAAGTGGGGCTTTACTGGTCTCGGGATAGGGTTTCCTGGGCCATGCGGGGCTATGTCTGGCTTAGGCCCTCTGTCTGGCTGCCACCTGCTGGAAGATGGAAGCTTGGTTTCTGTCATGGCCGCGCTCCCTCCACATCTGTCTTTTGCAGCTGTAGCTCCATGGTGTCCAGGTCTGTGTGGTTTCTGCTCACAGCACATCATCAGCCCTAACACCAGGACAGGGCCACACAGGTGCTCAAGGGGAAATCCACTCAGTGTTTCATTTTGTGGTACTAGTGGTTGAACCCAAGGCCATTTTACCTGTGAGCTACACCCCAGCCCTATTTTTTTTATTTTTTATTTTGAGACAGGATCATGCTAAGTTGCCGCGGCTGGCCTCAGACCTGTGGCCCTCCTGCCTCAGTTTACAAGTACTGGGATTACAAGTGTGTGCCACCATGCCTGGCTTAAGTTTAAACTCATTAAAAAGCTGCTGGGGTAGCAAAGTGGAGGGGGAAACACCTCTCTAAGATTTGGCTTGGAAGGACAGGGATTGAGGACAGAAAGGACATCCGTATATATCAGACAGACAGATGGTACCTGCTCAGATGCACAAGAGACTGCGCGGGTGGAGGTAGGGATGGCCCTACAGGAGCGTTCTCAGCTGAGGAATCAGGTTAGTAGTGCCTTTCTTTGGGCAGCTTACATTTGATGAGTCTCAGCTTTCTCATTTGTAAAATGGGCAACCTCTTTCCCATGAGAAAATATCATGAAAACCTATCAGCAAACCACTTATGTATTTTAAATGTCCAGCACGTAAATGGGCACTTTGGAGAAAAGATGGCTGTGATCGGACCCATGATAGTGGGTCCCTTGGGGCTACTGTGAACACACACACACACAGACGCGCACGCACACACACACATACACACGTGCACACACACATCCATATCCATTGCACAGTCCTCTGATCCATAAGGCACAGCCAGGATCCGTCAGTTGTTTAGACAGATCTTTGATTTTCCCAGTTTCCCTCTGTAGGGAAGCAGTTGGATAGGATTCACCACAGAAAGGTGAAATAGATCATTTTCCTTTTAATGCCTAGTGGGTGGGTTTTTTGTTGTTGTTTTTTGGTACTGGAGAGTGAACCTGGGGTGTTTTACCTCTAACCTGTAGCTTCAGCCCTTTTTATTTTTGAAACAGTGTCTTGCTAAATTGCTGAGGCTGGCCTGCAACCTGGGATCCTCCTGTCTCAGACTTCAGAGAACTGGGATCACAGGGATCTTTTTGTTGTTCTTGCTTAATGTAAAAAGAAAAAAAGCTGGGCGTGGTGGCGCAAGATTGTAATCCCCGCGCTTGGGAGGCAGAGACAGGAGGATCGCGCAGGTTCGAAGCCAGCTGCGCGCGCTAGCTTAGGAGACCCTGTTTCCAAATAAAAATGTAAAAATAGGTCTGGGAGTGTAGCCTGGAGGTAGATGGGCTTCCAGGAACCCCAGTACCACCAAAAAAAAAAAAGTCACTTTCTAAAACCAGGACTCAGCTTGGCACAGTGGTGCATGAATGTAGTCCCAGTACTAGAGAGGCAGAAATAGGAGGATTGCAAGTTTGAAGCCAGCCTCAGCAACATAGCGAGACCCTGTTTCCAAATTAAAAAAGAAAAAAAAAAAAAAAAAAAAACTAAGCCGGGCTTGGTGGCGCAATACTTGTAATCCTAGCATTCGGGAGGCTGAGACCTGGTTGGTCGCCGAGGTTCGCGGACAGCCTCAGCTACTTAGTGAGGCCCGCCACAACTCAGTGAGACCCTGTTTCAAATTAAAGAGTAAAAAATAGGGCAGGGGGTGTAGCTCGGCGGTCAAAATGTCCCTGGGTTCCATCCCCAGACCCGCCAAAAAAAAAAAAAAAAAAAGTCTGGGGTGTAGTCCAGAGATAGAAGGCCCATGGGTTTTATCTCCATTACCCCCACCCACAAAAAGGTGAATGCCATTTATATTATGTAATACACTTTTGAATTTGTAGTTTAGAGTCTCAGCTTCTTCCCTGGCGTGGTGTTCCTGGCCCCTACAGGTACTGCTTGTCCCCTGCACGTAGGCTCACGTTCTCTCCATTAGCAAATACCACCTTTAGCTTACGTGCCTCTGGAAATTCACACAGCTCTCCACATTAGGTGTCAGGTTCCAGACCATGACTGGCTGTTATCACTGCTCTGCCCATTAGCCCGTATTGTCTCTCATTAAGGCTATAAAAGGAATAACGTCATTTTTCCAAATGTGTCTCTTTTGTTTGATGTTGATGAAGAGTAATGGATTTCATTTGTAAACATGTCTTTTTAGTCAGAGATTGAAGAGCAGTTGGAGAGCATTATTCAGCATCTGATCTCAAGTCCTTTTAATTAGCTGTTGCTTGCAGTAATGAGTCATTGATCTCCTCCCGTCCCTGGCTCCCATTATTTGATAATCTATGCAGGGCATTAAAAATTTTATTATTTTAAAATAGCAAATAATATCACCAAGTATCTTCTAATTTTTAGAGGAAGCCCACCTCCCTGATGTAGTTGCCAATTAGTTTCCCTTTATTTGCTAAAGAATAGAAGACCCGCTGTTAACGTTGGTAGACTCTCAGCTTGTCGATTGACAGATTAAGCCTAATTTGCTGCTTGTTCAGTCAGATTTGTGCACACCCCCGAAAGGAATAATGAGGCAAATCCCACCTCTGATGAAAACCCGGTCTTCACATTAGCAGTGTCTTTGTTATAGATGCAAATAGCGTTATTAGCGTTGATTACATGCTGCAGAATTAATAATGATTTCACCATTTTGTCACTGGGGGTGGCTTCGAAATCCTTGAGACCAGATTAACAGTGCTGTTATTTGCAGGATCTTAGTGAGTTTTGAATTTTGTGGCTGTTTTTCTTGTCTCATTTTCAATGTTATTTTATCTTATAATTATAGTATACATAGTACAGGAATGTATTTTTGATATTAAGTCTCTTTAAGCCTGCAACCTGGGCCCCGCCCTATTCTCTTGCCCAGCAACTCCCTCTTGGATTCAGTAGCTTGGGTTTGACACTGTGACCTGGCAGCTTTCTGACATTTGACAAGTTAACCTTTGGGCCTTTTTTTGTTCAATTGTCAAAATTATAATATTGTTGTTAGCTGGACATGGTGATGTACACGCTTATAATTCCAGTACTTGGGAGGCTGAAACAGGATTGCAGATTCGAGACCAGCCTCATCAACTTAGTGAGGCCCTCTGCAACTTAGAACCTGTTTCAAAACAAAAACAAAGAAAAGAAATATAGGGCTGGGGTGTAGGTTAGAGGTAGAATGCCACCAGGTTCAATCCCCAGTGCCACCAGAAAATAAAGAGTAGAGTTAGAACA
The DNA here is from genome assembly GCF_963383645.1 of Muscardinus avellanarius. NCBI lineage: Eukaryota > Metazoa > Chordata > Mammalia > Rodentia > Gliridae > Muscardinus > Muscardinus avellanarius. The sequence goes on from NC_137790.1 coordinate 116,501,224, forward strand.
GGGCTCATTGTCGCCGGGCATGGTGGTGCACGCCTATAATCCCCGTGCTTGGGAGGCGGAGGCAGGAGGATCGCGCAGGTTAGAAGCCAGCCGCGCTGGCTTAAGAGAACCTGTTTCCAAATAAAAATATAAAAATGGGTCTGGGAGTGTAGCAGGAGGTAGAAGGACTTCCAGGAACCTCAGTACCACCAAAAAACAAAAACAAAAAACAAAACAAAAAAAATCCCAGGGCTTATTGTGAAACAAACATATTCTTTATACCAGTAGTAGCCAACATTAATTCTGCCCCCTATTTTTGGGTGTTTTTCTAGATGTGTACGCTCATGTGTAAGAACAGCTCACAGCTCTCACAGGCTGGAGAACAGAAGTGGGGTGCACTGTGCATTAGATTCTGAAGGATCTTAATCCACTGCCTAACGTTCTACATCACGCGCGGCCGGCGTGCTCTGCTGTGTTCTGTTCTGTCATCAGGCTCATGCTTTTCTTGGTTCTAGTGGTTTCCTCGTTGATTCTCGGAGTTCATGGAGAAGCTATCTTGTTTTATGCACACTGTAGTTGTGTCGCCATGCATGTCCTTTGAAATATTTATACCTTCCTCTTTCCATTCTGCAACTCTTACCAGAGAAGAGTAACCGGTAAATCCCAGGGATGCTACATGATAACGTTGGGGCCATCAGCGCAGACTCATCACGTGGGAATGGGAAGGCTTGAATATGAAGTCGCACGTTTTTCTTTTTCTTTAAAATTTTTTTTTATTGGTGCATTGTTGTCATACATCTTGATGGTGTACAAGATGGTAGAGGCAGACATACACACATCACTCATTTAGCCCTTCCCCAATCCCCACTCCTTTCCCTCCCCCTTCCCCCTTCTCATGTCCGGCCTAGTGGTTGACATGTTTGTGAATGTACATCATGTGCTTTATAGAATTCCCTTCTTCTCCCCTCCCACACCTCTCAGGTCTCTCTTTATTTGCTCATCTATGATTTTTCCTCCTTTGTCTACATTTCTTCCTATGACCCCTTTTCTCCCTAGCTTCCATATATTAGGGAAAACATCTAATTTCTTACTTTTTGTGTGAAGTCACATGTTTTTCTTTTTCTTTTCTTTTCTTTTTTTTTTTTTGTGGTACTGGGGGTGGAACCTAGGGGCTTTTCTACCTCTGGGCTATACTTCCAGACCTGTTTTATACTTTATTTGGAAACAGGGTCTCACTAAGTTGCTGACAGCCTCACTCAGTAGCTGAGGCTGGCTTCGAACCGGTGCAATCCTCCTGTCTCAGCCTCCCAAGTGCTGGGATTATGAGCCTGCGCCACCACGCCCGGCTTCACACATTTTTCTATAGTAAGGAATCCCACCTGTAAACTCTCCCCCATCCATTTCTTTGCTTTTGGTTTTATAGAACAGTGTTATTGCGTTCACTCTTTATGCTTAAGCAGTATCCGTTGAACCTGCACTTTGCTGGGCACTGTGTAGAAACTGAAATTAAAACCCTGAAAAGACAAATGTCAGCCAACATGAGCACCTACTGCAGCAAGCCCTGGGGGAAGCACAAGTCCCTGGCAGCTTGCTCCTGGGATTTCAGGTTCTGTGTGTCTGTGGGTTAGAAGTCTGGCCTGAGCCAAGTGTGGTGGTGTGCGTTTGTAATCACAGTACCTGGGAGGCTGAGACAGGAGGATTGGGTTCATGGCCAGCCTCAGCTACTTAGTGAGGGCCTTCGTAACTTAGTACGACCCTGTTTCAAAAATAAAGAATAAAAAAAAAAACATTAAAGCCAAGAGTGTAGCTCAGAGGTAGAATGCCCCTGGTTTCAATCCCAAGCACCGCGCGCGCGCGCACGCGCACACACACACACACACAAAGTCTGGTTTGTCCTTAGAGAGGTGGAGGTCGGTGCTGGGGGAGAGTGGTGGCAGTGGCCTCCCTGCAACCTCTGTGCCCATCAGCTTCCTTAGTAGCAGATTTAGCAGGACCCTCAGCAACCTAGTGAGACTCTGTTTCAAAATAAATAGGACTGTGGGTATAGCTCAGAGGTAGAATGGCCCTGGGTCCAACCGCCAACTTGCCCCCCATCCCCAAAGATAAAAGAAAAGAAAGGTATGGAGGCTCAGTAATTAGGGCTTCCTAGTCCTTCATTTCTGCTCTCCTTGTTCAGCAACGTGAACTCATTATTCTCATCTGTAAAGGGAAAACAGCCACGCCTACCTCGAAGCTGTAATGTACAAGGCCCAGACCCGCTCAATAAATGTTTTCTATGATCGCTGCTGCTTCTCCCTGGGGTTGGAAATTTAAAACTGCAGGTGTTACTACGTGGGATTACAGGTGATTTTGAGTGTGTGCCAGGATGAGACGTGAAAGTTTGCTGTCTTTTTCTCTGACCTGACCTTTATGTGCCGCAGTTGAGTTTATGCCCCACCCCATTTTTGTTGACCTGCCTGGTTTACGTGTTGAGTTATAAGCTAGGGAATGCATGCCGGAGGTCCCCCAACAATTTCTTATCGCCCATTGTACAGTACCAGCTGAAAAGCAGCTAGTTACTGCCCCGACACACCCACCTTCCTTCCCAGTGTGTTTGCGGTCCCCCTCCTGTGGAGAGGTCTCTCCCAACCTTCCTCTTCGGGGGTATTTACTGCCAACAGCTGGAGATCTAATGGCCACAAAACTGTTGTGGAAGATTCAGGTCACACAGAAATACTTAGTATCATGGAAGATACAGTGTATTTGGGAAGATACAGAGCGGAAGATGTCTATTATGTGGAGATACAAGGTATAGCTCAAGTGTGCAGAGTACTTGAGGCTGTAAATTCTGAGGGTGGGGTGGGAAGAGGCCTGGCAAGCGTGGAGCTCATACAAAAGGTCACCATGAGCCCTGCGGATCCCTGTGGCTCCGCTCTTGTGTCCTCTAACCCACCTCTTTGGTGGTTTAACTCCACCTGTTTGGTTAATTTCCCCAGAGCTTTGCCACTTAGCTCAGTTACCTTGGATAAGTTACTTACCATTTTGTGCCCTGGTTTCCTCCTCTGTAACCTGGAGAAGATAATATTATCCAGCTCATAGTTTGTGAAGATGAAATGATGCCTAAAACACATCTATTATAGCATCTGACTCTTAATTCAGTAAGTAATTAATGCTAATTATCTTTATTAGTACTACCTGTAAATCTGCTAAGCTTTTAATTTTTTTTTTATTTTTATTTTTTTTGCACTGGAGATGGAACCCAGGGCCATTATACCTCTGAGCTATACCTCCATGGCCTATTTTTCATCCCCTGTTTTACGTGGTGTGTGTGTGTGTGTGTGTGTGTGTGTGTGTGTGTGTGTGTGTGTTACTTAGGGTGGAACCCAGGGGCTTTTCTACCTCTGGGCTATACTCCCAGACCTATATTATATTTTATTTGGAAACAAGGTTTCACTAAATTGCTAAGGCTGGCTTTGAACCTGTGCTAACCTCTTGTCTCAGCCTCCCAAGCTCTGGGATTACAAATTTGTTCCACCACACCCAGCTCTTTCATTCCTTATTTTGAAAAAGGGTCTCACTGAGCTGCAAAGGGCCTCACTAAGTAGCTGAGACTGTCCTCAAACCGTGATCCTCCTGTCTCAGCTTTCTAAATGCTGGGATTACAAGCATGCACCACTACACCCGGCTTTCAACTTGTGTTTTAAATGGCCATATTTAGGACCAGTTCTATCTTCTTTCTGTGGTTTCAGCATCAATTGTATACTGAGTTTGTTGATGTTCAGCCTACCACATGTAATGAGTTTATGTGCATTTATATTTTTCCAAAGAGATGGTATGGGTGGGTGCACGTAGCTGTTGCTTGGTTTAAGGGTGGATGTGGTAATAAGAATTTTCTTTTTGAGGTCACTTCTTGTACTTCATTTAATAGATCTCAAGAAATCTGTTCTCTCACCTAGTTGAAGAGGCGATATTGATCACGTGCAGGGCCTCATGAAGTGCTGTCTTACCGTTTTAATTAGATGTTCAGTCTCATAGTATCTTCAGTGGGAAAAAAAAGTTAAAAAAAATTAGACCGTCAGGATGCCAACAGTGGAGTGAAGTGGTCGAAATTTGTAACAAGTTATTTATTTATTTACTTATTTATTTATTTTCTGTGGCACTGAGGATTGAACCCAGAGGCATTCTACCTCTGTGCTAAACCCTCAACTCAATTTTATTTTTTATATGCATGCAAGGTCTCGCTAAGTTGCGGAAGACCTCACTAAATTGTCAAGGTTGACTTAGAACCTGTGATCCTCTGGTTTCAGCCTCACAAGTACTGGGATTACACGTGTGCACCACCACTCCCAGCTCTTTGTTTATTCATTTGCAGTATATTTTCATCTGATTTTCAATATGCAGGAAATAATAAAAACAAATGTTTAAGATGTAAGATGCACAGTGCTGATTAGATTAATAAAGTCTTATAGCAGTTTTAAAAATAATTTTTAGTTTTGGTAAGTACTGGGGATTGAACCCTGGAACATTCTGCCTCTGAGCTACACCACCAGCCCCTTTTATTTTTTGTATTGAAACAGGGTCTAGCCAGGTTGCTGAGAGCCTTGCTAAGTTGGTGAGGCTGGATTGGATCCTGTGATCCTCCTTTCTCAGCCTCTCAAGTACTGGGATTACAATCATGCACCAGCATGCCCAGCTAATGTGTGTTTTAAGTCATGGTACTTAGATGAGTAGAAATTTGTGAAATATAATAGTTTTTATGACCTGAATGGTTTGCTAAGATCAATCAGAGATTCTTGTTCCAGATTCTGGGATGATGTCACAGAGGCCATAAACCTGAGCATGTTGGGCTAAGTTTACGTGCGTTTATATACACATGTTCTTCCAGGGACTGTTCACAACTATGTCATATTACTTAAGCTTGGGGATTCTGAGATGTTAGGAACTTATCACCTGGTAGAGAAAGGTTAGTGCTGCTTTATCTAGTATAATGTTTGAATGCATCGGGAAATCCTTTAGACCTTGCAGTGCATTCCATCGAGTGCTCTCTTGGAAGGACAGGTTGGATAGGAGTGCATTCTCTTGGCTGTTATCCCTCTCATTCATGCCATGTGGGTCTCTAAAGTTCCTGGACCCTCAGTCACTGTAGCCCTTTCCCAGGCTGATGGTCTTGGCACCATGCTGAGCCCTGACCAGACCCCAGGCTACTTTGCAGCCATGTCATCTATTAATTGTTGGCCCTTTGCTTTGTCATTTGGTCCTTTCTGGCTGTCACTTTTCATGTTGGTTGTTTCTGAGAACGGGTCGTTGGTCAGCACGCCAGCCTTCCCTCCAGTCGGCACCTAATTCCTCACCGGATCAGGTCTTTTGTTTGGACTTGCATGGAACGAGGCAGTCATCGAGGTCCTGGGTCTTGCTGGAGTGCAGCGTGTGGACTCAATGGCAGCCATCCTTGGGCTCAGGGGTCATTTCATTTTCTGTTTGGATTTGCAGTTGAGTTCTAGAGAATCTGTGGGCAAGATTATGACCTGGGGTAAGAGAAACCGTCTGTGAGGAACCCTAGGTCCCGTGGAGTTGTCAGAGATTCAATACAATTTCCTTTCTCTAAGGGGAAAGTTTAACTCTTTGCATTTCAATTAAAACTGACATGTGTTTACTTTTGCAAGCTCCTGGAATAAAATATGGGGAAAAGGCAGTGAAGCTTCAGGCTCTCCATCTCTGGCCTCCTGACTGCGACGAACGTTTCATCTGATGTCTCTCTCGGTCACCAGGTCGCCCCCAACGATGAAGCGGTGGTGACGCTGCTGTGTGAGTGGGCCGTGAGCTGCAAGCGGTCGGGCAAGCACAGGGCCATGGCCGTGGCCAAGCTCCTGGAGAAGAGGCAGGCGGAGATCGAGGCTGAGGTGGGTCCGCCCGCTGTCCTAAGTATCAAATGCTGTAACATAGTATTTGGAGGAGGGTGCTTTTCTCTGACCTTATTTATTGCCTTTTTTTGGTTTGTTCTCTTGAGAAAAATAAGAGAGTATATACAGATTTACCTAAGGAGAACTTTATAGCAGGGTCCCTCTAAGTTGATATAGCTAGTAATTTATGTGTGTGTTTGTTTGATACCAGATATCAAACCCAGGGGCATTCTACCTTCAAGCTATACCCTCAGCCCTATTTTCTTCCTTCCTTCCTTCCTTTCTTTCTTTCTTTCTTTCTTTCTTTCTTTCTTTCTTTCTTTCTTTCTTTCTTTCTTTCTTTTCTTTTTGAAGCAGGGTCTCACTAAGTTGCAGAGGGCCTCCCAAGTTGCTAAGGCTAGCTGCAAACCTGTGATCCTCCTGTCTCAACTTCCCAGGTATTGAGATTTTAAGTGGGGGGCCACAATGCCTGACTAGCAATTTGTGTTCTGGACTAATTAAGAAATGCATCTTTTAAGCCGGGCGTGGTGGCACATGTCTGTAATTCCAGTTCTTGGGAGGTTGAGACTGGAGGATCTGGGCTTGCTACTTAGTGAGGCCCTCTGCAACTTAGTGAGATCCTGTTTCAAAATAAAGAATAAAAAATAGGGCAGGGGTTATAGCTCGGAGGTAAAATGCTCCTGGGTTCCATCCACAGTACCACAAACACAAACAAAAACAAAACAAAAAAACAGAGAAATGCATCTTTTAAAGTAATGCTTTAACATTTATCTGATTTAAAACAATAAAATCTCATTTTGTGAGATTGAGTTATATCACATACACACGAACAAGTGTATGTAAAGTATACCAACTTTTATTTACTTATTTAATTTTTTTTTTTTTATGGTGGTACTGGGGGTGGAACCCAGAGGCTTTCTACCTCTGGGCTATACTCCCAGACCCATTTTATATTTTATTTGGAAACAGGGTCTCACTGAATTGCTGAGAGCCTCACTAAGTAGCTGAGGCTGGCTTCGAACCTGTATGATCCTCCTGTCTCAGCCTCCCAAATACTGGGATTACAAGTGTGCACTCCATACCCTGAATTTACCAAGTTTTATGATGATTAAAGCAATATTATGTTTTAGTGCTTATGGCAATACTTTCTTGAGGCAGTTTTGATTGTGTGAGATTATAGATACTAATTTGTATTAGTTTTTGATACTATGTTCTAGTTCTAGAACAAGCCAATAAAGCTTCAGATTTAAATTTTAAGGGACAAAACAAAGCTAACTTCATTGACACTTACTTGGTGAAAGGGAAGTTCTTTTTTTTTTTTTATTTTGGTATTACTGGGGTATTGAACCCAAAGGTGTTTAACCTCTGAGTCACACCTCCAATTCTTTCTTTCTTTCTTTCTTTCTTTCTTTCTTTCTTTCTTTCTTTCTTCCTTTCTTTCTGTACTGGGGATGGAACCCAGGGGCATTCTACTTCCAGTATACACACCCAGCTGTATTTTTTTAAATTCTTTATTTTGAAACATGGTCTTACTGAGTTGCAAAGGGCCTCACTAAGTAGCTGAGGCTGTCCACGAACTGTGATCCTCCTGTCTCAGCCTCCCAAATGCTGGGATTATTAGCGTGTACCATCACACCCGGATTTATTTTATTTTATTATTATTATTTTTTGAAACAGGGTCTTACTAAGTTGCTGAGACTGACCTCAAACCTGCAATCCTCCTGTCTCAGCCTCTCCAGCACTGGTACTACAGGTGTGCACCACCATGTGTGACTTGGAAGGGATGTTTTCTAAGTGAGCCTTTGGTTTTGCCTGCAATCCTTGCTGGGCTGACCACAGGGAGCTTGTGTGTGATCTCAGGAGGCCCTCAGCTTCTTTTATCTGGACAGCTTCCTGGCCTCGAGCCTCTCTCTGTTTCCTGTCTTGGTCTCCACTGTCCTCTTTACAACAGCTAAAGTGGTCTTTTGGAAACGTGGCTAGGGCACAGTGTCCTCTACTAAAACTCTCCTGGCCGCTCACCTGGCTTGCACAGCCTCCGGTCGTAACTCCAGCTCTAATCCCACTTTTTCTTTCCTTCCCGTTCCCAAACTCACTTTGATTTTGGTGCCTTGGGCGGCAGATTCTGCTCGCTAGTTTTTGCCTGCTCAGCTTCGCCCTGACATTCCCAGTTAGGAAGCGTCATCTCCTGTGCTGCGTCACCTCCCAGGAAGGCCTGCCACTGCTCTGGGATGTGAAGCCGCCCTTCCCTAGCACACCTCGCTCGCTGGGTGCACAGTCACCTCGCTACTGTGTGAGGTGCTCAGCACCTGCCCTTCCCTTTGGATTCAGCTGGGTTGCAGTGGGCTGCCTGTCCTGTTCACGGTCAGTTTCAGAGCATCCTTCAGCATACAGAGTGCTGGGAAGATGTCTCTGAGCATGGACAGATGTCTAGCTGGCTCTCTAATACACCAACTTCCTGTGAAGTTTTCAAAAGATGAAGTGGGAAGAACAGACAGGTGCAGTGGTCCCCACCTGTAATCTCAGTACTTTGGAGACAGCAGGATCGAAGGTTTGAAGCCGGCCTCTGCAACTTAGTGAGGCTTTAAACCTAGCAAGACCTTATTTCCAAATAAGAAATAAGATTGGGTTGGAGGGATACCTCAGAGGTAAAATGCCTCAGGTTTCCATCTCCAGTACCACAAAAACAAAGAACAAACAACTATCAAAAAAAAAAAAAATCAACAAAAAGATAAAAGCTGGCATGGTGGCGCATGGTTGTAATGCCGGCATTCAAGAGGTTGAGACAGAAAGATCATGGTTTGCAGCCAGCGTCAGCTACTTAGTGAGGCCCTTTGCAACTCAGTGAAACCTGTTTCAAAATAAAATATATAAAATAGGGCTGGGGGGTGTAGCTTGGAGGTAGAATGCCCCTGGATTCCATCTCTAGTACTGCAAAAAAAAAAAAAAAAAAAAAAAAAAAAAAAAAAAAAACCCACAAAGAATCCCAAACCCCAAAACAAACCCCCAAACCCAAAAAACAAAAACAAAAACCCAAGCAAAACAAAACCAAACAAAAATAACACCTAAAAACAAAAGCAGAAACAGAAAGAATATTTTGATAGGCATCTCTTTCCTCCTGTTGGGAAAGTTAGGTTCATCAAAAACAAAAGCTCAAAGCTGGGCATGGTAGTGTACACTTGTAAACCCAGTACTTGGGAGGCTGAGACAGAAGGATTGCAGGTTCGCGTCCAGCCTCAGCCACTTAGGCCCTCTGCAACTTAGATCCTGTTTCAAAATAAAGAATAAAAAAATAGGGCTAGGGGCGTAGCTCCAAGGTAGAATTCCCCTACGTTCAATCTCCAGTACCATAAACACGCACGCACATGCACACACACACACACACACGTACACACGTGCATGCAAAAAAAGGATAAAAAGTAAAAAAAACTCCCATTGACATTGTTGAAATTGGGGCTTGAAGGTACTGATGTTCAGATATAAACAAATGGCCTGTTGCACAATGTGCAAATGAGGAAGAGCCTTTCATGGTTTCTCTCTATACATTATAAATAGACCATCTGGGGGGTGAATTGCAGTGAATGAACTTTAGTAACTACAGCTGAATTTCTCCAACATATCGTTGTTCTTTCTAGATTTTCTTCTTCCTCTTTTCTTTTCTGCTATGGAGACTGAACCCAGGGACATTTGGACATTCTACTTCTGAACTACATCCTCAGCCCGATTTCCTTTTTTATTTATTTTTTATTTTATTTTTTATTTTTATCTTTTTGATGATACTAGAGGTGGAACCCAGAGGCTTTCTACCTCTGGGCTGTACTCCCAGACCCATTTTATATTTTATTTGGAAACAGGGTCTCACTAAGTTGCTGAGAGCCTCACTAAGTAGCTGAGACTGGCTTCGAACCTGTGCAATCCTCCTGTCTCAGCCTCCCAAGTGCGGGGATTATAAGCGTGCGCCACCACACCCGGCCATTTTTTTTATTTTGAAATAAGGTCTTGCTAAGTTGCCCAGGCTGGCCTGGAATGTGTGATCCTCCCATTTCAGCCTTCCATGTGTTTGTTTTTTTGCAGTTTTGGGACTTAACCCAGGGTTCATCCCCAGCCTTATTTTTTTTTCTTTATTTTGAAATAGGGTCTCGCTAAGTTGCGGAGGGCCTCACTAGGTGGCTGTAAACCTGCAAACCTTCTGTGTCAGCCTCCCAAGTACTAGGATTGGCATGTGTCACCATGTCTAGGTGATCTTATTGGTGAAGTATGTTGAATAAGTGAGAATCTGAGAAGAATTATGTTTACTTTCTCACACTTCCAAACACACTTTTAAATGGAGTCTCTGACAAAAACACTCAAGCACACATAAAAACAGTCTAATTCAGGAGCATGTGCCGAATTATTGCGAAAAATCCGCTTAAACACAAGCTACTTGAAAATCCAGGCAACCTCAGGTTGCTTTTATTAATTTTGCCCAGGGTGAAGGACTATTCTATTGGAGTGTGCTGTGTATTCAGTTGGTGCTCATAAATTGTGTGTAGCATTTACAGTTCCCATGGATGGTATTGTATACAGGGTGTTCTTTTAAATCAAATGAATTTTTCTGGGGGTAGTTCTCTCCAACTTATAGAAACTTTATTCACCTATGTGCGTGGTTTTCAAAGAAGTACGGAAATATCAGTTAGCTTTTACGTGATTCATATGAGAATGCAAGTGTTAATTTTCAAAACCTAACAAATGCACAACCTGTTGCGAAGTTTCTCATCCTCTATAACTAACCGTGCTTATTTCTCATCTGCAGAGATGTGGTGAATCAGAAGTCCTGGACGAGAAGGAGTCTATTTCTTCAGCTTCTCTTGTTGGATCTAGTTTGCCTGTTTTTCAGAATGTTCTGCTAAGGTTTTTAGATACACAGGCCCCTTCATTGTGTAAGTAAATAAAGATTATTCCAATTATTACATGGAAAAAGAGATCTCCATTTTTAATTATCTTTCCTCGGTTGGTCAGTAATATGGAGAACTTGGATAGAGTTGCTTATTCTCTTTATTTTATTTGTTTCATATCTTGGCTCTTTGGTGTCTGCTGGTCTTTTGTCTGTATTATATTATCTCTATGAATTTCCACTTCATGTTTCTGTGTGGAGAATAAAACGCATGAAACGCACCACACATATTTGCTGTACTTCATAGGAATGAGCAGCTAAGACTAGAAATTTCAATATTTAATACTGTTTTCAAAACTTGGTGTTTAGACAGTGGTTGAAGGGAGTTAAGTATAATCTGTAGTCACGTAGCTAGGAACGGGTAACTAAACCAATATGTTTTTAAGCAGATGACTTCTCTGTGTTGCTTGGCAGAGCATTTCTAAATTTTGCCCAAACAAGCTCTCATCATTATGAAGATTCGAGTCCAAGTATAGCCAGAGTGTTCCATAAACCCCTTCCTTATTTATATCTTGTCAAAAGTTCTTGGCACTGGATATAATGAATGTTTCTTAAACAAAATTTAGTAGCATTTTCCCAGTGGAAGCTTTTATGCAATTTAAAAATCAGTCAAGCGTCAGATACTTGGAAATTTTTAGCTTTTAATAACTTAACAATTAAGCCACCTCACTTTCTTATATTTGGTATGCTAATTTCTCCTTTCTGGATTTTTCTTGCCAAAATAGAGAAGCTAAGGTACTGTGACATTTATCTGCATATTGTCACTTGGAACTTTCACTTTTTTTTTCTAAATTCCTGACTTTCCCATCCTTGCTCTTAAAAAAGGGAAGAAAATTAACCATCTTTTACAACCAGGACCTGTGACAAGGAAATAATTTAGAAAGACGGCTGGCCGGTTCACTGAATACCTCTTTGAGATTTGTGTCATCTCAGGCTATTTTTATGCCTTTTTGTTGTTGTTACTTGATGTTGAACCTAGGGGCATGCCACCTCTGAGTTCTATCCCCAGCCCTTTCTGTTTTTTATTTTGAAGCAGGATCTCGCTAGGTGGTTGATAGTCTGGCTGAATTGCTGAGGCTGGTGTCAGACCTGGATCCTCTTGTCTCAGCTTCCTAGGTACTGGGATTACAGGCGTGCACCATCACGCCCAGCTTATTTGTCGTCTACTTGTATTGTTGGTGGGGAGTTGAGGGTATGTGGAATGAACAACCCCTAGTCGAGTGGTACCATGGGTGGGCACTTGTGAAAAAGTCACTTGGGTGAACAATACAGTCATAGCATTATCCTGAGGTTTTTATATGAGAAAATATAGGAAAGGGTCCTGTAATAGACAGAGATGAAGCAGCAGAAAAATGGCTGAGGGTGAGGAGTGATGGTCGGGAGGGAAGGGGTGGGAAGGGAAAGAGAAGCATGGGAGAGAAGTGGAGAGGAGCCAGGCACGACCAGCGCTGCCTCCGCGTCTTCCGACAAGTGGCTGGTTTTGGGTTGAGTAGGATCTGGTGCCAAGGTCCTTGGCGCACACTTGTAATCCCAGCATTCGGGAGGCTGAAACCGGAGGATCACAGTTTGTGGACAGCCTCAGCTACTTAGTGAGGCTCTCTACAATTTAGTGAGACCCTGTTTCAAAAAGAAATAATACAAAAATAGGGCTGGGAGTATAGCTCAAAGGTAGAATGCCTCTGGGCACAATCCTTAGTACCCCAAAAATGCCCACAAAAAAGTCCCAGAAAACAAAACAGAACAAAAACAAACAAACAAAAAACCCCAGAGAAATGCAATAATTGAGGTGATCCCCAAGAACAAAAAAATATCTGCTCCCAACTCCAGGAGGTGCACAGTGGCTCCTTGCTTTAAGCCCTCCCAGCCCTTCTCCCTTTGCACTTTGGGAAAACCTCTTTCTGTGCCTCCGCTGGTGCTGGATGGGTTCTGCTGTCTGGGAGAGCTGCTGTGCTTGCCCGAGGAGAGGCTGCTGGCCACTGAGCAGGAGAGGATGACAGCAGCCTGTCAGTCGCTCAGGCTCAAGGTCTAGGGAGCCAGACTTCATGCTCTCTGGACCTGTCTGCTTGTCTCCGGTTGGCATTTGTGAATACGATGATTCCAGTGCTTGAGCTTGGCAGGTTTAAGTCTTAAAATTTTACAGATATGAAGCTTCAGAGTGCAGTTGTAAGTATATTTGGTGCTACTGGGGATTGAACCTAGGGGTAGTCTATCTTTGTGTTACACTTCTATCCCTTTAACCCCCCCCCCCCAACAGGATCTCACTACCTTGGCAAAATGTTAAGGCTCTTCTCGAATCTTTGATCCTCCAGTCTGAGCCTTTCTACTACTGGGATTACAGTTGGTTGCCAACATGGCTGGCAAAATTATGAATTTTTACCGAAAACCACAGGGTTCTATCTCTGTGTACTTTTGTTTTACTTTCCCCCTTTTTTTTTTTTAATTTAAGTGGAATCCACTGTATTTTTTTTTTTCAAGTACCTTTTGTTTTGGTATTGGAGATTGAACTCAGAAGCATTTTACCTCTGAGGTATACCCCAGCCCTATCTATCTATCTATCTGTCTGTCTGTCTGTCTGTCTCTCTGTCTATTTATTTATTTATTTGGTCTTGGAACCGGGTCTAAGTTGCTGAGAATTTTGCGAAGTTGCTGAGGCTAGGCTTGAACCCGTGATCCTCCCGTCTCAGCCTCCCAAGCCCCTGGGATAACAGGCATGCACCACCATGCCTGGCTTCAAATACCATTTTAATTTGGTTTTATTGTGTCATTTCCTTAAAAAAAAAAAATTCCCACACCTACCCCACAAATCTAGAGATCACATTCAAGGTATAAAAAAGTCACAAACTCTTAATATTGAAATCAGGTTGCGGTAGTTAGCCATGCTTTATGTTTACTTTATTACTTAAACAGTTTATTTGTTAGGGACCACTACCATTAAACTTGAAATTGTGCTTAGTACACTACATGCTGTTTTTTTCTCTCTCTTCTTTTTTTCTTTCTTTCTTTTTTTTTTTTTTTGTGCTACTGGGGATTGAACCCAGGGGCACCCTACTTCTAAACTGCACTCCTACCCCTTTTTATTTTGAAGCAGGGACTTGCTAGGTTAGGCTAACTTCAAACCCATGATCCCTCTGTCTTAGCCTCCCAAGTACTGGGGATTCTGGATGTGGACAACCCAGCTCCATTTTTTTTTTTTTTTATTACAGTTGAACAATCCAAATCTGCCTATCATCTCTGTACAAAACACTAGTGCCTCAGTAAGTTTTCCACTCCAACCTTTTGTTTCAAAGACAAATTGGCAGCCAGGCATGGTGGCACATGCTAGTCATCCTAGTACTTGGGAGGCTGAGACCAGGAGGATTGTAGGTTCGAGGATAGCCTCAGCAAGAAGCGAGAAGCTCACCAACCTACCGAGATCCTGTTTCAAAAATAAAATGGAAATCAAGCTAGAGGTATAGCTTGGAGGTAGAATGTCCCTGAGTTCAATCTCAGTACCAAAAAAAAAAAAAAGAGAGAGAAAAAAAAAAAGACAGTTTATGAAGGGTTCTGAGAGTGCTTTTAAGCCTTGGTAATTGATTGTTATTTCTGTCAGGTGTGAGAGCTTCTGACTGGCTTGTTTCTCCCTAGCGGATCCAAACAGTGAGTGCGAAAAGGTGGAGTTTGTGAACCTGGTTCTGCTTTTCTGCGAGTTCATCCGCCACGACGTCTTCTCCCATGATGCCTACATGTGCACCCTCATCTCTCGGGGAGACCTGTCAGTCACCGCCTCCACAGGGCCCCGGTCACCTGCCGGAGAAAATGTCGATGAGCATTACTCGAAGGACCACGATGTGAAAATGGAGGTACGGCGGGGGAGGGGGGGCTCACTTGCACTTGGACCAAAGAGGCATTCGGTAGTGGAAAGAGCATCACCTCCTAATCGTGTTCTTTTTCTCCAGATTCAAATGATAACGCTGTTGGTTTTGGATGTTTTTAGCGTCTAGTTTTCTTTTAATGTTATTCTTCAGGACTAAGTTGTTTCACTTGAGCACGGTGGCCTGCACCTGTAATCCCAGTATTTGATTTGTCTGAGGTAGGAGGATCGTAGGGCTGAAGCCAGCCTCAGCAACTTAGTGAGGTTCTCAGCAACTTAGCGAGCCCGTTTCCTAATAAAACATGAAGAAGGCCAGGGATACAGCTCCAAGAACTGTCTTTCTTTCTTTCTCAACACTGGGGATCTAACTCAGGGACATTCTACATGTGAGTTACACCCCTCAGTCCTATTTTTTATTCTTTATTTTGAAACAGGGTCTCACTAAGTTGTGGAAAGTCTCACTAAGTAGCTGAGGCTGTCCGCGAACCACCATCCTCCGGTCTCAGCCTCCCAAATGCTGGGATTGCAAGCATGTGCCCCCATGCCTGGCTGAAATACCCTGTTTCAAAATAAAAAATGGGGCCAAGAATATAGCTCAGATGTACAACACTCACTGGATTCAGTCTCCACTACCATTGAAAGAAAGAAAGAAAGAAAGGGACTTGATTGTTGAGTCTATAATCTCTGCCACTTAGGAAAATCATAAGTTCAAGGCCAGACTGAGAAAGGTAGCAAGACTCTGTCTCAACATTTAAAAAAGATCTGGGAATGCAGCTTCATGGTAGAGCACCCTTGGGCTCCATCTCCATTACTGCAAAACAAACAAACAAAACCTTTTAGAATTGTTATCATGGATTTATACTTTGTATTCTTAATTTGTTTCCCAAAAAAGATAGGATATTTACAAATACTGTTGCTCCTTAATTTTTCCACAGAGGGAGTTGTAATGGGAAAAACCAAATTCGTTTACCTGTTTAAGCTTCTCCTCTTTCTTTTCTTGGATGTTTAGGAGTATCTTAGATATAATCTTGTATCTTAGAAATAACCTCAGGTATTTTTATTTTTTTGTGTGGTATGGGGGGGTTGAACACAAGGACATTCTACCTCTGAGCTATACCCCTAGCTCTACTTGTGTGTGTGTGTGTGGGGGGGGGCTTGGGGATGAAACCCAGGAGCATTCGACCTCCGAGATAAATCCCCTGCCCTATATTTTATTCTTTATTTTGAAACAGGGTCTCAGAGTTTCAGAGGGCCTCACTAAGTAGCTGAGGCTGTTCACGAACCATGATCATCCGGTCTCAGCCTCCCAAGTGCTGGGATTACAAGCATGTGCCACCACACCCGGCCCCAGTTCTATTTTTTATTTTTATTTTGAAATAGTGCATCACTAAGTTGCGGAGGCCTCACTAAGTAGCTGATAGCCTCAGGTATTTCTTGCCAGGAGGATTTGGGGGGCTTGGAGCTGAGAGTAGCCTGCTGAAGGAAATTATGTCTTTTATCAGGAAGTTAAAACTTTCTCATTGTGAAGGAAAAGCCTGTGAATGATTAAACAACACATATCTTAAAAGTTTCCTCCTATTTTTCTGGGGAAGAAATTTGGGGGCGGGAGAAAGTTCTAGGGTGGTTAAAAAACTCGCCGTCATGGTTAAGCTTCCATTTGTTCTCTGCAGAAATGACAATGTGACTTTTTTTTCCCTCTGGCAATTATCAGGAACAGAGCATTATGGCGCGCATGGGCATTGACTCAGGAGCCACTCACATTTTTGATGAAGTAGACAAGAGTGACTTTAAAGCCGACTTTGGGTCGGAGTTTCCAGTAGGTTCACCCTTTGGTTCTTACAGACAGTCCACCCACCCTCTCGCACCCCAGCCTTTTGCCTGTACAGGAGTGGCGTGTGCGCTTGTGACATGAATGTCATCCTGCCACATTACACCCGGTCATGGTCATCATCTCCCATGCCTGTCTCACCCTAGATCATCCTCAGTTTTGATTGCTTTTGCCTGCTGTGTGCATTTGAACCCCCCTGTCCTCCTGCCCTGCTCCCTGAGCCTCCTGTGTTCACTGGGATCCTCATCTTTCAGGAATGCATGGGCGTAGTTTCATTACTACTCCATGGCCATGTTGCGCATGCCTTGAGCTTCTGCAGAACGCCTTTCATGGCTCCGTATCTCTACATTCATTCTTTTCCTGTACTTCGGGAGAATTATAATGTGTTCCTTATGAATCTCAGTGTGTGACTTTATAACAATGTACTGTTTAAAACTTTGATGTTAGCCGGGCGTGGTGGCACATGCTTGTAATCCCCGCACTTGGGAGGTGGAGACAGGAGGATCGCGCAGGTTCGAAGCCAGTCTCGCTGGCTTAAGAGACCCTGTTTCCAAATAAAATAATATAAAATAGGTCTGGGAGTGTAGCTCGGAGGTAGAGGGTTTCCAGGAACCCCAGTACCACACACACACACACAAAAAAAAAAAAAAAAAAAAAAAACAACTTTGATGTTGAGCCGGGCATGGTGGCGCACACTTGTAATCCCGGCATTTGGGAGGCTGAGACAGGAGGATCGTGGTTTGCGGACAGCCTCAGCTACTTAGTGAGGCTCTTCGCAACTCAGTGAGACCCTGTTTCAAAATAAAGAACAAAAAATAGGCCTGAGGGTATCACTTGGAGGTCAAATGCCCCTGGGTTCCAGCCCCAGTACTACAAAAACAAACAAAAAAAACCCCTTGATATCTATTATTTATTAATTTTATGAGTTAATTATCATTATGTATATGTTTTTGGAGGAAGTATAGCTTTGTGAGGAAAACACTCATCTATAAGTTTGCTTGTATACTACTAAAAGGTGGTGTAGACATTTTTTCTCTCATAAGCCTGTGTATAAGCCAGGTGTGGTGGGGCACGCCTGTAATCCCAGTACTTGGGAGGCTGAGACAGGAGGATTTGCAGGTTCATGGCCAGCATTAACAACTGAGTGAGATTTTTGAGAACCTAGCAAGACTTTATTTCAAAATAAAAAAGGGCTCAGGATGTAGATTGGAGGTAGAATATCCCTGGGTTCAGTCCTCAGTACTAGAAAAGTAAATTAAATAGTGCTGAGGGATAGCTCAACCACCCCTGGATTCAACACCCAGTACTGCCTCCTCCACAAAAAAATCCAAACAAAAATCACCTTTGTATGGTTTTCTTTTCTCCCTCTTCTAAATAGAGGTTGATTCTGGCAGATCTTTACTGATCTGAACATGAATTTTGTGGAAATTAACAAAATTTCTATCCAGTGGTCAAGTGGGAAAGGTATTGTTGCCAAACATTTTTTGTGTCTGAAGATCAGAACTATAACCCTATGCTTTGGGCTTTTTCTTTTTTTTCCCTCTTTCATTTCCAATCTTCAACATTTGTTTTACATGACTTAGATTTTCTCTCCTGTGCCTGGAGAGTCCTGTGAGAATGTCAACCCTTCCTTGGGCAGAAGAATGTCAGTCAACGGTGAGAAGTTGGCGAAGAGGGAAAAACCGAGGGAACTGATTTTCCCGTCCAATTACGACCTCCTCCGCCACCTGCAGTATGCGACACATTTTCCTATACCTCTGGTAAGTCCTGGCAGCCTTCGGTCCATGCCTGATTATGTTACTGCCTGTCATTAACCATTGAAGGTCAGATTAGTCATCTGCTCTCCAGTGTGACACGGAGCAATAGCCGGTGAGTTCTTGGGCTTGTGGCCCTGTTGGCTGTAATTCCGGTCATGTACTTTATTTGCTGACTAGTCTAAATTTGTGGTGCGACCTTAGTGACTGTCTAGCTGTATGTTTTATGTGCCTACGTTTTTTAAAAAAGTATCTGAGTCACTGCAAATGATGTCTGAATGTATTTTCCTGTTTCAATTTGACAGTCATCTACGGAGTTGCTTTTATATCTACTGTAAGGTGGTAGGTGTTTTTGGTATTACATAGAGTAAGAGTGTTGGTACAGGAAAGATGAATAAGGTAGGAGAGATATGTGTGTTTATGAATCAAGAAAACACTCATACTGATGCAGAACTTGAGTTGAAAAGAATGCTCTAGAAAAGAATGCACAGTGGACGGTAGGAGTGCATCTGACTGAGAAATTGGGCAGGATGGGACTGGGAGCTGTTTAAATCAGGGGCTGACATCACATGGTGAAGGCCTTGTAAGAACTTCAGGGTTGGTGACTCACAGAGAGATGTGTGGATTCAAAGGAAACAAAATTTGTTTTTTTATATAAGTAATGAAAATTGGGATAAAATCAGAAAACCTTTTAAATTCTTGGGTTCCCTAACTTTGTTTTTTTCTAGCAGTTTTATGGTAAGTGTAATTTCAATGTCATTTTTTTCCCCTCAAGATGCTTTTCTGTATCAAGGATGTAATTGTGGGGTATGGTACATTATTTTCTGGATGTCTTTTAGGAGTTTCTATCAGCAAGCTGAATCTTTTGTTAAGGTTATTTATTTTGGGGTATCTTGGAAATTCTCAAAATGACTCAAAATCACTAAACTCTTGTTTTTTTTCTATTATTACAAATAAAAATGTCTTCTGGTTTTTAAATGTCCACAGCTATGTCAAAACTTGCCAAAACTCCTTTTTGTTCATCATATCTAAATTTACCATCAATTTTCACGTCATCCCTAAGCATCACCTATTTTCAATAGAATGGAATAAACTAATAGCTTACTTAGGGCAAGAGAGAGGGTATAGCCTGATACTTTAGAGATGTGTCTTGAGAAATCCATCTACTAGCTTGATACCTTGGCTTTGCTTCAGATTATTCAGAGTTTTAAAAATGGCTATTAAAAAGCCTGGAATTAATTTAGTATTAAAGCATCAGTATCACCTTCATAGTTTCATTCAATGTACTGTGTTTCTATAAGCCATGAGTATTAGGGGCAGCTGGACATGAAAGCATTTGGGAACTCTCTTGACTACTTTTGCTGCTTCTCCATAAACCTGAAATTACCCCCAATAAAATACTTATTTAAAAACAGCAAGCGTCATGAGGAAGATGGATAAAGCAGACATGGCCACAGGTGGAGCATGGTTGAGGGTGACCTATGCCTGTCTCAGGGTGGCAGAGCTCTGCTGGCCCCCAGCTCCACGCATCTGGTGCCAGAGCAGAGCAGGACACCAGACACTTCCTTAGTCTGTTGTTTACATGGCATCACCTTCACAGTTATACCCAGATTTTCGGTTTCTAATGACTGCCCACTTCCTGAGAGTAAAGAGCTAAATAGATTTCAGGGGCCACGTGTCACGATGAACCATGATGTAATTAAGCAGTAGTGACCATAGCGGAACCCATAGACAACTGAACCTGTCAGATACGATATTTTGAGGCGCTTCCCCACCACCACGTTAGAGCATGAGTATAATTCAGAAGAAGCCACAGTGAGAGAAATGAAAGCGTATCTAGTGCAATACTGACATCAGGTCTGATATTGAGAGTCTGGTTTTCTTCCTCATTGGAAAGGGAGAGTCAGTCTAGCCTGTCATGCATGTGAAGAGAATATGATAAAGAAAGGATTTAAAATATATCTCCTCCTAATATGTGGCCCCAGTAAATAAATACTTAGGGAAGCAGATGAGAGGGGACCAGCTTGGAAGTTCAGAAATGTAAAGAAACTTCATATGCATTGTTAGATGAATGATGTTTGGGTCTGTCCATTGGCAAAACATGTTGTTTTGGCTATCAGCAAGCAAAGTTTCTTGCCCATAGGCACGATCCCAGTCCATAATGCAGGTGAGTCACTTAGACTTTGTGATATGTGCCCTGATGCGTGTCCCTGTCTTTAGATAGCTAGCATTTATTCAGTGTTTACTTTTTTATACTTTTTTTTTGCAGTACTGGGGTTGGAACCCAGGGGCATTCTACCTCTGAGCTACACCCCAGCCCTATTTTTTTATTCTTTATTTTGAAACAGGCTATCACTGAGTAGCAAAGAGCCTCACTAAGTAGCTGAGGCCGTCCACAAACCATTATCCTCCTGTCAGTCTCCCAAATGATGGGATTACAAGCATATGCTACCACACCTGGCTTTATACATTTTTTTAATAGACACTTTCAGCCTCTCCCCCTCCCCACTTATTATTCACTTCCTACTCAGAGAATGTATTTGTGAAATTACAGAGTTTCAAGCTTTAAAAAAATAATGTTTCAACTGCAAAAGTGAGTTCACAGACAAGTGTTGGTGAAATTGTAGATTACTACAACCACTGTATCAGTATGGAGGGTCCTCAAAAGACTAGGAATTGAATCACCATTATAACCCAGCTCTACCATGCTCTATTATCTTTCCAAAAGAATTAAAATCAGACAACTGTACGATACATGTGTATGTATGTATGAGGCAGCATAATTCACAGTAGCCAACTTAAGAACCCAGACCCGGTATCCATCAACAGATGAATAGGTAATTAAAATGTGGTGTGTACACACAACACAATTTTACTAAGTTATAAAGAACCAAGTTATGTCATTTGAAGGAAGATGGATGAAACGAGGCAATATGCCACGTGAGGTGTCAGACTTAGAAAAATCAAGGTCTACATGTTTTTTCCCCCCTAAATGTGGAAGCCAGAGAAAAAATGGGCAAGAAAAGGGACTCAGAAAAATGGAGAGAGAGACCAGTAGAATAGAAGGGAATAGGGGAAGGGAAAAAGGAGGAATAAGGAAGGAAATAGACCAAATAGTGTGATGTTTGTATACAGATTTATCACTACCAATTGGATTAGCATGCACTCGGGGAGCAGCGTGCTGAGAGGAGCCCACTGAGGGATGTACACGTACCAATGTGTCACTTTGAATCTCACTGTGACGTATAGCTACAGCACACCAATGGAAAAAAAAAATAGTTCAGAAGCTGATCTGTTTTGCTGACTCTCAGGACCTTCTTAAATCGCTGCAGACAGTGCAAATCTGTTACCGACTGTTTTGATACAGGTTTTCCTAATGGCGTTAAAAATACTCCTGTATGTGTATTAAACCTTTCTCATCTTTTCTGTAATAACTCTTAACTTAATGTTATGTGTTGACCTCATGTAGCACTGGAGGTAAAGAGAATTTGGCCAGAGTCGTGACCTGGAGAGCAAGAGTCCCCACACTGTCAATACAGACCCTGCATGGGGTCTGGCCGCTCATCTTCCTGGATCTGAGCAGTCCTGCCAGCACAACCCGGGCTTCTTGCCTCCCGTGGCTTCATAGTCTATTTTAAGACTTTTTCTTTTTCTTTTTTTTTTTTTTTTTTTTTTTGGTATTGGGATTGGGGCATTTTACCTCTGAGCTAACCCTTCCTCCCTGTTTTATTTTTATTATTATAAAACAAGGCCTATTTAAATTGCATACCTGCAATCCTCCTGTCTCAGCCTTCCAAGTTCTGGGATTACAAACATGTGATACCACACCTGCCTTTATTTTAATACCGTTTTTGACTAGTACTATCTTTCCATGCCTTTGACCTAAGTTTCTAGTTTCAAAACAATAGTTTTTCAGTAATTGGTATAACTTAATACAAATCCCCTAGAAAATGTTACAGGGCCTATTTTTATATTATGCCAACACAAAAACAAACTGTCAGATTTATCATTACTAACAGCAGGAAAGCCTTTGTTACCTACATATTGAGTCTAACTATATTTAACATACTTGACATTAGCCATGTATTTGCAAACCTTTTTTTTTTTTAAATAAAAGCTTTAGCTCTTGTGTTAGAAAAGGTTAGAGCTTAAAAATTGGAGGAGTAGCAAATGGAAAAGTTACTGTCTTTTGAAGTGATGGATTAAATAATTTAGGCACCAGGTGGGGGTTCGTGTGAGGTTTGGTTTTTAAAGTGACCTGAAGGCATTAATGGTGTGTTGCCAAGGTACTTCCTGTAACTAAAGTAAAAATTACTTTGCATATTTTTGAGAAATCAGTTGTAAGTACTTAAATGAGTACCCTGAGTCTATGCCACGAACTTGTTTTTGATTTCAAGGATATTACAAGGTTTGACAGTGGTTCACCAACTCTATTTCATTTTCTTGTACAAATCAAGAGTGACCATAGCCCTGAGAGCACAGATTGGCTTGCATTTAGAGGCCGAGTTTCTAAGCTGTATTTTTAAAATTACTAAGTTTCAATTGTTTGTTTTATTTCATTCAAAACTTAATGATCCAGTAAGGCAAGAAGTGATAACATGCAGTATCCCACATTAAAAAAAAAAAATTAAATCCAGGCACAGTGGTGCATGCTTGTAATCCTCTTTGGGA
The DNA here is from genome assembly GCF_963383645.1 of Muscardinus avellanarius. Classification (NCBI taxonomy): domain Eukaryota; kingdom Metazoa; phylum Chordata; class Mammalia; order Rodentia; family Gliridae; genus Muscardinus; species Muscardinus avellanarius. The sequence goes on from NC_137790.1 coordinate 116,524,115, forward strand.
GACCTGAGGATTGTGGTTTGCGGACAGCCTCAGCTACTTAGCAAGGCCCTTTGCAACTCAGTGAGACCCTGTTTTAAAAATAAAAAGACAGTAAAATAGGGCTGAGGGTGTACCTTGGACATACAATACCCATGGGTTCCACCGCAATACCACCAAAAAAAAAAAAAAAAAAAAAAAAAAGAAAGAAAAATAGAAACCGGGTCCTTGATGCATTGCTAAGACTGGCTTCAAACCCTTGATCCTCCCGTATCAGCTTCCCAAGTGCTAGGTACAGTACCCTGTGCCTGGCAAAAATTCCCACATTTTAGGCATCATTTTCTTCTTCTTTTTTCTTTTTTTTTTTTGTGGTACTGGGGGTGGAATCCAGAGACTTTCTTCCTCTGGGCTATACTCTCAGACCTATTTTATATTTTATTTAGAAACAGGGTCTCACTAAGTTGCTAACAGCCTCACTAAGTAACTGAGGCTGGCTTGGAACCTGTGTGATCCTCCTGTCTCATCCTCCCAAGCGCTGGGATGACAAGGGTGCGCCACCACGCCCAGATTAGGCATCATTTTCAAATGTTGATTTTTCTTTCTGAGACACGTTCCGCTTAGGGGAGGCAAAGGTCTCCACAACCTTTGAGCGGAAGGCTTTGGAGAGGTGATAGTACAAGATAGGGTCAAAACACAGGTTTGACACAGCCAGGAGCAGCGTAGCCTCCTTGGCTTTGAAGAGCGAGATCCTGGTGGAGCAGTCGGAGATGACCTCGGTCTGGCTGAGGGTGTATGGGATGCGGACCACGTGGTAAGGAACGAAACACACAATGTAGCCTGCTGTCACTAGCAGGATGCTGACGAGAGCTCTTTTCACGTTGGGGTAGTTTTCACTGTCTCTGTTTCTGTAGAGTTGTCGAATGACAAGACAGTTGGATATTAAAATGATGGCCGAGAAATTTAAAAATATTGCTATGGACAGGAAGTTTGTCAGCAAATGCCAGTTTCTTCCGAACTCCTTCTTGAATTCCATACAGCCCACGTCAGACTTCTCCCTGATGTCTTTGATGGGTATGAGCATGTTTGGGACCATTATAAGCAGGACCATGAGCCACACGACCGCGGATATCATTTTAGCAAATCCAGGTTCTTGTATTCGGTAGATCTTGCAGCTGCGTATCAGCTGGAGACAGCGGTCGATGCTGACAAACGCTAAGAAAATAATCGACAAATACATATTGATGTAGATAAGGCAGGCTGTGACTTGGCAGTGGAATACCTTCAGCTTCCAGGGCGCCACACCCAAGTCAACAACGATTTTCACCGGTAAGGCCAGAGTGAGCAGGAAATCGGCTGTCAGCAGATTAATTAAGTATATGCTCACACACCTGTGATTCGCAGGCTTTTGTATAAAAGCCCAGGTGGCAAAACAGCTTCCAATAATTCCCACAAGGAAAACTAAATAAAAAAAGTACGTGAATGGCTCCAAATCTCTGTAAATCGGACAGAAGAACGAACTATTTGTCATTTTGGGGGAAAGGAAGGATGACTCCGATTAAAAGGCTCTGGTAAGAAAAGAGAGAGCGAAAGGGGAGGTTAGTCATTAAAATTAAAAACTATTTTTTTTAAACATTTGTCCTCAAAATACCATGGTCTCTCTGGGTTTTAGGTGGAATTTTTTTGGGTAAACTATCCACGCTGTGTGGAGTGGTGGGAACGTTGAACATTGTGCATAAATGCAGGGTTTTCAACCTTTGATTTTCAGGAAATCGCACGTGGATGTGTTTTCAGAGGGCTGTTTTTGACCTCACGGTTCTGCATTCTGGTGACTGCCTCTTCCCAAGTGGGTGGGAGGCCTCTGAGAGAGGATGTAAGTGAACAGAGGTCCTGACAGGGGCAGAGAGGAAGCTAGTGTGTTGTGTCTTGTGGTTGTGTCTGGAGAGCTTCAGTGGGACTTTCTGGTTCTCCTTTGATAGATTTTAAAGCTTCTGATGTTGGGAGAACCTGGGCTTAGGGGAAGTCATGGGTGATGGCAAGCTGCAGTAAGATTTGAAAAATGTTATTTATTTTTTGTTTTTTGGTGCAGGGGATTGGACTCCAGGGTATTCTGCCTCTGAGCTACATCCTCAGTCCTTTTAAATTTTTTTTTTTTGGGATGTATTCATTTAGAGTCACCCCCCATGCCATCTTGGCATGGGGCTGTATTTCTATTTTCTGTATTTCTATCGTTTTAATAAACTTCTTTAAATCTTCAAAAAAATTTTTTTTCTTTTTTCTTTTTAATTTAAAAATAGGGTCTTGCTAAGCTGCTGAAGGTTCTTGTTATGTTGCTGAGGCTGACTTCAAACCTGTGAATCCTCCTGTCCCAGCCTCCCAGGTGCTGGGATTTTAGAGGTGTGCACCATCTCAGGCCTAGGTTGAAAAGTACTATTTAAAAGAAAGCTATTATGTAGCCTTTTAGAACATTTTCAGAAGGAAGATTTTCTTTTTTTCTTTTTCTAGCAGAAAGAGTTGAAGGATTAGACTGTGATCTTGAAGGGTGCTTAATCGCCCCCTTTGCCCTAGCTCTAATTTCGTGATGGAATGGGCCTGTGAGATCCATTGCCAGCACCTCTAGTCTCCCATAACTGTTGAGCACTTAATGCAGGCAGGCTGCGCCAACGCGTTCTACAAATGTAACACGCACACTGGATTCTGAAGATTTAGTTCAAAATGTTACAAAGAAGACATGAAAACTCTAAAGACTATAAGATGCCATTTTACCAAATCAGCATGAGATTTTAAGTTTTGTTTCTTCTTCGATGACAACTATTACTCCAAATACAGACTTTCTTTCCTGCATTTATCTAACTTATTTGTTACAGTGATATATTTAATTGATTAAATATATTTAATTAAGATATGTAGAGGTGATATATTTATTAAAAATCATTGTTGAGGCTCTCCTTGAACCTGTGATACTCCTGTTTCAGCCTCCCAGGTACTGGGATTACAGTCTTGTACCACCATACCCAGCTTAAATCTCTCTTTAAAACAATAAATGTTAATTATATCACTTATTTAATGGTCCATCATATAAACCTCAGACTGAAACAATATGTAAACAGATAATAAAGCAGATGTACACAAAACTGTTTTTGTGTGTGGTACTGGGGATTGAACCCAGGGCCATTCTACCTCTCAGGTACAACCCCAGGACCATTTTATTCCTTATTTATTTGAAACAGGGTCTCATTAAGTTGCAGAAGGTCTCACAAGTTGCTCAGGCTGTCCGTGAACCTACGATCCTCTCGTTTCAGCCTCCAAAGTCCTGGGATTACAAACGTGTGCCACCAAGCCTAGCTAGATGTATGTAAAACTTTCTGTATTAAAGCATCCATTAAAGGAATATGCTTTTCCCTTTCCCTGCTTCCTTAGGATTCGTGAGTATGCCATTGTATACTACACCCAATGAACACTGTTAAGCACAGTCTGGCAACTATGATACAGCCCTTCACCATTCCTATCTGGGCGGCATTACACTTTTGTTTCGCAGATGAGAGACCTGAGACGTCCCAAGGTCAGGTAGCCCAGGTTATATAGCGGGTACATTTTAGGGCCAGGATCCCAGCACAGACAGCCTGGTCTCATTCAGAAGCGCTTCAGAGCGCGTTCCAAGAGCAGCACCAGCAGCCATGAGTATAATGAAAATGGTTCCTATTATAGCAGCCAACCCTTACATGGTAAGGGATTACTATGTGGCAGGAATTAGGTCCTAAGCAATTTTCAGGTAAAATAGCTGGAATAAATATTAATTCTTAACTTTTTTCCTGAATTCTAACAAAAGAAGTTTAGGCTTAGTTTTCATGTCTTTTAATGTTACACATACACACACACACACACACACACACACACTTTTTTTTTTTTTTGCGGTACTGGGAATGGAACCCAGGGGCATTCTACCTCCGAGCTACATCCCCAGCCCTATATTTTATTCTTTATTTTGAAACGGTCTCATTGAGTTGCAAAGGGCCTCGCTAAGTAGCTGAGGCTGTCCTCGAACCGCAATCCTCCTGTCTCAGCCTCCCGAATGCTGGGATTACAAGCGTGCACCACAACACCCAGCTTCACACACACGTGTTTATAATACAATAATGTTTACACGTGTGTATTAAGTGTGTATATGTGTGTGTATGTATTTAACTTACATCCCATCCTATACATTTAGATTTTACTTTCAGAGTTAAAGCCTAGTTCTTCCCTGCTGTCCTCTCAGTCTCCTTGTCTCTTGGTTGCTAGGGACTGAACCCAGAGGTTGCACACGCTCAGCTGTCCACACCATCTACCTCTGAGCTCACTCCCATTCCCTGTTTTGAATTGATCGGACCTTCACTTTCTGTGAGAGGTTTCTTTCTGCTTTTGTACTTTTGCGTGTGATAGAAGGTTGGAACCGTGGGACTTTAATGATAGGTGCAAATGTCCACCTATCCATCAAATCAGCCTGGCACTTGTGTTGCGCAGGACTAGATTCTTCCTTTGTAGATCATTTTCTAAGATCTGTGCCTTTATCCTCCCTATTCATGAATCCTGACTATCCCAGGTCCAAAGGAGTCTGTCTGCCTCCGAGTGCTCCTGTACGCTTCTCTGAGCTTCTTATAGCCCTGATTTTTTTTTTTTTTCACTATTGGGGATGGAACCCAGGGGTATTCTACCTCTGAGCTATAACCTCAGCCTGATTTTTTTATTGTTTATTTTGAAACCGGGTCTCACTGAGTTGCAAAGGGCCCCACTAAGTAGCTGAGGCTGTCCACGAACCGCAGTCCTCCTGTCTCAGCCTCCTGCGTGCTGGGATTACAAGCGTGCGCTACCACGCCAGGCAATATCCCTGATTTTGGCAGTCATCATTTATTTGTACCTTGGAACTCTAAGCGTAATTTTCTTCTCCTTGTCAAAAACTAGCATCAGTGTCCATTATCTAGTCTCCCACCTTTATTTTTCCTGTGTCTAGTGGTAAGATTTTTGACTAGAGCACTTTTACACCAAATGTTGCCTAATAATAGTAACAACATGATGTGTTTCAAGGGAGTCAGTGCATACAAAGAGCCGTATCAGTAAGACATATGGTGAAGAGAAGAATTACGATAGCTTATTTTGATCAATTAACATTCTTCAATTAGCACCGAAAATATTTTCTATAAACGAGTGATTTATTTAAGATGATTACAGTGTGACTGTTGATTCAGTAATGCTTAAGAATCCTGGAGTACCTTACGTTTGCTTTTATGAAATTCCATCTAGACTCCAATGAAGCATAGTTTATTTAAATTTTCGGTCATGTTGATTAGAAGTTAAATTATGCTGTCAAAATAGCCCACATTTGCTATCACAAATTTGAGAACCAAGTATTTGATAAAGTATTTTGCCAACCAAGTATTAGGCATTGGAAATTTGAGGTACTCAAAGGTCCCTCCAGGAAAGTCAAGAAAATATTTTAAGTATCTTCTTAGTTTCCACAGAGTAACCATTGCTTAGAGGGGCAAAAAACAACCCTCAGATTTTCTTTTTATTCTTTTCTTTCTTTCTTTCTTTCTTTCTTTCTTTCTTTCTTTCTTTCTTTCTTTCTTTCTTTCTCCTTTTCTTTCTTCTTGCATACTGGGGATGGAACCCAGAGACATTCTACCTCTAAGCAACACACCCAGTCCTATTTTTTATTCTTTATTTTGAAACAGGGACTCAGTGAGTTGTACAGGGTCTCACTAAGTAGTAGCTGAGGCTGTATGTGAACCGCGATCCTCCTGCCTAGGCCTCCTGAATGCTGGGATTACAAACGTGCACCACTATGCCTGGCTATTTTTATTTTTATGAAACACGGTCTCACTAGGCTGCCCTCATCCTGTGATCTTCCTATCTCAGCCTCACAAATGCTGAGATTACAAGTGTCTACCACCATGCCCAGTCCCTCAGATTTTGTATTGGAGTTACCATGGAAAAACAGTTTTTTTGCTTATCAAACTAAAAGTTATATCTAGCAAGATTCAGTGTAGTTATGTAGATGAATCCCACTGCCTAATGACTTCCCATATCACTAGCAATAAACATGTTGTCACAGCAGAAACATCATCTTCATTTATCTTAGTAATTAAGAAAATTCTTGAGCTGATTGAGGTCACACATGCTTGTAATCCCAGCATTTGGGAGGTGGAGATCGAGGATCCCGGTTCGCGGACAGCCTTAGCTACTTAGTGAGACCCTCTGCAACTTAGTGAGACCCTGTTTCAAAATAAAGAATAAAAAATAGGTCAGGGGGTGTAGTTTGGAGGCAATGCCCCTGGGTACCATCACTGGTACCCAGGTTAAAAAAAATTTTTTTTTAACTGGTGCATTGTGATGACGATGATGACAATAATTATTTTGCAGATCTGGGTATGGAACCCAGGGGCATTTGACCCCTTAGCTACACCCCCTGCCCTATTGTTTCCTCCTCCTCCCCCCCCTCCTCCTCCTCCTCCTCCTCCTCCTCCTCCTCCTCCTCCTTCTTCTTCTTCTTTTTTTTGTGGTACTGGGGTTCCTGGAAGCCCTTCTACTTTGGGGCTACACTCCCAGACCTCTTTTATACTTTTTTATTTGGAAACAGGGTCTCTTAAGCCAGCACGGCTGGCTTCAAACCTGCGTGATCCTCCTGTCTCTGCCTCCCAAGTGCAAGGATTACAAGCGTGCGCCACCACGCCCGGCTTTTATTCTTCAGTTTGAAAGAGGGTCTCACTAAGTTGCGGAAGGCCTAAGTAGCTAAGGCTGTCCGTGAACTGTGATCCTCCGGGTCTCAGCCTCCCAAATGCTGGGATTACAAGCATGTGCCACCACGCCCAGCTTTGCATTGTGAGTCTACATCACAGTGAGTTTCAGAGCAACAGATTCATCTACTCATGTGTTCAGTGCACTTCTCTCTGGTTCCCACCCCGCTCCCCTGGCCAGCCCCACTTCCCCATAGATAGTCTTTATGGCGGTAAAAATAATTTCCTTTGTAAGAAAAGGACCATTTGAATGATTTCATCCCCAGAGCTCCCCTTTTCCCTCCCTGCCTCCGTCTCCGGCTCCCCTCCCTCCGTCATCCCACTAGTATCTCCCCCCATTTTTTAAGGCCCTCTTTTTTTCTCTCTGGCTCCCACACAAGAGTGAAAACATACGGCCCTTCACTTTCTGTAACTGGCTACCCTCACTGAGCATAAGTTTTTGAAATTACATATTATAATGTTTGTAGAGGAAAATCATTTTGAGAGCGGATCTGAAGACCTCCACCGTGACCATTATCTATCCTGTTGTAAAGTGAGTTACTGAATAGTTGCGCTTGTCTGGTCTGCTTTGAATCAGGCTGTCTTTTTTGGGGATAGATAAATGGCTTGTCAGATGGGAGAAAATTTGGGGTAGTTTACCGGTAGAGCGTAATGATTGATTCTCTGTTACACAGCAACACATTGGCCTTTTTTTACTTAAACACCAAAAATCATGAATTTGCCTTCTTTGGAAAAGCATTTGAGTAAATTAAGTATTTAAACTGACATACCTGGGGCGTTTCTCTGGCCTGCACAGGCCTAGCTCCACGTCTTCAGAGGGGCCTGAGCTGCCCTGCGGGCCTCAGCAGTCACAGCTCCATTGCAGGCTTGCTGGCGCTACTAAAAATTTCCTCTCCTTTTTGTGTGGTTTTAAGATGTTGCAGATTGACGTAGATGAAACTGTGGTTTGCAAATGCCTTAACTGTATGAAAATCTCCTAAAGAAGTTGCACCTCCCCAGATAAAATTTTATGTGTGTGTTTCCTAAGCAGTTCAATTTTCTCTGTATTTTTGAGAGGAAAGATTTTCATTTGTCCATTGTAATGCCTATGTATCTAGCCTTTTTTTTTTTTTTAAAGTACTCAAGATCTATTTTGTGTCATGATGGTTTCAAAGAGTGCCACTGTTTATGCCTTGAAATAATCATGTGTTAAAGATATAAGGCGTGTGAGCAAATACTTCTCCAGCGTACATTGTAACACCAGCATTTACAATGTTATTATATTGTGCATATGATTTTTTTATAGTTTTTTATTCAAGAATATATTTGTATCTGTTTTTTTAAGTTCTGAAATTAGACCTGCGGTATTTGTCAAGTCCACCCAAGCAACTTAAATGAATTGAAATCAGTGTTTAGTAATAAGTTAGTAATAAGTTATATCCAAAGGGCCCCTACAGCGTGCATTTAAAGTGTTTGGTTAAACGTTCATCCTGCCCATGGCTGAGAACATGTTGCTAACTGAATGTCTGAAAGGAACTTTGCGTGGTGGTGGGGACCCTTCAAAAAGTCGTTGGCTCTGAAGGATCGCCCTCATCCACATGATCAGCTGGCTTTGTAAAGGTCATCTTTGTTATAGAAGCGAGCTTTTATAAAAGAGAGCATGAACTACTGACTCTGAGTATCTTTTCAGGGGCTGTGAATATGTTGGTTCAGAGCTGGCTTGTCAGTGAAAGCCAGGGACCGGTTGGTGAGAGAGAGACTGCGTGTAATAAGGCTTCATGGGCTTGGTTTGGTAGGTGCCTTGGTTTCTCCTAACAGTTCTTTGTCATTTATCCAAATAATAAGGAAAAAGTCAGAAGAGATCTCTTTAGAATCCGAAACAAATCCCGTGAGTACCAGTTTCAAAAGAAAAATTTCTCAGAAAACTAGATGAGAAATGTCTTGTGAATGGGAATTTAGGGAGAGTTAAAGGAATTTGGGGGAAAAGGAGATTCATGATTATAATGGCCATTGGTTTCAGATATTCCACCATTATTCTCATATTCACATAGTAACAATTTTTTTGCCATTTTTATATATGTTCACTTATATGGTAGAGAGATACTGTGTCTGAAGCTTTCAAATTCGATTTTGTTTTTGGTACCAAGGTTACCTCTTTCATCCTAAGAGAGCTAGGATGGCACCCATCTTTTAGGAAGTAGATGTTCTTCTGTGGACAGGACTCACTGCAGAGAACACTTGTAGAAATGACACATTTACAGACAAGTATGAGAGAGATTGTGACCAGAGCTCCCATTCCCTGGGGTAGAGCCTAGAGGGAGAGGACTTAGAGACAGAGCTGGCTGCACACTGAATGACAAGTGTGTGTGTGTGTGTGTGTGTGTGTGTGTGTGTGTGTGTGTGTGTGTGTGGTACTGAGGATTGAACTCAGGGGCATTCTACCACAGAGCTATACCCCCAGCCCCATTTATTTTTTATTATTTATTATTTATTATTTTATTTTTAAAATTTATTTGTTTTTGTTGTTACTGGGGGTGGAAGCCAGGAGCTTTTCTACCTCTGGGCTATACTCCCAGACCTATTTTTTTTTTACTTTATTTGGAAACAGGGTCTCACTAAGTTGCTGAGAGCCTCACTCAGTAGCTGAGGCTGGCTTTGAACCTGTGCAATCCTCCTGTCTCAGCCTCCCAAGTGCTGAGATTACTAGCGTGTGCCACCACGCCTGGCTTATATTTTATTTTTTATTTTGAAACAGGGTCTTACTAAGTTGTGGAGATCCTCACTAAGTAGCCGAGGCTGGCCACGAACCTGTGATCCTCCTGTGTCAGCCTCCCAAGCATGCACCACCATGCCCAGCTTGTGGCAAATGGTTTTAATGCTGTAAGAAGAAAAACTGAGATCAAAGAGTTTTGTTAGCAAGCCCGCCCGCCCTCCCTCTCTCTCTCTCTCTCTCTCTCTCTCTCTCTCTCTCTCTCTCCCTCCCTTCCTCCCTCCCTCCCTCCCTCCCTCCCTCCCTCCCTCCCTCCCTCCCTCCCTCCCTTTCTCTCCCTCCCTCCCTCTCTCCCTTCCTCCCTTCTCCCCTCTCTCTCCCTCTCCTATTTCTTTCTCTATTTTCTTCTTTTCTAATTAGGCATATTTATATTTTTGCTGCCCTGATTTATTTTAAGATTTTAGACAAAACTGAAAAGTACAGAGCACTGTTCTTAGAAATGGAAGAGCATGGTTGATGTCACCCGAGTGCCCTGGTTTAGCCTCGTGGGAACTGATCTTTAATAGTGAAACCCACTTGAATTCTTCCTGCTGAGAATGAACTGGGTAGCCAGCATGTGGAAGTCTATCCAGTGTAGGCAAACATCTTCAGCCTGCCATCTACAGGGGTTGGTCTGCCCCTCCCCCACCCCTGCCCGCCCCCTCAGTCTCCCTCTGCCCCCTCTCTCCTCCCTTTCTACAAGTTTCATTCAACTTTCCACAGCCCCTTCTTTCTGTCCCCTTCACTGCCGGGGGACAGATGTTTTCAGAGTGTGTTTTGTTAGTGTTTCAGGAAATTGTGCGTCGTCAGTAACCCAGTATCTCAGAAACCCAAGTGGGAAGAAGTGGGGCAAAGTTATTTTTTCCTTACATCTGTCCTGGAAATACTTTTTATTTAGAAAATGATGTATTAGTTGTTTTCACGGGTATTTTATGTGTAACATGTTAAACTGTCTACAAGTTATAAACCAAGAAAGAAAATATTGTTGAAGCCATCTTGGCAATATCTGTGCATGTAATTCTTTGTATTTTGTGGAATACAAATACTAAACAGAGTATTTCAGAAGAAGTATTTGGTTCTTTCTTTCTTTCTTTCTTTCTTTCTTTCTTTCTTTCTTTCTTTCTTTCGATTAAACCTAGGGGTGTTCTACCTCTGAGCTATACTTCCCACCTTTAAAAAAAAATTTTTTTTTAAAATTTTGTAACAGGATTTTTCCAAGTTGCTGAGGGTGTCCTTGAATCTGAAATCCTCCTGTCTCAGCCTCTGAAGTACCTGGATTACAGGTGTGCACCGCCAGAAGTGTTTCTTTTAAAGTATAACATTCTTAGCTGGGTGTGGTGGTGCACACTTGTAATGCCAGTTCTTGGGAGGCTGAGACAGGAGGATCTGGGTTCACAGCCAGCCTCAGCTACTTAGTGAAGCCCTCTATAATTTGCTGAGACCCTGTTTCAAAATAAAAAAAATTTATCTCAGAGGTAGAATACTCCTGGGTTCAATCCCCAGCACCAAAACACACTTAAAAAATAAAGTGTAACATTCTGAAACTTTGGTTTTTAAGTCTAAGTTAGAAGCCATTTATAACTACTGAAGAAGGGGAAATCAAATGGCAGAAACAGGTAGGCACTACCACACCCCGGCATGGATCTGAGGACTTATTTTCTGTTGAAAAAATAAAGGAAAACTGATCTATGAGGCTTATGAGACTACATACTTTACAGACAGAGAGAAACTGAGGCACGATGAGATTCCGGCCTGGCCAGTTCAGCTTGTATTAGAGCCCCGGCTCCCAGTCACTGTCTCCCAGCAGAAGTGCAGCACGGGGAGCTTGGTCACCAAGGGGGCTGTCTGATCGGTCCAGGCCCCGTTCAGCGCTTGTAACCTTGAATTTGAGTGCTTTGGGGTGGTGTCTCCATGGCTTTGCAGCCTCTGGAAGGTGAGTTCATATGTTCCCAGCTCCGCCCAACATACTTTCAGAGGACATTGGGTTTGCATTTATTTATTTATTTATTTATTTATTTATTTATTTGTTTGTTTGTTTGTTTGTTTATTTATGGTACTGGGAATTGAGCTCAGGGGCATTCTACCTCCAAGGTATTTTTTTTTTAATTTTTTAAATTTTGAAACAAAGTCTTTCTTGCTAAGTTACTGAAGCTAGCCTCGAACCTGTGATCTCTTGTCTCAGCCTTCCAAGTCCTGGGGTTATAGATGTGCACCACCGTGCTTGGCTAGTTTTACATTTTGAAAGTGGCCCCCACAACTGCCCTGTTGTGGTATTGGTGATGGAACAGGGTCTTACTAAGTTGCTAGGCTAACCTAGAGCCTGTGATCTTTCTGCCGCAGTCTTCTGAGTTGCTGGAATCATAGATATGTGCCACTAAACTTGGCTGGAAAAGTTTTTAAAAGCACCTAATTTCCTTAATCTAAAGACTTTTTCATGGTGTGTGTGTGTGTGTGTGTGTGTGAGAGAGAGAGAGAGAGAGAGAGAGAGAGAGAGAGAGAGACAGACAGACAGACAGACAGACAGACAGACAGACAGACAGAGACAGACAGACCAGACACACTAGAGATTGTACCCAGGGACATTCTACTTCTGAGCTACACATACTCCAGCCTTTTTTTTTTTTTTTTTTTTTTTAACATTTTGTTGTTGAGAGTCTCACTAAATTATTTAGACCTTCCTTGAGCCTGCGATCTATCTTACTGGTTGGCAGAGTAATTTTAAAGTGAGGTGTAGACATACAGTACCCATGATGATATTGTTAGTGTATTATTAATTTCTGCCTCAGTTTTACCTTTTTAACAAAATAGAGAGTAAGAACGTTATTTTATTTATTTGTTTGCGGTATTGAGGATTGAACTTGGGGTCATTCTATCTTCAAGCTATACCCTCAGTCCTATTTTTTATTCTTTACAGTGAAACAGGGTTTTATTACATCACAGAATTTTTCACCAAGTAGCTAGGACTGGCCATGAATTTGCCATCTTCCTGTCTCAGCCTCCCAAGCACTGAGATTACAAGAGTGTGCCTCCGTGCCCGGCAGAGAGTAAGATTTTGAAAATGATCTGAAGGCAAAGGTCGTTGATACGTATTCTCAAACATTTTTTAATTAAAAAAAAACTAAGTTTTTATTCATGAAATTTTGAATGTTTGGATTCTTTCAGGCATCAGTATCACCCTGGTTTGTTCCATCTAAAGCTGATGTTCTAAATCTTGTCAAAGCTGAAGATGAATTTATCTTCAGGATACCTAAGGACAGTGGACATTGGTTAAACTTTAAGACATCAGTCATAGCTTACATCCTGATTATGAGTGGCTAATTTATATCTCCCCAGGGAAGCACTACTGAGTGACTAGGGCAGCCTGTGGAGAACGTGAGCCTTTGGCCACTGTGTTAAGAGTTCTTGGTCTCATAGTCTCAAACGTTGAGTTAGAACGGCAGCTGAGTACCTCTCCATCCTCCTGTTCTGCCCTGGCTGGTCCTTGGCATGTTTTGTCTTTCATTCATTGCCCAGTGTTTTTGAGTCAACCTACATTTCAAACTTTTTTTTTTTTTTTTTTACTTTTGAGGTGTGGCTACGCTATTTGATCCACAGGAATAAATTAATTCTCCATGATGGTGGGGAATCCCGAAAAAGAACTTTCAAAGACTAGCTTGTTTATTTTTTAGTCACCGAAGTTTGTGGGTTTCCCCTCCTTTCTTTACATTTGAGTGTTAAAGATCCATTTCCACCGAGTTTATGTCTTACCCATTTTCAAACCACAGAGCGCACTTTTGGAAGCTCCGTGGTTACTTGCCAGAAGGCTCCTAGAATGAATTTTCCCTTTGTCTTGCCGCATGAGTCTTTCTTTCTTGATCAAGTATTTGTGAAAAACTCTCAGCAAGTATTAATTGATTCAGGCTGCTCCTGAGCCTCCACTCTAGAGAATATCTTTGTTTCTTTTTGAAGGTTGTGTTGTAGAAGGGTGATGGGTCTCTTATCCCAGGAACCTGCCCCGATGCGGGTTTACATTGTGCTGTTAGCATCCCTGGGGATCAGAAGTGCTCTGAGTCCTCCTTCCTAAGGCCGAGCAATGGGTGCTTCTGCAGATTGAGCCAAGGGTGACGTGCTCGGGGACCACGCACATCCTTAGGGTGCAGGGCGTGTGCTTAGATACTGCTAGGCAGTTTGTATATTTGGGTTGACGTAGCAGGATCTCTGTGGGGAAAAGACTGAGGCCCAATCATGGATGCTTCGAAGGACTGTGATAAGTAAACAGTGTAGAGCTCATGGAAGTTATACAAGGCAAAGGCAGTCATTTCAGAGGTATTAGGTTAAAATGATGATGGCAAGGAGCTTGTTGGCTTGGGAGAGAAAGTAGATGAGGAGAAGCCACTTAGGGGATGATCACAGTTTTATTAAGTGCGAGGCAGAAAGGATCTGAAATCATACAGGAAGGCATGAGTGCTGGGAATCACAGCAGGGGTGAAGTTGCGTGCTGTGGTGTGGTTGGGAGCAGAGCCCAAGAGGTCTCACTGCTGGGACCGGAAGTCTGGGGAGAGAGTCATGCTTGACAGGCAGAAGGGTGGGTTTGGTTTATTGGCTTACAATAAGATTGCTACTGCATTATCTGGTATAATATAGACTAATTTTTATTTTGTTCTCTTTTGTTAGATATACATATTCCTTATTGCTTTTCATTAGTTCTTAGCTAAAACATCCTGAATGAACTTTGTAAACATTCACAGAGTCCTTATTTATTTATTTTTTGTGGTACTGGGGATTAAACACAGGGATATTCTACCTGTGAGCTGTACCTCCTGCCTGCCTGTCTGCCTGCCTGCCTGCCTGCCTGCCTGTCCTCCTTTCCTGCCCGCACTTTGTAAGATGGTTGCTACTTTGCTTAGGGTGGCGTTAAACTCCTGTGTCAGCCTCCCAGTTACTGGGATTACACGTGCGAGCCACTGCACCAGAAAGATGCTTTTATATTTGCATAGCATTGGACTGCAACTCTGGTTTTCTTACTACAAAACAGTATTTTGCACCTTTGTTTACGATATCAATCAGATGAGAAGATACAGTTGATCATGTAATTTCAATTTCTTAAATAGTTGCATGTTTTGTTAACAAGAAAATGAATATTTGATAATGAGTTGACACTGACTTTTACTTTACAAAGGCAGTGAGGATTAAGTCTCATTTCAATCGGTAAGCTCTTAGAAAAAGCAGATATTCCTTCAGAAAGCTAATGGCTTAACATAAACATAAACAATTTAACTTAACTGTTGACTCTCTTCAGCCTATAAAAGAGACTATTGCTTTAAATAAAATGAAGTGGTGTATGAAGCCTTTGGGGACCATATTTTCTTGGTGTCATTTTGGATCAGGAATTGGAAGGATAGGACAGTGAGCCTTAGGACTTTGCTATCTGCTTTGGGGGAGGGTTAGCAATGTACCCTATGAGGAGGACTGGGGTACTAGGAGGTGGTGACTCTCTAGGCTTCCTGAGTTACCAGCACTGGGTGGGTTGAGGTTGGTGACGCCGGTAGAGTGGTCAGAGAACAAGTTTGCACCTTGGTCTCAAGTTCTGTATCACAGGTCCTCAAAATATTTCAGATAAGGTACAGGAAGCAGGGCGAGGTGGCTTGGGAAGGGGATGTTAACGATGACTGTGACCAGGGGAAAAGCAGATAAGTATACAATGAGCAGCTTCAAGAAGTAGAAGGAGCCCCCAGTACCCCTGTCAGGTCAGAGCCCTCGCCACCCAGCCGCTTTCCACAAGCCCCCCTCTGAGCACATGAGACTTTGGGGGACACTCCGGAAGGGTTCCTAGGCTGTATTGATGGCAGGTAAATCAGTGCACCACTTAATACTGTAGTACAGGCAGTGCTGTGAAGTGGTGAGACTTTGAAAAGTGGCAGATGGGGAGCTAAACCACTTGATGAAAGCGGTTCTTTTTGGGGGATATTCCATTCTGGCGTGGAAATCTACACACCATCAGTGTCTTGCAAAGAACAAGTGACCAAAAGGAAGTGGTGGCTTTTCTTTTGAAAGCCAGAGGTACCTGTTTTCTTCTTTGCACACAGACCCTCACAGTACTGCTCCTCCAAAAGACATCCAGGGCGTGGCTTTTAAATGACCTTCTGCATTTTTAATTTGTCTATTATTTTTTGATATTGCAGATACGTTTTCTATCCATAGATTCCTCCCCCACCATTTTTTTGTTGTTGTTCAGGGTTAGTAAAAGAGCCAGGTAATAGCAGCAGGGCTCAAGACAGAAGACAGCTAATACCACATACTTTGTAAAATCAAGTAGCAGCAAAGCCTAATGGCAGTGTATATTCTAGGGTCTCTGAATTACTTTTTTTGTGTGTGTGGTGCTGTAGATTGAACCCAGGAACATTTTATGTCTGAGCTACATTCCAGCCCGATTTTGTTTTATTTATGTATTTATGTATTTATATGCTGTACTGGGAATGGAACCCAGGGGCATTTTACCTCCGAGCTGCACTCCTAGCCCCATTTTAAAATTATTTTTATTTTGAAACAGGGTCTCGCTAAGCTGAGGAGGGCCTTACTGAGTAGCTGAGGCTGTCCTCAAACCACAATCCTCCCATCCCAGCCTTCCAAGTACTGGGATTACAAGCATGCATCACCATGCCCGGGTCCTATTTTATTTTTTCTTTTGAAACAGGATCTCACTAAGTTGCAAAGGCCCTAAGTTGCTGAGGCTGGCCTCATGCCTCAGCCTCCCAAGTACTTGGATTACAAGCATGCACCACCATGCCCAGCTTGAATTACTCTTATAAGACTTTCTCATCTATTGGTATCTGTACCCTCACCAGCAGAAAAACAACAACAACAACAACAACAAAAACTAAAATTGAGTGTATGCACTAAGGGGCTTCCTTTCTGCCGTACCCAAAGCCGTGGGTCAGGCTGTCTGTGAGGGCTGAGACAGGTGCTCAGTTGTGGACCCAGGACTGAATTTGCCCCATCTTTGCAGTCTGCCTTCCATGGAGGTAGTTTCAACCCCTAGGATGTTCTAGTGTGTCTTCATGTGATGCTCCAATGGAAGAAGCTTTTACATGTGCACAGCACCCCTGCCTGAGAACCTGGGACTTGCTGTCATTGGCTCCAATTGGCTCGTGTTCTTTCCTGGCCTGGGGTTGGTGGACTCAGTCGTGTTATCTGCAGCTGACTCCACTCTGTACTTGCCATCAGGGCGAAGTGACTCCCAGGGGAGAAGTTTTACTTGTTCTGCTGGGACAGGAGCATGGCGTCCAAGGAGTCACCCCAGTGCGTGAGCACTGGCAGTGATGAGATTTCACGAAAGACCACCGTGGGGTTCCCAGCCTCAGCGGGCAGGTGTCCTGTGCAGCCACGCTATGTGCGTGCGACCTTTCTGCTGTCGGTTTCTTGGTTCTTCTTGTTCCAAGTATTTATTTTATAAAAATCAGGTCAGAACTTTTCTGTGTGTGTATGTAGGTACTTGAATTGTTTATTCACCAAAATGGAACCTCGATTCAGTTTGAGACAACATAAGGATACTTCGCTAGGGGGGCTTTTACGGCCTCAGTCATAAGCTCCACCTGTCTACATGATTTCTGCACTCCGGAGCAGAACAGCACCCGTCATATCATCTTCTACCCACAGAGGTGCTTGCTTTTAAGTACTCTCCTTGCAATTTAGATTTTACACTTTGTAAAAATGGGGAAGCACTTGGCTGGAGCGCCGAGCCTTCTGGGCTCTGTTGGCGAGGCACAAGTGCACGCTCACCCTACTTCCCGTTTTCTCGCCAGCCTGTTTACGCTGCCTTCCCTGCCACCACGGCAGCTGGGCCAGGGCCCTGGGCTGCGCCGGGCAGCCTGCTCAGGAGACCTGTGCGGGGCCTTGAATACAGAGGGGCCTGGAAGCTGTGACCCCTGCCTGCCTGCTCTCTGCTGCTCTCTGCGAAGTTTCTGGGTTAACCCACCGTTGCCAGCTCTGCCTCCTTGACTCTAGCTGTGTCTCTGTATCTCAGAGCTGTAATGTGCGCTCACGGTTACTCAGCATCGCTGCTCAGTGACCTTATTGCCATGGCATGTTTCCCGAGAAACCTTGCATTCACACTCAGAACCATACTAAGGCAGCACGGTTCTCACGAGGGCACGGCACGGCACTGCACAGGGACAGGTGACCCATCCAGGGAACAGTGGTGCTGGGATTACTGGGAAAAATCTGCGGAGGCTGAGGAGATAACCCAGGTACCGCAAGCATTACTTGCTGCTGCTCATCTTCTTTTTCACTTTTGATTTTCTCCTTTGGCCCAGTCAGAGACATTTAAAACCCCATGATCTACTCGTAGGCCCTGTCCACAGGGAGATGTGAAGAGGAAACACAGCTAGAATTTTTTTTGGCAAGTATATTTCACCAAACATTGTAGTGTGCCTACTTTTCTTTCTTTCTTTCTTTCTTTCTTTCTTTCTTTCTTTCTTTCTTTCTTTCTTTCTTTTTTTTTTTTTGCGGTACTGGGGATGGAACCCAGGGGCATTCTACCTCCAACACCCCCAGTCCTATTTTTATTTTTCATTTTGAAACAAGGTCTCACTGAGTTGCAAAGAGCCTCACTAAGTAGCTGAGTCTGTCCTCGAAACGTGATCCTCTCATCTCAGCCTCCCAAATGCTGGTGTTACAAGTGTGCACCACCACACCTGGCCGAGTGTGCTTGCTTTACCAGGGATGTCTCCCATAGCCCCAGCAATGTCTCCCATAGCCCCAGCAACTTTTGTTCTTTTTGTGAGAATTTATGTGACCCTACATTGGGAACTATTTGGAGACTGGAGAATAAAGGAGGGGTTGGTGGAGGATCTTCCCAGCCCTACTTTAATTTAAGATCTGTTTTCTGAATTTTGCCTAAAATGTAAGGAGGTCCCAGAGCATAAAGTACTTATTTTAAAAAGTCAGCGGCAAGCTGAGCGTGGTGGCGCACACTTGTAATCCCTGCGCTTGGGAGGCGGAGACAGGAGGATCGCGCAGGTTAGAAGCCAGCCACGCTGGCTCAAGAGACCCTATTTCCAAATAAAAAAAGTATATAAAATAGGTCTGGGAGTGTAGCCCAGAGGTAGAAGGGTTTCCAGGAACTCCAGTACCACTAGGGGAAAAAAAAAAGTCAGTGGCAAGTAGATTTTGTGCGTCCTCTTGGTCTCTTGGTCTCTGTCTTCCTCGTATTACCATGTGTAATTGAGCACAGCAGAGAAGCTACCCATGTCTTGACTATGAGCAAGTCCTGTATTGCCTCCTGATACATTAAGAAAACACTTGGCAGTATTAAAAATAATTTCTTTATTGGTACATGTATAGTGAAGCATGAAGTAGATACAAGCATTACTTACAAAAATGTCTGGGAAGAATATTTGAAAGGTTGTATAAGTGTCACCTAGCCAGGGGATAGCAGGAAAAGAACCTAGTTTTGGTAACTTATAAACTAGTATCCGTAGCCCTTCTCTTTTCTTCCTTTCCTCTAGTACTAGAGATTGAACTGAGGGCTGTACTAGCACTGAGCTGCATCCCCAACCTGTGTGTGTGTGTGTGTGTGTGTGTGTGTGTGTGTGTGTGTGTGTGTGTGTGCGCGCGCGCGCGCGCGCTGGGTATAGAACACAGGAGGATTCTAACTCTGAGCTATACACCCAGCCCCATTTTTTATTCTTTTTTTCTCCAGTACTGGGGATGGAATCCGGGAGTATTCTACCTCTGAGTTATACCCCTGACCCTGTTTTTTATTCTTAATTTGGAAACAGGATCTCACTAAGTTACAAAGTGCCTCACTTAGTAGCTGAGGCTGGCCGTGAACCTGTGATCCTCCTGTCTCAGCCTCCCAAGTCCTGGGATTACAAGTGTGCACCACCGTGCCTGGCTTCCAATACTCTTTTTTATTATGAGATAGGGTCTTGCTGAGTTGTCCAGTTTGGTTGGAACTTGGCAATCTTCCTGCCTCAGCCTCCCAAGTAGCAAAAATTACAGGTTTGGTCCACCAGGATGCTAAGATTTTCTTCTTATCAAGTCTATTTTCTTTCTAAGAAAGTGATCCCTCCCACTCTACAAGAGAATATTGTTGTGCGATGTGTGTGTGTGTATACATATATATATATGTTTTATATAACATATACATATATATACATATATACGTATATATGTTTGTGTGTATATATATATATATATACATACACACACACACACACACACACATATGTTTTCCGGTCATCCTATCTGCCCACCCCATAAAATTGGCGAAGTAACACATGGCACTATCTAGCTTTTTTCCACAGAGTCCTCTTAAGACAGCCTTATACTGCAACTTCAGGCTCATTAAAGGTTTAAGAAGTCTTTGTATAAGATACATTTAACATGTATTTAATATCCTCAAAATACTACAGAAAAATTTACATTTTTATTACAAAGTACCACTTGGTTGGAAATGACATGAGATAAGCCAGTAAGGTATTTTTTTTAAATGTGTGTTTTTTTCTGG
The DNA here is from genome assembly GCF_963383645.1 of Muscardinus avellanarius. Taxonomy (NCBI): domain Eukaryota; kingdom Metazoa; phylum Chordata; class Mammalia; order Rodentia; family Gliridae; genus Muscardinus; species Muscardinus avellanarius. Next base: position 116,544,078 of record NC_137790.1, read on the forward strand.
ACATCTACTAACTGCGCTTCGAATAAGAGAATACTTATTACTGCAAATAGCTCCTTATCAAACTTGTCTTCTTTAAAGTTGATCTTGCAGGATGCTTTTGACAATAGTCACATATTTTACCAACTTATGTCTTTACTTTGGAGAAAGAGGATATCTATGCTTCTTTGATTTCTTCCTGTTTTCTTAATATTTTCTATCTTAAGTTATACTTGAACTAACCAGACTAATTTTTATGGGCTCAAATTTTCTATTTTCATTGAATAGGATTAAATAACTATGTGTAATATATTTTTTACTTATAAAGAAAAATAGTGGGCAGTCTTAGAAAAATCTGATAGAAATTTCTTTCTTTGGTGCTACAAAAAAGCATGGAAGCTTTTATTTAAACTTTACTCCTGGCCGGGTGTGGTGGCGCACGCTTGTAATCCCCGCGCTTGGGAGGCGGAGACAGGAGGATTGCGCAGGTTCGAAGCCAGCCACGCTGACTTAAGAGATCCTGTTTCCAAATAAAAAGTATAAAATAGGTCTGGGAGTGTAGCTCTGAGGTAGAAGGGCTTCCAGGAACCCCAGTACCACCAAAAAAAAAAAAAAAAAAAAGTTTACTTTTGTACCAAATAATAGGATTTTGGATTTAATGTTGATATTGCATCATAATGCTTGGTGATATTATTATCAACCATGTTTCATTTTCATTCTTTTTTTTTTTTTTAAGTTACTGGGGATTGAACCAGGGACATTCTACCTCCAAGCTACAATCCCAGACCTATTTTCTATCCTTTACTTTGAAACAGTTTCAGGGTCTCACTAAGTTGCGGAGAGCCTCACTAAGTAGCTGAGGCTGGCCGTGAACCCGCAATCCTCCTGTTTCAGCCTCCCAGGTACTGGGATTACAAGCGTGCGCTACCATGCTTGGCTTTTCTTTCATCTTTTTAGCCAATAGCTGTGTCACTGAAGATAATAGCAGTGTGTACCCAGCCTTCATTTGGAAGGAGGTGGGGACTTACAAGGTATCTGTGCTTTCATGTATTGTATTTCCCCTTTTGCTTTTGGAAATGTCTAGGTTTTTCTGAGCTTTTAATGAGATGTGCAGCTTTTTACATAAGATTTCTCTAAATGGCTGGCATAAGGAGAAATAAATAATGGGGTCCAGGCACACATTTGCCGCAGATAGTAGCAGCGTGAATTCTTTCGCATAGAGCAGGTTTTCTTTGGACTGGCAGCTATAATTAGCTTCCGTTTGACTCTTTGTGTAGGGGATTCTGGCAATGTGGTAAGGCACGAAACAGACAAAAAACACAAGCATGATGCTGAATATGTTGCGGCTCGATTTCCTTTTGACCGAGATGGAATTATTTCTGGACTTCAGGTGAGACTTGAAGATTTTCCTTGTGATAGCAGTATAGAAAATGATGAACAGTAGGAACACCACCCAGAAAATGCCCACAAAGATGTAATTGGATGCCTTGTGCCATTTCCGTCCCAATTCGTTCTTAAGTTCCATGCACTGTATTTTCGTGATCTCCCTCACGCTCTGATTGGTCAGGATGATGTTGGGCGTGGCAAGGAAGAGCATGAGCATCCAGACCAGCACGGACAGCAGCTTGCTGTAGCTCACCGACTGGATGAAGGAAGTCAGGAGGGGCTTGACGATTTTGTAATACCTGTCGAAGCTGATGAGCCCGAAGAACACGATGCTGACGTACATGTTGACGTAGAATAGCACGGCGGAGACCCTGCACACGAACACGTTGAGCTGCCAGGGCCCCAGGCCGGAGTCCCCGAGGATCTTGAAGGGGAAAGTCAGGCTCATCAGAAAGTCGGCCACAACGATGTTCTTGAGATACACAATGAAGCTCTTGGAGCTCGGCACATGGAAGAATATCCACCCCGACACCCCGTTGAGGAGGATCCCTGTTAGGAAGACCACGCAATACAGCACAGGGATGATTTGCTGGGTGAGCAGGGTGTTCCGGGAGCAGGGCTGGGCTGGGGGCTCAGTGGCGGTCCAGTTGGTCATCTCGTGACGTCTGGTGGCAAAGCCTGGGAAGAGACGTGAACTAGTTACTCAAAGATACTTCACGGCCTCCAAGCCACTGGCAAGAAAGATAGTGAAGCTCACCCAGTTCTTGAACTGTTGACTCCATATGAGTTAGGTCCTTTCCACCTTCCTTCCTCCCTTCTCCCCTCTCTTCCTCCATCCTCACCCGCCTCTCACTCCTGTTCTTTCAAGTGAAAGGGAAGAACAAAGTGGACAGGTGACAGTAAAGAGAAAACTGGTGAAGCAGGTTGGTGTGAGAACTTTTAGGTAATGTGGGAAACAGTGTTTTTCCAAAAAAATGATAATGGTTCCCTCTAGAACTCCAGACTTCTAGGAAATACCCATTTGAATGCTGTCTTAAAAGGTGCTTCTGTTTATTTGTTGCTTCACACTATGCCATTTTTAATCATCCTATTCTTAGCATATTATTTTGGCTATTAGATGGAATTTTTGTGAGTTAAATGAATATGCAGACTGGGAAAGCAGGGCATGAATTCCTGCTTGTAAGATATTTATGTCTGGAATGGTGGGGAAGGGAGCCTGTGGAGGGCCAGGGGTTCAGGGAGGCTAGAGTGTGTCCTGTGTCTTTGTGTGTTTGGGGCGTGGCATTGAGCTTTGTGCAGTGAGTGGTAGACTGTGCAAGTAAAACCAAAATGAGAAGAAGGGAATTTTGGAAATGCAGAACCTAGATTCATTAGCATTCCCCATCAGAAGGCATATCCATGCCAACCCAGGTGCTATTTTCCTCCTAACAATGTCTCTCTTTATTTTATCTTTGTGTATGTCAAACGCAAAAGTAGAAATATTTGTAGCCACTTGAATTTGCCAGTCTGTGGACTTCCTGTGGAGGAAAAAAAGCACCCGCATCATTTTCTCTACAGATCCTTGTAACAGCTTTTATTCTTTGTCTTCCTTTTGCACCCCCATATTGACTCCAGATATAATGCATTTGCTTCCTTGTCAATCACTGTGGCCTTTCAGTATATGTTCTTACTTTATATTGTGTTAGTCAGCTTTCTTTTACTATAAGAAAATACCAGAGGTAATCAGCTTGTAAAGAGGAAAGGTCTATTTTGTCCCACGGTTCTGGATTGTTTGTCCCTGTTGCTTTAAGCCCATGGCAAGGCAAGGTGGGAGCTTGTGGCAGAACAGAACCACTCACATCATGAGCCAGGGGCAAAGAGGAAGAGATTGGGGTCCTACAATCCCTTAAACGCATGCCTGGAATGACCTAAGGACCTTCTATTATCCTCCACCTCTTAAAGGCTCCATCTCCTTCTAGTAGCTCCATTCTGGAGATCCTGCCTTTAATTCTCAGGCCTTTGGGGGTCATTTGACATCCACACTGTGAGTGGACGGAACATGTTTTCCTTTGTAAACTCTCTACCATGGAAGAGTCTGTGTCTAGTCAGTAACTTGTCCCCTGACAGTGGGTTGCATTTTGAGAGAACACATCCTGCTATTGCCTCCAGGTCTGACTGATGTCCTTGTGCAAGGGCCAGCATCCCCGTGGACATCCTGGACAGCACCCATGGTAGATGCTTTGTACTTACTGGAATCCCTTGAGTCCATTAAATAAAAACTGTGAGAAGCTGGGCGTGGGGCGCACGCTTGTAATCCTTGCACTTGGGAGGCTGAGACAGGAGGATCGCACAAGTTCGAAGCCAGCCTCAGCTACTTAGTGAGGCTCTCGGCAACTTAGTGAGACCCTGTTTCCAAATAAAATATAAAAAATAGGTCTGGGAGTATAGCCTGGAGGTAGAAAGCCTCTGGGTTCCACCACCCAGTACCACCACAAACAAACAAACAAACAAAAAACCCCCCACAAAGCTGTGAGAAATAAGAACTATGGCATATATAATTATGTTGTGAAATAGGAATTTCCCCAGAAATGACTGCATGACATCCAAATTCCTTTCCTTTTAGAAATATTATAGAAACCACTATATATAGAAATAATAAAATATTTCTTAGAAATGATTTCCTCAGAGACACAATTTTTTTTCTTATAGAAAACTGTATAAAGTCATTTTCTCACGGTATTGGCACTTAGAAATTCAGAGCTGTCTGTCTGTAGCCACAGGTCTAGCACAGTGGTCTCGGATTCCTCGAAGTGCTGAGAACTGCACGTACAAACTCTTTACACCCCCCTCTTTTTTTTGAGTTACTGGCAATGGAACCCAGGGGCATTCTACCTCCGAGCTATAGCCCCAGCCCTATTTTTTGTTCTTTATTTTGAAACAGGGGCTCACTGAGTTGCAAAGGGCCTCACTGAGTAACTGAGGCTGTCCATGAACTGCAATCCTCCTGTCTCAGCCTCCGGAATGCTGGGATTACAAGTGTGCACCACCACGCCCGGCTCTCTTGATCCCTTTTCCCTTTGTTTGGTGGAGGGGCTGGCTTGACCCAGACGAGCTTCCAGAGCAGTCATTTCTTTGGATGTGGAGAGAAGACCCATGGCTTGCTTGTGCTGTACCCCCAAGCACACTCTTGAATTTGGGCAATTTGAAAGTTGTTGTAGGTTAGAGTCTGTGTTTTAGGATGGAAGGGGTTGAGACCTGCTGGCCAGGGCGAGAAGCTCATTGGGGGAAGGGTTTATTTTCTTCCTGTGCTCTTATCTGTCCCAATATGCCAGAGGCTCATGCCAGGGGAAATTGCCTCCTCCCAAGGCACCCTCCAGATGAGCAGCGAGCTGAAGCTAAACTCCTAGGCACTCTTGGTGGTAACGTTTGACCTCTTCAATGTGACAGGTTTCTGTGGAGCAGTGCTGCTGATGGTGAAGGGCTGTGGGGTCACATGTGTAAGTGTGTGCGGCCTCTTCTGCAGGGTGGGTCAGGCGGGTGCCCACCTGAGAACGGTGTGGCAGAAGAGCTCTCGGAAGGTATCTGTGGCAAGTGAGGGCAACTGTATCGTGAGACCCAGAGGTGGGAGTATGTCCTGCATACAGAAGAGGACAGGCTCCTAAGAAAGGTGCCTATCATTTTGACCTTGTGGTTTCTGCCTAGTCTCCTTTCCAGAATATTTAATATTCTCATAAAGGGACCTACTAGAACATCTAGTCATTTTGAAAATGGGGGAAGCAGTCACATCCTGACGTGTGTGTGTGTGTGTGTGTGTGTGTGTGTGTGTGTGTGTGTGTGTTACTGGGTATTGAATCCAGGGGCATTCTACCTCCAAGCTACACTTCCAGCCCTATTTATTTTTTCTTCTTTATTTTGAAACAGGGTCTCAATCACTAAGTTGCAGAGGGCCTCACTCACTAAGTAGCAGAGGCTGGTCGCGAACACGCGATCCCCCTGTCTCAGCCTCCCGAGTACTGGGATTCCAAGCGTGCACCACCACACCTGGCTTCTGATGTGGTTTTTATGTTCAAATGTAAATTAAATAAACACTGGATGAATCAGAGTGAAAATGAAGAATCTCTTGGTATGACCAGTGTTCTTCTCCCCCATCCCCCAATCGCCCACCTCAACTCTTACTCATTGGATTCACTGTTTTTCAGCAGGGCATCCTAACCCATGAAAGAGGAGAGACAACTTTGCCAGGCTCTCAGAAACTTAGGTGAGACTGTTGAGAGAGAGGGAGAGAGAGAGAAGAGGAGAGGAGAGGGAGAGGGAGAAGGAGAGGGAGGGAGGGAGGGAGGGAGAGAGAGAGAGAGAGAGAGAGAGAGAGAGAGAGAGAGAGAGAGAGAGAAGAGAGAGGAGAGAGAGAGACAGAGAGAGGAGAGAGAGAGAGAGAGGAGAGAGAGGGGAGAGAGAGAGAGGAGAGAGAGAGAGGAGAGAGAGAGGAGAGAGAGACAGAGAGGGGAGAGAGAGGGGAGAGAGAGAGAGAGAGAGAGAGAGAGAGAGAGAGAGAGAGAGAGAGAGAGAGAGAGAGAGAGAGAGAAAGTGAAAGTAAGTGCCAGGGTTGTAGCTTAGAGGTAGAATGCCCCGGGGTTCGATTCCCAGTGCCACACTCACAAAGGGAACACTTAATAGCGCAGGTGTTCAGCATCTCTGGGTGCACCTCATCCTTCTTTCACAGATTTAGACGAGAATCAGCGGATGATGCACACGATACAGCCTCTAACTGCTGTCACCTTGAAGCCCTTGGCAACATAATTATAGACTATGGCAAAATGGGATTTACAAGGCCCAAAGACAAATTTGACAGGAACATCATATAGATTGCCCTCCGCTACCATTTTTAATTTTATTTTTTGATACTGGGATTGAAACCAGGGGCCTCCTCTCTCCAGGCTACACCCTCAGCACCCCTGCTTCCCTTTTAAATTTGATGCATTGTTATTTCCATAATATTAGCATGCAGAGTGTCAGAAAAATTCATGTACACAACCCTTGGTGCCTCCTCCACTGGGCCTTCTCCACCCGTCTGCCTCCTCCCCCATCATGGCTTTGCGATTGGAAGTCAGAGCTTCATTTCTACTAATTGCATTTCTGCTTTGTTCCCCCCATCCCCGATCCCCTCAGTCACTTTCCCGGAGCCGCTGCTCATTTTCTGACGTTGCCCTTATTTATGAATATCTTTTTAGCTTGTATTACCATTTGCAGGAAAATGGATGAAACTCAAGAATATTATATTGAGTATAGCTAGTCCAAAAAATGAGCCAGGCATGGTGACACAAGCTTGTAATCCCAGCATTTAGGAGGCTGAGCCTGGAGGATCACGGTTCGAGGACAGCTTCAGCTACTTAGTGAGGCCATCTGCAACTCAGTGAGACCCGGTTTCAAAATAAAGAATAAAAAAAAGGGCAGGGGGTGTAGCTTGGAGGTCAAATGCCCCTGGGTTCCATCCCTAGACCCGCAACCCCCCCCCCAAAAAAAAAAACAACAAAAAACAAACAAAAAACAACAAAAAACATCAATTAAAAAATGACTAGATGTACGTTCTCTCTTAAACGGAAAACCCAGACAAACCCTTTTAATTTTTTTTGGTTTTGAAACTAGGTCTCACTAGGTTGCTGAGAATCTTGCTATGCTGCTGAGGCTGTCCTTGAACCCGTGATCCTCCTATCACAGGTTCCCAAGTACTTGGCTTACAGATGTGTATGGTGTGTGCCACCATGTTTGGCCATTTTTGCACACCTACAAAGAATGTCAGTGTCAAAAACTCAGAAATCTCCCAATAGCTAGTGCCCTTGTTCCTTAGTGCAGGGCACCATCATAGAGTTGTGCTACATGAAGTGTTTTCAATTTGGAACGTCCATGTAATCTCAGGGTTGTCTCTTTGGACACAATTTAATTGATGTAGCTATATCCAATAACACAGTCACTCCAGAAATACGTTCCCCTTAATAAAGTCATGCTCAGTCAGCTCTAGCTCATTTCTCATTTTCTGTATTTATATATATGGTGACCTGTTTTTCTTTTATGTATGGACCATTTTCCACCATCCTAATTGTACAATTCTACTGTCTCTGAAGATAAGCAATTATTCCTTCACTAGCTTTTCTTTTTTTTTTTTTTTTTGTGGGTCTGGAGATGGAACCCAGGGGCATTCTACCTCCAAGCTACCCCTCTCCCCAGCCCTATTTTTTATTCTTTATTTTGAAACAGAGTCTCACTGAGCTGCAAAGGGCCTCACTAAGTAGCTGAGGCTGTCTGCGAACTCAGATCCTCCGGTTCAGCCTCCTGAATGCTGGGATTATAAGCATGCGCCACCACGCCCAGCCTTCACTAGCATTTTGATGAAATTTACAAAGCTCTTGATAATACTTGACAATATTTCAATTACCTTTTAAATTATTTCGCAAGAGGTGAGGTCTCCGTTCAATGAAGTAATCTAGCCCAGTGATTACATGCCATCTCGAAGCGGCCAGAGTGTTTCATCATTACGGATTCTGTGTTATAGGAGGAAAATGAACAATTAATTACATTTAGCAGACTGGTTTTATTGAAGTATGTACATGCTTCTTTTTAAGATTCAGCTTGTGTGATTGTGTGTTGATGATTGTTTTTTTTTTTTTGTACAGGCTTTTGATGACATTGTGATTTAGCTATAAACCTTTGGGGGAAACTTGGCAACTCTGCTTGTGAATACGGAACATGAAGAGATTTGGATTACTGGTTTATATTCTTCTCCTTATGAGTCGAATGTTTACATCAGTTCTCCAAATTACTGAGTTTCACAGTTGGCCTGTTTAGCCGGGCGTGGTGGCGCACGCTTGTAATCCCCGCGCTGGGGAGGCAGAGACAGGAGGATCGCACAGGTTCGAAGCCAGCCGCGCGCGCTGGCTTAGGAGACCCTGTTTCCAAATAAAAATGTAAAAATAGGTCTGGGAGTGTAGCCCGGAGGTAGAAGGGCTTCCAGGAACCCCAGTACCACCAAAAAAACCCCAAAAAACCAAAAAAAAAAAAACCAAACCAAAACAAAACAAAAACAAAAACAAAAAACCAAAAACCAAAAACAAAGACCAGTTGGCCTTTTTAGCCAGGAAATCATAGACCCAATGCCAGCGTTCCTTTTGAAAACATTTGTCCTTTTGCCGTGTGGGGACAGATAAATACTGGTTGTTGAGGGGCTGCCCTCTGTGCTGTGGGATGTGCAGCAGAATTCCTGGCTGATGTATACTGGAGGAATAGCGCATTCCTCCAGGTGTGGCCATCGACAATGTTCCTGGGCCTCGCAAGACAGGGACAAAATGGCACTCATTTAATGATCACAGGCTTGAGAGCCCGAGGTTGAATTTGCAGAGGCGACATGCAAAGGCAGTGTTGTCTGATAGGAAGAGACTAGGTGTGGTGAAGTGGTGGTTGCATTTGGTGTTTGCCTTGGTCTAGGTCGTTACTTGGGTGAATTATTTGAACTTGTACTTCTCTCTAACGTTAATGTGCATGCACATCACCAGGGGATCTTGCTGAAATGAAGACCAAGATTCCATAGGTCTGGAGTTTGGACAAAATCCTGCCGGCCCAAGGACCATTTGAGTCGTGTTCTCCTCCCACCCCCAGGGCAGAACTGACATGTACTTGGTTGGGAATGGTATACTCAACTTTAGTACTCTGCTTGCTTATTCCTGGGGAGGGAAGCAGGATCAGGATGGCTTAGGGTGGTTGTACTTTAGCTCATCTGTTACTATATTTTCTAAATTTCAAATCCAGTAAGCCTAGCACAGTTTGAATAGGCTTTATCTGAAATGCTTGGCATATATATATATATATATTTGTCTTGAGGAAGGGACCCAAGTCTAAACTTAAAATTTATTGTATTACATTATCTGTATACTTTATATACACAGAGCCTGAAGATAGTTTTATGTAGTAATTTGGAATATTTGTATGTATGTGTGTGTGTGTGTGTGTGTGTGTGTGTGTGTGTATGTATATGGATATCTTGAGGATGAGACACAAGTCTAAACTTAAAATTTATTGTGTTTTCTGTATACCATAGCCTGAAGATAATTTTATTTTTATTTTTAAGGTTAAAATTTTTTTATTGGTGCTTTGTATTTATACATCCTAATGGGGTAAAAAACTTGTGTAGGCATAAGTACACACATCACCCACCCAGCCCCCACCCAGTCCCCACCTTACTCCCTCCCCATCCCTCCCATGCTTGGTTTAGTGGTTGACTTCGATATGAATAAGTACATTATGTGGTTTAAGTGTTTCCCTTTCCCCACCTCCCATCCCCACAGTTAGGTTGCCTTATTTGCTCCTCTATAGAATCTCCTTTTTCACCTGGAGTTCCTCCTATCACCCCTTTCACCCTAGCTTTCACATATTAGGGAAAGCATCCGATTCCTTACTTTTTGTGACTTACTAATCTCACTTAGCATAATGTCCTCAAGATACATCCATTTCCCTGAAAATAACCGCAATTGTAATTTTTTTATGGCTGAGTAAAATTCCATTGTGTACATATCCCACAGTTTTGTAATCCATTCATCTGTTGATGGACATCTTGGCTGGTTCCATAGTTTGTCTGTGGTGAATTGTGCAGCTATGAACATAGATACACATGCATTAGTTTGGTAGTTTGGTTTCCTTTCTTTTGGGTAGATACCCAACAGTGGTATTTCCGGATTGAATGGTAGATTTATTCCCATTCTTCTGAGGATCCTCCATACTGTTTTCCAAAGTGGTTGCACTAATTTGCAATCCCTCCAACAATGTTTTAGAGTTCCCTCTTCTCACATCCTCGCCAGCATTTGTTGTTGTTTGTGTTTTGAATGATTGCCATTCTGGTTGGAATTAGGTGAAATCTCAGGGTAGTTTTGATTTGCTTCTCTCTGATTGCCAATGATGTTGAGCATTTTTTCATGCATTTATTGGCCATTTGAATTTCTTCTTTCATGAAATGTCTATTTAGTTCACTTTCCCATTTTGTTATTGGATGCTTTGTTTTCTTAGTGTTTAGTTGCTTGAGTTCTCTGTATGTTCTTGATATTAGTCCTCTATCGGTGGTATAGGTGGCGAAATCTTCTCCCATTCTGTTTTCTCTCGGTTGAAGTTCTTGACAGTTTCCTTTGCTGAACAGAAGCTCTTCAGTTTCATGCAGTCCTACGTGTTAATTCTCCTTTTAATTTTTTGTGCCTTTGGGGTCTTGTTGAGAAAGTCTTTATCTGTGCCTATGTGTTGTAGTGTTGGACCTCTGCCCTCTTCAAGGAGCTTCAAGGTCTCTGGTCTAATTTCCAAGTCTTTGATCCATCTTGAATTGGCTCTTGTGCAGGGTGAGAAAGTGGGATTAATTTCCAATTTTCTGCATATGGTTAACCAGTTTTGCCAACACCATTTGTTGAAGAGGATATCTTTTTTCCAGTGTATGTTTTTGGCCCCTTTGTCAAAAATCAATTGGCTGAAAGTGTGTGGACTTGTTTCTGGGTCTTCTATTTTGCTCCATTGGTCTATGTATCTGTTTATGTGCCAGTACCATGCCATTCTTATTACACTGGCTTTGTAGTATAGTTTTAAGTCAGGTATTGTGATATCTCCTGCATGGTTTTTGTTGCTGAGAACTACTTTGGATATTCTGGACCTTTTGTTATTCCAAATAAATTTAAGGACTCATTTGTCTATGTCAGCAGGAGTAGGCACACAGGGCCTCTGGCACTTTCCTTCCCCATCCCCCATCCCCCATCCCCCATCCCCCATCCCCCATCTCCTCTCTCTCCTCTCCTCTCCTCTCCTCTCCTCTCCTCTCCTCTCCTCTCCTCTCCTCTCCTCTTCTCTCTCTCCTTTCTTTCCCCTTCCTTCCATCCATCCATCCTTTCTTTCCTTTTTTTCTCTCTTAAGTACTAGGGATGGAACCCAGGGGCATTCTACCTCCAAGCTATTCCCCCAGTCCTATTTTTATTCTTTGTTTTAAAACAGGGTCTCACTGAGTTGCAAAGGGCCTCATTAAGCAGCTGAGGCTGGCCATGAACCACAATCCTCCAGTCTCAGCCTCTCAAATGCTGGGATTACAAGCATGAGCCACCACGCCGGGCTTCTTTTCTTTCGTTTCTTTTCCTTTTCTTTTCTTTTTAAAGGGAAGGCATGTGCATGTGTAAGTGTTTGCGACTGTGTGTGCTGGTTTTGGGATCTGAGTTGTAAGGTGTCAGATACCCTCAGTTTTTCCTGTTTTTCTCTCTCAGTACCACTGCATGGAGAACCTCCTTTTACCAGTTTTCTGAAAAGTGCCTAAAATGGATGCTTTTTAAAGTTTGATTTTGATTCGGTTTTCTGTCTTATATGCTGATATCCAAGCAGAAATGTATAAGTTGGATATTTATAACTGTATCTAAATTATCTCTAAACCAATAGCGTGATATCTGGGTAGTGGAGATCCTTCTGCGGGTAGAAGCCAGATCTTCCACATTGGTTGGAAGATGCCATGGATCCTCCTGGCACCCTGGCAGGACAACAGGTCTCTTAGTCAGTTTTCTCTGTCCGTAGATGTGAGCTCTTCCTCTGGCCTAACTTGATTAGGAGTAATTCCTGGTCACTATAACCCGTGGACTTCGCCTTCAGTTAGAATCTAGGTCAGTGGCACCCAGGCATTAGCATAATTTACAATTGGAGGAGAGCCATGGTCATATGCTTTCATTGAGGGGTTGTGATTATTAATTCTCATATCTTCTTAGACCTAGCTCAGGCACCTGAGAGTTTCCTCCTCTACCAAAGTGTGCACATAGCTGTATTTTGACTTCCTCCTGGATTGCTGTTCGGGACTCCTGAGGATCTGCTGTAGGTAGAGCCACCCTTCGGATGGGTCTGCGAGGGAGGCTGGATGAGCATGGATAATAAACTGATGATATCCTAATCTGGTTTTCATTCTAGTGACTTTCCTCAAAGCAGCACGTGCTGCAGAGCGCGAGGCTGGCACCGCGGGCTCCTCTGAGGCCGTCCGCCTTTGCTGTCTTGTGATTATGCGGGTGGATCCTGGGAGATGCTAGAGAGGGCACGGTGTGGTGCAGACGCCTCGTGCCCTCTGCTGCCTGGTCTTCTGAACGCTTGACTCTGGAGGCCATGGGAATGGCCTCGCCTCCGTAGCCTCCTCTGTACCAGGAGTTGCACCTGGACAGTCAGGGAGAATCTGAGGCCCTACTTCCATCGCTGCGGTGGTCCAGGTTTTTCAGCCTCAGCTGGCTGATGGTTTTTTTCTGGTTCCAGTTCTTTGTGGATGGGCCCTCTGGCAGCATCCCTGGCCTCTCTCCACTAGGTGCCACTAGCACCACATTTTTGTCTCCAGGCGTTTCTAAATGTTCTCCAGTTGAGAAGCACTGGAATAGCGGGCGTGTTTGCTAGCGTTCTGATGCAGGGAGGGAACTCAGCTCTCTTGTCGGTGCCGCACCGTAACTGTATTTTCATCAACAATAAGGAAGCTGTAGGCTAAAGCCCAGAAACGTGAAGTGGGCTGGTCCTGCTGCTCTGTCGAAATAGCGGGCAGAAGATGCAACAGAGTGGTTAACAGCATTCATTTAGATGCAGCGGGTTTGGTTAGAGTGCGGCTCAATTTCTTAATAGCTTCAATATCGCGAGAGATGCTGAGTGCCTCTGCGTGCCAGTCTTTGCATCCCTTAAAACCACAGAGTGGAAGCTACTCACAGGGTCCCTCTTTCTGTAAAAATCAGATACTTGGTAGCTTAGGGAACTCAGTGGGAAGACTGGGGCCACAGTGAGTCAGACTTAGCTTCTAGCAGACTACAAGAGCGCCTTTGTCTCCCAGGCCCTCCCCCGCCCCCCTGGGTCAGGCTCTGCACACCTGCCCTTGCTTCTGCAGGTCTTTTTAGGTGCAACCCCCCCACCCCCACACACCTGGCTGTTCTTTTGCAGCAGTGTCTGGAATCAGAGGCTCGATTCCCTGGGGCCAGGCAAGGAAGTGGATCTCCGACCTCCTTCTGCCTCGCTGAGGTTGTGCTTGCATTTCTCAGCTAGGCAGGCAGCGCTCAGATTTTCAGACCTTGGGGCTCAGGCCATGAGTGGACGTCCCCTGGCTATACAGTTGGAGGACAGATTCCTATTTGTGACAAAGCAACATATTTTTCCACCTTAAATAAATAGCAGCCACCTGTATGTGTGTTTCAAATTCAATGTTCTGTAGCCAAAGGAAGAAAGTATAAATATGCAGAGCTTATGCGGAAGTAAAAATATTATGTAGAAGTGAGTCCCATGTACTCTTTAGCCCATGGGACTCACTTCTACATATTTTTATATTTATTTTATATTTAATATATAATATTTTATAAATATATATTAAAATATTAAAATGTATAATATTTTATAGATATTTTATATTTATTATTTTATATTATGCAGGGTACTTTCTCCCTGTTTTGTGTATTGATTCCTTTTGAAAGATCAGTAGCTGCAGCCTGGCCGCCCGCCTGCCTGCCTGCCTGCCTCTTTCTTTCTTTCTTTCTTTCTTTCTTTCTTTCTTTCTTTCTTTCTTTCTTTCTTTCTTCTCTCTCTCTCTCTCTCTCTCTCTCTCTCTCTCTCTCTCTCTCTCTTTCTCTTTCTCTTTCTCTTTCTCTTTCTTTCTCTCTGCAGTACTGGGAATGGAACCCAGGGGCATTGTACCTCTGAGCTACATCCCAGTCCTATTTTTTAGTGTTCTTATTTTTGAAACAGGGTCTCACTCAGTTGTGAAGGGCTTCGCTAAGTAGCTGAGGCTGTCTGTGAACCATGATCCTTTAGTCTCCGCCTCCCGAATGCTGGGATTACAAGCATGCCCACCATGCCCGGCAGTAGCCTTTGAGCTTAATGAAATATCTCGTGACAATAACTTATGAATTGAGCAGGACTTGAACAAATTTTGTATTTTCCTAAACACAACAGTGTGGTAATAAAACAACTCTGTTCCTTTCAAAATTAGTGAAACGTAAATGTGAAAGCTGGATTTTTTTTTTTTCCCAGATAAAAATGGTGCTTAGGGAACATTTAAGATAAAGGCTTTTACTTTTTGTTAGTCCTAAATTCATAGGTTGGGATCCATCGTGGAATGTATGTGTCCTTTTGAGACCTGGATTTTGTGATTATTTCATGTTTTCTGGATTTTTTAATAGAATCAGCCAAGAAAATGTTATGCAGTGCTCCCTGAGTGAAAGCTACCAGGTACCTTTCACTTTGATTACGATATAATATTACACAGATATTATATTATACAGATATAATATCTGTATGTAAAAATATTCTGAGAATGACAAGCACCGGCACTGCAGTTTCCCGCCCATAGCCTCCTTGGACTTCGTGAACCTGGCCAGCATCAGTTTTGCTTTATTCTGAGGTGTGTGTATACTCACAGACATCATATGTGTATAATGGGGATACAGCCTATACCCACTTTCTACTATCTGCTTACAATATTGCTTTCTCTTTTCTGCGTTCAGTATCCCATTTCCCTTTAAGCTCTTAACCTGCTCAAAGGCCTTCATTCTACATAAAACAGGGTAAACAAAAATCTGCATACATCTGGAAGTGATGACATGCCAGGAGCTATAAACTTGTTTGAGCCTTTTCCATTTTACGTAAAGGTAAAAACCCTGCACAGACAGAGAAGTAGTGATGCCCTGGTATCAGTGAACTCATCAAGTCTCCAAGGATTGTCCTCTAAGAGGAACCAAAAATTCTCGGAGAAATGACTGATTTCAAATCAGGCCTGGGAAAGGTGGAAGGCGAGTTGTGGGCAGAAAACAAGGAAGTGTTGAGACCAGTGGAGAAAGGGCCAGGGCTGACGCGAGGCAGACCAACAGGTGTGATGGCAACAGAAGGGAAACCAAGGCAGACCCAGGAGTTTATAGGAAACCAAATCAAACCCAGGAGAATATAGGAAAACAAATCAAACCAGGAGTTTGTACTGCCATTAAACATGTAGGTCAGAAAGGAGGAGGATGGAAACCAGGAGAAAGTGTTCTTCGTAGAAGAATGCCAGCTTCCAACAGTAGAGGAATGGTAGACATGAGCAAGCCACTCTCACAGCCTGTGTGGCAACTGATTGAGGTAGCGACTTCTCCCTGGCTGCCAAAGCCCTCTGGTGAACGACTGTGGGCAAACAGGATCGTCAAGTCGGCAAAGAGACTCTCATTATCCTTTGCAATAATAAAGACAAAAACATTGTGCCTCATCGGTGGAGATTTCTGGTGGTCTCTGAATTTCCAAATGTAGTAAAAAATGGGATAACCCAACACTTTGCACATCTTTTTTTTTCCAGTACTGGGGTCGAGCCATACCCCCCGCCCTATTTTTATTCTTTCCTTTGAAACAGGGTCTCACTGAGTTGCAAAGGGCCTCACTAAGTAGTTGAGGCTGGCCGCGAACCCGGATCCTCCTGTCTCAGCCTCCCAGATGCTGGGATTGCGAGCGTGCTCCGCCCCGCCTGGCTACTTTGCACCTCGTAACATGATGCAGTAAGATGCGCAGGGCAGGAGGCAGGGCTGCTTTAAAATCAAAGTCATTCATTAAGCCAAACATGAGGAGGAAGGGAGGAGGGAATGGGGTGGGCATTGGGGAAGGGCTAAATGAGTGATGTGTGCATGTATGCCCCTACCGTCTTGTACCCCATTAAGATGCATGACTACAATGCACCCCCCCAAAAAACCCCCAAAAACCCCCAAAACAAACCAAATAAACTACTCATGGATGAATAACCCACTACATTCATAGTGTGGAATGTTCTATGAAACAATCAGCCTAGATGCTTAAAAAAATTGATGGTATGAAAAAACATGCAAGCATGATGCGATGGGAGGGATAGTCCTAGATTCAGAAGGCCAAAGAGAAAGAATATAATGACCACGCATGGTGGCACATGCTGGTAATCCTAGTACTTGGGAAGCTGAGACAGAAGGATTGCAGGTTCGAGGATAGCCTCAGTAAGTAGTGAGACTCTCATCAACCTAGGGAGACCCTGTTTTAAAATAAGAATAAAATTGGGCTGAAGATGAATGCTCCTGGGTTCAATCTCTGTTATTGTAAGAAAAACGTTTTTTCGCTTTACAATACAATGATTGGTACTTTGTATAATTAAACTGAAGTACAACAGAAGAACCCTGCAACCCTCTATCCCCCAGGAGCAGAGCCTTGTAGCACCCCTGCATCCCCACTCAGCTCCTCTCCGGGCAGCCCACCTCCCTCTCCCCACAGGGAGCTGTGTGGAGTTCTTTTTCATTTCCTCCCTTTTAAAACTGATTTTCTTTTTTGGGGGAGATGATAGTGATTGCATCTGAGAATAATTCTCCCTCTGAATTACACCTCCAGTCCTATTCATTCATTCGTTCATTCATTCATGGTGCCGAGGATTGAACCCCAGGAGCATTCTACCTCTTCTGAACTACACCACCAGCCCTATTTTAATTCTTCCTTCTGAAACAGGGTCTTTCAAAGTTGCAAAAGGCATCACTAAGTAGCTGGGGCTGGCCGCGAATCTGCCATTTTCCTGTCTCAGCCTCCCAGTACTGAGATTACACGCATGGGCCATCACGCCTAGCTTGGAATTGAGATTTGAGTGCAAGTCTTTGCCATTTAAAAAAAAAAAAAAATCATACTGGAGTTTGAACCCAGGGACATTCTACTTCCAAACTATGCCCCCAGCCCTATTTTTTTTTTTATTCAGAAACAGTCTTGCCAAGTTGATGCCAGCCTCACTGAATTGCTGAGGCTGGCTTTGAACCTGTGACCTCTTGGCTCAGTCTCCCATTTACTGGGGTAACAGATATGCACTCCCATAACCAGCAGGTCTTTGCCATTTTAAAATCTTCATTAGTTGAGAATATTGTGTTCTATTAGAAATACTTGTTTTTAGTAACCTGTTTCTTTTCTATTGCATGGAAATTGAACTTCATATTTTTGCCTAACTCAGCAAATGATTTATAGTAGGTGTTTAAATTTTTAACGACTGACCTACAACATCCCTGCTTATGCAGGAAGAAAGCAGATAAAAAGCCCAGGGGGAGCCGGGCGTGGTGGCGCACGCTTGTAATCCCGGCACTTGGAAGGCGGAGACAGGAGGATCGCGCAGGATCGAAGTCAGCCGCGCTGGCTTAAGAGACCCTGTTT
The DNA here is from genome assembly GCF_963383645.1 of Muscardinus avellanarius. Lineage (NCBI taxonomy): Eukaryota > Metazoa > Chordata > Mammalia > Rodentia > Gliridae > Muscardinus > Muscardinus avellanarius. The sequence goes on from NC_137790.1 coordinate 116,561,589, forward strand.
CCAAATAAGAACATAAAAAAAAAAAAAATAGATCTGGGAGTGTATCCCGGAGGTAGAAGGGCTTCCAGGAACCCCAGTAACACACACACACAGCCCATGTTAGGCTGATCAAGGAAGGTACAGAGGTAATAAAAGGATCACCTGTGAAGATATCCTGCTCTTCCTTTGATCACTCTAACATCCCACCTGGGTGTTCTCACCTGGGCTACACACCTGGCCTCCAGCAAGTGGCACAGAGGAACCTTGCAGAAGCCATGTTGGCATGACCTACACTGTCACTGAACTGCCCACAGCTATGTGTGAATCCTGTCCAGTTGCAGCAAAAGTGCCAGCAAGCCTGCTCGTTCGCTCTCTCTCTCTCTCTCTCTCTCTCGCTCTCGCTCTCGCTCTATCTCTGTATTAACCTCTTGCATTATATCTCTGAATAATACCCCCCAATTCTTTTTATTTTTAGGCAGGTTCTCCCTATGTTGCCAGGGGTTTCACTAAATTACTGAGACTGGCCTCAAACCTGCGACTCTCCTGTCTCAGGCTCCTGAGTACTGAGCGCAGGTGTGCAGCACCACAGCCGGCTTTTCTTTTCCCTCTTGCCTGTCGCTGACAAGGTTAACTTGTGAGAGTGCAGTGTGCGTGTGTGTTCGTATGAGTTGGTGGCGTGAAGGCAGCGGAGCAGCAGGCATTTGGTGCCTTTGGGAAGTAAACCTCTCAGGATTCATTGTTGACGTTGTTTTCTGAGCTACTTAGGTTTTGGGGGTCAGTGAACAAGCATTCCAAATAAAAGCAAAAGTTTCAACTTCCCAGCTACTTTCTATTCTCTCATCCAGTGCCTGGTAGATCTCTGAGCAGCGTTCACTTTTATTCTGTTGCAGCAAGTCACAAGTGTGGGGGCTGCTGTACACTGGCGGGGCCATATGCAGGTTCCCGGGGGGGGGGGTGACAGCTGAGTTCAGGCAAACGCTACAAAGACAGCTTTTATTCTTTCTTTTATTCTTTCACTGTGGTGGACTTGAAATCTAAGAAGACCTAAATCAAACTCGCCGGAGCCGAGGTTCGGCAGCCCTGGCCCCCGCCTGTGGTATCTGCGCCTGCCATCTCTCCGTGGTGGCCTCCTGCCCATCTATCTCTGTTAAAGCGTCACTCTCTGGGAAGCCTTCCCACGTCTCCCTGCCTGGCACAGCCACGCCCCTTCCTGGTGGTCTCCAGCCCCGGGCAGGCGCTCATTTTCTTTTCTTGCTATCACTGTATTATTTACAACATATTATTTACTTTTCAACCCATTTCCTCTCTTCTCCCCATGTTTGAAATCCACCCCCGCACCCAGAGGTAAGCCTCATAGAAACAGGACTATCTCTTGGTGACTGCTGCGTCAGGAGGACTGTGCCTGGCCACCTGGTAGCTCAACTCTGGTCAGATTAAGGGTTTTGGGGAGTCTGTTCAAGACCAGTAGGGTTTTAGAATTTATTTTTCCTTTCTGAATTGTTATTACTTTCTATGTACATAATGGATTAAATAGGCAGTGGAGCAGCAGGCATTTGGTGCCGTTGGCAAGTAAACCTCTCAGGATTCGTTGTTGATGTAGTTTTCTGAGCTACTTAGGTTTTGGGGGGTCAGTGAACAAGAATTCCAAATGTTCTCGGGATCACAAAATTGGAATCCTTTTAATTCTTTATTCATGATACATCATAATATAACATTTTATTTTGTTAGTTTTTGTTTTTAGAGTTTGAATCCAGAGGCATTTTTCCTCTGAGCTACCCCAGCCCTAATTTCCAGCTTTGAAACAGTCTTCCTAACTTGCTGAGGGTCTTGGTAAGTTGCTGAGGCTGGCCTTGAACCTGTGATTCTCTGTTTACCTACTAACATGTGAATCAAGTAACTATTAGTGCTCCCATCTTCCCTGTACTCCTTTTTTTTTTTTTTATTGTGGTACTGGAGTTCTGGAAACCCTTCTACCTCCGGGCTACACTCCTGGACTTATTTTTATACTTTTTTTTATTTGGAAACAGGTCCCTTAAGCCAGAGCGGCTGGCTTCGAACCTGCGTGATCCTCCTGTCTCCACCTCCCAAGTGCAGGGATTACAAGCGTGCGCCACCACGCCCGGCCCCTGTACCCCTTTTTGTATATGGCCATCACCTGTGGTACCCCCAGGGTCCTGACCCTGAACTCCCTGGCTGGCAGCCCCACTTCCTGGCGGGAGGCAGTAGCCTACTTGTTCAGCAAGTAGGTCACCTAACTAAGATGTGTTGATAGATGCTCACAGCTGGTTTTCTGTGGGAGTGATGGCAGGTGAGTCTGGAGAGGAAATTCTGCTTATATTTATCTCTGTCCCTTTGGTGATGGGACAGAGAAGGGTCAAAGACTGAACAATTTATTTTTTTGTGTGTGTGATACTAGGGATTGAACCCAGGCACATTCTACCTCCGAGCTACATTTCCAGCTGTATATAAAAATATACATATATATTTGGTACTGAGGATTGAACCCAGAGGTATTCTACCTTCAGGTTATACCCCCCAGCCCAATTTTATTTCTTTTTTGGAAACAGGTTCTAAGTTGTGGAGGGCCTCTCCGAGTTGTCGAGGCTGGCTTTGAACCTGCGATCCTCCTTTCCCACGTACTAGGATTACAAGCATGTGCCACCACGCCCGGCTTCCTATTTTTCATTCTTTATTTTGAAACAGGGTCTCATTAAGATGCAGAGGGTCTCTAGCTGAGACTGGCCACGAGCCTGTGATCCTCCTGTCTCAGCCTCCCATGTACGGGGATTACAAGCATGCACCACCAACGCCCGGTAAGAGTGAAAAATTTAAAAATTGAAATAAAGATGTAGCTCATGGTCATGGCAAATTTAAATTTAGTGGTTTATTTGTACAGTACATCTCTTTTTTTCACCATGCCAGATTGCCTGCATAAAATCTGGGGTCCAGTAATATTGACTATTTTATACGGTAAAATTATAATCCCTGTTATGTCAACAACCAGTCAAGGGGCCAGCCAATCCTGTACACTCCTGCTCCTCCAGCTGGTGTTTATGGTCATCCTAGGTCAGAGTCAAGGAGGGAAAGTAAAAAAAAAAAAAAAAGGACAGTGGATTTTGGACCAGGTAACCTTTTCTGGTGGGTTCCATCTCTGGACTCCAGTTTCCTACTCTGTAAAGCAGAGGCAATAAGAGAAAGTCTTTTGCAGTCTTTTCTTCCTGCCACACACATCCAGGGAGACTGCAGTATCAGTATCTGTGTAAAGGCTCTAAAACAGGCTTGTTCCCACGGGAGTCCAGCACTTGGAATTGCTAAGTAGAAGTCTTAGATATCTCGAGCATGTAAACGTACCCACAGTACTACTAGTGGGGTTTTTCCTCTTACTTTGGCTTTTGTTTGCCTTTAAGTCTCTTTGCCTGTTTGGCCAAAAGACAGGGAAGGCATTTCTTTTTTTTTTTTTTTTTTTTAATCATAAAGTTGCCGGGCATGGTGGCGCACGCTTGTAATCCCAGCATTCTGGAGGCTGAGACCTGGAGGATCGCGGTTCGCGGACAGCCTCAGCTACTTAGTGAGGCCCTCTGCAACTCAGTGAGACCCGGTTTCAAAATAAAGAATAAAAAGTAGGGCAGGGGGTGTAGCTTGGAGGACGAATGCCCCTGGGTTCCATCCCCAGACCCGCAAAAAAAAAAAAAAAAAAAAAAAATCATAAAGTTGCTAATGTTTGGCTGTTTCTTTTTCCCTCCCCAAATGACAGTTTTATGTAGCTAATACTGTTATATTCAAAGATTATTAACAAAATTACACACATGGAAAAAAATTCCATATCAAAGGGGGCACGGCAGAAATCCCAAACTAAAACAAAAACCCAAGAACACCGAGGTCTTGTTTTTCAGAACACTTCTTTGTTCTGAATTTTCTTTCTCAGGCAATTTCTTGGTTTTGCGTGTTGGATTCTAGCAACCTGTGAACTCACTCGTTTCGAGTTGAGGAGATATTAAGGCCACGAAATGTCTATCCTGTGATTGGTGGGGCTGATGTGGAGCTTGGAAAGGAAAGAGAGTCGCAATGCTACTCTAGGCGTTTAAATCCAAATGACATATATATTTATAGAAACACATGCCTAGGACATGAATGCACGTTTATCTAATTAGATGACTTAAGGGTTTGCATTTTCTCCACTTAAGAATTATTTGTTGAGAAGAATTGTGTGTGTGTGTGTGTGTGTGTGTGTGTGTGTGTGTGTGTAGTGCTGGGGCTTAAACCCAGGAGGGGAATTCTACCTCCAAGCTACACCCCCAGCCCAATTTTTTGTTTTATTCTTTATTTTTGAAATAATGTCTCACTAAGTTGTGCAGGGCCTCACTAAGTAGCCGAGGCTGTTCATCAACCCGGATCCTCCTGTCTCGGCCTCCCAAGTTCTAGGATTACAAGTGTCAGCCACCATGCCCGGCTCAAAGTTGTTTTTTTTTTTTTTAATTTGTAAATTGAATAGTTTTGATATTTTTTTCAGGGTTGGGGAGCATGTTGTGGTTAATAAATTATTCTCTTAATCTCTACCTTCCCTCTGTTGCCATGTTACAATCTCTGGCTCTTTTCTCATGTCAATCTCACCAGATGTAGATATAGATATATAGATATAAAACTGGGCTGGGAAGTAAATCAGACTGGATGCTCAGCATGATTTATCTTTTAAAATTACCTCTTAGTTACAGTTTTACATAATTTACAATTTATAGAAAAACAGTTGAACGAGCTTGACTAGTTATTTTTTTGTCCTTACCACCCCCAAACTAAAACTAAAAAAAAAAAAAAAAAAACCTTATAAATGCTTATACATTTGTGTTGTCTCAGAGGAAGAAATCGGAAGTTAAGAATCAAGGAAATGAAAACTAAAACCTAAGACATTAAGAAAAAAAATCAACAGCAACTATGAAACTTATTTAATTCTCCTTTCTTTCCTTTGAAAATAAATTGTGACTCACCATTAAGACCACACCAGTAGTCACCAGCTGGGCATCCACTGTTTCAGAGGAGACGTTAAGGGCTTTATTGTTTGGTTTCCATTTTTGTGGGGTGGTGGCCTTTCATGCACTTAAGCCAAACCTTCTCTCTCTGTGTGCGCGCGTGTGTGTGTGTGTGTGTGTGTGTGTGTGTGTGTGTGTGTGTGTTTTCCTTTCTCCAGCATTTTAGCTTTTTTTTTTAATTGGACTGCCTTGCTCTGAGGATTACGTCATCACCAGCTGTACTGGTCCAGTTTACCATATCAATATCATCTTTAACTCCTTATCCACACACGTTGCCCTGCAATAGGCTTGCAGATTTTTTTCTTTAAATAGGAATTTCCTGATGCTTACTTAACATAGGAGCCACAAAATCAAACCATCCTTTCTTCAACTAAAAAAGTATGTTCAGAGAAAAGCGATTTAGATTTTAGCTTTATTCTTTGAACATGGAAAAGTCCAACATCACCTATAAATCTGCCGTTCTATCCATCAAATAAGAATTTAAGAGGTGGAGAGCACACAAAGCCACTTCACACTGGAGTCACACATGTCCTTTAGTATACTCGTCCTCTGCTTTGGACGGGAGTGCTTGTACTTACCAGGGCTCCTAGCCCCGATGGTCTCTGTAGGCAGGGTGGATCAGCGCCTTCCTGCTGTGTCTGAGGATGGGGAGATGTGCTTAGCTTTCTGCCTGGACGCTGCTCTTGACCAGTGGGAAATGCTGCATTAGCTCTCGAAGCAAAACATCGAGAGAGCTCTCTGCAACGCTGACTTCTCGCCAAGTGCCTGAACGTCAAGTACCACAGATGTCCAGTTCTCTTTGGAGCCCGGCACGAATACGTGCTTGTATAAGTTGGACCTGGTTTGGATTTGCTTAGGGTTACACATTATCGAGGCCTGGCCAACGGTAAATACTGTAACACCGGTACGGAGCGAGGGAGAGCTCCCGCCGCGGAGGGTGGATTTTTCCCATGCCTGGCCTGACCTTTTCCGGGGAAGCTGTAGTAATAATAGCTTCTTGTTCTTTTGGGAAGTATTTTCAAGTTGTCAGTCACATGGTTTTAACTATCTCCTTGGAATTTGTTGGAAAACGGAGGATTCCTTGGGAATAAAGCATACCTGCGCATTTCCCATCTGGAGTAACTGAGGATGGCTTAGCGGGTGGGGGGCTGGCACGAAGGTGTTCCAGGGCAAGTTCAAGGTCAAAAGAGGGTGAGACGCGAAGGGCCTCAGGTCTCCCTCCAGTGGGCATCTTGGGTCCCTTCTCTAGCCCCGCTCCACCCTAGGAGCACACATGTCCCACTTCTGTCCTGGAGCATTCCCACGCTTTAACTGGTGTCCTGGGGCCTCTTATTTTTCTTTGCATTATCACCTGAGCTGAAACCTGGTTTTGGAAAACCCTCTTTCTCTGCTGGGCTGTTGTTTGGCCCTAATGTCTCAGTACTTCTTTTTTAAGCAAATTGTTCCTGGGGTTTTTTGCTCTTAAATCGTACATTAGATTAACAATCTCAAACCACATCTTTCAAAAGGAAGAGCTCAAGTCTCCTAAACTCTGTCCACTCTCAAAGCCTCCAGGTTGGGCCTCTCTCATTAGCCTTACTCACTACACCAGTCTTGCTCCTCTGGCTTAGCGGGGCATGCTGACTGCCAATCATGCTCATTTTCATTGCTGAATAAACTAAAGCCCCTCAGTGCTTTTCTTTAGCCTCCACTCCCCTCTATTAGCAGCCACCAGCCTGCACCTTCCATCCACACCCAGCCTTGCAGACATGGGCTCTGCGTTCGCTGTCCCTACTCCTCGAGGCCCCATCTGGTCTAGTCTGACTTCTCCACACTTGGCTCCGCACCGCCCAAGATGGCTTCATTGCACACTGCTGTATCTAATGGAGTTTTAAGACATATTGTTTGTTTCAAGCCAGCCTTTTAATTTTGGTAACATACAGAACATGACATTCACAATATTGGACTTTTCTTTTCTTTTTTTGGTGGTACTGGGGTTCCTGGAAGCCCTTCAACTTCTGGGCTACACTCCCAGACCTATTTTATATATTTTTTTATTTGGAAACAGGGTCTCTTAAGCCAGCGAGGCTGGCTTCGAACCTGCGTGATCCTCTTGTCTCCGCCTCCCATGCACGGGGATTACAAGCATGCGCCACCACGCCCGGCTCATATTGGACATTTTAAAGTGAACATTTGAGTGACATCAGCTACTTTCATGTTGTTGTGAACCCTTCACAACTTCTTTTTTTTTTCCGTACTGGGGATGAAACCCAGGGGCATTCTACCTCTGAGCGACACCCTCAGCCCTATTTTTATTTATTTATTTATTTATTTGAAACATGGTCTTACTTAGTTGCGGAGGGCCTCACTAAGTAACTGAGGCTGTCTGCACACCGAGATCCTCCAGTCTCTGCCTCCCGAATGCTGGGATTACAAGGGTGCAGCACCACGCCCGGCAGCCCATCACGACTTCTGTCTCCAGAACTCTCTTCATCTTGCAGAACTGAAACCCTGTGGCCATTAAATTATGAGTTCTTATTTCCTTTGTCCCCCACCCTGAAACTACCCTTCTGCTTCCTACCTCTCTGGGGTGACTTTTCCCTCAAGTGGAGCCGGGCAGTATTGCCCTTTTGGGTCTGGCTTATTTTACTCATCATAAGGCCTACAAGGTTCGTCCATGTTGAAGCATGTGTCAGGTTGAATAATATGTCATAGTATGCGTACGCCACACTTTATCTGTTTATCTCTGGTTACTTGGGTTGTTTCTACCTTTTGGCGATTGTGAATAATGCTGCTACTAGTGTGGGAACATAATTATCTGTTCAAGTCTCTGCTTTTAATTCTTTAGGGTACAGTGTACCCCTTAGACCTGTGGGGTTGCTTTCAGTTATCCAAGGTCTACCATAGTCCAAAAGTATTATCTGGAAAATCCTGGAAGTAAATAATTCACGGGATTTAAAAATCACATGCCATTCCGAGTATGGAGTCACCTTAAAAATTAAATGTTGCTTGGTGCTGGGCGTGGTAGCTCACACTTGTAGTCCCAGCATTCGGGAGGCTGAGACTGGAGGATCACAGTTCGCAGACAGCCTCAGCTACTCAGTGAGGCCCTCTGCAACTGAGTGAGACCTGTTTCAAAATAAAAATACAAAGTAGGGCAGGGGGTGTAGCTCAGAGGTCAAATGCCAGACCCCCTCCCCCACAAAAATAATAAATGTTGCTCGGCAAGGTGGTGCATTCCTGTACTCCGAATACTTGGGAGGCTGAGATGTGAGGGTTGTGCAAGTTTGAGGTCAGCCTCAGCAACTTAGGCTCTGACAACTTAGTGGAAACTTGTTTCAAACTTAGAAAATAATTGGTGTGTATTTCTTTCTTTTTTTTGTTGTTTCATTGTTTTTTTGTGGTACTGGGGATGGAACCCAGGGGCATTCTACCTCCAAGCTATATCCTCAGCTCTATTTTTTTTATTCTTTGTTTTGAAACAGGATTTCACTGAGTTGCAAAGAGCCTCACTAAGTAGCTGAGGCTGTCCTCAAACTGCAGCCCTCCTATCTCAGCCTCCTAAATGCTGGGATTACAAGTATACACCACCATGCCCGGCTTGTGTGTGTGTGTGTGTGTGTGTGTGTGTGTGTGTGTACACCACACTTTGACACACATGTGTATGTGTGTGGCTGGGAGTATAGCTCAGGCAAAAAAAAACAAAAACAAAAAACTGTGGGTTCAATCCCCAACAACACACACACACACACACACACACACACACACACACACTAAATATTTAATCTCATCCCGAGTAAAAACATCTTTGAAGTCACAAATTTTATCTTTTAAAATATATTACAGGAAGTTGGGCTTGGTGGTGCACACCTCTAATCCCAGTATTTGGGATGCCGAGACAGGAAGATCAAAGGTTTGAGACCAGCCTCAGCGACTTAGCAAGACTTAGCAACGTAGTGAGATCCTGTTTCAAACAAACAAACAAACAAACAAACAACACAACGGCTAGGGATGTAGGTCCAAGGTAGAATGTCCTGGGTTCAATCCCCAGTATCGCAAGAAATAAGAAACACACAACGCGACAGGACTTAGTGACTGTTAATAAATTGTCAGAAATTCGTTATCCTGCGCTCTGGTCCCTGTGGAATCACTATTTTCAGAAACAGGTACAATTTAGTCCTCCCTCTGGGATCCTTCCTGATACAGCCCCCAAATCAGTCAACCTCCCCTTCATCTTTGTTACCAGAAAACATTATTTATTCCTTTCTCCATTTTTATATCCATATGTTTACCTAGTCATCCATTTAATACATATTTGTTACTTTTTTAAGGGAGGTAGTACTGGGGGAATGAACCCAGGGACATTCTACCTTGGAGCATTATTTTATTTTCTATTTTTTGAAATTTCTTTTATTTTCTTTTATTTCTCTTATTTTCTATTTGGAAAGAGGGTCTTGCTGAGTTGCTGAGACCGTCCTTGATCCTTGTGTCTCAGCCTTGCAAGAACTGGGATTTCAAGCGTGTGTCACCAAGCCCAGATACAGTAGGGGACTGGGCTGCAGCCATGAGCCCTCGCCTTGCTGTTCTTACATCGTCTACTAGTTGTTTTTTCAACTAATTTTTTATTTTTTGGTGGTATTCGGGATTGAGCCCAAGGGGGTTCTGTGAACCTCCGAGTTGCACCACCCGTCCCATTTTATCGTTGATATTGAAACAGGGTCTCACTAGGTTGCGGAGGGCCTCACTGTGTAGCTGAGGCTGCTCCTGAAGCTGGGATCTTCCAGGTTCAGCCTCCCAAGTACTGTGATTTCAAGTGTGCGTCACCACGCCCGGCTTTGTTTTTATTTTTTATCTCTAGCACCTGCCATTTCCCTCCGTGGGTTAACAGTACAAAGTGAACATGTTTCGATTGTCATTTTCTCTTCCACTGTCTTACTGGTCACCCTAGGGAATATTGTAAGCGCTGCTTCTGAACATCCGTGAAGGCCAGGGTCAAAGTGAACACGCACATTGTTATTTTAGCAGGCTTGTGATCTGTGATAGGAAGGTAGCAGTGATTTTGTAAAAATAAAGTTTGAGATGCAGGAGTACCTTTGTTCGCACATAATCAGCTGGCTGCTAAAATTTGCCATAATCGAAAGAAAACCTTGAATAAAATGCATTTATTTCTTAGCAAAGCCAGTTCTAGGGACTGTGTGGCTCAAACTCTGTTCCGTTTTATTTGATTGAAACAGTGACTGCAATGTTGACAGGAACAATTGCTACCTACCCGAGGACTGCGTGCGTGCGTGCGTGCGTGCGTGCGTGTGTGTGTGTGTGTGTGTGTGTGTGTACCCATGTGCCCAGGTGTGTGCATGACGTTAAACAAGTCATTCATTCATAAGACTGCAGGAAGTCCTCCTGGGAGTAGAACCTAGAAGCCTCCAGTCTCAGCAACCTGAGCACTCTTGTGGAATTAAAAGAAACAGGTAATTAATAACAGTACCCACTGATGCTCACTGAAGACTCAGGTGACCATCTACTGAGTGGCTCCATGTTTAAAATAAAAATTTAAATACATTACATTTAATGTAATTAAATTAATAATAATTTTAATTATTATTTAATAATTATTATATCATTTAATAATAATTTAAACAAAATGTTTAAAATCACTGTAGTGGCTCCATCTACTGAGAAAAATGTCAGTGTCTGCAACTGAAGATCCTGTGTTAAGCAAAACCAGCTGGTTTCAATGTGAACATATACTCCTATAATCAAGTCTTACTGTATTTAATTGCATCAAGTGCATGGAACTAGCTGTCACCCGGGTGGCCACATCCACCTCTCCTGGTGGCAGTGCAGGGACTCCTTCGCGGGGTGTGTGCCTCCGTGTGGCTCAGGCCGTGTTCTGCTTCCTTCCAAACCCACCATCCACCCCCCTCTGGCCCCTGCTGTTTCCTCTTCTCCGTCCCCACCTGTTGAACTCCTGTGCATCCCTTATGCCCGGCGCAGACTTCCAGGAGGAAGGGAGGAAGGAAGGCTGATTTCTCCCTCTCTAATCTCCTGGATTTTGGCCTGGCCACTTCTCAGATTTCTGCTATATCCCAGATGGTAATGGTTGTCTCTGTGGTTTCGGGAAAGGAGGGTCTTTTATGATGCCCCCTGCCCCTGTCTCATTCAAACCGTCGCTTGGCCTGTCTGGGGTGTGGGGGTTGGACAGTGCTTTTCGCCTATGTCACCTGTCACTTTTATTGGCAGGCTGTTGAGGCTGGCTGCTGCTTCTGTTCATAAATTCCTGGACCCCAGGCTCCGGAGGCTCTAGCCCACTAGAAAGTGATCATTTTTTAATCATTGTTCCATCAGTGGGCACCTTTGGTCTTTTCCAGTTCATGAAATGTAGACATTTGACATAGTTCTTTTTTATTCTCATTCCTTTTTGTTTTCTGTTGGCAATTTATTACTCAAAGAAGATCCATTTATTTAATAGCTTTCTGATTCTGTGCTTGTGCCTTCAAACACTTTCACAACGATTTTCTGCTCCTCAGGAAAGCAGCCTTGATCCTGTCACAGACACATTTAGCACACATGGCACCACCACAGGCCCTGCTGACATGCTTTTTTGTTTTAGACAATCTCATAAGAACTTTAAGTCTCACAGCACGAACCCCACACAGTCAGCCTGGGCACACGCCACCTGCAGATTTTGTAGCTTTCCCAACCTTCTTGGTATAAAGGTAAACAATCCTGTTGCCAGGGGTTAGGAGAGCCTAGTTTTTTTAAAGGCTGTATTGTAGGAAAGCCTATGACGATATGTCAAACCCTGGACCATTTTGAGTGCCTCTAGATGCCATCCCTGGAAGAGTTTGTTGGCAATTTAAATTAAACTGATTTTAAGTTTTAATCAAAAGTCATGCATGAGGTGGGCGTGGTGACACTTATAATCCGAGTATTTGGGAGACTGAGATGGGAGGATTGCAGGTTGGTGGTCAGCCTCAGCAACTCAGACCCTGTTTCTAAATTAAAAAATAAAACAGTCCTAGGGTTGTAGCCCTTAGTTAGAATGCCCTTGGCTTCCATCTCTAATACCAAAAAATAAAAAATGGAATTGGTTCCATTGCTAGGCGGGTAGCACACACCTGTACTCTCAGTACTAGGGAGGCTAAGACAAGAGGGTCACGGGTTAGAGGCCAGCCTCAGAAATTTAGCGAAGCTCTCAGTAACCTAGCGAGACCATTTCAAAATAAAAAATAAAATAGGACTGGGGAGTATAGCTCGAAGCCCCTGAGTTCAATCCCTAATGCGCACAGAATTTGGTTCCATTTCTAGGACATTTCTTTGGGTACGTGCCAATCTTCCAAAATTTAAAAATTTCTTATTATTTTAATATTACAGTTATAACCAAACCTCATTTAATCTGATTCTTAGCTGTATGTGTATGAATAAACTGAAAAGCACTTTCACTGAGGGCTGTGTTTAGAGAAACATGCGGATTCCGAGTGTGTTTATGTTCATGATAGGACTTTGCTGCTCAGAGGCTTCTCAGCATAAGAGCTCAAGAGCAGAGGGGATTTATGCTCATAATTCCTTGTGTTACTCAGCAGAGGCCTTTGAGCTTATCCATAGTTTCCCTAGAAGCCTTCTTTTATACTTTATAAGGAAGGATCTTGTTTTTATTTGTTTAAAAATATAGACAAGCACACTCACCAGAACCAAGCTTGTGATTCCTAGAACTGGCTTGTGGGATGGACAGGACTATGGGGAGACCCGTTGATTGGAAGAATGAGCAACCTGCGGACCGAGCGAGCAGGCAGGTCCCCCAGGGGCTGCGCGGAGAGGTCAGAGGCCCCCATGTCTTTGTAGACACCACGGTCTGGGGATTCCTGCTAATGGTTACTGTATGCAAGATACGCGGTGCGACTGAACTGTCTTCCATCACCGCTGCCATAGTTCAGATAACAGTGTCCCATGGAGTAGAATTCCTGGGAGTTAAGCATCACTGGGCCTTCTACAGTGGCTCCGCCCTGCCCATCCTGGCCCTCTCCTAGCCCATCAGAACTGGCTCTAAAAGGAACCTCTGAGCATCTTAGGCTAGCGCTTCATCCAGGGACCCCCCCCCAAAAAAAAAAAAAAGCAAGCGTATCTGGAGCCACAGTTGGGGTTAGGTTAGATTGTGGCTCTTTGTAGTTAATGCTACACAGAATTAAATTTAGATAGAAAAACCAGCTGGACATGGTGGTACACTCCTATAATCTCTGTTCTTGAGAAGCTGAGACAGAAGGATCGTGGGTTTGAGTCCAGTCTCAGCAACACAAGTGAGACTTCCAGCAGCTTAGACCATGTTTCAAAATAAAAAATAGGGCTAGTGGGTGAACAAACCTTGGGTTCCATTGCCATTTTTTTAATAAAAGGAAATATATAAAAGCCACCTTGCCTCTTATGAGCTAGGAGACCTCGGGCTAGGAACTGTTCTAAATTTCTCTTCATCTGTGCAAAGGGCCTGATAATACTTACTAAAATTGCACACAAAATCCGGGTGTGGTGGCACGTGCTTGTAATCCCAGTACTTGGGAAGCTGAGACAGGAGGATCACAGGTTGGTGGCCAGCCTCCACAACTTAGTGAGGCCTTTTGCAACTGAGACTCTTATTTCCAAATTAAAAATAAAATAGGGCCAGGGATGTAGCTCAGAGGTAGAATACCCCCCCCCCCCCGGGTTCCATCTCTAGTACCACAAGAAAGAAAACAAAAAGTTGCAAGTGAAATAATGTGTACCCCTGTTGTGCCAATCTAAAGTAGCTGGTCGGTGAATGACAGGGGCTTGTCTTAATATTCTAGGCTAATTGTTGTGGCTTTCTTCAAATTAGATTACTGTTACATGGACAAAACATGTTGTCATTAAGTATCTCTCCACTGCCAGAAATGACCCCATCCTGCTACCGCAGGGGAGTAAACACTTACCCTGCCAATGGCCATTATTGACCACAGTCTAGATGAGCCTCTGTTTTAAGGCCCATGGGACACCAATTAACAGTCAAGACAGGAAACATCGAAGTGAGGAATACAAAAGCTCATACGAGCAGAGCATCTGTTAAAGTTTTGTTAGTCCAGCTCACTGTTGTTAATTTATTCGACTTGGTAGGTATGTGTGTGTGTGTGTGTGTGTGTGTGTGTGTGTGTGTGTATGTGGACAAAATTATACTTTTTTTTTTTAAATGGGCCATAGGAGAAGCAATGTTAGAATTTGCTAAATAATCCCTCGCCCCTTTGCCAAATCAAATATCTCTTATCGCGTGCGTGTAGGAAGTGTGTGTACTTTGCCAGGAGTTAGGATGCCTGACCCGGTGGCAGAGAAAAGAAACCGAACCCAAGTAGTGCACCACGCAGCTGCTTCTGAAACACGGGAAAGTGTGCCCGCGAGGAGGAAACGATACCGGGGGTGCAGACTTCTCCAGCCCGTGTCCTCTGAGCCTTGCGGAAGGGTTTGCACGCCGCCTTGCCTGCAGAACATCTGCATGCAGTTTCTTTGTCCGCAGCACTTACGCTCCAACTTCTGTTTAATTCTCATTTTATTGTGATCCGATTGGCATGTTGCAGTTAGTCTAAATATTTATAGGATCTTGCCGGTGCACAGCAATCTTTTAGATGGTTGAAATTTTTGTTGGCCTCTCATCTTGGTAGTGTGTGATCTTGGCAGTGTGTGATCTTGGCAGTGTGTGATCTTGGCAGTGTGTTTGCATGGTTCAGGGCATCAAGCTCCAGGGTAGATCGATTGCCTCGGGCACCTTACTTAACCTCCCTTTGCCCCAGCAGCCACATCCTTGGTGTAATCTGTACAAAAGTAAGGCTTACGCTGACCTCAGAATATTGTTGTAAGGAATATTGTGGTGAGTTCCTGGCACGTAAAAGAAGAAGTAAATATTGCCTGTTATCAGCATCATTTCCTGTTTGGAGAACTGAAGAGAAAGTAAATCTTGAAGAGCTTACAGTGTGTGTGTGTGTGTTGGAGGGGGGTTCCCTCGCTATTTCTAAGAGATAATGATGGCCTAGAGGAAATACAGTTTTGAAACAGAGTTTTCATCGATCTGTAATTTCCATTTCCTTCCCTCAGGCCTGTGTGTGGAGACCTCATGTCTCCAGGTCAGCTGGACCGCTTGGCGTCGACGGGACTCGAGCAGTTCTTACAGTCCAGGCTTCCCCTCCGTTCCCATAGTGGCTACCTGGGTTAGTGTTTGCTGTCTCCGTACCCACCTGCCCTCCCTCGCATCTGTAGGCATTTTGTCGGTAGACAACTTGAGACTCTTATTTGTTTTGGCCCTGAGACTATTTTTTTTCCCCCTAGTAAGAAGCCCTATTTGTTTTTGTTTTGTTTTATTTTATTTTGTTTTATTTTATTTTGTTTTGGTGTGGACCCCGTGTCCACACCATCCATCCCCCATCCTCCTGGGGCCCCTGACATTTGCAGGCCAGCATTGTAGATTTGTTATCATTCAGAAAAACAGAGCTGTGTAAGGCCACCATGACATGGATCAGAAAGATCTGGAAGGTGCAATGGGAACTAGCTCAGGGGCATAACTGAGCTCTCCAGACCCCTAGAAATGTTGCTTTTAATATAATTTTACCTGTTCTTTACATTTTCTTTAATTTATTGGCTTGGTGATGGCCAAATGATTTTTTTATGGTACTGGAAATTGAATCCGGGGACATTTTACCTCTCCAGTCTTTCTTTCTTTCTTTCTTTCTTTCTTTCTTTCTTTCTTTCTTTCTTTCTTTCTTTCTTTCTTTCTTTCTTTCTTTCTTTTTTTGGTGGTACTGGGGTTCCTGGAAGCCCTTCTACCTCCAGGCTACACTCCCAGACCTATTTTTATATTTTTATTTGGAAACAGGGTCTCTTAAGCTAGAGCAAGCGGCTGACTTCAAACCTCTGCGATCATCCTGTCTCTGCCTCCCAAGCTCAAGGATTACAAGCGTGTGCCACCACGCCTGGCCCTATTTTATTTTAATTTTGAAATAGGGTCTCACTACTTAATAAATGTCTCACTACTTACTGAGGTTGCCTGGAGCCTACAACCCTCCTGTGTCAGCCTCCCATGTATCAAGATTGCAGGCATGCCCCACTATACCCGACTCAAAGTTTAATTTTTAATTTCCTCTGATATGGGCATTGTGTCTAAATAGGGGAAGGGAAACAATTTTTTTCTTCCTTTTTTATTTTGTGGTGCTGGGGATGGAATCTGGGTCCTTACACATGCTAGGCAAGTATCTCTACCCTTGGGATGCATGCCCAGCCCTTTTTACAGTTTTCTTGCAGGGAGGGAAGAAAGAAAAAATCATAGTCTGTAAATCATAGTCTGATACTGGTTCTGGGTTAAATTCCAAGGCCTCCCTTAAAACACAAGAATGTGAATTTTAAGCTTTCTTAGCTTTTCTTTGAATCTAGGGGTAGGGCACTTTCAGTCTCTACCTTTGCTCCGTTTAGACCTCAGCATGGTCACACCATGGATGATCTCAGCCCCTGCGAAGGGGGAGCAGGCGTGGGCAGGGAGCTGTGGCCTGGGGTCTGCTCCTGCCACCTGCAACATGGTGTGCTTGTCGCCTGCCTGGCGGACTTGCTGTGTGACCCACAGCAGCATGGGAGCGGTCCCCGCCCCGCCCGTGGTACACAGTATCGCTCGGGGACATCAGTGTCATTTCTCTTGATTTCTCCAAACTCAAGGCAGTGGTTTGATTGTGTTCTGCTCCTCGTCCTCTCTTTAGACAGGTCTCAGCCTCTGGCGTTTGGTCCCCAGACCATCCGTCTGTGAGCTCAGATGGTGCCATCACACAGCTGTCCTGCGTGTGGGAACTCAACACTTCTCACCACTAATTAATTTTCAGGTGCTTTAGAGAAAGGGTGGGAAGTCTAAGGGGGTGGAGAGTGAGGATCTGATCAGTGGGGGTCTTGTTTTCTATTACAAGTTCATTGGCTCAGTAACTTCCTCCTTTATAATGACTAAATTGGGTTAAAAATTACCTGAGATATTTTTTCCTCCTCAAATTTTCCATTTATCCCCAGTTCCCGTAGCATCTGAGATGTGTGTGCAGACTTTCTGGTTCTAGCGTGTGTTTTGAAACCGTATATGTATGTTTGCATTGTGTGTGTGTGTGTGTGTGTGTGTGTGTTTTGTTTAGCGTAGTGGAAACTTTTGTTATTTTTTTCTTTTCTTCACCTGAATGGAGTGGACTGAAGCGTGTCTTGGAGGGTATGAGACGCCAGGAGGAGGGAGTGAGCCTGCCTGCTCAGTCACCGCTCGGTGCCCTTGATATGTCAGAGATCTGCTAAGTCTCAGGATGCACTTTCAAACTGGGTTGTCCTAGCAAACATTTATTCCAAGCCATGTGCAGTGGGAACTCCTGTAATCCTGGTACTTGGGAGTCTGAGCCAGGGAAATCACAGGTCCAAGACCATCCTGAGCAATTTACCAGAAAATAAGGAGGCCTGGGGGATGTAGCTAGAGGTAAAATGAGCCTGGGTTCAATCCTCAGTACAAAAACAAAACAACAACAACAAAAATAAACACATTCTAGAATAAGAAGCCTGTGCCACAAGCCACAACCAATGGCCTCAGACATTTTAGTAATTCAGAGCCAGCAAGTTGATACTGACAAGTTGAGATGATAATACGATTTAAAAAGAGAATGTTTTAGATTGGATATAAGAGCATGCAAAGCTCCAGTGAAACTTCCACTTAATACAAGTCTGGGTTTGTCTTCCTGCCTTGGAAGCCTCTATTACTCTCCCTGGTCTGTCCTGGGGAGTGTGTGGACACCCACCCTGCATCTCCCTTTTGTGACATAAATGAGATGTGTGCTTTGTTGAGGCATTCCTGAGAGTGTCGTGAAATACAGAGTCAGCCGTGGTCCAGCTCCACACCTCCCTCCTGCAGCTAACTGTTCATATAGCCAGAAAGAGTTTTTGCTTCAATGGAAAGATTTCTTTTGTGGGGGTGTAGGTATGTATTTTTCTTAATGATTCATATGTGTGTCACTCTGGATATACATTTCCATATCTGGATATATCTGGGTTCAATCCCCAGTAATGCCGGGGGTAAAAAATAAAAGAAGAAGAAACAGGCACTCCTTTTGAACTGTACTATTTTTCGGGCTTTTAAGATTAGAGGAGGAACTTACTGAACTGAGGTACATAGCCCTAGGCAAAACTTTCTAGAAGGTTAATTCACCCAAGGATTAGGTAGAACAGACTTTGGGTAGGGTGACCTTAAAATTTATTGTTCAACCTGGAACACTTAAGAGAGTGAACAGGGGCATTGATTATAATTACATGCGGACAGCAGGAGTGAGCTGGGTCAGTTCTGGGTAAACAGGGCCAGGTGCACAGATTTCAGAGAGTCAGAGTGGACTTTGCAAATACTATTTTGAAAGCCCAGGACTTCACTGACGCCTTAAAAAGAGCCTCCAGACAATAGGTTCTACCTTTCTCTCTTTGAAGTTGATGTGGATACTCCCATGGTGTAGGACTAGCAAATATTAGGAGCCAGTTTACTCAATGTTTACTACATATAAAAATTCTGTGTTTTTAGAAGAAACCTATTCTATGTTTCTCACCTGCCACTTAAAAGAGCTCATGGTATTTCTTTTTTTAAATTTTTTTTTATTGGTGTACTGTATTCATACATCATAGTGGGATACAAAACTTTTGTAGACATACATGCACACATCGCCCAGTCAGCCCCCACCCGATCCCCACCCCACTCCCTCCCCATCCCTCCTTTCCATGCTTGGCTTAGTGGTTGACTTCTAGTATTATAGCAATTTATCCAAAATTAAAAATGATAGTCTCACATAACAGTTTCATTTGTCTGATACCAAGCTTTTGATAACTTAAAGATTACATTTTAATATTTCTTTTTGCTTTCTTACCAGAGAATATTTTTTTAGGTGAAACTATCATATATTTATATATTTATTTTTCAGAAAAAATCTATCCTAATATGTAATATGGACTCTAGATACCCAAAACAATCTCAAAAAAGAACAAAGCAAGAAGATATATATTTTCTAATTTCAAACCATATAAAGCTATAATAATTGAAACAGTGTAGTAGTGTTCTAAAGGCAGATATATAAGCCATTGGAGTTAAATAAAAGCCTAGGGATACATTCTTCCATATTGTCAAGTTATTTTTGACAAGGTTTCCACGAACATTTGGTGGAGGAAATAATAATCTTTTAACTAAATATTGTTGAAAAATAATAATTACATGAAAAAGAATAAAATTGGACCCTTACTTAATCCCATATACAAATATTAACTCAAAATAGATAAAAGACCTAAATATAAATCTTAATACTATAAACTTTTAGAAGAAAATCTGGGTCATAAAACCTCACAACATTGAAATTGGCAGTGATTTCTTGGATATTATTTCAATGGCACAGGCAACAAAAGGGTATACAAACTCTCTAAAAAATAAAATATTGTATATCCAAAGACAATGTAAACAGAGTTAAAAGTTACTGATAGAATGGGATAACATATTTCCCAATGCTATATCTGAAGGTATATTAATATTTCAACTAGAAATCCTAAAAATTAACAACAATAAAAGTAAACAATACAATTTAGAGATAGGTATAAGACTAACATAAATAATGAATCTCCACAGATAACTAATCTTATTTGTATATTGGATGGAAAATCTTGTTTCTCTGGTTCTGGTGTGTGTTACCTATTTCTTCTTTATAGTTAATCTCTTTGAGTATTTTCTCTAGTGCTGGTTTTGAAGACATAAATTCCTTCAGTTTCTGTTTGTCATAGAAGCTTCTTATTTCTCCATCTAATTTGATAGAAAGTTTTGCTGGGTAGGAAATTTTTGGCTGGAAGTTGTTTTCTTTCAGAGTTTGGAATATGTTACTCCAAGCCCTTCTGGCTCTCATGACTTGGTTTGGGAAGTCTGGAGTGATTCTAATTGGTTTGCCTCTGAATGTCACTTGGCCCTTTGTTTTTGTTGCCTTTAAGATTGTCTGCTTGGCTTCCACATTGGTCATTTTGACAATGATGTGGCGTGGGGATCCTCTTCTCTGATCCTGTCTAAAGGGAGTTCTATGTTTCCTGGACCTGTGTATCGACCTCTTGCTCTATGTTTGGAAAATTTTCTACTATTACTTCCTTGAAGATATTGTTGATCCCTTTGGTTTCACCTTCTTTTCCCTCCTCTATTCCAATTATTCTTAGGTTAGTTCTCTTAAAATGGGCCCATATTTCTTCAATGTCAGATTCCTGCTGTCGGATATTTTTTTCTAGATTAGAAACTATGCGTTTATTTTTGGATTGCTCATCTTCTAAGAGCGAGATTCTATTCTCCATGTGGTCTAATTGGTTGTTTGTACTTTGAATTGAGGCCTTTACTTCATTAATTGCATCCTTTTTCTCTCTTTGGCTCTCTCTGAATTCTTTTCAAAACACCTCTATTATTTCTGCAGTTATTTTCCTGACTTGATCTTCTAGAAATCTCTGAATTTCTGTTTTATCGGTTTCTGATGTTGTGGGGTTGTGGGCATTCATTGCTCCATTGTTATTCCTCTTTCCCATGATTTCGGGAGTTTGTGCCTTCTCTGGGTTCTTCCCTTGGGTCACTACGACTTCACTTAAGGTGCTCTGGATCTCGAGTCTGTGGTATCTCAGTCCCCACTACTCCTTTACTGGGTTGTATCGCAAAGTCTCAGATCCAGGGAGTCGATAGAGGCTGTTTTAGACTATGGGGGGTGCCAGGTTGCGCGTTCTCCTATGGTGTGATATCTCTGCCACCGCCACTCCCCCACTGGGTCAAGTCCCTGGGAGTCGGTACTGGGATTTCTCCTCTGGGGCCCGCAATTTGACTCACTGTTGTTGAATACGCAGATGGAACTGTAGTAGACTTGGTGAATTCGCTGCTGCTGCCGCTGCCGCTGGTGGCAATATGGCGCCACTGCTACGCCCTCGGCTGTGAGTCTGGCGTATTTCTTCTCTGTTTTTGAACTCCGCTCTGAGTCCCTGCAGCGTGTGCTGAGCCCAACCACTGGGAGCTTTAGATGCTTTTTGCGCCGAAAAATCTGCCGAATGCCGCCGAGCTCTTCCGCAGTGGCTCACCTCGCCTCGCGGTCCGGGCTCTTCCACAGTGGCTCACCTTGGCTCACTGACCGGGCTCTTCCGCAGCGGCTCACCTTGGCTTGCCATCCACCGCTCCTCTCTGGAGCCCGGTGGGCTGTTGCGTGTGTTGGTCTGTAGCCATAGGCATCCGGTGAGTTCGCCGCTGCCGCCGGCAGTAAGACACTGCTGCTGTGTCCTCAGCTGTGAGGTTGGTGTATCTCCTCTGTGGCTCTGAGCTCTGTTATGAGACCCCCCCTCCTCTCTGGGGCTGTTGATTTTTTTTTGTTTTTTTGTTTCTCTGGTGATGGTGTTTTCTGGCTATGAAAGGAGCTGATTTTGTGGTAATAGAGATTGGTTGTTAGTGGGGCTCTTAAGCCCCGCTTTTCTTGGTCGCCATCTTCCCGGAAGTCCAGCTCATGGTATTTCTAAGCAAAAGTTTAAAAGAATCCTGCCTTCCGGGTCTTGTCTTCTTGATGCATTTTTCATCTCCACTGCTTTATTTTTTATTTCTTCATGACATCTTTGACTGTTAGTTCAACTTACACTGTCTCCCTTCTGTGATCGCTATATTTTAATTCTAATTTATTTGGGGAACCAAATCTTGTGGTTGTTATATGATAAGTATTGTTATGACATATACAAGGGCGATGCAGGCCCTCCTGGGGAGGACTGGGTCACTTCTTGCTGTTTGGTCCCTGAGGCTCTGGTGCCTTTGCCCTGTTGGTGAAGGGGGTTTGGGGAGATCGCAGTGGGCGTGACCGAGCACAGTGCATTTGTTTCCCCTGTTTGAAGAAGGAGGGCGGAATGAAAGGGCCACGGCTTCTCCTGGAGCGTGGACATGTAGGTTGGGAGGATCTGATGGTGGCCTAGAGGCAGGAAGAGGCCCAAGTCCCAGAATGTTTGGAACAGCCAGCCAAGAAAGCTTTGGCAAGACCAGTTACCACTGATCTGAAGAAGATAAACACTGCGAGGGTGGAAAACGCCAAACAAGTGAATGAACTGTTTGTCAACCTGCAGAGGAACCAGTGCCCTTCTCAGGACTCCAGCCTCCCTCTGAGCCCTGAGGGATGAGCGGCAGGATGAAAGCTCAGCAGCACTAGGAAATGAACCCGTTAATATTGGCCAAGCTGTGGCAGGGAGCGCTCGGTTGTGACCTGGCGGTGATACACTGCCCCTCCTAATTCACCCATCAGGTGTTTTCTACAGAAAGAAGGGAAGGAAGGAAGGAAAGGAAAGGAAAGGAAAGGAAAGGAGCCACCCTGTGACTTATGTGCTGGCTGGAATTGTTTTTCTGAGCCTTCTCCTGAGTTGAAGTTACCAGAATGCAAGATGATGAGCTTGCCTTGACCTCCTGTTTCCTTCCTAACCTGGTTCTGCTGACAATTTTTATTTACTTATTTATTTATTTCGAACCAGGGATTGAACCCAGGGGTATTCTACTTCTGAGCTAAACCCCTACCTCTTTTTATTTGATGCAGGGTCTCCCTAAATTGCTAAGGCTGTCCTCGAATCTTTGGTCCTCTTGTTTTGCCTCTTAAGTCCTTAAATTGCAGGTGTGTGCCATCATGCCTGGCTGAGATTTTTTTTTGTTCATCTACCTTCTTCATGTTTGCTTGCATGCATTCATGGACATTTAGTTTATTTATTATACTGCATTATTATTATTATTATTATTATTATTATTATTATTATTATTATTTTCAGCACTGGTAATAGAACCCAGGGGCATTCCACCTCTGAGCTACACCCCCAGGTTTTTTTTTTTTTTTTAAACAGGGTCTCACTAAGTTGCAGAGGGCCTCAACTAAGTAGCTGAGGCTGGCTGTGAACCTGTGATCCTCCTGTCTCAGCCTCCCAAGTACTGGGATTACAAGCATGTGCCACCACACCCAGCACTACTGCATTATTTTATTGCTCAAAGATTTCTAGCTTTGGCCATTGAAAAGTCTTTCAGTTGGCTCCTGTGTCCCATCTGTCTCCATGTGTATATATTTTTTTAAACACTCCTTTGCTCGAAATGGTCTCACTAAGGCTGAGGCTGGCTCCTGCAATCCTCCTTTTTCGGCTTCCTGAGTATGGGCATGCACCACCACATGCAGCTTGCTGACACCTTTTTTTTTTTTTTTTTTTTTGGTGGTACTGGGAGTGGAACCTAGGGGCTTTCTACCTCTGGGTTATTCTCCCAGACCTATTTTATAATTTATTTGGAAATAGGATCTCACTAAATTGCTGAGAGCCTCACTAAGTAGCTGAGGCTGGCTTCGAACCTGTGCGATCCTCCTGTCTCAGCCTCCCAAGTGCGGGGATTACAAGCGTGCGCCATCATGCCCGGCTTGCTGACACCTTCTAAAAGCCACACTTCTGTGGTTGTTTACATAAGAAAAATTCAGCACAGACCATTGCTCTACGATAACCACTTTTCTGATGAGTACAGCCATCAGAGGCCTAGTTTTTAAAAAGTCTTATTCCTATATGTGACAATGATCATATTTTCCTGTCCAAAATACCACCCCCAGCTGGGTTTGCTGGTGCATGCCTATAATCCCAGTACTTGGGAACCTGAGCGGGAGGATTACAAGTTCGAGATCAGCCTTAGCAATGTATCAAGACTCAGCAACCTAGCAAGACAGTATTTCAAAATAAAAAATAAAGAGGGCTAAGAGTATAGCTCAGAGGTAGAATGCCCCTGGGTTCAATCCCTGGCATAAAACTATCTCTCTCCTCCTCTCCTCTCCCCTCCTTTCTTCTTCTTCTTCTTCTTCTTCTTCTTCTTCTTCTTCTTCTTCTTCTTCTTCTTCTTCTTCTTCTTCTTCTTCTTCCTCTTCTTCCTCCTCCTCCTCCTCCTCCTCCTCCTCCTCCTCCTCCTCCTCCTCCTCCTCCTCCTTCTTCTTCTCTCTCTCTCTCTCTCTCTCTCTCTCTCTCTGCTATTCCTTCTGCAATATTACTAACCCACTCAAAACTAAGCCTTCTGCAGTGGCGGCCTTCTCATCTCGGGGTTTCCTACTCCACACTATCCCCCCAGTTCATTTCTCATCAACCCGAGTCTCTGGGGTCCTGGTGTGACCGGCCTCTTTAATTCTCTGTGCGTTGCAGGCAGGCATGGCCTGGTGACCTCTTGTGTCTAATGACTGAATACTTTAGGCTTGATCTTCAGAGCCATGTTTTACGTATGCATTGAAACCAGACGGAGGTGCTGATTTCCAAGCTATGTTACACTCTTCCCCGTCCCGGATTGAAAGCATCGGCGTATGAGAGGTTGAGGAGGTGTTTTGCATTTATGATCAATGTTGAAAGCAAACAAAAGGCAGGGGTGGGCGTGGAGGCATTAGTGATGGTGGAGGTGTATTGGTAGCTACTGTCTTACACTAATATCAAAGCTAGTTTCTATTCAGAATAAGGAAATTGATAAATATTTGCTGAATCCAAAAGTCAATAGGTGTAGCCTACTTTGAATTGTGGATGGTGATGTGGGAGCAAATGGTGGGTAATAGTAATAGACCGGTATGAAATGGAGAGACTGCCATTGGTTCTCTTGGATTACTTCTCTCTGCGAGGTTGCTTACCTTCAGAACAACGCCAAGATGTCCCAGCAGTCCCCTACGCCTGTGATTCTCAATGTGCGCGTCTTAGACTTGAGCCAGCACTGCCTGAGAACTGGCTAGAAATGCATGTCCTCAAGGATTTCCACAGCCTTCTACTCTTGAAACACAACTTTGGGGGTTCATGTTTTAACGAACATGTTAAAAGTTTGAGGATTACTTTCAATCCAATAGTTTTTTAATGGCTTAGGGTTGGGTAGACTTCAGAATCTGACAAAGCTGGAAATCCAGACAAGAGTATGAATGCATTCTAAATACAATAGTAGGGGGTCTTTAAACACCAGAATGAGTACCCTGATATAAATGAAGCATTTTATTTTTCAGTATATATCCTATAGAATTATTATATTCTAAGTCACATGAGTGAGTATTTTCTTTGGAGAACTTGTAGTATTCCTGAGTAGCTCTGGACCTGTATTTGGCTCTCAACAAGTGTTTACATCCTGAGACCCTGTGATAAACTTAATCTTGGATCTGGGTGTGGCCTGACATATGGCCAATAGCAGTGGGCACCTGCTTGCTCAGATATAGACTGGACATACTGAGACCTTTTGGAGCTTGTCATTCTTGCCAATGTGGAGGGAATTGGTGAATCCTACTTTACGTTAAAAATATTAAGCCTGCCATGGTGGGACATGCCTGTAATCCCAGTACTTTGAGAAGCTGAGATAAGAGGTTTCCAGGTTCATGGCCAGCCTCAACAACATGGAGGCCCTCAGCAACTTACTGTTGCACGCTTGTAATCCCCACGCTTGGGAGGTGGAGACAGGATAATCGCTCAGGTTCTAAGCCAGCTGCACTGGCTTAAGAGACCTTGTTTCCAAATTTTAAAAAGTATAAAAATAGGTCTGGGAGTGAAGCTCAGAGGTAGAAGGGTTTCCATGAACCACAGTACCACCAATAAATAAATAAAGAAAGAATAAATAAACTGGCCAAGATGGTACATGCCTGTAATCCTGGTACTTGGGAGACTAAGACAGGAGGATCACAAGTTTGAGGACAGTCTCAGCAAGAGACTCTCATCAACATAGTGAGACCCTGTTTGAAAATAAAAATTAACAATAGACTGGAAAGCCGAGCGTGGTGGCGCACGCTTGTAATCCCTGCGGTTGGGAGGGGAGACAGGAGGATCACGCATGTTCGAAGCCAGCCTTGCTGGCTTAAGAGACCCTGTTTCCAAATAAAAAAAATATAAAAATAGGTCCGAGAGTGTAGCCCGGAGGTAGAAGTGTTTCCAGGGACCCCAGTACCACACACACACACACACATACACACACACACAAAAAAAAAAAAAAAAAAAAAGACTGGGGATATAGCTTGGAGGTAGAATACTTCTAGGTTCCGCCTTCAGTACCACGAAAGCCTAAACTAAAATAAAAATGTTGAAAGAATTCAGGGTATAGCTTAGTGGGAAAATGACCCTGAATTCAAACCCCAGTACAAAAAGAATTTTTTTTTCTTAATTTACTCAGACATGCATAATCCATATAGAGAAATTAGAAAACAAAGAAAAGTAGAAAGAACAAGAAAAATTTGTCCTTGGATAAATAGTTGTTTATGTTGTAAATGGTATATTAAAAGATAAAGTCACTTGGTGACCTTGACATTGGGGATTTGTGCCTCCTGGTTACACACTAGAAAAATGACAACAACGATAATACCCGGGATTTATCGAGCTTTAACCGCGCGCTGTTCTAAGTAGCCGACTGCCGGATGCTGTTGTAAGTTCCCCGTTTATATTAGCTCATCAAAACCTGACAGCTAGCGGAGGAGGACGGCACAGTTCACGTCCCCTCAATTAAGGGCAAGATGTGACCGAGCATCTCGCCTGAGGTCATGCCGCTGGCTAAGGATCAGAATGGAGGCAGGATGCATCTTAGCTTTTTCTCCCAAATACACACCCTCTGCTGGTTGTCTAGGATGGTAAGAAAACACCATATTGAAAGGTAGTGGATAGAGTGGGAGGAGACTCCTATTGGAGCACCTTGGGGTTGACTAAGGAAAATTTGGGTATTTCTGCGTAAGTCAAATAGGTGCAGAGACAGGACCATGCTCGTAGGACATACAGCACCTGTAGGAATTTGACCTTACACCAGCCTCACCTTGACCTGTCTCTTTTCCTTTGCTGTTTCTGTGTAAAACTGCTAAAGGAATGGCATCGATAGATGCCTTTCCCACTTGCCTTAAAACTACAGGCATCTGTTTCGCTTTAAACTCTGTGACCTTACATTTTCTGTGCCGAATATTTGTAAACATCTGGAGCCGGGAGGAACCGTTCAATGTGGCGTTCCCATTTCGCTTACCCTCAAAAAGGCTGACAGCATTATCGTCCGTCCTGGAGCCTTTAAATGACACTTGTCTCTAAAGTTACTGTGTTCTTTGATCTTGAGTTTCATTGCAAACTGGGTCATAGCGACTTTCCAAAATGTCACGAGCTTCGCATGTTTCATGGTTAATCTAATTTTCCCGTAAACTGTTTCCCAGAACACTCGATGGAAGTATTGGAGTCCTCTCTAAGGATATTTAAAAGGACGAGCAAATTGATTTCATGTACTCGGCAAGTAAAGGGCTCATCTCTGAGGGACTGATATAATGGAGAGGTTAAGAGCACAGGCCAAGCGGCTGGAACTCCTGGGTTCAAGCCCGTCCTCCCCGCTCCTCACCAGCTGTGGGACTGGGGGAACTAGTCATCTCATACTTCTCTGTACCCCCGAGGGTTGTGCTAAGATTCAGTGAGATAATACAGACAGACGTGTTGCCAGGAACTCAGCCCCTCAGCGTGGCCAGCCTTCAGTGGATGTTAGAAATTAACTATAGCAAAGCAGGTTTCCACAGACAAGATGTCAGGTTTCCTTCCCTCTTAACAGTAGGTCTTCATGACTGTTTACAGCTTGCCCGTGTGTGTGTGTGTGTGTGTGTGTGTGTGTGTGTGTGTGTGTGTGTACTGGGGTTTGAATCTAGGTATTCAACCTCCAAGCTATACATTCAGCCTGTTTTATATTTGAGTTTGAAACAAGGCCTCCCTAGGTTGTCGAGGGTCTTGCTAAGTTGCTGAGGTGATTACTTAGCCTCTTAAGTACTAGGATTGCAGGCAGGCCCACGGCTGGCCGTCCTTTTCCTTTGGAACAGTTGTACCCCCTTCCACTGACGGGAAGAATCATGACCCGGCCACTTCTGTATCAGTGGACACTTGGTTTCCTCCACTTTCTTTGCTGTCCTGAGCGTCTCTGTATTCACTCTCTCGCTTCCTCTCACTTTCTCTTCAAAACATCCGGGGCTGGGTTAGAGCTTGGTCTCTGGTCCCACTGTGAGATCCATTCCCGGATTCTCTAAGTACTCATCGGGGGCATCAGGAAGAGCTTGCGCTCCCTTTGCATGGAATTAAGTAATTGTGGATGTACTTGCCTGTAAACGGAACAACTTAACTCTTTTCACGATGGCAGTAAGAGTGTTGTTTATCAGATAAAGTGGAGGAAACTCCCGAAGAGCTTTTTATTGAAAAAGTCTTCAAATGGGAACTCATTAATTTATGATCATACATAGTTTACCTCTCTACAATGAACTTAGGCTCATATGAAGTGTTCTAGTTTATATTTGATGGGGTGCATTTCCCCTCTGATCGTTCCTCTTTGAACTGCATTTTATGTGTTAAAGATGCCTTCAGTCCTGTCAGTGCTGGGGAGCAGGACCCCCCAGTTTGTTCTCCACCATCAGTGGGGTCTCTGAGAACATGCATGGCCTCTCAGCGCTCGTCCTCAGAATGTGGTTGGGGGTGGAGTTCTCATCATCTAAGGATAAGATCCAGAGTTTGAACCTGACTTGCACAGCCCCCACGACAACCTGATCGTGCCCAGTTTTGAGGCCACCCCAGCCCTGTCCTCTGGGTCGCCCCTGCTGTTGATAGCATCCTTCTCTATGCACCCCTTCTCTCCCTGCGCCCTTCCACATCTGTGTCTTCTTCATCTCACAGGCCTCTGTGCTGGTCTCTCCATCACCTGCCCACCAGGCGGGCCCCATTCCACCATGTCCCTGGCCCGCTAGATTGTCCTTCAGTGTAAAACTATGTGTTAAGCTGTACAAGTAAGTTTCAGAATCTATATTGTCAAGTATAATGTCTGCTGCCATTTTTTGAGAATTTAATCTGATTTGTTTTCTGATAATAGAGTATGAGCCCAGGGGCATCCCACCTCCAACTCCATCTCCAGTCCTGTTTTTATTTTGAAACAGTGTCACTAAGTTGCTGAGGACCTAACTAAGCTGCAGAGGCTGGCTCCAAAGCTGCAGTCCTCCTGTCTTATCCTCCCAAGTATTGAGATTATAGGTGTGCGCTGGGCTTAATCTAAATATCGATCACAGAAGCCAAGTGCGGGTTGTCTAACTCTTTAAAGTTAAAGAGGCCGGGTATGGTGGTGCACGCTTGTATTCCCAGGATTTGGGGAGGCTGAGACAGGAGGATTGCGTTTTGAGGACAGCCTCAGCTACTTAGGCCCTTTGCAAGTCAGTGAGACCCTGTTTCAAAATAAAGAATAAAAAAGAGGGCTACGGGTGTAGCTCAGAGGTAGAATGCTCCTGGGTTCCATCCCCATTAACACACACACACACACACACACACACACACACACACACACACACACACACGGTTAACTAAGTTTTTCGTTTTCTCCATTGTAAACATGGGTTTTCTAAGAAATTTTCAGAAATAAGAAGTTCCGCGAACTGATTTCTCCATTCAGTTGGAGTGTGATTCTCTTCTGCTTTTTGTCCCTGTGTTTATACCTTTCGTCATGGCCGTGCTTTTGAGTCTCCTCCTCATCTTGTCCAACACACACTTGCCCGCCTTCCCGGCCGTGTCTCCCATCTCCCCTCCGGACAGTCGGTGGTGACAGTCAGGGATTCTCCCTGGGGACGTAGTGAGTCCATGGCCAGCTCATCCTAAAACACCCTCCCATAGGGCGGGATCTGGAGGCTGGACGTTCCCGGGCCAGCCGCAAGGGCTTTCCGGGGGAGTGTCCCGGGGGGCCGCAGAGTCCCTGTCACGGCCTCTCTAGAATTCCTTGCTCTTATGTCTGATGCATGGGTACAATTTTGCTTTAATAAGAGTTTCTCCTGACAAGTGAAAAAGTTGGAACACCTGTGAATGAGAGGAATCTCTGCCCTCTTCATGGATCTGCCTGTGGACTGAGCGCTGGTGGGAGCAGGCAGAGGCAGAGGCAGAGGCTGGGACTGAGGGTGGGACTGAGGCTGAGGCTGGCCTCTTCTGTTTGGGGTGCTGCCCTGAACTCGCTCACCCGTGCAGTTCAGCGGTAGGTACCCCTTGGCCGCGGGCACAGGTGTCGTGGCTTTGGGGCCACCCGACTCCCCACTTTCGGTACTTTCTTCCTCCTCATTGTTTCTCTTTGCGGCACAACATTGCTATGGAAACTATGTTATGGGGTATTTGAGGTACTGTGAGTTTGGTAAGAGCTCATGTGATTTCTGTCAAGGAGTTAGGTTTCCCTTCATGGCCTCAATTTCTGGGCACTCAAAACCACCCTTTCAGATGAGGCACAGGGGCTGGGATGCTGCGCAGGATGCGGTGTTCAGAGGAGCTCCTGCTGAGCATGCACAGGGCCCTGGGTTT
Source organism: Muscardinus avellanarius (assembly GCF_963383645.1). Lineage (NCBI taxonomy): Eukaryota > Metazoa > Chordata > Mammalia > Rodentia > Gliridae > Muscardinus > Muscardinus avellanarius. Next base: position 116,591,897 of record NC_137790.1, read on the forward strand.
GCACCACGCACACCCACAGGAAAAGAAAAAAAACTTAGCGAATGCAAAATGTGAGCAAATTGGTCAAGTATTGGAACCCTGTCACCGAGTGTATCTTGAAATCCCAAACAAAAGAGCTTTTTAGGTCTATGTTTACAATACCAGCTAGTTAAAGTGCAGTGTGTTGTTGGCTGAGTGAACATAACATTAAACACAGGGTGCCCCGGCCGTAGACATCATTAAAGCTCTGTTTGCACAAAAACCTTTTGTGTAATACTGCGGCCTTTCCTTCTGATTGGCTTTCTCACTTCCACTTTAGTGTCAGCTGTATGGGATGGGGGGATGATATTGTTCTTGAATATCCTTTTCTAGCATTTTTTGAGATTTAAGTAAATGAAGTGGTGATGGTCCTGTGGTGGGAAGAAGTCAGTGGGAAGGAACTCCAGGCCAAGGAGGAGCGCTTTGGGAAAAGCCTGTCCATAAAGCAGCTCACTGCCTGGGAAGGAGTACAGAAAACAAACAAACAAACAAACAAAAAACCAAACTGGTGCTATACATGACCCATGAAGGAAGGGCAAGCTATTTTCTCCCAGGAAGAAAGTGATGGGCTCTCATAGCCACTGTAATATAGAATCCTGTAACGTGTGTGTGTGTGTGTGTGTGTGTGTGTGTGTGTGTGTGTGTGTACTGGGAATTGAACCCAGGGGCATTCTACTTGCAAGCAACACCCTCAGTCCTTTTTATTTTTATTTTGAAGCAAGCCCTCACTAAGTGGCCAAAGGCTTTGTCAAGTTCCTCAGGCTGGCCTGGAGTCTGCGATCCTCCTGTGTAGGCCTCCCAAGCACTGGGATTACAGGCGCCGCCCTTGCCCAGCAGGATACAGTGACTTTTGTAAACCCCTCCTCACTTGAAGTCAGTTCAGTCTCATTGAATGTGGGTTTTATGGGAAGTTCGGGTTTGCCTTTATAGCTGATGTCGGTGAATTGTATGTATATGCTTTAAAGTACCAGATTTTTCCTAACATTGTTTAGGTAGCTCATTCTCGAGTGCATTTTGTGCACCCTAGCACTTATTACATTCTTTAATTGAAACGTTCATCTTGACAGTTACTGGAACCATTAACTAAACATCTTGTGGAATATGTTTGTTCTAAGACAATATCCTTTACTGGGAGTTTTTTTTTTTTTTTCTTCTTTCATTCTTTTTAACCTTCGGCTGTGAAAAAGATTGTACATTTAGGAAGTAATAAAAATAATGGAATGCTATTAGGGAAATGGTGGTAATTGAAATCCTTGATGAGAAAAAGGATTTAAGTGTGTAACTGAATCAAATGATGGAGCTAATAAAAAAAAACAGCTCTTATTACTTGGAAATAGAAACAATATTGAATTTATATGACATTTTCTTGCCCTTTTCTTTACCCTAAATTCTAACCAACCATTTCTGACTGTCTTTAAGAAACGTTAGGCTGTGAATCTGAGTACCTGCCAGGTGCTAACGAGCGTGTAGGGCCTTGTTTAGACACAGTTTGCCCCAGTGCACGCAGGAACCTAAGCCCAAGGAAAGTAGTCGGAAGAATCCTTGCTGAGTGGTGTCAAGGAAGCAGCTGTCAAAACACAGCTCTTCAGAATGGCTTTTTCACGTCTTCCTATGTGTCCTCTATTGTCCTAGGAATTCAGCAGTTTCTTCAAACCACAGTGAGAGGAAGAGCGGGTAGTATTGTAGCCTTTTCAGCCTAGTGGAAGCCCCCCGGGCCGCAGCTCGGAGTGCTCTGTTTGGGATGTGCAAGGTGAGGATGTTCACATGAAAAGCAGGAGTTACTCATCTCTGCTTTGCGTGGACGTGGTTTCAGGAAGCGATACTCGCTAAACATTAAAACAAAAAAACAAAAAATAAACCTCATCTAGATCCTACAAACTAACACCAGTGTTTTGGGCCATTGGAAATATGCCCCTCGAGAGTGATATTTTTAAATACTTATTACTCATTTTAAAGTTTTCAATAGAGCTGCTGTGACTCACTATTTATGGAGCCTAATTTAATGAAAAGAATACAGTCTACATTAATGATATGGTAATTGTTTCAGTGAATATTCAATGAAGAAGAATATATTGTGAGATATTATCCTATTTTTGTGTGTGTGTGTGTGTGTGTGTGTGTGTGTGTGTGTATGGTACTGGGGATGGAACCCAGAGGCATTCTACCTCTGAGCTATACCCCCAGTCTTATTTTGTTTTTTAATTTTGAAACAGGGTCTTACTAAATTGTGGAGGGCCTCACTAAGCTGCTGCAACTGGCTTTGAACCCGTGATCCTCATGTCTTGGCTTCCCAAGTACTGAGATTATAAGTGCATGCTACCACACTCAGTTGTTGTTATTCTTTTTTTTTTTTATTTTATGTCGGCTTAAACTGCTGTTGGCACAGAAATAGAAACTTTGGCTTATCCCAGCCTTAGTCCCAGGCTGGTCCTAGGGCCACACCATGTCAGCGTGAGTGGCTATGTCCAGGTTGTTCCTTCAGGGGCTATGTAGGACATCCGGTGGGGTCTCTATCCAGGATTTTACTGAGGCTGAACATAGATCCTTCAATAGGCTTTAAAAATCCATTTCTTCTTGCTGGGAGTGGTGGCGCACGCTTGTAATCCTCGCACTTGGGAGGCGGAGACAGGAGGATCGCGCAGGTTCGAAGTCAGCTGCACTAGCTTAAGAGACCCTGTTTCAAAAATATAAAATAGGTCTGGGAGTGTAGCCCGGAGGTAGAAAGGCTTCCAGGAACCCCAGTACCACTAAAAAAAATATATATATATATATATATATATATATATATATATATATATATATAATCTCTATTTCTTCCAATCTGTGGGGCATTTATAAATAAGTTTGTAATGCTTATAAAGCCTTGTTCTCTGAGCTATTATCAGATGGAAGTTTCAAAGAAATGACTCTAGATGTGCAATACACCTACTGTAAGATTAAAACTGAAGAGCTTCTAGAGGAAAAGATGGAGCTTCTTCCCAGACGTGCACAGGTAATGACATTTTAGGATATGAAATGTACTAACCCTGAGAAAACGTTAATCAATGGGACTTCAAATTTTCTCATTAGTCACCATTGGAGAAATGAAGGCAGTTTATAGAGTGGGAGGAATTATTCACAGCACATGGCTCATTAAAGGAGTCAGACTGTTGAAAGAACTTTGATTATAAAGGCCTCAGACAATAATACAAAGATGAAGAGCTCAAGAAAATCACGCCCGGCTCATACAAGATGTTTGAGGAAGGGACATAGGAGAAGAGCCACAGCATCATTAGTCTAAGGAAACGCAAACAACGGAATAGCACCGCACACTCATTAGAATGGGCCAAGTCAGCAACAGAAATCACAAAACCTGGCAATATTAAGAGTTGACGAGGGAATGTGATTATCGACACCTTCGTATATGTTTGGTTGAACTGTAAAGTCATTAGTCTCCTTTAGAAAGCAGTTTGGTAAGTTCTAATCAAGTTGAACATGGAGCTGCCCGGGGACCTAGTACTTTCTCTCCTCTGTGTTTACCTAAGAGAAAGCAAAGCATATAAAACATAAGACAGCTTTTTCTGAGAATATTTATAGCAACCTTATTCATAATAGCCCCAAATCCAGAACAGCCCAGATATCATCAGCGGATGAAAATGTACAGTTTTGCTAGGCATATTGGCATACACCTGTAATCCCAGTACTGAGGCTGAGACAGAAGGATTGCAGGTTCAAGACCAGCCTCGGCAACTTAGTGAAACCCTCAACAACCTAATGAGACTCTGTATCACAATAGAAAAAAAAGGGCTGGGATTGTAGCTCAATGGTAGAATGCCCCTGGCTTCAGTCCCTAGTACGGGGCGGGGAGAACAGGAACAAATTAAAAAAACAAAAACAAAACACGCAAGTAAATTGTGATAGAATCAATTATTTTTCAGTAACCCAAAGCGACAACGCTTGTCAATAGTGTGAGTAAACCTGAATATATTAAGTTTGAGCAAAAGAAGTTTCATGGAAAGGAATGTGTACCATGTGATTCCATTTAAAGGCAATTCTAGAACTGGTAAGATTGAGATCTAGTGATAGAAACTAGGAATGCCTGAGACTGGGAAGGAGCACAGGGAATTTTTGTAGCGGGCTGCTTCTGTTTTGCTGTATGTGGTTCACATACAGTGGGGGGTGGTGGCGCATGCTTGTAATCCCAGCACTTTGGGAAGCTGAGATAGGAGGATCAGTTTGTGGTCAGCCTCAACAACTTAGCGAGGCCCTCCACAACTTAGGGCGACCTTGTTTTAAAATAAAAATAAAACTGGACACGTAGCTCAGAGGTAGAATTCCCCTGGGTTCAATCCATAATACCAAATACATAATTAAATAAAATAAACGAAGTACAGAGAAAACCACAGGGGTAACTTTTGCCCCCGAAGCAGCAAGGATGTCTGGCAGATGGTAACTTGTGTGTACATGAAGTAGAGTTTTGAAGGTGGCTGAGCTAGTAGGGGTGTGCATCTCATGAGCTTTCAGAAAAAGGCAGAGTAAACAGGAAAAGCTTTCTGGACAAGAAATGATTCATATTGTGTTTTAAAGGTGTTTTCATGAATTGGAGGGAAAAGTATTCCAAATAGGATCAAACCCTCAGGTCAAGAAGTTAAGGTAAAAATAAGACAAGACCCGTTTTAGAGTCAACAAACATCAGTGGGAGTTGTGTCTCTACTGTGCCTGTCCTTCCTTCCCACAGATCTCACATCAGCCTACGGTTTCCCACCTCCGCGCATCATTTTCCTGTTTCAGAACTCAGCACACAGTGCTCTTCCTTTTCTGAGCTCCTATTTTAATGTTGTGGTATAGTAGTTTATTTTTCTCAGATTATATCCTATTTTAAGAGTTTGTCTTCTCTCTAAATGTGGTTTGTGTGGGGAGATGGGTAGTCTTCTGCTACTCTAAGGAAAATACTGACCTTATAAGCAGCAGCTAGTTGATGAGGATTCATGATTGCAGGATGGATGGATGTATCAGAGGGAACAAATGCAGAGTCTGGATTTGCCGGGTGAAGTATGTGCTGTGAATCTGTCGTGCATGAGAGTTAATGGCTGTAACTTTCTGAACGTAAACCTTGTACCAGGCATCTGATAGTTCTCACAGTGGTTCTCCTAGATAGCTATTTTTATTCTAGCCTTACATTTGAATAAAGTGGGCAGGCCGAGGCTAAGGGGCAGGCTTGGATCTGAATCTGTCTCTGGCTTCTGTCCTTGTCATCGGACCACCTCCCTATGGTAGAGAAAGAAGATGGCGCCAATAGCAATAAAGCCAGCTGCGTCCCTGGGTCTCACCAGCCACTGCCCTGTGCAGGTCAGTACCTTAACCATTCAGTCTCCAGGGTGACTTAGCCAGGAAGTTTAGTGAAGCTCAGAGCCACTTAGGAGCTTTCTCCAGGTTGTATCAGAATGGGTGGTGTAGTCAGGCTTTGAAACCAGAGAACACTTTTTACAACTTTGCACTATTTTTTTGGTTTAAATGTGTAAGGAGTGGTTCACTCCTTTAGAAAAATGCATGTACTTTTTTTCCTGAGTGGGTTAGGAGTGACTTCAGATAAAACCCGAGGACTTAGTGCTTATGTGGTTGTATCTTAAGACTTCCTTTCTGCTATTCTGGGTCTTTTTCTGTATAAAATTTAGGACTGCTTTTTCTAGCCCTTAAAGAATGACATTGGTATTTTAACAGGGATTACATTGAGACTGTAGATAATTTTTGGTAGAATGGCCATTTTGATGATATTTATTCTACTTATCCAGGGGCATGGAAGACCTTTCCATCTTCTAATATCTTCGTCAGTTTTTTTTATTTATTGTTTTAAAAGACTCAGAATAGCCAAAGCAATTCTCAGCAATAAGAATCATGCAGGAGACATCAAAATATCTGACTTCAAATTATGCTAGAGAGCTATAGTATTTAAAATAGCATGGCACTGGCACAAAAACATACACTTAGACCAGTGGAATAGAATAGAAGATACAGAAACAAATCCACACACCTATAGCCAATTGATTTTCAACAAAGGTGCCCAAAACATACAATGGGGAAAAGACAGCCTTTTCAACAAATGATATTTGGAAAACTGGTTATATGTAGAAAAATGGAATTAAACCCCAACTTCTGACCCTGTAAGAGAGTCAAAACATGGATCAAAGACCTAGAAATTAGACCAGAGACTTTGAAATTACTAAAAGAGGCCAAAGGTTTAACAGTCCAACATATAGGCACTGGTAGAAACTTCCTCAATAAGCCCCCCTCCACCTCCAAGTTCAGGAATTTGAAAGAATTAATAAATGGGACGGCATTAAATTTGAAAGGTTCTTTTTAGCAAAGGAAACCATCAAGAGTCTACAGAGAGAGAGTCTACAGAATAGAAAAAGATCTTTGCCAGCTACCCCTCTGATAGAAGACTAATATCTAGAATATACAAAGAATTTAAGAGTTAACACTAAAAAGATAAATAATCTAAAAACGAACACTTGAACTAAATAGACATCACAAAAGAAGAAATACAAATTGCCAATAAGTATTTAAAAAGTATTCAACACCATTAGCAATCAGGGAGATGCAAATCAAAACTACATTGAGATTCCAAGTAACAATTAGAGTGGCAGTCATCAATAATTCAAATAACAAATCCTGGTGAGTATGTGGGGGAAATAGGAACTCTTCTACACTGTTGGTGGGATTGTAAATTAGTCCAGCCACTGTGGATGTCAGTGTGAAGAGTCCTCAGTAAGCAGGAACGGATCCACCATACTCTCCAGCTATATGACTCCGGGGTATCTACATCAATATTCATGTTTATAGCAGCACGATTCACAACAGCGAAATCATAGAACCAAATAAGGTGTCCATCAAAAGATGAATGGATCACAGAATTATGGGATATTCACACAGTGGAATTCCACTTAGCAATAAGGAACCAAATTGTGTCATTTGCAGGTAAATGGATGGGCCTGGAGAACATTATGTTAAGTGAGATTAGCCAGTCACAGAGAGCGAAGGGCCATATGCTTTCTCTCATATGTGGAAGCTAGGGAGGAATCCAGATACAAGAGCGGCTCCATATAATGGAGGAGAAACCCCCGGGGTGATGGAGGGGCCTAGAGGAGGGCGGTGGTAGAGGGAGGGAGAATTAATGAAGGAAATACTTCCACCAACATTAGGTACATATTTTAAATTACCAGTGCTAATATCGATCGCATGCATGGGGAAGGGGAAGGAGGAGGAGTAGAGAAGGAGGTGGGCGAAGGTGTGGGGAGCTTATCAAATGCTGTGTGCACTTGTGTGTATGTGCCTCTCACTCTGAAGTGCATTACGATGTGAGAATACAGTGCACCAATACAAGTACATACATTCTATTATATCTATAGATGTTCTATGTGTGTTTGTGTGTGTGTGTATATATATATATATATATATTCTCTCTCTCTCTCTCTCTCTCTATATATATATATATATATATATATATAGTCTCTATATATGTTTTCTATATGCCCATTCCTGGATATGTTCATAATGTTCTGCAGACACATACACACACACACACACACACTCACATGCACACACACACACTGACACACTTCCCTTTTTTCCAACTATTCTTGAGAAATTGTTGAGGAATTTAACCGTTATTGGACTGAGACAGAGCCCGTTCCTCCCTCTTTCCCTCTCTCTGTCTCTCTTTCTCTCTCTCTCTCTCTCTGTCCCCTTCCTTCCTCCCTCCCTTCATACTGGGAATTGGACCCAGAGACATTCTCCCTACCCTCTGTCCTCCTCCACCCCCATTTTTTGGAAATAGGGTCTCAAACCTGTCTCAGCCTCCCAGGTACTGGGATCACAGGCGTGTGCCGCCATGCCTGGCGGAGTCTGTTCTTTTCAAGGGCTTTAAAGCTTAGTTCTGAGTCTTGAGTTTTTAATTCAGGTGGCTTCTTGTGTGTTTTAAATTTTGCACTCTACTGGAACTAAGTTGAGAAACTGGACACAACTGACAGTGGCCATCACTTGTGGTGGATGCAGGAAAATCAGTGCATATCTCTAGCCAGTTCACCCAGAGACTCAGAAGAGAGGCCTTGGCATTACCGCCCAAAGATCAGGCAGTTAATGTGCATTGCGTTTTTTCCCCTCAGAACTGAACCCAGGGGCATTCTACCTCCGAGCTACACTCCCAGCCCTATTTCTTATTCTTTATTTTGACACAGGGTCTCACTAAGTTGTGGAGGGCCTCACTAAGTAGCCGAGGCTGGCCTTGAACCCGCGATCCTCCTGTCTCAGCCTTCCAAGTGCTGGGATTACAAGCTTGCATCATCACGCCCAGCTGCCTTGCGTGTTTTAAGTGAGAATGATGTTTGTTAAGGGAAATAGTCATTTCCCTAAACGATTCCTGTGGGTGGTGAACCTCCTGCTCTGGGGGCACCAGTGTGGGGATAGCTTCTTCAGTCACAGTCTTCCTGAGTCAGTGGCAATGGGACAGCTGGCCTTAGGTTTCTTTTCATCTCAGAATCTACGTCCCTTCTTCCTCGTTTCACTTCTATAAAGGTGTTGCTTGCAGATGTATTCGTAACAGGGAGAGAGAGGCAACTAGACCCTTGTGCAGAAATTGGCAGTTTCAGGGACAGGGGAGGAAGAACACTGAACACCAAGGCTGGGGTCCTGGGACATTTGCCCAGACTAAGTATCACTTTCCATGTCAGAATATGGAAAGAATATGCTCAGAATCCATCAGCCCCTAACAGCATTAGGATGGGGATTTGAACATATCAGCAAATGCTGGTTGGCTTTTGATGAGGTTAGAACCTATCACAAATATCTAAAAAGAAAATAAAAATATAGTCCTAGGTGCCATGGTACACACCTGTAACCCTCTAGTCAGAGGTGGAGACAGGAGAATCACATGTTCAAGGTTGGCCTCAGTAACTCTGGCATACCACTTCAAAAGAAAAAGAGCTAGCTGGGCGTGGTGACCCGAGCTTGTAATCCCCGAGCTTGGGAGGCTGAGACAGGAGGAACACAAAGTTTGAAAGCCAGCCTCAGTTACTTAGTGAGGCTCTCAGCAACTTAGTGACATCCTGTTTCCAAATAAAGTATAAAATAGGTCTGGAGGTAGAAAAACCACTGGGTTTCACCCCTAGTACCACAAAAAAAAAAAAAAGGAAAAAAAGAAAAAAGAAAGGAAAGAAAGAGAAAAAGAAAAGAACTAGAGATGTAGCTTGGGGGTAGAATGCCCCTGGGTTCAATCCCTATTTAAACACACACACACACACACACACACACACACACACACACACACACACACACACATTTTAGTCACTTGTTATATGTCCAAAGATTATTGTCATAATTAAATTCTTATCAAACCCGGGGAGAAAAAGTAATTGATGTTAAGGTTTGTCTTTGTTCCTCTTAGAATGTAAGCTGTTGGAAGCAAGGGTTCTTGCTTGGTGCAGAATTCCCCAGTATTTAGAATCGAGGCTGCCTCATGGTAAGGGATCAGTGCTTGTTCAAGGCATAAGTGTCTGGACTCTCCCTACAGTGAGATGGGATCTCCTCCATTTTCTGTAGCAGGATAGCAAAGCTCCTCAGAGGAACCTGTGACCTGAGGGCTGGCTTCCCTGGGAAGATCCTGGAGGCAGCAGGTCCAATCTTTCCAGCCAGGTGTCTCTCCCACTAACAAAGGTGGGCTCGTTTCATGTCTGCTTTGACCAGGGCCACTAAGTGATATAATGAGAGAGAGAGAGAGTAGGGGGGGGAGGGAGAGGGGAGGGACGGAGGGAAGGAAAGAAGAAGAAGGAGGAGGAGGAGGAGGAGGAGGAGGAGGAGGAGGAGGAGGAGGAGGAAGGAAGGGGGAGGGAGGGAGGGAGGGAGGGAGGGAGAGAGAGAGAGAGAGAGAGAGAGAGAGAGAGAGAGTGTGTGTGTGTGTGTGTGTGTGTGTGTGTGTGTGTGTCATGGAAAGTTGAGGATCAGATTCTTTTTTCAGGTGATCACACCAAAATGTACTTCTCTTTTTGGGCCCAGCTTTTGAAGCCACCATTGCTGATATTTTTTCTCTTTTCTGTGATATCTCCAACCACAGACATTCTATAAATGAGCAGAAACTACTGCCCCACTCTGGCTGTTTTCTGATCTGAAAGATAAAGGATTATTACATGATAGGTAAGGCCTTTGATGCTCTTCAAAATCAACAGATGGAAGATTCCCAGGGAGAATAAAAGACCAGCAATTTAATTTAGGCTGAGTAAAAACAGAAATGTCAAAGAAACCTAAATCTGACCAGATCCCAAAACACATGATCACTATCTTACTTTGATGATAAAAACAGGTGGATGGAGAAGCTTGATGGTAAACTTGGTTTTCCTGAGAATCAATGCAACCACATGATTACTATAAAAAATGGTTACTATAAAAATATTTCCGAGGCCTCTCTTTTTCGAAGATAGCTGGTCTAGTTTTCCCATCAGGACACTTTATTTATTTATTTATTTATTTATTTATTTATTTATTTATTTATTTATTTTTACAGTACTGGGGATGGAACCCAGGGGTATTCTACCTCTGAGCTACATCCCCGGCCCTATTTTTTATTCTTTATTTTGAAACAGGGTCTCACTGAGTTGCAAAGGTCCTCACTAAGTAGCTGAGACTCCGTGAACCGCGATCCTGCTATCTTAGCCTTCCAAATGCTGGGGTTACTAGTGTGCCCCACCATGCCTGGCTACAATCACTTTATTGAGTGAACATTGGAACCAGTGCTGTTCTCTGTCCAGCAGGTGACTGGAGCAGCATCTCAGGTCTGTAGGAAATGTCTTACCCCATCCTCCCTCCTTCCTCTCTTCTGGTTAAAACTAATGTGATAGCTGGGTGTGGTGGTGCATGTTTGTAATCCTAGTACTTGGGAGGCTGAGACAGAAGGATCACAGGTTCTTGGCCAGTCTCAGCTATTTAGTGAGGACCTCCACAACTTAGTGAGACCTTGTTTAAAAATATAAAATAGAACAAGTCGGGCGTGGTGGCACATGCTTGTAATCCCAGCATTTGGGAGGCTGAGACAGGAGGATTGAAGTTTGTGTATCGCCTCAGTTACTTAGGCCCTCTGCAACTTAGTGAGATCCTCTTTTAAAATAAAAAATAGGCCTGGGGGTATAGCACCTTAAAAAACAAACAAACAAAAAAAACCGAATGTGATATCTAATTACATCATAGTGTAACGGCGGAAAAGACAGTGTTTTGCTTTTTAGACATTCATTCATTCATTCAGGTTATTCACTCACTAGCTTAGAATGACTCAGAGATGGGTGGACAGCTTATTAGTAGGGCAAATGGGTATGTGCGGCTCTCCTGTAGATAGGCGGTTCTCAAAGCATGGCTCTCACCAGCAACAACATCACCAGGAAATTTGTTAGAAATTCCAACTTTTTGGCCGGGCGTGGTGGTGCACGTTTGTAATCCCAGCGCTTGGGAGGCCGAGACAGGAGGATCGCGCAGGTGCGAAGCCAGCCTCAGCTACTCAGTGAGGCTCTCAGCAACTTAGTGAGACCCTGTTTCCAAATAAAATAGAAAATAGGTCTGGGAGTATAGCCCGGAGGCAGAAAGCCCCTGGCTTCCACCCCATATACCCTCCCCCCTCAAAAAAAGAGAAATGTAGGCTTTTAAGACCCAACCCAAATTTGCTGAATCAGCTCTGGGGGAATATGCTTTTTTAACAGACATTCTAGGTGATTCTCATAGGTGAATGCTTGAAAGACACTATTGTAGCTGATGAACTACGATTTATATCTGTTTTGATCTACAAAGGGTACTGTAATTTCTGAATTGTTTCTAGTACTTTGATACATAATTACATCTATATTTGCCTTGCTGAATTCCTTTCAATAATACTAACACTACTACTAATGATGAAAACAATGATGTCCATCCTCTTTTGCTGAATACTTCCTAGTTACCTCAGTGCTGTCACAAACATTATCTGATTAATCTATCTTTGCAGCTCTTTATAGATCAGGGCATAGTTTCCTGGCTGAGGGAGATGGCTTGCGTACACTGCAACTACTTTAGGGCTCCCCACCCCCACTACTTTTGTCCCTCTCCTACCATGAGCGAGGTCCTGGATTCAATCTCTAGTACCCTACAAAATTATAAATAAAAACACATACATATGCATGTGCGCGCGCGCACACACACACACACACACACACACACACACACACCAGATGGATTGCATGAGATTGACTGAATATGCTAATATTGTATATCTGTGCTATTATTTCCTGTGTCTATAACTTAAATTTACAATATTTAAAGTATTTCAAGTAATTCAGCTCATTAATTCTAGACCACATATAGCATATGAACTCAGATTTTTGCAATACATAAGATATGGCTTCCAATTTTCTTCAAAGGCTAATATTTCATTAGGTACTCTCAAGATTAACATTTACAGTAGTGAAAGGTAAAAGCCAGTATGTATACATGTACAAATACAAATAGCAATACAGTTATACACATATGCAATTGGAAATACAGGCATATTCACACTGAGTAATTATTGTAATAATTGCTTTTGTAGGTTGGAAAAGCAATTTTTTTTTTTTTTGCCTTGCTGGAGATTGAATCCAGGAGCATTCTACCTCTGAACTACACTCCTATCCCTATTTTTAATTTCTTATTTTGAAACAGGGTCTCATTAACAAAGGGCCTCACTTATAGCTGAGGTTGGCCATGAATTTGTGATTCTCCAGTCTCAGCCTCCCAAGTATGGGGACTATAAGCGTGTACCACCACACCTGGCAGGAGAAGCAATTTTTTTTTTCTTGAAGTAGTGCGGGTGGAACCCAGGGGTACTCTACCTCCGGGCTATACTCCCAGACCTATTTTCTATTTTATTTGGAAACAGGGTCTCACTAAGTTGCTGAGAGCCTCACTAAGTAGTTGAGGCTGGCTTCGAACCCATGCGATCCTCCTGTCTCAGCCTCCCAAGCGTGGAGATTAGAAGCGTGCACCACCATGCCTGGCTTTAGGAGAAGCAATTTTGATATACAATTAAAATCTTTTGAAATGTTTGTTCTGGAAGGATACCTTTTAAACTTATTTTTCCCTATGTCTCCTCATTAGAAATGTTTTTGACAGCCACATTTGGGAATTCCAAGTAATCCCCAATAATAATAATTTGGATTTTGATCCCCACATTAATATGAACAAATCTATTTTTTTTCCTGGTACTGGGGATGGAACTCAGGGTCATTCTACCTCTCAGGTACACCTCCAGCCCTATTTATTTATTTATTTATTTATTTATTTATTTATTTGTGTGTGTGTATGTGTGGTACTGGGGATGGAACCCAGGGGCCTCCTACCTCCATGCTACACTTCCAGACCTATTTTATATTTTATTTGGAAACAGATTCTCAATAAGCTGCTGAGACTGGCTTTGAACCTGCGATCCTCCTGTCTCAGCCTCCCAAGTGCTGGGATTACAAGTGTGTGCCACCACGCCCGGCTTATTTCTTATTTTGAAACAGGGTCTCACTGAATTTCAAAGGGTCTCACTAAGTAGCTGAGGCTGGCCGCGAACCCGGATCCTCCTGTTTCAGCCTCCCAAGTGCTGGGGTGACAAGAGCACACCACCACGCCTGGCTCTGGGCAAATCTATTAACTTAGCAACCAATTGTATTTCTAATCCAGCAACCAACAGTTTTTCTAGACACACACACAAAAAAACTTACTGAGCAGAATGGGAGTTGGGGCTTAGCAACCAATAACATTTCTAAATAAAAAATAACTTACTGAGCAGAGTGCGTGTTGGGGTCGTGAGATGTCGTCCAGCCCAAGGAGTTCGGAACTCTTCCTTCCTGTTTCCACCTACTCTGGTAGTTTCACCAACTTGTTTCCCTGCTGCGTCTTGATCTTCCTCTCTGAGTCAAACCACACTGATTTTGGAATACATCTCAATGTACGCTCCAGAGGCGCAGTTTGGCACAGTGTCCTTACCCATCTTCAAGGAACCAGTGATGTTCAGGAGCTCGACAGAAACCGCAAGAGATGGGGGTGGCTGTCACTGTGAGTTAGAACTTACTGAAGGCTGAGGAGGTGGAAACGAGGAAGAAGACAGATCTTTTAGCCTGTGTGGGTGGCAGGCAAGCCTTGGCCTTTGCACTATTTCCTTCCCTTTAATAATTTGAAGAACAGCCTGATCTTTTTTTTTTTTAAATTTTTCACTCCTTTTCCCCTTGTTTTTAATCATCATCTGGTAAAGAGCCTAAATGGATTTCTTTGCTAACCCTTGCCGTTGTCAGATTCAATCTGCGGTAAGAGTCTGAGAACGGGACATCGTTCCATCTGAACACCCTCCGTCCCTCCCCCAGGAGGTTGCCCGCAGTGTCTGGTAATTGGACCTACCTGGAAATGTGGAATTAGCGTTTATCAAAGCAGCATTTTGATACCAGTAGCCACATCTGCCGAATAAGAAGTGCTGCTGCTGTTGGCTTGTTCCACATTAATTTTTCCACATTTGAACATTACTGACGATTGGATCATGAACAGGACTTCAGAAGCACCTCATATGTTACTATTTTACTATCTGAAAATCTCCATATTTCCAGCTCTTCTGAAGCTCTGTAGTATTTTAATGTTCTGCATCCTTCCCACTGAATAAAGTAGAGTCACCCCTTGGCATTCATGGAGGAACTGGTTCTAAAAACCCCTCAGACACCAAAATCAATAGATGCCCAAATCACTTCTGTTAAATGGCATAGCATTTGCATATCACCCACACACAGCCTCATGTATAGTTTTTAAGATTTTTTAAATTTTTTATTGGTGCCTTGTCATCATCTAATGGGGTACAAGATGTTGGAGACATACATGCCCACATCACCCAGTTAGCATCTACCCAATTCCTGCCCCATTCCCTCCCTGTCCTCAGCTACTTATGCTACCTAATAAAGTCAAATGTGATGTAAATAGATGTGTATTGCTTAGGGAATAATGACAACAATACATCTGACTGTGTTCAGTGAAGACACAGTTCATTTTTCAAGACTACTAGTTGAATCCTTGGGTGTGTAAACTGTGGATACAGGGGGCCACTTGTACCTAAAGTTGGGCACAAAAGCCCCATCAATGTGTGTGACTCAGAACCAGAGAGGAACCAGTGATCTGAAAAGCCCAATAGCAGCCCTTATATTTCTACCTTCCTCTTATGTTCCCAGCGTGCTCATTGGTTCTTGAGCTCAGAGCTTACATCTGAAGTTCACTTTGCCTTAAAAACATAAGCTAAGTGTTTGCATTTACACGCATTGGTGGTGCCCATTGTATACTTACGACATGCCCGGCTCTCCTCTCGATGTTTGAGATGTTATGTACCAGGCACAGGTGGTGCCCTGGACTCTGGAGGGGAGCAGCCCACACAGGCCCAGGTTCTTTTCCTTGTCAGGAATGTTTTCTTATGTTGTATCTCCCAAACTTAATAGTTACCATTGATCCTCAGGCAAAGGCAGAGGGGCCCCGAGCTGGTGAGACCAGCCTGGTATGTCCTCCCAGAGGGTCCCCTTGTCCAGACCTCCCTAGGTGCATAGTGAGGTCTGGTGCATCAGTAGACACAGGGACCAGGCATCCTAAGGAGGAGGCTGGTTTTCTCCAGATTCCACTGCAGTGCCTTCACTTGTACACGTTTTATTGATGAGATGGTTATTTGTCATCAGCAGGCTCTCAGCTTCATCGCTCTGCCTGCCTGGGTTTATCATGGCAGCATTGTTCATCCCACAAGCACCATGGACTGTCCAGTGCTCTCTTGTGCCTCTTGACTTTCCCGTAGGTTCCACACAGCTGCCACTGGAGATGACTGGGTGGATGGCACATCTTCCTTGACTAGAGCTTGTGGCTTCTTTTTTTTTTTTTTTTTTATCCCCCAGAAGTTGCAAAGTCCAAGCTGGAGAGAGCTGAGCCCTGAATGTGGTGCACATGAGAAGACCATCTACGTAAGATGCTGGAAGAGGGACAGTGGGGAAGTGGAGAGATAGGTCTACCCAAGGTCTACTGTCCCTCAGGGCTTGCTGTGGTCTAGGGTTGCTTCATTTCTGAGCCAGTAAAATCCAGACCATGAAGTACTGATGGCTGTTCTAGATGCCGCATGTGTTCAACTCGCTGAATATTTGCAACAACCCTATGAACCAAGTAGGTTCCACTAGTGTCCCTCCCACACGATGTCCTTAATAGACGAGGAAAGTCAGGCATGGGGCTGCTAGGTGAGATTCTGCAGCTTTCAGAGCTGGGGTTTGAACCCTGGCAGAAAAGCTCCTGGAGCCGGTGCTCTGATCCCACCCTTCTCTGTCTTCCCTGGTTTTATGCGTCGATGTCTACCGCCAATGCTTTACAAACCTGCATAGGACTCTCAGCTGTGGGCTGAAACAAACGGACTGTGCACTGCACTTGCTTGTGAGCAGCCAGTTTGTGACTTCTGTTTCACAGGTTGATTGCCGGGTGCCAGGGCAGGGACTGTAGGGCGGAAACTGCTGAGCACACAGAAAAGGAAGCTCTTCCATAAAGGTGGATGACAGCACACATTCTCATACGTGTGTGTGTGTGTGTGTGCCCGTGCCCAAACACACACACACACACACACACACACACACACGCACGCACGCACGCACACGCTCCGGGAACATTTCCTTCCTGTTGGTTCCTCTCACAGCCAGGACACATAGCAGTCCCATGGCAGACAATTATTCCTATGTTTACTGATGTGAAAATAGACCTTCAGAAAATTTTAAGTTACCAAGCTAGCTGGTGGCAAGATTGGGCTTTAGAACCGTCTCATCTTTCAGAGTTTGGGGTTCCTTCCCAGTCCGGCTGCTTCAACCAGAAGCACAATCAGTGCTGGTTCATTAACTCAGCAGGACTCTTGAGAGCAAGGTCACCACGCCATTCTTTGTCAGAACACAGGAAAAGTGTGTTTTTGTATTAGGAATTGCTGATTATTTTTTGCCCACACATAATTCTAATTTGAGATGAGGCATGTGAAATTGCGCAGGAGGTAGTAGCTGGAGAACCCAGACCAGGTGACGAGTCATTGCCTGCAGCGGACCTGGGACAGGTCAACAGGGGGACAGGAGCATCCAGTGCCCACAGACTTGGAGAACTGTCAGTACCTCGTGTGTTCTCAAGAGTCTATGTCTCAAGACGTACTGTCTACCTTGGTAGAGTGGCTGGCCACAAGGTCTTACTGACAGTGGTGCAGAGGCCAGTCTTGGGATATCTCTTCCCATGAGCTGTTGCCCCTTCCTGCTGGGCCTCTGGATAGTGGTCCTCTTCCTCCATCTCCTGCTAACTCTGAAGCAGTTCTCTCTGCTTCATGGTCTGCCATGGTTGGTATACCTGACTGGCCATCACAGTCTTCTTGGAAGCCTCTTGTTTGTTTTTGGTGGTACTGGTCATTGATCCCAGGGGCATTCTACCTCTATACCCGAGCCCTATATTATTTTTTATTCTAAAATTGGGTCTCACTAAGTTACTGAGTCTGGCTGTGAATCTATGGTCCTCCTGTCTCAGTCTCCCAAGTGCTAGAATTACAGGCATGTGCCACCAAGCTTGGCTGCCTGGAGAGCTTTTCCAGTGTGGATGCTGGGACCCCACTTCCAAATAACTGATCCAGAATCCTAGTATGTTAGGCCGAGGGATTGCTATTTTAAAAAAATGTCCATCCAGTTTGGAAATGTGGCCAGGTGCGAGCATCCCTGCCTCCCAGTTATGAAGCCTCTGTTCTTACACCTGGAGGAACCTATGCCTTCCAGGTGAATGCCTCCTTCCCATTCTGATTGGTGTATTCAGCTCTCTGTACCTGCCGGAGCCCCTTACCAGTTTTCAATAGCTTTGGGTTCCTACATGGAATAGGGATTCCCATATGGGAATGGGAAATTTGAAGATCAAGGTACTAATGGGGTGGTGGTGATGAGAAAGAGGGACTTAGAGACCTAGAGAGACAAAGGCCAGAGCAGCCATGGGTTCATGCAGCCCAAGGAGAAAGGGCTTATACCACAAAAGCAGAGATGTCTGAGTTCCTCTGGGGCCTTCAGCTCTGTGCAGATTGAGTGTCCCTTCTCTGAAATGCTTGGGACCAGAAGCGTTTGTTGAGACTGTGGGATATGTGCATAGACTCTACTGGTGAGCAGCCCCCGAACAAAAATCTATAATGCTTCAAAGTTTTAAAGCTTTTTGAACATAAGTTTGGTTGCTCAGAACATTTGGGATTTTGGAGCTTCTTGGATTTCAGATCTTTGAATCTGAAACCTAAACTTCAACCTGTCTTTTTCTATCAGTTTTTCCCCCACTGGGTGTCAGCAGATGATATAAATCCAGTCTTACCTTGTCTGCTGTTGCTACAGCTTCTTAGTAGGAAAATCTTAGAAGTAGGGACTTCCTTTATTTATGAAGCTCAGCCTGACATCCACACTTGGAAAACTGGTCCCAGCAATCCTGAAAGGAGGAGATTATGGAAACATAGGCATGTTTTGGAACAATTTGGAAATATTTCCATGCAGGATTAAAAATTGGCCCTGTCTCTAATTTGTTTTTTTTTTTTAAATAAGGTTCATGCTGCACATTTTTAAAAACATTGAAATGCAAAGGTTAGCTGTTTTTTCCTACTAGAGTTAAAAATAAGTGTCTTTTTAATGTTTGAAGAAATTTTAGCTTGTCAGTATTTATTATGTCTTCATGTGTTTATAAAATTAGAAATTTTGTGACATGCAGCAATACAAATGACTTAGCTTTACTCAACACCAGATACCAGGAATGTTATAAAATAATAGTAGGGCCTGGCATGGTGGCGCACGCTTTTAATCCCCGCGCTTGTGAGGCTGAGACAGGAGGATCACAGAGGTTCAAAGCCAGCCTCAGCTACTTAGTGAGGCTCTCAGCAACTTAGTGAGACCCTGTTTTCAAATAAAGTATAAAAATAGGTCTGGGAGTATTGCCTGGAGGTAGAAAAGCCTCTGGGTTCCACCCCCAGTACCATACACACACACACACACACACACACACACACAAAAAAAAAAAAAAATAAATAAATAAATAAATAAAATAAAAAATAAATAAATAAAATAGTAATTACAGTGAATAAGAGGACATGCCCCTTCTTCCAAGAGTGTTACTATAAGGGGAAAAAATAGGTGAATAAATAAATAAAGGGAAAAATCTTAAAATAGTTGATGTTTGTTTTTCTTTCATCTCTGATATTTGGATTTATACAAAACGGTTCTCTCTTCCCTCAAAATGTTCCTATTTCCTTTTGTGGAATCCTAAGGTAGAGTGATGTGGGATTTCACCCTGGTATTTTTTCCCCCTCAGCACCTCACCTACCCTGATCTGACTGCTGCCCCAGCCCAGACAGGGCACACACACACTTCCTTTTTCTCATACTGTTTCCAGGCAGGGCCCCGCCTGGTTATACATAAACAGCTCTGTGGAGCCATTCTGCAGATCGGCGGAGTTCAACGCGTGTGACCCCCAAACATGCCTGTCACTGTTTTCAGGCAGTTTCCATCGAGCATGTTCGTGTCTGAATACCATAAACGTCCCATTCTGTTTGTTACCCCAAAATTCAACTGTGTGTGATTCTTAACATTGTATATTTTGAAATCTTTTTTTAGAAAAGTAAACATAAACTCCAGTCCCATGTTCTTGTCCTCTCCAGGCTGTTTTTGCAGTTGCTCTTTTGGATGAGGCCACCGGTGCAGGGTCCTGTGCTGTGCGCCCTGGACAGACGGACCTTCTGCTTTTCACAGCTTTTGAGTGATTCCACGATCCTTTTAGTCAGTCCCTAGTGATGGTCATTTGGATGAATATTTTTCAGGGAATTCATTTTAATCCTATAGAGCTATTTACTGGTTTAAATATTTATAATTTTATTTATTTATTCATTATTTATTTATAATTTTATAATTTTATTTTTAATTTTTTGGTAGTACCAGGAATTGAATCCTGTAGCATTCTACCTCCTGCCAAGCTACCCCAGCTCTACTCTCTTTTCTTCTTCCCTTCTTCTGTCCTTCCCTCCCTCTCTCTCTTGCTTCTTTCCTTCTTTCCTTCCTTGCAGAACTGGGGACTCAACATTCTTTCTCCAAGCTACACCTCAGCCCTGTATTTTAACTCTTTATTTTGAAACAGGATCTCACTGAGTTTCAGTGGCCTTCACTAAGTAGCTGAGACTGGCTGCGAGCTGAGGTCCTCCTTTCTCAGCCTCCCAAATACTGAGATTATAAGTGTGAGCTACAATGCCTGGTGTTATAATTTTTTTTTCAAGTAAAGCTCTCACTTCCAGGTGATTTATTATAGCACATGCTTGCAGTGCTGGGTGGCATGACCACAGAAGAGATTCCAGTGAATGCTGAAAAGTCCACAGGGTTAAGAACGCAAAGAGGGTTGCTGGGCGTGGTGGCGCATGCTTATAATCCCAGCATTTGGGAGGCTGATATAGAAGGATCATGGTTTGAGGATAGCCTCAGCTACTTAGTGAGGCCCTGTTGGGGCCAGCCCGACAGTGGCAGGGCTCAGAGGGAAGATAAGCACCGAGGGCCCGATCACCACACGGAGCTGGGAGATTTGTCAAGCAAGATCTCGTTTATTCTCTTTTAGGCAACCCAATTTAAAGCAAAAGGCAAGGGGGGGATTTTCCGGTCAGGAAACTATTTTAATCTGTCAAACTAAAGGTAGCGGGGGCAAGGAGATGCCCCCTTGCATCCGTTCGGCGCTATTTGTTGCAGCTCTCCTCAGAAGTTCCGGCCTTCATTACATGCAGCCTATTCATAGATAGCGCGTTTTCCGCTACATGTAGCCCATTTATTGACAGTGCGCTCGCTACATGTAGCCCATTCATCGGAAGTTTTGACAGGTGGCCAGCGCGCTTGGTGCTACCTGTCATCCTGTCATCCGGCGTTGAGCAGACGTCAACGCGCTTGGCGCTACATGTAGCTAATTTATCGGAAGTTCTGTCAGGCAGTTTGAGCAGACCCCAACAAGGCCCTTTGCAACTTATTGAGACCTTGCTTCAAAATAAAGAATAAAAAGGGCTGGGGTTATAGATTGGAGGTAGAATGCCCCTGGGTTCTATCCCAAGTACTGCAAAAAAGAAAAAAGAAAAAAAGAAACAGAGGGTTTTAGGATGAGGCCCCATAACACTGCATGAACCTACCAAGTACACAGATATTCAAAGGCAGTGCATTTGGAAGCTTTCCTCTGCGGGGTCTGCGAATGCGCGGGCACACGGGTATTTCTTGCTAAGTGACTCTCTTATTTATAGAACACAGTGAAAGTCAGTTTAGTATTAAAATCATAGTGGGAGCATAGCTACAATGGCTGGGAAGGCACGGAGGCCGGCAGTGTTTTAAGGAGGGAGGGCTTCAGCATCATGCTGAGGAGTTTATGGCTCAGTGCAGGTAAAATGTTTGGAATTCATTATAAAGTAAAATGTGTGTGCATGCATGTGTATGTGTGTGTGTATGTCTTACTAGTTCTTGAGTCCTGCGTGTGTGTGCGTGAATGTGTGTGTGTGTGTGTGTGTGTGTGTGTGTGTGTCTTAGTCTTACTAGGGCTTAGCTGCCCCCTAACCCATTTCTTTTTTTCCTGGTACTGGGGATTGACCCCAGAAGCATTCTTCCTCTGAGCCACACTCCCCAGCCCTATTTTTTATTCTTTATTTTGAAACAAGGTCTCACTAAGTTGTGGAGGTCCTCACTAAGTAGCTGAGGCTGGCTGTGAACCTGTGATCCTCCTGTCTCAGCCTCCCAAGTACTAGGATTACAATTGTGTGCCACCATACCCGGCCTAACCCATTGTTTAATTTTAATATTTTGCCATTTTATTTATTTATTTATTTATTTGTTTATTTATTTATTTATTTATTTATTGGTGGTTCTGGGGATGGAAACCAGAGGCCTTCTATCTCCGGGCTACACTGTCAGACCTATTTTATATTTTTTATTTGGAAACAAGTTCTCTTAAGCCAGAGGAGGCTGGCTTCGAACTGCTCGATCCTCCTGTCTCCGCTTCCCAAGTGTGGAGATTACAAGTGTGCGCCACCACTCCTGGCTCCCTTTGAAAATTTTGAATCAGGGTCTTGCTAAATTACCACACACTGGCTTTGAATGTGAGCCTCCTGTCTTAGCTTCCTAAATACTGGGATTGCAGGAGTGTAACAATATTCCTGGGTAAAAAATGTTCTTTAAATATGTATAATCTGGTTAAAAAATATTGAGTGCAGAACATGCAATTTTTTGGTTTGTTTTCTTATGTAAAGCATTAAGTCTTGGCGGCATCAGTTTTTTGATTTAGAGTACTGTGGGGGGTAGAAATTCTATCATTAAAACATTCATATATAGCTGGGCATGATGGCACACGCTTGTAATCCCCGTGCTTGGGAGGTGGAGACAGGAGGATCGCACAGGTTCGCTGGCTTAAGAGACCCTGTTTCCAAATAAAAATATAAAAAAATAGGTCTGGAAGTGTAACCCGGAGGTAGAAGGGTTTCCAGGAACCCCAGTACCACCAAAAAAGCAAAAACAAAACCAAAAGCACTGATATAAGTCACCACATTGTAAAATAATCCCTCTCTTTTAAAGCTTTTTGTAACCAGTGACAGACACAGGTATTCATTGGGAGTGATTGTACTTTTACCATTTATCTGAAGATGATTATGGGGAAACATGGTACAATATCACCACCTTCTGGCAGACTGAACAACACAGCAGCTTATAAACTGAGTTAATGTGGGTCAGGCAAATGTTAGAGAAGGCTTACAACACCTCACTTTGGTGTTTGTACTAAAGTGGAGGCCCAAGCTAAATTTCCGTAATTTTATTTATTTATTTATTTATTTATTTATTTATTTATTTATTTATTTATGGTTTTACGGTACTGGGAATGGAACTCAGGGGTATTCTACCTCCAAGCTACACCCCCAGCCCTATTTTTTATTTTTATTTTGAAACAGGGTTTCACTGAGTTGCAAAGGGCTTCACTAACTAGCAGGGCTTGGCCGCGAATTATGGTCCTCCTCTCTCAGCCTCCACCACTGGCTCCTATTTTTCATTTTTTATTTTGAAACAGGGTCTCATTGACTTGCAAAGGGCGTCACTAAGTAGCTGAGTCTTTCCGCTAACCACGGTCCTCCTGTCTCGGCCTTCCAAATGCTGGGATTACAAATACATGCTGCCACCCCCTGCTAATCTCCTTAATCCTAATTGAATTGAATTGAATTCTAGTTAGCCAATGTGCCAAAACCAATTTTTGGTTTCCCTAGTATTATATTGAATTTCAATCTTAAGAGCAAGAAAATTTTAGTTGATATGAACAAGGGGGCAAAGTTTAGAACTTTGTTAAAAAACTCAGCACCCTGCTCTTTTGGAAAGTTGCTGGGAAAACAAAGGCAATTTAACTTAATACCTTCAGGTCTCGCTTCTCATCTCTGATTCTGCTCACACCTCCGTGCCCTGCTCTGCTCTGCTCTGCTCTTCTCTTCTCTACTCTACTCTACTCTACTCTTGCGCCTTGGGGGAGGTCTGCAGGAACTCTGTTGTATTCTGATTCCTCTGAGTCCGCTTATGGTTTTATGTCCTGCCTTGCTAGAGGGGGCAGCAGCTGGACTCGGTTTTGACCATCTCCTGCATCCACTACCAGTGGAGGTACTCAGAAGCGTGTGGATTTATGTTATCATAAGATCGGGCAAGCCGGGTGTGGTGGCCCATACTTGTAACCCCAGCATTTGGGAGGCTGAAACAGGAGGATTGCAGTTTGCGGACAGCCTCGGCTACTTAGTGAGACCCTGTTTCAAAATAAAAAATAGCTGGGTGTGGTGGTGCATGTTTGTAATCCCCACGTTTGGGAGGTGGAGACAGGAGGATTGTGCAGGGCAGGTTCGGAGCCAGCCGCGCTGGCTTAAGAGACCCTTTTTCCAAATAAAAAAATATAAAATAGGTCTGGGAGTATAGCTTCCAGGAACCCCAGTACCACGAAAGAAAGAAGAAAGAAAGAAAGAAAGAAAGAAAAGGAGGAAGGAGAGAAAGAAAGAGAAAGAAAGAAAAGGAGAGAAAGAAAGAAAGAAAGAAAGAATAGGGTTGGGGGTGTAGCTCAGAGGTAGAATGCCCCTGAGTTTTATCCCCAGTACAATAATAATAATAATAATAATAATAATAATAATAATAATAATAATAATAATAATAGGGATACAGGATATCCACAACTCTGTGCTCCGGTTCTGTAAGCAAAGATGAGTGAGAGGATGGGATTAACCTGGAAGTGGTGGCTCTGGATAATTTAAATGATTACCCCAGGGTTATTGAGCCGCCTCACCTCTCATATCTGCCCATGTCACAGCCTGTTTTGTAGGTGTCTGGAGCCAGGCCTGCTTAGAGAGTCAGCCCGGGACTGAGTACTCAGAGGCCTCAGTACCTGCCTTGTAAGATAATTTATTTACTTATCACCTGGCTCTAACTGCTCTGATTTTCAGTCTGTTGATAAAAGAAGTTAGGAAAATGAGCCTGGAGAAGTCTCTGAGAGGCCTGGACAGGGATGAGGCAGGGGCGCGGGGAGGTCGCCGGCAGGGGGACCTTTCCAGCATTGCCCTGATGGACAAAAGGCTGCTTGCCCATGCTTCTGGGGTGTGTGGGAGGAGCAGGGAGATTGAAGGGAAGCTGACAGAGGGTAGCCGAGGCAGAGGAAGCGGCGTGCTCTGTTGCAAGTGCTGCGTGTTTTTCCTGGAGTCAGCCGCACCTGGCATCGGGAAGCAGTGTTCTCCTCTGTTCAGTGTTTTCTGAGCACACTTGTTCACAGTATCAGTTTGTGGGAGGGTGGCGTGGTCATCCTTAGCA
Organism: Muscardinus avellanarius; assembly: GCF_963383645.1. NCBI lineage: Eukaryota > Metazoa > Chordata > Mammalia > Rodentia > Gliridae > Muscardinus > Muscardinus avellanarius. The sequence goes on from NC_137790.1 coordinate 116,616,784, forward strand.
ATTTAAGGGAAACTGCGTTTTTAGGTCATCAATGCTGTTGAAGACTGCGTATCTCTTTGGTCAGTTGTTGGAGCACAGTAGTCGTCCCGGTGCTGTTTTCTGTTGACCCATCAGTTTAATCAGGTCAAGGCATCAAGGAGGCTGGATTGCTGTATTTGGCCTATTTGGAGATTGCTGGGTCCTCCCAGGCGGTGTGTGATCTGAGTGTGTATATAATCTCCAAGATCCAGAAGCCGAAGTCTAATGCCTAGTGTGTTGGTTTTCAGAGAGGGTACTGTGGGAGGTGCTCAGGTCCTGTGCTGGATCCCTCATCAGTGGGATTAGTGCCCTTCTCAAAGATGAGTTGAGCAGGCTCGATTGCTCCTTTTGCCCTCCTGCCATGTGAGGCCACATGAGTGACGGTGCCATCTGTGAGTGGCAGCCCTTCATCAGACACAGAATCCACCTGAGCCTTGACCGTAGACTTCCTCACCTCCAGGTCTGCAAATGGGACATTGCTTTTGTTCACAAACAAGCCATTTGAAGGTATTTTGTTATAGCAGCAGGAAGGAGCTAAGACAGTTGGATTGGGTGAGGATGCCTTGTCACACGTGTGTGGTGCAGCAGAAGAGTGAGTTTCATTTGACGTTTGCAAAGAGTTTAGACTTGAATGATGTACACTGTGATAGGAAGACTCATTCAGAACCCTATGCTACCTGCATGGGTGTGGGCATCATTGGCCGGAGAATCACAGAGTTCCTGCAGGTGGCGTTCATCGCACCCTCACTGCCATGGGTAGAGGACACAGACTTGCTCACGTGGCTCTGCCTCCAGATCTGCATGTGTGTCTGCTTTTTACCTCCCAGAAGTCAGTTCCTTGGGAGGGCAAACACAGCCTCCATTTCTAAAGATTTATTTATTTATTTATTTATACTGGGAATGGAACCCAGGGCATTGTACCTCCAAGCTATCCACCAGCCCTATTTTATTTCAAAACAGGGTCTTGCTAGGTATTCCTCTAAGTTGCTGACGGGACTTGCAATCCTCCTGTCTCAGCCTCCCAAGTACTGAGATTATAGGCATTCACCACCATGCCTGCCTTCTAAAAGTATCTCTAACAATGAACATAAAGTTTATACCTAGAGTTCAGAGTGTTAAGAAAGATTTGTAGCTGGGCATGGTGGCGCACACTTGTAATCTCAGCATTTGGGAGGCTGAGACAGGAGGATCGAAGTTTGTGGACAGCCTCAGCTACTTAGGCCATTTGCAACTTAGTGAAACCCTGTTTCAAGGCCGGGCGTGGTGGCGCACACTTATAATCCCCGTGCTTGAGAGGCGGAGACAGGAGGACCTTGCTGGTTTGGAGCCAGCCTTGCTGGCTTAAGAGACCCTGTTTCCAAATAAAATAATACAAAATAGGTCTGGGAGTGTAGCCCGGAGGTAGAAGGGCTTCCAAGAACCCCAGTACCACCACCAAAAAAAAAAAAAAAAAAAAAAAAAGAAAAGAAAAGAAAAAAAGAAACCCTGTTTCAAAATAAAGAATAAAAAATAAGGCTTGGTGTATAGCTTGGAGGTAGAATGCCCATGTGTTCCATCCCTAGTACCCCCCCACCCCACACACACACACATACAAACTGTGATGGTTTTTCTTTGCAGGAGAGAAAGAATATCAATTAAAATTTAGACGATTCCTTCAGGAAACAGGAACAAACAGAAATATTCAATTTGTGTGGGCTGTGTTTTCTCTTGTGGCATTAAACAAAATTGCAAGCAACAAGCACGAACTCTGAAACCCATTTATCCATGCTCCCAGGAATCATCCATTAGAGATAGTCACTGCATAGCTGCTCACCCGGCATCCAGCCTTTCATTCACAGTTTGCAGTAGCTGGCCGGAGGGAGCCTCTGAGTGGGGCTCTCATTGAGGACACGCCAGATTCACTGATGTCCTTTTCCTGGTCCCAAGCCGCTGCTTTTTACTAGGTATTGCAGTCCTGATGTTGACCTGTATTTACATTGATGTCCTGAGTGTGGGAACCTTGTGTGCGGCTTTGCCACACTGTCACACCTCACACCTGCTGTATCTGGCCAGCAAGTGATACTTGCGTTCTGAAGGGTGTGGGTTTTGGCATTTAATTATATGATCATTTCAGCTGTAAGGGGTTGATTGGCTTAATGTTCTCTTAATACCAAGTATTATTTGCAGTGCCTTATATTAAATACTATATTGAGGTTGTAGTTAAGAGAGTTTTCCATCTTCCACCCAAGCCTTATTTACAAGTGTTGTTATAGTATATTTTTGGGAATAACGTTTGGTAACATAAATAATTAGCCAGGCCAGGAGAGGTGGCTTATGTATGTAATCCTAGTACTTGGGGAGGTTGAGAGAGTAAGATTGCAAGTTTGAAACCAGCCTCAGCAACTTAGTGAGATTGAGCAGTCTAGCAAGACCATGTTTTAAAAAAATATATATTTTTATTGTCTTTAAGATTCTCTGCTTGGCTTCCACATTGGTCATTTTGACAATTATGTGGCGTGGCAACCTCTTCTCTGATCCTGTCTAAGTGGAGTTCTATAAGTTCTATACGTTTCCTGGACCTGTGTATCACTTGCTCTATGTTTGGAAAATTTTCTGCTATTATTTCTTTGAAGATATTATTTTATGAAAGGGGGTTAAGGGTGTAGGTTGTAACTAGACTCTCTTTGTGTGCAACCCCTAGTACACACATAGGAAAAATATTTAGCTAGGCTTTTGGTTAATAATACTGGCAGGTAAACATTTCATTTCAGTATCGCCCTGTGGTTAAAAGCAGAGCTTCTGGAGCTAGATTGCCCAGTGAGAGTCCTAACAACAGCCTTTGGTAACCATGGGACCCTGAAGGAAGCTGCTTCTTCATCTCTGACTAGGGGTAATGCAAGCGCTTCCTCCTGGGAGGGTGGTGGGCATGGGGTGGGCTGCACAGCTCAGAACAGTGCCTGGTCTATGGAAGTGCTCAGTAATTGTGAGATATTCTTATTTTATTGGATAATAACTGTTCAATGTTAAAAGTACTGGAAAAAAGTATGCAAGAAAAAGGACAGAATAATCATGATAATGTCATACCTTTAATAGTATGCCATCGTTTTTATTTACTTTGAAAGGGATTTATTTATTTATTTATTTATTTACTTATTTATTTATTGTGGTGCTGGGGGTGGAACCCAGGGGCTTTTTTTTTTTTTTTACCTCTGGGCTATACTCCCAGACCTATTTTATACTTGATTTGGAAACAGGGTCTCACTAAGTTGCTGTGTGATCCTCCTGTCTCAGCCTCCCAAGTGCAGGGATTACAGGCGTGCGCCACCATGCCTGACATTCCATTGTTTCTACATGACGGTGGTGAGCACTGGGAGCCCTCTTTGCCTAATTTTGGAATCCTTGCTCATCCATGAGACCACAGAGCTCCAATCAGGGTTTTAGGGCAGGCAGGGCAGCATCCTGACTTCTATTCCCATGGATCTATAACTTCAGAGGAAAAGGTTATAAATGACAATGAGGACAAGAATGGACTCGAATGTCCAGGTCAGGTTCCTGCGTTGGGCGATGCTGCTGCCTGAGTCCCAGGGCAGTTACCTCCTTAGGTGAGGCAGGAGAGGAGACTTGCAGACACGGTGACAGTATGGGCTTGGGGACCAGGCTCACAGTTTTACAGTGTCCACCATTCACTTCACCTCCCAGCCAAATGGCCTTGGCTGGTATGCCTCAGTTTACCCATCTCTAAGCTGGGAATGATAGAAGCATGCCCACTTCATAGGCTTGTTGGGAGGTTAACAATGACCAGTGAGGGCTGTATGACTTTATCATTATCTTCTTTAGCTTATCACTTCTGGGAAATATCTATTTCTCTCTATATGCAAATAGCTGTCCTTTAAATATCACTTATCAAAAACATTAAACTTCAAAGCAAGCATCTTTATGTGAAGCTCATTCATATATAAAGAAATCATCTCTCTCTCTCTCTCTCTCTCTCTCTCTCTCTCTCTCTCTCTCTCTTTGTGGTACTGGGGGTGGGACCCAGAGGCTTTCTACCTCCTGGCTATACTCCCAGACCTTTTTTATATTTTATTTGGAAACAGGGTCTCACTGAGTTGCTGAGAGCCTCACTAAGTAGCTGAGGCTGGCTTCGAACCCGTGCGATCCTCCAAGCGTGGGGATTACAAGCGTGCACCAACCACGCCCGGCGAAAACAGATCTCTTAAGCCAGCGAGGCTGGCTTCGAACCTGTGCCATCCTCCTGTCTCCGCCTCCTAAGCGTGGGGATTACAAGCGTGCGCTGCCATGCCCGGCAAGCTTGGCATTCAGGTTTTGATTTCATAGTATGGATGTGCATGTATTTGTTATCATGGTTTAGTTAAATATCCCAGCAACACAGTTCAAATTTTACCTACCACAGTATTTTTACTGTGAGTAATTGCATCAACCATAAATTTTACTGCTCTGCAGTTCACAGATTATCACGTAAGTAGCAAATACGTATGTGACCAGTGATCTCACTTCTTTCAAAATCTGCCAGTACTTGGTCACTGCACCTCTGCTATTCCGTCCATGCACAGGCAGTAAAATGTGTGGGTCTATCGCCTCCTCATCTGCTAGTGGTAATATTGTGCCATTTTACAAAAAGAGGTCATCGACAGAGGGAATCGATGACTGAGACAAGTATAAATCAGAGAAATGAAAGCGATAATGCAGAGAGTAAAATTCCAATCAACTATTAGTAGAAATACAGAAGACAGTTGACTGTAGGAAACTGACGTACAGCCAGAGGTGAGAAAATCTGGTATGAAGAAAGGAGGAGATGTCCAGGAAAAGGGATGCTGGCGAGGAACTTCACAGGCAAGGAGCTCTGGATGTGTTTTCTGACACTGGGAGCATGAAGGATCAAAAGTTGGAAGGTGATTCGGACTTAGAAAGGAGTGTGAAGTTCCACAGGGCATAGAAAAGAAGATGCTCTGTGTTGTCAATTAAATACCAAGAAAAAGATGAGCATCGTTCAAAGACATATACGTATGGGTCGTTCAGGCTTTTTAAAAAATGTGGAGCTAATTTATTGCTGGTAGTTGACAGATGACTTTCAACATTATAGTTGGTTTAGTTGGTTTAGACTAGTAGTAGCAACCTGAAACATTGAATGAAAAATTTAAGGACTATTAAAGAACTATTATGGGTTCAGGGGCTGAGTCACATTCTTTGCCCTAATTGTACATGTTTTTTTTTTGTGTGTGTGTGTGCATATGTATATGTGTATATGTGTCCAGAGTGTTGCTGGAAAGTCTTGTATGACTCATATCTGGGAAATTTGGTGATTATTTATATACCTTATTTATAAGATCTAAGTGATCAGAATTTTGCCCTTATTTTTATTTTTTTGCTATATCACAGTTCCTCTAGTGATTATAGTTTGTAAGTGAGGCTCAAATAAATCACATTGCTCACCTTTTGAGAGATTTTTCCATGGAGAGTTCTTAGACGAATCCATCACATATTTTCTTGCATAGATTAAAGAGAAACTGGCCATTTTACTTTATTAAGGATATCCACCTATGAATCCATTTGAAATAATAAGATTTAGAATTTAGTCCCTAATCTTGAATTCCCAAATGAGGTAGAAAAGGAATGTGTTGTCTCTGAGCCACATTTTGCCATTTTTATCATTTTAGATGAGTTATCATCACACTTTATAAGCAAGATTCATTTTAGATGAGTTCTTATCATCACACTTTATAAGCAAGATTTCAGATTATTCAAAACAAAAGGTGCTTTTTGAATCCTATAAGTTTCTTGATAGTTTAACACAGGAGATCTTATTCTCTCCTCTTCGATTCTGATGTTGGCTTTTGTGTGCTGTTGAAACGATAGGGGAGTTGTATTTTGCTTTTAATTTTTCTGAATGTTAGTTTAGAAAGAGAAATCAATATTTGCAATGTTTTCCCCATGAAATCCATGTGTCAACGCAGCTGTTTCAGTTTTTCTTCCTTTTTACATCTGTATGATGACTTCTTGTAGGTGTTAATAATTCTTTTCAAATATTTCCATCTTAGACTGCTCTAGAAAGTTTCAGGATATGCATTTCCATCTTAGACTGCTCTAGAAAGTTTCAGGATATGCATTTCTTTACATTATCATTAATCTTGTCTTCTGAAGGGAGACTAGCAAAGGGCTTGGCCACCTTTCTTGTAAGACCTGCTGTCAATGGGATACACGATGTTTTCTTCACCTGTTTTTTGAGATTTTCCACCAGATGGCGCCGGCGGGCTAAGGAGGCATGCTAAATTCTGCATCTATCAAACCCTTGTATGGTGTCCACATTGGAGAATGTTTTGTTATTTATTTACTTATAGAAGTCACTTAGGGCTATCCAGAGGTTGTTTTATAGCATGTTTATTACATTGTTATTTTACATGGCACATGCCATGTAAAGTATTTATTGATTTGTTTCTTGGTTTCTTACAGTGGTTGGTCAGGAGAAAGTTTTTATTATAAGATCTAAGTGATCCTCAGATTTTACTTTGCCCTTTCTTATTTTTATTTTTCTTGGTATATCACAGTTACCCCAGTGATTATAAAATTTCTTTGTTTAAGCTGTATTCTTTTGTATGTACAAGCGTATACACACATTCACATTTTGCTTTGAATATTTAATATAAACTTATACAATTTGACCTCTTTCCTTCTTTCCTTCCTTCCCTGCCTCCTGTGTGTGGTAGTGGGGATTGAACCCAGAGATACTCTATTTTCAGGCTACACCCCAACCCCTTTTACTTTTTGTTTTGAAACAGGGTCTTACTAGGTTGCTGAGAGTTTTAATTACGTTGCTGAGGTTGGTCTTGAACCTAAGATGCTCCTATCTCAGCCTCGCAAGTACTGGAATTATGGGTGTGCAACACCATGTGCATCACCACACCTGGTTGAACTTAAGCATTTTTCTAGGAACTGTTATTCCCTTAAAACTGTAGCTGAGGACCTGGGTGTGGTGGTGCACGCTTGTAATTCCAGCATTTGGGAGGCCGAGACAGGAGGATCTGGGTTTGCAGACAGCTTCAGCTACTTAGTGAGACCCTTTGCAACTCAGTGAGACCTTGTTTCCAAAAAAAAAAAAAAAGAATAAAAATTAGGGCTGGCGTGTATCTCAGATAGAAGCCCCTGGGTTCCATCCCCAGTACGCCAAAAAAAAAAAAAAAAAAAAAAAAAAAAAAAAAGAAGGAAAGAAAGAACGAACCCCAGAAAAACAAAACAAAACAAAAAACTCAAAAGCTGAGGAGCAAAATACTGGCATAGTGTTTGGGATAGAACCCTCTTTTATGTATTTATGAAAAGGTTTAAAAACATAACACTGTCACTAATACACAAATTGCAAGGTTCTCCCCGAATCCTGGTGATGTTAGTCACTGGTGCATTGAGTAATCCTGTACCTCCTGTTTGCTCAGTTGTGTCTCTTAGAAATTTGCAGTGAAGCTAAAAAGTGTAGGTGATTACATGTGTGTGCACATGCGCACACACACACGTGTTGTCTCTGTGAACTACAATGTCCTCTTTTACGCAGCAAACACCTTCCTTCCTCCTGCTCTGTCAGCATTAGGTGCAGGTCAGGCCCCTCCTCAGTTCTCTGGAAATGCAGGTGGAGCCAAGGTGGTATTGAAGAAAGAGAAAATGTCCCAAGATTTAAAAAGGTCACTTCTGTGCTCTTTTGAATTGATTTACTGAACTCTCTCCTTCATCTTAGTTATATTTTTTAACGAATGATATCCCTGTTAATGTTTAGGTATAGTTTATTGGGGAGAATATTATGCTAATAGTTTGTTTAAAATAAGAAAGACTCTTAAGTGGCCATTTGGTGAATTGAATGTTCTCATTAGCCAAGCCTCTGTATTTTCTTCTCTGCCCTTCACATAGAGATTTAAATGCATCAAAGGGTATAATAATGCGGAGTGTGACTTCAGGGTACTATATCCACAGTCTTTTCTTAATATTCAGACATATTTTCTCTGGAATAACTTATTTCAAATAAGCTAGTTTAATTTCACTTTTTTTTTTTTTTTGTAGGTCTGGGGATGGAACCCAGGGGCATTTAACCTCTGAGCTACACCCCCTGCCCAATTTTTTATTCTTTATTTTGAAACAGGGTCTCACTGAGTTGCAAAGGGCCTCACTAAGTAGCTGAGGCTGTCCACGAACCTGGATCCTCCGGTCTCAGCCTCCCAAATGCTGGGATTACAAGCGTGCGCCACCACGCCCGGCCAGATTTTACATTTTTAATGTACTACTTTATAAACACAGCTGGAAGTCCTACTCTGTATCCCTGTTTTACGCCACAGAGGCTTTTCTTTTGGGTATAGGACCTTGAAAAATACAGAAAAGGGATGCTGGTCAAGTTCTTAGATACTTTAGAGCTGGAATGACAGAAGGCCTGGCCATCAATAGTATTTACTGAGTTAGATCTGCAGTCAGTGATTTGCTTTCAAAACAGCGTTTTCTTTCTCACAGTTTGAACCGCAAGCCTGCACGGAACCCTTTTCTCTGTACTTTGTGTTCTGTGCAAAGTGACCATGTGGCGGTGGCTCCTTCCTCTGTTTAGTCATGAGACTGAGTCACGTGGCTGCCACTCACCGGTGAGCTGCCCCGCCTTTTTTTCTTGTGGTGGTACTGGGATGGAACCCAGGGGCATTCTACCTCCAAGCTATACCCCCAGCCCAAATTTTTATCCTTTATTTTGAAACAGGGCCTCACTGAGTTGCTGAGGGCCTCACTAATTAGCTGAGGCTGGCTGCGAACTGCGATCCTCCTGTCTCAGCCTCCCAAGTACTGGGATTACAAGCGTGTGCCACCACGCCCAGCTTACCTCTCCGTTTTAATTTTTTTTTCTCTACCTCATTGTCATGAGTTCCAAATGATGCCCCCCCACTTCATGATATTTTAGTCCCCTTTTTAATCCACATGCTGATGGACTCCAGCAGAGATAATGAAAAGAAACATTTATTTACACTTTGTACATATTGATCCCAACAAGCAAGTCCGGCCGCCTACACATCGGTGTAGTCATAGTAAATGCGGACTTCGGATCTCCGGACGCTCTGCAGCGACCTGATGCTTTCGCTCCTGGTTCTGATGTTGGATTTCTTAAACAAGCGTCTTGAGAACGACCTGCACATGAAAAAGTAAATGATGGGGTCCAGGCACACATTGCAGGCGGACAAGAAGAGCGTCATCTCTTTGCAGTAATACAGCACCCTGTGTGCGGATTCGTCTAAAAGCCTGTCCAGGTGACTGAACGTGAACGGGATGCGGCACAAGTGGTAAGGCAGGAAGCAGGTGAAGAACACAGCCACCACCACCCGGATGCTCTGGTTGTGCTTCCGCTTCCGGCTCGACTGGCTGATGAACTGCCTGCTGGACCTGTGGATGTACCTGGAGATGGCGATGTAGCAGCCGATCAGGACCACCAGCACAGCCACGAACAGGCAGCTGTTGACATAGACCACGGCCTCGTGCCATTTGACCCCCAGGGGGCTCTTGAGTCCCATGCAGTCGTGAATGTTTTCCTTGGTGGGTTGACCGTTTGTGAGGATGATGTTTGGCAAGGCCAGGACGGCCATGACCACCCAGACACAGATGGAGAGCACCTTGGTAAAGGTGATGCTGTACATGCGAGAGTCCCCGAACGGCTTCACCACCTTCAGGTAGCGGTCGATGCTGATGAGCCCCAGAAACACGATGGACGTGTACATGTTCGCGTAGAACAGAACCGACGTGTACCTGCAGAGGACAAACTTGAAGTACCAAGGCCCAAACCCCGCGTCGTGGACTATGCGGAACGGGAAGGTCAGCGTCATGAAGAGGTCGGCGACCACCGTGTTCTTGAGATAGAATATGAAGCTGGTCTTGTTCCTGATGTGGAAGAAGATCCACACCGCCAGCCCGTTCAGCAGGAGGCTGGCCACAAAGATGATGAGGTAGAGCACAGGCAGGACGATGGTGTCGAATTCGTTGTGGAGTGTGCCATTCTTCCCGGGTCCCTCGCTCGTGTGGTTCAGAGGGTCACTCCCTTGGCCCCACAGCTGTTGATCTGTAGGAGAAGCGGAGAGAGGTCACTTCAAGGCTGGGCTCGCAGCCCCATGAGCCTCCAGCTCCTGGCTGGACTGCGGCTGCTTTTAGTGAGTTTAAAACACCCTCAGGGAGCTGGGCGTGGTGGCACATGTTTGTAATCCAGGCATTTGGGAGGTTGAGACAGGAGGATCGTGGTTCGCGGATAGCCTCAGCTACTACTTAGGCCCCTTACAACCCCGTGAGACCCTGTTTCAAAAAATAAAGAAACAAAAATAGAGGTAGGAGTGTAGCTTGGAGGTAGAATATCCCTGGGTTCCATCCCCAGTACCGCCAAACAAACCAAAACCAAACAAACAAAAAAAAAAACCCACCAAAATAACAATTAAAAAAAAAAAACACTGCAGGGTTTTAAGGAACCAATCAAACACACGAATGGGGTTTAGATTTGCTGAAGAATTGGTAGTCTCCCTTCCAGCCACACACCTTCCAGCCACGGCCCGTGAGTTAAAAAGGACATATTTCTGATTCTCTCTGATGACCTTTTGAAAAATAAGTATCTCGATGTAAGCTACCCTGATTTTTATTTTTTGTGGTACTGGGAATTGAACCCAGAGTCATTCTAGTTTTGAACTACACCCTCAGCCCTCTTTTATTTTATTTATTTTTTAAATTTTGAAACAGGATTTCACTAAGTTGCTGAGGGCCCCGCCAAGTTGTGGAGAGGCTGACCACGAACCTCCAATCTTCCTGTCTCCTGTCCAGCCTTTAATAGGAGGTCTGAATTTGGGAATAATCTATTTTGTGATCCTAATCACTCATGAATATTTAGGCTTCCTACTGTATTTTTCAATAAAATGTGTTCATAGAGTTAATAACAGCAACATGTACATGTTTCTGTTTAGTCCAGTAGAAAATGCTGAATTTTATTTATTTATTTTTTATTTTTTATTTTTTATTTTTTTTTGGTGGTCCTGGGAATGGAACCCAGAGGCTTTCTACCTCCGGGCTATACTCCCAGACCTATTTTATATATTATTTGGAAACAGGGTCTCACTGAGTTGCCGAGAGCCTCACTAAGTAGCTGAGGCTGGCTTCGAACCCATCGATCCTCCTGTCTCAGCCTCCCAAGCGCTGGGATTACAAGCCTGCGTCACCATGCCCAGTGAAAATGCTGAATTTTAAACTGGGTGTGGTGGCATACTCTTATAGTCCCTGTACTTAGGAGGCTGAGACAGGAAGATGCAGGTTTGCGGCCAGCCTCAGCTACTTAAGCCCTCTGCAATTTAGTGAGACCCTGTTTCAAAATAAAAAATAAAAAATAGTGCTGGGGGTTTAGCTTAGAGGTAGAATCCTCCTGGGCTTAATCCCCAGTACCATTTAAAAAAAAAGGAAAATGCTGAATTTTGTTTTCTTGTTCTTCTTACTATATAAGTTTATTACCGAGGAAGGTAACTCGTTAAAGTAACTGCTCTTATTTACAAGGCCAGATCATACCCATTTTGTTTACTATATGGGTTTTAAAAAAATCTTTTGCTTTTTTGTTATTTTTGGTTCTTGTGATTAAAGACTTGTACCATGCCACTCTGCCATAGTCATCGGAACGGTCAGGTTGCGTTTGGTTTATGTGGCAGCCAGGGAGACGGCTTGTCCGATCTCCTTCCACTGGGAGTGTGGACAGCCGGGTTGACAGCCAGCTCCGGCACTGGGCTGTGGATCAGGCACTACTTTCTTGCCGATGCCACAACTCCTGGGATGCTGCTGGCCTATTACCCAGCTTGGTGGGGAGCTGAGACAAGCCCTCTCAGCAGAGCAGGGGCCGAACAACGTGAAAACGTGGTAGAAGACGGCTGAGCATGCCTTTGTCGCTGTCTCCCAGCTGCACTGCCCCTCACCCGTCTATTCCTTCCTGCCCTCCAAAGGTGGTCTGTGAGCTGCTTCTAAACCTTCCCTCTCTACACTTTCCCTTTTGGTGAGGTTTCCTCATCTGCTTTCTTGGAGAAGCTGAAGTAACACCATTTACAAATTCACTTTTCAGATATAAGGGTCAGAGGAAGGCCGCTTCTGAATGTATGCTTCCCGGGAATGAACAGTATCTATTATAATTATGTTTCGAAATGATTTTGGTGTAGGTAAACAGCGTGAATCGAATCTCTCCATTTCCCTTCACAACACGTTGATTAGAATATACTTTGGTTCTCTTCTTTGAAGAAGTGAACCAGGAGAGATAGTTTTGAAGATTGCAATCCCAAAACAGGTTCTTAAATTGCTGTCTGAAGTCTAAGTGCAGGTTCTTCCTGAGTTGGCCTTGTCTTCTTTCTAGTTCTTTCCTTTTATTCCTCGCTACATTTTTAAAAACAGGTTTTCCTGGCCTAAATATTCTTAGACAGGCTACTAATTTGTACCTGGACTAGCCTGTTATGAGACCCATGGTATTATTAAGCTTTACAGGTTTAAAATGCCTGATTCAGCTTCCATGTGTGTTATTGCTGCCAGTTTTGAATACTGTCTTGGACAGTATTCTTTGAGCCTATTTTGACTTAATAAACTATTGCAGTCTGCTGTTCTGAGACCAGAAGATCCAAGTTGGTATCAAAGCCATTAGAAGTTTCTTAAGAAGTGCAGTTTTAACTGAATTTATGTATCTGCTTGAATTGATTTACCCAATTAAACTATTAGCAGTGACTTTCATCTTACCCTGGATAGAACCCTTAGGGAAGCAGAGAGAGGACTTGTTTTAATTGGAATAAAGGGTCCAGCTGAGAATCACAGCTGGAAAAGAACAGCTCCCTCGTTGCCTGACAGGGTGGCTGTACCTCGTAACAATTATTTATTTACTCATGCTCAAAGCCACTGTGAATCAAGCAGGGCAGTTCACTAGCTGCAGCACACCAGGCAGGGCACATTTTAGTGGTTAGCAATGGCTCCCTGGATCTGTGTGCATACCCACTGTGGAATGGAAAATCCCATCCTTCATCCCAGTGTCCCTTAGGGATTATGTGTCAGTTCATTTTAAAGTTTAATTATATGAACCAGCACTCTTATTAAATGATAATTTACCTAGCAGTTATGGTTATTATTAAAGATAGTCTTAACAGGGAATGCCAGTTGAAGTCTGAATATATACTCTGTCTTATAAATAAGACCTATCCAGCTGGAGAGGCTTCATTCCGTAGTGGCCTTCATTCCTTTGAGACCTTCAGGCCTTGGACTTGTTGACTGTCACCTCAAGGGTGTTTGATTCTTCTGTCGATGTGTGGGCTTAACGTTTAGGAATACAGGCCTTCCGAAGTTCAGTGGAATAGGCCCTAGACCCTGGGCGTTAATGACTTCATTCACAAATTTCATGTTTACACTATAGTATAAGCAGATTAAGTGTTAAAGCTTATTGTGGATTGTTTTGTGAAATAACATGGTTGGTAGAAAGAAAAGAAATGGTTCTTGCTGGGCATGGTGGTGCACGCTTGTAATCCCCGCGCTTAGGAGGCTGAGACAGAAGGATTGCACAGGTTCGAAGCCAGCCTCAGCAACTTAGTGAGGCTCTCAGCAACTTAGTGAGACCCTGTTTCCAAATAAAATATGAAATAGGTCTGGGAGTGTAGCCTGGAGGTAGAAAGCCTCTGGGTTCTACCCCCAGTACTACCAAAAAAACCCCCAAAAAAGGTTCTTAAAAAGCTTGGTAAGCCATGCCTGTGTTTCTCTGAAAGATATGACATTTAATATTGAGAGTTTTGTGTAATTGAATTGTCTTTAGATTTAGATCTATAGCACGTTCTTTTCTGCCAGCTCTTTCCATTACTTCTTCTCTATCTTTGCTCCCAGAATTTTCATTTTTTAAACTTTTTTATTGGTGCATTGAACTCATACATCTTAATGGGATGCAAGATGGTGGAGACACACATTTTTTTAGCCTTATTTAAACTAGCCTTTTTTCAAAACACATGGCCATGCCAAGAAGCATCTTTTTTTTGCATGTTCCCACTCAGGAGCACTGATCACTAAATCTGAATGCTTTTCTTCACCCAGGCAGTTTTATCATGATCTTCACTGTCGGTGAAGAAGTTGGCTGAGTTGGGGAACATAGTTAATGACTGTAACTTGGTGATTTATTTATTTTTTTTTTCTGGTGGTACTGGGGTTCCTGGAAACCCTTCTACCTCAGGGCTACACTCCCAGACCTATTTTTTTATATTTTTATTTGGAAACAGGGTATCTTAAGCCAGCACGGCTGGCTTTGAACCTGCGCGATCCTCCTGTCTCCACCTCCCAAGCGCAGGGATTACAAGCATGCACCACCACGCCCGGCCTAACTTGTTGATTTTATTAAGGAAAAATTGGAAGCTGTTTTCACAATGTGAAAGCTCTTGTTTTCACATTTTCTTTGTCTGTGAGAGTGTGGTATTCCATGTCTTGTTTAGTGCAGGGCTTGATATACAAAAGTATGAATCCTATTCTTCTTTCCAGGGCACCTTCCTGAGCTCCTTTTAAATGAATTTAACAAGCAGGGCGTGGTGGCGCACGCTTGTAATCCCAGTATTTGGGAGGCTAAGATAGGATTGTAGGTTCCAGGCCAGCCTCAGCTGCTTGTGAGGCCCTCCGCAATTTAGTGAGACCCTGTTTCAAAATAAAATAAAAAAATGAGGCTGGGCATGTAGCTCAGAGTAGAATGCCCCAGAGTTAAATCCTCAGTACCCCTCCAAAAAAACCCCCAATATGACCCACATCTATATATTCATCGTATACAATTGAATACCACATCATAAACATCATTACTATATGTCCATTAAAAATAAAATGCATTTAAGCTGGGCAAGGTGGCACACACTTGTAGTCCCAACATTCAGAAGGCGGAGACCGGAGGATCATGGTTTGTGGACAGCCTCAGCTACTTAGACCCTTTGCAACTCTGTGAGTTCTTGTTTTTTTTTTTTTTTTAAAAAAAAAAGACTACAAAATAGTTTTGGGGGTGTAGCTCAGAGGTGCGATGCCCCTGGTTCCATCCCTAGTACTGCAAAAAATAAAATAAAACAAAATGCATCTAAGAAATACCTAGCATGGTTTGTATAAAATCAGAGTACCTGTGACCTGTTTTATCATTTGCATGTGAACCTACTGAAATGGCATATCTTCAGAAGATACTGCATGATGGCATGTAATAAATAAATAAACATAAAATATTACCTTAACAAATACATTGGCATGCAAGAACTCTGGCTACATAAGGATTAACTTGTGCCCCACCTTTTTGTGGTATTGTGCGTCTGGCAGGATCCACTGTGGCTGTGTGTAGGGGAATGAGTAGGAGCTCCTGTGTGCACATGTGTGTGTATGCGTTGGAGGTGGGCATGGGCTTTGTGGCCAGATGTAGCACTGACCACACATAGCTTAATATCTAACATTTTAGTTACAAGCCAGATGTGGTGGCACACGCTTGTAATTCAGTACTTGGGAGGCTGAGACCAGGATCACAGGTTTGTGGCCAGCCCACCAGCTACTTAGTGAGGGGCTCTGCAACTTACTAAGACCCTGTTACAAAATAAAAAGTAAAATCAGGTTGGGGGGTATCCCAGAGGTCGAATGTCCCTGGGTTCAACCCCTAGCACCAAAAACTAAAATAAAATATTACAATCAAGCACCATAACAAACTCAGTTTCTCTCTCCCACTAACCACATTCAAGTTCCCTGTAGCCCATTTGGCTGCCATACTGATCAGGGCAGATACGGAGGGTTTTCATTGAGAGAAAAGTCCTAAATGACCTTGCTGGTTTAGTCACTTAATAACTTTGTAAAATGGAATGGGTCATAGCTGTTTTGCTGGATCTTCTGAGAGCTAAGTGCTTTGCAAACACTATTTTGATCTAGTACTTACCAGGTATTTGCTCACTCTGTTACATAAAGCACTAATTACAGTTTGCCTTGTTGATATGGTTACACCGGGATGGATGCAGAGTGGAGAAGGTCTGCTACTTGTGCCCATGGGGATCCCACATTATTGCTTATTGGGGTGTGTGACTCTTTGGCACAAAATGTGAAAGTATCAACTTATGGCCACTATGGCTCTGCCTGCCAGGCTAGGAAGGGAATAATATAATCAAGTCATACAAATTATAGGGTGTCACCCCCATGGCGCAGTGGCCTTTGTATGATTATTTCTTCCATAGTGATCCAGCAGAGTCGGGGGATGTTGTCTTTGACCTCTGGGAAACCTCAGTGAACCTTGGTTAGACTATTAAATTTGCAAAGTTGGTTCTATGACCAAGAGAGGCCCCCAGTTATCACCCAGTGTGGAGAAGTCATTGATAAAGTAAGGTGTTTTTGCATTTCTTTTTGTGCTTACTTGGTGATCTGGCAAGTGTCAAGTTGAGCCCCATTCTTTAGTTGAGATGCTGTGTAAGCCAAAATGCATGTCAGGAAACCGTCGGGGATGACTGAGGCGTGGGTTCAGCATAGGCTATTCCTGGTTTGATTTCTAGAGAGAAAAAACAAAAACCAAAAACACACAGTCGGGAAGGATTTTGAACATGACATATGTTACTCTTTTTAGTAAAGCAACTTATGAACCTCCAAGAGTCAGAAAATACGAACTGTAGATTTGAGCACTCTGGACACAAAACAGCATCTCCATGCCCTCTCTCCGGGCTGTACTCCCAGACCTATTTTATATTTTATTTGGACACAGGGTCTCACTAAGTTGCTGAGAGCCTCACTAAGTCGCTGAGGCTGGCTTCAAACCTGTGTGATCCTCCTGTCTCGGCCTCCCAAGCGCAGGGATTACAAGAGTGTGCCACCACGCCCGGCAATGACAAGGGATTTTTTAAGAGTATTTTTTCCATTTTGGGTACTAGTTTTATATATTCTTTAATGTAAGGCAAAGGAGATGAAACCGTGTGTGTGTGTGTGTGTGTGTGTGTGTGTGTGTGTGTGTGTGTGTATGTGTGTGTGTGTGTGTGTGTGTGTGTGTGTGTGTGTGTTTGTTTTGCTGGTGATTAACCCCAGGGGCATTCTAACTCTGAGCTACACTTCCACCCCTGTTTTATTTTTTTATTTGGAAACAGGGTCTTGCTAAGTTGCTAAGGGTCTAGCTAAGAAGCAGAGTCCAGCCTCGAACCTGTGATCCTTCTTATTTTGGCCTCCCAAGTACTGGGGTTACAGGTGTGTGCCACGGTGCCAAGACCTATATTTTATATTAATGTTTCCCTGGAAAGGATGACTGAGGCAACATTTCAAGGCCCTTACCTTCAGACACACTAGATTTTTCTGTCCACAGTTCTCGCAGCTCTCCTCTTCTTGGCGCCACTTAGACTGTATCCACTGGAGTGGTGGTAAGAGAAAGAGCCGATGGTTGGCCGTAGAACACAGAAATGAGACTAGGGTAAAACCTCTGCATATCATGTTTCTAATGAAGGATTTGTATTCAGAATATTCAAAGAACGTCTACAGCTTTATGTTAATAACAAAACGAGAGCCAGGCATGGTGGCGCCTGCCTTTAATCTCAGTACTCAGGAGGCTGAGACAGGAGGATCGCAGGTTTGAAGCCAGCTTCAGCAGCTTAGTGAGGGTCTCAGCAACTTAGTGAGACTCTGTTTCCAAATAAAATGTAAAATAAGTCTGGAGGGATAGCCTGGAGGTAGAAGGCCCCTGGGTTTCATCCTCAGTACCTTCCCCTACACACACACAAAGATTTCTCTAGATATTTCCCCAAGAGTACATAAAAGAAAGCTTAGTCAATAGGGGAATTCAAAGTAAGGCAGAACGTACTGCCATTTCAAATCTACTACAATGGCAATAAATAAAAAAAGACTATAGCAAGTATTGCCAAGGATGCAGAGGAAACAGGGACCTATATATGCACTGGTGAAAATTTAAAATAGTATCTCTGCTCACTGGAAGCCACTCTGCAGTTTCTGAAAAAGTTAAATCTCAATTGATCATACAAGCCAGTGAGTCTCTGCCTCATATCTACCCAACAGGGGAATTGAAAACAAGAGCCTGGCGCTGGGCGTGGTGGCGCACACTTGTAATCCCCACGCTTGGGAGGTGGAGACAGGAGGATCGCGCTGGTTCAAAGCCAGCCTGGCTGGCTTAAGAGACCCTGTTTCCAAATAAAAAATATAAAATGGGTCTGGGAGTGTAGCCTGGAGGTAGAAGGGCTTCCAGGAAAAAAAAAAGAAAAAAGAAAGAAAGAAAACATGAGCCTGTGCAAATACTTGTTTGCAGATGTCTGTAGCAGCATTATTCATGACTGTTAAAGCAGAATGAACTTGAGTGCCAACTGGCTTCTGGGTAATAAAACGTGGTATAGTCACACAATATATTCAGCAATAAAAAGAAATTAAGTTCAGCTATCATGTGCAGAACCCGAGAAATATTTTGCAAGGGAAAGAAGCCAGACACAAAAAAATGACAAACCGTTTAGGTGAAATGTCCAAAAGAGGCAAGTCTGTAGAGGTAGAAAGCAGATCAGTGTTTGCGGGTACAGTAGGCAGAAGCGGATGTTTACCTACAGGGTACAAGGGATTTACTGGGTGATGAAAATTAGGTTATGGTCCCAGTTGTATAGGTATCTAAAGTTACTTAAATTCACTGACATGTATGTTTCAGACAAATAAAAATTATTATATCTAAATTATATCTCAAAGTTAAAAGGGGAAAATATATACAGAAAAGAACAATAAAATAAAATTGACATCTCACTGTGCTTTATATAACGGGTGAGTTTTCAGGGCTAAGGGAAGAAAGCATTCCTCCCCATTTGCAGAGACAGTGAGCCAGCGATGGTGGCACATGCTTTTAAATCCAGCACTTGGGAGGCAGGTTCAAGGCCAGCCTCAGCAACTTAGTGCGGTTCTCAGCAATTTAGTGAGACCATGTTTCAAGGTAGTTCGGAGGTAGCTTGGAGGCAGAAAGCCCCTGTGTTCAATTCCCAGTACCAAGAATGAAAAAAAGAAAAGAAAAGAAAAGAAAACAAAGAGGGAGAGAAAGAGAGAACACAGTGAAGTGTAGGGCATTTAATGATGAGTCCTTTCTCCTGAACTGGGCAACAGACATTGCTTAGTTATCTATATTTGTATAGGAGCCTCTTGTTCAGAATTGGGTTTGTCACCCAGAGACCCACTCTGGATGGTAATTTATTCTTTTGGGGATCTATGTTCTATTTTTAGAATTCTTGTTGAAATTAAATGGAAGATTTGGGCTCTTAATTCATTCAGACATGCCATTTGGATTTTCTGGAATCTGTTTGCTCTCCCAGCCTGGGAGACAAGATGTGTTACTTCCCTTTGCTGGCTTCTGAGAGTTTTCCCTTGCATCATCTTCTTCCTCACGTTCTCTTAAGTGAAATCTATCTCAAAATTTAAAAGTGGCAGAAAATAGTTGAGAAAGGACGAGCCGGTCCAGGATGAAAGTGTCGTGGAGCTGGGAGAGGCGGGGCCAAGGCCAGGCAGACAAGCAGGCTGTTTTAAGCCACACTTGTCGGGAGGGCAGAGTGCCCGATGGAGTGGTCAAGCAGCTGGGGCAGTACCAGAAAAGTAATGGTCTGAAACCCCAGGAGACTGGAGGACGTGAGGAGGAGTCACTGCCAGGGCCATGCTGTGGGGAAGTGGCGTGACATAGGGCAGCAGAGTGCCCTTGGATGGGGCTCGTTGTCAAGACAACCATCGTAGCTGGGTATATTGGCACACACCTGTAATCCCAGCACTTGGGAGTATGAAACAGGAGGTTCATAGGTTCAAGGATTGCTTCAGCAACTTAGTGAGACTCGCAGCAACCTCACTAGTAAAGACCCTAGGTTTTTTTTTTTTTTTCCCAAGACTATGTAGGGATAGAAGCCAAAGGCATTCTACCTCTGAGCTACACCCTTAACCCTGTTTTTTATTTTTTATTTTGAAACAGGGTGTCACAAGTTGCAAAGGGCCTCACTAAGTCGCTGAGGCTGTCCACAAACCACAGTCCTCTTGTCTCAGTCTCCCAAATGATGGAATTGCCTAAGCGTGCACCACCATGCCTGGCTAAGACTTTTACTATTAAAAAAAAAAACAACACGCACACACACACACACAAAGGGTTATAGGTGTAGGTCAGAGATAGAATGCCCCTGGATTCAATCCCCAGTAACACACACACACATACACACACACACACACACACACACACACACAGCCATGATGGTTCATCGGTGTGTTCTTTGGGCGAAAGGGCTGGGGGCAGATGCTAAAGACAGAGATTGAGTGAGGCTTTGATGTGAGGAAGTAGTAGAGGCAGCCATTTCACTCAATTATTATTATTTTTTTTTAAAAAAACCTATTATGGAAAGAGAAAGGTGAAAGTCAGGCAGAGGTAGATAGAGGACAGATGTAGGGTTTTGTTAAGCATATCATCCAGCAACGCTGAGCATTTTACCATTGTATTTTCCCAGCTTGGCTCTCCCTCTGTCTTCACCTCTAGCCATTGTTTTTTATTTTAATATTTTATTGGTACATTGTATTCACACATCATAATGGCGTAAAAAAAAACTTGTGTATACATATATGCACACATCACCCAGTTATCCCCTAACCAATCCCCACCCCATTCCCTCCCCATCCCTCCTTCCCATGCTTGGCTTAGTGGTTGACTTCAATACGTTTAAGTACATCCTTCTTTCCCCTCCCAACCCCTCAGTTAGGTTGACTTATTTGCTCCTCTATAGCATCTCCTTTTTCATCTAGAGTTCCTCCCATGACTCATTTCTCCTTAGCTTTCACATATTAGGGAAATCATCTGATTTCTTATTTTTTGTGATTGACTAATCTCACTTAGTATAATGTCCTCCAGTTCCATCCATTTCCCTGTAAATGATGCAATTTTTTCTTTATGGCTGAGTAGAATTCCATTGTGTACATATCCCTCAGTTTTGTAATCCAATCTGTTGATGGACATCTTGGCTGGTTCCATAGTTTAGCTATGGTGAATTGTGCAGCTATGAACATAGATACGCATGCATTAGTTTGGTAGTTTCGTTTGCTTTCTTTTGGGTAGATACCTAGAAGTAGTATTGCTGGATCAAATGGTAGATTTGTTCCCATTCTTCTGAGGATTCTAGCCATTGTGATGGGAAACAGAAGCAAGCTTATGTTCCCCCAGATTCCAGTCCCAGATTTGTTGCTTCTCAGCTTTATGACCCTCTGCTTCCTCCCGTGTAAAGTTGTGGAAAGTTAACAGGAGGTAGCATGAGATCACATTGACACAGGCCTTTGCCGTGTACAGCGTTGGGTTCAGTGAGAAGTTCCTGTTGAAAGTCACAGATGCATACTGCTGTGTGGCAGGCGCCCCCTGGTGCCCACTCGTGAGTCCGTGGGCTGGTATCTTTGTTTCTGCAGCTAGCCCTTCTTTAAGTCCCTTTCAGCCTTCTCTGCCTGCTCTTTTTCCCAATCTGTACCTTGGCTCTGGAGCCCGGGTGCTTTCCTCTGGAGTCCTCTGCAGCCTCTGCCCGCCCCAAAGCTCCCTGGGTTGCTCACAAGGTGTTGCAACATGGTTGCTTCAGTGGTAGTGCAGGGCTGGGTTCCAGGACCAGGCTCCTGGGCGCGAATCCTGTCCAGCCACCTACAGCTCCCCAGCTGAGCGCTGATGAAACCGCTCAAGAATGTGGTGTCTGTGGTAGGCCAGGGTTTCACAGTCATTCCTGAGCTTAGATGGTATCGCTGCTAAGAGAGCTTCCTTTTTTTTTTTCTTTTCTTTTCAGCCACTCCTTGATACCATCCTTGGGCTTTTACTGTGTTTCTGTGTTGCTGGTAGTAGGCTTTTTTTTTTTTTTTTAATGAGGGAAAGGACTCCCATGTACACGGTTTCTGCCTTCTCTTAGAACTCAGTGCAGGATTTCTCAAGCGATCTGCACAGCAACTCTGTGCCCTAGATACTTTGTTCCCCACCCCCACCCAGGTAGCAAGCTAATGAGGTTCAGACAGTTTAATTAAGTTGCCCTGACTCACACAGCAAGTATAAAGTTGGGATTCCTATTAGATCCAGTCAGTACTGAAAATCGCCGTTCTATTAGACCACCTTGAGGAATAAATGATTCTGGTGGTTTATTTTGCAGGTAAAAAGGCAGAGGGAGAAGATTTGAATAAAAGGCAGGGTTTCTTTTTCCTGCCAAGACTTTTCTGTTTTTGTTTGGGACTAGGGATTGAACCAAGGAGCATTCTACCTCCAAGATACACTCCCAGCCCATTTGTTTTATTTGTTTGTTTGTTTGTTTGTTTGTTTATATATTTATGCTTTGAAATGGGGTCTTGGTGGGTTGCTGAAGCTGTCCTCCAACTTAGGATCCTCTCAAGTCCAGAGATTACAGGCATGTGTCACCACGCCCTCCTCTGCCAAGCTTGTCAAGAAACGGCTCCTCCTCCAAACTCTAGGTGTCTGTTTTATTTGCTCTGATTGATATTGAAAACATCAGAAAATATAATGTAAGAATCCAGATTTGGGTGTATTTGGAAAAAGGAGAAGATCTGCCAATACCAAGTATGAAGTCCAGGAGCACCGGCTGCCCCTCCAGATGGGGCGTGAGCTCTGAGGTTGCAGCCTCACCCCCTCCCCCTTGGATACACTACCCACTCACTGGCATGGCGGGCACATCCCATCATCAGGATGTGCTCTGTTACCACTGACTCTTACATGTAACTTCTGAATCATCCAGTCTTCTATGTAGAGTGTATTTTTCTCTCTGCTCCTGTCCCCCTCCTTCACCCCAACCTCCTAATTTTTCTTGCTAGTGACCATCACTTAGCATACTTTTACAATGGTCCTCCTGGTCCCTTTTAGCTAGAGAGGGGGTTATATTATTCAGTTCACACCTAAGAATTTATTAGTTGTCTCAGTTGAGCCTGCTCTGTGCTTAGCCCTCTGCTGGGGCCTTCAAGTGAAGCCCTTCCCTGGGGTATTGTTACACTAACTGCTCTAAGCCAGGTCTTAAGGAAGGAAGTTATACACAGTGGAACAGGGACATGTGTTGGATGGCAGCACCTCGTCCTCTCTTTGGAGCTTGATGACCAGGGGAGCCTCAAGCCCCAGGACCTGCTGCCTCGGGCACTCAGGCGGGTGACACACAGCCCTGGCCCGGGGTTGCAGGTCAGTGGGTCGGATCTCAGCATGGGTGGGGGTCACTTGTGGATCTGGGCAAATTCGCTCCTCTTCAGGAGGAGCTGGCAAGAGTGCCCTGCCAGGCTGCAGCGACGCCATGACTCCCCCTGGGCCCCAGGAGTCTCAAGATTGCCCTTGTGGTCAAGATCTAAATGATAATGCCAGTGAAGTGCCTTCTCCCTAATGCAGTCGCTGGTGGTTAATTTGGGGGCTTTGTAGCTGGCAGTGGTTCTCACCTGTCTGCCACTTCCCAGTGGCTCTCCAGAAGCGCACATGTGAACTTGGAATAGTTTTAGGTCTCAGTGGTGTTTTAAATTTTTTTTTTTAATTTTCCTATTGAAAACCTGCACTAAGCCCACCAGTCATGTAAGAGCTTCAATTTTCTTGGGAAAGATACAGTGTTCACAAGCAGCCATCCGATGCAAGGTTTCTGCTGAAATACATAACATCAGCCCAGCATTTGGGAGGCTGAGACAGGAGGACTGTGGTTCATGGACAGCCTCAGCACTTAGTGAGGCCCTTTGCAACTTAGTGAGACCCTGTTTCAAAATAAAGAATAAGATAGGAATAAAGAATAAAGATAAAGAATAAAGATAAGGAATAGGGTGTACCTCAGAGGTAGAATGTCCCTGGGTTCCACCCCCAGCACCCTCCCCCCCAACAGTCACAAACTTAATTCTCTGTGTGTGTGTGTGTGTGTGTGTGTGTGTGTGTGTGTGTGTGTGTACTTAGGTTTGTGAATGTGCGCATGCCTGTGTGTCTTCCAGCAAAGCTAATTGCCCTGCCAAGGGCCCGGGAAAAGGCTACCTCGCTGGTTCTGAGATGCCTCTTTTTGAAATGGAATTAGGTCACTGTATTCACAGGGCATCTCATTAACGCACATGTGGCGTTGGTCTCCCCAAGGGGTTGGAATGCAACACACACCAGCCCTTCATTCAGGTTTTGCAGGTGCTGACCTGTCATGGTTGTTTCAGAGTTTAGCTTGACATATGTGGCCTACAATTAGGTGTATTTTGGTTCACATTTAGACTTCACATGTATATTTTTTTCTAGGTGACCTCTGGTCATGTGTGTGTGTGTGTGTGTGTGTGTGTGTGTGTGTGTGTGTACTAGAAGGATATGAAGTGGGTTGTAATTCTCGGAAGACAAGGTTTGTATCTAATACTTGTTTATAACTTTAACCCTACACCTGGCTATTCCTTTATTTTTTATTTTTATCTTTTAGTTTTTGATCCTGGGGATTGAACCCAGGGACATTCTCCCCCCAAGCTCCACCTCTAGCTCTATTTTTTTATTCAAAACAGGCTCTCACTAAGTTACCAAGGGCCTTACTAAGTAGCGGAGGCTGGCCATGGACCTGCGATCCTCCTGTCTCAGCCTCCCAAGTACTGGGGTTATGAGTGTGTGTCACACGCCCCGTTGGTTGTTTCTTTAGCAGAAGTGAGAAACCTGAGCAAGAGTCAATGACTTTCCCAGCGTCACAGACAGGGAGAGGCACGAGTGGGAACTGAGCCGGTGTCTGGGCCCCGGCAGGGGCCTCACCTGTGCACCAAGCGTGCAGCTGGTCTGGGAGATGTGACAGAGCCCCGCTGGAGGGAAGTGCCCACCATTTCAATTCTATAGGCCAGAGTCCAGATTGTGACTTTGCCTTTGACTCTGTGACCCTGGGCATATCATCTTCCCTCTCAGAGGTTGAATTTTCTCACCTGAGAAATGGGGAGAATAATAAATACCTGCCTTCCTTCCCCAAAGTGCATGTCAACCTGGTGAGAGAACATCACTAAGTGAATTTCATATCATAGATGACTAAGTAATGGAAAGATGGACTTCCAGGCAAAGACACTGGTGTTTTTTTTTCCCCATGTAATAATGAAAGTCTCATTGTTTAGTTTGTTAAATGTACTGTTTTTTTTTTTTTTAAGGGGCACGGTGTTAAAATGTGCACTTTAATTTTCTGTTTTAGACAAAGTGTTATTTATTTATTTATTTATTTATTTATTTATTTATTTATTTATTTATTTGGTGGCACTGGGGTTCCTGGAAGTCCTTCTACCTCTGGGCTATACTCCCAGACCTATTTTTTATTTTTTTTTATTTTTGGAAACAGGGTCTCTTATGCCAGTGCGACTGGCTTCAAACCTGCGCGATCCTCCTGTCTCTGCTTCCCAAGTGCGGGGATTACAAGCGTGCGCCACCACACCCGGCGTGACAAAGTGTAAGTTAAACACAGGTAAATTCTGGATTGCTGGCATTGAGGAAGCTGGTCAGAGCCGTTTGGGGCTGCAGGCTCAATAATTTACGGGTTTTTGATGAATATGCTTTAAACTAAATAGTCATTGAAAAATAATTCTTAGCACTCAAGATCCCAGGTATCCTTGAGTGGTTGGTGTACCACTTATCAGTCCCAAGTAGAGCAGGATGCAAGCGCGCGTGCGTGTGTGTGTGTGTGTGTGTGTGTGTGTGTGTGTGTGTGTTGTACTGGTGTGAAACCAAGGGGCTTTCTACCTCCGGGCTATACTCCCAGACCTATTTTATACTTTTTTTTTTTTGGAAACAGGGTCTCACTAAGTTGCTGAGAGCCTCACTAAGTAGCTGAGGCTGGCTTCAAGCCTGTGTGATCCTCCTGTCTCAGCTTCCCAAGGGCGGGGATTACAAGTGTGCACCACAATGCCCGGCAACAGGATGCTTTTTACGAGCCTGCCTGGGGGCCACTCATTGTTTTCCAGGGTGCAGGAGTGGATGCAACCCTCACCATTCCAGTTGGTGTTTGTCAAGAGTTCCCTGGTGAAAGGTGATCTGCCCATTGCAGGTCGGGTGGGTGGTCACTAGGTTACCTATCCTGATTCTTGTAGCTATACCTTAAGAAGAGCCCACTGCTGCTGAAGTGAATGGAATTAGAGGAATCCCTAAGAGAACAGCTTTTCTTTGTCTTTTTCCATTTTATGATTCTTGAGTGAGACATGAATTGCTATTTCAGTTTTTATCAGCATCAAACCCTTACTGTTTCTATTTTTCTACTCTAGTGAAAAGAGACAACTCACACTGATGTAGGAAAGGTTTCTGCTGTCACATATAATTTATTTGATAAAGTACTTATACACCTTTTAAAAAAACAATTCTTACTCAAATATGTTGCCAACTTATGGCATCAATCATCTTTTTTAAAGCAATCTTTCTTGGCTGGGCACGACGGTGCACACCCATTATATTTCCTGTACTTGGAAAGCTGAGACAGGAGGAGTGCAGCCTCATAGCCAGCCTCAGCTGTGTAATGAGGTCCTCTGCAACTTAGTGAGATCCTGTTTCAAAATAAAGAATAAGCCAGGCATAGCGGTACACACTTACGATCTCAGTACTTGGGAGGCTGAGACAGGAGGATTGCAGGGGTCACAGCCTCAACAAGTGAGGCCTTGTTTCAAAATAAAGCATAAAAATAGGTGAGCCAGAGGTGGACTTCCTGGTGTAATTCCAGTGCTTGGGTGGCTGAGATAAGAGAATTGCAGGTTCATAGCCAGCCTCAGCTACTTAGGCTCTATTTCAAAGTCACGAATAAAAAATAGGGCTGGGGGTGTAACTCATAGGTAGAAAGCCCCTGGGTTCCATCACTAGTGCCGCAAAATAAATAAATACGTAATGAACAAGAATAAAATTTAATTAAAATAAATAAAAATAGGGCTGGGGTTTATCTTGGAGGTGGAATGCTTCTGGTTTCAATCCCCAATACCACGATAAATAAAGAAAGAATAAAAAAAAATAGGGCTGGGGGTATAGTTTGGAGGTAGAATACCCCTGGTTTCGATCTCCAGTACCAAAATTAATTATTTTAAATAAAATAATCTTTATCCAATGACTGGGGATATCTGAATCAAAACGATTCTTCTGGGTTGCTATATAAACACGGTAACTTCCTCAACTGTAGGAGAAATGGGAACCTCTGACATTTCCCTTGCGTGTTTTCCACTGCCGGGCACATTTCCTTGCTTTATGTCCTGTTTTGTCCGTGCTCACCGGTTCCCTGTCTTGTCCAGGACCCCGCTGGCAGGTGCTCAGGCTCTCTCAGCCCCACTGTGTCTTCCTCCCAACTTGGTAGCTCCTGGGCTCAGACACCCAGCCTGAGTCAGCCTCCTCTCCTTGTGTCCTGGGGTTCCCTTTCCGTCCTTGCCTACGCTCCCAGATCCTTATACAACCTGCAAGCTCGAGTCTCTCTCTCTGGCCGTCCCTGTTTCCGGAGGCGCCATGTAAGTCCTCTGTGGTCCCCATCTTCTGTATGGAGGCCCATGCTTCCAGCTTTTGCCTTGTGCTGCTCTTTCTCCTGAGCATCTGAGTGTCTTGTTTTCCTGGGTCTAACAAGGGCATGTGGCTGCGCCAAGTCCCCACTCAAAAACCATTTGACTTTATATTAGATCCTTTATATTACGGCTCTCAGTCCCCCTCTCTGACCTGATCCCATCTTGGCCCGCATCTACTATGAATGTCGTCTTCTGCCTTCCCAAGTGACTGGGTGCAACCCGGGAAGGGCCAAGGGAAGAGGAGAAACTGGCAGTTGATTTTGCGCAGCATGTCCCATGACCATGGGGAGGCCTGAGCAAACACGGAGCCCTCTGTCTCTGAACTGCTTGCTGTGCCTTGAAGGGCTGAACCAGAGGGGCTGCCAACTTAAATGGTGTCAGGTACCCCAGGTAATGTCGGTGCAGAAAGCGAAGGAGAGTCAAGCTCAGTAGCAGCTTGGTAAGAAAAGATAACAAGTCGCTTGCTTTCAGGGCATCTAATCTGGAAGGTTTGGGGCTGTGGTGAGTGGAGAGCTTTGTTCCCTCTCTAGAGGGGTCCTAGGAGGATCTGGTTGTGGCCAGGAAATGAGAGTGCAGGTACCTTTTGCCAGACCATCTGAGTAACCCAGAAACTTTTATACGAAATTGCACAGCCTTTTTTTTTTTTTTTTTTTTTTTTCGATACTGGGGATAGAACCCAGGGGCATTTGCCTCCAAGCTACACCCCCCAGCCCTATTTTTTTGTCTTTTATTTTTGGAAACAGGGTCTTTACTGAATTGCAAAAGTGCATTGCTAAGTAGCTGAGTCTGTCCGCTAACTGCGATCCTCTGGTCTCAGCCTCCCAAATGCTGGGATTACAAGCATGCGCCACCATGCCCGGCAAAATGGCACAAATTTTATATTTGGACTTCGTTGTGTTAAATCAGGGGGCAAGCCAAACTCAACTTGTCTGTGGGTTGCAGCTTGTGGCATTGGATTTCCCAGAGGGCCACTCTGGTTCTCTCTCCTGAGTTTCTGCCAGTACTCATGAGACCTGAAACCCTCCCACCTGACACCTTCTCCAAACCTTTCCCTCCTTGTCATTAACTGCCCCTATTTAATGATTTCACACTAAACTTTCCTTTTTATCTGAAATTGATAAGCATTAAGGGACTTTGGAAGTATATATAGACTTTTAGAACTTAATGACATTGCAATTGGTTTGAAATACACTTTGCTCAGAAGCTCTATGGCTTCATCTTCCTTAGCATGGATGTATCAGGTTGGACCCAAAGAAAGTGTTTTTATAGGCCAAAGTGGCATTTTTTCCAGTGCTTCAACTAATTAGGTCTTGAGAAATTATGATAATTAGAATCAGTATTGTGGGGAGAGGGGGCAGAAAGGTTTTCCTAGAGTAACTGTGAAGAAACAACTGTAAGCCGGGCGTGGTGGCGCATGCTTGTAATCCCAGCATTCGGGAGGCTGAGAACAGAGGATCGCGGTTCGCGGACAGCCTCGCTGGCTTAAGAGACCCTGTTTTCAAATTAAAAAAAAAGTATAAAAATAGGTCTGGGAGTGTATCCTGGAGGTAGAAGGGTTTCCAGGAACCCCAGTAGCACTAAATAAATAAATAAATAAATAAATAAATAAATAAATAATAGGGCAGGGGGTGTAGCTCAGAGGTCAAATTCCTCTGGGTTCCATCCCCAGACCTGCCCCCCCCAAAAAAAAAAAAGCGATCATAAGCTGGGGGTGGTGGTGCATTTTCGGAGGCTGAGATGGGAGGATCACGGTTCATGGACAGCTTCACCTATGTAGTGAGGCCCTTTGCAACTCAATGAGACCCTGTTTCAAAATAGAGAATAAAAAATAGGGCTGGGGGTATAGCTTGGAGGTAGGATGCCCCTGGATTCCATCCCCAGTACCACAAAACAAACAAATAAATAAACAAATAAAGCGATCGTAATGGCATATGCTGGCACAGACATAAGACTTTTTGGGTGGAAGCGCTATTCCAGCGTGCTGCCACCAAAGGCAGTGACTAGCCACCTTCCGATGGCATTCCCTGTCCTTGTATTCATTCCTTCGCCATACTCCTTGGGGTTAGATGACCTGCCTGTCCAAACCTGTTCTTCCTCAGACCTGCCAGACTCAAAGATTATAAATAAGACTGAAAATGAAGAATCACAGCTAAAATTATTACCAGTCGGTTTAACAAAGCATTTTGAATTCTGAATGGCAAGAACTTTCTAGCTGGACTAAAGAAACACTATTCTCAAGGAGAGTAATACACAAACAGTTATGGCCCAGTGCAAGCCATTATCTTGCTTAAAAGCTCTCATTGTTCACCTCTTTAAAATGCTTGTTTACAACAAACAAAATAACCTGGGCAGGGCGATGTGCACCCTGGTAATCCCAGTGCTTGGGAGGCTGAGATGGGAGGATCAAGGTTCAAAGACAGCCTTGGCTACTTAGCGAGGTCCTCTGCAATTCAGTGAGACCTTGTTTCAAAAAATAAAGAATAAGCCGGGCGTGGTGGCGCACGCTTGTAATCCCAGTACTTGGGAGGCTGAGACAGGAGGATTGCACAGGTTCGAAGCCAGCCTCAGCTACATAGCGAGGCTCTCAGCAATTTAGACTCTGTTTCCAAGTAAAGTATAAAAAAGGTCTGGGAGTGTAGAGCAGATGTAGAGAGCCCCAGCCCCTGGGTCCCATCCCCAGGACCACAATAAATAACAGAAAGAAGAAAAGAAAGAAAGAAATAAAAGAAAGAAAGAAAGAAAGAGAAAAGAAAGAAGGAAAGAAAGAAAATAAATAAATAAATAAATAAATAAATAAATAAATAAATAAATTAGGGCTGGGGGTGTAGCTTGGAGATAGAATGCCCCTGGTTTCAATCTCCAGTACTGTCAAAATACGTACATACATACATACATACATACATACATGAAACAAAGTCATACCTGTGGCTGTGATGTTTTTGAGACTGTATCTTCCTGTGAGCATTGAGTAGTAGCAGTTTACCCAATCATATGTGTCATCTTAACAAGTTTATTCAATAAGCAAGGGTGCAGTCTGTCCAGTTTGTCTTTTACTCCTCTAAAACAATTTGTTTTCAGTTTTATTTGTGATCTTTGCCCCTGCAGGTGTGAGGAGGAGCAAGCTTGGGCAGGCGAGCAGTGTACCCCGGCAGTGTGGCAAGCCCTCTGCCTGTGGTCCAGAGGCAGCTGCTGTCCACAGCTTCTCTGGCTTCCTGGCTCTCCATCAGCTCTCAGCCTGACAGCCACGCAGCCAGACACCGTAGTGCGTGCAAACAGCACAGTATTTCTCTGTGGCTGATTTCTCTTCAGCTACATCATTTCCCCTTTAGTGTAGGGGCCTTGGATTCTTTTCCTTCTGCTGCCCTCTGGGGTACTGGCTCTGCCTTGGGGGCAGCCAGATTCTTTACATATTTAGCAAAAGGTACCCTCTAGATTCGTGTGCCTCAAAAGCAGAGTTTTACTCAGTTTTGTGTCCTCCAGAGTTGCTCTGGTGGCTGAAAGCTAAGTAGCATCTTTGGTCTGAGAGCCCTCTCAGGCTATAGACAAACACCGCTCTAGCAGCCCCCAAAATGTATGTTTCTCCATCATCAGATCCGGCAGTGACAATAACTAGGCCTTGCAAATGTGGCTGGTGTTCTTGTGCGCTTAGGACTGTTCTATGTTCTTGCATTTATTGCAGTTTGTTAAAAGGACAGTAGATTTGAATTTCAAGTCTGCTAGTCCGTAAATTACCTTCCCCCGTATACCTCACTTTCCTGTTCTAGACAACAATCCTCAGCCAGGTGTGGTGGTGCACACCTGTAATCCCAGAACTCGGGAGGCTGAGACAGAGGATCACAGGTTCTAAGACAGCCTCAGCAAGTAGTGAGACTCTCATCAACCTGTGAGACCCTGTTTCAAAAATACAGATAAAGCCGGGTGTGGTGGCGCACGCTTGCAATCCCGGCGCTTGGGAGGCGGAGACAGGAGGATCATGCAGGTTTGAAGCCAGCGCGCTGGCTCAAGAGACCCTGTTTCCAAAATAAATAAATAAATAAATAAATAAATAAATAAATAAATAAATAAATGTATAAAATAGGTCTGGGAGTAGCCTGGAGGTAGAAGGGTTTCCAGGAACCCCAGTACCACCAAAATACATACATACATACATACATACATACATACATACATACATACATACAACAAATAAAATAGGACTGGGGGTATAGCTTGGGGGTATAATGCTCCTGAGTTCACACCCCAGTAAAACACACACACACACACACACACACACACACACACACACACACACACACAATAAAACAATCCTCATAGATTGAATGAGCTATTACTATTATATAGAGCTTTTATTCTAGCTATGCATTTAGTTAGAACTCAGTATTGAGATGCTGCTTGTGAGGTAAGGATTGTTACTCTCCTTCCACAAAGAGAAGTTGAGTTTTAGAGGGTTCTTCCAGAGATAAGTGCCATGTGCTGTTGTATTTCCAAGAGCTTGCCCACGTCACCATAGCTAGCGAGGGGCAGAGCCTGGGTTTGCATGTAGGTCAGCCTGAATACCTAGCTCCTAACTGCAATCCTGCTGCTGCCCCCACACCAAATGGCTGATGGTAATCTGACGTCTTTTTTTGGAAATCAAGGAAGCAAAGTAGGTTCAGCCTGATTACCGGGAAGGATACACTCAAGTGCCCAGTTATTTACTGTAGTTGTTTCAATTAGCATTCTCACGACTGTGATCCAGAATACCTGATGACCACAACTTAGATGAAGGAAGATTTAGTTGCTTATAGTTCCAGATATTTCAGTCCACGTTAGGGTAGATTATGTCTGTGGAGTTCAGGGCAAGGTGGGAAGCAGAAAGATAAATAGATAGGTAGATAGATAGGGTCAGTGGATATATATATATATATATATATATATATGATGCCTAAGACCATACCCTCCTGTCCTACCTCCTCCATTTATACCCTATCTGCCTAGGTTATCACCCAATGAGTCCATCACAAGGGACTTTATTCACTGATGAAATTAGGACCCTCATGATTCAATGATATCACCTCTGAAAATCAGTACATGAGCTCTTCAGGGAACATTTTATATCCAAACCATAACAGTCACAAATAAACAGTAAATCTATATAGTTCTAGTTATTAAACTACTGACAAAACAGAGGTAACTAAGCAGATATAAGAGAAAGGTTGATGGCATGCAGCCTTGGCTCAAGTCTGAGCTCCACTTTTCACTGGGATGCTATCTGCAAACCTCAGTTTTCTCATCTGTAAAGTGGGGCAATAGTAGCACACATCTTACAGTTGCTTGGGGTTTTTCTCCTAAAAATATCTGCTAAAATCTGCAGTAGCCCTCGCACATATTAAGCTACCAGTATATGCTATTTGTGGTTGTTTTAGTATGAAGGCTAGAAGGGTAGTTTGTAGCATATAGATCCTATCCAATACACTGGAAACAGGGCTGGGAATTTAGTTCATTGGCAGAGTGCTTGCCTGATATGCTCAGGGTTTTGAGTTCAATCCCCACCATGGTGGAAGAGAAAAAGTCATTTAAGGAGTTCCTTTTTCCTCCCCAAATTATAGGATTTACTAGGAATTTCTGTGTAAGAGAAACTACAGAACCACTGCTAAGACTGGTTTAGTGAGATGACTTATACCAAGTAGAACTCAGTGTTCTTCTGCGAATGTATTTTTGGGCACAGTTTCCAGCTTTAGCCAATCAGCATGTGAAGATGTGCTCACAGGATGGAGAGTCAGTGGTGTGTTTTGCTTGTGTTTGCCACCCGAGGAGGTGGCGAGTCGGAAGCCGCTGCCAGGTGCGATGGGAGGCTGGCCTCCTCTGCTGGCCTGCAAGAGAGGGCTTGGGTCTCCGTGCCTCTTCACCATGATGTTCTCCATCTCATCTAGCTTTTAACAGCAACCTCCACTCCTGTCTCTCTGCTTCAGTTGTTTGCAGTATTGGATCTGCAGCTGGCTTTTGTGATGCGAAACCTTCTAAACCAGGTAGCAGGACCACACAGTATCTACTTCTACCTTCAGCCAGTGGGTCAGAAGACCTACACAGGTTGCAGTCTGGGTCAGTCTGGGTAGCATCATGCTGCTGGCTAAAGCAGACCTGGGCCTCTGTTTTGGGTCTGCTCCATTTTCTCGCAGGCATCACTCTATGCTTGCTCTAAGCCTGGGGTTCTTTGATAACCAGCCCCATCCCCTGAGCATACTACCTGGGTAGTGAAAACCTAGAGGTGCAAGGGCTTCTGATGACCACTGATGTGAAGGACAGTGGTGACTTGGCCTTCCCAAGTCACATGATAGTTGCTGGCACAGTTAGCCCCCAAAGCCAGCATGCTTTGCTTTGAGTCCTGAGTTTTCCCACCCAAAACCCAGACTGTCATGTCAGTCAGCATCTACGTGGAGACCCCAGGAAGTGACTTACCTGGGCTTCCCTTCCCTTCTCTCTCCCTCTTCCCTCTCAGTGTATCATCCCAGGTTAAAGATTTTTTTTTTTTAATGTCCTCATGAAATGGAATTCTACTTAGCCATCAAGAAGAACAAAAGCATGTAATTTGCAGTCAAATGGATGGATCTATAGAATATTATGCTAAGTGAGATGAGTCAGTCATCAAAAATGACGGATCAGATGTTTCTCCTCATATATGGAAGCTAGCAAAAAACTGGGAGGAGGAACCCTAGTGCAGTGAAGGGGGGGGGTGGCTAAGGGAGGGAGTTAGGTAGGGGGAGGGAGAGCCAGAGAGGAAACAGTTCAATGGACATAGTATACCAAAAATGTCAGTGTCATTTTCCATATTGTGCATGGAAAGGAGGAGGGAGCAGTGTGGGAGCTGAGGGCAAGCTCACCAAGTGCTGTGTGCATGTATGACTCCGTGCTCCGAACCTCATCATGATGTATAATTACACTGCACCAATTAAAAATTAGTTATGGTTTCTGGCTAAATACTTCCTTTTTCCAGCTTCATCCTTAAGTATAGAATTCAGAAGCTAGATTATACCTCTGGCCTTTTCTTCTGGCCTATGTGTTCCTTTCGTACTCTTAGAACAGATGTCAGAAAGTAATTTGAAGCCAGACACAGTAGCGCACGCTTGTAATCCCAGCGCTTGGGAGGCTGAGACAGGAGGATCGTACAGGTTTGAAGCCCGCCTCAGCTGCTTAGTGAGGCTCTCAGCAACTTAGCAAGAACGAGTTTCCAAATAAAATATAAAATAGGTCTGGGAGTATAGCCTGGAAGTAGAAAGCACCTGGGTTCCATCCCTAGTACCACCCCAAAACAACAAACAAACAAAAAATACAAAGAAATAGTAATTGGAGAGGAGGGGTTTTGCAGGACCAAGAGCACATGTCTTCTTGATTCCCATGTTCATAGAGACAGTTAACCTTGAATTGGCAGAAATAACAGTGAAACAAGATGTCAGCAGGGTACCTGGCCTTTTCTGCTTGCCTTCAGTATACAGTAATATAAAGCCAAAAGCCAATACAAAGCCTTTCATATTACCAGTAAATATTTATAATTAGAATTATGAAGGAAAACTCAGTAACACCATTAATATGTCTAATATAAACACAGATCCAGCTGGAGAATGACATAAAATTCTGTCATTCAAAAATCTAAACCTAACAAGTCAAAAAGTCACTCTATCCCTGGCTGGTATGTCAATTTAACTCACTCTGTCCCATTGTCTCAGATGTGGAACACCTCCAAGAATTTAAGTTGAACAACAAATAAAGCACTCAGGGTACCTCTGAAATAATTATGTTCGCAGAATGAAGGTGTTGGAACTTGATGGGTTAAAGTCTAACTCTAATCGAGAAGAGGTGAGCACTCCTCCTTACGTCTTGCCTTCTTCCAGCCAGTGAGAGCTTCTCTCCCAGTTTGAATGCTAACAAGAACTAAGCTGCTGCTAACCTGTTCGCCTTTGCTGGGCAGATTTCTCTTCCCTGACATGTTTTAACATGATTTCTTAAGGCAACAGAATGAAGATTGCCCTGTTCTTTGTAGCACAGTGAAAAGACTGAGATTCTTATTCTTCCTTTCTCTCTCTCTCTTTTTTTTATCAGAACGAATCAAGAGTTTTCTTTCTTTTGATCTCTTTTTAAAAATATAAATGAACAATCATTATGGAACATATCTGTTTCAGATCTTGAGGGGCAATTATAAGGGGCATCAGATTTTTACCAACCTAATAAAGTAAAAGTGGGAGAAAAACTCACTAAGTAGAAGCAACTACCTAAAAGTTTCTGCTTCCAAGTCACAGTATGCTGTGTTCTGGTGGCCGGAGTAGCAAACTCAAATGCCGATACCCTGCTTCTGAACGTGCTGCCTCCCGGGAGGGTTTACCGATCTGAATTTAGTCTGCATTCATATTTCAACTTTTTCTTCAAACCTCAGATTTGGTGAGAAGCGTAATTACAGTGCTAATCAGCGCCATGTCCCATCGACCAAGGCTTTTAAGAAAATCAAAGCGGTTTCATTTACCTTTCATTGCGGTGGCTGGCCGTCCATTCACCTGATGCGGGTGTCTTCAAGTTGAAACAGGTTTTTCATCTCTTATTCAGAATAAGCCTCAGAATTAAAGTTGGTGGGGACATGGATTTGCTGGGGTGGCATAAAAAATGAGCATCTTTCTCCCTGACGGCTAAGTGAGGCGCTCTCCTGGCCCTTCTGGGGAGCGCGCCTTGAGACTGGCGCCCTTTCAGAGGCTCCTGCCCAGGACCAACTGGAGAGACTTGCTCTCTTGCTGTGTAAATGACTCACGTTTGAGAGTAGGTGAGATTTGTAGACTGGGGAACAGCATTTCCTGAACCTGCAGGAATCAACGGCGGTGATTCACCCGGAGGGAATACAGAGGGCAGGAATGTTGAATGTCTGAAGTGGGTTGGAGGAGGCCATGAAGTCTCTGCTGGGGCCCTGCTTATCGAATTCAATCTTTGGTCTGATTTTTTTTTCACATTTGTTTTTTTTTTTTTTTTAGCTGCTAATTGTAAGCTTTGTATTTATAGGCTTCTAGGTGGCTAAATTCTGGATTAAAAACATAAAAATATATTTTATGAAATTCTTTACAAATCTTCTACATAGTACTTAGGGAATTAATTTAAAATGTACTCATAGTACTAATCAATAACTTTGAAAGTCTTATTCAAGAATTTGATGGCATTTTTGCAGCCCTTTTTATACATTCAATAATGTAAATATTCAGAATATTTTATTTATTTATTTATTTACTTATTTTGTGGTGCTGGGGGTTGAACCCAGGGTCATTCTACTTCTGAGCTATATACCCAGCCCGGTTTTTTATTCTTTATTTTGAAGCAGGGTCTCACTAAGTTGCAGAGGGCTTCACTAAGTATAAGTAGATAAGGCTGGCCTCAAACCCAGATCTTCCTCTCTCAGGCTCCCAAGTAATATAATTACAAGTGTGTGCCACCACACCTGGCTCAAAATATTTTAAATAAAATTACTTAGTGGACAGGATAGCCAAATTTCTTAAATGCAATAGCATATTTTTTTAAAGTATCCCACCCTGACAAATTTTTATATAATCAACCCCCATTTTTAAACTTTTACTTAACTTAGAACTCTCAGATAAAAGTCTTCAGAAGGCTGATATTTTCTTGAGTACAGCACTTAAATTAATAAAAAAGGATTGTACCAAATGGAATAAAAATCTACCACCATATTATATGAAGAAAAATACAAATAACAATGGGTGGAAACTTTTTATTCTAGTTAGTAAAAGTAAATCAACAATAGGTTTTACTTATGACTTAGGGAAATTAAATATATATGCTAGTTAATTTTCCTTCTGTGCTAGTACAGAAAACATATGTGTTAGCAGTACTTGGGGCATTAAAACTCTTCTCTTGCTTTTCCCTATACACACAACTAGGCAGCTGGGGTTTCAGTGTTTTCATATTCTCTCTAGGGTGGAATAAGTATGTTAAGGTTGAGTGCTTAGTCCTAGGAAAGATCTCTGAATCAAAGTGGCCAACTCAACATTAATCTTTGGGGAAGAATTTACCTGATTAACAAACAATCCCTCATTTTGGTCCGAGTGTCTCTCCCCTATTTCTACTTCTTGTCCATCAATTTTGCTTTCAGCTTTTGAAGTTGGCTCCTTGGATACTGAGCAGGAGGGTTATGCCATGCAGGGCTTATTTTGGGGAGACTTGTCCTTAAATTGAGTGTTTAAAGTCAATCATGATCCATACATGGTCAATGATATGCTATTCATTATTCATAGTTTTATTGCCAGGTCTTAAAAGCATCAATTTGGGCTAGGAGTATAGCTCATTGATGGAGCTCTCGCCCAGCATGCACAAGGCCCTGGGTTCAATCTTCAGTACTGAAAGGAATAAAGTATCATATTATGGAGCCGGGTGTGGTGGCCTACGCTTGTCATCCCTGTACTGGGAGGCTGAGACAGGAGGATGGCAGGTTCAAGGCCAGCCTCAGCAACTCAGCGAGACCCTGTTTAAAAAAATAAAAACCAGGCTGGGGGTGTAGGTGTAGCTCAGAGGTAGAACACCCTGAGTTCAGTCCGCAGTAACACACACACACACACACACACACACACACACACAGCATTAAAACAGAGATAATCCCCTTTGTCTCAATTAAAATTATGTTGAACCTAGACCATCTCTGCATGCGTCAGGATTATCACGCCACATTTTCATTGGTGTGTGTGTGTGTGAAAGCATAATAGGGTGCTTATTGGGACAAATATTTGACAGACTTCTTTTATAAGAACAAAGGCAGTTCTATTATCGACTTTAAATTTTAATACTTGGATTTTTTTTTTTTCTTCTGGTACTGGGGATTGAACCCAGGGTCACTTTACCTTTGAACTGCACCCTTAGCCACCATCTTCGTCGTTGTCTTCATTCTCTTCCTCCTCTTCCTCCTCTCCTCCTCCTCCTCCTTTTCCTCCTTCTGCTCCTCCTCCTCTCCTCCTCCTTCCTCTGAAACAGGGTTTCTCCATGACCTTTCTATGTTGCTGTGTCTTGCCACAAACTTGTGATCCTTTTATTTCAACTTCCCAAGTCCTGGGATTTCAAGTGTGTACCACCACCCCTGAATCAGGGTCAGTAAAAGTAATAGTGATTATTTCATTTTAAGAAAAACTACCTTTCCTTTAGGAAGCTGCTGATGCTTTTGGGTATAGTTTATTTTCAACCTGGACGAGAAATGCTTTGGTAATTCAGGATTACATGACATGGTTTTAAGTGCCTGGGGAAAAATAAAACACTGAAAAAGAGAGGGTATTTTGCTAGGCCTTCTGACTCTGAGGGGGTCCTTCTGGTTCTGCACGTGGAGTGAAGCGCTGGTCCCTGAGTGCTGGTTGTTCTGGAGGAGCACGGGTCTGTCTTTTCCTACCTTACCAACTAGGTACACCATCTATCTGGGGGCAGTATTTCAGTGCCTCTTTAGCTGGTGATGCAAATGAACTCTGGTCATGAAAGTGTTAACACGAGGTGGCCTACATGCCTTACCCTTAAAGCATTTTATACCACTGTCAAGTTAGGACTTGTTAAAGCTGGTTTTGCCTAACATCGGAGAAGGATGAAATTGTACATGCTTAGTCATGAAAAAAAAAAAAAGTGTAGCTCTTTGATGAAAAGAGGAACTAGCAACCGGCCCATAAGTTTGTTATTGTTCACATCATGGAAAGGTAAAGCTGGATATTTTTTTTCTTTCTGCTGAGTTTTATAGCAAGTCTTATGTTTTGTAAACGCCCCAGGAGGCTTCATAGTAATAATTACCTTGCTGCATCATTGGACGAGTC
Source organism: Muscardinus avellanarius (assembly GCF_963383645.1). NCBI lineage: Eukaryota > Metazoa > Chordata > Mammalia > Rodentia > Gliridae > Muscardinus > Muscardinus avellanarius. Next base: position 116,656,047 of record NC_137790.1, read on the forward strand.
TGTTAAACACAGGGTAGCTATTTTAATAATATTGTTTAGCCATTAAAAAAAAATCTCGAATCTATTTTGAATACGGGACAATATCCTGTGTGTGCTATTCTGCCACTAGAATGCTTAACAGACTTCTTTTTTTCCCCTCTCTCTCTCTGATTTCATTTTCTTTCATCATGTTTTTAAATATGTTAAGCCTACATGCACATTTAATGAATAGTTTAAGAAAGGGGAAGGGGTGATGGGAGGGGCGAGGGTAGAAAAAGGGAGGTGCCGGGGAATAAAATGAACCAGATTGTGTGCAATGTATGAATATATCACAATGAAGTTCACATTTCTATATGATTTTAGTGTACCGGTAAGTAATTTGAAAAGACTAGTTCAATTAGATTTCATCTATATATTTACAAATGGCTGCCATTGTTGACATATACTCTGCCCCCAAGTTACACACATGTGATAGGAAATGAACCCCCATCATGGGGATTTGAACCCAGGGGCGTTCTACCTCCGAGCTACATACACCCCCAGCCTGATTTTTTATTCTTTATTTTGAAACAGGATCTCACTAAGTTGTGGAGGACCTCACTGACTAGCTGAGGCTGGCTGTGAACCCAGATCCTCCTGTTTCAGCCTCCCAGATTTTGGGATAACAAGTATGTACCACCACGCCCAGCTCCATACATATGTTTTTTGGAAATGTTTGAAGTCACAGTCAATGAAGCAAATCCATCATACTTAACTACTTCAGCATTCATTTCTCTCCAAGGTATATTTACTTATCATTATACTATAACCAGCCAAGATATTACTGTTGCAACAATAATATTTAGAAATATTTAATCTGCATTAAAAATGAATGATTTCCCAATAATTTTGTTTAGAATTTTTTTTTAACATGGTTAAAAACAGCTATCACATTTGGTTTTATGCTAAGGATTCTTTTATTCTTTAGATTATCCTTCTGCCTTCTCTAATTTTTACTTTTTAAAAATTTTTCTTGACTTTTAAAAATTGGCTCACTCGGTATTTGCTAAGTCCATCCGTTATAACTCAGGGCCAGGGGATATTTAAATTTTTCTGAAGCTACTGCCTTATAGTATCTTACTTATTAACCTGAAATCTACATTTGGTTTCAGAATTCGAAGTCAAATGGGAACATGGATAATCCTGGTCTTGGACATAGGTTTTGTTCCTAGATTGCTAATGGGAAAGTTGGTAGAACGTGACTCACTTTCTGCTTCTTCTGTAAAATGATGTTCTGATTTAATCAGGTGTTTGGAGTAAGCTGCTCATAACTTCATTGATTTTTCAAAATGCATTCTTAAAGATATAGAGATAATTAAGGAGAGAAGGTGTTTCTTACATTTTCCAGAGAATTAGAATTAGGCTAGATTACTGATGATACTCTCAATCCTAAAATAAACCAATTCTTTCTTCTTTTTCTTCTTCTTCTTCTTCTTCTTCTCCTTCTTCTTCTTCTTCTTCTTCTTCTTCTTCTTCTTCTTCTTCTTCCTCCTCCTCCTCCTCCTCCTCCTCCTCCTCCCCCTCCTCCTCCTCCTCCTCCTCCTCCTCCTCCTCTTCCTCCTCCTCCTCCTCCTTCTTCTCTTAATATTATTGATTGAACCCAGGGGCATTTTACCTCTGAGCCACACCCCGGCCCTTTTGATTTGTTTAACTTTTGGAACAGGGTCTCTCTAAGTTGCTGAGGCTGGCCTTGAGCCTGTGATTCTCAAGTACTGGAATTATAGGTGTACATCACTGTGCCCGGCCTGAAATGAACTCTCTACTCCTACTTCTGACTCTTTCAGTGTGAGACACTGGACAGACAAATCACTCCGGCATCCTTTGGCTTTCCCTGGCAGGTGACACTTTTCTTTTTTCTCCCTCCTTTTCTCAGCCTCTCTTCATTGGCGTGGCCTGGGACTGTGTCCCCTCCTCCAGTGTCAGAAGGCATACCTCTTGTGTTATAATTTTCATTTTTATCTATCACTATAATCTCAGATGTATCCATTTCTCCTTCAAGGAAAATGCTCATAAAGGGCACAGGGCCCTTTGTAGTTCACTAACTCGTTATTATAGAACAAAGACAAGCAAGGACCTAATTGAAACGTAGCTCTAGGTGATCCCTCCTGAACACCCTTGTCTTTTCCATGTAGTCAGAACATACAGCAGGGATTATAGTGAAATCTTCACCAAATCTTTTTATTCCATCTCTGTCCTCAAAGTCGTTGTAATTGTGGCTCACATCCATAGTTGGGCATGTGTGTGTGTATAATTATTACAAACCCTTTAATATTCTCCTGACAAGATTGTTATCCTGGGTCCCGATGCTTGAATAACTGTGTCTCATCGTCACTTGAAATGAGTCCTATCTATCAATCAGGTATGCTTCACAGAAAGCGCTTACTCTTTTCTGGCCTGAGAATTTTATTTACAATAGTGGATGAAAGGGCGGCTTGGAGATTGAGTCTGGAGATACAACGGTGACTGGCTCCTGCGCTCTTACTGATGTCTCCCCTAAGCCGGGCCACTTCAGCCATGCCCCTGCCTCGGGGATGAGGGGCAGGGAGATGCTCTGAGAGGTGGACGTGCCTGTGGCATGACCAGTCTAGGGCCAGGTCCACTCCAGCTTCTATTCCTTCTTCTGCATCAGGATGTTAGATCATCTCTCTGAGTTTTATTACAGGAAAAGTTCACATGCTGAGTGAGGTGGAGATTTTTTGTTTTGTTTTGTTTGCGGGTCTGGGGGTGGAACGTGCGCCGCCACACCATACTTCTCTGTGAAACTCTTAAACGGTCTTGTCTGTTATGGGAAAACAAAAGCTAATTTGTACTTCCCCACTTTTCGTTCACAAGCCTCAGCTTCATTTCACCGTCTCCTTAGAGTCCCCGTCGCCCTCAGAGCTGTGGACTCATCACAGCTGACCTCTTGAGAGGCGTGCGGGTGCTTCTGCTGACCGCCATTTCCGCCTTGAGTCTCCTTCCCCGGTTTCCAGCACACTGGGTTATCTCTGCACACACACACATCCCTCTTCCTCTTTTTCTGTCTGCTCTGTCCACATGAAACTTGTGCGTCGCGGCCTGGAAGGTTCTTTTCTTGTTCCTTATTCTTTCCTATGTCAGGAAAAAATTATTCTCTTGGCCTCTGATCTGGGCCTGTTTCCGGAGCCTTTATTTCATCTCCTCTGTCTAGACTCCTTCACCTACCTTTCTTACTGATGAACTTCAAATCCAAGATACCCTGAGTTGGCTTCCTTACCTTCTTTTCCCACCCAGAAGATTGCCCCAGCTATGGATCACCTTAGCAGGTGACTCTCAGTTGGAGGAGAGGGTCTTAGATATTATAATGGACCTCATTTTACAGGCTAATCACAAGCTGCCAGGGCTGGCCTTAAACTTGTGATTCTCCTATTTCTGCCTTCCAGGTACTGGGATTACCGGTGTGCACCACCATACCCAGCACCAGCATATTTTGGTTTTTTGTTTGTTTGTTTTTGGTACTAGGGATTGAATCCAGGGCCTTTCTCCCTCTGAGCTACACTGCAGCCCTGTTTTAGCATTTGAAACACAGTTTCTCTGAATGGCTAAAGGCCTCGCTAAAATTGCTGAGGCTGACCTTGAACCTCCGATCCTCTAGTTTTCGGCCTCCCTAGTGCTGGGACAATTGGCATGTGCCACCACATGTGCGTGAGCGTACTTTACATAGAATCCTCCACTTTCGGTAGTCAGACTGTGTACTCAAAACCTACCTCCCTGAAAATGACTCCAAGTTATATAAAATCTGTAGAGATGGAAGAGTGATTAACCTTTCGGCCTAGGGGTCTTCCACATCAATACAGAATCATCCTTTTATCCAAATGATTTTCCTAAAGCCCTGCCTAGCATGTGCAGGTCTTTGTCTAGACTCCTTTGGTGTCTCCTAGAGCAGCCCAGACCCTGATACAGCGAGCGCCCTGCCACTGGGCCCTGGGTGCCTGCCAGCTCATTCTCTGCGTGACCACGCTGCCGGCCCCGGCCTCCTTACACTTTCCGTATCTGCCCTTAGCTGGCCTGTGTCCCTTAGCAGGGTGCAGCATTCAGGCCGGCAGGCCCTGGGCCCCGTCGGTGCTGCTTATTCCCCTTGCCAGTTCTCAGCTGTGCCTCCGGGACCCTTCCGACTTCTCTGGGTGCTGGAGCCTTATTCTCCAGCACCTGGAGAACACTTCCTTTCCCCTCCCAGGGCCCACTTCCTCACCCCTGAGCGTGCTGCGGCTTGATGTCCGCACCGGGGGATTGCACACACCTGGCCGACTGGACAGGGAGACAGATGCACCAAGGTTGGGAATTACGTTCTCCTGTGCTTCCAATCGCTCCCGTTCCCCAAGTCAGGGAACCTAATAGTATCTGTCTCACAGGGTTGTAATAGGAATCAGGAAGACGGAGTAATGTGCCCGCCCCGTGCCAGGCACGCAGCAGGCGTTCCGTAATGAGTGGAAGGTGCCGATGAGAGTCCCGGGAGGTTCTCCTGAACTTGTGGGTCAGAGCAGATTAGCCGGCAGGACCCAGCCTGCTTGCAGCCCACACATGGACGTGTTGTTTTTGTGGAGTCAGGGAGCGTGGGGGTGGCTACGGAAGTTTTAAAAGTTATAGGAAATAGAGTCTAACTGATCGAAGTGATGCTTTTTCTTAATAACACTGAATAACTCAGGTAAACTTGGTTGTTTAGAAGCATAGCTAGGCACCACGACTGAACCACATCCCTGCTTCTGGCAAGCTATGTAACCCCATAAAAGTTACTTAACCTATTTGCTCCTCTACTTTTTTTTTTTTTTCCGGTGATTCTGGGGGTGGGACTCAGGGATGTTCTACCCCAGAGCTACACCCCTGGCCCTATTTTTATTTTTTTATTAAGAAACACAGTCTCACTAGGTTGTGGAGGGCTTTGCCAAGTTGCTGCGACTGGCCATGAACATGTTATCTGAAAGGTTGAAAATAGAGTTAGGGAGTTTAGGAGGGAGGTAAAAACACCAACCGGGTTATCAGAGACCGCTGCTTTATTCGGCTCCAACCCTGAGTACTCTCTGGAGGGTCAGCAGGCCATGGGGGAAGGAACTGACGGGCCACGAGTCTAGAGAGTTGCGCATAGTCCTGATCTGCTGATTGAGTCACGTGGCGGATTGGAGGCACCGATGTTTCCTAGGCATGCTGATCCTCTCGCGACATCTGTAGTATGGCGATGCTTAGAGTCTCGAGGTACCTGGAGTCTCGCGATATCTCCGCTTCTGGTTTCCGGGGTTCCACCGCCTGTTCCCGATGCTGAGATCAAGTGGGGGAGGGAACCGACTTATCATGATCCTCCAGTTTCAGCCTCCCAAATACTGGGATTACAAGCCTGCACCCCACACCCAGCTCCCACACTTCTTTATCTCTTAAATAGAGATAAGGATAGAGCTATAGAGGCTTCATGGGAGCATTAAATGAGATAATACATTCAAACTCTTTGGATACCCGCCTGGTTCATAGGAAGGGTAATGTGTACTGCTTTTATTTTCTGCAGCAATAGTTCCTGTCTGTGCTCAGTGGGTGTCGAGTACTGGATGCCCCTCAGTCAGGGCATGGACCTGACCCACCCTGTCACCTCACAGTGGCCCTGCTTCCTCACCAACAGGTTTCTTTGTCTCCTTTGATCTGATTCAACTCCTGGACATTCATATCCAAGAGGGCTGTCCTGTTGGTCGGTCTGGGGGAGGTGTGAGCCTTCCTGAGCGCTTGGCTCAGTGGTTCTCAAGTGTGTGATTGACACCCGTGGCCTCCGTTTCACCTGAAAGCTTACAGCCAGGCCTCGCCCCAGAGCCACTGAAGCAGAAACTCTGGGATGGGGCCTAGTAATCTGTGTTTTAAGATGCCTCGGGCTATTGTGGGGCCCACTAATATTTGTAAAGTTATCTATCTAACCCGTTTGTGGTGCCTTCATGGCGCCTACGTTGGATGTCCACGTAAAGTTCTCAGAGTGGAGGTATGCTCCTTGGTATTCAATGACTTGTCAGTTTTGCACTTAGTAGGGCTGTGTGTCCTAAGCACACAATCCTTTAGATCTTAGTCGCTGGCTGACCAGGGCTTTTCAGTTCTGTCTGCTCAGTTCTGTTAAGACCCCTACGAGCTCGCTAGTGGAGTCACTTCTCCAGGATGACGTTCTGGCATCCTAACCTCCTGGGCTGGATTGTCCCTGGGCCCCTCCCTTCAGTAGTTTTCCTGTTTTCTCTAGAATTCTTCTCTGTGTAACAGTGACCTGTCACTTCCCTTTTCCGTCCTGGAGGGTATTTAGAAGATATCACCCTCTTTATTCAGTAAAAAAAATAATAATTATGTTCTAGCTTTTCACAAATGCCCTCTGAGCTCATATACTTTATCAAAACCCACTGATTGTTTAGCCTGGTGTGGTGATGCACACCTGTAATCCTAGGACTTGGGAGGATAAGACAGGAGGATCATAGGTTCGAGGCCAGCCTCAGCTACTTAGGCCCTCTGCAACTTTCTGAGACCCTATTTTATAATTTTTTTTTTTTTTGCAAGTCTGAGGATGGAACCCAGGGGCATTTGACCTCTGAGCTACATCCCCTACCCTATTTCTCTATTCTTTATTTTGAAACAGGGTCTCACTGAGTTGCAAAGGGCCTTACTAAGTAGCTGAAGCTGTCTGTGAACCACGATCCTCCTGTCTTAGCCTCCTAAATGCTGGGATTACAAGTGTGTGCCACCACACCCAGCTTATAATTTATTTTAATTTATAAATTATAAAATAGGGCTGGAGGTAAAACTCAGAGATAGAATGTCCCTGGGTTCAATCCCTAGTAACACACACACACACACACACACACACACACACACACACACACACACCCAGCTATTTCTTTCTTTTTTTCTTTTTTGGAGTATTGGGAATTCAATCCAGGAGCATTCTACCTCTGAGCTATACCCCCAGTCCTGTTTTTCATTCTTTATTTTGAAACAGAATCTCACTAAGTTGCAGAGGACCTCACTAAGTAGTTGATGCTGGCCACAAGTCTGAAATCCTTCTGTCTCGGCCTCCCAAGTACTAGAATTACAAGCGTGGGTCACCACGCCTGGCTATGGCAATGGGACTTTAAGATAGCTCGATTGGGTTTCTTTTGAGGATTCGTGGTGGATTATTATTTTTTTATATCACTAGAGGCAAAATATCTAGGTTATACTGCCAATCACAGATGGTTAGTTGGCAAGCATGGCTTGGTGCAGTCATTTGTAATACAGTTTTACATCTCCCTGTGATTTTTGTCCTGTGCTCTGTGGGCATAATTTGGATTTAGTAACATCTCTAAGACCAAGGACGGCTTCATTATTTTATCTGAGAGAATGAAAATGAGTCATCTAGGGTACTTTCTAAAGGAAAAATTTGGAGATTGTAATATGCTACAGTTACAAATTTTACTTAACCAATCCCAACCATGCATGGTAGAAGCATTTTTTTTCATAGCTTTAGAACTAACAGATTGCTGCACCAGGCGTGGTGACTCGTGCTTGTGATCCCTGTACTTGGGAGGCTGAGACAGGAAGCTCGAGGCCAGCCTCTGCAAGTAGTGAAACTCTCATCAATCTAGAGACATCCTGTTTCCAAATAAAAATAGAGTTGAGAGTATAGCTCAGAGTTAGAATGCCCCAGGGTTCCATCCTCAGTAACAAACACACACACACACACACACACACACGCACGCATGCACGCACGCACGCACACACAGAAAGAAAGAAAGAAAGAAAGAAAGAAAGAAAGAAAGAAAGAAAAAAAGAAAAGAAAAAAAAAGAACTGACATGCTGCCGGCCCTCAGCCCCCGAGCTGCACAGGGACACAGGGTTTTGTGCTCTGTCTCCTTCCTGCTCATGCATTTGTTGGTGAGCCCAGGAGTAGCCTAGCCTCACCTCTCAGATCCCTAGGTACCTACCACAGGAAAGCAGAAAGAGAATTTGAGATTTCATTTCAAGAATCTATATCATCTTCTAATAACAGCAACATGAGCAAGATTGGCTTCCATTTTGCTTCTCTCATTCATTAAAATAAGAGCCATTGGACTCATAAAACATTTATTGATCACACAGCGAGGCATTCTCTGCCCTCTCTCAGAGGCTCAGGGCATGCGTAGGTTATTGGAAGCATGGTTACTTATTTGAACAAATAATTCCAAAGCGATGCGGTAAGTACAGTAATTGAGGTTCGACAGCATGCCGGGGAGGAGCCATTGGGTTGGAGTTGGTGGTGGGAGGTTGGCCGGGTGAGATTACATGGAGAAGTCACTGTGATGTGGATGTCACAGATGGATAAGACTCCTCGAGGTGAGCCAGAGGGAAGTTTATGTGTGCAGCTGCACGGGGCTGAAAAGCATGGCCCGCTCTGCCAGCTACAAATGTATATAAGAGATTAAGTTGAAGGATGCAAGAGCCGTTAATAGATTCTGGAAAGGCAGGTTAGTCCTGGGCCTGTGGGGCCGAGGGAGACCTGGACTAGCGTGATGGCTGTGTTGGCATCAGTGGCACATTCAGAACAGAATGACTTTTTCTTTGGATGTTTTCTCTAGAACTTATACCTTAGCATCTGTATGCTCGGGAATCCACATTTTATTTTATTTTTTAAACCCATACTGAGATCTAGGCAGAAATATGGAAGGAAATAAGAATGAATAGGTAGACGTTGCAAGATCTCTCAATGTGGATAGTACTGAATATGGGCAGGCATCTACATCTCTTCTCTGTACCTAGAATAGCACATTTTGTTTAACACAACTCTAGTCCATGGTGTGCGGGGGTAAGGTATTTTTGCATGATACCAAAACATGACAAGTCTGTCTTTAGGGAATCCTCACTGTCTAGAGGAGATACAGGCAAAAATTACAGCTAATTAGTCAAGGCTTATCTGCAATGGAGACCTTAACACATACCCAAACGGTGGAAGATGTAATAATTTCAACCGGGGTCGTGGGTCAATGATACTTACACTGTAGTCCAGCAATGCTTTGCTGAACAGCAGCAAATCCTTCCTCCAGGATCTCAGTGGCCTTTTTGACCCACCTTGAGCCCTCAGGCTCGTCATCTCTAGGATCCCCTTGAAGCCCTGGCTTCTGCCTTCGTCCCTGAGCCTTGGGAGTTTGGGCTTACCAGCAAGCATAGACATTTTTGAGCTATGAAAACAGTAGTGTTATTTGAATCATGTGTGTAAAAGAACGCGCAAGGGTGTTTGGAGGGGAGGTGTTCAAGGGATAAACAGTTCTCTTTAATAAGTGTTGTGAATATGGTCAATGTGGCTCCCTCTACTGGCCATCACTGGCAGATACAGTTTCTCTATGTTACCTCATTGGACTGATAAAGAGATCTGCACAGAGTTAAATTTTACTATAATGTTTTGTACACCCGAGAAATAAAATATAAGAAAGCATCTTGCTCCCATCTTAAAGTTGGCTTCCAAACTTCAGGTCTCACCACTCGCTAGAGAGAAGTTCTCCAGGCGCGCAGGGGTCAGCCGAGGGTCATGTTGTCCGTCTGGCTGGTTTGAAGGTCTTGGCTGGTCGCTGCGGGCTTTCTCCCTCTCAGGCAGGGCAGCCGGTCTGTGAATCGCTTACATAAGAATATGTATATCAAGGGGTCCATGCAAATGTTGGTTGCTGCCAAAAAGAGAGTTGTTTCTTTGGCAACGAACAGCTGATTTTCCAGGGTGCAGTCCGTCTTACTGTTGTTCGTTTGGCTCTGCGTGTAGGGAACTCTGGCGAAATGAAAAGGGGCGAAGCAGACGAAGAAGACGGCCAGGATGACAAACACTCTCCCCCCCAGCCTCTTCTTGTTCTTGCTGTCCTTACTCTTGAACTTTTTATAGGAGTCGCATACTTTCTTCGCAATCACCACGTAAAACAATAGCATCAGGACAAAGACGGCCCAGAAGATGAACTGGGATACGTAATTTACCACCCGGTGCCACTTCAGCCCCAGGGGGCCCTTTAAGGACGCACACTTTTTCACAGAGGACGGCGTGGCTTCCTTGTTGTTCAGGAGCATGTTGGGCAGGGAGAGGAAGAAGAGAAGGAACCAGATTAAGACCGAGGCGACTTTTGCGAAAACGGGTTCTTTGACGAAACACTTCCTGAAAGGTCTGATGATCTTGAGGAACCTGTCAAAGGCTATGAGGCCGAGCAGCAGGATGCCCACGTACATGGTCTCATAGAAGACCACGGAAGAGAAGCGGCACACAAAGGCTCTGAGCTGCCAGGGCCCCAGGTGCGAGTCCGAGAGGATCTTGAAAGGGAGCGTGAGTGTCATTATCAGGTCGGCCACCAAAGTGTTTTTGAGGTAGATGACGAAGGTGGAGGAGCTGGGGATGTGCAGGAACACCCACAGGGCCAGGGTGTTGAGCAGGATGCCGGCCAGGAAGACCACAGTGTAGAGGGCCGGGAACACCAACTGTGTGATCCGCGTGTCTCTGGGGCATCGCACAGACCCGTTGGAGCCCGACATCATGGTGGAATTGATTGTTTCTGGAGCCAGCTGTCACAGGTAGACATGGACACAGACAGGAAAGCAGAGAGCCCTTGATGATTTGCAAATGATACTTATTCCCTCCCTTCCAAAACACAACAATAACAATTTTGAGAGGCTGAGACAGGAGGACTGCAGGTTCGAGACCAGCCTCGGCAATTTAGTAAGACCCTGTTTCAGAATTAAAAATGAAATAGGACTGGTGGTGTAGCTCAGAGGTAGAATGATCCTGGGTTCAAGACTCAGTACCTCTAACACACACACACACACAAAATACACACATACACAGACATCCACACAGACATCCACAGACATACAGATAGACACACACAGACACACAGACACACACAGACATCCAGATAGACACACACACACACACACACACACACCCCACTTTGGCTTCATAGCATGTTAATGCCCTCATTTATTCTAAACATTCCAGAGAGCTGTTGAAAGGACACGTGTTTCTGGCTGGACTTTTTAAAACCTATCACATAGTGCATTTTTGGTATCTTTAACAGTACCATTGTTCTGTACACCTGTGAAATCCAAGTAACACATTCTACCTTTTTCATAAGCGCCACTTTTAACATCACAAGAAAACAAAACAAAGCCTCATTTAAGGAAGAAGAATAGTACAGGTCGATTTGCTGTATGCTTTTTGATTCCTTATGCTCTATGGCTTTTGGAATATTAACTTCAAAGCACGTCTTCCTTCAGTATATCCTACCTTCTAGAAGCAAGCACATTCATAAGAAAAATTGAAATTCACCTTTGTCTGGGAGGATACTCAGCTCCGTGCCTCCTGACCGCTCTGGTCATTAGTTCAGCCCATGAAGAGCTTGGGAAGCGAACGTTCTGCTTTCTTATACCAGGTTTCCTTCCTCATTTCTCATTTTCATTTGAGTCCTTTTTTTAAAAGCATAAAAATATAAAAATAAAATATTTTGTCTTTGTTATTCTTTCCCCAATTCACTTTTTATTAATAGATTCACTTTTTAAATAAAATTTTTATGGGTATACTGTAATTGCACATGATAATGCGATTCATAGCAGTCCTGCCATATATGCATATAACATTACTTACTGTTTGGTTCCCCCTTTCCTCCTCCCTCTTTCTTTCCTTATCTTTATGAGGCCTCTTTCCTTTCCTTTCACAAATGTGAGAAAATATGCACTTGATTTTCCAAGTCTAGCCGTTTTCACGTAGCATGATGGTCTTCTCTTTCATTCATTGTCCTGCAAATGCTATGATTTCCTTCTTTATGGCTGAGAAAAATTTCACTGTGTGTTTATATCACACTTTCTTCATCCATTTATCTGTTGACGGACACCTAGGTTGGTCCCATAGCTTGGCTCTTATGAATTTTGCTTCAATAAACATAGGATTGTGTGGATGGCTTCAGTATTCTGACTCTGATTCTCTGGGAAAGATACTGAGGAGTTTTACAGTGGTGTCACCTGGTTCCTAGTCTTTTGAGAAACCTCCATACTGTTCTCCATCGTGGTTGTACTAATTTGCCATCCCACCAAAAATGTAGAAGAATCCCCTGCACCTCCTCATTAACATTTATTCTTGTTTGTATTCTTGGTGATTGCCATTTTTACTGGGTTACACGGAACAGCTTAGTGTAGTACTATTTGCATTTCCTTAATTGCTAACGATGCTGGCAGCATCATGTCCTACCTCTTTATAGATTGGGTTTTCCAGAAATTTATGCTCAGTAGGATGGCTTGTTTATTTCTGTGGACATTTGTCTACATGAATCTTTTGGTCCTGGAATCTCTGAGAGACTACATGATACAGTGTCTAAGAAGTATGGGGTCTTGGCCTGAGATTTATAATGCCAGGATCCCAGATCCACCAAGGCTTTGGTACCAGAATATTTGGTCTTGTAGACAGACGTTTCTACAGCTCCGTATATTGTTTCCTCATCTGTGCAAGAAGTTTGGAAATAATATCTGCTTCAGAGTGTTGTTCAGAGTATCCCTTAATTGCCTATAATGAGCCAGACACACGGGAAACACTAAAATTAACCCCTTACTGCCATGGTGTGTGAACTGTAAATTTAAATGGAGATGCACTATGGCACTTATTAGAAAACTCCTTTTCAGCATGGTGGTGCTCACCTGTAATCTCAGTACTTGGGAGGCTGAGGGAGCAAGATTGCAGGTCAGATACCATTCTGGGCAACCTTAGAAAGACCTGATTGAAAATTTTAAAAAAAGGCTAAGGTTCTAGGTCATTGGTCAAATGCTCCTAGGTTCAATCCCCAGTACCAATAAACAAGAAAAAGAATGAAAGTTACTTCTGGAAATCTGCTCTATATTCACCTTGTATTTTCCTTTAAGTCTCCTGAAGTATAGAGAAAGTTGTTGTCTGGGACAGTGAGCTTTCTTGCCAGACAGGTGAATGCAAAAGGAGAAGTTAGGAGATCTTAGGGGGATGTGGAGTTCTCCGTGGTGAGTTTCAGTTCATATTTCTTGCCACAAAGTTTGCCATCAGGCTAGACTAGACTGTAGGGTTGGGTTGATCAGAAAAATTAGGATGACCTGGGTTGAGATTTTTGAGAAGAAAAATTTCCTATCTCCCAGCACACAACAGGAAATTCAATGCCCAGCTCTATCCAGTTTGAAAAATTTCTGTTTGGCTCAAACATATTGACTCTGTGGAATACAGATTCAAGGTTTCAACCGTGGGCCTGGCGTGGTAGCACGTGCCCATAATCTCAGTACTTGGGAGGCTTAGACAGGAGGATTGCAGGTTTGTGGTCATCCTCAGCAACTTAGTGAGGCTCTCAGCAACTGTTTCCAAATAAAAAAATAAAACCGGGCTGGGATTAGAGTTGGGATGTAGAATGCCCCCAGTCCAATCCCCATCACCTCCCCCTCCACACACAGATCTTTTCATTACTGCATGATTTAAGCATGTATCATTTGGTTTACTTCAGCAGATGGCAAACTTTTTATTTTTTAAGTCCAGGGGTTTAATATGAATAATTGCAAATCTCCCTATAGCCCTCAATCTTTTAAGGTCTGGATGAAGAGTTAGGAGCAGTTTCACTTTAGAGCAGGGAAATTCCGTACAGGATTATTTCATAAGAGGGAAACCGGAAATCACATTTTTGTAGAATTTCAAAATGCCAAAGCGTGAGAAAGTTTTAAAAGAGGAACTGGTGCCCGTTTCTATTGTCATGGAAGCACCTTCTTTTCAGTGTAAGAGTTTGGGAGCATTGCGCTCTCGTGGCCCTATTAGCTGATTTTCCCTGGGGGAGGAAGGCTCTTGTCCTTGGGGATATCTCTGGGTGAAGCCATAGGGGCACAACCTCAGGAACTAGAGGTTCTGAGTCCAGTTCTGTCCCCAGGTCTTACTTTTTTTTTTTTTTTTCAACTTTAGGCAAGTTATTTATTCTCTGTGTGAAGCGAATACCTTCTTTAAACTGGAGGTAAATAAGAATATCTGCTTTATAGGGTTATTAAGAGAATAAAATGAGTGAATGTTCGCCACGGTCTTAGAAGATTGTCTCTCATATGTTCAGTATGGGCATAGCTCACTAAGGACAGGGAAGACTCAAAGAACCCAGCAACTCGGAGCCGGCCAAATTAGAACAGACTCCAGATTTTAAAGAGACCTCAGATGGAGGAACAGAGGCTCCAGTGAAGCAGTGGAGGGGCTTAGCAGAGGGAGGAGGGCGACAGAGATGTAGAGAAGGTAGCAGTTTAAGTAATACCACATTTGTATATGGAAGTACCAATGCCAGTTTCATTTTCATGTATGGGGAAGGGGAAGAAGGGGTGGGATCCGCAAGAAAATGCACCGAGTGCTGCGTGCACGCGTATTCCTATCACTCTATATACCTCAATGTGATGCATGATTCCAATGCACCAATAAAAGCATTAAAAATAAATCCTATTGGACGCTAAGGAAATAGAGTGAAAATCAATAAAATCACACTAGCTATACTGTTCCCAGTAATTATCATATGTCATCCTAACAATGGGCCTCAGCGATTGGTTCCTGTTGGAGAGGAGAAGTTTGAAACGGTGAGCACCTTTCTCAACCAGGCTCCTGCGGACCCAGCCTGGTTTGGAGGTGTGTGTTCTGAACCTGCCTCCCAGAGCCACGGAGAGGGTGGATATGAAGTTGTTTACCAAATCCAGGGTTTTTACCTGGGAGCTACTAATCGATAATGACTATAAATTTTTAACAAGCTGTGAACCTTCCTGCCATAACACGCTGAAACTTGAGTTTGAAAACACAAATTATCTCGAAGCAGTGTGATTAGAAGAAAATCAAAGATGACAATAATGAAACATCGCGGAAATCAGCTGCCAAATTAGCCTGCCATTTCTAGTCTGCTTTGGGATTTCTCAGTTGGATCAAAGTAAACAGTGGAAGGATTCCTGACGATGCCATTAATCAGTAGCATATAAATAAAATCTGAAAAGATGAGTATTTACTTTCATTTCAGATGAGAGTTGAAGTGAGAACGCTTTCATTCCTAGAACAGACTTTTAATTTCCATCAAAGCATACTACGGTACTTTCTCAGGTCACCTGAAACTGCTTTCTCAAAACTCCATGATTAAACTGGGCGTGGTGGTGCAGATTTATAATTCTGGTACCTGGGAGGCTGAGACGGGAGGATCGCAAGTTTGAGGACAGCCGCAGCAACTTGGCAACACTCTCAGCAACTTAGTGAGATGCCATTTCAGAACAAAACAATAAAAATAGGCCTTGTACCCCAATAAGATGTATGACTACAATGTATCAATACAAAAATAAAAAAATAAACATACAAAAATAAGCTTAGGGGTATGGCCCAGAGGTAGGATACCCTTGTGTTTAATCAATAAATCTAAATCAATAAAATCAATAAGAGCCAGGCGTGGTGACGCAGGCGTGTAATCCCAGCATTTAGGAAGCTGATGAAACAGGAGGATCTCGGTTTGCGGACAGCCTCAGTTACTTAGTGAGGTCCTTTTGCAACTCAGTGAGACCCTGTTTCAAAATAAGGAATCAAAAATAGGGCAAGGGGTATGGCTTGGAGTTAGACTGCCCCTGGGTTCCATCCCTGGTACCGCAACAAAAGAAAGAAAAGAAAAAAAATCAATAAAATCTAAAATAAGTCTCATCATTTAATAGTAAAGGTAATAATGATCTACTTGTAACTAGAAATGACAAAAAAAAATCATGGCAGTATTTAAAATGCTCTTTTTTTGAAGTCTTTATTATGACAGGTGTGTTAGTCGGCTTTCCATCACTCTAACAAAATACCATAGAAAGTCAAACGCAAGGAAGAGAAAGTGCCTCTGGCTCAGTTTCAGAGGTGCCAGGCCATGGTCCTTTGTCACCAACACTGCAGGGCCCTAGCAAGAATATCATGGCGGTGGGGACCACACGGTGTGGCAAAGGTGCTCACCTTTTAGTGGTTGCGAAACAGAAAGAGGAAGGGTCCAGGGACAGACTGTCCCCTTCAAAGTGTGTCCCCAGCCACCACCTCCTCCTAACAGCCCCACCTGCTAATGTTTCTACCACCTCCCAGGAGCTTCCCCAGCCGGGACCCAGCCTTCACCACAGGAGCCTTTGGGGGATATTCCTGATCCATGCTATAGCAAAAGGGAAGCGTGCATTTAAAAACTGAAATACAAGTCTGTATGTAGCAGACAGTGAAAGTTGATTTCTTATATATTCATACCAGAGTATATGTTCACACATACTCGACCTTGGTAACGTTCCTTCTTAGTACATGTAGGCAAATCTATTTTTTGAAAAGTATATATTTATGCCGGGTGTGGTGGCACATGATTGTAATCTCAGTGCTTGGGAGGCTGAGAAAGGAGGATCGCACAGGTTCAAAGCCCCAAAGAAATGTATATATTTATCATAACAAATATAATATATAAATTTATCACAATTTTAGTTAAGCTGTTACTGATGGCTATTTTGGTTTTCTTTTTAATTTTCCCTATTTGAAAACAATATTTCAGGGCACATACATGTCCAGATATTCTTGTGCATTTGTTCTAACATATTTGTAGGGAATTTTCTAGAAGTAGGATTGTGTATCAAAAGTTTTATGTCAAAATGTTAAATGTTATTTCCTTCCTTCCTTCCTTCCTTCCTTTCTTTTTTTGCAGTATTGGGGATTAAACCCAGGGGGATTCTACCTCCTACTTACTTTTAAACAGGGTCTCACTAAATTACAGAGGGCTTCACTAATTACTTGAGGCTGGCCACAAACCTGCATGATCCCTCTGTCTCAGCCTCCCAAGCACTGGGATTACAAGTGTCTGCCACCACACCTGGCTCTTAAATGTTATTTTCAAATTGGCTTCCAGAGTGTTCCAATTAATAGTCCCAAAATGAGAGGGTTGCAGATTTGAGGTCAGCCTCAGAGAGCTAGAAAAACATTGTTTCAGATTTAAAAAAATAAATATAAAGGGCTAGCAATATAGCTTGGAGTTAGAAAGCCCCTGAGTTGAATCCCCAGTACCAAGAGAGAGAGAGAGAGAGAGAGAGAGAGAGAGAGAGAGAGAGAGAGAGAGAGAGAGAGAGAAGGGGGTCTGTAACACTGTTCTTTCACATTTTAATTCTAGAAACTTTTGCTGGAAAGTCTATGCTATGCAAATATAAATTTATATTACAATTTTACAAGGGGGTATGCATTCTTTGATGTTTTTATTACCATTTATATTTCTCCTGGAAATTCCCTTTTCACGTTAACATTTTTAAAGATCAGGCCGTTTCTCAGCACTTGTTGATTTCTACAGGTATTTATCATCTCAATTTCTGCACTTCTCACTTCTGTGCACACACCTACAAAACCTGCCTTCACTTTCTTTAAAAGATATTGTGAAATGTGGGGTTTATTGGAGACGCGGAGTGTTTTGTGTAATGAGCACCGGCTGCTGCTCTCCCAGGCTATCTGGAATGAATTGATTTGACGTAGGATCCTGTGGCACTGCCTTTCAATAATGAAACGCCCACAAAGTGTGATTGAGAGTCTAATGTAAATTTTCACGCGGTATATACATGCCTAGAAAACATTCTTAATTCCATGTGTTCTTTAGTTGCTTCTATAAAAATATCATGATACCATCATCATTTTTTGTCTCCCTCCCCATCTCTTGTAGGAAAATGTCATTTAAGTAAAGTAGTATAGTTCAAAAAGGCAGGGTGTGGAGGAGGTCCTTGTCAACCCGTGCTTACCTCAGCCTCAGTGTGACGTAGTCAGTTTCAGTCCACTCCCTACCCCTGACGTGGCTGCCTTGGGAGGAGGCTGCCCTTCATTTGTCTCATGCAAAATCAAGTCTGTTGAATAGAGTTGGTCTCTAGATTCCCTCCCAGCTCAGATACCCCAGGGCTCTTCCAGAACACGATCACACATGCACTGATCCTGCTCTTGGACTGGCAGCTCATAACAGTGTGCGAGCTTTTGACCCAAGTCTCTGAGCATCCTTGCTTGACAGCCCTTGCTCGTGTGATCACTGGAGTGATCAGAGTTCAGCCTGGAGCAGGATTTTAACTCAGCAGAAGCTGTGATGGGTTTGGCTAATATTGAAGTTGGGCGAACTTGCCTCTACTACAACGAGCCATTTTAATTTCTTCTGACATTAAATTTAGCTGTTGATTTCTATGTTCTTTGTTGCTTGAGAAACAACTTGGAGCAACAGAAATACTTGAGATAGAGATATGATGTGTATTTCCAGGTGTTTTATGTTTTTTATAAAAAATATCAATATGACCCTCATCTGTGTACTCATTGGGTACATTTAGCAAAGTTATCACACCGTAAATACGTACCACTACTCTGTGTCCATTAAAAATAAGGTGCATTTAAGAATAACCCAACGTGGTGTGTATGAAATCAGACTACGTAAATGTGACCTGTTTTATCATCTGCACCTGAACCTATGGGGGTGACCTATCTTCAGAAGAACCTGTATGACGGCCTGTAATAATAAAACAGTGTTGGCAGCAGTCCTGCCTTACGTGGGCTTGATGGGAGAGGAAGTTATATGGGGGCATGGTATCTTGGTTTCTTTTGAACAAAAAAATTCAACAAAGTCATAGGGAGTTTAATATAAATTTTTATATTCTACTCACAAACAGGTTATTCCAAGCACTTTAGTCCCTTTTACTTAGTAGTTAATGCTGTGCAACTTTGTAATCATATTTCAGTCATTTATTTCCTACTACAGGGAAAATGTTCAGGGATTCAAGTAAGGTATTCCTAGAAGCTAGCTAATAAAGGTGTTAACGATGGTATGGTATATATTGAAGTTGTCAAAATATTAGTAAAACTGTTTCTCTAGTGTTAGGAAAATAATCTCTTTTAGTATTGATATTATAAAAGTGTCATTTTAATGATTTCATTTGCATTTCTGTTCTTTATTGGAACAGTATTTCTCAAATATCTGTTGTCTCAATACAATTTTCAAAAATTTAGCCAGGCGTGCTGGTGCATGCTTATAATCCCAGCATCTGGGAGGCTGAGACAGGAGGATTGCGGTTTGAGGACATCCTCAGCTACTTCTTAGGCCCTTTGCAACTCAGTGAGACCCTGTTTCCAAACAAAGAATAAAAAATAGGACTAGGGGTATAGTTTAGAGGTAGAATACCCCTGGGTTCCATTCTCAGTACCACACACACAAAAAAAATTTAGTCTATGCCTGGCATGGTAGCACGTGCCTGTAAGCCCAGTTCTTAGAAGGCCGTCACAAGAAGCATCCCGGGTTTGTGAACAGCCTCAGCAATGTACCGAGACGAGATTCTCAGCAACCTAGCAAGTCCATTTCGAAATAACAAATAAAAAGGGCTAGGGTGTAGCTTGAAGGTAGAATGTCCCTGGGTCCACAACGACAATAAAAAAAACCCACCCAAAGCCAGTCCCATCAAATGCCATTTCAATTAGTTTAAATCCCTGAGGGTTTTACTAGTATTAAAAGTCAGTAGTTACTATACTTTGTATAACCCACTTAAATTTTTATGACGATAGGTATGGATTTGGTTCAGGAACTTTGGATGTTTCTACATTCCCGTATCATTTTTCATCAGAAGCTTATATCAGATTGAACATTCCTTTTCAGTAGATGATAAAAAATAAAATGGTGACTAGTAATGCACTTAAGTTATAGTGGCTATTATTATGTAGTTACCCATTTTGTGCATACTCTGCAAATCATGGATTCCATGTTTACTTACAGCCCGATGATTGGCTGCAGTTGATTTTAGTACACAGCTATAGGTTCTGTTATTTTCCCACATTCTAAGGTACCACTTTTATTCCCTGAAAGCAGATACAGGTTACTTTTGCAGTCATCTATTAACTGGTTTCAAGAGTCCTTGCTGTCAGCTCAGGGGCCTCATACCATCTTTCCCTAGTGTCATCCTTCGCGGCTCTGCTGCGCCGGGCATCCCTGGGGCGCTTGACTCACACTGGGGTCTCTTCAGTGGGATCACTCCCTCCCTGTGCCTTCCCCCTAGCTTCTGGAGACGCAGATGATCCGGAGCAGCGGCACCTCAGCATGCTCACCAGGGAGTTTCGGAAGGACTTGCAGAGGAAGAAGTAGATGAAGGGGTCGAGGCAGGCGTTGAGGGAGGTCAGCCAGAGCGTACTCTCCTTCAGGTAGAACAACGTGTTCTCTGCCGCGCAGTCAAACACGTCCCGGGTCTGGCTCAGCGTGTAGGGAATCCGGGCGAAATGGAAGGGGACGAAACAGATAAAGAACACAGCGATGATAATGAACACCTTGACGTTCACGTTTTTCTTGGGGGCCTTGCCCGCGCCTCTGGTTCTGATATAGGACCTGTAGAGTTCTTTGGTGATGAGGGAATAGCAGACAATGATGATTAAGAAGTTAATCCAGAAAATGACTTGGCAGATGTAGTTGACGATCTCGTGCCACACCAGGCCGAACTCTGACTTGAGGAAGGAGCATTTCTTCACATTCTTGTCCTTCGGCCTCCTGTTGGTGAGGATCATGTTGGGCAGGGAGATTAGAAACATGAAGGCCCAGATGGCCACCGAGAGGATCTTGGCCCCCAGGAGGTTGCCCGTGCTGGCCGGCGCGAAGGGCCTGGTGGTCTTCTGGTATCGGTCGATCGTTATCAGTCCCAGGAAGGAAATACTGATGTACATCGTGAAGTAGAACACAACTGAGGTCACCTGGCACACGAAGGTCCTCAGGGGTCCCGTTCCCAGCTTGGCGTCACTGAGAATCTTGAAGGGAAAGGTCAAGATCATGAGCAGGTCGGAAATGACCGTGTTCTTAAGAAAAATAATGAAGTTGGATTTGCTGCGGATCTGAAAGAAAATCCTCATGGCCAGGCTGTTGGTGATGAGTCCCACGAGGAACAGGACGGTGTAGAGCAGGGGGAAGAGAACCTGGGTGATCTTGTAGTTTCTGGTGCACACGCTGCTGTTCCCGGGCGCCGAGGTGAAGTTGGCCGCCAAGGTGAGGTTCGCCGCTGTGTGCATTTCACCTTTGCTACCTAGAGGAGGCAGGGTGGTGATTTTAGTACCGGGTAGGTAGGTGGTTTTGCTGTTCCCTTTGTGTATAACTTTTTCCACAACCTTCCCTAAAAATTGAGGCCCCTTACCTTTAAGGTGGCACTTGGTAGGACCACAGAAAACTGAATCTCAGGAAATTGCATCTTAGCAAATTTACGTCTCCAACAAATTCAGAGTGCATTATGGGATGTGATGGATGCTCTACATTTAGGTTTTTTAAGACTATTTGCCATTTGTAGAACACTCGCGTCTTAGCCTAGGTCCACTTATATTTCTGTGTAAAAGTCAGAAGAGAACGATTTGGGCTGAGCTTTAAACTCTTTGAGGTTCACTTACGTGCCTGCTGGCTTTTTTTCTTTTTACTAAGTGACTTTTCTTACATCATCATTATTTCAGACTTCACTGACTCTAGTAGTGTCAGAGGTTTGAAAGAGAAATGACTGATAACTATTGCCCGTCTGAATTCTAGATTAAAAACTGGAAAGAAATTGGTGTGGAATCACACTTCAGGAATTTATTAAAGAAATAAAATACTGCATCACAGGAAAAAAAAAAAAAACAGCAGCAGCATTTCCCTGCACACTGGAACATGCTCTCCTCTCGTGTTCCTCAGCCATTCATTAAAGAATCAGCCTCAGGGAAACGCATTATTTAGCTCCAAACATTTTTAAATCCATGTCCATCTCATTCGAACTTTGTTTACTATATTTGAAGCCTTACACACATTTCTTGAACATGACTCGGTTCAGAATTTAAAGCAGTAAAAAACAAATGGTCTTTTTATATGTGGTTATCAACTGGCGTTTCTCAGAATAGCAAAGGCATAATTTTTTTAGGTGTACAGAGTATATAATGGTAACTAAAATAAAATAGAAAAACTATGTCCTTATCTGTTTTTATAAATTATTACCACAATAGGCGGCTATAAAGCAATTGACAGCTGACTTGATTTGTTACCTGACATCTAAGTCTCGATACTCAAGATGAAATGTGTGATCTTTTATTTCCTTAAGCCCAAATGCATTTGTTTCTTCATAAAATATTTTTCTTGAGAACCAGATGTAGTCATAGTGAAAATATAAGTATCTAAAATAACTCTCTCATGTAAAAAAATTAACATAAATAACAACAAATTCCCAAAATGTTAATGGAATTCTTTTTTTTATCCTTTAATGATTTAATTATATTGAGAATGAGGTCGCCATAAATATGGCTTTAGTTTTCCATTCCTCCCTTCCTATTGGGCTCTTTTTAAAAAGTACTAAGTAAAACTTGCTATTTCACTGACTTGCACTTTTTTTTGCTCCTGCTTACTTATTTCCTGAGAGTTTCTGCAATTCTACTCACAGATGCTCATTTTGCATAGTGATCTAACAAGTTTTCTTATCAAGAATTTCAGTCCCTCTAATTAGTTTAAATACCATTCTGTAGTCAAAATAACAATAACCATTTGCATTTTGTTTCCATGCTTTGCATAATTTTTTTAAGTGAAGAGTTAATTAATGGATATCTCTGATGCCATTGATATGACTTTTATCTTAATTCTTATTCCCAATATATGCTTTCATGGATATTAATTATTTAAGGTTTTCAGATTTTTAGAAAACTGGAAAAATTGATAGACGCACACACACAAACACACCCAAACACACCCACACACGCGCACACACACTTGTCAAACAGGTGCATATTTAACATTACCTTGTTCCTCTGTTGATCGAAGGACTGGAAGGTTTCTGGTAACAGTAGCTCATGCAGTTTGCAGGCACACCTGGTATTTCCCTGTCGAAGTCTTAGTTTAGATGCCAAACTTCTCTGTGATGTAGAATATGCTGAGTTTTCATCAGTGAAGTCTGAGTGTTCTAGAGAGGAATAGAGAGAGAGGAAGAGAGAACTTCACGATCAGAGATTACCTTCAATACTGTGGACCCTGGCAGCATAGACACTGAATTTCCATCTGTCTGCTTTAGGACTTCTGCTTTTATTTCCTGAAAAATGTGGGGCAAGAGTGGCTGAGAAAAGTCATCTCTTAAAAAGCAATTTAAGACCTTGTGGCTTGTTGCTGGAACCTTCAGTAGGGTTGATGATTTCTAACTTGTGGCTCTTTGGGTTTTTTTCCATGCAAATGATACATCATTAAAGTTGAGATCAAGCCTTGGAAGCCAGCCTCCTGCAGAAGGTTGCAGGCATGCTTTCTCAGATGGATTTTCACCTGAAAACATAAGGTGCTCAACCATTGGATGACATTATGCCTTCTTACAAGTAACTGAATTAACTCAAAAAGTGTGCTGGTTAGGGGACAGTGCACTTCTTGCTCTGTCCCCCCTCCCCCTGATTGATAATGTCATTATTTAAAAATCTGTGTTTAATTAACTCCTTTTGTAGACAAAACATTTTCCTTCCATTATAAAATACCAGGTTCCCAAATTACATTAGAAAAGAAAGGCAACTGTATCCATTGCCAGACTTAATTATATAAGTCATCCATCATGCTTTTCTTGGATAGAATTTAAATGTAAAAATTTATTTTTGCCTAGCTTTGAGTTTTATGAAACTGATAACATTAAATTAAGGCATCCTGTGTCCCTACCATATACAGTCCCTCAACTTTTAAACCAAAAGGGCAAAAGATAAGAGATGAAAATGAGGAGGGTAAACTTTATTGCTGCTTTACCTTTATATAAATACTATTGTGCATGCACATGGCGACTAATACAAGCCACACATGCACAGTGTCTCAAATATTTTTCTGTTAGTGGTTACAGCCACTTACTAAGTAGGTACTTTCACTGTGAACATATTTTATTTTTTTTCTGTTTTGAGGGTGTATATGCCACAGTTAATCATCTTCAACAATGATTGTCAAAAGTGCAAAGTAGCAGCTCAGCTCACCTGGAAATTTGTTAGAACAGTATACTCTTGGCATCAATTTAGCCCCCACGAATCAGAAACTCTGGGTTTTTCCCAGCCCCCGTTTCTGATCTAATGAACCTTCCATGCAATGCCGAGGGTCACTGAAGATTGATG
The DNA here is from genome assembly GCF_963383645.1 of Muscardinus avellanarius. Lineage (NCBI taxonomy): Eukaryota > Metazoa > Chordata > Mammalia > Rodentia > Gliridae > Muscardinus > Muscardinus avellanarius. The sequence goes on from NC_137790.1 coordinate 116,680,114, forward strand.
ACCAGTGATTTAAGTGGATACAGCAGTTTATTCGTCATCATGGATTTGGAAACCAGCACCAGTTCCACACATTTCGGTTGCCATTTTCAGTTACAGACTGATTTCCATCCGTTAGTCATCAAAGTATTCTTTGAAGAGTTTGTATCAAGTTATTTTTATTTCTAAATTTGAGTAATAATAAAGGTTAGTTTTCTTATTTTTTGGGGTTAGAGATCCACATTTATACTTTTTAAAGAAATTTTATGTTTCAGGTTAACAGCGTATATTTGATTTCCTATAATGTCATGAAATTTTTCCTTTCTTCTTTTTCTTTTTTGGTATTGGGGATTGAACCAATGGCATTGTATCTCTGAAATGCACCCCTAGCCCTTTTGTTATTTTATATATGGAAACAGGGTCTCCTTAGGTTTCTGAGACTGACCTGGAACCTGTGATCCTCCTGTCTCAGCCTTCGAAATACTGAGATTACCAGTGTGCTCCACCGGCTACTATCATGAACTTGATCAGTGCAGTATCCTGCGTACTCTTTGCAGCAAATACTCGTGTCCTCATTCTTTCGATGAGGCAAAATGAGGGCCAGAGCAGTCAAGTTGATTAGAGACCCCAGCCCCAGCCCAGCCCATGCTGCCTGGTTCCAGAGCATACATCTGCACCTGCCATGAGCCTGGGACCTGAGACTCTTCCTCAAGAGATCTTCTTTGCAGCCTCCCCTGACCTGACCATCAAAGAGTGGGAGAGGAGGATGGCGGGCTTGGAGTCACTGCCCTTCCTTTCTTCCCTTCTTTTCTCTTTCTTTCTTTTTTTCTTTCTTTCTTTCTTTCTTTCTTTTCTTTCCTTTTTATTTCTTTCTTTCCTTTATTTCTTTCCTCTTTCTTTCTTTCTTTCTTTCTTTCTTTCTTTCTTTCTTTCTTTCTTTCTTTCTTCTCTCTATCTTTCTCCCTTTCTCTCTTTCTTGCTTGCTTTCTTGCTTGCTTTCTCACTTTCTTTATTTCTGTAGTAGGGATGGAACCCAGGGGCATTCTACATCTGAGCTACACCCCAGCCCTATTTTTTATTCTTTATTTTGAAACAGGGTCTCACTGAGTTGCAAAGGGCCTCACTAAGTAGCTGAGGCAGTTCTCAAATTATGATCCTCTGTCTCAGCCTCCTAAATGCTGCGATAACAACTGCTCTTCTTTTATAATAGATAGCAAAGATCATACTTGGTTTACACCAAACTATAAACCCTATTAATGGCATGTTTACAAGACCTTCAGATTTAAACAAGGCTTATAAAAGAAATCACAGCTGGGCATGGTGTAATCTACTTACACTTGTAAGTAGATTGAGAGAGGAGGGTCACGGGTTGGAGGACAGCCCCATCTACTTAGTGAGGCCTCCTGCAACTTAGTGAGACCTTGATTCAAAATTAAAAAGTCAAAATAAAAAATAGGGCTGGGAGTGTAGCTCAGAGGTAGAATGCCCCTAGGTTCCATCCCCATTACCGCAAAAAAAGAAAAGAGAGAGAGAAAGAGAAAGAGAGAGAGAGAGAGAGAGAAGAAAATCACAATTATTTTCAACAAATCAGATTGCCATACTAAAGAAAAATTAATTCATGACTCTTAAATTATACTACCTTATAGAGAATTTATATTTCTAAATTTCTATACAGCTCTCAATAGGGGTTAGAGGAATACAAAGACAGCTTCTGATTTAAATTAGTTTGGATTTTTTTTTTTTTGTACAATGGATATTGAACCCAAGGACATTCTATCTCCAAGCTACATGCCCAACCTTTTTTTTTTTTTTTTTTGGCACTGAGGATTGAAGTCACAGGTTTGCTACTTCTGAGCTACACCCACAGCCCTATTTTTTATTATTTTAATTTTGAAACAAGGTCTCACTAAGTTGCAGAGGGTCTCACTATATTGCTGAGATTGGCCTTGAACTTGCGATCCTCCTGTCTCAGCCTCCCAAGTACTGGGATTATAAGTGTGTACCACCATTCCCTGCTCACTTGCAGACTTTAAATTTTTTTTCTTCAGTGTCTTAATAACTTGCTGGGACCAGTCTTGAGTCTGCCGTTCTCCTGTCTCAGCCTCCAAGGTAGTGGTATTACAGGGGTGCACCCACTGCATCGGCTTTTTCTCTGAATTTAACCTACCGCCATACACATCTGTCTGTAAGCCCTCCCATGGGAGGCTGACTGCCAGTTGCCACGTTTTGCCACTGGACACTGAAAGCGACTATAATCTTGAAGGGAAAAGTATCTCAAGAAAAAAGGCTTATTATCATGATTAGAGCAAGTGGGAACTCTTCCCTCATCTTTTATGAATAAACAATTTCAAGTACAGATATTCTTTGTAAATGTACTGTTGGGGACAGAAGTAACTTTGATTTAGTTATTTTCTGTGATGGAAATGGCAGAGAAATGGACACATCTTTTCCTTTCAGGTGGTTTAATTGGTTTATTTATTTTTTCAAGTCTCTTGAAGACTGCCTGTACTTTCTGCTAATCTGAAAGTACTTGGTTCAAATAGTATTACTGTGAGCCAGGCATGGTGGCCCAGGCTTGTAATCCCAGTACTTGGTAGGCTGAGGATTGCAGGTTCATGGCCAGCCTCAGCTACTTAGTGAGGCTCTCTGCAACTTAGTAAGACCCTGTTTCAAAATAAAGAATAAAAAAAAATAGGGCTGTGGTTATATTTCAGAGGTAGAATGCCCCTCAGTTCCATCCCCAGTGCAGCAAAAATAAATAAATAAATAAATAAATAAATAAATAAATAAATAAATAAAATAAATAAAAAAAATAGGGCTGGGTTGTAGCTTAGAGGTAGAATGTCCCTGGGTTCAGTCCCCAGTACCACAGCAAACAAACAAAAAACCCCAAATAGTATTACTATTTGAACCAAGGGGGCCATTCCTTGAAATGGTGGGATGCTGTGGTTTCCTGTGGAAACCACTTTAGGATGATGGTGGGGACAGAATTAAGATATTCAGTTCGCTCCTAGTCTCTTCTAGTTCTAATAGTTTCTAAATGTGATCATTTTGACACTAATGAATATTTTGGTTGAGGAAATGTGTTCAAGGGCAGTGCATAATTCTGTCAGCCAGTTAGGCTTTACCCTTCAGTATAGACATTTAGGTTAGAAATGCAATGAGTCCAAACTCAAGAGTCATGGGCACTGGTGCATGTAGCAAAGGAGTGATCTCTCTTATGGTCCAGTTATTTGCTAAACCAGTTTTTAGTGTTTTACTTAACAAAAGAGGACTAATATACTATGGGTGATAAGCTGATGTAGAACAAAGATTTCTTATACAAATATAACTAGAGATTTTTTGTTTTTGGTGATACTAGGGTAAATACTTTTGGTGATTCTAGGGTAAATCCCAGACCTATTTTATACTTTTCTATTTTTGGAAACAGGGTCTCTTAAGCCAGCGTAGCTGGCTTCAAACCTGCGTGATCCTCCTGACTCCGCCTCCCATGCACGGGGATTACAAGCGTGCACCACCACGCCTGGCTTAGATGTTTTAAACTCCTGGTTTACACAAAAAATATTGCAATTGTGGTATAGTTACTGGTGAGAAGAAGCTGCCAGTTCTCTTGGGCTTTTGACTGAGGCTCCGTCTCCTGGGCACACCTGTTCTTCCTCCCAGCTCTAGTCCTTACTGCTGGTAGAATATTGGTTCACAGTTATTTTATTCTGAACAAAATAGTGTAGTACGTTGAGAAATTCAGAAAGGAATAACATTTGAAGGTATTTAAGTGTTCGTCATTTTAATAAATTAAAAATTTTAAGCATTGTCATTTTTTTAAAAAAATTATGCTACTTTTATGGAGTTGAGATAGGATGCTTTTGTACTTATGATTACATATAATATCAAAGAGTAGAAGTTTCCATCTGAATATTCAGACATACAAAATTAGAAAACTTTGCCAAAGGCTGAAATGCTGTACTTTGTGTTATCAGGATAATTACATCTGCTTCATCTATTTTTCATAAGTGTTTGGAAGAAATGTAATCCCATTCAGAATGGAATTTTTTAAATTTTCCCTTAGAACATTAGTTTAGTAATCTTAAAGTTCCACGATTATTAAATTGCTAATAACATATCAGAATATGAACAGGTAAAGGAAGAACACACACTTCTGAAGGTCCCACCCATGTAAGCACACCCTGGGGAGCGCACGCACATTTTGATAACATTTCTTTTTGGTTTTGGTATAAAGATTAAACTCCTGCATTCCACCTCGGCGCTACGCCCTCAGTCCTTTTAATTTTTTAAATTTGGAAACAGGGTCCTGCTAAGTTGCCGAGGCTTTCCGGGAACTGCGATCCTTGTCTCTGTCTCCCAGCATTGGGAGTACAGGCGTTTGTCCCTGAGCCTTGACTCGGCAGCCTTTCCAGTCACCCATTTTTAAAAAATTCATTCATCGGTTCACTTCATTTCTTCCTTCCAAGGATGTTTGGCTGGAGAGACGTACTTTAATTTCTGTAGGTAAGCCTGCCGTGGCTCTGCACAGGTAGCCTCCTAGTTTCTAGGCTGGTGAAGTCTCCGTGAGTGTGAGGTCATACCTGGAGAGAGAAAATAATCGCTCTGGAGAGGGAGACTTGCAGAACTCATTTCACAGAGGAGAAGGCCTGTTCAGTCCAGCAGCAGCAGCAGGCGGGCTAGCCCGAGAGTGGGAGCTTGACTTCCCCCGTAGGCCTTCCTACTGATTGTTATTCCCAACCAATGATTGCATTGCTCGGGCAGTAAACAATAGAGTAATTTATTGGTGCTGATCTCCGGTCATGAGTATTACTTACAACAATGCCCCCTGAGGATATTTAAACATCAAGTTGAAAGAACAGAAATCACCGGTACCTCTAGAAAAGTTTGATACCTTTTCATAGGTTGGCTTTCTTCTCATTTGAGATGCACGTATTTGTTACTTGTATGGAAATTGATATTAAGAGGTCTTACAAACTTTTTTTTTTTTTTTTTGGTGGTACTGGGGATGGGATCCAGGAGCATTCTACCTACAAGCTGTGCTCCCAGCCCTATTTTTTTATTCTTTATTTTGAGACTGTCTCGCTGAATCACAAAGGGCCTCACTAAGTAGCTGAGGCTGTCCGCGAAGTGTGATCCTCCTGTCTCAGCCTCCCCAATCCTGGGATTACATCTTATAAACTACTGAAAAGCAGTAGCTTTAAAATGTCTATCCTATCCCTGTCCTTTCCGAAGGCTGGCACAGCAACGGTTGTCACAGTTTCCCTGAAAATACTAAGTATAAGAAACAAAGGCTGTCTTTACACCCATACAAGTGGCAGACCACTGACTCTTCCAGTTGGCTACTTGCTGCTCTGGGTATATATCTTCAAATCATGACTTTGCTTCTTGGCCCAATGCCATAAGCATATTATGGCCAGAGAACTAACTTCTTCACTTTCATTTTCTATTTTTTTTGTATGTGCTTTTACTGGTGCAGTGTAATTATACACCATAGTGAGTCAAAGTGATATATAAATATACATGTACACTGGGCGTGGTGGCGCACACTTGTAATCCCTGCACTTGGGAGGCAGAGACAGGAGGATCGCGCTGATTCAAAGTCAGCCTTGCTGGCTTAAGGGACCCTGTTTCCAAATAAAAATATAAAAATAGGTCTGGGAGTGTAGCCCAGAGGTAGAAGGGTTTCCAGGAACCCCAGTACCACAAAAAAAAAATATATATATATACACACACACACACACACACACACACACACACACACACACACACATCACTTGGTGTATTTCCTTCTGCATTTCTGTTGTCATTAGTTACCCTTTTTCTCTGCAGTTAGGTAGAAAAATGACCCTTTCTTCCTTTTCATATTAGTTGTCCCCTCTCTCCTCCTTTGTCAGTTATCTGCTCTCCTATTTTGATGTCCTTTCCAGAGACTTCTTCATTTGAATCACACTTTTGACAGAAGGTTTGATTTCTCCTCTCAAGCAGCTGTTCTACACGCTCGGCGCCTTGTGAGTGCCGGCCACCCTCCAGCCCTCATCATGTCATAATCCGCTCTCGCCTCTTTCCTGTCTGTTGCTTTTGTCCCCTCCCACCCTGGAGGAACTACCCTTTGAGGTTTACACATCGCCTTTTAGTAAACAAGCCAGAGAAGTCACATCTATTGTGACTTTGTAATTCTACTTTATCCAGCTGATTGCCCCTATTTTATATGTTCCCTCCTTGATTGCTGTGACCTGCAACATCATCGCATGTTACTGGTTGTGAGGCATGTGTGTGCATCGTTTGACGGCTTCTGTCCACCCTCCAGCATCTCAAGTCTCTTTCCTCTTCTCCCCAATGCAAACATGGAGCTTCTGCATCTTCCCAAAAGGACCTCCCGCCCCTATCTCTGCACTAACATTTGCATCAATGACATCAAACCAAACCCTCTCCGTTGACCTCACATTCCCAATTGCCCTGCACATTCTTTGCACTTAAAACATATTCTCCCCGTCTTAATAATATACTCATTTTTTTTTTTTGTCGTTCAACACATTTTTCAAGCGCCTCCATCTTGAAATCCAGCGAGATGCACCTTTATTCTTTAGGCTCCTGTGTCTGATCCTTTCCTAGCGCCCTCCAAGTTCCTCTTAGATTTTGCTTTCGTCTTCATTCTTACCGCGGATACCTAGTTTAGCCTGCAGATATTTTTTTGCCTGAACTTTCTATTTGTCACTCAGTACTGTGCTTTCTTTTTCTCTACACATAACTCTCAGGTTACAATTCCCACAAAACTCATTTTTGCTCTCCTCTTCGTCCTTGCCCTCTTTCTATAATCTGTATTAGTTCATTTGTGTGCTATTTATTTTGTAGCTGGTGTATTCAGCAAGTGCTAAATAGTGACTTGGTGGTTATTAAGGAGAATATACGAATGAATAAAACAGACATGAGCTCTTTCACAAAATCTGCCGTCTAGCAGCGAAGACACACAGTGAACAAATGCCCAGAAAATAAGGGAAATACACTCTGATAAACGCTCTGAACTCTTTCCTCCTCCTAGTCCTTCGGTGGTGACAGTTGATACACTGAGCAGGACAGTGAGGCACAGACACTGTACTTGTACACGGCACTTCAGCCAGGGAAACCGAGGCTCCTGAGAATATTTCAGATGGGAGTAAGAGCCGCAGCAAAGGAAGGAACTGCACGGGGTTCTGTGGGGACTGTGGACCGACGGGGCACAGCAAAGCACAGATGCGTAGAATGAATGATCACCAGTGAGCATCATGTCTAAGATACACTATTTAGACACCAGCGTCAGGACTATTTGCCGCGTGTCCTTACTCAAAACAGCCTTCAGGGCACATTGCTGGCCCTGTCTGCTTTTGTGCAGAGTTGTCTCATTGCCTTCAGATGGCTCCTTGGCAAGAAGTAAATATATCAACATGCTCTGTAATAGCAACTAACACTGGAGATTGAGAAGCAGTTCAGCTCGTTAAGATGCGCCACGAGGCATGGGATCAAGGGTCACTTGGTTTGTACTCAGGATATTAAATAAGAATTGCTTCTGGAGACGCTTGTCGTGCTGGGTCTCCTCTTCTTCCTCCTCCTTTTGAGGCAAATTTGAACACTGGAAGCATTAAGAATGAGCGGAGGGGTGTAGCAAGACAGATCAGCAGGATATTCATATGCGTATTATTTCCACTAGAGTAGAATGAAAAAGGACCCGGTGTTACAAGTGTGCACAAGGGGGAAACACCGACAAAATGACAGACTTTGAGCAAATGGACAGAATTGGAGAGAGAGAAATGGGCTCTTATTTCATGTGTGCAGAAGCCAAGTGCTCCTGCTGCAGACTCCACCTACCTACTACTGGGCTGAGCGCCACAGTCCCCGAGCCTGAAGTGCCTTGTGATCTGTTGCAGCCCTGCTAACCATGAGCTCTGTGCAATTCTTTTACCCCAGGACGAGTCCTTTTCTCCTCTAAGCTCCTTAGGATAAAATGCTGGTGGGATGGATGGATGGATGAGCTCTTGGTGTGGGCAGAGATGTACAAAGAGTAAGAAGGAGATAGACTGAAGGATAAAGCTGGAGATCTTACTAGGAAGGTGGAGAAAACCATAAGATCCAAGAGAGATGGAGACAAAAAAAGCTCAAAGCAAATAAAAATATAAAAGCATATTCAAAGCCAGGTATAAGAGCAAGAGCATATCCTAGACTACTTAACTTTGGGGAGTGAGTATGCTTAGTGGTGTATACATATGTCTGTTATGCTGTGAGTAAATACGTGGAATAAATAGTCCTTGGATGCTCCAAGGGTGCAGGTGTGTCCAGAAGGCAACATTGACAGTGTTAGAACATTTTTATGTTTACAGTTATTAACCTCACATCCAGTGAGATCTAGTCTTTAATATTCTATCACTTGCAAATAAATACAAATGTATCTCACACAGTCATGTTGGAAATAAGTGTTCTGTTTTGTCTAAAAATATTTGAAGACCCCCTCCCCCCTGCATGATTTTTCCTAAATATGAAACGTATATATTACTGCTGTATATCTCAAACCAAGCTAAGAAATAACGCTTTGCAAAAAATATGACTACATAGTATGCTATATAAAGTGAAATCAATACCAGTTTTAAATGTTGAAAAGATTTTTCAACAGGCAGAACTTACTCTGTAGAAAACGCCCACGTCAAACGCTCCCATTAAGTGTTCGGGGCCGGTGGACACTTTAATTTAAAAAAATGCAATTTTAGTGGATTCCAGACTGGACAAAGATTGCACTGGAGGTGGAGGTGAATTGCAAGGTGGATGCGGTCCCGCCACCTGCAGCCAGCATGGAGAGGTGTGCTCAGTGCATTTCTGGGGCGTGCAATGCACCCCCAGGCCTGCAAGCCAGGGCTTCAAAGTGCATGCTCTGTTTTTCAGGATGAATCTTCAAATCATGAGTGTAACCAGCGCACAATCCTTCTCTACGGAGTTGGCAAAGAGCGCGACGAAGCCCGGCATCAACTGAAGAAGATTACCAAGGATATCCTGAAAATCCTGAACAAGAAGAGCACCACAGAGACAGGAGGTAAGGACCTTAACGCCGCTGTTCCCATCGCTCCGTCTCGTGTCCTCCCTCTTCATGCATTTTTATCAAAGTGGTGTCTGTCACTGTCCCCAGCATTTCCGCTCATTAATGACTCTCTTGTTGAAATATGAATAAGCACATTTAAACGTGAAGACCTTGCGTCCATTAATAGCAGTCTTTATATTAAAGTGCCATACTTTAGCCGGGCTTTGTGGCGCACACACACTTGTCATCTCATTACTTGTGAGTCTGAGACAGGAGGGTTAAAGTTCAAGGCCAGCCTCAGTAAAAAATAGAAAAATAGAAAAAAATAGAAAAATGGAAAATAGGAAACTAAAAATAGAAAAAAATAGAAAAATGGAAAATAGGAAAATAAAAAGGGAGGTATAGCTTGGAGGTTAGAATGGTCTTGGGTTCAGTCCCCAGGACCAAATAAAGAAATAAAAATGCCATATTTTTATGCTTTACCACGTTTTCTACAGTAGAATGACGTACTGAAGCGTACATTGGAAAACCTTCAGGCTGGAAGAGTCCAGTTCCCTATTTTATATCTTTATCATCATTTTCAAGCACCTGGTTGATTTTTGCTTTGGGGCCCTCACGTTGCATGAAAGAATAACTGAAATAGGCAGCTCCCTGTATCACCAACTTATTTCAAGCCAAAAAGAAACCTGGGTGTTTGAAGATAATGCCCTCTTGCCTGAGAATTCTCTTTCTCTGTGCCTTTTGTGTTGTTTTTATAGTGAAGCTCAATTTTTATACCTTTAGATTATGTCACTGCGTTGCACAATTGGAATTTTGTAATTATCCATATCACATTTGCCTAATTACTCTTTTCAAGATTTATTTCATGATGCGGTCATATGATTTAAAATATGATATCATTAGATATTCTCCTCTGCCAACCCCCACTGGTGTTTCTTTCTCCAATAGGTCAGTAATATAGAGAAAAATGCTGTTTGTATTTTCCCCATGGAAATAGCGTTCTCCCTACACATAGTCTAAACCCTGTCTAGGATCTACTGTGTTCTTCAGCCCCAAACACTTTTTATGGACCCTCTCCATAGTGGATGCAGCCTTTAGGTTTTTAGGCTCTATATGGTGTTGTTCTGGGTGTCTGGTATCTAGGGAAGTCGTCTTTAGAACACTGTGGGAAAGTCACCTGCATACGATTTACATCACATTCCCTAATTCCCAGCCATTGCCCATGGAGGATCTTGTGAAATACTAGTACCCGGAGGGAACAACTGAAAGCCGTGGAAGAGAAACGAAACTCTCTTGCTGCTGGCCTGTTGATTGAACTTGGAAATACGAGTGCTCTAAATAAAACCATTTATTTGCTGTTTGGCTGTTTTCTCTCTTAGAGAAAGAGGAAATGAGCTGCCTTAGAGGATTGAATTTAGAAGCCTTGCAACTGGCTAGCTGCTTTTGGTATTACTTAGAAAGGGGGATGGGGCACTGCCTGCTTTAGGAGACTCAGTCACACAGGCTTCGTCTAGATTATGTAGGGAGGGCCTTTCCAGGTCCTGTAGACCTTTAGGAAGCAGAATGTGGTGGGACAGGGAAGGAAGCGTGTGGTATTTTTTTCTGTTGAGTCTACTTCCTTCCCCCATGGTTTTTGAAGGCCAGACTGCAGTCTGGCCTTTGTTTGTGCCCGTCCCTTACATAGGCACTTAGAGCACACAGACTTACAGGGAGAAAAAGCACTGCTGCCCCGTGTGCTTCTTGAGATGTCAATAATAGAAACACCGCAGCGGAGGGGCCTGTTCAAGGAGTGTTATTTGGTCTTTCCTTCATTGAAAACAAAAGTCCCGAAGGAGGAAGGTATTAACGTGAAACATGGTACATTGCCTTCCGATAAATAGTTTTAATTTCCTAGGACTATATAAAACTTAGTATATGAACCAGGAACTAGCCAGTTGTTCTTCAAATTAATGGAAATGAGGTTCCCTCCCCTTTCCCTGGTAATCTAACAACTAGTAAAGGAAAATAGCTTGCACTAGCATTTATTTGACTTCTGAAAACACACAAAAATAAGATTTTGAGGACTCAGCCTGTTAAGAGTGTCATGGCATTAGCCTTTCTTAGAAGAATTTCTAATCTAAAGTTTCAGTAGCGTTTCCAGTTGAACAAACTGAGGCTTGATTCTGCATTTTGCCTTGACTGTCCATATATATATATATATATATCTTGTTAATTGTGTGTCTTTTGCAAGTATTAGTGAATTTTACCATATCAGTGTCTAAAAGTCCAATACTTTCAGGACTTAAAAATTTAATAAAATGGGAGCTGGGGTGTCATGGCACACGTTTATAATCCCAGTATTTGGGAGGCTGAGACAGGATGATCACAGTTCACGGACAGCCTCAGCTACTTAGGCCTTCTGCAATTCATGAGACCTTATTTGAAAATAAAGAATAAAAAATAGGGCTGGGTTCATTCCCCAGTTACCCCCCCCCCACACACACACATCAGTAAAATGGAAATTAAGCAACAAAAGAGCAATATTTGTATTGTTTTGTATGTTACAAAAACAAGTTAACATAAAATTGATAAGGAAAATCTATAATTATGACTATCCTGTCATGTCAGTATCATTAGACTATTGTATTAAGAATTGGTAATTTCTTATATCCTTATGAAAGTGGGTGTAAATTGCCAAGAATATAATCAGTCCTTTTATTTGCTTTAGGATTTTTAGTAAGTTTAGTTTTAGTAAGTCAGCTCTATGTAGGTAAATGGAGCTTTCTTGCACAAACAAACAAAAAGGTGCATTTGAGATTTCTTAGCTGGATCTATTTTCTCAGGTTTCTTGTTTTTATTTATTTGTTTTTGGTCCTAGGGAGAATTAATCCGTTAACTTCACTCTTAAAGCACTTTGTACGTGAGAATATTAATATGAGTTCTTCATCCTTGGATCAGTGCTGTTAATAAACGAAAAAATAAAAACTCAAATATTTTAAACAAGCTCCTGAAATGTGAGCCTCTCTGCTAGAGGCTAAGTTCTGTAATTAATTTATGCACGTGAGAACAGACGAACAAAGAAGTAGATGTCATGAATTTTCTCCTTCTTACTCTTTGCATTTCATTTGGTGTTATTGACATAAGTAGCTCAAACATTTAACTTATGTTGCTTCAGCACCTTTTAATTCGGGTTTTTCTGGCCTCCGTATCTTTCATTTGTCTTAAGGAATTGCAACATAGCAACCTATTTTGTTGTGTGTGTGTGTATGTGTGTGTGCACACGTTTGGCTCAGTAAACACAAAATTATTTGAAAGTGAAGTCTCCTTTTGGTGTCATTTTCTTTTTTTTTTTTTTTTTGCGGGTCTGGGGATGGAACCCAGGGCATTTGACCTCTGAGATATACCCCCTGCACTATTTTTTATTCTTTATTTTGAAACCGGGTTTCACTGAGTTGCAGAGGGCCTCACTAAGTAGCTGAGGCTGTCCGCGAACCGCGATCCTCCAGGTCTCAGCCTCCCGAATGCTGGGATTACAAGCGTGCGCCACCACGCCCGGCTTGGTGTCATTTTCTAAACAGTACATATGTCGTGACCCAAGATATCTTTAGTTGATTTTTTGTTTCTTTAGTAGTTTAATTTGTAAAATATTTGTTCTCTGACATTTAACTTTTCCACATAAGAAGACAGTTGTGAACTGAGAAACTCATGTCCCGGTGGCTTTTATCCACCCACAGTCCTAATATTGGAAAGGCCTTAGAGATCATATAATCCAGCCTTTTCCATTTTGTTTTTAGATTTGTCTCTGTAAGCACATATACTAAGTATACTTAAAAACAGGCTTGAATTTAGTTTTGAATCTTACTGTCAGAACTGTGAGAATTCCCTTGAAATAAGCAATGCTCCTTCTATTTTTAATTAGAATTTCTGAAGGAAATTAAATTAAAATTCCTTCCTCTATGCTAAATTGATAAAACGTAACACTTTCCAACTAATGTGGAGTGATTTAATTCCTTGCTACCCCCAAAATAAATGCTAGGAATCATTTAAGTTTCTCTCTAGCGCGCGCTCGCTCGCCCGCCATCCCTCCCTCCCTCTCTCTCTCTCTCTCCTCCTCCCTCTCCCTCCACCCCCCCCCTTTCTTAACATATCAGACTGATTCCGAGAACATTTTGTGTCCTAAATGACCCCAGGGTCATGACCCCTTCGATGGCACTGCATCTCTTTTATTTCCCCTTTTTTCTTTTGGTAGTGCTATTGGGGGTTGAACCCAGCAGGGTTCTACCACTGGGCTACACCCCCAGCCAATTGTTTGATCTTTTATTTATTTTTTTTGGAAGATTTAAAGAAGTTTATTAAAAAGAGAGAAATACAGAAAATAGAAATACAGCCCCATGCTATAATGGACTTGAATTCCATTATATGAAGGTCTATATTTGTGGGCATCCACAGATTTTCTACACCTTTCTCTGCATATCCTATACTTCAGTAAAATATACTTATTAAAAAAGTCTTTGAGCTGGGCATGGTGGTGCATGCTTGTAATCCCCGTGCTTGGGAGGTGGAGACAGGAAGATCGCGCTGGTTAGAAGCCAGCCGCGCTGGCTTAAGAGACCCTGTTTCCAAATAAAAATATAAAATAGGTCTGGGAGTGTAGCCCAGAGGTAGAAGGGCTTCCAGGAACCCCAGTATCACCAAAAAAAAAAAAATCTTTGACTGAATGGAAAATAACCTGTCTACCCGTTTTGTGTCTCTTTAGTCGGGGATGAAGGACAGAAAGCCAGGAAGAACAAGCAGGAAGCATTTCCGACACTGGAGACTGTGTTCACAAAACTCCAGCTGCTTTCCTATTTTGATCAGCACCAGGTGACATCTCAGGTAACCACGTGACACTGTCCTGTTGTGCATTTGGAATATTCATATTCCCTGCAGAATCTTTCTATCATGCACTCTATCATTCCAGTCTTAATTAACTTTATAAATTGTTTTTATAAACATACGTGGGAACATCTCAAACTCTTTAAGTGCAAGGTTTCCTTTCACAGAAGAGTTTGTTTTTATTATGTAAATATTTTTACCCCATGATAATAATCAGTGCTATTTAAAATAATCCCCAATGCAATGCTTACATCATCACTGACTGTTGATGAAGGAGAACTGTGTTGATGATTGAAATAAATTATTAGGAAACTGAGAAGAAACCAAATCTGTTTTCTTCTACAAATCCATTGATAACAAAAGTTAACTAACATATATAGATGTTCTGTCTTAAGTATCACTAGAGTCTGGATCCTTACACTTTGTCATATTTCTGTAAATTTTGATGTCATGGAAGATATTTGATTTGCATGTGGTTTTGGGTTCTTGGGGAATATGTTTTACCTTTATGTAAACACCTGCACATTTCCATGTCTTGTTGAAAAATTAAAGCAACTTTTCTGAGTAAACAATGACTTGGACTCTGTCATATGGCCATGCTCATTTTGTTTGCCCAGATCTCTAACAATGTGTTGGAGCAGATCACCAGCTTCGCGTCGGGAACGTCCTACCACCTTCCACTGGCTCACCACGTTCAGCTCATCTTTGATCTCATGGAGCCGGCACTGAACATCAACGGGCTGATCGACTTCGCGATACAGGTGGCGAAGAGGCTAGGTGTCCCTTCCTTTTGGGAAAGCAAACCTACCAGGCATCATGGAATTTATTTTATTTTTTTAAGCAAAAATATTTACCTTTAATTTTTAGATTTTTTTTTAAACTTTATTTTTGAGGGACAGGGTCTCACTGTTTAGTCCAGACTAGTCTCCGGGTGTCAAGTGATACCTCCTGCCTCAGCCTCTCAAGTGCAGGGACTACAGCCCTATGCCACCACGTCCAGCTTACATTTATTTTCATCTGATACATAAACCCATGTAAACTAATATATATGGGGTACCTTGTAATATTTTAGTACATGTGTATGTTACGTGATGTTTATACCAGGTTAAATATCTGGCTTATCACACATGGTCATTTCTTTATAGGGAAGATTTTCAAAATATTTTCTTATTGCATTTTGAAATGTAGGGCTGTTAATCTGTTATCTATAGTCACTCCTGTGCAATAGCGCCCCAAAGCCTTGCTCCTGTCTAACTTAGAGCCTATGGATCATCTTTCCACCGTTTAACCCCCCCCACCCCCCCCCCCATACACACACACTCTCTGGCCTCTGGTAACCACCCCATCAGCCAGTCATGGTGGTGCAAACCTGTAATCCCAGTACTTGTGAGGCTTGACAGAAGGATTGCAGGTTCAAGGTCAACCTCAGCAACTTAGCAAGGTCCTCAAGAACCTAGAAAACACTATTTCAAAAAATAAAACAGAGCCGGGCGTGGTGGCACACACTTGTAATCCCCGCGCTTGGGAGGCTGAGACAGGAGGATTGTGCAGGTTCGAAGCCAGCATCAGCTACTTAGTGAGGCTCTCAGCAACTTAGTGAGACCCTCTTTCCAAATAATAATAATAAAAAAAAAACTACAAAATAGGTCTGGGATTGTAGCCCAAAGGTAGAAAGCCTCTGGTTTCCATCCCCGGCACCACAAAAAAAAAAAAAAAAAAAGGCCTGGACGTGTGGTTGGGTTCCAATCCCTACACCAAAAAAAATTAAATAGAATACAACAAAATAAAAGCAACCAATTGCCACGCATAAATGCAATCTATCTAAAGACCTAGTATATATTTTAATAACTGATACATTCTGAGTTAATCAACAATATTTTAATTACAGTTATTTTCATTAAAATAAACTCATGTGAGAGTTTTAAGGGTTTTTTCATCATTTGTTATTTTGCTTAGTGAACGCTGAACCATTTTCTCTCTCTATTGGAATATATTTTAGGTTGAAACAAAAATCCCTTATAATTTGATTCGTTCAACTCTAGTTCTTATACACAGCTGAGTTAATTTACTCCTCGTGTTGTTAGGGAACAGCATTTAGACTCTACTTCCTATTCTTATTCTGCTTTATATAATATTATTAGCTTTATCGGTAATAAAATAGCTGTGCAATTTCTATTTTATTAAAAAGAAAGAGAAAAGGACAAGCTTGTAATTTGGGAGTGGTCTCCAGAGTTATCTAGCCCAGCACTTTGGGCTGCCATGACTCTTCTAGCACTGGGCACTCCCTGATTGTGTGTGCTCTGAGGTCTAGGCAGGAAAACAACTCTATCAGTTGGTACAAGCTTAAAAATAAACCTGCAGTTGAGTCCACTAGTTTGTGATTCCTGAGGCTGCAGTGTTCACGGTTACGGTGTCCTCGTGGTTCGTGGAAGTGTTTCTCCTGCACGTCGTTGGCACCTACACTTTTGTTCCTTCCCTGTCTTGCAGCTGCTAAATGAGCTGAGTGTGGTGGAAGCCGAGCTGCTCCTCAAATCCTCCAGCCTGGCCGGCAGCTACACGACGGGCCTGTGTGTCTGCATCGTGGCGGTGCTCAGGCGGTACCACAGTTGTCTGATTCTGAATCCCGATCAGACAGCCCAGGTGTTTGAAGGGTTGGTATACGAAGTGTCATTATTGTTTTTCTAATCTGGAAATGTGTAATTTGTGATGAAATGATATCGCGGCTCTAAGAGAAAAGTAGCATTGCTGTCTCTTTACATAAAAATGTACTTAAAAGGTGAATTTGGCCAGAGAACATTTTACAGTGGCAGAGATACAAAATAAAGTATGTTCTTTTTTTTTTTTGTGGGTCTGGGGATGGAACCCAGGGGCATTCTACCTCCGAGCTACACCCCCAGCCCTATTTTTTATTCTTTATTTTGAAACAAGTTCTCACTAAGTTGCCGGGGCCTCACTATGTAGCTGAGGCTGTCTGCGAACCACGATCCTCCGGTCTCAGCCTCCCAAATGCTGGGATTACAAGCATGCACTACCACGCCTGGCAAAGTATGTTCTTCTTAGTTGTGATTCCTTATTCCTTCCCTTCCTGCCTTCCTTTTGTCCCCTGTTTTGTAAACATACAAAGCTGGCCTTTTAGAGAGCAGCATGATACATGCTGCCCAGCATCCTGAAAATAATGAATACTTGTAGCTTCTCTGTTGATGTAATTTCAGTTCTATTTGGAGAATCCAACACCAAATAAGCTTTGAACACACTCTCCAGAAATTTGGTTCATCATCAGTTTCAGATTTTTTTTTTTATTAATCAATGGTGATTTTGACAAGAGCTAACTTAGAACAAATGCGTTTTGTTATTTTCTTTTGGTTTGCATATATTATTAGCTACAGTTTACTCTGCTATTACTAGTGAAGTTGGTCTAATGAGTTAACCTAAGATCCCTACTAGAGACCAAGGATAAAGTGGACAGAGGCAGACTGAGCTCTCAGGAACCTACGTCCGCTCCCTTTTTTCTACTCCCCACCCTTTCCCCTAGGGCTACTTGTTTAAATATTTTTTTTTAACTGCCTCTATTTTTCCCTCTGTGTTCAAAATGATCACAAAGTTCTTTGGTATCATAGTAACTCTTTTTTAGTCTGGTACAAATTTATGTTTTTCTCCTCAAGTGGCAGCAGTCAAATAGCAACTTTTCAGGTGAAGTTGAAATGTTGTTTTCCATGTAAAAATTGTACACACAAATTAGGAAACAAATACAGAAACCCCTAGGCCCTTTAAAATATGAGAAAATATATATCTTAAAATTAAGGGAACACATAATTATTTTATAACCCTCCACGATGCTGTAAGGATTGAATTTTTAGTATCATTTTACAGGTCGAGAAATTGAGACTGAGGCCTTTTAAATAAAGTATTTGGTTGTGTACCCACCATCATAAAGCTTATGTAATCTTGTAGATTCTAACAAAACTCTACCTGGAAATTTATTCATGCTATGTAACTTTTCTTTCTTTCTTTCTTTCTTTCTTTCTTTCTTTCTTTCTTTCTTTCTTTCTTTCTTTCTTTCTTTCTTTCTTTCTTTCTTTCTTTTGGTGGTACTGGGGTTCCTGGAAGCCCTTCTACCTCCGGGCTACACTCCCAGACCTATTTTATACTTTCTTATATTTGGAAACAGGGTCTCTTTAGCCAGCGTGGCTGGCTTCCAACCTGCGCGATCCTCCTGTCTCCGCCTCCCAAGCACGGGGATTACAAGCGTGCGCCACCACGCCCGGCTATACCATGTTTTTTTATATATATTCTTGTATTGGTGCATTGTAATTATGCATCATCCCGAGGTCCAGATTGGTAGCACAACACCCAGGGTATTTCCTTCCGGATCCCACCCACTTCCCCCTTCCCCGTACATGCCCTTGAGATTGGTACTGGGAACTTCATGTACAGACATTATTTACAGTTCCCTTCTTTCTGTCTTTGTTTCCCCTCCTCTGTCTTCTAAATCCGCTTCATCACTCTACTGGAGCCTCAGCTCCTCTCTGTGAGGTCTCTTTTGGTTTCTCCAATTTCAATCTAGCTTCCACATAGGAGAGAAAACGCACAACTATTTGCTTTTAAAGCTATGCATGGGAATCCATTAGTTGGTCGTGAAACCACTTCAGTGAGTTGTGACACGTTTTTGGTGCTGGGGGTGGGACCCAGGGCTTTGTGCATGAGGGGCGAGTGCTCCGCCATGAGCTACCTCCCCAGCACATGGCAGGAATCTTTGTTTGGGAGAGAATTATTCTGTGACTAAAGGAAAAACACATTTGTTGAGAGTTGTTTAGAGGTATCCAGTGTACAACAGCGTTTCCTCAACTTGACTTTCCACAGGTAGTAAAAACTTGCTCCCTGTGGTCCAGGATACTCATTCACCGAAGTACAAAAAAAATCCCAAGCTGTTGAGAAAAAGGCTCATCCTTACCGTGTGTGATCAAGCAAAATGATCACAAAGTTAGCATCAAACATGACCTTATGAATATTTGCAGCACATAAATTCCTAATGCCAAATCAAATCATGCTAAAAGCAGCTTCAGACAGACAGTGCTCACCTGGGTGGAGGAATTTCTTTCAATGTTTTGCGTTCTCCTGGTCAATGACATTTCTCATTTTTTTTTTCCTTTACTATTTCCATATGCCGCTCGCTATAGTGGTGACTGCCCAAGCAATACATGGGGCAATACATTAAAATGTAAAATGTAAATGTAAAAGAACACATTCTTATTCAAAACAGCCAGGTGATAACATATTATGAGAACCTGCCTCTCGTTTCCACGTCCTCAGGTTGTGCGGTGTGGTGAAACATGTCGTGAACCCCTCCGAGTGCTCTTCCCCCGAAAGATGCATCCTCGCCTACCTCTACGATCTCTACGTGTCCTGCAGTCACCTCAGAAGTAAATTTGGAGACCTCTTCAGGTGGGTAGAGGAAAATCAAAAGACCTGAAATAGGACTATGCTTGTGTTTGTCAGTGATACCACCAATATCACCAGCCTTCTTAATAATGAAAGCCAATAGTATTTATTCCTGCTGGGCAGTAAGTTTTGGTCTACTCGGGATTTGTTGTTGAATAGAAAGTGGCAAAGAGAAGTCAGGCCGTTAGATGGTATCAGTATGCTGGTATAGGGCCCTCTCCAGACGGAAATGACTTTATACCATAAACTGTCCAACGTGGACTACTTTTATGTCTTCAACGGTTAAAGGGGTTTTTAATTTAGGATTTTATGTTCTCTGTAAGTTTTATAGGTATAGTAAGTTTTTGATAAGTCATATTGGAGGAATGGTAGACACTCGGTATAGCTTTCCACTGTGAATTTAAAATTTAGTTTGAATCATGAATCAGTTGAAGATTTAGTAAAGCTGTGTTTTGAGGTTTTCTGGATTCGTATCCCTCCTGGATTTAATATCTCTATTTCTTGATCTGACTTTTGAAGAGCTACTTGGGTAGCTCTTCAAAAAATATTTTTTTCGCTGGGTGTGGTGGTGCATGCTTGTAATCCCAGCGCTTGGGAGGCTGAGACAGGAGCATCGCACAGGTTCGAAGCCAGCCTCAGCTACTTAGTGAGGCTCTCAGCAACTTAGTGAGACCCTGTTTCCAAATAAACTATAAAATAGGTCTGGGAGTGTAGCCTAGAGGTAGAAAAGCCCCTGGGTTCCACCCCCAGTACTACTAAATAAATAAATAAATACATACATACATACATACATAAAATTTGTTTCCCAGTGACTAATCAAAAGTTTTAGGGTACCTCTCACTCTTTCACAGCTTTCTTAAGCTGTTTTTATAATTTTTACTCTCATGAAAAACCATTTACTCTTAGTCTATTTTCAAATGTGAAGAAGTTTTTTAAAAAGTAACCACTGTTTTCATCAAATAACATTAAATCAACATACATTATGTGTATTACAACCTACATTTTGTTACCAGTTTTACTGGATTTAGATTCAACTTAGTACATATACTGTAGTTATTATAAGAAGATACCGCAAAATCTGCAGTTCACCTACTTGCTTTGTGTGTGTGTGTGTGTGTGTGCGCGCGCACACGCGCACGTGTGTTACTGAGGAATGAACCCAGAGCATTCTACCTCTCGGCTACATCCTCAGCCCTTTTTATTTTTTAATGTTGAAAACAGGGTCTCGCTAAATTTCTGAGGCTGGTATCATATCAAACCTGCAATCCTCCTGTCTTGACCTGCTAAGTATTGAGATTTTAGGTGTGTGCCACGACACCTGGCTCCTTCTTGCTCTCTTAAACTTTATAAATGCTATCATTACCAGGTACTTTCAAGAAATCTTACCACTCAAGAAATGTTTTAGGTTTAGCATTCGGAAAATTCTATTTCCATAAAAGATAATTGCACTTTCTCACTCCCTTGACCCAGAATTCCCATTGACTTGCCTTTTTCTGTAGCTATAACGTCCTATTTCAAAACACTGTTTGTTTGTTTGTTTAGCTGTGATTGCAATTTTGAGATAAAGCGGAGAGAAGATGCTGTGACTGTCGCCTGGCCTCCGGGCCACTTGGAGCATTTGCTCAGAGCTCCTTGCAGGCTGATGTCACCTGCATCCCTGCTTCCTGGGCCACCTATTTCAAGAGACATCTCCAGCTCCCCGTCAGCTCTCAGTGTCTTAGTACACCCTACCTCCACAGGTGGCCTGGGAGTTAGAAAGTAATTTTACATAATTGATAGTAAGTGAGAAGAGAGTAGAAGAAGGTAGAATCCAACAGAAGAAATTTGGAATCCAGGAGCTAGGCAATCCTGGAATAAGGGAAGAGAGACCTGCTAAGGTTTTCTTTGCTTTCCGACCCTCTCTACTTGCTGTGTGCCCGGCCTTCCAAGTGCATCTAGAACCTGACCACACCCTGACATCTCTGACCCTCCCTCCGTGGCCATCTCCATCTTGGGCCATCACAGGGTTATGGTAACTGTTGTTCCTGCTTGAATCCTGGACTGTCCTGAGCCTCGTGGCCAATGGCTCATCCTTGTAAAGCAGGCATTTCCTGTGGTGTCTCATCTACACACTATGAAATCCAAAGACCTCACCTAGCCTTCAGCAACTCATCTTCTTTTGCATTTCTTTTCCTCTTGTCCCTGGACCTCCTTCCTGGTCTTCAAGCACTAAGACCTTGTCGCCCTGCTGCCCCTGGGCCTTTGCACGTGCTCTCAGGCTGCTTGTGGTACTTTTCCACATTTGCTCCCTGCTCCTCCACATTGCCTCTGCCTCACTGACCTCCTTACTGTAAATAGTGCCCCCCCTGGCCCCCAGGCCATCTCTGAATCTTGATCTTTGTTGCTTCTAATACACTATGTATTTGTCTGTGGTCTGGCTCCTCCCTGGGCTTTAAGATTCATGAGAACAGAATCTTCCTGTTTTCTTCATGGCTCATCTCAGCACCTCAAAGAGTGTGCAGCGCTTAGGATTCACTACGAAGATGGCGCTTTGACTAATTTGTAGGCTCTGCTGTTGAACGAAGGATGTATACGCTGCCCCAGTCTTATTTTTACTTATTTATTTATTTTTTTGGTGGTACTGGGGTGGAACCCAGAGGCTTTCTACCTCCAGGATATACTCCCAGACCTATTTTATACTTTATTTGGAAACAGGGTCTCACTGAGTTGCTGAGAGCCTCACTACATAGCTGAGGCTGGCTTCGAACCCGTGCAATCCTCCTGTCTCAGCCTCCCAAGCGCGGGGATTACAAGCGTGCTCCACCACGCCCGGCTCCAGTCTTATTTTTAATAATACTAAAAAAGAAAAAATATATAAGAATATATTACCACCTAATGCATTAAGTAAAATAATTCTTGGCAAAATATTCCAGTGAGTCTTAGGAAGCCCCCTTCCCACAGAGGTGCTGTGCTAGGAGGAAAAATAGTTCATTTTCTTCTGTAACTCTACGCAGAGCTTTCAGGTTCAGCTTAGATTTTCTAGAGGGATGTCTCATCCACACGGTGGTGCTCACAACAGCCTGGTCTTTCAGAGTGAACTTCCCGAGACCACCCCAAAATGCATATTTAACCCTGGCCGCTTTGCATTACAAGACTGATTGGTAGAATGAGTTAAGTCAAGAATGTGCATGGTGTGTGTGTGTCAAAATTTAGGATCCAGCAGTGGACAGAGGGGCTTCTAAGGGTCACTCCCGGGTCAGGAGCACACTTTCTGAAGCTTCTCGCACCCTTCTCCCCCCCGCCAGAAAAGAAAGGCAAATGCAGTTTTCTTGGGCTATCTTTTTTTCTCCCTTTCTTTTCTTTTCTTTTCCTTCCTTCCTTCTTTCCTTTCCTTTTATTTTGTGGTTCTGGGAATGGAACCCAGGGGCATTCAACCTCTGAGCTACAACCTCTGCCCTATTTTTTATTCTTTATTTTGAAACAGGGTTTCACTGAGTTGCAGAGGGCCTCACTAAGTAGCCGAGGCTGTCCATGAAACGCGATACTCTGGTCTCAGCCTCCTGAATGCTGGGATTACAAACATGCACCACCACGCCTGGCTTTTTAAATTTTATTTATTTATTTATTTATTTATTTATTTATTTATTTATTTATTTATTTATTTATTGGTACCGGGGATGGAACCCAGGGGTCTTCTACCTCCGGGCTACACTCCCAAACCTATTTTATATTTTATTTGGAAACAGGGTCTCTTAAGCCAGCTGAGGCTGGCTTCGAACCTGCGCGATCCTCCTGTCTCAGCCTCCCAAGCACAGGGATTACAAGCGTGCGCCACCACGCCCGTCTCTTCTTTCCTTTTTGATACAAGATCTCACTCTGTTGCCCAGACTGGTCTCAAATCCCTATAGTCAGCATTCTCTGAACTCCAGGCTCCGGAGTAGCTAGGGTTGCAGGTGTGCACACCACCACGCCTGGCTTCTTGGAAGTCAAGGCTCTATTTGTAGATTGGAATTAGTAGAGAGAGGACCAGCAAGCTGCATGTGCAGAGCTATTTCTATCAGCCTACTAATGCACCATAAGCGCATGACCCTCAGAGTTGTGGGAGAGGAACACTGGCGACTGTAGCACTGACCAGTCGCCCTCTGTTGAGCCTCTGCGCCATACCCTGCTCTGGACGGGAAATTCCCACCAAAGTCTCCAGCCCAAGGGCTAGAAGTGAATTTCCCTGCCAAGAAATGGCCGTTTCTGATCACACTTATACAGCGTGGAGCTTAGATTTGAGTGCAGGTCTTCCTGGCCTCAAGCCGGGTGTTGATTTCATTACTCTACCAGACTTTCCTGCTATGTGCAGCTGCAGGAGAGAGACGTCCGGAGTTGTTGGCTTGATCCCCCATGCGTAGGCAGCTGCGGGGAAGGAGCAGAGAGCAGTCTCGTCGGCTGCCAACATGTTGTTAAAACATAGACGCTCATCTAGAAAGACCGCGGTAAATGAGGCAGGAAGCCTAGAAAGGAAGGGTGAGAAACGGAACCATCCCAAGAGCAACAGAGGTCAGAAAAATGGTGCAATCCCAGTGCACAGAGGTGCTCAGGAGACATCTGCATGATGGAGGCAAAGCAGAGTGGGCTCAGAAAAATCAAAAAGAAAAGAAGACTTGTTTAGGCTTCTTAAGACATTCGGAGAAAGTGGTAGAATTGAGTGGAAGTTGAATCAAAAAGAGGTAACATTCCAAGACTTGCAGAAGTCCATTTTATTAAACACATAAGGGTCTCAGGAGGCAGAGGAGACCAGGGATATGATATTAGGGAGAGGACCCTAATAATAAATAATAATAATAATAATAAATAAGAATAAAGTTTATGTTTCATTTTTAGTGGGGAAGTGAAACAAAAGAAGAATTATTAAAAATTATTAAGACTAAATAAAAGTCCATCAGAAAGTATGGCAAGAGTAAGACAGGAAAAATAGAGATAATTAAAGCAGATATAACTAAATAGATATAGATATATAATAGATTAAATAGATATAAAAATAGAGATAATTAAAAGCTCTGGGAGATTACAGGTGCAAGCCCATAATCCCAGTACTAGGAAGGAGGAGACAGGAGGATCACAGGTCAAGATCATTCTTGGCAACTTAGTGAGACCCTGTTTTAAGCAAAAAGTGAAAGGCCTGGGGTGTAGCTCAAAGGTAGAATGCCTCTGGTCTCAATCTTTAGTAATTAAAAAAAGAAAAGAAAGAAAAGAAAATAAAGAAACAGTGGCACCCTAACCCTAATTGCAACCCAAACTCTAACTCTAATCCTAATTGGAATCCTAACCCTAACCCTAAATAAAACCCTAACCCCAACCCTAACCCAAAATGAAACCCTAACCCTAACCCTAAACCTAACCCTAATTGCCACCCTATCCCTAACCCTAACCCTAATTGTAGCCCAAACCATAACCCTCACACTAACCATAATTGCAATTCTAACCCTAAACCTAACCCTAATTGCAACCCTAACACTAACCCATAAAATGGCCAAAGCCTTTTTTTTTTCTCCTTGTACTGGACATTATTTCCAGGGACATTCTACCTCCAAACTATACTCCCAGCCCTATTTTATTTTATTTTATTTATTTATTTTGTTTTGAAACAAGGTCTCTGTAAGTTGCTGAGAACCTCGCTAAGTTGCTGAGGTTGTTTTTCAACCTGCGATCCTCCTATCTCGGTCTCCTGAGTATTGGGATTAGAAGATTTCAAAATCGTGCTCTGCATGGGAATCATTTTGAAAATGTCACGATTCTAAATTACAAACATACAGCTCTCAGTAATAGCTGGTAGGAATGTGGAAGATTGTAATGACTGCCAGTTAGTGGGTGAGTTTAATCCTCCTGGTTGGACCAGTGCCTCCCAATCATTCTTTGGCACTGGATTTAGTTTTGAGAGCTTGTTGAACATACAGGTTTGATCTATGTACAGCAAGGCCCAGAAATCTATATTTTTAACACCCTAGAACTTATTCTGACAGCAGAGGACTGAAGCTACATTTAGTAAATACTGAGCTAAACAATTTGTCTTCTTAAAGCTGTTGCAGAAGTAAAGAGTTTGTATGATCTTTTATTTTTCTTATCTTTTTTTGTGTGTATTATATTGGGGATGGAACCCAGTGGTGTTCTACCTCTGAGCTAAAACCCCAGCCCTATTTTATTTTTTTATTTTGAAGCAGGGTCTCACCAAGTTGCCAAGGGTCTCACTAAGTTCCTGAGGCTGGCCATGAACCTGTGATCTTCCTGTCTCTTCCTCCCAAATGCTGGGATTACAGACATGAGCTGCCATATCTGGCCACCTTGTTTTCTCCTCCTCCTTCTCCTCCTCCTCCTCCCCCTCCTTCTTCTTTTCAGTGCTGGGTATGGAACTCAGGGTTATTCTACCTCTTAACTCAGGGTCATTCTACTTCTGAAATGGGAACTACACCTCAGCCCTATTTTTTATTCTTTCTTTTGAAAGAGGTTTTCACTGAGTTACAGAGGACCTCACTAAGTAGCTGAGTCTGTCCACAAAGCACAATACTCCTGTTTCAGCCTCCCAAGTACTGGGATTACAAGCGTGCGCCACCATGCCCAGCTGTACCTTTTCATTTTTAAGGGACTCATTTCTGGCTACTGCTTATGTTAGTGCGTAAGAATATGGGGTTACCAAAAAACGCCATATGTCACCTTAACCATAAATACATTTGCTGACAAAAATGTAATCTGAAAAAAAAAAATCAACAAGACTTCCTATCACAATATAAAGCTCTTGAATAGAGAAGGTGGTGAATTTTAATATGGATTTTCTACCTACAATAAGTAGGTGTGAAGAGATGAGTTTACGTGGAATTGAATTTTGAAATCACATCACCCTCGATCGTATACAAAGTATAGGACTGGAGGAACTGTGGTCTACTTCCCTCTATGTTTCTAGCATTATGTCTGTTCAGATGTGACTCCCTGAAATATGAAATCTTTTGGTGCCGTAAGTCAGACTTTCAACAATGTGATGCTGTTGAGAAATACAAGGTGCATCTGTTGGATGGCATAACGGTGTCTTTGCTGTCATGGAATGTGTGTGTATCCACATCCCCCAGGAAGAGGCTAAGCTCCCGGAGGCAGGCCACGCCCCTTTCATCTCGCCACCCGTCCATAGTGCCAGGGTGCTCCGGGCACGTGAACTTCAGGGCTACACTGTTCCTAGGGGAATCATCTTTTCAGGATGTGCAGTGAGGAGTGAAACACCCAATTTCTCCTGGTGCATAACTGAATCAAAGTCTTAGCACTTTGCATCTACTATTAAAAGATAGCTATTGCAAGCTGTAGTGCATCCTTTGCTTTTTAGAGCTTGTAAAATATAGAAAAGATTTAGAAAATAACTGAAGATTAGTTACCAACCTCCTTGTTTTTGTTTTTCTCTTCCATCCACTTAGCAACTATTCGCCAAACAGTTACTATGTTCCAGGCTCTGTGCCCAGTGCTGATTATTAAGGCGTTGAGATTTAAGAGCTCATGATGCGAATCTCGTCTAGGACCTCATTGTAGTCGCTGCCGCTTAATATGTCCTTAAGTAAAAGAATTTTCTTGTTATTCTAGTTTTTTTGTCTTTTTTAACTTCTCTTCTTGTAACCTCAGTAGTGCCTGTTCAAAAGTAAAGCAGACCATATATAATAATGTGATGCCTGCGAATTCTAACTTGCGATGGGATCCGGACTTCATGATGGACTTTATTGAGAACCCCTCAGCCCGGAGCATCAACTACACAGTACTCGGGAAGATCCTCAGTGACAACGCGGCCAACCGCTACAGCTTTGTCTGCAACACGCTCATGAATGTGTGTATGGGCCACCAGGATGCCGGCAGGTGAGACGTTCGCCTGGAAGTCTACTAACCTGGAAGCGGTGCACTTGGCGCTCCCTCGGAATTAAGTGTCTTAGTGATTGCCTGTGTTCACACTTGGCTATCATTTGCTTATATCTCCACCTTACCCCCCTCCCCCGCCCCCAGTGAGCTTCTTTTATTATCTTTGAACTTACTTCGGCTCTATCCTAAAATTTCTCAATTTGAGAAACACAACTTCTTGGCTAATTGCTCTGGTCTAGGATGTTTTAGATGTGGTCTATTAAGTTGTATGATCCACTTTCAAAAATATATACAATAAAAGATACAAATGAAAATACAGGCATACTATATCTGAGACACGCACACACAGAGCGAATTCTAGAGAATTCTAGAGAATAAGTCTAAAAGTGCCCTAACACTGAACTATATTCTCTGCACTAATTTTTTATTTTAAAACAGTTTCACTCTGAGTTACGTCATTCTGGCCTCGAATCTTTGATCCTCGTATCACAGCCTCCCAAATCTTGGGATTAGAGGCATGCACCACTTTATGCGACTAAAAATACCTATATTTTGAAAACTGTGCTTGGACCTATTTCCATTATATAATGTCTTTAATTTGGGGTATCTTTAAAATATGTAAATTTGTAGCTCAGATTAATTCACAGAATTAAAAATATGCTAGTTTACATATGTACTGATTTCGATTCTTGCTTAACAGTATTAATAAATAGAAAACATTTGAGCCGAGCACAGTGGCACACACCTATAATCCCAGTACTTGGGAAGCTGAGATAGGAGGAACACATGTTGGAGCCCAGCCTCAGCAGCATAGCAATCCCCTGTTTCAAAACAAAAAAAATGAAAAGGACTGGGGTTGTACCTCAGAAATGGGATGCTCCTAGGCTCAATTCCCAGTACAAAATAATAAATAAGCCATTTACTATTTTTGTTGTTTGTTTGTTCAAGGTACTGTAGGCTCCTTAATAAGCAAGTACTTATTGTGATCTCAGATCTAAGCAAATGAACGACTTGTATGATAACAGTGAAATTATTATGCAGCAGGTGTATCTCCCGTGATCATCTCTCCCGTTTTCTTTCTCCTCAGGATTAACGACATAGCCAGTTTCTCCTGCGAGCTGACCGCCTGCTGCACTGTTCTCAGTTCAGAGTGGCTGGGCGTTCTGAAGGCCCTCTGCTGCTCTTCCAATCACGTGTGGGGCTTTAATGATGTACTTTGCACTGTAGACGTAAGTTTGCTTTTTCATTTAAAAGTGTGTAATTAAGAATTTAGTGGGTAAGCCGGGCGCGGTGGCGCATGCTTGTAATCCCAGCATTGGGGAGGCTGAGACTGGATGATCGCGGTTCGCGGACAGCCTCAGCTACTTAGTTTAGTGAGGCCCTCTGTACCTTAGTGAGACCCTGTTTCAAAATAAAGAATAAAAAATAGGGCAGGGGGTGTAGCTCGGAGGTCAAATGCCTCTGGGTCCCATCTCCAGACCCGCATAAAAACCAAACAAACAAAAAAAGAATTTAGTGGGTAATCTGTTTATTATTATCACTATTATTCATGCTGTTATTGTTCTTTGACTGACTCGATTGTAACATAATTGTTTCCTCCATCCAAAAGCAATAAATCACAATATGGTTGCCAAGAATTAAATAAACAGAAAGGAAAAAAAAAGATAGCTTAATCTGTAGCAGAGATGCCAAGAGTTTCCTGAAATTTCCACTTAGCCAACATTATATGGATGATCCCTTCAGAGCTATTGGTTCTTTGTTTTCATCGCAGGGGTTGGCTTCCTCACGGCATGGAACATACTTAAAGAATTTTACAGAAGCACTTTATATGTCTATATTTAAGAATAATAGATTCGGCCGGGGGTGGTGGCGCATGCTTGTAATCCCCACGCTTGGGAGGCGGAGACAGGAGGATCGCACAGGTTCGAAGCCAGCCTCCCTGGCTTAAGAGACCCTGTTCCCAAATAAAAATATAATTGTAGCCCAGAGGTGAAGGGTTTCCAGGAACCCCATTACTAAAAAAGAAGAAGAAGAAGAAGGAGAAGAAGAAGAAGAAGATGATGATGATGGAGGAGAAGAAGAAGAAGAAGTGGAGATTCTGATGTGCCTCATAAAAATGCTCATGTGTAGATTCAGGGAGTGTTTAGTCTTCCTTAGGAATTATTGCCTCAGAATTGATGAAAAGCTAACACCTTTATTCATCATAGCTTTGCTCAGCCATCAAGTTGCATTCCCAATGTGTAAATTTCTTTAAAAATATGTTTTGATTATTTTTATTTTTCTGCCTATTATCACTTTCTTGGATCAATCTGTGTTACATGTTACTATATTGTATGGTAAAGACTTCCTACATTTTTTTGAAAGTTGGTTTTTTTTTTTTTTTTGAAGGTTTATTACCTAGTTCTGCTATCTAGGGACTGGGTAGATCACCCTATCTCCACATACACAGTGTATTAAATTATATATGTAATATATTATTGGTAGCCTTCTTTTCCAAACAGAAAAGACCCAAGTTTCTATCTTCAACATAGTTTGTTAGCCTCTTGGTCATTATTATTATTTTTAGTTTGCCTTCTGCTTTAATTCCTCATCCTTAAAAGTGGAATTAATGGCCAGGCGTGGTGGCACACGCTTGTAATTCCAGCATCCGGGAGGCTGAGACCGGAGGATCGCGGTTCACGGACAGCCTCAGCTACTTAGTGAGGCCCTCTGCAACTCAGTGAGACCCGGTTTCAAAAAATAAAAGAATAAAAAATTGGGCAGCAGGTGTAGGTCGGAAGTCAATGCCTCTGGGTTCCATCCCCAGACCCACCAAAAAAAAAAAAAAAAAAAAAAAAAAAAAAAAAAAAAGGAATGAACGTAGTATGAACCTGATGGGTAATGATGCTAGATGAGGTGGGATTTGTAAATGACTGGCCACAGTTCCCGGCGATGCTGTTAGCCATTTTTTATTATTTTCTGCCAATATCTTGTGAAAGCTGAAAAGTTGAGAGATTTCACTATGACCAAATTAACTTCCCCCCTCCTTCTTAGTTTTCAATGTGAGGCATCAATTGGAAACGTCAAAAGTTGTTTTTATTTTATTTTATTTATTTATTTATTTATTTATTATTATTATTATTTTATTATTATTATTTTTTTTTGGTGTGGTACTGGGGTTCCTGGAAGCCCTTCTACCTCCGGGCTACACTCCCAGACCCATTTTTATACTTTTTTTATTTGGAAACCGGGTCTCTAAAGCCAGCACGGCTGGCTTCGAACCAGCGCGATCCTCCTGTCTCCGCCTCCCAAGCACGGGGATTACAAGCGTGCGCCACCACGCCCGGCTCAAAAGTTGTTTTTAAATATAATTCTATCACATTCCTTGACACAGAATGGAATTCCAAACATTTGTGGGGCTTGTTTTTCCACTAGGGGGCGCCCTCTTTTTTTCTTGCTTCCCATGTCTTTCCCTTAGGTGACCTATCACCTAAGGGATACCTAAGTATTAAATATACTGCCTCTTTCGGCGATTTTTCCATTTTTAAATTGCCTGGCTCTTCATTTTCTTTCCCTTTTTATTAGTGCTTTGTAATCATGTACCGTGATGAAGTTCCGTGATAGAGTTTCCCTACCTGGCTCGCACCCTGCCCCTCCTCTTCCCCGCTCAGGATATCAAGATTGACACTGATAATTTTGTACGTGTACCTCCTGTCAATTGAAACGTTTCCCTCACCAGTTGCATTCACACAAGTTACAGCTCAGCGTCTTCTTGCGGCTCTGGGCTGTGGGCAAAACTCACGCCTTGCCGTGTAAAGTAGGACCTTGAGGATAATAATAGGGATGGGTTATCCCTGCCCTCTGTTGGACCTGGTTGGGATTTGAGATCTTATTGGTATTGCCTACATTCTCTTAGATATTGATCTTTGATACTACTGAAAAGGGTGTTAGGTATTAAAACCTGTCAATGTTTTTCTTAAAGGTGAGTGACCTTTCATTCCATGATTCATTAGCTACTTTCATTGCTATTCTGATAGCACGACAGTGTTTCTCCCTGGAGGACGTCGTGCAGCACGTGGCTCTTCCCTCGCTCCTCGCGGCAGGTAAGGTGGCGTCAGGAGCCGCGCTTGTTACTGGCCGGCTGCCAGACCTAGAGACTGGCCTAGCTGAGGTGGATGCGCTTTACGGAGTGGTGCGGTGGCAGAGAGAGGTGGTGGAGCCGTAGACCTTATTCTTTGCAGAGTAATCTGGATCCCTATGGAGCAGGGGATTGCTATTGCATTAGCCATTCTAAGCCAGCACTGAGGTTTCTCTGGAGCATATCGCCTAATATATGTGCCTAACATTCTTACTCTAGGGAGGATTTATTTAAGCTGTCCCAGAAAATTTAGCTTGATAGAGAGCCTGAAGGATTGGTTACTGACTCTGTTGGCAAACATGCTTTTTGACCCCCTTCCCAGCTTGCGGAGATGCGGACGCGGAGCCCGGGGCGAGAATGACATGCCGTCTCCTGCTCCACCTCTTCAGAGCGCCCCAGGCCTGCCTCCTACCACAAGCAGCGGGTGAGCTGACAGCGGAGAGGTCTCCTGGCATTCCCCTTGGGAGCGCTAGGTCCCGAAATGACCAAATGGGCTTTTCCGCTTTGTAACTTCCTTCCTGATTATGGTGGGCTTGATCGGGGCTGATGCAGGATGAGATCATGCCCCTGCGAGGGCTGTCGACACCTTTTATTTATGCAATATCAGGGGATATTGAGAAATAAAACCCAGGTGTAGATAAACAATAAAAATACCTCTGCTCTTAGACCATACCTTACTGGCGGGTTGCGTGATCCTCGAATGCACTGTGTATGTTCTTTCTGAACCACGCCACCCCAGCTTTGGGAAACGGTGATGCATTTATTCTTGTATTAAGTTAAAGGGGGTTAGGAGGTCTCTTGGGGGTGTTGGGGTTAGGAGGTCTCTTGGGGTGTTAGTGAAGTTGGTTCCCCAAAATCCTTTCCGTGTAGACAGTATATATCTGCCTGGGAATCCTACTAATCCCCTTGCTTCATCTCCCTGAGGAACAAAAACACTGTTTTTGTTTGTTTATTTTTTGGTGGTACTGAGCTTCCTGGAAGCCCTTCTACCTCCGGACTACTCTCCCAGACCTATTTTATACTTTTTTATATTTGGAAACAGGGTATCTTAAACCAGCCCGGCTGGCTTCAAACCTGCGGGATCCTCCCGTCTCCTCCTCCCAAGTGCGGGGATTACAAGTGTGCGCCACCACGCCCGGCCAAAACATTGTTTTAATAATTCAGAAGGAGAGGTTAAGTAAGAATACTGGCAGTGTTCCTCAGGGAGGTCACAGAACATCAATTAAAGCAAACTGATGCCAGCTAGTGCCCACAGTCTAACACGAAGGGTCCTGTTGACCGTAAGTGATTACAGGAGACGTTAATGACGGCGAGGAGACTATTAAACGTTTGTTGTTGTTCCCATAGGCAAACCTTTCCCGGGAATAAGGTCATCTTGCGACAGACACCTCTTGGCTGCCGCTCACAAGAACATCGAAGTGGGAGCGGTGTTTGCCGTCTTAAAAGCCATTATGATGCTTGGTAAGGTTATCTCAGCCCTGAGATTGCTCGGTTCATCAGTAGAAACAGGCAAAGCAATCTGTATTTGTGTTGAAGCCTAATTAATTGTTAATTAACCGTGGGGGCGTGGTTGGTTTTGTTTGTCCTCTTAGGAAAATTAATTGGCTTTCTCTAAGTCCGTGTACAGTGGAATTCTCAGGACATTCTGCCCTTTACGTTTTGAGACCCTGGAAGATTTTAAATATGAAGACATTTATTATAAGACATTTATTATTTTTTTTCTAGTTGCTTGATGTCTCATTCTAAAGCAGTTACCACACATAGACATTGGCAGAAATCATACCTCATGAGAGATACAAATGATGTGATTATTCACTAAAATTTTAAATTTCATCCAGAATATATTCCAGGTGCAGAATATCCAAAAACTTGGGTTTTAATTTTAGTGTGTTTTTTATGACCCCGAACAAGTTTTTGTTTTTGTACCTTGTTTTTTTTTCATGAATCGGGTGATAATATTTATGCTATTGATAAATCAGCATTGACAATGACAATATTTCTTCGTTTAATAATGTTCAAGATGACCTTTATATCCTTGCCTGTGTATGCTCATTCTTCAACTAACTGTGTAATATCTGAAAACATTTTTTTATCCTGTAAATCATAAGGGGTTTGAATGATTTGAAAGTCTCTAATTCATAGTGCTAAATCAAATTTTAATGCTCCCTTTTGACTTTGACTAAATAATAGTTACCTTTTATGTTCTGAAGGAGCTCTCTTTATTAAAACAGAATTGCCAAGTGGGTAGGGGCTGCTTTACGCAAGTCTATCAAAGAGCATGAGTGAGGATATATAGCCCTGTCCCGATTGAGAGATGTTATTTGATAATTTTAAGGAAGTATAGCAGTTTTTGTCACAAAAGTGGCCTACTAAAAGTTCACCTAAGCCAGGGGTGGTGGTGTGTACCAGTAATCCCCGGAGAGGCTGAGACAGGAGGATCACAGGTTTGAGGATCGCCTCAGAGAGTAGTGAGACTCTCATCAACCAGGCAAGACTCTATTTCAAAATAGAAATAAAAAAATAGTCCTGGGGCGGGGGTGTATCGTAGAAGTAGAATTCCCCAGATTGAATCTCCAGTACCCCCCAAAAAATTACCTGTGTGTGTGGGAACATACCTATAATCCTAGTACTTGGGGGGCTTAAATAGAAAGATTCCAGATTTGAAGCCAGCCTCAGCAGTTTAGCAAGACCCTAATTTAAAACAAAAGATAAGCCGGGCTTGGTGGCGCAGGTTTATAATCCCAGCGCTTGGGAGGCTGAGACAGGAGCATCGCACGGGTTCAAAGCCAGCCTCAGCTACTTAGTGAGGCTCTCAGCAACTTAGTGAGACCCTGTTTCCAAATAAAGTATAAAAGAGGTCTGGGAGTATAGTTCGGAGGTAGAAAAGCCCCTGGGTTCCACCCCCACTACCACACACACACACACACACACACACACACACGCACACGATAAAATACGGCTGGGGTGAAGCTTAGTAGGATAGCCCTGGGTTCAATACTCAGTACTACACACTTAAAAAAAAGTTCACCCCCAAAAGACATCCCCATGGTTTTTTAAAACAAGAAGAAGAAGAAGAGGAGGAAAGCTATCTTGAGGGCCACAGCCTCTCCTCTGACCTTAGGAATTTATAGTATTGTGCAGCCCACTTTAAAATGCTCATATTGGAGGGTAAAATTTCTCTCCCTTGTTGATGTTTGAAAGGAAGTTAAGTCTACTGAATAAATAAATACAGGGACCATGAAGGCAGCCACTGGCTATTTTTTCCCCCCCCTGTGGTCAATGCTATCTTGATACTGCCCCTTGATTTGTAAGACCCATCTGACCCCAAATAAAATTTCCTTTTTTTAATATATATATTGGGAGAAAAACCTAAGACTGTTGTACCTCTGAGTTTGTTTTTTTTTTTTAATTTTGAAACTAGGTCTCATTAAGTTGCTTAGGGCCTCACTACTGAGGCTGGCCTCAAACCTGTGATCCTCCTGTCTCAGCCTTCAAGATACTAAGATTAAAGGTATGTGCTACCATGCCTGCCTATTGTCTACTTCTCTAAATATTCATATAATATGGGAGATTTTTTCAGGTCTTAGGAGTCCTAATTGGGCCAGCTCAAAGTCAACACAGTGCTGCACCAGGTTCAGCTAAACAATTCAGTTTGTTTTGTTGTACATAGGATTACAGAAGGTTCCAACACAACCTTTTAAACCTTCCCTCTCCTGACGTCTAAAGTAAACGAGACCCTAGTTTGGGATTGGCAGAGATGTTTCTTGATTTTTTTGTTCTTGGAGAAGTTTTAATTTATACACCTCACCGTCTGCTACCAGTATCCCCCTCTTTCCTGCTCACCACAATATATTTGCCATAGGAAAGATGGGACCATTAAATTGAGTTAGATTCCTAAGTTCCATAGTAGTTTAATTAGAGATATAGAACTAGTTCTTTCTGTCACCTAAGGATGGAGAACACTTAGTATGTTTTGCTACTTTTAGAATTAGGTCTTTTCTTCTTCAGCTCCTGAAAAGCTACATCAAATTAAGTAAACTCCAGTAAGTGAAATTAGTACTTTTTGTATTTGTATTTTAATGAGAAGTTTATAATACCATATTGGTGAATTGAAATTCATTATATATCCAACCCATCGTCTTAAGAGTTTGTAAGTAAATACTCATTAATTTTTCCTACAGAATCAAAACTTTTTTTTTGGTTGCTGTTTGGGCTTTAAAAGTCTTTTTGGACTCACCTGGGCTTTTTTTTGCTCATATATTCCAAGCAGGGAAAGCCTAACTTAAACTCTTCAATTATTCTAGAATTCTTTTTTTTTTTTTTTTTTTTTGGTCAAGGCTTCTTATGTTCTTATGAATTTTGGGGTAAGCTGGCAGAAGTTTACCGGTTCTTCTGGCCTTTGACAATTCTCACTGCCAAATGATAATGTGCTTTTTTTTTTTTTTTTTTTTTTTTTGGTGGTACTGGGGTTCCTGGAAGCCCTTCTATCTCTGGGATACACTCCCAGACCTATTTTATACTTTTTTTAGTTTTGGAAACAGGGTCTCTTAAGACAGCGCACGAGGATGGCTTCAAACCTGCGCGATCCTCCTGTCTCTGCCTCCCAAGCGCGGGGATTACAAGTGTGCGCCTCCATGCCCGGCCTTGCGCTCTGGTTTTTAAAATATAATAGTTTATTTTCTTCCCGTAGCTAAAGATGTTTTTTACTTCCAGCAATTTGGACATATTCTATTCCACTTTTTCATCCCAGAACTCTGTTAGGAGGAAAACACTTTCCTTTGCTGTATTTCATTGGGAATAATATTTAATAATGTTTGTTCAGATAAGGTTTTCTAAGGTGGGTGTCACAGAGGAAGGTGAAGGACAGGGCTTTAATTCACTGAGTGTCCTGCTCTTCGGAGCTGCCTTAGTATGCATTACCCTTTTCATCCCCAGGGAAATAAATCTCTCTTGTCAAGAAGTTGATAGTAAGGTGGGCTAAGGCAAAACTTTTCTCTTGACCTACGGATAGAAAATTAGTCATTGTAAGAGATGAGATGGAACAGGGACATCTAGAAGGGTGAGCAGCCCATTTTTTCCCCTTGTCTCTAAGTCAAATGAATTTGAGTACTTTGGTCCTTGGAATTTTGGTGAAATCAGTGTTCTGTGATTATTAAGTGTGATTTCCTCATTTCTCCCCACGTGTGGTGAAAGAATATGTAACTCTGGAAACACAAGAAGGAATGAGTCCTGACCTTGCTTTTTGTCCACATCTGATAGAAAATTCTCTGGTTCTTTCAGCTGCTCTCTTGATCTCCACTCTCTCTCTGGCCGAACCACAGGTTATAGGACACCATTCGCCTATTTTACATCCTCCGAAGCCAGCCTTGTTTGCCTGCGCATCTGGCAAGACGGTGAACCTCTGTGATTTTGCTTTTGTAATTCTGTTATTTAGGAGATGCCAAAATTGGCAGCAACAGTGTCAGCTCTTTAAAGAACGATGACTTCACCGTGAGGGGTTTACGTCGCGATGGGAACGCTGAGGACGTGTGGACTGCCTCGCACACTTCAAAGTCCTGCGGGAAAAGCATTTCCATAGAAACGGCCAACTTGAGGGAGTACGCCAGATACGTCCTGAGGACCATCTGTCAGCAGGTATCTGCCTGTTGAATTTGCTTTTCGCTTAGAATATGTAAGTTCTTTTGCAGCCAGCTGCTCAGTATTGTAGGAAGTATATATAGGTGGTCTTATTTGCTTTCTAACATTATTTTGATATAATTTCACATTTTCTAAAAAGTTGTAGGAATAACAAGGAATGCTTTTGTACAGATACACTAACTTTTTATACTTTTTAAGATGCACTTTGTAATTCTACTTATATGTATTATGTACATGTGCATTTTTTTCTCCTGAATCCTGGTGTTTATTCTTCTTTACTTTTTTTTATTTTTGTAATAGGGATTGAACCCAGGGGCGGTCCACCTCTGAATTTCACCTCTAGTGCATGTTGTTGTTGTTGTTGTTATGAGGCAGGATCTGGCTGGGTTGTTGAGAGTATCACTAAATTTTTGAGGCTGGTCTCAAACCTTTGATCCTCCTAAGTACTGGAGTTTCAAGTGTGCACTACTACCCTCAGGTTCTTCTTTACTTTTTGAATACTTTATTCTTCATTTTACGACAAAACCAAGCTGTAGTTACTAAGAATCAGAAAACTTAGGATTCATTTATTTTTCTCATTTGTAGGCTGCTTTTTGATTAGCTCCGTTGTCCGATTACTACTGGGTTTGTCTAAGATTAGCTTCAGACCATGGTTGTCTGGCCAAGAGATTACAGAAGTAGGATTGCTGAGACATGTGATATCTATTTGCACCTCACTGATGATGCCTTTAATCGAGATGTTGTCGTTGTGTAGTTTTAGGATTTCTCCACTGTTCAGTTACTGTTTTTTCTCTTGCAATTAAGATGAAGCTATCTGAGCCGGGCGTGGTGGTGCATGCTTAGAATCCCAGTACTTGGGGGGCTGAGACAGGAGGAACACAGGTTTTTGGCCAGCCTCAGCTTTTTTTTTTTTTTTTTTTTTTTTTGGTGGTACTGGGGGTGGAACCCAGGGACTTTTCTACCTCCAGGCTATACTCCCAGACCTATTTTTATATTTTATTTGGAAACAGGGTCTCACTAAGTTGCTGAGAGCCTCACTAAGTAGCTGAGGCTGGCTTTGAACCTGTGCGATCCTCCTGTCTCAGCCTCCCGAGCGCTGGGATTACAAGCATGCGCCACCACGCCCGGTTTTAGCCTCAGCTATTTAGTGAGGCCCTCCACAACTTAATGAGACCCTGTTTCAAAATAAAGAATAAAAAATAGGGCTGGGAGTGTAGCTTGGAGGTAGAATGCCCCTGGTTTCAATGCCCAGTCACTCACACACACACACACACACACACACACACACACACACACACACACACACACACACACGGATCAAGCTGTTTTTGATGTAGATTTTCTCATCAAACTTTTCTACTTCTTACAAGCATCTATTTTTTGTTTGTTTGTTTGTTTTCGGGTCTGGGGATGGAATCCAGGGGCATCCGACGTCCGAGCTACACCCCCTGCCCTATTTTTTATTCTTTATTTTGAAACCGGGTCTCACTGAGTTGTGAAGGGCCTCACTAAGTAGCTGAGGCTGTCTGAGAACCGGGATCCTCCGGTCTCAGCCTCCCGAACGCTGGGATTACAAGTGTGCGCCACCATGCCCAGTTTAAATGCATCTGTTTTTATACTTGTCCAAACCAGACTTTACTACATATCCCCCTCCCCAACTCCTCATCCTCTACAACATCAGTTTGTGGTTTACTTAAGGCTCTATGCTTCTCCAATGTATATTTATTTATTCATTTATTATCTATATGAATATGCTGCCCTTAGTTATTTTGTTGTTATTTTTCACAGGACTGGGGGTGGAACTCAGGGTTTTGAGCATACATGGCAGGTGCTGTACCTACCACTGAGCAACACTCAGCCCTTGTCCTCAGTTATTATTATTATTATTATTATTATTATTATTATTATTAGTGGTACTGGGGTTCCTGGCAACCCTTCTACCTCTGGGCTACACTCCCAAACCTACTTTATATATATATTTTGGAAACAGGGTCTCTTAAGCCAGCGTGGCTGGCTTTGAACCTGCGTGATCCTCCTGTCTCTGCCTCCCAAGTGCGGGGATTACAAGCGTGCGCCACCATGCCCGGCGACCTCCTCAGTTATTTTAATCTTTATAATGTTCTAGTTAGAATCACCCAATCATCCCTGTATCGGTGTTTCTCTTTAGTGGGGAGTGGCACCGAGAAAGCAAGACCGGGGTACTGTGTGTGCTGCCCACTAATTGGAGTGCTTTGGGCTCTCAGCAGTCAGTGCTAGGAAAAATGCATATCCATATACATGCATGTATGTTCATGTATATATTATGCGTTCATACTAAGAGCTTTCAGTTCCAACCCAACCCTACAAAGTGGTGGGGTTCACTTTCCTCCATCGATGTGATCATCGCCTTCTTGCTAGTAGGAACCCTGGTTTTCCATAATGTCAACCTATTTTACTCATTTGCTAAGTTCTATAATAACCCTGCAAAAGTTGCAGAATTGTTATGCATACACCACCAGGAAAAAAGAAGCCTGCTAAGAGGAGTTGAAGGTTTGTTTGCAGTTCTTTTTTGACTACCTGTTTACAGTGTTATGTCTAAAAGTCATTCGAGCTTTCTCCTTAGTATGAGTACATTCTGAATTTGAAATAAAATTGGGTAAATTTGTTCCGGTTTGTATTGAGTTTAAATTCTTTTCTTCCCAGGTCTGTCTACAGAATAAGAAACTTCCCAAAGTCCAAACACACAAAGAAATATACTTAGAAATGTGTCCTCCCTATATTTTCTCTAATATGCCCAAGCTAGGGAGCAGTGGTAATACCAGAGGGACTCCAGATGACAGAGGAGAAACCTCAGCAAAGCTTGAACGGAAGGATAAGAGAGGAAGAAAGCTGAGGTTGTTCAATTGAGGAGCTATATATGAATATGTGTAATAGCATAAATACAACATGGTTATCCTGGACACTCTCTATTGGGAGGGGGGAAGGGAAATGGAGGGGGAAGGGCACGAAGCACAATCTAAATGTACACCACTTGCAATATGTTCCACTTATAAAATATAAAAATTAAAGAAAAAAGAAATATGTCTTCCCTCCTCAGTCACTTCTGTCCTGCACCTTTCCCTCCCACATGTGATCAGTTTCATTATTTTCTGGTTTCTCCTTCCATGTTTAAAAAAAGAAAAGAAGTGATGGTGTATTTTCTATATTTTGCATTTTTCTATGGCCGTAAAGTTGTCAGGATCATGTTTTTGTATTTTGTAGGCTCATTGTAGCCACAATAATGGTCAGCTAAGTAGTCATAAGATATCAGGAGCAGTTGTGTCTTGGTTCACAGCAGTGAGTGTACCTTGGTATCCCTGGGGCAGTTACACTTTTTGGGATGCCTACCAGCCAGGCTAGGGGATGAAGTGCATGGAGGTGCTGGCCATGCAGACTTCCTGCAGTGGACCCCTAGAGGAGCCAGCCCAAGCCCAGTGGTTTGCTCCTGGAGCACTTCTTGGGCCCAGCAGCCAAAAATAATTCTATAGATGAATGAATAAAGCATTTGATGCCCAGAGTAAAAAAATATTCATACCAATTACCTCCACCTGAGTTTGATTAAACTGGTCTGATGTGGGGCCCGCCCAGGCATGGAATTTTATAAACGCTCCAAGTGATTCTAAGGGACAATTAGTATTGAGTCGCAAGTATGATGGTAGAGAAATAGGCTTCATCTGAAGCAGGTCTAGGTTTGTATTGAACTAGGTAAATAGATGTGCGCGAATATTTGTTTATAATAGTAACATTATTCATAATGGTGTCAAAGAGGAATATAATTTTTCTTGATATCATCTTCTATCTGTTCAGTAGGATATAGCATAATATATTCCATAGACAAGAAGAACATGTATAGCATAGGAACATTACTATTATATAGCAAGTTAAAAAATCAGATTACAAAATAATACCTTATAGCAAGGGCCTATTTTCCAGTGAAAAACACATACCAATATTTTACTTCATTCTTTCCTTTTCAATATCTTATTTTATCTTATTTTATTTGGTGGTACTGGGGTTCGTAGAAACCCTTCTACCTCCGGGCTACACTCCCAGACCTATTTTTATACTATTTTATTTGGAAACAGGGTCTCTTAAGCCAGCAAAGCTGGCTTCGAACCTGTGCGATCCTCTGGTCTCTGCCTCCCAAGCGCGGGGATTACAAGCGTGCGCCACCACGCCCAGCTCAATATCTTATTTTAAATTGTTTTTCTAATCAATATCTCACTGAGATTCTAAGTCCTTTAGATTGGTAATCATCAAGAATACAGACAAAAAATACTGGCAAGAATGTGGGGAAACAGGAGCACGTACTGTCAGTGGGATTGCACATTAGTACAGCCACCTGGAAATCAGTTTGGAGGTTCCTCAAAAGACTGGGAATGGGCCGGGCGTGGTGGCGCATGCTTGTAATCCCTGCGCTTGGGAGGCAGAGACAGGAGGATCGCGCAGGTTCAAAGCTAGCCGCGCGCGCTGGTTTAGGAGGCCCTGTTTCCAAATAAAAATGTAAAAAAAAAAAAATAGGTCTGGGAGTGTAGCCCGGAGGTAGAAGGGCTTCCAGAAACCCCAGTACCACCAAAAAAAAAAAAAAAAAACACTGGGAATGGGACCACCATATGACCCAGCTATATACCATTCCTGGGTATCTTTTCCAAGAAATTGAAGTCAGAATATGAGACAGGCATCTGCATGTTTATAGCAGCATAATTCACAGTCGCCCAATGTTGGAACCAACCCAGGTGTCCATCAGCAAGTAAACAGGATGCAAAAGTACAGTATATCCACTCAGTGGAGTTTTCCTCGGCAATAAAGAAGAAAGTTCTGCCATTTGCAGGAAAATGGACGGAACTAGAGAATATTATGCTGAGGTCAGCCAGTCTCAGAAAGTGAAAAGTGTTCTCTCACATATGAAAGCTAGAAAGAAACTGGAAAAATGAAAGAGACCTCAAATAAATAAGGAGAAATACCATAGAATCGCAGAAGGGAGTTTGGGGAGGGAGGGCGAGAAGAGAGGCGACTTGACAGAATCAGTTCCGGCAATCCTGTGGACACTTGTGACATTTTCAATGCCAATTTCAATATTATTAACAGGGAGGGGGAAGGAGTGGGGTGAGATCCTGAGGGGAAAATACAGGTGCCGTGTGCATGTGTTTCTACCACACCAGACCTCAGTATGGTGCATGGTTACAACTCAAAGATAAAAGTACATTAAAGAGCACATGGAGAAAAAACAAGATATCTTGCTAAGAAAAGAAAATGTTTGAAATATCAAAGCAAGAAAAAAGTTAAAATACTAGAAACTTTGTTTTAAAAACTCTTTCCAGCCGGGCGTGGTGGCTCACACTTGTAATCCCAGCATCCGGGAGGCTGAGATTGGAGGATCACAATTTGTAGACAGCCTCAGGTACTTAGTGAGGCCTTTTGCAACCCAGTGAGACCCTGTTTCAAAATAAAGAAGAAAAAACAGGGAAGGGGGTGTAGCTCAGAGGTAGAATGCCCCTGGGTTCCATTCCCAGGCCCGCAAAAAAAAAAAAAAAAAACCCAAAACAAAAAACTCCGCCTGTGTATTTCATGCATCTTGTCTGTTGGGATTTTTTTTTTATCAGTCTTAGATGCCATTTTGCCTTGCAACCTAAGTGTAGGTTAATTATCATAGATATGGAAGGTCAGTTCTTGTCAATCTAACCGACTGCCTTTTTATTTCCAGGAATGGGTGGGAGAACATTGCCTGAAAGAACCTGAAAGATTATGTACAGACAAAGAACTTATATTGGACCCTGTGCTTTCAAATATGCAAGCACAGAAGTTATTGCAGCTTATCTGCTATCCTCATGGCATTAAGGAATGTACCGATGGGGATAACCTGCAAAGACAGCACATTAAGCGCATTCTTCAGGTGGGTTTTGTATTCCAGAGATGGCATTTCTGTTATTCAACACATTTGTTGTTATTAAAAAAGCAATCATTCTCTCCCCCCCCTCTCTCTGGATCATTATTAATTCTTGACATGAATCCTAATTTTTGTTCCTTCAATTTTCTTTCCTGTGAAATTGGCAGTTTACTGCTAAGCGAGGGATGGACGCTCCACGGTGCATATTTTAAACCTGTACCATATGTGAAATGATCGTGTGAAGGGGCAGACTTAAACACATGGTTATTCAGGAAGCCTTTGCTCCATTCTTCCACTGTTTATGATTTTTCTTCTTCTTGGGAGAGCAAGTACTGCCACGACTTACTCCCTGTCAATGTGAGCCTAAGGTTTTCTCTTTTTGCGTTTCCCCAGAACCTGGAGCAGTGGACATTGAGACAATCCTGGCTAGAACTCCAGCTAATGATAAAACAGTGCTTGAAGGACCCTGTGAGTATATCAACAGCATGTATATGAAATCTTATGGAAGGCGAACGCAGCTTGATGTTTGCGCTAAAGGAACGCACGTGTTTGCCGACTTTCTTCCATCTGGTCCTAGGGCTCGGGTTCTGTGGCCGAAATGAACAACTTACTGGACAATATCGCAAAGGCAACCATAGAGGTATTCCAGCAGTCTGCAGACCTGAATAACAACTCCTCTAATTCTGGCATGAGCCTCTTCAACCCGAATGGCATCGGAGGTGCTGATGCAGGTAGTACGATACAGAACGGAATAAAGACATTTCTAAGGTATGTCTGTGCCGGATTGGTTTTTCACATGTAACAAGGTGCAGGAAATGTAAAGAAAGGAATTCCTTATAAGGCCAGTGACTGCTATGAAATGGGTGAAGGGGCAAAGCCTGGGCGGATGTTATCCTAGCATGCTAAGTACTTGGTTAGGTAAGCTCCGATGCCTTGGCATTGCGGATGACTCAGGGCTGACTCATCTTTGGTGGCCGGTAGGCTGCTGTGTTCTGTGGTATTCAGTATATAGCCCGTACTTTTTTTTTTTGCCATTTTTATTAATTGACACTTTTGCACAAACATATCATAATAATTTGTGTTCAGAATTAAAACTAGTAAGCTGGGCATGGTGGTGCACGCTTGTGATTCCAGTACTTGGGAGGATCTTGGTTCACAGACAGCCTCAGCTACTGAGTGAGGCCTTTGCAACTCAGTGAAACCCTGTTTCAAAAGAAAGAATAAAAAATAGGGCTGGGGGTGTAGGTTAGAGGTAGAATGCCCCTGTGTTCCATCCCTAGTAGCACAAAAAACAAAAACAAACAAATAAATCCAACCAGAATTAGAACCAATAAGGGAGGAACTAAACAAGGGGAAAAAGTATGTGTGTGAGCCGGGTGTGGTGGCGCACGCTTGTAATCACCACGCTTGGGAGGCGGAGACAGGAGGATCGCACAGGTTCGAAGCCAGCCGCGCTGGCATAAGAGACCCTGTTTCAAAAATATAAAATAGGTCTGGGAGTATAGCCCGAAGGTAGAAGGGCTTCCAGGAACCCCAGTACCACCAAAAAAAAAAAAAGTATGTGTGTGTATTTGTGTATGTATATATATGTACACACACACCAAAGCCAAACAAAAAACAAAAGAGAATTAGACCAGCAGACATATGAAATCACAAAGTAATCATTAAATTATGATTTATATTTCACTCCTCTGAATAAAAATATAACTAGCAAATATTTTTTTAAAAAATAGTTACTGGTATTTTGTTTCTTTGTTTGTTTATTTTTGGTGGTACTGGGGTTCCTGGAAACTCTTCTATCTCTGGGTTACACTCCCAGACCTATTTTATATTTTCATTTGGAAACAGGGTCTCTTAAGCCAGCGAGGTTGGCTTTGAACCTGCGCGATCCTCCTGTCTCTGCCTCCCAAGCACAGGGATTACAAGCATGCGCCACCATGCCCGGCGTTGGTATATTTAAAGATAATAATATTTTATGTTGTACCCATGAGAGAAGAGTGTGTTATTCGTGGATGAAAGGATTATTACTAATAAGAGAGCCAAAATTGTAAAAAAA
The DNA here is from genome assembly GCF_963383645.1 of Muscardinus avellanarius. Classification (NCBI taxonomy): domain Eukaryota; kingdom Metazoa; phylum Chordata; class Mammalia; order Rodentia; family Gliridae; genus Muscardinus; species Muscardinus avellanarius. Next base: position 116,724,995 of record NC_137790.1, read on the forward strand.
AAATGCTAAAAAATAAATAAATTTGAACTTACAGTATCTTTTCAGAACTCCATCTTTTCTTGCTCTTCATGAGGGTGGGGGAGGGGATGTAAGCAAATGTCTGGTCCTCAGTAGCAGGGTACGTAATACAGGAATAAAAAGGAAGTTTTAGGATAGTCTGTGTCTTGCGCATCAAAGGTTTGCTTTGAAGTCTCTCTGCCCTAAGTGTGAGAGCAGAGACTGCCTGCCTGGCTGTGACACCTGCTTTTGGTTTCAGCTCCTCTGAGCGCAGGGGTGTGTGGCTGGTGGCCCCCCTCATCGCCAGGCTGCCCACCTCGGTGCAGGGCCGAGTGCTCAAGGCTGCCGGGGAGGAGCTGGAGAAGGGGCAGCACTTGGGCTCTTCTTCAAAGAAGGAGCGAGATAGACAGAAACAGAAAAGGTACGGTCTGAAGGTGTGTGTCTTTATGTGAACGTTTAAAGGACAGTTGAGGAAAGCTAACATTTTGCAGTCATCCTACCCACAGTCCACCGAAACGGACTTTATAAAATGGATTCTGTTCCTAGAAATTTCCAGGTGATCACATGTAGTACATCAGTGCTCAGTTCAACCTGCTGAACGCTTACAAATGCTGACTTTCAAGCCCCACTGAATCTTCTGCTTCATCTTTAGCTATTCCTAATGTTTGTTACTTAGGTACGGGCGTTTAAAATACACAGAATTAAGGTGGGTGTGGTGGCCCACGCTTGTAATTCTAGCATTTGGGAGGCTGAGGCAGGATTGTTGTTCGAGGACAGCCTCTATTTAGTGAGGCCCTTTGCAACTCAGTGAGACCCTGTTTCAAAATAGAGAATAAAAAAATAGGGCTGGGAATATAGCTTGGAGGTAGAATGCCCCTGGGTTCCATCTCCAGTACTGCAAAAACAAACAAACAAACAAATAAAATACACAGACTTACTTGTAATACTGGAATGCTAGGCCCTGAAATATTTACTATTAATTCTACCCTTAAGGCATTTTTTTAAGTGAGACTATACAGTCAAACATCTAAGGCATAAAACTAATGTTTTGTTAATTTTATGCCTCCCTTAAAAGGTTTCAAATCATTAATTTTGAAAACTGATCATTATTACTGAGGAAGAGCAAAGTCTCGGTATTATGAATTTAGCATTACAGGAATAAAGGGAAAAAAGCGGTAACTTCTTTCACTTAAAAAAAAAAAAAATCCTGCCAGGCATGGTGGCACATGATTGTAATCTCAGCATTTGGGAGGCTGAGCTAGCAGGATTGCAATTCTCCAACACTGAACACAGTGGCATCCTTCATCTCAACTTCAGTCTCAGCTCCTTTACTTTTTTGCGTTGAAACAGGGTCTTGCCAGGTTGCTGGGGGTCTCCCTAAGTTGCCGAGGCTGGCCTTGAGCTTATGATCCTTCTGTTTCAGCCTTAAACGTTGCCTTAAGCCAAGCGAGTTTTAATTTTCAAAGTGTATTTACTGATGGGGCATGGGTCCCCAACGCCTGCCTTCTGCCCCTAAAAGGCAGATGGCCTCACTGAATGGGAGGGAGCCCTGCCTCACTTGCTTCTCTGAGTTCTACACAGGTGAGGTGAAGCTGGTTTACTTTGGCCTTGATCTCCTTTTAAAATTTTTTTCTTTCCTCGCCAATATAGAACTTGATTTGCCAAGCCATCATCTAAGTGAAGATACTTTGCTAAAATGTCAATCAATTAATATCTATTTATTTATTTACTTTTGCGGTACTGGGGATTGAACCCAGGGGCATTCTGGAGCTTCACCCCTAGGCCTATGTTTTTATTGTTTATTTGTTAACAGGGTCTCACTGAGTTGTAGAGAGCCTCACTAAGTAGCTGAGGCTGGCCACAAACCTGCAATCCTCCCGTCTCAGTACTGGGATTACAAGCGTGCACCCCCACGCCCAGCTGAAAATGCCAACTTAGAAGTTTTGCCCGATACCTGGAAGCCCCTTTACCAGTGCAGACAGTGGGTGTGGGGAGTCATGCCCCAGAGGTCCCTTTCAAGAACCCTGTTCTGGGACTTCCAGACCTCGCTGCTCAGCTTGTCCAGGCCCCTGCCATGTGGTCTTGAGAAATGTGCAGAAACAAAGCACAGCCTCCAAGCTCCAAAAAATAATCACAACACGGGCAGGGGCCTGCGTTCTAGACCCTGAAACAAGAGTGCTGTGTGAGAAATTCCTCAGCTTTCCATTTTCCGAGTATGAGTATTGAGTTATGAGTATCGCTTCTGGTGTATATTGAAAACTCTCCTTGTGTGCAGCACAAGCTCAGCACCTCCTCTCCCTCCCTCCGCACACCCCCATGCCATGCGGATTTCTGCTAGTTTGGAATCTTGCACCTTCTCTAAGCAGGACGTTGGCTCTTGATCTTATAAGTAGAGGTGCAACGTAAATTTTCCAGTGGTATTTGACTATCCACCACCCCTCTCCTTTATCTAAGAGCAAAGTAAATGGAAGCAGATAACCTGAGGGCAAGAAATGAACGAGGAAGCAGCCCGCTCTTTCTAACTTGATCTGCCATTACCACTTCCTCTGCAGTATGTCTCTTCTGAGCCAACAACCCTTCCTCTCGCTGGTCCTGACCTGCCTTAAGGGGCAAGATGAGCAACGCGAAGGCCTCCTTACATCTCTCCAGAACCAAGTCAACCAGGTACAGTGCAGCGTGATAGGACGCAGGCAAGCATCTTCCTACCTGCATCTGCGTGTCCTACTCTCCCATACCGAGATTGAACCGACAAGGCATGTCTCCATTAGATGCCTGCAAACACACCTACTCCCTGCTCTCTTGCCTGCTGGTTTCCCCCAAGGTTATCACATTTATAATATTAATTTCGCACATGATAAACGTGCATAGACTATAAAAGTAAGCTTTAACTTTTGCCTTTCACACCATCCGCCCCTCTCCTAACTCTGCCTCCTGTGAGAGGGCCCGATGATCTTCATGGATTAGTGAAGCAGGGAGGTAGAGGAACCACCTCTCGCTCATCTAGCTGGACGTCCACATAGCAGGCCAGGTCTCAACTTGAGCTCTCTAGGGTCAGGAGCTTACTTTCATGACCTGCAGGTTGGCGGTAAGAAGCTCACCCAGAAATCAGAGGTCATATGGTTCATTTACAAAACAATGGCCTTTTCCTTAGCCATGGTTCTTCTGACCCCTGTTTGGGACATCTGCATAATGCGTACTGCACAGAACCTGAGTGGTCAAGTTAGAAATCAGAGAATGTGGAAGAAAGTGGACAGATTGTCTGTGTGAGGTGGCTTGTCCGAGTGCAGAGCCAGGCGCATCCCTTCTTGTGGCACTCTGTCTTAGGATACCATGTCTTCCTCCTGAATGGCACTGGATGGAGACAGTCCTGGGCACTGCATCTTACCTGGTTGTCTCTCTACTCTCACCTGCTCAGTAGGAGAGACCTTTTCTCCACATAGCCACTAGAGAAAGCCTTCTAAACTCTAAATCATGGATTACTCTGGTATCTAGAATACTCTCGTATTTGTTATTTATTTTTGTGATCCTGATAATTGAACTCAGGGACCTTCTACTTCTGAGCTACACCTCCAGCCTTATTTTATTTTTTATTTTTTTGAAACAATGTATTGTGAAACTGCTAAGAGGCTTGCTGTGTTTCTGAGGCTGGCCTCAAACCTTTGATCCTTCTGTCTTAGCCTCAAAGTCCCAGTATTACAGGCATATACCTACCCACCCTAGACTAAACGCTCCCAGTCCAGGCTCCTGAGGTCCTGTGTGGTTTGGAATCTCCTCTCTTTCCTGCCCCGTTTCCTGCCAGCCACAGTCCCTTCCCTCCACTCTCACCACCCCGCATGTTTCAGTTCCTCACAGTCACTGATAGCTTTCGCCCTTCAGTGTCTGCATCTCCTTTCTTCCCTGTAGCTAGAAAGACTGCTTCCCAGATTCCAGCCTGGCCTGTACCTGTGCTGCCCTAGGGTGGGGCCTCTTCCCTCCTTAGTGGGGCTCTGGTCCCCCCTAGAAGCAGGACCTCTGTTCGTTCCCCTCACCCTGATTTATACCACTTGCTGTTTTTAGGGGCATTTGTCCCCCTGCTGTTTTGTAGGTCCCCTGAGAACACATGGGGTCCTTCACCACCAGCCCCTTAGGACAGGCCCGTGCCTCTCCCAGGAGAGGTTTGGGATGTGCATTTCTCTTAGGATGAGGGTGGTATGCTTGCCAGTCATCTGCTGGGGTGGGTCACTTCCTCCTGTGAGCTCTTTTGAGATGATGCATGCACTTTAGCTACTGTGTTTCCCAGTGGGGATAGTTTTGGTTGTTGTTTTTTTTTCTCCTTGCTCACTCGTGTCATGTGACTCTGGGGTGTGGCCCATTTGTGGCTGACTTTTCCTCCATAAACTCTCTCTTCCCCAGAATTCCCCTGAGTCAATGAGGAATTAAAGAAGCAACCCCCTTTATAACTTAGTACACTGCGTGGTTAATTAATGTCCAGGATGCCATATTTTTCAAATAACATACATTCTTCATAGTGTGTGTGTGTGTGTGTGTGTGTGTGTGTGTGTGTGTACATGCATGCCCTGGGAGTTGGACCTGGGGGTGTTCTACCTCTGAGTATCATGCCCCAATTTTTTTTTTTTTATCTTTGAACTAGTGTTCTGAAACTGTCCTCAAACCTGCAATCCTCCTGTCTCAGCCTCTCATAGACTGGAATTACAGGGGCCCAGTTATATAGATTCTTTTCACCACGAAATAAGCATCCATCCAGGCACAGTGGCACATAACTGTAATCCTAGTACTTGGGAGGCTGAGAGAAAAGAATTGCAGGTTTGAGGCCATTCTCAACAACATAGTCAGGCCCTCAGTGACTTATTGGACCCTGTTTCAAAATTAAAAAAAAAATAGTTGATGGTGCTGGAGTCATAGCTCAGAAGTAGACTACTCCTAAGTTCAATCTCCAGTACCACAGAAAAGAAAGAGCGAAGAAGAGAGGGAGGGAGAGGAAAGAAGGATCTACCCACTGCTTAGCAAGCCTCCTTCTAATTAAACATCAAGATAATACATTTCTTAGAGTTTATAGCATGGGTCTAGGAATACAATATAAAACTAATGCAAATGTGATTCTATCTCTCCAGTATTTATCTTTATCAGGCCAAGGAGATAATATATTTTTAAAAACTGTGTTAATGTTTAATTTGATGGCCTTCTTAAGCATTTTCCCAGACTTAGTAATGGAATAACTAGATAAACTTTTCTTCGCCTATCCTTGAAAGGCAAATGAACAAGGAGATAGCATTTATCTGTCTACATGGAGGAAGAAAGTTAAAATTTTACATAACTTTCTTTGTTAATTTTTTAGAGCAGCAGTCATTTTTGGCTATCAGCACAAACTTCCTTGGAACTTTTAATATGAAAATATGAGAAAAATTCAATTTTCAAGTATTTCCCCCCTCACCCCCCAACAACCTTTTCTTCCCCTGATCTTAGATTTTAAGTAACTGGCGAGAAGAGCGGTACCAGGATGACATAAAGGCGCGGCAGATGATGCACGAAGCCCTGCAGCTCCGACTCAACTTGGTAAGGGCATTTCTAGAATCTTCTCTGCATTACGCAGGTATGTGGACATCACTCCAGCCTCCAGCCTCACTGTGGGCAGAGTCTGCAGGGCAAGCTGAGGCCTCCCGCAGTTTGCCTCCGACTACTTCCCTCTCTCTCTGGCCGTCTGTCTGTTTCTCTCGCTCCTTTCCTTCCTGTCTGGGTTGAATTCTAGACAGTAGTGGGTATTTTTCAGCATAGATGTGCCCTGTCCACTCCATCCTTATCCAGAAAAGCCCTCCTCGCCTTCAGTTTGTGCTAAGAGTAGGTCTGTGAGAACACTTTCAGATGAGCCTTAGCATTCCCTACACTTGTTCAAAACCATAGAATCCTTCACCTCTGGATTGTGACGGACTTCCCGTCACGTCGATCAGAAAGACAAGTCTCACTGGGATGTTTTATAGGAATTTAAAGTTTCTACACAACGTGAATTTTTTAAAGTTTTTATTATTCCAGTGGACAGACATTAAGGCTAGCCTGGAGGATGGCTTACCTCCATGATATCTTGGCAGTCATTTTAACCTAATTCCCACGCACAGGAACCGGCAAGCCTGCGGAACCAAGCCTCCTGCTCATTACTTCTATGTAGGGGGTATTTCCAAGTGGTATTGTGGTCACAGGCTTAGATTCCATAGTAATTACACAACTCAAAGTTGCAAATAATTGGCTGAGGTAGTTCTGACATTATGAAGGTTTAATTTAAATACAGTTACATCATAAAACTGTTGTAAATCCTCCTGAAAGGTTAAGAAGAAGAAAAAAGAGCACATTTTATTGATGCTTACTCCCATGTATTATCTTTATTTTATTTCATGTTTGAATGGCCAAACTAAGTTGATGAAACAAAAAATGTAAATATGTGAGACGGAATAATCCATAAAGTAGAGCCTGTCTTTTTTTTTTTTAAGTAAGCACAATTTATCCATGTAAAGTGGGGAGGTATCTTCTCTCTTATAGAATGCATTTTTCTTATTATATTTTGTATGCTAGGTGGGAGGAATGTTTGACACAGTCCAGAGGAGTACCCAATGGACCACAGACTGGGCCCTGCTGCTGCTTCAGATAATTACCTCAGGAACTGTCGACATGCACACCAACAAGTACGTGTGTTACCATTTCACATGGATTTTGCTGCATGTGTCTGTGGTACAAGGTTTGATGTTCTGATAAAATTCTCTGTCATCTTGTCAACTTAGATGCCATTGCAAATTCTGTGCCTTCAACAGAAATAAATGCTCGACGAACCAAGTGCATCTTGATTTTGCTCTGAGAATAAGCCTATTGTTTTCTTTCCCCTCCTAGTGAATTATTCACAACAGTCCTTGACATGCTGGGGGTTTTAATCAATGGAACGCTGGCCTCTGACCTATCAAGCCCGTCCCCCGGGGGATCAGAGGAGAACAAACGTGCATACATGAATTTAGTAAAGAAACTGAAAGTAAGTTTTGTGATTAGCTCATATTATGAGTTCAAGTTGTTTATGGATTTTTGATCTAGTGCATTTTAATTTACTACTCATTAATTTAAATATGTATTAAGTTTAACTTAAGTTAATATACTTGCTGTTTATTTTACCTCAGTCTCCTAGTACCCAAAGGTTATAAGTATGTCATCCTAAAGATTTTTCTCCCTAACAATATATTCAAGTTTTACATTAAGTCATGCTTAATTTTTAAAGGAGCAATAGAAATGCATCGTCAAGCCAGGTGTGGCGGCACATGGGTATAATCCCAGTACTTGTGAGGCTAATACGAGAAAATTGTAGGTTCGAAGGCAATCTCAGTAACTTAGCCAGGTTCTCAGCATCTTGGGGAGATGCTGTTTTCAAATAAAAAATAAAAGGGGCTGGAGGTATAGCTAAGAGGTAGAATGCTTCTGGATGCAATCCCCAGTACACCGCCCCCCACACACAAAATAGAAATACATTAGCAAATATATAACCAAATTGCTAACGTTAGATTTAAGATAAATTCATGCTCAGACTTGTTCGTACTTAAAAACTCAGTATATGTATTGATATTTATAAATCTAACTCATTTGACTAAACCCACTGAGATAGTCTTTGCAAAAAACTGTAAACAAGCAACAAAATAAAGAAAACATCTCTAACAACCTTATCGGTACAATAACCAATGGTTACCTTGCGGTCTGGCTTGGGGTTGGAGAAAGTGGTCGGTGCTGCGGCTCCTGCCTTCCGACTGCAGATGCTACCCTGGATTTTTGTCATTTCAGCACTGTGACATTTGTTGTGTAACAACGCTGCTTTTATGTGTGTTCTATTTTTTGCTTAAATAGAAGAAATGAAACATGCCACTCCATTTGGCGCTGTTCCGTGGACCACGTTCCGGGTTAAAGAACATGTTGGCTCTAAAAAGGGAAATGCTTCGTAGGGAACTTGCTTCCCGTTAACTTTTGCCTCCGTTGTCATTTCTGAATTGCTGGCCCACTTCTGTTTCTTACTTTTTTTCCTCCTCTTTTTTTTCTTTTTCAGAAAGAGCTAGGAGACAAGCGGTCAGAAAGCATCGACAAAGTCCGCCAGCTGCTGCCTTTGCCGAAGCAGACGTGTGATGTCATCACCTGTGAGCCCATGGGATCGCTGATTGACACGAAGGGCAACAAAATTGCTGGATTTGACTCTATAGATAAAAAACAGGCAAGAGTAAATGTTTTTTCCTTGTGCATCTATTCACAGAAACCAAATAATTTTTCTTATCTTCCTAAAGAACTTTGAAGTTCCTTGATTTTTTTTTTAAAGCATATCGTCATCTAGGTGCAATGGTCTTTAGTATTATAATATGAATAGGCCAATATTTGAAGATTCGCATTTAGAATGTTTACCCAATTTTAAATAAATTTCTGAAATCGGCCAAGTAAAAGCTTAATGTTGAAAAGCAAGGACGAGTTTTGATTTTACGTAAGAATTGTTAGCAGAGTGTGTTTAGAGAAGAAAATTTTATTGATAAATAATTTCATGTACTAAGTAAGCTACTTCGAGTAAAAGAGTTTTAAATATATGATACTTCATATTCTTATCAATTGAACAATATTTAATGGACACTTTCTCTATAAGATACTAAAGACAATTCTCTAAAATAGAAAAAAAAAAGTAGCCAGTATTTTTTCAATGAACACTGAGCAACCACAGACAGTCCGCAATCCCAGAGATAAAAGAGGGAGTGCCTGCCCTCAAGAGGAAGTAGACAATGACCGTGTAAGGCAGTTTGAGTGTCCTGGTATAGAGAGAGCCGTAGGAGGCACTGAGGAAGAGCCGTCAAGCGCAGACACGGGGAGGAAGTCAGAACAGGGTCCCTAGAATAGCTGAGGAGTTTGTCGTTTGGAAGTATTGGGTTAACTGAGGGTAGAAGAATTGTGATACTGGTCAATAGAAAAGTTCATGAAAAGTCGTGGAAGAATATGTCCTCTCAGTCACTGCCACGCTGCTGTAGTTCGGAGGAGCCTGAGCACCCAGTAGCAGTGTGGTTTATGGGGCAGGAGAAAGCTAGGTCCTGTCAGGTCAAACGAGAGCTTTCTGGCAGTGAAGCATCTAGAATCCCTTTGGACATATGCTGTTCATGCCCAGTATTCTCATCTCAAGACAGATATTATTACAGATGGGAATTGAGCCTTGGTTTTAGAAGAAGTCACTCATGAACAGGTGTAGATAAGAAAAAGATTAGCCGGGTGTGGTGGTACATGCTTGTAATCCCAGTATTTGGAAGGCTGAGACAGGAGGATTGCGCAGATTTGAAGCCAGCCTCAGCTACTTTGTGAGGTCTCAGAAACTTAGTGAGACCTTGTTTCCAAATAAAATACATAAAATAGGTTTGGGAGTATAGCCCAGAGGTAGAGAGCCCCTGGGTTCCATTCCCAGGAGAACACACACACACACACACACACACACACACACACACACACACACACACACACCAGAAAAAAATGGAAGAGGATTGCTTGTATCTTAAAGAGTGAATGCATAGTTATTTGGAGGCTGTATTTTTAGGGGAAATATATTCAAATTAATTTAGTAAGGGAAGTACTAAGAATCAACACCAGTTAATGTTGAAAATACAATGGTTTTGTTTTAGGAACAGAATAACTTTTCTCATATAGAGTCATGAGAAATAAACTGGAGTTGAATGACTATTGGTACCTGCTCCTATAATTAATTGTATCACAATATTACTTTATTCTGAGACTAGTTTGTTCAATACATAAAAGATTCCAGTTCAAGTCAAATTCATACACGTTTGGATTGAAGTTAATATGAACCCCATTAAAGGGTGACTAAATCTTGACTCTTTAAAAAGTAATCAATTCTAGCTGGGCATGGTAGCACATGCCTGTAATCCCAGTACTTAGGAAGCTGAGACAAGAGGATCGCGGGTTCATGGCCAGTCTCAGCAACTCAGCAAGACCCTGTTTCAAAATAAGAAATAAATAGGGCTGGAGATATAGCTCAACGATAGAATGACCCTGGATTCAATCCTCAGTATCAAAAAAAGAAAGAGAAAGAAGTTTCTGGAGATTTCTAACTGGTTATCATTTAGTATAATATGATCAGCTTCTTTAGTATACTTTAGAATGTTTATTTTTTACTTATTTATTTCTAGCTAAAGCCAATGAAATGAAAACTGTCAGTGTATAGTAAAATGTACTAGACAGTCTTATTTTTCTTGAACAGAGCATTGTGCATTGTAGGGAACCGTGCAAATGAACTGAAGGTAGGAATTCTAGCCTCTGCTCCCACAGGACCTCACCGTGCTGCCTGGCTGCTGGGCTCTCTGGGCCTACAACCAGCTGGGATGCTCCCCAGATCCGATCCTAAGCCAGCGAGCCTGTCAATCTGGAAGGGAGCTGAATATGTTATCACAGAGCATTTTTTTTTTTTTTTTTTTTTTTTGCCACAGGGTCTCCAGGTGTCCACGAAGCAGAAGGTGTCCCCATGGGACTTATTTGAGGGTCAGAAGAACCCGGCTCCTCTGTCCTGGGCCTGGTTCGGGACTGTCCGCATGGACCGGAAGGTGATCAAGTACGAGGAACAGCGACACCTCCTGCTGTACCACACACACCCCATGCCCAAGCCCCGAAGCTACTACCTCGAGCCGCTGCCCCTGCCCCCCGAAGAGGAAGAGGAGGATCCCATGTCGCCAGTTTCTCAGGAACCAGAGAGGAAATCAGCAGAGCTGTCGGATCAGGGAAAGACCCAAACTGATGAAGAGAAGAAGACCAAGGGAAGGAAGCGCAAGACGAAATCGAGCTCAAGAACTGACGTGAGTTGCGGGGAGCACAGAGAACTCGGGCTCCGCGCATCCGGCACGAGGTCCACTGCCGGCCAAGCTAATCCCTAGCAGACCGCGGAGGGATTATAAACTTGTTACAGCAGGGTCGGCGCGGGGTGGCTTGTCACAGGTGACAGGTTTAAGGCTATGGATTTCCCCTCCTCCACGTCTAATCACTTTCTTCAATTTTAGGCTTCCATTATGAATTATATTAAGCTAGTATTTCAGTGCCTCAATATGCCCTAGGGTTTGAAAGTTTAATTTTTTAGAACGATAAAAGCTTGTCCCCTTATGTTTTTATTAAGTGTGTCTAAAATATTCATGTATTTTAGGTGGTTTATATATTCAGTAAATTAACATTAAAAAAAACTCTATTTGATTTCCCCTAGGTAAAATTGCATTGAACATAGCCAGTAGATGCCCCTGAGCTTTCTTATTTCATACTTGTGTCTCAGCCCTCCTATATATCCTACTTCTTTACCATATTTCAGGTTTTCATAAAATCTAAAGTAAATCTCATTTAAAATGTTTACCCTTCTCTCTCTCTTTCTGTGTTCCTAACCAGTAACAGCATTTTCTTTCAAACAACAGAAAAGCATTAGACAATAATTTGTAAATGATTTTATAGGCCATGAGATGTAATACATTAAACATCTTTTTACCTAAATCATCTCGGGAACTGTTTGGGAAAGAGTTTGAGGTATTTTTCTACAAAATATGGTGGCGTTCTTACTGCACAGTACAAGAAATAATGACAACTTAGTATTTAGACATTCGTGAATAATTATCATTATTGTTCACTTATATCAAAACCACAACACATTTTTGCCAGCTGATAGCTTGGTGACCAATACCATTCTAGCGATGGCTACTGTCACTTTTGGAGCCACGCGAATGCCTCTGTCCACTCTCATTCAGTCTTCCTACCAGTATTTCTTTGTCCTGAAGGTTGTTCAGGATCATCCTGACTGATGCTCCCACAAGCCTGGCCTATGGTAGCCTTCCAAGCCACATGGATGGCTTGTGCTGTTTTCACACACAGCCCTCAGCCCATCCCGTTTCCCAGGGGAGCCCACGTGTGTCCCTTCCTCTTGTTCTCCCGAAGCTACCACTTTATCCTTTCGAAAAATTGCTATTGTCCTCCATCCTCTAGGGCTAGGCTTGAGAGTGGAAAGATGGTGGGGTAACCGAGACATTCTGGAATGATACTTGGAGGCTCTGCAGTAGGTGTGAGGAATAGGAAGCAATAGGTGTGGGTGGAGTACTGTCTTTAAAATTGCAAGGAAGATACTATCTTGTCAGGGAATGGCTCTTAAGCATCGTGCACATTTCTGGTATAATTTTCATCAAATGCACACAGGGTACCAGAAAGGCCTTCCAGGAGAAAATTCAGCCAGGCACATGCCCTTACAGTTGTGGGCAGTGTTCAGTATTAGTGGTCTGAGTGTAATTTCAGTATTTAAAAAAAAAAACATAATTAGTTCAGAAGATAACATTTTCCATTTCTGTCCACTGCAAACCAAGTTACTTTTATTTTTTGAAAATGTCATGGCTCAAACCCTGAGCTTTGTGCACGCGAGGCTCGTGCTCTGCCACTGAGCTGCGCCCTTGGCAGAACACTTTTTAATTCAAGGAAAACTTTTGACTTAAATGAGTGTCTTGCAGAGAATAGATTCACTGCCTGGCTTTCTATCTTCCATTTATAAAAACAGTTTTGTACACTAGGAGAGATCTCTTAACTGTGCATTAATTAGCTGTGTGGTATGTGGACCTGAACTATTTTTTTTTCATCTTTTTGTTGAAGGAATATTCACAGAGCAACATATACCGAGTGCCTCCTAATTACTCACCCATTTCCTCCCAAATGATGCACCATCCCCAGTCTACCTTGTGGGGATACAACCTCGTGGGCCAGCCCCAGCAGCCTGGCTTCTTCCTTCAAAACCAGTCTCTTACTCCAGGTAAGTGACCAGAGAGCCCTATGGGACACTCCAGGCTGAGAAGCAGTTTGGGGGTCTCTATACTTTGAAACCAAAACCTCTATAAAACAGGGAGTTCCAGAACTGTTCCTTTGACATTTTTGTAATTCCCTACACTCAAAATGTATTTTTCTTTGTATAAAATAGGGTTTCTGCCAAATCCAGTGTTACCCAGCTGTTGTCCCGGCTGCTCAGAAGGCTGAGGCAAGATGACCACTTGAGCCCAGGAGTTCAAGGCCATCCTGGGCAACATAGTGGGGACCCCAGCTCCAAATAAAAACAAATAAACAAAGCTTGTTGAATGAATGTTCAATGAGCATACTAGAATTAATGATAAATGTTGGAAACAAAATAGAGCTGTCCTCTCTTTTGACTTTCTCTTCTTAATTCCAAGGTCCATCTGAATTTTTTTAGCCATTTTAAACTTGGTAGAAAATTTAGTGCAACACAAGACTGTCTTTGAATTGAAGGCTGACCCCTTGGTAAATGCACATTTCCTTTCCACCAGAATACCTAGAGAGACCGTTGAAAAGTTGAGGATCTTGAGGCACTGGATGTCATGTAAAAAAAAAAAAAAAAATTGCCAGGCGTGGTGGCGCACGCTTGTAATCCCCGCGCTTGGGAGGCGGAAACAGGAGGACCGCGCAGGCTCGAAGCCAGCAGCGCTGGCTTAAGAGACCCTGTTTCCAAATAAAAAAAAGTACAAAATAGATCTGGGAATGCAACCTGGAGGTAGAAGGGCTTCCAGGAACCCCAGTACCACAAAAAACAAACAAACAAACAAACAAACAAACAAGGAAGAAAAGAATTATAAGGATATAACATGGTGAATTAATAGATTTGTATGTAAAGAGAATCCTATGTAGTTGTGGAAGTGTATGTACAGTTATTTCTATTCATGTGTAGGTCAAGTGCAAAACAATCTCCTTCACATACACACATATATGTGTCTCTACCAATCCATCTTTCTCATGTTTACACATACATATGATTAGGTTATAGAGAAATGCAAGCGAATAATCAACACTAAATTCATTTTGACATTTGGATGATGGTGTGGAAAGCGGGTGGGTGGGACTATATAGTACACTAAGCTACATATACTTTATTTATTTATTTATTTATTTATTTATTTATTTATTTATTTCATTGGTACTGGGGATGGAACCCAGGGGCCTTCTACCTCTGAGCTACACTCTCAGACCTATTTTATATTTTATTTGGAAACAGGGTCTCTTTAAACCAGCCGAGGCTGGCTTCGAACCTGCGCGATCTTCCTGTCTCCGCCTCCCAAGCGCGGGGATTACAAGCGTGCGCCACCACGCCCGGCAACGCTTTATTATTTTTAACTTGGCTTGAAGTACAGGATTACAGAAGAGTTAGAAAAATTAAAAGAAAGTCGATTGCAAACCAAGAATGGTAATACGTCCTTGCTACTCAGGAGACTGAGGCTGGAGCATCGCAAGTTCAATGCAGCCTGGATAACATAGCAAAAACTCCCATCTCCAAACAAAACAAAAGGCCAGGTGTGATGGTACATGCTCGTATCCCAGTACTTGAGAGGCTGAGATAGAGAATCATAAGTTCGAAGTCAGCTTCAGCAACCTAGTGAGCCACTTAGATAAATAAAATGGGATGTTGTTCAGAAGTAGATTGCCCTTGGGTTCAATCCCTTGTACCAGAAAGTACATCATAGTCTAATTTTTACAAAAGTTTTTTTCTTTTCTATAAGCATGTCCAAGTTATATGTTAGCGTAGTTCATTAATTTGTATTTTCCTGTTCATGCTACAACAGAAGTTACCTGACCTATGCCACTTAGTAACTTTACCAAGTGCATTCCAACATTCCTCATATGTTTCTGAGTGACTTTGTACTCAGTCTTTAAACAATAGATTTTCAAAGCACAGCTTTAAAATGTTTCCATTGTACAAATTGCTTTAAAAACAATAAAACATCTTTTGTGAGGGATATCTCTTCTCATTTATGGGCATCAAAGAATATAGGCTATGTGTGGTGAATTAAGGATTGGCGTTTGCTGTGAAGTCAGCAAATGTTAAACTTTTTTCCCCCTAAATCATAAGGCATTTGACAAATGCTTTATGCAGATGTGCCTAGGATTTTCTTTAGTTTCATAAGCAACAATGCCACCAATGTTTCTAGTTGATTTGATTTTCAGCCTTCAAAAGAGAAACACGTTGTCTTTCCACTCATGGTCTTTGAAATTTCTGAGCATGTAAACTTCTGAAGGATTTCATGCTTCTCTACTGCAAAACAGGCCATTTTTATTTCTCCCTAACCAAAGGAGCTTAAATACCATGAGCTTCAAATTCATTTAAAACTGCAAATGGTTGGTAAGCGTGGCTCAGGATCTTGGCCACAATATCCCGTGAAGATAATTTGTTCCATGCTAGTCCTGTGCTTCCTAGGGCCTCAGACAACTAAAAGTCCAGCACTCTGAGATCCTGCCAGGTCCACCCGTTTTACCATTTCATCTTATGCACCGAAGTATACCCTCTGTGAAGTCAGGTCAAAGAAGTTTAATTATATCCCACTGTACTATATATTGGAAATTATGCTGCTATTAACAGATCTTTAACTTTTACAGTGGGTAGGACAATACTCTAGTTTCCACCCTGCTCAAATGGCAAGACTGAAGAGGGTGAAATCTCCGCATTTTGAGAAAACAACAAGACCTGTTGCTTTAACACTCATTGAAAACTCTCCCTTTGAGTTGCTCTCTTAGGTGGCTCCAGGTTGGACCCCGCGGGCTCCTTTGTCCCAACCAACACCAAGCAAGCGCTGTCCAACATGCTGCAGCGGCGCTCGGGTGCCATCATGCAGCCGCCCTCGCTCCACGCCCTCACATCGCAGCAGCAGTTGATACAGATGAAGCTTCTCCAGCAGCAGCAGCAGCAGAGGCTTCTCAGGCAAGCCCAGACTCGGCCTTTCCAACAGGTTTGTCCACGCCCAGCAAGGGAGGCCTTTGCGCTTTGCAACCTGCTCTGGCGAGGGAGGAGTTTGGGGTGTGCAATGTGTCTTTCCTGTGCACATATCCCTGTAGATGTGTATACAGCATTGTTATTATTTTTTTCAATACTAGGGGTTGAACCCAGGGGCATTCTACTTCCAGTTACAACCCCATCCCTATTTCTTATTCTTTATTTTGTTGGTTTTTTTTTTTTTTTTTTTTTTTTTTTTTTTGGTGGTACTGGGGTTCCTGGAAGCCCTTCTACCCCCTGGCTACACTCCCAGACCTATTTTATACTTTTTTATTTTTGGAAACAGGGTCTCTTAAGCCAGTGCAGCTGGCTTCGAACCTGCGCTGCTGGCTTGGAACCTGCGCGATCCTCCTGTCTCTGCCTCCCAAGCCTGGGGATTACAAGCGTGCACCACCACGCCCGGCTTCTTATTCTTTATTTTGAAACAGAGTCTCACCAAGCTGCAGACCGACTCAGTAGCTGAGGCTGGCCAAAAACCTTTGATCCTCCTATCTCAACCTCCCAACTACTGGGATTATAAACCTGTGCCACCACACCTGGCTGTGCATTTTATTATTATTGAACAAAGAAGAAAATACCTTAGGTTGGCTAAAGGTGTGTCTCAAAATGAAAAGAAGTGTTAATGAAGAAGCAGGCCTTTTGTCCTTGAGGTGACCTCCCCTGAAAGCTCCTCCTCTATTATAATCACCATATTTTGTGTTCCTTTGGCTCTACCTTCATGTGTTGTTTTTAGAATTACTACTTTGAGGTTGTGTCTCTGAAGCCCTGATTCTGCTCAGATTTCTCCTGTAGTGCCTGGCCCCAAATCTTTTTTGTTAGTATATCCTTAATAAGGTTTTTAGCAGACAGTGGATAAATTCCAAACAGCACTCTAGTGTATGCACATGTTTAATTTAATTCTTCATTTGTGTTATTTCTAATTTTTATGCCTTGCGACTGACTTTCCTCTTTTGACAGTGATCGTGTTTAAGAAAACAGTGATAAACATTGCACAAAACTTAGTGTAGACTCGTGAACCTATCTATATATGCAAGCATATTTAAGTAAAAGGAGTGAAGTGAAATTGTGACTTTTTCCTAGTTTCTGAATACTTGCTAGTTTCTGAATACTTGTGTTATTTCCCAATTATTCCGGAATGGGCAGTCACTATTTTAATCGTAACGGCTAATACTAACAGAGCATTTACTATCTGCCATCCACTGTCTGAGCCTTTTACACATCTCCATTATCTTAGATCCCACAGCAGCCCTGAGATGCATTAAGCACCTTTGTGAGCCTCAGATTTAACAGCCATTTACAAGTGTGTCCTACTGATAGAAACTATGAGACTTCTGAAATTTCTAGCGATCCCTGAATGCACTGAAAAACATCCCTTGTCTTTTGGATAACTTTCTAAACATGTTTCTATTATCTTATTCATGTTACTTCTGTGTTTGGACCACTTAATGATTTGGGGAGGGGGGGGATGAAGGTGAAGAGATTATCCAATCATTATTAGAAAGGGTCCATTTTGGGCTGGTTCAGTTGCAACAGAATGTAAACAACAGTCACCATATGCTTGTCTTTTCTGGACCTCTAAAAATTGTTTTAACTTCCTGGGTCAGGTGAGATGGGCCTAAGTTCCTGTTTACACATAAATGATGAAACCTTGATTAAAAGATTGAAAAAAAATCATTAGTACTGCTGAATAAGCCATGTTGTTTAGAGCCATATAGAACATCACTGGAGTTTCAACTCTTTTTGGGGCTGAGCAAAAAACAATTATGACATTGTCTTAAAAATCTTTATGGAGATCAATAGAAATTTTAGTAGGAGTCAAAAATTTAGGACTCTAGTGAGGTCCCACTAGAGTGAATTCGGCTCTATTTTAAAGTAATAAAGTTTAAGCAAAATTGGCTTTCTTTATTTTACACATCTACCTGTTTATCACACAGTATGCTTTTCCTTATACCCACTGTCAAACTGTGACTGCTGAATTTGGCTTTGAATTACTCTCCATAGTTCAGAGAATTGGGAAAAAGCCTGCTGGGCCATTCAAAGGTAAATATGCCTGTCCTTAAAAGGGTCACTTTCTAATAGCCATGCTAGACAATTTCACTTAAAACCAGCAATTTAACAGGTACAAGGAGTCAAAGGTAGTTTTGCACATTTGCAGACGGCAGGCTTCTGACCTGCAGTGTACTGGGATGATTCATTATTCCCTCAGTTTCTTCAACCACTCAAACATCCTTCACTCTGTTCTCTTTTCCACCCGGAGTCGTACTGATTTCACGAATGGGAATTAATGGACTGCCTGTTACTTGCTCTTCTCTTGTATCAGTCATCTGTTCTGTTGAAGTTCTGTTGGATTATCAGTTCATTACAGTCATAACATTGTACTTTTTCTTTGTTTTTTTTTTTAGCCTTTTAAGGTAATAAATTTACTTCAAATCACAAACATTAAGCTTCACAACAGTGGCTGTACACCATTCATTCCCCCTCTGCATTTACATTCCTCCTTAGCAATCGAAGCTTACTGTGAACTCTCAAGTACTTTCTGAAGCAGACATCCCTTTTTTCTCTTTCTTCAAGTGTAGGATCCCTGAGGAATATACTACGGTTATGAGGAACAGAAACGTCTACATCATTTTTGATGAGATTACATGTAGCTTCTGCTAGGATCCTTGTTTGTAGGAGGTCCTGTGGACAAGTTAACTCCTTTCTTTTCTGCCATCTGATAGCATATGAGCTGTTCTCCCTGGAATCTACTTAACTATAGTGTTGTGGCAGGAAAAAATTCTCCTTGTAAGAAACTTTCAAAATGTCAAATAAAGGCGGAGCTATATAAATATCAGTGATGATGACAAATTGTTATAGTATATGTGGTTCTAGGCACAATTAGTTGCTTTTCTAAGGACTGACCATTTTATGATGAGAATTGATAGGAAACTGTTGATTCTAATTTTGGAAGGAGTGTTTTTTTTCAGGTTGATTACATAGTGCACATGGTGTGAAATTCTCTAGCTATACAAGGATTAGTGATGTTTTTCTTTTCCAACTTTTTAATACTTATAGGGAAAAGTAAATAGAGGTAATTTTTCTTCAAGTCTTAATAACTTTCTTACTCCAGAGGTCCATTTCCTTAAGCATAGCAGACACATTGAAGAATCTTAATTTACCATAAGCTTTTTTGGGGAGGAGGTGCTGGGGATGGAACCCAGGGGCATTTTACCTCTGAGCTACCCTCCCAGTCCTATTTTTTTATTCTTTATTTTGAAACAGGGTCTCACTTAGTTGCAGAGGGATTCACTAAGTAGCTGAGGTTGGCTTCAAACCTGTGATCCCTCCTGTCTCAGCCTCCCAAGTACAGGGATTATAAGTATTTGCCACGACGCCCAGCTAATTTACCATAATCTTTACACCTGCACTTGGGATTTCAACAAATGCCTTCACAGCCTGATGTGTTTCTCCAGGCCTTGGATGGATTTCTTTTCAGGCCAGTTTTACAGTAACCTACTAGTTGTCCACTTTTCTTAAGAGGATGAGCAGTGGGCCTTTTAACATTTTGTATTATCTTTTCGTCTACTGAGCACACAGTAGAAATCTATGAGATTAGAGAAGAAATGCTTTGGGCATAGTAGCGAAGTCCTGTAACCTCAATACTTGGGAGACTGGGACAGGAGGATCTGAATTTGAGGCCAGCCTATTTTTACTTTTTTATTT
Organism: Muscardinus avellanarius; assembly: GCF_963383645.1. Lineage (NCBI taxonomy): Eukaryota > Metazoa > Chordata > Mammalia > Rodentia > Gliridae > Muscardinus > Muscardinus avellanarius. Next base: position 116,744,523 of record NC_137790.1, read on the forward strand.
TTGTGCATTATAGTCATACATCACAATGGAATACAAGACTTTTGAGGATATACAAGCACACATCATCCAATTAGCCTTTATCCAATTCCCATCCCATTTCTTCCCCCTCCCTCATCCCATGCTTGATTGGTGATTAACTTTGGTTCATTTGTTTATGTACATCATGAGTTTTAAAGAGATTCCATCCTCCCCCATTCCATCCCCTCTGATTGGTCACCTTAATTGCTCCTTTATAGGGCCTTTTCTTCAATTAGATCTCCTCCTATTACCTATTTCTTCCTAGTTTTTGCATATTAGGGAAAGCATCTGGTTTTTTATTTTTCTGTGATATTTCTCTGTGTATGCCACATTGCAAGTTCTGATCCCATTCTTTTTTTTTTTTTTTTTTTTTTTTGGTGGTACTGGGGTTCCTGGAAGCCCTTCTACCTCCAGGCTACACTCCCAGACCTCTTTTACATTTTATATTTGGAAACAGGGTCTCCTAAGCCAGCGCGCGCGGCTGGCTTCGAACCTGCGCGATCCTCCTGTCTCTGCCTCCCAAGCGCGGGGATTACAAGCGTGCGCCACCACGCCCGGCCCTGATCCCATTCTTAAAGGCCCCATCACTGGCCTGGCCATCCGGCAAACTCTGATCCCGGCCTCGCTGACCCCAGCACTGGCCTCACCCCTCGGCAGGCTCTGATCCCAGCCTTGGAGGCCCCAGCACCGGCCTTGTCTCACGGCAGGCTCTGATACCAGCCTCGCTGGCCCCGGCACTGGGCTAACCCTTCGGCATGTTCCGATCCTAGCCTTGGAGGCCCCAACACCAACCTTACCCCTCAGCAGGCTCCAATCCCGGCCTCGGAGGCCCCAACACCGGCGTTGCCTCATGGCAGGCTCCAATCCCGGCCTCGCTGACCCTGGCACCGGCCTAACCCCTCAGCAGGCTCCGATCCCAGCCTCGGAAGCCACAGCACTAGCCTTGCCTCACGGCAGGCTCCGATCCCGGTCTCGCTGGTCCCGGCACCTGCCTAACCCCTCAGTGAGGCCAGCCTGTTTTTTAAGCCTAGACCTTCTTCATGAACTTGGTTCTCAGCACTGTGATTTTTTTCTCTCTTTTTTTAATGGTATTGGGGATTGAATTCAGGGGAATTCTTCTCAGCTACTTACCTCAGCCCTTTTTATTTTTTATTTTGAAACAGTGTCTCCCTAAGTTGCTGAGACTGGGCTCAAAAGTGCAATACTCCTCTCTCAGCATCCCAAGTACTGAGATTATAGACATGTGCAATTGTTCCTGGCTAGCAATGTGACTTTTAGCTGTACATGCCCCACATAACTCTTTGAGGACTAACTTCTACAATAACCACTACTGCAGTGTTTTGAAGATCTCAATGCAGAAGAAGAGATGTACATTTCTGAATTCTGGATATTTTTTATCCCTTACAGAGTCCCTAATGGGACTTAGCCTCTTCCTACCTAGCAGAGAAAAGTGAAGGTTTGCAGAAGCCAGAGAGCTTTCGCTGACACAGGATGAGAGCTAGAACACCTTTAGACAGTGACTTCCATCAGTCAGTCATGGAAGTTTCTGGTACGGACCGTCTTCTATCTTCTCAAGGATAACTGTAGATACTGCTTTAGGGTCCAGTCAGATTATTTGATGTAATGATCCTTATTATGATTGTGTGTGTTTTCTTACAGCTGGAGTTCCTTTGGCCATGCACAGAGATGTTTTGGCAAGAAAACCTGTTTTCATTCTTAGTTGCAGTCTTTATCTAGGAACTCATTGACTTCCATCCCTTGCTCATTATCCCTTTTCTAGCAGGAATTCAGTGCTCCGGTTATAGTTCCTTAGTGCCTCAGAGCCTCCTTTATAAACTCAAACTCATGCAGTACCTCCTTTGTACTGTGGTGGTGAAACTGATGATTTAAGACACAGCAGCCAATAGGCCAGTGGCTGACTCATAGTAAGCACTAAAGAAATGTGAGCTTCTCTACTTACTATTGCTGTTCAATTAGTATTATGTCTATGGTTTTCTTGAAATTCCTTTCTCATAAGATCAATCACTTTGTCCTTGAATATGTTTAGCATTTAAAGAGAATAGAAGCATGTCAGATGCTTTACTGACATAATTACACTAATTTTTTCTAGTAAGATTGACTTAACAATCATTTGGTTGCTGGCAACCATAGAGCAGAGTAAGTAAAAGGAGCATCATTTAGTTTTTCTGATAGGCATGCTGGGATACTAGAAAGGCATGTGTTTACTGAATCCTGTGATATAGACTTTAGAGGGGCTCATTCAAATTTCACTGTTAAAAGTATCACTCTATTTTATTTTCTGCATATTCTAGGGGAACTATCAGAATATACTGAATATTGAGTGTAGTCATTCAAAATGTTGTTCTAACTACTTTCTGTTTGCCCCATTTTTATTCTCAACATTTTCCTCTAAGAGCAAAAACTTCCTTCCCAAGGAAGAGGACTATCTTTTATACCTTGATCTGTGCTGTCGCTTTATTTATCCTGGCTTCTGTCCTCAGTGCCCCAAACCATTTTCTCAGTGTTTTCAATCGTCAATGCCAGACTGTTTATTTAATGAATTTTAAGAATCCAAAGGGTGCTAGGCAAAAGATATATGTAGCTTCAATCATTTGAGACACATTTGGAAGAAATGGTTACATATAGTCTGTAGGTATTGAATCATAAGGTTTTTCATGACCATACAGGGAAGGTTTCCGACAGAGGACAGAAATGTCCAGGCACAGCTAGTAGCAACTTGTAAGCAGATTAGATTACTAGCCCAGAGCCAGTCTCATCATTTGTGTACCCAGATGAAGGAATTAGGTAATTAAATGCAGGAAGGTTGCTCCTTGGCAGCAGTGAGCCTGTGACTTCATGAAAGCCGCCCTCTTGGATTGATGAAGCCTCTTGAGGTTGAGAAACCATGCTTGGGTCAGTGATTGATCTCATGCCCTGGGGATGTGTTCTCACCTAGGAATATGTTTCTTTCTTTTCCTCTCTCCTGGCCATTGACTCGTTAGTGGTGTATTTCAAGAAAACAGACCAGAGTAGTAGATAATAAAACAATCACTTACCTCATCTTGCTTTATTAAATAATAATGGTCTGCCATATTTGTTATAGATCATCTTGTAAAAAATAAAACATGAGAGATTGGATGAGGATCCTTGTATTTTTTCCTTCCTTTCCATAAAGAGTAAATCACGACTATGAATGTAGTGGGTTTTTTTTCTTTCTTTTGAATGCTTTATACTTTGACTACACAATTTTCATCCATCGACATATGTGGTATTTCTCCATTATTTGAATTGCGAGAAAGCTGCTGATTTTGGCTGTGGAAATTTCGAGTAGGTAAATGTAATGAATCTGAGGATAGTATACTTAGCTTGTGTTTTTATTTATTTATTTTTTGGGGGAGAGAGAGAAAAGAAGATTGGGGTAGAGGAGTAAGAAAATTAAATATTGATAAGATATTTGCTATTGAAGCCAAAGATCAATGTACGGCTGCAGTGAATAATGTACCAGTACCTAAAATAATGAAAACAGGTGTTATTTTCTTTAAATATTCTCCTATAATTTCTAATACTTAGTTATAATAAAACACCTTTCCTGAAAATCCTTTGCTTCAGGTCTGTCTCTAGAACTCAGGAAACTCAGGGACATTTTTAACATCTCAATCATTCTATCCTTTGGAACCCAGTTATAAAAATGATTCAGAGCTGGACATGTTGGGACATGTTTGTAATCCCAGCATTCAGGAGGTGGAGACAGGAGGATCTCAGGTTCATGGCCAGCCTCAGCTACTTAGTGAGGCCTTTTGCAACTCAGTGAGACCCTGTTTCAGAATAAAGGCTAAAAAATAGGGCTTTGCATGTAGCTCAGAGGTTGAATGCCTCTGGGTTCTATCCCCAGTCCTGTAAAAAATAAAAATAAATAAAAATGATTAAGAAAGCCAGGTGCAGTGGTGCATGCCTGTATTTCCAGTACTTGGGAGGCTGAGACAGGAGGATTTTAGGTTCAAGAGCAGCCTCACCAATTTAGCGAGACCCTCAGTCACTTAGCAAGATGCTGTTTCAAAATAAAAAGTAACAGCCAGGCGTGGAGGTGCATGCCTGCAATCCCAGCATTCGAGAGGCTGAGATAGGAGGATCGTGATTTGCAGACAACCTCAGCTACTTCGAGAATCCCTCTGCAACTCAGTGAGACCCTGTTTCAAAATAAAAAATAAAAAATAGGGCTGGGTGTGCAGCTCAGAGGTATAATACCCCTGGGTTCCATCCCCAGTACCACAAAATAAATAAATAAATGAATAAATAAATAATAAGTAATAAAATAAAAGTAAAAAGAAAAAAAAAGAGAAAGGAGGGGTGCTGTGGGTTTTGCTCAGTTGTAAAATGCCCATGGGTTCAATCCCCAGTACAAAAAAAAAGAAAGATTAAAGAAGGCAATCATTGCTTGAAAAATATCAATTTTCCCCTAAGCATTCAGTTGCTATTAGAGTGTGAACAGAGGTGGCACTGTAGATTCACAGTCGTCTGCTACGATTGAATGTGTGGTTAGCCTAATGCAATTTACCAGGCACGGAGCTGTCCGTTTGCACCCTTCAACAACGTATGAACTGCTGACTTGTTCATCTTCTGTCTCGTCTGTGTAATGTGACCTTTGTCCTAAGCTTCCCACGGGCTCTCGGCTGGGAAGGAGCCTGGCCCAGTTGCTCACGTGGGATTCCAGTGTCCCTTAGATGCAGCAAGTCTCTATGTCTTTGTCTCTTTTTCTTTCTTCTGCATCACCATTTAACTTTTCTATATACTATTCTGTTATATGAATATTACCATAATATTTATCAATGAATGGCCCAGGCTAGAGTGAGACCACTTAGCATACAGATTAATAATACAGTGCAGAGCCTGGGTCTTGAACTCCCTAGGACATTGTTTTAAAATGAAATGTTTCCTTTGTATTCTGGCTGCCCACATCACCAGGCTAAAATATCTTATCTATGTTGTCTGCCGTTTTCTTGCTGTCCCCTTTCTGTAGGACTTGTGTAACTCTGCTGTCTCCCTTCTGCAAGACTTTGACAACATAATGGTAACACTCCTGCTGTCATTTCTTTTTTTCATCCTTCCTTTTTGTTTGGAGAGTGAACTTGTCTAGCGTTATTCTTTGAACATCAAAATTAAAGAGCGGGTTTGTCCTCTGCAGCGGGTAATTATTGCAGCTCATTTCACTGTTCCTTGGTTTATGTTTGAGAGCGTTAACACAGAATCGTGAATGCATCGGTCATGTTCAAGCTAAAGGAATTCATTTGGTTCTCCCCTCTGATCACCCCGTGACTTGTGGCCTTCATCATACACATGTATGGTACAGAAACCAGTAAACGTTCATGGAACCATAGAGCAGTCCACGCGCCTTCATCTTGGTCCCAGTGATACTCTTGCCTCTCTTGGTGGCAAATGACATCAGTAGTACGGGGAAGCATGGCATGCTGATTTGTGAGCCAGTGCAAGATAGTGAAAAATATCACTGTGAAACACCCACATCACATCCCACTCATGGCCATTCCCAGATTCTTAGCCAAGTGCATCCTCTCTCCGTTCCGGTGTGGAGAAGATGTGCATTTATTTATTTTATTTGAGCATAGGTCTTGTGCATGCATGCTATCAAGACTTCACCACTGTTGCTTTGCCTGGGCTAGCTAAGAATGCATGTTTTGCATTAAATTACTTATAGGTTTCTGTATCAAGTAGCCAACCCTCAACATAAACCCAAGAAGCATTAGAATAAAAAAGAACACACATCTCAGATGGGAATGTAAGTCAACTTGTTCTCACTGCCATTCTGATGGGTAATATTAGCGGTATACTGGTGGAGATACCTTAACTGTGTACTCAAACTTTGAAAATGTTCAGGCTGATAAATACTGGTTATGGAAGCAATTTCTCCAATAGCTTCTGTTTCACTAGACAGACGGTCAAATGTTCAAGTTTTCTTGGCACTTCATGGTATATGGAGAGCAGGTGAGGATATAAAATCATTTTTATACAATGAATAATTTTATGTAATGAATAATCATTTCAAAATTTGAATTAAACTCTCAAAACTTAAAAATATTCTGGTTACAAGAGGGGCATGCTGGCACATTCTTATAAAACCAGTATTTGGGAGGTTGAGACAGGAGGATCACAGGTTTGAGGCCAGCCTCAGTACCTAAGCTTGAGTCTCTCAGTAACTTAGCAAGAGACTGTGTCAAAATAAAAACAAAAAGGGCTGAGGCTGTAGCTTGGAGGTAGAATGGCCCTGAATTCATCTCCAATAGCACACATACACACAAAATTTTGATTACAACGTATCTTTGCAGTAGGGCATTTAGTGTTCAGATGATAATGTCATTCAGATAGAAATCAGTTTGTATGAATCTTTTTGTCTTTTTCTTTTTTAAGAAAATATTTTTATGCAGATGTAATACTTTATTAGGTAAAATCAAAAGAAGTGTGTATGATTTTTATATTCATTCAAATTAGTAAAATTGTGTATCTTTGCTGTCCTTCTTACCTTTTTAAGTTTTCTTTAATATTTTTATATTAATTAATTTATTTATTTATTTGTGCGGGTCTGGGGATGGACCCCAGGGGCATTTGACCTCTGGGCTACAACTCCTGCCCTATTTTTTATTCTTTTATTTTGAAACCGGGTCTCACGGAGTTGCGGAGGGCCTCACTAAGTAGCTGAGGCTGTCCATGAACCACGATCCTCAGGTCTCAGCCTCCCGAATGCTGGGATTACAAGCATGCGCCACCACGCCCAGCTAATATTTTTATATTAGAAAGTTAATAAATACATACTAGGCCAGTTGATATGTTCATCATTCTATATTAGAATTTTAATATGTATACTTAGTTATATTAATCATTTATGGGCATGTTAAATATATTACAACAGATATACATGTTAGGATATAATATATGATATATTATAAAGGTTCTTTATTGTATGAGATATATTCTAGAATGAACAGGATAGTCTAGAAGTTAGTGCTCGTTGGTAATACAACCAGGTTGTATGTATGTATGTATGTATTTATTTTTATTTGTTGGCGGTACTGGGGTTCCTGGAAGCTCTTCTACCTCCGGGCTATACTCCCAGACCTATTTTTTATACTTTTTAAATTTGGAAACAGGGTCTCTTAAGCCAGCACAGCTGGCTTCGAACTTGCGCGACCCTCCTGTCTCTGCCTCCCAAGCGCGGAGATTACAAGCGTGAGCCACCACGCCCGGCGAACCGGGTTGTATTTAAAGTGAAAACTTAGCCAGATATGGTGGCCATGCCTGTAATCTCAGTAACTGGGAAAGCTGAGACAGGACGATCGAAGGTTCAGTTCAAGGACAACCTCAGCAAGTAGTGAGACTCTCAGCCATCTAGCAAGACCCTATTTCAAAGTAAAAATGAAAGACTAAGGCTCTGCAGAATAGCTCGGAGGTAGAATGCCTCTGGGTTCAATCCCCAGTACCAAAAATAAATAACTAAATTAATTAATTAATTAAATGAAAACTTGATAATGTTTCAAGCATAATTGGTCAAAAGTATGCTTTCTAATTATAGCATTTTGTCCGTACCTGTTGTCTGTCTTCAAAGCCGGCCATGTGATGACCAGGACTGCTGGTGCTTGCCATGTTTAGCCTTGGGCACCATTACTCAGTAATATCCAATCTAGGAGTCATGAATAAAACCCTTTTGCTAGGCAACTCATCAAATATTACCCACTGGTGTTTGGTGCGTGCCTTTTATTTATCCTCCTGTCTCCCTCCCAAGTACTGGAATTATCGGTATGTGCCACCACACCCAGGAAGCAGAAACTCTTTGGGAGTGTTTAGAAAGTGATCATTGTAGAAAATAGAATGGATTTATGTTTTGCTTATAGAGACAAGCCCAAAGGGAAGTCCCTTAAAATGAAGTCAGGAGACCACGTGCAAGGTTTTGACTCAGATAGCAATGGGCAGGGGGACTTCTGTGGCTATTGGAATGTTCTGGTAGACAATCGTTCATGTCCTGAGTACATACAAGTCAGGCATCGGAGACACAGGCGCTCCAGCAGGGGCACCGATATGTTACGTTCTCCTCTAGAGATGTGCTCAGACTCTCTAATGGCACCTGGCCAGACCCAGCTATTTCATCAGAAATCAGTTTCCTAAGCTATCCTTTTTATGCACTAAGATATGAAAATAATGTTGCCTCTAATTTTTTCAGCTAAGTAGAATAATCAAGAAGGAATAACTTGAGCTACGTTCTAGGCATAAATTCAGGTAGATTGTATTACCAGCATGGTACATGCTAAACGTTAAGTTAGATTAGAGTTTTCAAAAACAAGGTACTGAAAACGATGGGGTAGCAAAAGCACTTGGTACAGTAATTCATGCTAAAATATAAATACATCCTACTTTATCTCTGGGTCTTTTTTTTTTTTCAACAGATGTTTACTGAGCACTTACTTCATGTCAGATACTATCCTGAGAACTGAGTTAAAATAAATAAATAAATATCCGGGCGTGTTGGTGCACGCTTGTAATCCCCACGCTTGGGAGGCGGAGACAGGAGGATTGCGCAGGTTCGAAGCCAGCCCGTGTGCTGGCTTAAGAGACCCTGTTTCCAAATAAAAAAGTATAAAAAATAGGTCTGGGAGTGTAGCCCAGAGGTAAAAGGGCTTCCAGGAACCCCAGTATCACCAAAAATAAATAAATAAATATAAATAAATAAATAATGAAAAAAATAAATAAGATGAAGTTTAAAATATTTTTAGAAAATAATAGATGACCGAAGTAACTGTTCCATTTTGCTGAACATGACCTTACTTTTCCCCTGTTGTCTAGTTTATAAGGTTCATTATATATTCTGGTCTTAACACAGTCAAAACCATGCCCACTAACATTAAATTTTTTCTACCATTCCTCAGACTTTAGTTTCCTCACTCATTCCCACATTTCGGTCCTTTATTAGCATTTGCAAAATATTTCAAGTTACTAAAAAACTTTTCTTGTCTATTTTTTAGTAAAGTGAACAGTTTCTGAAAGTTAATATATTCCTAGCATTATTCTGGGGAAAATAAAGAAAAGTAAGACTGTATTTCAGTCTGCTGGGGGAAATTAGGGTATTTTCCTTTCAGGACAATGTTTGATGACAAAACTATTAACAAGAATTTGTGGGTATCAGCCAGCTTGGGGCGTTCGTGGTTTTCTCCGGGAGGATGTTGCACGCCTCAGTTATTCCTTACTGTTCTTAAGTAGTGAGTTGGGAAAAGGTGGTGTGAGAGGGCATGGTAAGACTTCAGATGAATAGCTCACCTTGTCTAAAGGTGTGTCAAGACTGCATTTCAGGGTTGTTGTTAGTTTTCCTTAATTACTTTCTCCCTGCTTCTTTTAAAGTTATGATACCTTTTTAATGCTAGCTTTTTGATTGTTTTATGTAGAAAAAATAAATTTTAGTTTATATTTTTTAAAATCTCCATAATCTTAATTAATATCGATCAATAAAGGAGTATTGCCCAGTGACTCAAATGTACCTTAATAGTGTTCTCATTTTCTACCTCCCCATGTAAGTTAGAGTATCCCATATGGTTTTTCAATAAGCAGAGGAGTAAAGAGCTGGAAAAGATCTTTTCTAGGCCCCTGTCCAGGTAGATCACATCCTGTTTCCCTCAAAGCTGAGACAGGGCCTGGGCATTACAGACTACCTATTGATCCCAGGATCCCAGCTCACGCATCAGTAGTTCATTCTTCTTCTGTTCTATAAAAATGATACTGTGCACATATTTGTTCCCACAAAGAAGCATGGCAGTATGTTCCAGGTACTTTCTATGATACTAATAGCAATGAGTATCAATTTAAGGACTGATATTTAAAGATAGAGTTGATTTACTGATTTCTTGCCATGTGATTTTAGAGGACCAGGAGCCATTTGGATGCTTTGGGAAGCATAGGTCTAGGCTCCCCATGACCACATAGAGGGAACTTGACTATTATTCTTAGACCCAACCACGTGGAGTTTTCATTGTATTTGACAGATTAGTGTGAGTATCTTCCTGGGACTGCATTCTGGAAAGTTAGACTTTTTTTATTGAAGCTATATTCCTACTAAAGGTATATAGATACCATGGTAGAAAGGGTATCTCAGAAATTTGTGTTTTATACTTGTGTAGATGATAACTCAGGAGAGGTAAAAGTCTCCTCGGTGGCTTCAAGTGTTGAAATCTGAATATATACCTTCTGATTGTATATTTCATTTCAGTATTTTATTTACAAGTGTTAATAGATATTTTCCTTTTGGGAGTGATTGTAGGAGGCTGTATATCTGTCCTTAATAAATAGGCACCCCTCAGTCAGGTATGGTGGCAAATGCCTGTAATTCTAGTACTTGGGAAGCTGAGACAGGAAGATCTCAAGTTCAAGGATAACTTCAGCAACCTAGCAAGACCCTGTTTAAAAACAAAAATAAAATAGGGCTGGCAATGTAGCTCAGAGGTGGAATACTACTGGATTCAATCCCCAGTACCAAAAACAAAAAACAAAAAAAACCACCAATAAGCATTTAAATGTTTTTACCCTAATGTCACACATGGAGGCAATTGAGAAATTGAGAAGAGCCCTGGGCTTTGGAGTCTTCTCACAGGTGTTGGGGTCTTGGCTCTGTAGGGTGAGCCGGGTGGGCTCGCCATGTCACCGGGGCTCTCAGAGCTTGCCATTTCCTATCTGAAGAGCACAGGCATGGTGCTTCTGCCCTGTAGAGTTCTTGTGAAAGAATAGGAGGGAAAGGGGAATTCTTCCTACTTGGTGCTCTCCTCTTAAGCTAAATGTTTGTCCCTTTCTCCTCACTAGAATTATCTACACTACTTTCCAAGCATGATAAAACAATTTTATGTAACTATAATTTATGTAATTTATGCTGATTAAATTTATAACTTACCTATCATAAGACAATAGTTAAATAATCCTAGAGTAAACCTCACTATAATTAGTTCTGAAAAAAAAAAAAACCCAGTGATGGTAAGAAGCAAGGCTTATTTCTATGGTTATTACCGTAAGCTTCCATAAAATGATTCATATCACCGAAACATAAGACACACATGTAGCCGGTCTCACCAATATCTCTGTTTTCCTAAGGCCAAAGCCTATATTAAGACTGGTGAGCAGAGGTTAATTGCTTTTATTTTATGCATAGTTGGTTAGAATTGAATTTGCTGTTAAGAGCTTAGAAGTTTTTATAGATTAGATTCTGATGAATTGTTAGATTCATCATAGGTCCAAAATTTTCCCTTGAATACATGACTAAATAGGCAATATTTAGATCACTGCCAGGAAACTTTGTTAAGAAGCCAAAACATTTTAATACGCTGTTTGTGTGCACAACACCTTCTCCCTTTACAGGCTCTTAGTGGTTCTAGATGTCATACTTTGCAGGCTCATGCCTTTTACCCCAGTGCAGCACCTGGAACTGGGAGTGAACTAGGAAGCTGTCTAAGCCTCTCTGCAGAGCAGACCTCCAGTTCCTTAGAGTTACATATGTCTCTGCCATCACTGGGAACATCTCTTGTGTTTTTAGAGGAAAAGTTCAGCACTCTATGCATACATACACAGGGAATTGAGAAGTGGTGTTTTACACAGTTTGAGAATCTGTGAGGTTTGTTTTCATATCATGAGATTTGGTGTCATGGGTCATTGGGATTACTGGCCAGAAACTCAACTCAAGGCCTTGCTGTTATGACCAAAGCTTCGCCTCGCTTTGTTTTCCAGGGCCAGCCGGGGGACCAGGCTGCTCTCTTTGCGGCTCAAGCACGGCCCTCCCCTCAGCTCTCCCAGTATCCAGGGCTGCAGCAAGCACAGGTACCGCACTCTTGTCACAGGAACTCCTGGATTTTCAGTGTTCTTTATTTGAAGAAGGAAACCAAGGAAATTGCATGTCTACTTCCTATATAGGATCTAGAACTGAGTTACTTCAACTTGTAGATTATAATTGACATTTCACAAAACCATTACCAGTAATAATTGAGCAAGTCTCCAGATGGACTGATTTAAGGAGCACAAAACATTGGGGGTGGGGATTGGTGAATTAAAAACATAAACACATTCAAACATATATTAATGACGATGATGAGTATTGAAATGCTCAATAGTTACTCATCTTAAAATATATTGTGATAGAATCTCACAATTGAGATCGCCATATTCAAAGGTAACTTGCATACGGAATCGTGGTAGAATACTAAGATAATGGGCCTTGGAATCAGACCTCTGCACAGGTCTTGGCAACTGAATAGCTGTGTGACATGGTGCCTATGGCTCTGAACTTAGTTTTCCCTCTATGTAAAACAGAGATGAAGGATGTGAGGGTTTATGATGACCTGTATACAACCCACATAACATACACAGCAGATGCTCACCCAATAAAACAACTGCCTTAATGCAATGCAAATCTTGAGCTACTTTTCCCTACAATAGTTTTGTTATTTCGGCATCCATGTCCTCTTACATTGTTCTGGTAATCAGGAGCCCAGTATTGTTGGCAGGACTTCTCTTGGGGCTGGCAGTTGATGCTGTGCCCATGGCTGAGAGTGTGCTGGCCAGCACGGGCACCTACACCTTCAGTGTTGTCTCATTCACGCTGCCTGCTGAGACTTTCCATCTACTGCTCTGCCTCCAAGATAAAGGCATTAAACTACCTTAAAGCCAGGCGTGGTGGTGCACGCTTGTAATCCCCGTGCTTGGGAGGTGGAGACAAGAGGATTCTGCTGGTTCGAAGGCAGCCTCACTGGCTTAAGAGACCTGTTTCCAAATAAAAATATAGCCTCACTGGCTTAAGAGACCCTGTTTACAAATAAAAATATAGAAATAGGTCTGGGAGTGTAGCCCGGAGGTAGTAGGGTTTCCAGGAACCCCAGTACCACCACCACCAAAAAACAACAACAACAACAAAAAAAAACCCCAAAACAACAACAACAAAAAAAAAAACTACCTTAAAAACTGATGTTTGGGGAACTCAGTTTACAGTGTTCTACTTTAATCAGCGTTCTGGTCTATACATTTTATCTAGTGACCCAATAGAACTTCAGGTTTCTCTTTTTAATAGAAGGTGTCAAGATTTAGAGTAATCATTACTGGGATGTAAATATTAAATAGAATAATTGTGTCCCAATTACTATTGATGACCTGTTGAAGTGAGGTGTGGTTTATACAAGGCAGGAAGGCGCTGGGCAGTCACCAGTTTCACCCTTTTTCCTGGTATTAATAGGATTTGGGTTTGATTTGGTATGGTGACTGGTTAGTTGCTACAAGTATATTCTTAGACCCAAAGACACATACTGAGAGTGGGTATTCCATTATTTTAATCTACATCAAACCTAGGTATTCTTTCTGGCTAACTTTGGCAATGATATCGGTAATGCCTAGGATCTGCTGAACACTGGTGTCTTGCATTTAAAGGTACGGATGTTTGCCTTTTGATTTCTGCACAGAAACATGTCCTTCCTTCCCTCAAATTAAACTGCTGATCTTAAAAGCCACTTTAAGCAAATGCTGATTTACTGATTTTTTTTTTTTTTTTTTTGGTGGTACTGGGGGTGGAACCCAGAGGCTTTCTACCTCGGGGCTATACTCCCAGCCCTATTTTATACTTTATTTGGAAACAGGGTCTCACTAAGATGCTAAAAGCCTCACTAAGTAGCTGAGGCTGGCTTCGAACCTGTGCGATCCTCCTGTCTCAGCCTCCCAAGCTCAAGGATTACAAGCATGCGCCACCACACCCGGCTTGATTTACTGATTTTTAAACTGAAATTCTTGGTGAATCAATATGCAGCAAGTTTATTCTAGAGTTTTCTGGCTAGGCTTCCTGCCTCCAGAGTCACCTTCCTCATATTCTGAGGAAATCCAGAGGTCCTCAAGGACTTGTTTCTGCTGCGTGGGTCCAGTGATGGGAAATCTGGCCTGTAAATTGGGGCCCTGACTTCTGCCCTGTGATTCCTGCAGACCCTGCCGCAGGGCTACACGATGTATGGGACGCAGATGCCTCTGCAGCAGACGGCACAGCAGCAGGCTGGCGGCGTGGTCCTGTCCCCTGGCTACAACTCCAGAGCTTATCCAGCCGCACATTCCAGCCCGGCGCTGATGGAAAGACTGAGACAGATGCAGCAGCAGCCCAGCGGCTACGTTCAACAGCAGGCCCCGCCCTACCTGCAGCCCCTGCCCGGTGCTCAGAGGTGATGCCTGCACAGTAGTAAATCTGAATATGAAACTTACCTCCCTGTGTCTGTTGAGCATCTTCTAGGCTGTGGCACCATATCATTGTTTTTAGGAGCTTCTGTATTTGCCATTTGCATGTACTTTATTTTTTGTCCTTTTTTTTTTTTTGTAGTATTAGGGTAGAGGTCTAAAATAAGGGGTCATTTTATTTATTTTACTTAAGGGCCCAATAGTTTTGGTTCACGTCTTCCATGGTGTGATTATAATATTTTTAGCCAGGTGAGGCCTACCTAGTATTCTTTCTTTTTTTCCTCTTTCAAAAAGTTTTTTTTTTTTTTTTTGTCACTAAAAACATTGTAGAAATAAGTACCAATTTTTATTTTTGGCAATACCTTACCAGAATATATTTATTTGAGCCATAAAATTTATGATTGTAATACCAATTGGGCATGGCGCACAGTTGTTTTGTTATAACTTAGTTTCTACCTTTTCCGCCTTAGAGGTGGTTGGCAAAATAGGATCCTAATAGACTCTTTGGTTCTTTTTTTTAATTGGAATTTTTAGACTGGGATGTGGTTGTACTGACAGTTAATTATAACTGCTGTCCACATGTGGTTATTTAAATGCAAACTAATTAAAATGGAATTAAATCTTCAATTTTTCGGTGACACTAGTCACATTTCAAGTGTTCAGTGGCCAGATGTGGCCAGCAGGGCCAGCTTCCTGGGTGTGCATCTTGTGTGGCCACACAGGGTATCCTGCCTATGAGGGCTCCATGCTCGGTTTGGTGCCCGACTCTCTCTTGGAATGCTTACTGCACTTCTCTTTCGCACTGAGACCTGGAATTTAAGAAGTGAGTCCTAGCAGCTAGAGGCTGCTATTGGACAGCACAGATAGAAATCATCTCAGCAGTCAGAGGCAATTCTATTGGATAGTACTGTCCAGAAGAATTAAGTATCATGCAAATTTTGGTACTGACCTTGGCGGAAGCACAAGTCCTATTTGTTACTCTTAATGACTGCCTGCCAGCATTGGTCAGCACTCTGGAAGGTTGGGATGGTTGATGGTAGCACTCTTGGGAAAATAAACTAATTTGGAGAACATACCGAACATTTGGTATTTCCATAATAAGTATCAGCATAGCATAACCTAAGAGCTTGAAAGTTTGGGGTTCAAGTGCCACCCATGCCATTTCTAAGCAACTATATTTAAGTTACATCTTCATCTCCATTCTCTCATTTTTAAAATATTTATTTATTTAGCGGGTCTGGGGATGGAACCCAAGGGTATTTGACCTCCGAGCTACACCCCCTGCCCTATTTTTTATTCTTTATTTTTGAAACCGGTTCTCACTGAGTTACGGAGGGCCTCTCTAAGTAGCTGAGGCTGTCCTTGAACCACAATCCTCCAGTCTCAGCTTCCCAAATGCTGGGATAACAAGCGTGGGCGCCACCACGCCCAGCTCATTCTTTCATTTTTAAAGTAGTAGAGATAACAAAGCAGCTGACCTAAGAAAGCAGTTGTTGGGCCATGAATGAAACAATACAGTTCAGATCTTTAGCACAGTGGCCAGTCCAAAGCCAGTGTCCAAGTAATGTCACTTATTAAAAGCTACTTTTTTTTTTTCTTCTTTCATGAGTATATGGTGCTGGGATCAAACTCAGGTCCTTGCATATGCTAGGCAAGGTCTCTACCACTGAGCTACATCCCCAGCCCTAAAAGCTAATTTTTAAAGCAGTAATTTATGCATGTTTGCTATTTTAGCTTAGATAGTAGTGTGTTTGCCCCCTCTTTTTTTTTTTTTTTAAAGTGGTCACATTTGTTATTTTAACCTCTGGTTTTTTCCTGTGTGAGTCCTACAGGTGGTTATGAAACACTCAAACACTCATAGCTCCTCTGTGGGTGTGTTTGACATGCTGGTGGCATTGAATTAAAGTGTAAAAACAATCTGCCTGATTCCTTGCCAGACTGAACCATCAGGCTCTACAGCAGAGCCCTCTGGTGGACGGAGGAATTGACGCGGTGCTGACTTCTGCACATCCGAACCTTCCCTCAGCGCCCCTGCCTCAGGACCCCATGCGATCCCGACAGCCCCCCATCCGACAGCAGCAGAGACTCCTCCAGGTATGGATGGGGCAGGGAGAGGAGGGCAGTGTGGCCAAACAATGCAGAGGCGCAGCAGGTGTAAGAAAAGAGAGCTATGTTAGATTTGAACTGCCAAGTTCCAGGGAGCCCTGTGTATTTGGCACTAAGAGCCACACTGGTGCCTGTTAGGTCCTACTCGGTAGGCCAGGGTCTTCCTTCCTCTTTATGTTTACCATTCACGGGCAAGGGAGCACGTTTAGCAAAACCTCTTCCTCTTTCACAAAGGATCAGGAAGGCAGGTGCATACCTTTGTTTTGTTTTATTTATTTTTTATTTTTCATTTTTGGTGGTACTGGGATTCCCGGAAACCCTTCTACCTCTGGGCTACACTCCCAGACCTATTTTTAAAATATTTTTATTTGGAAACAGGGTCTCTTAAGCCAGCAAGGCTGGCTTCGAACCAGCGCGATCCTCCTGTCTCCGCCTCCCAAGCGTGGGGATTACAAGCGTGTGCCACAACGCCCGGCATAGCTTTGTTTTAATAGTGTAGTCTGAGTTTACCCAGCTGCTGTTTAACTTGGACCTACAATTTCAATGTGAAATTTCATATATTCCTATACACACATACACACATATGCACACATATATATTCTTATATATATATATATATATATATATATATATATATATATATATATGAAACTGAACAAGCAACACTTTTGTCAGTTTCCTAGAAATCTGCAGTCTAAAATGTTTCTTTAGTACCTTTGGTCTGATTAGGCTATGAAACTAGAAGAATATAGGTAGGCTTTTTCGAAGGATATTCTATCTTTGTTTCTGTTAAAAGCCAGAGAACTATCATTTTTAAGTAATTTAGACTCCTAGATAAGAGTTTTTCCCCTTGATACATTCTCGGCATTAATTTTCTTGTTGAAGATATATAGGCTATTATGTTTACCTAAGTTATTGGTCTTTATTATTAACATGTCAGCTTCATATTACAATTAAAAACCTTGTCCTGTGTTACTGGATTGGAGATTTCCTGCTCAGACTATACACTGATTTATAATTCTATCACCAGTCCATCTTGAGACATGGTGTTACTTCATGCACTATGAAGAAAGAATGAAAACAACAACAACAACAAAAATGTAGATTCTAGTGGGGTTGGGGAGCCCCAGGGTCATGCCCTGTGTGTGTAGCTATTGGGAAAGAAACCCGTCATGCTGGAAGGGACAGCTCCAGAGCTTACGCGTCTCAGCTTTGACACTGTAATAAGGAAACATAATAATATCTCCCCTGAGAATGTGAAGCATAAACTCAAATGGGCTTGAGATCTCAATCTAGTGTAACGTACAAAATCGGGGTTGGTAGTAACCCCTAGTGAGCCGGGTATGGTGGCATATGCCTGTAATCTCAGTACTTGGGAGGCTGAGACTGGAGTATCGCAGGTTCAAGACCAGCCTCAGCAACTTAGTGAGGCCCTTAGCAACTTAATGAGACCGTGTTTCAACATAAAAAACAAAAAAGGGTTGGAAGTGTAAGCTCAGTCTACAATGTTTGGACCATGACAAAATCTCCCAATGACACATTTTTCAGAATGTGTCCCTGTTGTTAAGCAATCCATTTTTGCTGCACCAAGATAATTAGAAAAAAAGGGATATGGGAGAGGGTTTCAGAGTGATACTATCTCCTACCTTTGAAGAATGTAATCCTTCTTTCTCTGCAGATGCAGCAGCCTGCCCAGCCACAGCAGTCCTCCCAGCCTCAGAGTCAGACCCTTGGGCTCCAAGCAATGCAGCCCCAACAGCCTTTGGTAAGACCCGGAGTTTTGGAATTAGACAAGTGGGTTTCTTCTTTAAAGAAAGTGGGTTGCGCCGGTCATGGTGGCGCACGCTTGTAATCCCCGCGCTTGGGAGGCTGAGACAGGAGGATCGCACGGGTTCGAAGCCAGCCTCAGCTACTTAGTGAGGCTCTCAGCAACTTAGTGACACCCTGTTCCCAAATAAAATATTAAAAAGATTTGGGAGTATAGCCCGGAGGGTAGAAAGCCTCTGGGTTCCACCCCCAGTACCACAAAAAAAAAAAAAAAAGAAAAAAAAAAGAAAGTGGGTTGCATTCTTTGTGTCCATGAGCTTAGAGAGAAATGAAATAGTCTAAATATACCCAAAGTTTCTCCATAGAGCTGTGTCAGGCTTTTGATGTGGTGGTTGGCATATTTGTTTTCATAGAAAGGTACAAATAAATATTTGGGTTTCAATATGTTAAAATATTTTTCTCTTTAAAAACGTCTGCCCTAGACCATTATGGACTAAAATATTTACATTGAGATAATTAAGTTCTTTTTTTCTAAGCAGTGTTAAAATAACAATTTAACTTTTATATTTAGAAGATTATCTTATTACTTTGATTTTTACATAAGCTCAAAAGAACATGGAAGAGCTTTTTAAGATGTGATCTTTAGTGATGTAGAGGAAACCCTGCTAAATTTATTTAGCCTTCTGAGATAGACAGATAGATAGATAGAGATAAAGATATATATGGCATCGGCTAAATTTGGCAATTTAAAACTACCAGGGATAGCTTTGTATCAGGCAGTGGTAAAACATTAAAGCCTCACTCTCCTCTTTCTGTATACCACAAAACATTCTAATAGTGTTTTGACAGAAAACCAAATTGAATCATGCATCTCAGCATACATGTCATTTTGATTATTTAAAATATTTGATGCTGGCCGGGCGTGGTGGCGCACACTTGTAATCCCCATGCTTGGGAGGCGGAGACAGGAGGCTCCCACTGCACTGGCTTAAGAGACCCTGTTTCCAAATAAAAATATAAAAATAGGTCTGGGAGTGTAGCCCGGAGCTAGAAGAATTCCATCCCCAGTAAAACACACACACACACACACACACACACACACACACACACACACACACACACCACATACACCACCACACACACACACACACACCCCTACCCCCACCCCCAAGGGTCTGACTCAGGCTGTGAGGATTCCTGGGGCTGGGCAGACTGCTGCATTTGATGCTGAATTAGCAAGCCCTTAGTCTAGCTTTCTAAAAACAAAGCCTTCTGATGCTGCAGTGTTCTCATTGCCAGCAGGATTGTGTGAAGTAATGGTAGAAATAACTATCATGTAATTATACCTTATTGGAGATTTAATACAAATTAATAAATGGGCACTTGACTCATAATTATAAAGAACCCAATAATTTGAGAATTATAACTTCTTTGGCTAGCAGTTGCTAATAAGGAAATGTTTGTGTAATACCTATTTTAACAAAAAAAGCAAACGTTAAGTTTGGGAGTACTTGCTGGGCCTGGTGGCAACATGCTTGTAATCCCCACGCTTGGGAGACTGAGACAGGAGGATCACACAGGTTCCAAGCCAGCCTCAGCTACTTAGTGAGGCTCCCAGCAACTTAGTGAGACTCTTTTTCCAAATAAAATATAAAATAGGGCTGGGAGTATAGCCTGGAGATAGAAAGCCTATAATCCCAGTACTTGGTAGGCTGAGGACATCACTAAGTATCCGAGGCCAGCCACAAACCTGCAATACTTTTTTTTTTTCTTTTCTGCAAAATGGGATGGAACCCAGGGGCATTCTACCTCCAAGCTATACCCCTAGCCCTATTTTTTAGTCTTTTCATTTTATTTGTTTATTTATTTGTTTGTATGGTACTGGGGGTAGAACCCAGGGGCTTTCTACCTCTGGGCTATACTTTCAGACCTATTTTATACTTTATTTGGAAACAGGATCTCACTAAGTTGCTGAGAGCCTTACTAAGTACCTGAGGCTCACAGTACCTGTGATCCTCTTGTCATAGCCTCCCAGGCGCAGATTATAAGCATGCACCACCACTTCATGCCAGGCTTTAGTCTTTTTTTTTTTTTTTTTTTTTTTTTTTTTTTTTGTTACAGGGTCTCACTGAGTTGTGAAGGGCCTCGCTTAAGTAGGTGAGGCTGTCCACAAACCGTGATCCTCCAGTCTCCTCCTGAATGCAGGGATTACAGCGTGCGCCAACATGCCCAGCTTCCTGCATTGCTTTTGTCTCAACCTCCCAAGTACTGGAATTGCAAGTGTGCACCATCATACCTGGCTTTCAATTCCATTATAAGCTGTGTTCATAGGACTGGAGTAGGAATTATTTTTAACCTTCTTAGTTATAGTTTGAAGCAGGGACCAGCTTATACAGAATTGAGAGCAGACTCTATCCCCATGATCTACTAGTATCAAGGCATATCTAATGCCTTTCTACTTACCCAATAGTTCCATAAATATTTAATAAATGAATTATGTATAAAAATATACCTCATGTATTTAGTTTTGACATATAAGACAACAGTGAAGTTTTTAATATACTAGATTGTAGTTTACTCACTAGTTAAACTACTACCAGATATTCCAGAAACTGAGCAAATATTTTTTTCCCTCATTATTCTCATGAGAAAGTGATTTCTGAGAAACAAAAACCTTAACTTATAGTAATTTTAATGGGTAGTAAATCCATAAGAGGTTTTTCATGAGTGTGTGAATGTGGTGGTTTGGGGTTGTTTTTTTTCTTCGCCTGGAGGCTTTAAATGCAACCTTGACAAGTGCAATATCTTACTTTTGTAATCTAATAGCGATTTTAGTACAAAGGCAAAAACATTATATCTGTTTAAGTCTTAAGATAGGCTAAGAAGTTTAAAATGTTTTTAAAATTTGAAGTTTTTATATCCAGGGTGTTCCGAATTAGAAGTTAAAGGGATGGTCAGTAACCTTGGTTCTTACCTTACTGTAATTCTTTTCTACTATACACTTCTGTTTAGCATGGTGTATATATATACTTTTAAGTTTATTAATATAGTCATATGTTTGTAATTTTAAGCATCTATGAAGCCAGTCCTTAATATTACTTTGTTAAATATTTAGTCTGTTAACAATTTGAAAAATTGTGTTGGAATTTTTTTTTTCTCAGTGGGGAAGGTATTAGAAAGTTGCACCCATAGGCATTCTACCTCAGAGCTATGTATACTCCAGCTCTTTTTTAAAATTTGTCTTGAAACAGTGTCTCCTTAGATCACTGAGTCAGTAAGTTGCTGAGGCTAGTCTTGATCCTGTGATTCGATTCTTCTGTCTCAGTCTCACAAGTACTGGGCTTACAAGCATGAGCCACCATGCCCAACTGCTAAGGATGTTTTGATATCTATCCTATATTTATCTGGTCCTCTTATAATGAAAAAAAAGATAAAAATATCTCTGTATAGACATTTTCAATAGCAATAGCGCAAAGCCTCAGCAATACTAGCAAACATTTTTGCCCAATATTTTTGGTATTGTTCCTTTTCTTTTGGTTCTATCAAGATTTATTACGTGTACTCTGAGTACGTATACTTATTATAAACACCTGGAGCAGATGCAGTTCTTGTTCCTGGCCAGTGTTCCATTCAGATTGCTTCTTGGTTGGAGATGAGGGTGGCAAGCTGGCTGCTGTGGGGGTGAGCGCTGAGACTCCTGTCATGTCAAGGCAGGAAGCCACCCTCCTTGTGATTTGCCCTGCTGCTGTCTGCTGACACCACAGCTGAACTCAAGTGGGTCCTGAGTATGCACAGGAGATTCCATCTCCCTAACAGAAGTTACAGAGCACAACCAAGGCCACAGGAGGAGTTAGAACCACAGGAAAGAGTCGACTGGCAGTGCCTCACACGGAAGGTGGTGTGTGGTTGCCAGATTGTGGTAGAAGAGCTCCAGAAGTTGTATTCATTTGCTAAAACTGCTACAAAGAACACAAACCGGGTGCCTTATACAACACAAGTTCTAGAGGCTGGAAGTCCAAGACCAAGGCCTCTGCAGGGTTGGTTCATCTGAGCCTCATGCTTCTCCTCTGGCTTCCGGCAGCTCACTGGCCATCGGTGGCTTGTAGAGCCCAGAGCTCTGTCTTTGCTGTCACCTGGCCCCTCACAACATGCATGTCTATGTCCCAGTTCTTCTTTTCCTAAGCAGACTGTTCACATCCAATCAGATCCCACTGTAAGGAAATTATTTTAAAGTAGTTACCTCTGTAAAGATCCTGTCTCCAAGTGAGGTCACATCCTGAGGTACTAGGGTTAGGACTACAATACATATTTGGGGGGGAACAATTCAACCGGTGGCAGAGGTCAGAAGAGAAGTCTGGGAAGCCTTGGAAAAGGAGACTGTGGCAGCCCCGGGAGGAAGCGGGCTCCCATCCACTGCCGACTGTCCTTCTTCTTCGTCCTTCACTGAAGCGTCAGCTGGGATGTGGGACAGTGATCATCAACTCCTGGTGCCTGGGCAGGTTGGTCACTGCTATAAAAATTGTTCTAGGGTAAAAAATGATTTAGGATAGATGTTGGCATTTGTTCAGAACATGGTATCAGATAACAGCTTTTTTAAATTAAAAGAACAAGAAAAATAAAGCCCCATATTTACCAATTATATCTGGTGTTGGCTTAATACCAATGCCTGTGATTTCCTTACTTAAGTTACCTGTTGTGCATGTGTGCTGGGGGACCCTCACAAAGAAGTTGTTGATAGCTGTAGTTTTTTCCTAAATTATAGTTCTTTTTTATACTTTTTTTGGCACATTGTAATCACACATGATAGGTCAAAGTGTTAGAAACATAGAGACACACCGCACTGGATGTATTTCCCTGTGTATTCCGTACCACGCCCCCTCCTCGCTCCTCATGCATGCTAGTGAGATTGGAAGCCTTCATGTGTGGACCTACCATTACATGTACTATTCCTTAATCCTCATTCCTCATCCTCTACATACTTCTCCCAGTTCTTCTACATTCTCTTGCCCTGTTCCACTGCTTTCTCTCCTCATTTATCATATGTCCCTTTTGCTCTCTGTTTTTGGCTTAGTTTCCACGTACGAGAGACCACGTACAACCCTTGACTTTCAGAGACTGGCTGATCTCATGTCGTATAATGTTCTCCAGGATTTTAGCTCCATCCATTTTCCTGCAGTCGACATAACTTTGTTCTTCTTTGTGGCCAAGTAAAATTTTATGTTTATATACCCTCTTTTCTCTATCTCTTCATCTGTTGACACATACTTAGGTTGGTTTCATAATTTGGCAATTGTGAATTGTGCTGCTAGACACCTGGGTATGGATATATCACCGTCGTATTCTGAATTCAATTCTTTTGGAAAGATAGCCCCCTTTGTTATGGCTGGATCCTTTGGTGATTCCATTTCCAGTGTTTTGAGATCACTAAAGTAGTTGTACTAATTTATATTCCTACCAACAGTGTATAAAAGTCCTACTTTCCCCATCCTTGCTAGCATTTATTATTGCTTGTATTATTGATGAATGCTATCTGTAATTGGAATTAGATAGAATCTCAGTGTGGTTTTATTTTATTTCCCTGATTACAGTGATGTTGAAATTTTTTCATATATTTTTTGGCCAGTTACATTTCTTCTTTTGAAAAAGTCTGTTCAGTTCAAAAGCCCATTTTTAAAATTGTGTTATTGTTTTGCTGTTAAGGTTTTTGAATTCAGAAGAAGAGCTGGCAAAGCTTTTCTCCACTTCTAGAGGCTCTTCAGACTCTGGATTGTACACTTGGCTGCACAGAAGCTTCTTATATGGTGGCATCCCGTTTACTGATGCTTGATTTTATTTCCTGAGCTTTATGGGTCTTATTGAGGTAGTAGCTGCTTATGCCTATATGTTGGAGAGTTGGTCCTTTATTTTCTTCTAGTAATGGCAAAGCTTCTGGTTTAACTTTTAAGACTTTGATCAATCTCGAGTTTACTTTTTGTGTGTGTGGTACTGGGGATGGAACCCAGGGGCATTCTACCACCGAGATACACCCCCAGCCCTATTTTTTGAAAAAAGGTCTCACTAAGGTGCGGAGGGCCTCACAAGTTGATGAGGCTGGCTGAGAACCTACAGTCCTACCGTCTCAGCAAGTACTGGGATTATAAGTGTGCGCCACCACGCCTGGCTTTGAGTTTACTTTTTTACAGGGTGAGAGATAGGGATCTAAATTCATTCTTCCACATTGGCTATTCAGTTTTTCCAGCACCATTTGTTTAAAAAACTGTCTTATCTTTTCTTCAGCATGATTTTAGATACCAAAAATCAACTTGCTCTAAATGTGAGAAATTGTCTTTGTATCTTGTATCCTACAGGTATATGTCACCACACCAAGCATGACAATATTAATTCTGCCCATCCAAGAACATGAAGATTTTCTAAGACCTTCAGTTTCTTCAATGTTCTATAATTTGTATTGTAGCTAATTTTGACCTCCTTGGTCAGATTTATTTCGAAGTTGTTTTTGTTTTGAGGCTATTGGTGGATAAAACTGTTTTATTTTTGGATTTCTTTTTCTGTGGGTTTTTGGTTGATGTATAGAAAGCTATTAATTTTTGTAAGTTGATTTTTGTACTAAGCTACTTTGTGCATCAAATCTAGAAGTCTTCTGGTTGCATTTTTTGGGTCTTTTAAGTATAGAATAATGTCATCTGCAAACAGAGATAATTTAAATCCTTTCCTTATTTGTGTCTCTCTAATTTCCTTCTCTTGCCAAATTGCTGTGACTTTGATCTCAAGAAATATATTGAATATGAGTGTTGAATAAGATCCTTGTAAGGCCGGGTGTGGTGGCGCACGCTTGTAATCCCAGCATTTGGGAGGCTGAGACTGGAGGATCTTGGTTCACCGACAGCCTCAGCTACTTAGTGAGGCCCTCTGCAACTTTGTGAGACCTTGTTTCAAAATAATGAATAAAAAATAGGGTAAGGGGTGTAGCTCAGAGGTAGAATGCTCCTGAGTTTCATCCCCAGACCCGCAAAAAAAAAAAACACAAAAAAACTTGTTCCTAATTTTAGAGAAAATGCTTTCAGTATTTCCCCACTCAGCATGATATTGGCTTTGTGTTTATAACATATTGCCTTTATAATTTTGAGATAGATTTTTTTATCTCTAATATGTTCAGTGTTTTTAACATAAGTAGATGTTCAATTTTGTCAAATATTTTTCTGCACCTATTGATCTGATTATGTGATTTTTTTTTTTTTTTGTCCTGGGTTCTATTTATGTGATGAATTGTATTTATTGACGTAAGTACGTTGAACTAACCTCGCATCCTTGGAGTGAAACCCATTTGTTTGTGGGAAACAATCTTCTTGATGTGGCTTTGAATGTGAATTGCCAACATCTTAATAAGAATTTTGGCATGTATGTTCATCAGGGATATTGGTCTGTAATTTTCTTTCCTGAGGCATCTTTATTGGGTTTTGGTATCAAGCTGATACCGATTTTGTAGAATTAGTTTGGTAGTATTCCATCTCTATTTCCTAAAATAATTTGAGGAACATGGACTTAGTTCCTCATTAAAGATCTTGTAGAATTCAGGCAGAATTCTATCTGGTCCTGGGCTTTTATTTGTTGAAAGGCTTTTAAATACTTATTTAATCAATATCTATCTATCATCTATCTATTTATCTATTTCTCTCTCTCTCTTAGTGGACTGTTGGGTTTTTCCTCTATCCTTTTGGTAAAACTTAAGTAGGTTCTATTTGTTTTGAAATTTGTCAGTTTCTTCTAGGTTTTTTTTTATTTTTTTGGAATATAAATTTTTAAAAATAGTTCCTAATGATTCTTTGGATTTGCATGCAACCTGTGATAATATCTCCTTTTTATTACCTCTTAATTTGAATTTTTTTTTTGCTTAGGTTGCCTCAGAGTTTGTTATTCTTATTTATCTTCTCAAAAATACCAACTTTTTGTTTGTTTGGTCCTTTGTATTGTTTTTTATTCTCTATTTTATTTCTGCTTTAATTTTAATTATTTCCTGCCTTCTGCTGGCTTTGGAATTAGTTTGGTCTTATTTTCTAGAGTTATGTGATGCAACATTAGGTTGTTTATTTGGGTTCTTTCTTTTTTCATTTAGTGTGGGCACTCAGTGTTATAAACTTTTCTTTAAAAAGTGTCTTCACAGTGTCCCAGAAGTTGTGGTTAATTGTGTCATCATATTTATATGATTCTAAATTCTTTTAGAAAAACTTCCCCTTTCTTTTAAAAGAGTCGACTTCATAATGCCCTCTAATTAGGAATGTCAAATAACATACAGGATTCCTTGTTAAATTTGAGTTTTAGTATTAATGGATAACACTGTAAGTATGTTCCAAATATTACATACGTAACACTAAATGGAATATTTGTCACATGAAATATTTGAGTCATACTTAGAACTGAAAAACTAGTCATCATTTATCTGAAATTCACATTTAACTAGGGGTTTTGTATTTTGATTTCCTGGCAACGCTATTTACAATCCTGCGCTATTTCCAGTCATATCATCAAGCTCTGAGAAGGAAGTAGATGTTGCAATTATATTGGATGATTCAAAACAGTCTTTTTTTTTTCTCCTTAAACTCTTTAGCGTGGCACGGTGGCACATGCCCATGATCCCAGTACTTGTGAGGCTGAGACAGGTGGATCATAGGTTCCAGGCCAGCCTCAGCAATTTAGAGACTCTGTTTCAAAATTAACAAAACAAAACAAAACAACAACAACAACAAAATGATAGGAGTAAGTTTGAGGGGAGCCAGCTGGGGATATGACATCACATGGTATGCCTCTGAGCCCAGTGGGGCTGGGAGAGAGAGGAGGCAAGGGGAGCTCTTGACAGAAGCTGCAGCCTCCCCACAGTGAGATGCCCTTTGCTGGTAGCAGAGATCCAGCATGGAGGAAACTGACAAAAGCTAAACTGTCTGCTGTTCCCTACCTCGCAGCTTATGTCTGTCTCCTGGGGGCGCCCCTCCCCACCTAGAGTGAGCAATCCTCTGGAGCAGGGAGCACAGCTCAGGCCAGGTTGGTGACTGCAGAAGCAAACCTTGGACTAAACTTCTGGAACCCTGAGCCAACATAAACTTTTCCTTCTCCAGGTTGTTCTTGTCGGGCATTGTAGTCACAGTGACAGAAAGCTGACAAGCACACACACCCTTTTGTCTTGAAGTACACACAAGTGCCCCGCAGACCGTCACTCCCCCGGATCTCGCCTGTGATTAGACCGGGTGCTCATTCCCCTCCTTTCTCCTGTTGCAGTTCGCCAGGCAAGGCTTGCAGCAGACCCAGCAGCAGCAGCAGACCGCAGCCCTGGTGCGGCAGCTCCAGAAGCAGCTCTCTAGTAAGTACCCGGTCTGACCAGACGGCTCCCGGCGGAAAACCAGTGACCTCTGAGCTACACCCCTTGCCCTATTTTTTATTCTTTATTTTGAAACAGGGTCTCACTGAGTTGCAAAGGTCCTCACTAAGTAGCTGAGGCTGTCCGCAAACCACGATCCTCCAGTCTCAGCCTCCTGAAAGCTGGGATTACAAGCGTGAGCCACTGCACCCGGCTTTGCCTCATTTATTTTTGAGTTAAAACAAGTCAGTCTTTTCCTAGCTACTGTTTAGTAGGTATGAGCCATTAAACCAGCTGAAGTTTCATTGCATCTTATTTCAGGGTTCATATTCTTGCAGAGAATATAATCTCAAGGCAGAGATTTTTTTTTTCCCCTCTATCTTAGAAATAAGGATTTAAATAGTAGCACCTATTTGGGGAACATAGATTACTCTTATTTTTCACCCACTGGGCCCTGAAGAGTGTGGTTTTTTAAAAGCAACTTTTAGACGCTGACTTTACATATATTAGTTGAGTTGACAAGTCTTAAGTAATCCCATGGGATTAGGCACTATTACTGTTCTTATATTATGGGTGAGAAAATTCCTGAAGAACAAGGGACATTGACTGATTTTCCTAGGCCATATTCAGCTAACAGCAAGGGACAGAGCTGGGACCGGAAATCAGGTGTCATCATCCCAGAACCCAACTCAACCACAGTGCACACTCTACGGCCTGATGTTAGCAGTTCTGCAGCTTCCTTGGTTGAAGAGCTGATGCCTCCCACATGTGTGCAGGAGGTCCCCTGGCCCTTGTGAACAGCCCTCTGGATTTCAATGATGCACAGATGTGCAAGCAATAGCTACTTCTAAGTCTCCGTCATTTTTGGTGTCCGCCATTTATTTTCTCTCTGTGTGCTTATGCATATGGGCGCACAGGAATACCTGCATGGGCACACCCAGACACTCCCAGCATCTGAACAGTGCTCTGAAATTGTTCTTACATATATCTTATGCCTATCACAGAAAATTGCCCACTGGCAAGATAATTCCCTCCTATCTATTCTGATGTCAGTGTTAAAGCAGAATTGCTGGTTTTCTTCTATAAACATTTGAAGACTTTCAATGTTTTATTAAACTCTGTGTCCTTTTCTGAGTTAGTTCAGAGGGAGACATTTTGAGTGGGTCAGTTACCCTAATCCCAACGCGGGCCAGGTGTGGGGCTTTTCTAGAGCTGGGCCCTCTGCAGAGTGAATTCAGTGGGACTACTTGGATCCTGCCACTATCGTCTTTCAAGACTAGGACTGTCCTAGGCCAGTCGTTCTGGCCCCCTGGACCTGAGGCTATTATTGAGAGCAGTGACAAGAGGGACGCATTTCTCTGCCACATCGTTTTGCATCTTAATTTTACTTGGAGTTGTGTTTCTCCCCAGGTAACCAGCCGCAGCAAGGACTGACTCCCTACGGGCATCCTTCGCACTTCTGAATCCAGAGGAGAAGACATGCAGTTATTTTTTTGTTTGTTTATTTGTTTGCACTGAAAAATAGAAAATCAAATTTAATGTATCGATTATCATGAGAAATGTCCCCTTGGTCTTTCATTTCTTTGGACGTTTCCCCATATTTTTGCTACATTTCACACAAAGGTATTGAAACAAAGCATAAAGGAGAAACTGTGGTTTGGTTTTGACATGTTCAACTAAAGTAGGTTTTGGAATGTGGATCATGGAGGCCTACTCTGGGAGGAGTGGGCGCAGACCTTTGGAAATTGGTGCTTCTTTTGGAATCTCATATTTACAGAAAAAGTGAATTATGGTGGATTTAAATATTTATGTATACATGAATGATGAATTTTTTTCAATGTTCTTTTTTTTTGTTTTGTTTATTTGTTTTTTGAAACTGTGCTGGACCAAACTACTGATTCAAAAGGCATGGCAGGTCTTGACAGGAAAGTGACCCATTCATTCTGAGTTCACCAGTGATGGGGAAATTGACATTTACTAGCATCCCTCTCATTTCAAATGTTGGTGATTACATACGCACTTTATAAACTTTGTTCTTATTTATGTAGGACTTTGCTTTTTGTCGTGGTCAAAAGGTGCTGAAACAGATTGTTGCTTAGTACTTAGACTTCTTCAGTCCAGGCTTCTGCGAGAGCCACCTGAGACATGTAGAAGGCTTTTAGAAGTAGCTACCCTCCAATTTGTTTTCAGTCGTGAGACCACTGACCAGAGTCTTCGTGAAGGTCCAACATGTAAATCCCAATCGCCCGGAAGAACCACAGTGGAATCGTCCCATTGATTTACTGCCAGTTTGGGAAACTGACTCTGTTCCCCAGAACATTATGCCAACTTGAGGAAAAAAAATGTCTCACAGCTGGCCTGAGATTCCACAGTGCTCAAACTTGACATAGTTTCCAGAGATTCTGACTCCAAAGTCCAAAAGGCTCTGGTTTTCCTAAAAGGTGTATTTGCTGTTAATTTTATATGGTAAGTATTTGCTATTTTGAAATTAATTATTAATGTTGGTGTCAGTCTTGGTTGTGTAATGCATACACTGTATTTATAAATTGGTGCAAAAAGCACAAGTAAAGTAAATTATACATCAAATTTATTATAAAGAAATAGTAACTATTTTAACTTTGTTCAAGTATGTGGTAATTTGCTCCTATTAGTGTAAAGAAAATACAGTAAATTATTATCAGTTTGTGTAACTTAAGAGTATTCCATATAATATTTTTTTAGATTTAGATGCATAAAATTTTGAATGTGAAAATTGCAGGGCATTTTAAAACACATGTGGGGGATATTTTCCCATGTTCTGTGCTAATTCATTTTCTTTCTGCCATATGATTTTTACATGTATTGTAGTCGAGCCTACTGTGAATAGATTTGTCTCTAACGAGCAAACCATGTAGAACGACTTTTTTTTAAATGTAGCTAGTTCGACTGTAGAGGTAGTTTCTTTTGCAAATCATTATATAAGTAATTTATATCTTCCTTAGGTGAGTTACTCAGTGCAAAGTTTGACTCATGCAAATGACCTCAAATACATGTCAGCTTATTTTGCTGTGGCCACACCCACGTGAACTGCTTTGTACACTGTGAAAATATCTCACTCCAGCCTGCTCATTCTGTGTTTACTCTGGGCTGGAAAAGACTTTGCCAAAACATGAAAGACCATTCTTTTCATGAAATTAACATTCTGTCCACTTCCAGGAGATGTATCTTTACATTTCAGCTGGTTTTGTGTATCAGGTTTTTTTTTTTTTTCCTCTCAAGAATCATATTTGCAGTTCATGAAGTTATTATTTTTCTTCAAAGTAATATATCTGTATGAGGACTCGTTGGCAGAACAACCAAAATGTGAATGTTGTGCCTCGGGAGCGAGTCTTGTTGTTTTCTTTTCAAGTATCATTGGTATTTTGAATGCCATTTTTCAGTTTGAATCATATATTTTTGTAGCTCAATATTGCAAACAGCGGTAATATTGTTTCAAGAATGAGTGTTCTGATTGCATAGCATTTGTATGCACTTTACATTTTGCAGAAGTTAATTTATTAATTGTTTTGCACATGAAAGCAATGGGCTGTACCTTTGTTGTTGTGTTCTTTGGGGTGAGGAAGTTAAAGTCGTGGTAAGGCCCTATACTTCTGAGATGCTACAAAAAGTTTAGGGAAAAAACTAGAGCTGTTTTTCTCCTGTGCATTTTATACAAATGCAGCTGGAATTTAAAATTCTCATAATATTTAATTCTCCATCCTGATCAATATTCTTTTTCTTTCTAGAAAATGCATTAGTTTGTAATAAAGTGATTACAAGGGAAAGTCCTGTAACAGAGCCAGGTAATTTGCTTAGTGAGTGGCAAAGACAGCTCCCACCCCCACCAAATAAGACCTTGAAATCTAATGGAACTGGGTACCCCTACCATAATTCCCAGATCCAAGGAGCCCTTCGACATACATACCTGTTTATGTTGTAGACTCTTTCCTAAGCAGGTTGCATTTGGTTTATTCCTCTTGGTCCAAAAGTGGAGGGAGGTCACCAGGCAGTGAGGATCCTTTGACCTCTTCCAGCCACAGGGCATTGAGATCAGTAGAAACAAGGTTGTCTATGGGATGGGCCAGCTCAAAGTGGACTTGCAGAGAACACACTTGAAGGGGAGTTCCCTTAAATCTCAAAAGATCAGCAGGGGCCAGCACAGCTGGCAGGGGTTTTTTTTTTTGGGGGGGGGGGTGGTACTGAGCCATCTTAAAGAGATCTATGGCTGTTTTTCTTCTTTCCTTTTCTTTCTTTCTTTCTACCTATATCTTTTCTTTCTTCCCTTTTTCATTGATAAGGCTCCATAATTCTTAAATAATAGGTGAATATTTGAATCGATTCTGGAGAAATTACACTGGAAAATCCCAGCCTCTAGAGTTAGACGAATCGTATAATGTCCCTCCGATTTAGTTCAGTTGAATTAAGCATATAATATGAACAGAATGAATTACAGAAAGCAACATTTTGTATAGGGTTGATCAAATTTTAAATGCAGTGAAACTTCATTTTATATATACTAGATCTAGACTGTCCCATTTTGCTATTGCATAAAGAGTTATCACTTAATTTTAAAAAATGCCCATGAAGCAATGATTTCCCCTCAGAAAACTTTCCTCCTCAACAGCTCCAAACCAGGGGTGCCTGAGCTAGATTTTAGTCATAAAGGAGTTTCATTGTATTTTCAAACCTTTTTAATGAGTGTATTTGGAAAAAGCTGTAATCAATCCCCTTTTCACATGTGGAAGAATTAGCCTGCATTTATTTTTAAATGCAGTTATTAAAACATTTTTGTATTCCCCATCAATGCAAATTTTCCTTGTGAACAAATGGTAAATCATAAAGTACTTCAGTGCTTGTTTTCTGTAGGCTTTAGCAAAATATTTATAAACCAATGACAAAATATTTATACATCAAGATGGCAAATTTACATAAAGATTGCAAATTTAATCTTCTCCATTGTTTTCGTTCTGAGTGCCATGCTGGTAACACTGATGGACGCTAGGGCACTGGTAGTTAAATGAAAAAAAAGTCCATTCTTTACTGAAAAATTCAGGTGCATTAGCCATTTGTTATTTTATAGTGGACCGTTTTCTCTTAATGTTCGTTATTTGTTGGCAAAATAAAAGTGCCTTAAGTTAAAATTTTGTGTTGAGATCCATTAAAGAAATCAGTATCACTTCATACACATTTATTTACAAGTCTTTTTTTGCATGTCCATTGTAAATTTAATATTGTAAATGTATCCAAATTCATTTACATGCCTATGGCTGCCTTTGATTAAACTTCTTCCAAAAAATAAACTTTGTCTAGACGTTGACTTTGTTCAGTTTTCATTCCATTTACTGTCAGATCACTTGAACGTAAGTGGCCGCGTAATCACTCCCAAGACGATTCTTTGCTGTGCATTTGTACATCCCAGAATCCGAGGTTTGAGGATTCTGAATGACTAAAGTCCCCGGTGGGTGAAGCAGCTCACTCCTGTGGGTCCCCAATTTGCTCGCCCTTGAGAACAGGGCATGTTCAGGCATCTCCCAGGTGATTTCTGGCTTGGGGACCCCCAGAGCCACACAGTGGAGCTGAAAGGCCACTCCTGTCCTTGTGAGGATGCTCCTGGGTGGGCGATTAGTAATCCGGGGAGGGTAGGCCACAATCATTACCGGAATAGTAATCATTGCATGGCCAACACTATTTTGAGCCTTACAAATATAATTTCCTCTGTCATAAGCTGTTGCTTCTTTGATGACTAAGGTGCCATTCTCGTATAATATGTATTTTCCGTTAACTTGAGGCCTGTCTATCACGTAAGCACTTGGTGTAGTCCACTTGATACTTGGCTTAGGGATTCCATCAGACACACAGTGCAGTGACAGAGACTCTCCACCGACACTTTTTACTGTCCCCATTGCATAGGTAAGAATAACTGGTTTCTGCCCGATTTCTAGTACTATTAATTTCTCAATGTAGCCAACTTTATTTCTAGCTGCACACCGGTATTTCCCTGCATTATTCCGAGTTGTCTTATAAACAATAAGAGAACCATTGTTTGCCATCCAATACTGAGAACTTTGTGGTCCTTTAGGAAATAGTGTGCCATTTGGTAAAACCCAGATTATCTCGGGTGGCGGATTGCCATCTACAGAGCAGTTCAGTACTGTGGACCTTCCAAGCTGGGCGACTACTTTTTCATTGAACGGATTTCTGAACGTCGGTCTTCTCAGCATTTCTAGCACTTCTAACTGTACCACCAACACACTCTCTCCTCCTTCGTTCCGAGCCACACAGGTAAAATCAGCAGAATCGGAAAGCCTCACATTTCTAATTTCCAAGGTTCCGTTGGGATGGACTGTGATCCTACTTCCATAGTATGGCGCTGGAAGGAAAATGTTGTCTGGCATGATCCACGTGATTTGAGGAGCGGGTGTCCCTTCAGCTCTGCAGTCAAACTGTCTTTTGGAATGCCTCACGGCTGTAGCTTTCATCACCGTTCTATTTGTATAGAGACCATTGATTAGTGGTGGTTTGGAGACGACATCCAGTTTGTATATCTTGGTGTCATCCCCACGGGGATTGCGAGCGACGCACACATACTCCCCGGAATCTAACCTTCCCACTGTGCTGACAGACAAAGACCCGTTGGCGTGAAACGTGTACCTGTCATTGGAGAAAGAAATCGTGTCACCGGACGGTAGCAGCCAAAATATTCTTGGTTTGGGTTCCCCAATGACCTCACAGTCGAGGACAGCTGTGTCTCCGGCTTTGATTCTCATGTTGGCCTTGTGACCCTGCCTTATCCGCGGCGCAGCAGTTATCACCGTTAGGTGGACCTTCATCTCATCCTTCCCGAGGGTGTTCTGAGCATAGCAAGTGTAATCCCCTTCCTCTGCAATCCCAACTTTGTTGAAATACAGAGTTCCATTGTCAAAAAGGGTGTACCTCTTGATCCTGTGGCCGTTGTCATCAGCTTGCATTGCATTGTTTATCATGGTTCCATCAGGCAGGCTCCAGGATATCTCGGGCACTGGGGAACCTGAGGCTTTGCAGTCCACCTGGAAGTCTTTCCCGTGGAGCACCTGCTTTTGAAAATGCTGCTTGTGGTCGATCTTGGCAGGCTTCAGCTTCAGGCTGACGTGCATCAGGATCAGGTCATCTCCCATCCTGTTTCTTGCCACACACAGGTAGTCACCACCATCCTTTTCTGTTACTGCTCCAATAAACAGGGACCCGTTGGGATAGACATGGATTCTGCTGCCCATTCTAAGGAGAAAAGAGGCACAATTGAGCATGAATCAGATCTTAGCAGTAACAGAAAAGTTCTCTTAAAAAAAAAAAGATTGCAATGCACCAATAAAAGTATGTAATAAGAAAACTTTCCCAAAACTTTAGAAATTGACATAAAAATGATACCCATTTGTGGGGTACCGTCTAACATAGAAATTCTCTAATTTATATGGGATTAACTTCTCTGCCTGATGGAGGTATGATTGGCAAGGTATGTATACATCCAAGGTATAAATATGATGTTTTGAGATCTTTTACACTGAAGTGATAACCACAGTTATATTCATTACCACACCCATCTCCTCATATGTTTTTTTCTGTGTGTGGTACAGGGATGGAACCCAGGGGCATTGTGCCTCTGAGCTACACCCTAGCTCTATAGTTTAATCTTATTATTTTTGAAACAGGATAGCACTGAGTTGCAAAGGGCCTCACAAAGTAGATGAGGCTGTCCAGGAACTGTGATCCTCTGGTCTCTGCCTCCTGAATGATGGGATTACAAGTGTGTGCCACCACGCCTGGCACCTCATATGCTTTTTGTGCATTGTGATACCTGGAAAGAGCTTTATGGCTTTATGGTCGTTTCCTTAAGCTGATACAGTAAAAATTTCTAGTTTAACATCTGCTAAGCCACTTGCTAAAAGATGAAACTAAACAGGTACAACTTAGTGAAAACAAGTGGTATTTCCCAGACTTTAAAGAAATCGGGTTTTTTTTTGTTTTGTTTTGTTTTTGTTTGTTTTTTTGGTGGTACTGGGGTGGAACCCAGAGGCTTCCTACATCCAGGCTATGCTCCCAGACCTATTTTATATTTTGTTTAGAAACAGGGTCTCACTAAGTTGCTGAGAGCCTCACTAAGTAGCTGCGGCTGGCTTCGAACCTGTGCCATCCTCTTGTCTTAGCCTTCCAAGAGTGGTGATTACAAGCGTGCACCACCACGCCCAGCTTAAACAAATCTTTTTATATGTTGATTTTTAAGACATCATTGTATGAAAATCTTAAAACATCATTGCCATGGTAAGAGGAATGCTGGAAAAAATGTCGGATTCCTAGACACCATGTTCTATGAACATTTTATATATTAAACTAATGAGCTCACAAAAATTATTGTGTGTGTGTGTGTGTGTGTGTGTGTGTGTGTGTGTGTGTCATATGTAAGGAAGAAAGAACTTCCATATAAATTTACTGTTGCCTGGCAATGTTTTTTTAAATAGTGTTAGTAACAAAGCATCTTGAATTTTTTTTTACTAAAAAATAAGTTCTACTTTGTTATACAGACTGTGACCATGTGAAACTCACCAGAAGCTTGCTGCCCTCAGCCCCATCTGCCTGTAGCTTGAAATTTCATGAAATACAGGTTCTCTGAAGGGTAAGTCACTACCGTGCCTGTCATCACCACATTCCACCACCAGATGGCAGTTATTTTCTGGGAAAGGCTAAATCTGGTTTTCAGAAAGTCACCACCCAGAAAGCTACCCCCATATCTTGCCACCAGATGGCAGACATTCCTAGGCGGGAAAATCTAAATCTGGTGTGTTTTCAGAACAGTAGGAATTCAATTGGTGCTAATAATGTGATCAAGGACACCTGCAAGTAACAATCTATGTGTATGTTTTTCTTATTTTTTTGGCAGCATGAGCTAAGCAGGTAAATGAATCTGGTAAGAGTGAGGGCTCCTTTTATTATTATAACTACTAACCAAGTTAGACAGCCTTTATTTTTATTCTCTAGCAAACATCATAAGGTTTGGACAGTATTATACATAGAACATTATATGAGGTTTTGGTGTTTTATTCTCAAGTATGGAAAGAATTTCTCTGTCATATAAACCAAGGTCAAGTCATAATTAATAGTGCATTAATAAAGAGAAAGAAAAGTGTCGGGTACTTTGCACTGTTTTTTATGAACATGTTCAAGTATTTTGCTCACTAAACACTTGAAACACGGATACTTAAAGAGATCTAGTACTTGCCTTAAGCAGAGAAGCCCTGTGTATTTCACAGAGCTACACTGCCACCTGCTGTCAGCTCCTCCTCATGTTCTCTAAAGGCATTGATTATCTAACATGGTTGCACAGTAAAATCACTCATGGAGTTTACTGATGATGGTCCTATGTCCAAGATATGGCTTGGGTATTAGCATTCTTAAAGTTTGCCAGATGACTGTCATGTGTAGCAAAGTCTAAGAACCACTGCCCTGCACATTGGTTTTCAATGAAGTTCCTTCCCCCATCTCCTGCATCAGAATAGCCTGAGGCCAAATGTATGGTGTAAGGGTGTGGGGGCAATCACAGAGGACTGAAAGGAGCTCTAGGAGTCTGGACTCCTGAGCAGAGAGCAGCAGTGGCACCATCTTGCTGAGCCCGTGCAGGGCTGTGCTGGCCAGATGGGCTCCCAGAGACTAACTCCAGCAAAGAAGCAGCAGCATAAACATGTCAAGCCAGTGACTACAGGCCATCATCAAAAGGATTTGCACTTTTCTCTCCATATTTCTGCAAAGACCTGAGTACCCATATGGCCCAGCTAGATCCTATAGCTGCAGCTGAAGTCCTCTTTGCCTGCAGGGACCTGAGCAACACTCACCAAGGCTGTTAACAAGCCTTTCCAAGAAAGCCTATCTTCCTTGGCCACAAGGACTTGCATGACAATGACCGATTTGGGAGCATCTGTGAATTTGCAAATCACCCCCATGGAGATGGAGGTGGGGGCCACAGTCAGACACAGAAGAAATGTGAATTAGCAGATATCCTCTAGGGGCACTCAGGTGATCTAAAGTCCACAGTTTGCCATGGCCTTGTAGGGTCTACAGTGATCACCACAGGACAGCCAGCTGTGCTGACTGTGGGACAAAATAACTCAGCCTACTGAATTATAAGTGCAGAAAGCTATAAACTCACTCCTGGACGTGTTTGGGTGCTACAAGCACCAAGGCAAGAGACCAATAAGGACTCATGTGATCACAGCTCCCCAGAGTAGCAGAAGTAACTGAGCCACCCATGCCCCAGGCTCAGATTGGCACAATCTCTCCCCGCTAGAGTTTGGGCCCTGAAAGCAGGGCGGCCAGGGGAGGGGTGCACATAATCACAGCTACAGGCTGGAACCTCAGGATTCTCTCTGCCAGCCGAATTTATACCTGGCATGCATGTATACCAGTAGCTGATAGTGCTCCATGTGATCCTAACCAGCAGATTGGTGGCTGTGTCCCTGGGTCATCAAAGCTCAGTTAGCCAGGCCACAAGCTCAGAAGAGAGCAATTGCTAGGCCCAGAGAGGGCAGAGAGCAGTGCTTTGCAGTTTCTCAGGTTCACAATCAGCTATAAATCCCAACCAGCAGGCAGCAGGCTCTGGACAGAACATCATAGTCTCTGGCCCTACAGAGTTTGGGCCTGGAAAGCATGGTGGCTTGCAGCCAATCAGAGACTCTTGTTTGCCTGGACTAGGAAATATATCTTGTTAAAGAGGCTCTAGGGACAAACTCAAAAGTTTTGATTATAAAGACAGATTTATAGAGGCAAATATAAATCCCCAGCATAGGCTTTTTATTATTAAGTGATAACACATAGACACAGGACTCACACGCAAAGAGGAAAAACATACCAAGACAAAGGAAATAAAAACCTGAGAACTCTGAAAACACAATAGTGAAGAACAACAAGGAAAAAAAAATTAAACTCCCACAATTTAATAAGGAAGACCACCAATACTGACCCATAGAAAATGCCAGAAGGAGAATTCTGAAACTTGATCTTCAATATGATCAAAAGCTTCAGAGAAAGTGTACAAAAAATGAAAAAGCCTATCAATTGAGCAATTGAGGCCCTGAGTAAGAACCAAAGAGAGGCTTTGAGTGAAATGAAAGAGTCAATAAATGAATTAAAGACCGCAATAAAAACCACTTCTGGCAGAACTGAGCATGGTAGCACACAATTGTAATCCCAATAATTGGAAGACTGAGACAGAAGGATCACAGGTTTGTGGCCAGCCTCAACTACTTGGTGAGTCCCTCTGCAACTTAGTGAGACCCTGTTTAAAAATAAAGAATAAGCTGGGCATGGTGGCGCACGCTTGTAATCCCCACGCTTGGGAGGCTGAGACAGGAGGATCACGCTGGTTTGAAGCCAGCCCCGCTGGCTTAAGGGACCCTGTTTCCAAAAATTAAAAAATGTATAAAATAGGTCTGGGAGTGTAGCCCGGAGGTAGAAGGGCTTCCAGGTACCCCAGTACCACAAATAAATAAATAAATAAATAAATAAATAATAAAAAATAAAAAGAAAGAATAAAAAACAGGGCTAGGGGTGTAGCTCAGAGATACAATGCCTCTAGGTTCAATCCCCAGCACTGAAAAAAAAAAGAAAAAAAGAAAAAAGAAAGAAAATAAATAAACCACCTCTGGTAGTCTCCACATGGAGACGGAGTTTCACTCTTGGGAGACAGTTCACTTGAAACTGAAAACACAGTCAACAATATAGAGAAGACAATAAAACAACATGACCTGAACATCCAAGGAATATGGAACAATATGAAACATCCTAATTTACAGATAAAAGGCATTGAATAAGGTCGAGAAGCACAAACCAAGGGTATCATAAAACTCTTCAGAGAAATAATACCAAAAAATTTGCCAAACACAGAAATGAACTTGGGCATCCACATACGGGAGACATTCAGTAAACCAACAAGACAAGATAAAAGAAGGACTTTGACTCCCCACACCATGTAATAATTAAAATGACTAACATAAAGGCCAAGGAAAGAATCTTAAAGGCAGTAAGAACAAAAGAACAAGTGGCATTCAGAGGCAAAATAATAAAAGTCACTTCAGACTTCTCAACTCAACCATGAAAGGTAGGAAGGTCTGTTTAATGTACTCTAGACCCTAGAATAAAATACCTTCCAACCAAGACTACTATATCCTGCAAAAATATCATTCAGAATTGGTGGAGAAATAGAACTTTCAAAAACAAGTAGAAACTAAAAGAATTCATGACTACCAAGGGAACACTGGAGAAAATACTTAAATAAATAAAACACAAAGAAGAAAAAAGAAGCAAATACCAGAACCAAAGGAGAGGCAAACTCCACCAGATGGGCAAGTAAGCAAAGGAGAAATAATACTACATCAAACAGAAACTAGAACTAAAATGACAAAAAATCCTATCTTAGTAATAACACTGAATATTGAAGTTCCTAACTCCCCAAATAAAAGGCATAGACTGGTAATGTGGACTAAAGAATATAATCCAACTATATGCTGCTTGCAAGAAACTCACCTTTAGCCAAAGATACCCATACCCTAACAATGAAAAGATAAAAAAGATATATAGTGAAAATGGAAACCAAAAACATTGCAGCAAGGGTGGCAACTCTCATATCCAACAAAACAGACTGTAAGCTGAAACACATCAGAAGAGGCAAAGTAGGTCACTTCTTATTGATAAAATGAACAATCTAACAAAAATAAATGATAGTAAACATTTATGCCCCAAATATGGGTGCACCCACTTTTATTTATTATTATTTTATTATTTTATTTATTTATTTATTTATTTATTTATTTATTTATTTATGTGGTACTGGGGGTGGAACCCAGGGGCTTTGCTACCTCCAGGCTATACTCCCAGACCTAATTTATATTTTATTTGGAAACAGGGTATCACTAAGTTGTGGAGAGCCTCACTAAGTAGCTGAGGCTGGCTTCGAACCTGTGCAGTCCTCTTGTCTCAGCCTCCCAAGCGTGGAGATTCCAAGTGTGCACCATCATGCCTGGCTTGCACACACTTTTATAAAACAAACTCTTTGGGGGGGGGACATCAGGCCTTAAATAGACCCAAATATATATTGGGATGCTTCAACACACACTGCACTGGTTGTCCAAGTAAAACATGAGTAAAGATTCTTCATACCTAAAGAACGCTATGAGCCAAATGAACTTAATAAACATATACAGGATATTTCAACCAACAACAGCTGAACACACATTCTTCTCAGCTATTCATGAAACCTTCTCCAAAACAGACCACATTCTGGGCCACAAAGCAAATGCCAGCAAATTCAAAAACTAATATAATTCCCGTGCATCGTCTCAGATCACAATGTAATAAAAGTAGAGATCAACAACAAGAAGACCAAAAGAAATTACATAAATATATGGAGACTTAATGATATACTCTTCAATGAGGATTGGATCAAAAATGAAATAAGGGTCCGGGTGTGGTGGTGCAAGCTTGTAATCCCCGCACTTGGGAGGTGGAGACAGGAGGATCGCACAGGTTCGAAGCCAGCCGCCCTGGCTTAAGAGACCCTGTTTCCAAATAAAAATATAAAAATATGTGTGAGAGTGTAGCCCAGAAGTTGAAGGGTTTCCAGGAACCCCAATAACACAAAAAAAAAGAAAGAAAGAAAGAAAAGAAAAGAAATAAGGGGAGAAATTTAAAAATTTCTTCAATTACATAAAAAACAAAATACACCATTATCTATGGGACACTGTGAAAGTGATGTGGAGAGGAAAATTTATAGCACTGAGTACCCACATGAGTAAAACAGAAAGTCAAGCTGGGCATGGTGGCACACACTTGTAATCCTAGTACTTAGGAGGCTGAGACAGAAGGATTTCAGGCTCATGGCCAGCTTCAGCTACTTAGATGAGATCCTCTGCAAGTGAGTGAGACCCTGTCTCAAAATAAAGAATAAAAATAGAGCTGGGGCATATCTTGGAGGTAGAATGCTCCTGGGTTCAATCCCCAGTACCAAAAACAAAAACAAAAACAGAAAGTCACCATATAATCAATCTACGGATATATCTCAAGAACCTAGAGAAACAGGAACAATATAATCTCAAAGTCAGTAGAAAAAAGGAGATAATTAAAATCAGAGAAGAAATCAATGAAATAGAGAGCAAAAAATAAAACAACACAAAGGATCAACAATAAAGCCTTTTCTTTGAAAAGATTAACAAGATTGACAAATTTTTAGCCAATCTAACCAAATGAAAAAATCAACCCAAATTATTAAAATCATAAATGAAACGGAGATATCACCACAAACAATGGGGAAGGGAATACAGAGGATCATCAGAAACTATTTTGAAATTGTATATTCTAATAAATGGGAAAACATGGAAGAAATCAAAAGATTTTAAGACACATACAACCTATTTAAATTTAATCAAGAAGATATAGAAAACTTAAATGAACAAATAGCAAGTAAAGAGATAAAAATAGCAATAAAAAGCCTTCTAGTAAAGAAAAGCCCAGATCCTGAAAGGTTCACAGCTGAATTCTACAAAACCTTTACAATAGAACTCAACCAAATATTTTATAAGTTATTCTAGGAAATGAAAAAAAAATAGAATTCTTCCAAACTCCTTTTATGAGGCCAGTATCACCTTAATAACAAAACCAAATAAAAAGCATTCAATTAAAGAAAAGTATAGAACAATATCATTCATGAACATAGATGCAAAAATTCCAAACAAAATATTAGTTATGAGCATTCAAAACCATATCAATAAAATTGTACACCATGGCCAAGTTGGTTTCATCCCAGGAATGCAAAGCTGGTTCAATATATGCAATCAATAAATGTTATTTGCCACATTTTTTAATAGAACTATGGACAAAAATCATATGATCATCATAAGAGAAAAGACACATAAGCCAATGGAACAGAATGAAAGATACAGAAAGGAATCAACACACTTATAGCCAATTGACCGTGCGGAGCACGCCAGACCCCTGGAGAAACCGGGCCTGGTCATAAGACCCTGGGTCTCAGGCAGGGGTTGGGCGGGGCACGCCACCGGGCCCGGAACAGCCGTGGGCCCCGGGTCGCAGGACTCTGGGCCCCAGGCAGAGTAGTGCGGAGCACACTGGACCCATGGGGAAACCGGGCCGGTTCACAGTGCTACTGAGTGTCTGATCCCACTACCTCCTCAAACCACACATACTGTCTTCTCTTATTAAAAAAAAAAAAAAAAGAAAAAGAAAAAAGAAAAAACAAAAACCAAAAATATCGGAGAGGGGTTAAGAAGGCCGTGGTAGATGCCAGGATACTGGAGATGCAGATAAAATTTATCCAAATGAACTGGAACTTATGGGAAAAGTCCCTGTGAAGGAGAACTGCTGCTTCTCCACATTGTTAAGAATCTTGGACATCACCTGTAAGGAGAGAGTTTAGTGGAGACCAAGGAGAAAGGCGATGTTGAAAGTGGTCTCCGTGATGGCGGTGGAGACTTGTATTCAGGAGAAGCAGAAATCAGATCCTACCAACCTTATTTTTTTTTGGAGAAATTACACCAAATGTCAAATGCTACCATTGCGCATGCTTAGGAACACTGGACAACATTCAGAGTGGAAAAAGAGCCTGGGAAGGATTTGAAATGATGGAAGCAATAGCAATGGCAGTGGCCAGTACTAGGGGAGGCAGAGATCTGATGCATTACACCTGGAACCTTTGAAGTAATAACCCCAGAGGCAGAATGCTACCACCACGCACCCTCGAGAACGTGGTACAAATGGTTGGGTGAAGAGGGTGCTCGATTGGAGCCTGCCGAGGGGTGAGGCCGGCGACGGACACAGCAATGCTGGGATTGGAGCCTGCCGTGAGGCAAGGCCGGTGCTGGAGCCTCCGAGGCTAGGATTGGAGCCTGCCAAGGGGTTAGGCTGGTGCTGGGGCCAGTGAGGCTGGGATCGGAGCCTGCCGTAAGGCAAGGCTGGTCCTGGGCCTTTGAGGCTGGGATCGGAGCCTGTCGAGGGATTAGACCGGTGCTGGGGCCAGCGAGGCCAGCATCGGAGCCTGCTGTGAGGCAAGGCCAGTGCTGGGGCCTACGAGGCCGGGATTGGAGCCTGCCGAGGTGTTAGACCGGTGTCTGGGCCAGCGTGGCTGGGATCGGAGCCTGCTGTGAGGCAAGGCTGGTGCTGGGGCCTCCAAGGCCAGGATCAGAGCCTGCCGAGGGGTTAGGCCAATGCTGGGGCCAGCGGCTAGCATCAGAGCCTGACAGGAGGCAAGGCCACTACTAGGGCCTCTGAGGCTGGGATCAGAGCCTGCTGAGGGGTTAGGCTGATGCTGGGGCCAGTGGCTAGCATTGGAGCCTGCCACGAGGCAAGGCCAGTGCCGGGGCCTCTGAAGCCAGGATCGGAACCTGCTGAGGGTTAGGCAGATGCCGGGGCCAATGGCCGGTATCGGAGCCTGCTGTGAGGCCAGGCCATTACTGGGGCCTCTAAGGCCGGGATTGGAGCCTCCTAAGGGGTTAGGCTGATGCTGGGGCCAGGGGCCAGCATTGGAGCCTGCCGTGAGGCAAGGTTGGTGCTGGGGCCTCCGAGGCTGGGATCGAAGCCTGCCGAGGTGTTAGGCCAGTGCCGGGGCCAGCAGCCGACATCAGAGCCTTCCGTGAGGCAAGGCCGCTACTGAGGCCTCCGAGGCTGGTATTGGACCCTGCCTTGAGGCTAGGTCGGTACTGGGGTCTCCGAGGCCGGGATAGGAGCCAGCTGAGCAGTTAGGCCGATGTCGGGGCCAGCGAGACCAGAATCTGGGCCTCCCATGAGGCAAGGCCGCTGCTTGAGCCAGCGAGGTCTGGATCAGGCCACCGGGTAGCCAGGCCACTACTGGGGCCATCAAGA
The DNA here is from genome assembly GCF_963383645.1 of Muscardinus avellanarius. Taxonomy (NCBI): domain Eukaryota; kingdom Metazoa; phylum Chordata; class Mammalia; order Rodentia; family Gliridae; genus Muscardinus; species Muscardinus avellanarius. The sequence goes on from NC_137790.1 coordinate 116,788,906, forward strand.
GTGGGATCAGTACTTGCAATGTGGCATGCTCAGAGAAATATCACAGAAAATATAAACCACATGCTTCCCCTAATCAGCAATAACTAGGAATAAAGGGGCAACAGGAAGAGGTCGAGCTATAGAAAGGGCCCTATAGTTAAGCAACTAAGGTGACCAATCAGAGGGTATGGAATAGGGGAGGATGGAGCCTCTTTAAAACACAGGAGGTATATAAATGTATCAAAGTTAATCACCAAACAAGCATGGGATCGAGGGAGGGGGAGGGAATGGGATGGGGGCTGGATGAAGGCTAATTGGATGATGTGTGCTTGTATATCCTCTCAAGTCTTTTATTTCAATGTGATATATGATTACAATGCCCCAATAAAAAAACAAAACAATAAATGTTGAGGAGGATGTGAGGAAATTGGAACTCTTCTACAGTGCTGGGGGAATTGCAAATTAGTTCAGCCACTATGGAGAACAGTGTAGAGATTCCTCAGAAAACTGGGACTGGATCCAACTTTACCACTGCTGGGTATCTTTCCAAAGGGGCTGAAATCAGAGAACTACAGTAATATATGCATACCGATGTTCATAGCAGCACAATTTACAATAGCCAAATTATGGAATCAACCTAAGTATCTATCAGCAGTTTAATGGATTACAAAATTATGGCATATCCACACAATGGAATTTTCCTTGGCATTAAGAATAACAAAATTATGTCATTTGTGATAAAATAGGACCTGGGGAATATTATGTTAAATAAGATTAGCCAATCACAGAAAGTGAAAGACCATATGTTTTTTTCTAACATGTGGAAGCTAGGGAGTAATTGGGATACCAGAGTGACTCCAAATAAAGGAGGAGGCACCTCAGTGGAGCCAGGAGGTGGTACAGGGGAAGAGGAGGGAGAAGAATGAGGATCATTGAAGTAATTACTACTATCAGCTTTGTGTACATAAGTGAAAATACCAATGTCAATTTCGGTACTCTGTATGGGAAAGGGGGTTGGGGAGACAGCCAGGGGTGGTGGCCACCAAGTGCTATGTGCAGGTATATCACTGTCAACGTGATTTACATTATGTGAGGCTATAATGCACCGATACAAGCATATAAAAATTAAAAATTTAAATGTATGATGCATATTTCCTCAATTCAAAGTGAGTATTATTGAATGGATCTTTCCAGGGATCTAGGAACCAGTTGTTGAACAAACTTCCTGGTTTACTTATGAGACATTTGTTTGGAGAGCCAGCCTCTAATTTCTGTGTGTACCTGAATCATCTGGAGGGCTTTTAAAAACATGGAATGATTGTTAAAACAGAATCCATGGTCTGATTCAACAAATTTTCTGAAAATTCTAATGCTACTCATTAGAGAAGCACTAATTGATACCCCCATCATCTGATACAACCAGACTTTGTAATATATAACATCAAGCAGTTCCTTTTTGAAGGCTAATATTTTGGGGGAGAATTTATAAAGAAGTTTTCCCTCAGTTAAATAAAACTATAAATTAATGCGGAGAAACTTCAGCAAAGACAGCTGAATAGAGGTACTCTATCTACAACTTGACTACAGAGAAGAACCAAGGCAAATATTGCATTTTTAGGAAAATGACACAGGGAATTCTGAAAATCATCAAAGAAGTGGCAGGAACTCTGAACAGCTTGGAGAGTTGGAAAGGCAACATAGAGAAAGGAGCTAAACAAATTGCAACTTCAACACCAGCTCCCTGGCTGCAAGAAGGGAATTCCTCCATTGCATGGAAAAGGTAAGCAGAGAAGTGCTGATACCTCAATCATAGCAGCAGACTGGCACTTCTAACTGAAAAATCCAGGAGCTAGCTTGTCTAAGAATGACTGCTCTGCTCCCAAGAAGGAACCTATGTTGGGCTTTTCCCATTCCTTAGAACCTAAGACACTATAACAGCCACTGTTAGGTGTCACCTTGCCTTAGAAGCCTGCAGCAGACCTCCTGACTCTTCCAGAGCCCTGGACCAGTGCTTGCCTCACAGGGTTGAAGATTTCCCTGAAGCTCCCTATAGCTTCAGGCTCAGTGGCTGCCACAGTCATAAACCTGAGTTTCACTGGTGCTTGCCATGTAGGAACTACGGAAGGTTTCCTTTCAGCCTTGGGACTGCAGCTACTGGTGCAAAACCCAAACTTTGTCTATACTCACCCATCAGGAGCAGAGTGAGTCCCACAGGTCTACACGCTGCTACTGGTGGCTCTCACCCATATATCACCTGCACTCAACAAGTAGGAACTAGGAAAGGCCTCTTTGCCATTCCACAGCCCTGGGACTACAGTTACTGGTGCACAAAGTCCTCAGATCACCCCAGCGTGTTCCTGGACCCTCAAGAGCACTGAGAATTGGAAAGGTAACCTAGATAGAACTAAGAAATTCGTAACTGTGGCTACAAATGTCACAAGCCTCATCCCCACCAGAGTTTGCCCTGAGTGACCTAGAAACATTAATGCCTACATCCTGCAGCTTTGGGGCCAGCCATAGCACTACTAGGGTTTAACCTTCAGGCCCTGGGGAAAGTCTCCTTCACAGCCTGCTGACTTGAGACAATAGATGCTGGTACCAAAAGCCCTGGCTGTGCTTGTGTTTTTCCCGTGGGACCGGGAGAAGGTACCATCTGGGTCTCACAGCACCATGAGAGCAGCTTAAAATGCTACAAGCCTTAGTACCAACCACAGCTGTCCTCACCAGACTTAGGGAAGGTCCCCTTTGTGTTCCAGTATTTTAAGTCCATAATCACCAATGTCACAGATTCCAGAACAATCTGTGCTCATGCCATGGGACCTGAAACAGGCCCCATGCCATGCTGCAGCTCTATAACTATGGCTGTTAATGTCGCCAGCCCAGGCATCTCCCTCATTCATCCTGGGGTTCTTGGGAAGGTCTTCACAACTAAGACCGTGGCCGCTGATGTTACAACCTTTGGCATGACCTGTGTCTGCCCTAGGGGACCAGAGGACAGTCCTCTCCAGATCCCACACCAAAGAAACAACAGCAGCGGCTGCTACAAGCCTCAGCACAATCAGTGCTAGACTCTGTGGAGCCCGAGAATGGGCACGTTTGGAAGCCCACATCCACTGCAGTCTTATTTGAACACAGACTTTCAAGTGTAGGAAGGAATTACTTCCCTGAACTACTACTGTCCAGACAACTAAGCCACTGTCCACATCAAAGATGAAAATATTACACAGAGACTAAGCTTGTGAGCTCACTATAACCACACTTAAAGAACATACCCAAATGATATGTCTGATCTAAATTGGACTTTATGAAGGGATTAAAAAAGATCCAACAATATGTTGCCTGGAAGAAATTTACTTCATTGGTAAAGACACACATTTGAGATTAAGTTTTAAATTACGTATGTTTCTATATATGATTATAATGAAATATGCATCCATATGGATGTGGATGGGAAGGAAGCATGGAAAGGAAGATGGGGTAAGGAATTTAAAAAGACTGCAGTTGCTGGGTGCGGTATCCACACCTGTAATTCCAGTACTTGGTGAGGCTGAGACAGGAGGATCATGGGTTCAAGGCCACTCTCAGCAATTTAGTGAGTCCTCGTTTAAAAATAAAAAATTAAATAGGCTGGAGGTGTAACATAGAGAAGTAGAATGCTCCTGGGTTCAATCACCAGTAACACACACACACACACACACACACACACACACACTTACAAAAAGCTTTTTAATTCAGCTGGCAAGCAGCTCTGCTTAATTGAGCATGGTGGGAGGGCTTGCATCATTCATTATACCTGTGATGAAGCTTTTCTCATTTTTAGAATGTAAATTTAAACTTCTAATCCTAAAAAATGGGAAAATTAAGATCTGGGGGTTTTGTTTTGGTTTACAATAAAAGCGGCCTTTTTTCTGTTGATAGTGTATCTAAGGCATTTAAGTAAAATATATCTTACCTTTTTGTAGGTTACTTGCAAAATAATAGAGTATTCAGTTAACCAAAAAAAGCTCATTTCATTATAAAATATAGAATGTAGTGCTTCTGGTAGGCCCACAAAAGCATCACAATTATATTGGTGGCTAAACCCAAAAGCAGTCTACCTCAAAATTACACCCCCCGCTTCTTTATTTTTTATTTTGAGATAGGGTCTCACTATTGTGAAAGGTCTCACTAAATCTCACACCCAGTTTATGAACAATCTTTCTATGTTCCACCAAGTATTTCCCCCACACAAAATATATACAGCTTACTTAACTTCTTTGCTATTTAACTCTAGAAGGCTTGTGTAAATATCCGATCAATATTTATTCTGAGACACTAACAATGCGTTATAGAACACTTCCCAGGTGTCTCTGGACTAACAAGACATTGCCTTACATTTTTTATAATCCCTTATAAAGATTTTCATCATCATCATTATTATTACTGGTTTTCGCAGTACTAGGGATTGAACCTAGGAGGATTCTTCCTCCAAACTATACCCCTAGCCTTATTTTTTATTCTTTATTTTGAAACAGGGTCTCACTGAGTTGCAGAGAACCTAAGTAGCTGAAGCTGGCCATGAACCGTGATCCGCCTGTCTCAGCCTCCCAAACGGTGGGATTACCAGTGTGCACCACCACGCCCAGCTAAAGATTTTCATTCTTTTTTTTTTTTTTTTTTTTTTTTGATGGTACTGGGGTTCCTGGAAGCCCTTCTACCTCCGGGCTACACTCCCAGACCTATTTTTACATTTTTATTTGGAAACAGGGTCTCCTAAGGCCAGCGCGCGTGGCTGGCTTCGAACCTGCGCGATCCTCCTGTCTCTGCCTCCCAAGTGCGGGGATTACAAGCATGCGCCACCATGCCCGGCTAAAGATTTTCATTCTTGAAAATTGACTTAATGCTTAGTAAATGCCCAGGTGTGGGATATGTCCTTACAACCTAAATAAAATTTACTTGTAATTCCCGTGATAAGTGTAACACTTTTTAACTATTCTTATGCTGGTTTCTGCATGAATAGTTAAAATTACATTCAAAATTATGAAGAATAATGGGTATTATTGGAGTGAATGAAAATCATCCTCATGTGGGATGAAATTCATTTTAAATGCATTAGTTTCAGAAACAGAAGTGTTAACACTACTAAAATGCTTACTTGAAGGCAAAAATGGTCTGATATTGTCAAATTAAACTAAAAACTTGTAGTTAAAACACTGAAAATATTTAATGCTATAAACGCGTCTGGATAGTGAATAACAAATATCAACATGTTGTTTCTAGAGTTCACATTTCATTGCTCAGTATTTTTATACTTTAAGTCTACACTAACTTTAACATTTATAATTTTTTGTGAGTGGTACTGGAGATAGAACCCAGGAATATTCTACCTCTGAGCTACATCTCCAGCACTATTTTATTTTTATTTTGAAACAGGGTCTTGCTAGGTTGATGAGAGTCTCATTATTTGCTGAGGCTGTCCTCAAACGTACAATCTTCTTTTCTCATCCCCCCAAGTACTGGGATTACAGGTATTCATCACTACACTTGGCCAATTTAACATTTAGTTAGGTAATTTTGATGACGTGTTTAAAACACTTGACAATTAACATTTACTTTTGAGTTAATGATAAACTCATCAATTGTATTCAGTACCAATTTATATCGTGATACCAGAAAAAAATCTATTCTTCAATTTCTAAGCATGAGAATAAATTTGTATCTGTTATATATAGCATTTCCTGCATGGGTATTTTCTAGTAATGAATAAAGGATTTTATAAAAAAAAGAATACATTCTCATCTTTTCCTGGTCCATTATAGAAAACCATTGCAAAAGTTATGCAAATGGAAAAACTAATAATTCATAAGCTAAAAATATTGTTTCAAAGAGAAGAAAGAGAGGATTTAATCTATACAGGAATCTGGCTATAAAAGTGAGTATTCATATGCCAAAAATAGCATAATATAGATGTGCATTTATGTATGTGTCTGACAACAGTTGGGTGGTGGAGGTCCTTACTACACAATACTTTGCAAAGGTTTCAATGTTGAGACTTTAATAAAGTGCTTTGCAATTTTAGGTAAGAAATTAAACACTGATAAAAGTCTAAAATGTCTTATAGGTGATTCCGAGAAGAGTGAAACTGTGGCGTTCTCTAGAACTTTGAGGGCGTCATAGAATTTTTCTCTTTTATGAATATAGACATTGTGAATACATTTACACAGTTACCATTTTAAAGCTATATGGAGGCAAATGAGGGTCTTCTACTTTTTACTAAAGAATCTCAAAGTGTTGCCCCTAGAATTAAGCATGTAAGAAGATCGGATTTTGCATTCAGGTGACTTTATATGAATTCAGTTTCTTTAGGAAGAGCTGTCAGTCTATGCAGAGTCTGAATAATCTTTAGAGATGCTCTTAACCTCTCTGTATCTCCTTTCCCATTTCAGAAGACATGTACAGCTAAATAGATAAAACATACTTCCAACACAAAGGTATAAGCTCACCTGTGCCACTGGTCAATGACAGCCTTGGATGGTAACCTCCAGATTATTTTGGGTTTGGGCTCCCCAGTAGCAGAGCAGTTCAGTAGCAATTTGTCCCCAAAATTCACCTTGGTCCACCTCTGGGAGGCCACTTCTATCCTGGGGATGGTCCCCTGTTCCTCCACTGTCAGCACCACCACTCTTCTCTCGGAGCCAGCGGAGCTGGTAGCAATGCATTCGTAAGTGCCCCTGTCGGAAGAGGCTATGTTTCTTATATACAGTGTTCCATTAGAATATAAGAGCCATTTGGGATTCATAAACTGCAGTGGTCTCACTTCAGTGCCATCAGGGAGGACCCAGTGAACAGTAGGCTGAGGAGTTCCTTTTGCAGTGCAGGGCAGTTTCAAACTTTCACCCCAGGTCCCTACGATGACTTGCCTCTTTTGCTCTAGAATTAGAGGAGGGGCAGTGATGACTTGGATTTTAACCTGTAGTGAATCCTGGCCAGCTGGATTGCTGGCCATGCATTTGTAAAAGCCACGGTCATAAATACTCAGGTTGTGGATGACCAGTGTGCCATCAGACCTGACCAGGGCCTGACTTTTTCCCTCGGATGATTCGGAGACCACTGTTTGGTTTGGGAGAATCCAGGAAATTGTGGGGCTTGGTCTACCTTCTGCTCTGCACTTCAGGTCCACAGTGCTTCCGGAATGGACGATAAGCTCTTTGGTATGTCTCTCCAGGATCCTGGGAGGATAGGAAACCACGGACAAGGTGACGTGAAGGTGGTCTGTGCCCAGTGGGTTAGAGGCTGAGCACAGGTACGGGCCACGATCCTGAATGTTGACCCTCTGGATGGACAGGGTGCCATTGGGGAGCACCTGGAACCTGCTGTTCTGTTTCCTTTGAGACAATTTAAGTCCTAATAAGAAAAAAGAAACTTATAGCCACAGATCATCAAAGTTTAGATAGGAAATATAGAACTATTTTTTGTTAAGCTACTGAGAATAAATACATTTGAAATTAAAGCATCTAATCTTCAGATTTGCTAACATTATTCCTGGATTTGGAAGGCATAGAAATGCTAGAGGTTGAACCCAATATTCTACTTTCAATCTGTACCTTCAGCACTCTCTCTCTCTCTCTCTCTCTCTCTCTCTCTCTCTCTCTCTCTCTCTCTCTCTGTGGTACTGGGGGTGGAACCCAGAGGCTTTCTACCTCCAGGCTATACTCCCAGACCTATTTTATACTTTATTTGGAAACAGGGTCTCACTGAGTTGCTGAGAGCCTCACTTAGTAGCTGAGGCTGGCTTTGAACCTGTGTGATCCTCCTGTCTCAACCTCCCAAGCGCTGGGATTACAAGTGTATGCCACCACACCCAGCTCTTTTTATTTTGAAAAAGGGTCTTGCTAAGCGACTATGCACTGCCCTCAACCATTAATCTTACTGTCTCATCCTCCCAAGTACTGGAGTTACAGATGTGCCACACCATGGCCAGATATTCCTGGATTTTTAAGATTCTCATAATTTAGCCAGGTGTGGTAGTAGGTGTGGTAGTACATGCCTGTAATTCTACTTCTTGGAAGACAGAAATATTGCAGGTTCAAAGACAGTTTCAGCAATGTAGCAAGATTCTCAGCAACCTAGATATACCCTGATACCAAACCAAAATAAATAAATAAATAAATAAATAAATAAATAAATAAGGCTGAGGGAGTAGTAGCTCAGAGATAGAATGTCTCTGGGTCTAATCTCCAGTACCACAAAAACAAAAAATATAATTTTCATAATTTAAATTTAAAAGTCAGATAGCTTGATACAATGACCACTCTCTTTTTGATCATCTTCCAAAGTATTTTTTTCAAACAGTTCTTAACATATTTTAGAACCTTCTAGTAAGAAAAACTATGCAAATGTCAAACAAGAATATTCATAGTTTCTGTATTTGGGAGAAAGATGTAACTGGTGTTGATTCTTTGGAGGTAAAACCCTAAGGAATGCCACCTTGCTTAATGAAAGAAGACTGAGTGTTAAGGAAAAGTTTCAAATACCTGATGAGACTCTGGTCCAGTGGATGGTAGGCAGGGGGTTTCCAATGGCCTCACAGGGGAGGAAGGCATCGGAGTTAGCGGGAACAGTGTAACTTGCAGCCTTACCCCCAACTATTCTGGGCTTTTCTAATGTATTCCTGGACAAAGAGTCAGAGGGAAAGAGTTTGGAAGGCATTATCTTTTGACCTGTGCTCCTATCAAAGCCACTCTTTTTTACAGCCTTCTGTCCACGCCGATGTGAAGTGGGGGAAGTGGCCTCTGGCTGGCTCAGAGTGGGCACCACACTTAATACTGGCTTTTTGTCCTTTTCAGTCATTTCTGAATATGACTTGTGCCCAGATGGGTTTTCTGGCCAGAGTAAGGGCGTCCATTGAGGGTTCTGAGGTTCATTGGTCATTCGTGCGGCTTTAGGAGTAGAATGTACCCCAATGGCATAGGAAAAGCCAGGGGCTCCAGTTGTGGCTTCCACATTTGGCTGAGTAGCAGAGGGTGTGGCAACCTCTCCTGCTAACTTCTGTGTACTAGTATTAGGATGGTGTCTTGGGGACTCAGGTGGCTCAACCTTCACATGTGGCTCCTTAAAAACAGGAGCAGTCATACTGTCTGTCTCTATACCCTGAATCAGGGGAAGGGATGTAGGGATGGGCATCAAAGATGTGCCACTGCTCAGGAATGGTGGCGTGGCTGAGTGTGTAATGAAGCTGCTCCTAGCTGTGGGGCCCATGTGGGGTTTGCTGAACCAAGATGTTTCAGAAGCCATTGTGCTCTTTGAAGTCGGAGTACTCTCTTGGGGCAGTTCTTCAGTCAGATCAAGAGTCCTTGAATGAAGACCAGATGTGCTCAAAATTTTGCCTGTGTCTTCTAGGGGGGGAGGGGAGAGGGCAGAGACACTGGGGTTGACTGACGTCTCAGCTGTGGTTAGAGCAGGAGATGTCATAGCTGCAGACACAGTGAAGCTTAAATTCTTGGCCGAAGAGATGTCTATGTCGGTCTCACTCCTCTGAGGCTCCTGTTTCCCCTGGGCCTTCTGTGTACTGGGTCCCCTAGTCGGGGTGTTGTAGATGACGACAGATGCAGGGGCAGTGGGAGCAGCTGCTGGCGTGGCTGTTTGCACCGGTATGAAGTTCATCGTGTATGGTTCTTTGCTTGTGATAGTGGGAAGGGTGGGGTAAAGGGGTAGGGCAAAGGACTCTGTCTTCCCTGGGTGACTCCCAGAGCTCTGTGTTTCACTGGGATTGTGGTGCGTTCCAGATGGACTTACTGAGAGATCTGGCGAGAGTGTTGTAAAGTGGGAAGGGGAAATGTCTCCTGTGGGTAAAGCAGAGGACATTTTAGGAAGCACTGTGGCTATTCCTTTTTGTAAGCCAAATGTTTGCAAATTCCTTAAGACCCCTCTTTGTTTATGGCTATCTACAAAGATCCGGTGCCAGGGAACTCTCCTTCTTGAAAATCTTGTAAGGGATATAGTAGTAGGTCCTGATGGCTTGGATGTGGGACCTGACATTGGTGATGTAATTACTGGATCTCTTCGGGCTTCCCTGGTGCTAGATACACCTTCAAGACTATTATTTGCTAAAAGAGTTCTTTTCAGAGATATGGGTATTGGTGCAGAGATCCTGATTGGACCAGTTGGAATCACTTGGATACTTTCAGCACTGAAATATTTTATCATGGGTGTTGTTTTCTCAATATCTACATTTGGTTTGTTCTCAGATAATGATGGACTCTGGACTAGAGTTGTGGACTCTCCTGCTGTGACCCTGGCTAGTTCGGCTTCAGGGAGAGGGCTGGGGGAGGAACCTGGAAGAGAAGATGTGGCTGCAGCAGAGGCCAGCCTCTCTCCGGGAGGACAAGATTGGCACATCATGTGGTGCTCTGTGGCTGGAAAGGCAGCAGTGCTGTCTTTAGCAGAACCTCTGGGTGTTGGCCTCACAATGCCATATCTATGCCGTCGGAGAACTGGAGTTTGATACGGACTGATAACTCGGCCCCTGCCCCAGACTTTCCTTCGTCTCTCAAAGCGTCTCAGTAGTGGGCTGCTGGTTGTACTGTTTCTAGGAACCTGAAGCCAAGAATCAGCAGCAGTGTGTGGATATGAAGAGAGCTTCAAAGTGTTGGGTCCTTGAGTTGTGTGCAAATAACCATAACTACTCCTGATTTCATCTGCTCCTGTCACAGTTGTCTGATGACCTCTTGTAGGATTTACTGGCTCAAAGATGACATTGGCTTTGTAGTTAGTGCTACTAAGCATTTTGGTATGAACATCTTTGCTCACGGTCCTCCTGGTCATTGGGGGTGCACTTGGGAAGTGCTCTCTTCTCCCCTTCTGCTCAGCATCCTGAAATTCAGTCACACCAGGGAGCAGCAGAAAGACAGTGGTTGGACTTTGTTTGGGTGTACCTTGCATTCTGCTTGATTTGGTTGGATTAATCTTCTTTGATGTGGCTGTGGTCTTAATAGCGGTAGGTTGTTGGAAATCCATAAATTTCCCAGGTTGGGGCAATTGTGGACTCCTAACTAGGGAGGCTTCAGTGCCAGGAATCGTTTCTGTCAGATGGCTTTGAGTTGTCGTTCTAGAGTCTGCAGTTGCTGTCTTTGTTGGGACAGTGGGAGCTTTGGTGGCTGGGACCATGAGTCCCTCCTCTGGGACGAACATTCCTGAAGAGTCCTCTTCCTCACCAGGTACTTTGGTGACCTGTGTGACTGGTGGCGGTGGCCTCACTGTGGCATTGTCTTGTTTCTCTAACATGACATTCTTTTTTGCTTTCTCCAAAAGCACTGCCCAGTGCTGTGGGTCAATTCTCCGAGCAGAGGCAGGCAGCTGCCTCCTGTACTCTCTAAAACGTCGAATCACTGACCCTCCACGCCGCCGCTGTATTAAGCTCTGATGGCTGTCCTTCTTCCTCACGCCTGAGACTGCTGTTCCAACCTCAGCCCCCATAGGAGCAGACAAAGGAGGCTGTACAACTGCAGGTTTCCTCAGGTGAACACTGGGGTGAGGCTCTTCGAGTCCAGATCCATCTATTTCCCCATCATGCTCCATTGGCCTCTGGCCTTTTATTTTGACTTCAAAAACCAAAAAATCGACCCCTGATGGATTGGCTGCTACACACCAATATTGACCTTGGTCTTTGGGGGTAACCTGCAATATTCTTAATGTGCCATTGTTGAGGATTTGCTTGCCCCTAGAAGACTGAGTGAGCACAGCATTTCCCGGAAGAACCCAGCTAATGGAGGCATCTGGGCTGCCGGTGGAATGGCACGAAAGATCAAGCATCTCACCAGCAAAAGCCGTATGACGAACCTTATCTTCACGGGCAGCTTCTACATTGGGCTCCACTACGTTTATCCGATAGGTGAGAATATCTGCGTCGTCATAATTGGTGCTTATACAGTGATACATGCCTGTGTCAAAATTATCGGCCAACTGGAGCTCCAGTTTTCCACTCTTGTCTATTAGGATCCGTCCATCCTCACTAACATACGGGGCTCTCACTTTACTTCCATCAGCTAGAAGCCACTCCAGGTGTGGGATGGGGTCGCCTTGGCCCGGGCAGTCTAGGGCTATGGTGCCACCAACCAGAACAGTGTGTTCCAGCTTGGTATTATTGGTCGTCAAAATCAGGGTCCATTTGTACCTCCTGGACCTCTCCTCTGCCTTTGGTAATGTGATCACAGCATCACTGGAATACTGGATCTGTAATGTACTGAGTGTGGTAGCAGTTCTGTTCAGCTGCAAGGAAATCTGGCTTTGCATTAACCAAGAGGGATCTGCTCTGAGATCGGCCTTTACATTGGTAAAAATGGCCTCAGGCTTAGGAGCCAGCTGTTTGTATCTGTAACGGTGCGGTGCTTCAGTGAGTGAGGGGCTCCTTTCTAGTAACAGAGGAAAGTCGCTGTACAAAGCCAGGATATGCCACACTGGCCGAATGTGGCTAGAATCCACATTGCACACCAGAAATGTTGAAAATGACACATTTAGCACAACGTGATTATTTTCTTCAGTGAATGCGAGGGGCAGTGTCCTGGAGGGCTTTTGGATGCTGCAGATCATGTGAGCTTCATTGCCAGACTCATCTGTCATATTCAAAGTGAGGGAGCCAAAGGGCGCCATAAAATCTTGCGGGGAAAGGGATGAAGAACTGCTGTCTTCTGGGATAGTCAGGCTCTTTGATTTCAGGGATGGGTCGATGGCTGGCTTCACACACAGGAAATCTGTAGCAGGGACCACAGCAAAAGGCTTGCCTTTAGAGTTCCTGGGGTTCATGCACAGGGGACATTGTTGAGGACTGGAGGGATTTCTGTCTTTTTTGCATTTTATGACATCTAGGAAAAAAACACAATTGAATTACTACCAATTGTGGTCTCTTCTAAATTAACATATGAGTACTTTGAAAATATTTTTGTGAGATTTTGAAACAAAATTTGGAAATTTTAATGCTCATTCAGTAAATAAGTTTCTATGTTTTGTTTCTGAAATCTATCCCTCCTTCCATTCTTTCTTTCCTTCTTCCTTCCCTCCTTCCCTCCCTCTCTCTTTCCTTCTCTCTCCCTCTTTCCCTAATGTCTGTCTGTCCTTCCTTCCTTCCTTCCTTCCTTCCTTCCTTCCTTCCTTCCTTCCTTCCTTTCTTCCTTTCTTCTCTTCCTTTCTTCTTTCTTTCCTTTTCCCATCTTACTGTCTTTCTTTTTCTTTTCTTTCTTCTCTCTCTCCCTCCCTCATTTCTTTTTTTGGTGTGTGTGTGCCTCTCCTCTCTTCCTTCTCCTCTCCTCTCCTTTTCTTTCCTTCCCTTTCTGTGTGATACTGGGGACTAAATGGAGGGACATTCTATCTCTGAGCTACACCCCCATCCCCTTCTTTTTTCTTTTGAAACAGAGTCTCCCTAGGTTTCTGAGAGTCTCCCTAAGTTGCTAAGGCTTGTCTTGAACCTGCAATCCTCCTGTATCAGCCTCCGAAGTACTGAGATTACAGGCATGCACCACCAAGTCCAGCCTCTGTTGAAATGATTTCTAAAAAAGATGAATCTTGTTTCAACTATGCATAGGCATAAGGGATTCATGTATTTCATTGCTGTATTTCCTATGCTCAAAAAATACTGATACATATTTGGTACTCATTCAATATCAGCTGAATAAGTCATTTATATAGGGAAGTAAAATTCTATGCTCATGTTCATTACTTTTCATTAGTAATAGTTAAGTTCCTCATTTTAGTATTTAAGGCAAAGTACATCATTGTCCTTGAAAAGATAAGCTGTTTGATAAACACTTATAAGTACTCGACTATCATTAAAAACCCAGGTTCCCCTCCTCCCCGCCCCATTATCTAAAAGAACTTTGACTGAAATACAAGCTGTTATGGTGTGAAAAATAAATGAATGAATGAAGAAATGTAGGAGATAATGAATGGAACACAAGGACTGATAGAATATGGAGTGACTGAGGGAAAGTCCAGGAAGACTCAGGTTAGGACTTTGGTGACTGGGTGGAGATGCCCCCACTGGTGGAGGTAGGTTCTGTAGAGGAGTGTAGGTTATGGGGAGGGGAGAGCAGTACACTCCAGCAATGGGGTGGCCCATTAAAGGGTGACTTGCTGGTGAGGCCAGCAGCTTGTAAGTCTAATAGTAGCAGGACTAGCCTTTCCAAGTGACAGGAGGCCCCATGCAGGTATTGGTATCACATATCTGAGTATTTTAAGTATCACCCTGGCAAGCCTATTTAATGGATCATTTGATGGAAGGTGTAGCTTTCTGTTACACAAAATGAAGCCTGGACTTCCCTAATGTTTTGTGCAGGAACTCATCATGCCTAGGGTACAGCACCTAAGAGAAGCATTGGGGTTCTTACCTCTAACTTGCCAGAGTGGTTAGAAAGAGTCAAATTACTGTCACAGATGTGCCATTTCCTCTCAAAGGCCCAATAAAGTCACCCTCACCAAGGAGTCTAATTCCTCACGGTGGCACGTACAGTCCTCCCTTATTCACTGTTTGCTTTCCCACAGTTCCCATTACCTGAGGTCAGTTATGGTCTGAAAATACTAACTGAAAAATCCCAGAGATTAAATGATTCCTAGGTTTAATTTTTCAGGGCTGGTGGGAGTAGCATGATGAGATCTTAGAGTGTCCCACAGTCCCCTCCCTCCAACGTGGAGCATCCTTCTGTTCAGCGTATCCACACTGTATATGCTTCATGCCTGTTGATTACTTCTTAAGCCGCCTCAGTTGTTACATGGACTGTCATGGCGGGGCATGCTTGTGTCCAATAACTCACATTTTACTTAATAATGGTTCCAAAGTACAAAAGTAACAATGCTGGCAATTCAGATATTCCAAAGAGAAACTGTAAAATGTTTCCTTTAAGTGAAAAGGTGAAAGTTCTCGATTTAAGGGGAGAAAAAAAACATTCTGAGGTTGCTTAACTCTATGAAAAGAACCAATTTCTTTCTGTGAAATTGTGATGAAGGGGAAACAAATTGGAGCTAGTTTTGCCTTAGTTATGGCCAGTGTATGAAGTGCTTACTTAAGATGGGCAAAGAGTTAAATTTTATGGCTTGTTACTGTCTGTAGCTTCCAGCACCCACTGAGGGGCTTGGAAGATATCTCCCCCATGGGTAAGGGAGGACCACTATATTTCAGTATAACATAATATCACAGATACCTGCTCAGTCAGCATTCTTCAGCCAATTTTAAAGTCTATGTGTAGGCAGGGGAGGTGGATAGCAAGAGTGGAAAGCTTTGAGCCATCACGAGAAGAGCTCCTACTAGGCACTACTAAACAAGCTGTGTCCCCGACCTACTAACCAGTACCCCGGGCTGGCGTCTATGGAGGCAGAGAACTGGACAGACTTCTGGCTTAACGAAACCACATCACAGAGCTACACTCACATCTTTTTACACTCATAATTGACGGCATGTGGACCAGAGCGAGGGCTTTGAACAGTAGGTGTCTGGCCTCACATGTAAACCTGACTGTGTCACCCCTATTCTTTTTACCACTAGGTTCTAGTCTCACAGATGGGCTTTTGTCCTTGAACTCTACCATACCTGTCAGCCTCCAGCACACACCTTTCCTTTTATCCCCCATACTTGTATTCTAACACCCTCTTCCATCACTAATGACATGCTACTCAAGGACCCAGCTGGTGCAGCATTTCTCTTGGGTGGGCCCTTTGCTTTCTGTTCTCTTTCTACCGTTCACCTCTCACCATTAGAATGACTTGTTTAGTTGTATGTCTCCCCACAAGACTGTGAGTTGGCCAAGGGGATGCTCAGGAAAGCTTGGGGTGAGGTGGGGAGGGAAGGAGGGGGCAGGTGGGCAGACAGGCCAGGTGTTAGGCCTGATTCTGATATTTTCTATGCATTCTGACTTATACCCTGAGACATGTTCTACAATTGAAGAAGTCTATAATAGCAACTGGGTAGCTGGCTGGTTTTTTCATTTTGGTGGTACTGGGGTTCCTGGAAACCCTTCTACCTCTGGGCTACACTCCTAGACCTATTTTATATTTTATTTGGAAACAGGGTCTCTTAAGCCAGCGAGGCTGGCTTCAAACCTGCGTGATCCTCCTGTCTCCGCCTCCCAAGCGCAGGGATTACAAGTGTACGCCACCAAGCCTGGCTGTAGCTGGATGTTTTGATACAGTAATCACACTGCATGGAGACACACAAATATTGTCATTTATGCTGTTTTAGCTTTAAGTCTGCTACATGCATCATTACTGCTACATAGATTGTTTGCTTAAGATGTGTTTTATGAAGATTAGGCTATGACCTGGTATTAAAACAAGAGGTTATAGACATCAAAATTTTTGATGCACGAAAACAGTGACAGCGCATATAGTTAATATTTACCAAGCAAATGTTTGTCAGAGAAATGGCTACAAATTTACATTTTAAAGAAAAGCAGCAGCAAGGGTAGGTAGAACCAAAGAATGTAAGATAATCAAGGAAGAAGAAAGAATGTTGTACCTGAGTACTGAGATATGTGCAGAAGAGACCAAAGAAAGTCCGAGAAGTTGTCAGATCTCTTGGAAGAGATGGAAAAAAGTTCAAAACACAAAGATGATATGACAGATTCATGGGTCTTGGAGGATTTTCAGTAACACGTCTAAGGCTAAAGAAAAACAATTATTTAGACATAATAAAAAGGTTAGCCCTAAAGATATTGTGTAATCATTTAATGTGTGTATATGTATGAAATATATATATATATGTACACATCTGCACATATGACTTACATGTATGCAAAAACGCATGTACAAATTTTCTATATTAATACACATATATACATGCATATGCATGTGTGCGTACATGTATGTTTGGAATATTAAGAAGTAGGTAACTGGGTACAGTGGAGCACACCTGTAATCCCAGTATTTGGGAGGCTGAGACAGGAGGATCGTAGGTTCAAGACCAGCCTAAGCAACATAGTGAGACTCTCAGCAATCTAGCAAGACCCTGTTTCAAAACAAAAAATAAGATAAAATAGGACTGGAGATGTAGCTTGGAGCTAGAATGCCGCTGGGTTAAATCCTCAGTAACACACACACACACACACACCATACACCATACATACACACACACAAATGTGGTGAGTGGGTGGTGGGTTAATTTGTACTCACTATCAAAATGGTTATATAATTGATAAATGCTCTGTTTAAAAAAATGTTGGAAGCCAGGTGTGGTGGCACATGCTTGTAATCCCCGCGCTTGGGAGGCAGAGACAGGAGGATCACACAGGTTCGAAGCCAGCCTCCACTGGTTTAAGAGACTCTGTTTCCAAATAAAAATATAAAAAATAAGTCTGGGAGTGTAGCCCGGAGAAGGGTTTCCAGGAACCCCAGGACCACCAAAAATAAAATAAAATAAAATAAAATAAATGTTGGAACGCCAGGTATATTATAAGGGCTAAGGAGAGCTGGACTGTGACAAGACAACAGACATCTAATGGTATTAAATATAATAAAATGATATCTGTCCAAGAACAGAAGTGTGGGCATGGGATAGAAGCAGCGCTATCCTGATGTGGATGGGGTGGGTGGAAGAGCAGCCAGACTTACAGGAGGTCTGAGCGCTGGGTAGGGCTGGCTTATTGGCTGGGAGTATTTGAAGCAGAAAAGAAGCGGAGGGTTCCAGGCAGGACAAGCAGTAGGTCTGAGCTGGTGGAACAGTTGTAGTGTGTCAAGGGGAAATTCAGAATTATTTGAGCAAAATGTACCTGTCTGTTGGGGATGACAGGACCAAGGGATGGAAAAGGAGGGAAAGAGGCTGAGGAGAGGCCAGGATTACAGGAGGACCTGACATGTAGGCCAAGAGGCAAGGGATTGATTCCGCAAGCCAGAGGTCAGCAAGCTTTTTCTAGAAGGGTCAGAGAGTAAAGAGTTTAGGCTTTGTGGACTTCAGGTCTCTGACACACTTCTTTTTCTTCTTTTGGTACTGGGAATAAAACCCAAAGGCATTCTACTTCCTAGCTATACCCCTAACCCTTTTTATTTCTGTTTGGAAACAAGGTCTTGTTAAGTTGCTCAAACTGGTTTTGAACCTCTGATCCTCCTATTTCATCCTCCCAAGTACTGGGATTACAAAGGTGTGCCATCATATTTAATCCTTTCAAACACTTCTTCACTTTGTTACTGTTGCACAAAGACAGCCATGGACCAGCATAAAGAACTCCTTGTCACTCAATTATTACTGGGACTTCACTGTCTCTTCAGCTACATTACCTAGCATTTTCTATTCCCGATGACCCCACCACCACCCGGCCAGTTCCCCTATTTATTAGGACAAAGGAATAAACAAGACAGATACCTGGCTTCTCCTGTATCCAGTCAGACAGCCAGCGCAGACGGCAGTCACAGGTCCACGGGTTCCCGTGCAGGTAGAGGCTCTCCAGATCAGGCATGTAGGAGACCATCTCTTGTGGGAGGGAGGTCAGGAAGTTATCAGACAAATACAAATATTTAATGGAAGATGTCTTAAATATCTGAAGGTAACTCAAGGAGACGAACACATCCGGATGGAGCTTCGTGAGCTGGTTTCCTTCCAAATGCACCAGGCGGAGAAGGGTGAGCCCATAGAAAGCTTCTGGGTTAATAAATTCAATGTTGTTGTGGTCCATATGCAAGCGGGTCAAGCTCCGGAGGCCATAAAAAGTATCTTTCTGCACTTTCCGGACTTTGTTATAGCTCATTTTTAAGACCTAATAATAATAATAATAATAATAATAATAATAATAATTAAAGGAATTTTCACAAAAAGTTCAATGCCTATAAATAATAAAATATATGTTGAAGTGAATCAATGCAGTGTGTCTACCTTGTTATAACGGAGCCTAACTCAAACAAGTAGGTCTCCAGTTAAACATGGCAATGTCAGAGAAACTTGAACACACAAGCATTTGTTGATATTAATGAATTGTTGCTAAATTATGAGACATGATAGTATGATTATTTTTTAAAGATTTCTTAATCTTGAGACATATATGAAAGTACTTTCAAATGAAGTGCTATGGGTTTCTTTCAAAACAATTCAATGGAAAGTAGCGTGTAGAGGTGCAGGTAAGGCAAAATCTGCTCTGTGTTGATGACTACGGGAGCTGTGTGATGATTCATTGGCATTCACTATACTATTCTCTCTAGTTTTGTATAGTGTTGAAAATTAAGTACTTCAGCTGGGTGTGGTGGTACATGCCCATAATCTCAGTACTTGATAAGCTGAGACAGAAAGATCACAGGTTTGAAGCCAGTCTTCCTAATTGAACAAGTCCTTCAACAACTTACTGAGACCTTGTTTCAAAATAAAAAATTAAAACAGGGCTGGGAGCTAGAGCTAGAATGCCCCTGAATTTAATTCCTAGGACCATACAAAAAGTACTTTAAGTAAATTTAAGGTTTCTTGAACCCAAATAAGAGAGAGAGAATATAAATTGACTTTATTTTTCATATGTATGCTTTGAGATTATATTCACATGCCATAAAATTCACCCTTTTTAAAGTAGTAGTAATTCATTGGTTTTTAGGGATTTTCACAGAGTTGTGCAAGTATTTGATTCTGGAGCATTTTCATTGTTTCAAAACCAATGCTGCTTAACAGTTATGTTCTTTTTCCTAGCCTGAAGTGATTACTAGATTACTTTGTTTCTATTGTTTTACTTATTCCAGGCATTTCATATAAATGGAATCATGCAATATGTGACTTTTTTTTTGGTGGTACATTTTTATTTGGAAACAGGTTAAGCCAGCAAGGCTGGCTTTGAACCTGCGCGATCCTCCTGTCTCCGCCTCCCAAGCACGGGGATTACAAGCGTGCGCCACCACGCCCGGCTAATATGTGACCTTTTGTGTCTACCTTTTTTTTTATTTGGCAAAACATCTTCAAAATCCATTCCTGACATAATACATACTACTGAATAATATTACACTATATACATGTACCACATTTTGTTCATCCAGTTGTTGGACATTGGGTTGTTTTTCATTTTTGATTATTTGAATAATATTATTTTATTTGATTTTAGGTTAAAATTAATATAATTTTGAATAGTTCCAGTTTGCTTCCTTCTCCAACCCCCTTTCTGGTTACTAGTAGAACATACTTTAACTCCACCCCTTTTCCCCCCAAAAAGAAATACTATTAAAAAGCAGTGATTTTCCATCATATTTTCCTGATTTAGCCTAAGCTATTCTCACAGTTAATGATGCTTTTCTGGAATGCCACATTTTTTAACAAGCAAAGAAAAATTAAATTGGTAACATGGAACACCTTCACCCCAAATGTTACCCAAAGTTCCTCAGTGTCAACTGAAAACCTGGTCAAGAGAATAATGTTATGTGGAGAATTCTATGATAAATATGTAACGTATTTCTCTTGAAGAAATGCCAAACAAAGCCTGAAAAAGTCAAATCAACAAAAGCATTTCCCTTCACTGTGCCCTAGGGTTCCCCTAAACACCACGATGGTTAGGACCTCCCTTCCAGACCTCTGGTACCATGTTAAAGGGCTCAGTGAATACTGACATTTATCTTATGTAAGGGTCTTATTGCCTTTATTTAATTATATCTATTTTACCAGGAATCTTATAACACATTTCTTTCTGATTTCGAATCAGACAGGATTGTGCTTTTCCTTAACAGTAATTTTATTTATTTTTTAAATTAACAGATGTCATGTGTTATGAGCTAGCCTCTCAACAGCTTCCTGTTGCATTTATAGCACTACATAAAGGCTTTTAGGTCCACATTTCTCTGCATTTTCTTTATTCTTATCCCTAGACTTGTTTTACCTTTTTGTTTTTCATTTACTTGTGTGATAATGCTTATAACATTTTATTCATTTTGGGGAGTCCCATAAATTTAAAATTTCTTTTTATTTGTTTTGTGGTGCTAGGGATCAAACCCAGGACCTTTCACAGGTGAGGCAAGAGTACTGCCATAAGCTACATGACCAGTCTCTAAACTTTTTTTTTTTTTTTTTTTTTTGTGGTACTGGGGGTGGAACTCAGGGGCTTTCTACCTCTGGGCTATTCTCCCAGACCTATTTTTATATTTTTATTTGGAAACAGGGTCTCGCTAAGTTGCTGAGAGCCTCACTAAGTAGCTGAGGCTGGCTTCGAACCTGTGCGATTCTCCTGTCTCAGCCTCACAAGCACAGAGATTACAAGCGGGCGCTACCAGGTTTTTTTTAAGAAGGCAGAGCATAAACAAATAAATTAAGTGATGCTGAATAAAGTACACTGATTTATAGAAAGTTAACATATACTAAGGTAGTCTTATAATAATATAATCATTAAGCTGGGCTTGGTGGCGCACACTTGTAATCCCAGCACTTGGGAGGCTGAGACAGGAGGATCGCACAGGTTCAAAGCCAGCTTCAGCTACTTAGTGAGGCTCTCAGCAACTTAGTGAGATCCTGTTTCCAAATAAAATATTAAAAAAAAAGGTCTGAGGGTATATCCCGGAGGTAGAAAGCCTCTGGGTTCCACCCCCAGTACCATAAAATATATATAAAATATAATCATTAATAATATAATAATAATAGTTATTATTATTACTTTGAAATAAGGGTTTCATTCAGAGGGATTCTATCTCTGATCTACACCCCTAGACCTTTTTACTTTGAAACATCTCGCTAAGATGCCGAGGGTCTCACTAAATTTGAGGCTGACCTCAAATCGATGACCCTCTGAGTTCAGCCTCCCAAGTACTGGACTTACAGGTGTGCACCACCAAACCTGGCCAAGGTAGTCATTATTTTAAGGTGCTACGTTCCATTCCCAGATAAATATGACTAGAAATAGCCTTTGTAAGGGCTAGAGTGGGGTGTAAATATATGCCTCTAACATCTTGTATTCCATTAAGATGTATGACTTCAATGCACCAACAAAAAAGATTAAATTTTAAAAAATTTTAGTAATCCCTGTTGTTTTTTTCTATTAGGTAGAGGCATGAGAAAACTTGTCTCCAAATATTCTTACTCTTAATTTCCACATGTGGTTGCATTATAGGTTCTTTGTCATGCACCCCGAATGCTTGTTTCTAATGTTTACTTTTGGGCTCTGTGGCAAGGAGCACCTCACAGGTGCTGCCCACCTTTTAGCCCTCCCTCCCCGTCAGCATCACCTGCAGGGCCCCCAGGTCCGCAAAGCTCTTGTCGGCGATGGTGTGTATCCCGTTGCTGTGCAGCATGAGCAGCTCCAGTTTGCCCAGGCCGGAAAAATCTGTTTCTGTCAATCGAACCAAGCTGTTGTACCTAGAACAAAAATACTCCAGGCTTAAGCTGCATCTGCTGATTGAAGTTCGAAGAGCGAATCAAACACTCACGCCACACGTGGGCACGCTACAGCTTGCTTCTTTACCTGGGCTCTAGGGAGGTCTTCAGCTGCTCAGGAGATACTATTGAAAGGCACCAGGTGCCGCTGAAGGTCCTCTCCACCCAGTCCTTGCAGCTTCAGTTACAATCGCCCCCTTCACATCCCCAGAACCTGCCGCATTTGCTCTCATTTTCAACCCTATGTACACGCTGAAACTTACGTGGAAATGCCTGGGGCCCGGCCCTTTTCTCTCTGTGAACACAAAGCCCCCATCTTTTTTTTTTTATGACACTGTTTCCTCATTCTCCTAGGTAAAACTGATCAGTAGTGGTTAAGAATCCTGGGCTCTGGAGCCCAGATTTTGGGTTCTTGTTTGGGTCTCATTATGAGTTCAGACACTCTTTTCTCGTGTGACCCTAGATAGAATCAGGGATGCTCTGAGTTCCAGCGTCCTCAGCTACACAGTGCAGAAAACAACCCACTCTGAAGGTGTTCTGAGGATTAATAAATGGATCCGTGGAGGGAGCTCAGCCCACATGGTAAGTACACCATTAACCGTGAGTGATTGTTTCCAAGGCAACAGAGAAGCTCTCTGCCTCAAATGTTACCCAAAGTTCCTGAAAATTATTTGAGAACCTGGTCCAGAGAACTTGGCATGCTCGCTCACAGTTCTTATTAAATTGTCCTGATGGTGAATCTGTTGTCCGCCTTTAACCACAGCTTCCGGGTAAGGGGTAGGTGGGAATAATGCCACTCGTCTGTCCTTGTGTCCCAGTGCCAAGCACTACACTTAGCACATACAAGTGCTAAAGTGACACAATTTTTCATGAACTTTTAGAATATGGTGATCTCTGGCAGATTTAATTAGCCAGGTCATTTTTTATGGTTTTTATTTTTTTAATTTTATTTATATGTGGAACATATTAAAAATGGTAAACATTTATTTAGGCTGTGCTTGGTACCCTCTACCCACCCCAGTTCCCTTCCCCCCTCCCAACAATGAGTGTCCAGGTTAACCATGCTACATTCATACTTTTACACATATTCGGATGTAGCTCCTCCATTAATTAACCTCAGCCTTTTTGCTCTCCTATCCTTCCATTTTAGCTTTGCTAAGATTTCCCTTCCATTATCTGGATTCCTTCTGGTATCCCAGTGCTCCCTAGTTTGGGCATGTTAGAGAAAACATATATCCCTTCTTTTTCTGTGCTTGGCTGATCTCACTTAACATAATCTTCTCCAGATCTTTCCATCTTTCAAGCCTTTTAAATAAGCCACTAATAAGCCAGGAGTGGTGGTGCGCGCTTGTAATCCCAGCATTCGGGAGGCTGAGACAAGAGGATCGCGGTTTGCGGATAGCCTCAGCTACTTAGTGAGGCCCTCCACAACTTAGTGAGACCTTGTTTCAAAATAAAGAATAAAAAACAAGGCAGGGGGTGTAGCTCGGAGGTCGAATGCCCTTGGGTTCCATCCGCAGAGCCGAAAAAAAAAAAAAAAAATAAGCCACTAATAATAATGGCTAACATTAATTGTGCACCTACCATGTGCTGTCATTTATAAATCTCAGAGCCTTATCAAAGGTTATAGCAAAATTTCATTATCTTTCTTTTCTAAGGAGGACAATTCTATTTGCTGTCATGTCTTACAATATATCATAACCCTGATTATTAATAGAAGCTCTATTATTTTTCCACCAAAAATGTATCAAGGGGAGCTTTTTCTACAAGTGTGAGCCTCCCCACCTAACAGCTGGACCTTCAGGTTCTGCGACTTCCTCCTAGTAAAAGATCACCAGGGAAAATGTCTTCACTGTTCCCAACAAATTTAAGGTTTTTATGATCTCATTTCTTTTATTTTTATTTATTTTTATTTTTTTGGTGGTACTGGGGGTAGAACCCAGAGGCTTTCTACCTCCGGGCTATACTCCAAGACCTTTTTTATACTTTATTTGGAAACAGGGCCTCACTAAGTTGCTGAAAGCCTCACTACTAAGTAGCTGAGGCTGGCTTCGAACCCGTGCGATCCTCCTGTCTCAGCCTCCCAAGCGCAGGGATTACAAGTGTGTGCCACCATGCCCGGCTTCATGATCTCATTTCAAAAAAGAAATGTTAAAAACAATCTTGGTTCACCTTTCAAAACCACGGGGATTGGGGACAGATCACCAGTATGTCAAATCACTGAGAAAATGTCAGAGTGGGCACCACGTACCCTAAGTTGATGCGTTCTACGTCAGGCGGGATACTGTCTGGGATGGAGGTCAGGTACCGAAATGTGCAGTGAACCTCTGTGGACACATAACAGGCACAGCGCCGAGGACAGGCCCTGCTCCCGGGGGCGGCCACCAACAAGACTGCAGCGCAGGGGACCAGCAAACAGGCAATTTCCCTGCCCTTTACCTTCATCCTGAAGAGAAACACATCATACTTTGGGGCTGGAAATGTGGTTCAAGCAAAGTTTCAGGACAACCATACGTAATAACTCTGAGATCTGGCAGACTTTATTTAGGATCATAAATGGCTAATTTCAGTCACATCTTTTGTAATTAAAATGTACTCTTGCAAAACCATAGTATGTGCTGACCTTGCACTGACCTTTATGATCAAATGGGATATTTATCGTTGTGAAAATTTCTTCACAGTTTCTCACTTCTTAATGAAAAGGAGCAATCCCTAGCACTTGGAGATTTGCTAATAGGGAAACTAGAAAATGACCACGGAGTTGCATGCTTGTGATTCAGGTACTTGGGAAGCTGGGGCAGAAGATGGCAGGTTCAAGGCCAGCCTCAGCAACTTAGTAAGATACTGCTATAAAAAACAAAGGACTAGGGGTATAGTTCAGAGGTAGAATGCCCCTAGGTTGTCCCCAGTACTCCCCACTAAAAAAAAAAAAAAAGGCAAAAAACCCCCTAGAGACCATAAGACCATAATGAAAAAATTGAAAAATTGTGACAGATAAAGTACATAAGTCTTAGTTTCCTGTTTATATCGGAGCCCTTTTAGACTAACTTTCACAAAGCGGTTTATAAAAGCAACACATGCACATCTTGGAAAATTTGGAAACTACATAAATAGAGAAAAAAATTGTACATCATTTTATCACTTAGATATAACCAACATTTTCCTTGTACTCTTTCCCAGTCTTTCATACACATTGAGTGTAAATAAATATGTACATGTGTGTATATATTTATCTATGATCAAATTTAATTTTGTAACATATTTACCAATTATAATGTGTATTTTTATTAAATGTTCAAAAACATTTTTTAAGGGCTATAATAACCCACTGGAAAGAAGAATAAATCTCTTTCTAACAAGTCTTCAAGTCTTTGCCAAAAAAGACACATTGGACATTTCACTGCCAACAAATGACCACAGCAGCAGTAAGTGGCCAGCGGGGAGGGCTGGAGACTTGGCTCTGCACTGCAGTAGCCACGTTGACCTCTTGCAGACATGATGCTGTCTGCTTTTGCTCTGCTTCGAAATATCCATCTGCCTCTTTTCTTGGTCTCTTCTTCTCAAATCCACCACAGGGGTGGTAAAGCATAACCAAGGAAGAAATGTGCTCAGCTTGTTGGAAAAATGATATGTTACCCACATGTGGGGCAAGCCCAGGGATCCAGCTCTAATTGTCTCCTGAAATTCAGAACATACAAGGGTTGCAATAAAATCTTTATTATGCTTTTCTGCAAAAGTGACCTACATGTTCCTTAAGAGAGAATTGTTTCTTTCTGATTCTACAGCAATCATCTTTTAGTTATGAAGTACACTAAAAATTGTATGGATGCTAAATTGCTTGCATGCTCATATAAAGATGATAGAACTATTATTAGACTGTAACCCAAATTAAATTTAATAGAGGATTATAATTTTTTTTTTAAATTTGGTACAATGGGAACAGTATGTCACCCCATTATCATTAGATAAGCCAAGGAAAAAAAAAGAATCAAAATGAAGGCAATTCTTAGTCCAGCTAGAAAACAGAAATCCTGTGTCTATTCAAAAGAGAATCAGATATAGAAAAACACACGGGGATTTACACAAACATAAATGTGAAGATATATATATAGTGAAATTGGAATTGACGATACCTGAGCTTCTCTTTCTTGGTCCTGAATCTTCTGTGACACAGGCAGAGACAGAAAATCTTCCCAAGAAATGGAAAATTGTATCCAAACTTGAGTGAGCTAAAGTTCTGCTCCCTAGCTGAGCAACTGGCTTAGAACTTTTGGCTGGCAGCT
This sequence comes from Muscardinus avellanarius, assembly GCF_963383645.1. NCBI lineage: Eukaryota > Metazoa > Chordata > Mammalia > Rodentia > Gliridae > Muscardinus > Muscardinus avellanarius. The sequence continues at coordinate 116,815,441 of NC_137790.1, forward strand.
CGGGGTAATGAATGCTCTTCAGACAGATCTGGAGGCGCTCCTACAACTGCAGAGAACTGTCACCCCTTGCCAAATTAATCCAGAAGTGTCTTTACTAAGATTCTTGTTTGTGTTGTTATTGGAGGCTTTTAAATTCATTTTCTCTTCCCTTAATAGTGTGATTTAGTTCTTCTAAGAGCTGTCATTTGAATTAATTATTACTATCACTCCATCCTGTTCCTAGGTCCTAGGAGTTCCTTCCTAAGTTTCCTTGGACAAATGTGTCATCGGTGTTTACAATAAAGGCCTTCTTCTACTAATTATTTCTCTTCTGGGTGGTTTACCTGGTCCTGGTCACTGAAGAAGTGACTATCTCTTGATTGCTCTCATCTCCCAACCTCTTCTGCTCCTACCCTCCCTTTTAAAGCCCCCCTCCAGTCCCATCCTCAGCCCTCTGCCCGGCTGGCGGGTTGTGGCTCCCGCCGCAGAACTCCTTTCCCACGCCCAGCCCCTCGCTGGGCGTGGCTCCATCCCGTCCTAGGAAATGATTGGCTGAGCGGCTGTTCACCTCCTTACTCTGGTGGCCAATGGGCGCACGCAGTCAGGTTTAGCTCAGCTGCCAGGTCTACGCTGGTCCTTAACCGCAGAGGAAAGGCGGGCGGGTGGGCAAACGTGCCTCTCTGGGGTTGGGGAAGGCGCTGCAGAGCACAAGTATAAGGAACCCCTGAGCCCATTCACCTTCTTTCTCTTCCTTTTCAAATTCCCGGAGCTTCCTCAAGCCCATCCCAGCGTGCTGGCAGGGTAGTTTCAGTGACTGTTCATTCATTCCTCCTTAGCCCCTCCCACCTGTTGAGAGGTGGGTCTTTTGGTTTAAGAGATGATGCCTTTATTCACCAAGAGAGGTCTTGGGCCTGGGGCTCCCCAAAGTTCTATTTGAAGGCTGAGAATGAACGATGGTGACAATTTGTGATCTCTGCAGTTCGAACGTTCCATTTGGCTCTTTAAAGTAAATTTTATTGTGTATATTTAGGGTATACAGCATGAAATTGTGAGATACCTGTAGAAAGTAAAATGGTTACTATAGAAAAGTAAATCAACAGACTCATCATTGTGTGTGTTTGTGTGTGTTTGTGTGTGTGTGTGTGTGTGTGTGTGTGTGTGAGATCCCCCATGTAATATTATTTAGTTATCACCTTCATGTTGTACATTAGAGCTCTAGACTATTCCACATGGCTGCTATAGCTCCCCATTTCCTCCCCTTCACCATAGACAGTATTTTATTCTCTATCTTTGCACAGCTGAATTGAAAAAAAGATTTTACATGTGACCTCATACAATATATTTTTCTTTTTGCGTCTAGCTTATTTCACTTGACATAAGGTGTTCCAGGTTCAGCTATGTTGTGGAAAGTGGCAGGCTCTTCTTTTTTAGTGATTAATACCATTGTGTCACATACAGTGATGGAAGCACCTCTTTTGAAAGAGATTGTCAGAAAACTGGATCTAAGTACTGCTAGATCTGCTTAGATTGCATTCTCCCTTCTCCTCTTCAGCCCCACTCTCCCAGGGCAGAGCTGCCTCCAAAAGCATCCCTGCTTGTAATTGCAGTATGTGGGAGGCTGAGACAGGAGGATTGCAGGTTTGAGACCAGCTTCAGCAATATAGTGAGACCTTTACCAACCTAGTGAGACCATATGTATGTGTGTGTGTGTGTGTGTGTGTGTGTATGTATATGTATATGTATATATGGCTCAGACATTCAATATATATATATATATATATATATATGGCTCAGAGGATATATATATATATATATATATATATATATATATATATATATATGGTTCAGAGGTTCAAAAACAAATAAATAAAATACAACAAAACAAAACAAAAAATAAAACAAGATCATCCTGCAAACTTGCCCACATCGAATAGCTCCTACCATTGTAGACAAGGCTTCCAAAACATTGGCTAAAACACTGAACTAATATATCTAAATTGACTCTTCATTGCTTCTGACATTCAGTTGGAGCCTTTTATGATAATTTGGAATAAATGTTTTAGGGCGGTGGTTCTTAAGACTTGATCCTGGGACCCACAACATAAGCATCACTCTAGACATTGCTAACAAGACAAATTTTCAGGCTCCACCCTAGACTCATTGAATCAGAAATGGTAGGGATGGGACCTGGGGATCGGTGTTAACAAAATTCCCTTAGGATGTAGCTAACATTTGAGAAGTGCTGATTTAGGGAAATGCCTTCTTATAATGACAACAGCCTATGTTTATGGGAGGCTTACTTCATGACAAGGACTATAATAAGCATTTTACAAATAGCAATTTAATTTCCACCTCATGACAGCACCCAGCAACCTAAGGGAAAATATTCCTGTCATTCCCACAGTGCACAAAACAAAGTAACTCATCCCAGGTCATGCAGCGTGGGGCAGGTAGAGGGCCAAAGTTGATCCAAATCCAGGCAGTCTGGCTCTATGGACTGAGTATTTTAGTCACACGGTCTGTCTGCCTCACTTAGCTATGCACTGGGAAGGTGCCATGTCCATTGACTAGGTATTCGAGTGATTCAGTTTGCAATAAATAAGTTAGTTACCAAGATAGAATTATAGACAAGGGTCTTAATGTTAAAAATTCGCAAGTGGCTGGGCATGGTGGTGCACACTTGTAATCTCTGTGCTTGGGAGGGTGAGACAGGAGGATCGCACAGGTTTGAAACCAACCTCAGCTACTTACTGAGGCTCTCAGCAACTTAGTGAGACCCTGTTTCCAAATAAAATAGGTCTGGGAGTATAGCCCAAAGGTAGAAAAGCCCCTGGGTTCTATCCCCAGTACTACAAGATAGATAGATAGATAGATAAATAAATAAATAAATAAATAAATAAATAAATAAATAAATAAAATTCACAAGTGAAGTCTAAACTTGAGATGTTTGCTTTGGAAATAGAGCATATTTGTGGGTTCTTGGCATGCACAGTTTGTCTTCCCTCTAGAGCGCCTTCTTTACCAAACTCCTGGCGTGGTAATTTTCGTCAATTTCTAACAAATGGATTTTCAGGCCTGAAAGAGGATAAGCCACAGAAAGATGAATGTAACATGTCATACAGCTTATTTTCCCAAGATAGAAATCTAAGGCCATTTTTTTGCTATCAGCTTTAAAGAATTAGGAATATTCACTTGTTTTAAGAATTTTTATGACAGAAATTTCTGCAGTTGCTTTGTGTTAGAATTTTCTATGTATTTATAACTCATCTTCAAGAATTATTAGAAACCCGGAAGTCATTTTACACTCTTTCTAGTTTGGTTTGCCTTACTTCCTAACATCAACAATTGCTCTTATGTTTAGAGAATTTCATGCCCAAGGCTTTATATGTATTGCTAAATTCTCAGAAATATTCTTGTTATAGTTTGGATTTAAAATGTCTCCAGGAAGCCGGGCGCGGTGGTGCATGCTTGTAATCTCAGTACTTGGGAGGCTGAGACAGGAGGATGGTAGGTTTAAAGCCAGCCCCTTATCAGCTTAGTGAGACACTGTTTCCAAATAAAATATAAAATAGGCCTGATAGTGTAGACCAGGAAGTATAAGGCCCCTAGATTTCATTTCCAGTACCACAAAAATAAAATAAAATAACTCATTGTATGCTATGGAGACCGCCATGTTCCAAGGTGGGTCCTAGGGGTGTGGCCAGGTGCAGTGCGTGGCCTGGCCCTGCTGCAGCATCTTGCTCTGACCCTCCCTCTCTCTGGCCTTTTCCTTACTCTCTGTTCTCCACAATGATGCCCTAAAGACCTGTAGTTCCAGCTCCTTCTTGGTAGCTGAAGCTATGACTATAATATGGAGTATATACATAGGCTGTAACATGGACTATATACATGGCTGAAATTTCCAGATTTGTAAGCAGATCACCTTTCCTTTAAGTTGTGTGTGTTAAGTTGTGTGTTATCCACTGACTTTTCTGATATTTATATGCTTTTTACTCTTCATTTTTAATGCACAAAACATTTCATCTTTCACCTCATTCCAAAAATCAAAGTATTTAATACTAAAGACAAGCAATCAGAAATCATATCTTTCTTGACACTCAAAACTTAGGGACTTTAAAATTCACTCTTACACGTGTCAATAAATAAACAGATGCCTAAATTATTCCATATCTTTGAGTCAGGTACAATCATTGCTACCTCCCAGTTCCTTAGTTTTCATATTAATTAACCACACGTGACATCCACTTACTATTTCAAAAACAGTGAGGTAGACAAAAATCTCAGCCACTCCTTGCACAGAGTGGAATAAGTGATAAATGCCATGAAGAGAAATAATTCAGATAAGGACGCAAAAAAGAAATCAACCAGTATCAGCTCTTCTCCAATATGATTGCAGTGCCACCAACCAAAGTCACATTGCAGGTCGTGAGCATTTGTGTCAGTTGACAAGGATACTGCAGATCTCTGATCTTCTGGAGCATTCCTAGCATGATTTGCACTTTTGGGAAGGTTTAGAAGTGACTTGACATCACTGTTTGTAGTCCTCTTATGAGTCCACAGATGTCAGATTAAAGGGTGTAAAAAATAGGAGGGAATTGTAGTAGGTAGTAGTGTGGTCTTATTCATGATGATGAATTAAATTAGTGGGTGTGAGGACAAAGAAAGTATAATAACTTTTCCATTTGAAAAGTTATTTAGGAGTCAGAATTGGTAAGAATGTATATGAGATGATAGGTGATATATATGAAATTATGGATTACTCTCTAAATTTTGCTTGATGGCTTTCGTGGATTATGGAAAGTAAGGGCTGGAGCAAATAAAACTGACAACCCTGCATACATGAAGGCTGGGAGAGAAACCAAGGCAGGAGTAGTACCAAGTAATGACCAAGTAGTCCTAATGATCAAGAGTTTAGTAACTGGCATCTAGGAGAGATCCCTGCAAGCTTTATTATCATTATCTGGTCACTGTAAGTGCTGCATGTTGCTTTTATAACAGGTACGCTATCACAAGCCATCATTGGTGGAGGTTTTCAGAATTCACCATGATTCCTTAAACATGGAAAGGAGACACATCTAAGAAACCTGAGCGTCCTTCTGGCTTCTTCAAGATGAAACGTCGGAAGTTGTCCAAAGGTAACTGTGAAGAGTTGGTGGTGGGATGTAGTTAGGATTTCGTGATTGTTTTCTAAGAGCACGCAGAGTGCGGACTAGAGCCATAAGCACCTAGAATGGTTTCCAGTGGACTACAGCCAACTTCACTAACCAACACTGAAGTTGAATTTAGGGGAGGAACAACTGTTGGGTGGTTTCTGGGGTCAGCCACTCAGAAAGAGAAGTGCAGGAATCTAAAACCATAATTATGTGTCATAGTGCCTGCTTAGGCCATCGGCCACAGCACAGTATGTTGCATACCACTGAGGTTTTCTAAGGGTATTGAGTTTTGGTGTGGGATACTTTGATAGTCCTGACACATGTGATGGGAAATTTTGGTGGGATAAGGTCTAGAGAAACAGACCCTTATCAGATGATACACTAAACATTATTTTTAAAGCCAACAACTGTTTTAATTTCTCTTTTCTATTTCAGCTTGTGTCTTTGGCTTAACACTATATTTGATTAGAAGCTTTCCCATTCTTCACTGACACCCAAATTCAATGATTCTTCATACTTTGCAATAGGAGGGAAAAAATAGCAAACCTTACAATTTCATGAAAGTTTTATATGCTTATATATCTATATGTTATACATTATCTGTATGAGGTGCTATACTTTCTAGTATGTGAAAGAGTTCACATAAATCAACTTTTTCCATATGTAAATTAAAGACCATATAAGAAATACATAAGTAGAATAAATGAAGAATTTTTTGGGGGTGGTACTGGGGTTCCTGGAAGCCCTTGTACCTCCAGGCTACACTCCCAGACCTATTTTGTACTTTTTTATTTTTGGAAACAGGGTCTCTTAAGCCAGCATGGCTGGCTTCAAACCTGTGTGATCCTCCTGTCTTGGCCTCCCAAGAGCGGGGATTACAAGCATGGGCCACCATGCCCGGCAAGAATTTTTTTTTTGGTGGGACTGGGGTTCCTGGAAACCCTTCTACTTCCGGGCTACACTCCCAGACACCTATTTTTTATATTTTTATTTGGAAACAGGGACTCTTTAGCCAGCGCGGCTGGCTTTGAACCTACGCGATCCTCCTGTCTCTGCCTCTCAAGTGCGGGGATTACAAGTGTGCGCCGCCACGCCCAGGAAATGAAGAATTTTTTAGGGGTGACTTGTCTTGGAATTTTAGAATTGTTTTCACATACCTCATAATTTGCAAAAGTATAGAAGTTTTCCTTTTTTCTTCATTGCTAAAGCCACTGAACATAGTTCTAGAATATGTTAGATATTTTTCTCTTGGAAGAATCTATAGACGTGTGTTAGGGAATTATGAGAGAACAAAGCTTTATGTGGAAAGATTCACTAAAAAGGATTCCAAAGACCACCAGTCATCTTAGAGAACTTACTTTGCTTTTTTAGCTTCTACCAACAGAGATTTTAATTAATGCACTCTGGGAATAGCTGTGGAGCAATGCAGAGGAAAGTCCATGTTTTTAGAGCAGGGGTCAGCAAACTTTTTCTGCACAAGTTCAGATAGATAATCTGTTAGGCTTTGTGGGACAGATGGTCTCCATCACAAGTCCTCAACTCTGCATTTCCAGTGAAAGTGACTAAATAGTAGTGAGGGAGTCTGGTTATGTTCCAATAAAACTTTGCTTATAACCATTAAAATTAGAATTTCATGTAGTTTAAACATTTAAAAATACTTTTTTGTATTCAGCCATTTAAAAATTTAAAAATCATTTTTAGAGACCATAAAAACAGGCAGTGATCTGATTGTGGCCATAGTTATCTATTTCTGCCTTAGACCCGGGTATTCCCACTGTGTCATATCCTTTATCACGGAGACATGATGGGGATACTAACATTTCATATCACATTAAACCTACATCTAACATATCCAATGCAAAAGAGAAGTGTTTGAGGGTTTTATTTCATTTCTAAATCCAAGACTGAATAGCCAAAAACCTGTAAGAGATATATCTTCGTTAGTTAAAAGACACTTTTTAGATGGACCTTAGCCATATTCTAGCCATGACAAAATTCTGATATAGTGCTTAAAGCATGTCTAACTGGACAGATAATTTAAAACTCTGCTGTCCACAAGTAAATGCCTTTTTCTGTATTCTGGGAATTCTATATTTAGCAAAGAGAGAATGTATTCCTGGCCATCATTAGAAGGTTTAATCAAATTCCAGTGTTCTGTAAGAATAAATCATTTTGCATTTGAAAAGAATGACAAATCCTAAAAGATAAGAGCAAGATTCATCTTTAGATGCTTAAAATCTATGAAATGGGAAAGATGCCATTATGGAGATAGCTTTGGGAAAGATGTACTAAAGTCCTTTCATATTAAATTGATATGTATTCAGGAACATTAACCTAAACCAAAAACAACAAGAGTAAGGCTTAGCCAGCATTTAGAATGGGTACTTGAATTCCTTAAACCTCCCCAACACCTGCATTCACAGGCCATTACCATTTAATAGTTCATATGTCTTATTTTTCTGCTAAACCTTTTTTTAATATAGAAAAGTCATGACTGCAAATGTATTGCAGCAGGACTTTTCAAAATCAAATAGTCGAGATCAAAGACATCCCAGGTTCAGGACTTGAAAGAGTTGAAAAGGCCGATGTGGAAAGAGTGCACATAGATTGACTTGTTTTTTCCTCTGTACATGGATTAAATACAGTACTGGGTGAAAAGTAGAATGTTAGTGATTCAGAAGCTGACATAGATTTGCCCTAGTCAGAATGTGGAAAATTGTTGAAACTTTGGGTGACTCCTCATGGGTTTAAATTCAATTTTCCTAGCTAATACAAAAAAAGGAAGTTGTAACTATCTTCTTCTATTAATTTTATTATTCACTTTTTATGCAATGAATCCTACTTATTTAACATAAAAAATGTAATTATGAGTCTAAGTTGCACTGACCACTTAGTAATTACAACCAAATTTTCTACTTAGATAACAACACAGCCTAGGAAGTTCCTGATGATGAATGCTGGTGAGGATGTGGGGAAATGAGAACCTTTATACATTGTTGGTGGGATTGTAAACTAGTGCAGACACTATGGAGGTGAGCATAGGAGTTCCTCAAAAGACTAGGAACGGAACCACCATACGACACAGCCAAACTACTCTTCAGTATCTTTCTAAATGAATTAATGTCAAAATACTATAATGATATGTGCATATCCTGTTTATAATAGCACAATTCACGATAGCCAAATTAGAGAACCGACCTAGGCATCTCTCAATAGATGAATGGAGAAAGAAAATATGGTATATACACATGATGGAGTTTCATTCTGCCATAAAGAACAAAATTATGTTATTTGTGGGAAAATGGATGGAACTAGAAAATAGTAAGCCAGGGGAGATCAATCAGTCTCAAAAAGGGACTTCAGTCAAATGAGGAGAAAATAATAGAAGAGGATTTGGGGAGGGATGCGATGAGGGGGATAATGAGGATTGAGGAAGGGACCAGTTCAAATAAGGTTATCTCCCTACATGAAGGTATCACTACCAATGTCACTAACGTGTGTGGGGAGAGAAGAAGGGAAAGTGGGGTAGGATACAGAGGGAAATAACACCAAGTGCTGTGTGCACCTTGAGTCTCATTATGATATATAATTATAATGCACTAATAAACAGATATACAAAATAAGTCTGTAATGAATCTAATGGACATAAATATGTAACAATTAACCACAGTGGTTAATGCCTTCCACTAAAATGAAACACAAAACAGAGCTTCCCTTATTAGGACAGACAGCACTCACTAGAATCTTAGAATGCCAAATATGTAGCTCTGTCTGGTCACAAATCTATCCCTTTCTAACAACTCAGGGAATGTGGAAAAAAAAAAAACAATTACAGAGTGATTTCAGGGCTTAGAAACAGATCCATTTAACCTATAATGAAAATGTAATTTTCATTATATCCAATGCCATGTTCCTGTCATCAGTGACATTTCTAGTCCTGTGTCAGGCAGTCTATAGAAAGTCACGGCATGAAGAGGCATGGTCCTTGCTTTGGCGAGCTGCTAATCTTATGAGCAGAATAAGACAAATGACCATTCATTACTTTTACCACACATATCTACACAGGAGACTTTGCCTAAGTGGCCACATGTGAAGGTGGGTCTTTATTTGTTGTTGCTTTGGTTCTAAAAATAATACCCATCTGATCTGAGAGAGATGTTGGCAAGATAGTAAACTAGAAACTTCTATTTTTCCTTCCCCTTTAAAAAACCCAAATAATGAACAATTATATTTCAGTACAAATAAACAAAGAACACTTGCAGAGAGGCAAAGAAGCAGCAGAAATCCAGTAGAGCACAGAAAACCCAAGAGAGCAGGAAGGACTGGCACACCCATCACGTCAAGGTCGGCTTGGAACTGAGGCACTTCTGTCTCTGGGGACAGGCTCAAAGGTTCTCAAGTAGGTTCTACTCAAAGAGCTCTTTACCAACATACATTGTAATCAAAATAAGTCAACGACAGAATCTAAAAAGAGCAAGAGAGGCAGGGCGTGGTGGCGCACACTTGTAATCCCCACGCTTGGGAGGCAGAGACAGGAGGATCACACAAGTTCGAAGCCAGCCACGCTGGCTTAAGAGACCCTGTTTCCAAATAAAAATATAAAAATAGGACTGGGAGTGTAGCCTGGAAGTAGAAGGGTTTCCAGGAACCCCAGTACCACCAAAATAAATAATAATAATAATAATAATAATAATAATAATAATATAAACAATAAAAGGAGCAAGAGAAAGAATCAAGTCATATATGGTAGAATTTCTATTATACTAGCAACATATCTCTCAGTAGAATACTTGCAGGCAAAGAGAGAAGAGAATGATGTATTCAAAGCAAAAAAAGAAACAAGAGAGGGATAAAGGGAGGGAAGGAAGAAAAGAAAAAAGGAAAGAAAGTAAAACAACCAGAAAAAGAATACTACACCAGGCAAAGACTTCTTCAAAAAGGAAGGAGAAATAGTCTTTCTCAGATGAGCAAAATATTAGAGAATTTATTATCTTTAAATCTACCTTACATAAGTGGTCAATGATATCAAATGGGAATGAAAGTATGATAATTATTGTTGTGAATACATATAAAAGTATAAAATTCACAGGTAGAAGTAAATATGCAGTAAAATCCAGAATATTCAATACTTTCATAGTGCTATGTATGTATCTCTAGTATAAAGGTTAACAGTCAAAATGGTAAAAAATAAAAATGTCAAGGGTAAAAATGGTAAAAAAAAAACAAAATAAACAATAAAAACAAAGCTAAATATATTGGTAGGGAATACACAATATATAAATATGGAAATTGGGACATCCCAAACACAAGTTGTATGTAGGATAAAAGTCTACCATTTTGGTATGCAATAGAAGTTTTAAAAAGTAGATTATAAGCTACCTTATGGAAGCCTCATAAACATAAAAGAGATATACAAATAATAAAAAGAAAGGAACCAAAGCTTAGTACTTAAGAAAATTATTAAGTCACAAAGACAAATGGAAATAGAAAGGAACAAAACAATGGGAAAAACTGTAACAAAATGTCTGGAGTAAATTCTTCAATCCAAAGACATCTTATACATAAAAAGAGCCAGCTATATACTGCCTATAGGCTAGTCACTTAAGCTTATGAGGATATCTCTAGGCTGAAATCAAAAGGATAGGAGAAGATATTCCATGCATACAGTGGCCAAAAGAGAGCAGAGGGGTCTATACTTCTAGCTGACAAAATAGACATCGAGATTATTGTAAGACAAAGAAATTTATTACTGAATGGTGAAGGGTTAATTCATCAAAAGGACTTGACAGTTGTATGTTTATATGCACCTAACATTGGATCTTGTAACATATAAATCAATATTAATAGAAAAGGAGAAGTAAATATCACAATCATAATAGATTAGCTTCACCATCCCATTTTCAACAATGGGTAGCTCAGCCAGAGACAAAAGTAAAAAGGAAATATTGAACTCAAATTGTACGTTAGATCAAATAGAACTTAAGGTTATATACCAAACTTCCTACACAATAGTAGAGGAACACACATCTTTTCTAGTACACATAGATTTCAGATACACCACATGTATATACCACAGGCTGTAAGAAAAGTCTTAACAAATTAGAGTACCAAAATAACCTCTAGTATTTTTTTCTTTTCTTTTTTTTTGTCTGCCAATGATGATATTCATGAATCTATAATGGAAATCAAAGTAGCAAAGAACATGAAAAATTTTCAGATTAATATTTATCATCAAAAACATTAGAGACTACTTCTATTTTTCATATAACTAACAGAATTGCCAACAAATATATTTGTAAAAATATAATTATTCTTTATATGGAACTGTGTAGAATTTCAAGGTAATGAAGAATTTGTTTTATACATTTTTCAGGAAAGTTCATTATACTGCCAAATACATACAATTAAAAAATTCAAATCTAACTGATGAAATAACCATTTCATGGCTCACCTTTTGGTAAAGTGCTATTTTTTCGTACTGAAAAATAAAGTTGTAAAGATTAAAAGTTTTGAATGTTTAAACCATCATTTTGAAAATATTAGAATTTTTATTGAGTATACACTATGCTAAAGAAATTTATAACATTTATATATCCCCAATATGAGGCTGTAAATGACACCTTAAAATTTAATGAACTCTTTCCATTCACTATTTACTGGAAGTTACAAATTACTACAACATTGGTAAATAAAGCTTTTCATGAAACAGGAATGTACTAGACACAAATTTTTATTACCTTAAACATGATCTTTGATTTGACACTGTCATATTTTTACTAATTGGATAGTGGTAGTTAGTAAAATAAAACAGCACACTAGTTTCATTTGAACTATAGAAGAAAATTGGATGAATGGTCTAAAAGCACCAAGAAACCTGGAACAGCAAGTTCCCTGAAACACCCGGTTTTGGGAGAGGGACACCTCCTTTCATAAATGACCTCTATCACCTCACTAACAGCACCGACCAGTTATTTGAGAGGAAATTAGTTGAAAAAACTCTGACTGTAGGCACACAGGCACAAATTTTAAGCAGATAAACAAGATCTATTAAAATGCATGTGCCTGCATGCGTGTATCTACTTCAAGCACACACAGATTCCACCACAAGCAAGAACTCTAAGCCTATGGATGGATGTATACCTAGAAATGAGAATTAGATGATGGTTTTCCAGGATAAATAAAACACTGAATGATGCAAAATGAAAGGTATTAAATTAATACAGCAAACAAGTGCAATAATAATAAAAACTAAGTCATAAAACTGAATCTAAAAGACATGTTCAATTTCATAACTGAAGGATGTTGCTGATTTCTTCTTTCCTTGAATAATCAAATGTGAATGCCTTTTAGCACTGGCAGCATTCAACCCCCCCCCCCCAAAATTTAACAGTGTCCCCTTAAGGAGCACCTCCATTGGCACAAACTGCAAAACTTGCTGGGGGACATCAGAGTCAAGCCAAGTACTTAACAATTCATTCACATTCTGCAGATATTGGAAAACTGGATTTGGAAGATTCTTTATAACCCGCACACAGCAGGACTGCACAGGTCCTTAGGGACTCAGAAGATGTGGGACAATAAAGTATGATGAATCTAAAACAACTGTGGAGTATAAAGATTAAGCCAGCCATAAATCTAGTTAAGCAAGTGAGTATAAGGAAAATCATAACATCCCCTGTATGAAGCTGCTGTAGTGAATGTAGAAGGCAGTTAAAAAACTATTGCTGGTAAGCCGGGTCTCCATCATGAAGCAGTGAACAGCTAAAAGTTCCTCTGAGTTCCTCTGATTTCAGGAATCGAGCTTCCAAGGGGATATGCATTTTAACATCATGAAGAGTTGGTAGACCCGCAAGTAGGCACTGTATTTGGTTGCTGGGTTCTACAACTTGATTATCCTTAAGACACTTGGTAGGCCCATCAACTCGGAAAATATTAATTCTTCTGAAAAAAAAGTAACAGGAACAGTAACATGTTGTCTTGGCCTAAACTTGGAAGCCAAATTCAAAGCTCTGCCTAAGGACTTTTCAATTGCCTCATTAAGAGTTTTTAAAAATTTCACCTTTGGCACTTTCTTTCCTTCTAAAATACGCTGTAAGTGGCACTCAAGATTGAAGTTATCCCTTCTAAAAGAGAATCCAGGACGATACACAGCATGTTCATTAGCCCAACTATTAAAGTAACTTTTGGCTATTTTATTTTCCATGACAGAGTTTCCAGCATCTTCCTTTCATTATAGGTTTAAAAATATCTGTTCCTCTGCCCAAACCATTTTGTATTTGTACTACGACCAGTGTTAGACTTCTTTTTCCTAGCCAGTTATTTCTGGAAAGAGGCTTCAGTTAAAATTTTTGCATAAAATATTGCATAGCACAATCTCAAGTTATTCGACTTTATTTCTTCCTTTTTCCCCATGCACTCAAATTGGTGAAATTGGTGAATGTTCTCAGAAATAGTCTCTAGCTGATACTTATGAAAGAACATACAATATTCTTCATGTCTTTTAAGGAAAGATTCAGCTGGGTGTGGTGGTGCACGCTTTTAGTTCCAGTGCTTAGGACGCTGAGACAGGAGGATTGCACAGGTTTGAAGCCAGCCTCAGCTACTTAGTGAGTCTCTCAGCAACTTAGTGAGGCCCTGTTTCCAAATAAAATATAAAACAGGTCTGGGAGTATAGCCCGGAGGTGGTAGAAAAGCCTCTGGGTTCCATCCCCAGTACAACCAAAAAAAAAAAAAAAAAAAAAAAAAAAGAAAAGAAAAGAAAGAAAAAGAAAAAAAAAGTAATCATATGATGGGACATAGCTTTCCTGGTCATTAAAATTCAGCACCATCTTAGATAATAGAGGATAGATGGCCTCTTTCCCCTTCTACTGGAGACATACCACATAGACTTCTGAGTTGCTGCTCTTGCTGGTAGCAGATAGGAAAACATGGACTTGACCGAAGGCACAGTTTAGCAGGTAAATCAGGTTTATGGAACAATGTTCCAAGAGTGGTCAGAGCGGTGACGACTTCACAGTAATGCAAAGAACAGACTAAAGCTTCTTTTTCACTGGAGTTTCCCTAATTCTCCCATTTGCAGTGACCAAGTAAATAGCAGCCATTTTGCTTATAAAATTTTGAAGTCCGGTCAGATGCTTCGGGATCATGATATCATCAGTGTCAACTGGAGCAAAGGACCACCAGTGCAAGGTGTTTGCAATACGCCGGTCACCCATGATCGTTGCTAAGACTGTCATTTGCTTCATGGAATGGATTCAGTGCGAGGTGTTTGCAATACGCCGGTCACCCATGATCGTTGCTAAGACTGTCATTTGCTTCATGGAATGGATTCAGTGCGAGGTGTTTGCAATACGCCGGTCACCCATGATCGTTGCTAAGACTGTCATTTGCTTCATGGAATGGATTCAGGGTATTAGCTACCCATCTCCAATCACGAGGGAAAGGATGGCATTTTAAGTAGTGGTTGAGACTAGCTATAAAAGCTCCGGGAGTTTCACAAAGGTATAGAGAATTCATTTTACCATCCTGAAAAGCTTTCTGTGGAATACAGGCTGCAGAAAAGCTTGTGAAATGTACCCATGCTTGGGTACAAAGTTTAGCATTTATCAATTTTCATACACGAAAAATGATTTTTTCCTGCTTTATTAGAGAAAGCAGTGTGCTTGTGCCACTTGTCTAGTTTCTTATTACTCAGGAGGGTTTTTTTTTTTTTTTTACTTCATTTAGGGAGTTCTTCAAGTCATGAGCCACATTAAACTCTGCATGGTCACAGGTGAAAAATCTCACTGGGATCTGGTAACTGCCACTCATAATTAACTGGTTTACATAACTGGTTTGCAATATGCAAAATTCTTTGCAAAGAGTTAAAAAAATGTCAGCAAGAACATCTGGGCTGAATGTCTCAAAACGTGCTAACTGCAGAATTGGTGGCTTTCTGCACTTACTCATTTTCAAGTGAAATCAAGATCGACTGGGAAATCTAAGAAGGACCCGGGCTCCTAACGGGCTGGGATGACCTTTGCTCATGCCCACCTGGGCCCCGCGGTCTGGATGGGCAGCTCCTTAAGGAGCTCAAGGCAGGCATTCTCCACTTTCCCTCCGAGGGCTCCTTCTCCGAGTACTCGCTCTTTTGGGTCTGTGGCACGCTGAGCTGCAAGGTGGAAGGCTGCTCACGTGGAGACTGGGAAGGCAGCTAGGACCCACCCTCATGGTACTGGCACCCAGAGGGCCCCTCTGCCTCGCCTCTGCAGGCCGACAAGCCTCACATCTAATATTTTTTTCTGACACAACAGTATGAAACTAGGAATCATTTGTAGCAGTAATCTTAAAAAAGACACAAGTATGTAGAAATCAAACAACGTGCTGTCAACCGATGAGCCAAAGAAGAAATCAAAAGGCAAATTTGTCTGGAGACAAAGGACAAAAAAAATCACAACATACAGAAATATCAAAACCTATTGGACTCAGCAAAGAGTTCTGAAAGGGAAGTTTATATCAATAAATGCCAACATTGTAAATAAAGAGCACAAATAGTCCAATATATGCCATAAGGAACTAGAAAAAGAAGAACAAATTAAATTTAGCAATAGGAAGGAAATAATATCAGAAAAGAAACAAATGAAACAAACAGAAAAACTGTAGAGAAAAACTGAGAAGACAAGAGTTGTTTTTTGGAAATCTGAACAAATTCAATGAAACTTACCTGGCCAAACTAAGAATAAAAAGAAAGAAGATTCAAATAAAATAAAAATGAAGGTGAAGAAATTACAATAGACACTTTAGAAACTAAAGGGTCATAAAGAACTAACATGAGCAAACTTCATATTAACAAACTGGAAAACCTTGAGAAATGGAAAACTTTCTAGAAAAATACAAGCTACCAAGATTGAGTCAATGAGAAACAGAAAGCCTGAACAGAATAATAAGAAATACGTAGGTTGAAGTATAATAAAAAACCTCCTAACAAAGAAAAGCAAATGACCTAATGGTTTCATGACCTAATTCTACCGAACATTCAAATTATTATTACCAATACTTCTAACTTTTTCAAAAAACAGAGTTAGAAGAAATCCTTCCAAACACATTTTATAAGGCCAAAATCACTTTGATACATAAATCAAAGACATCGTTATAAAATAAATAACAGACCAGTTTCTCTCATGAATATTTGTGAAAAAATCCTCAGATATTAGTAAATGAAATCTGATAACACATCAAAAGGACAACCGAGTGCAATTTATCATTGGCATGCAAGGCAAGGCTGTTTTAACTTTTGCAAATCAATCAAAGTGATACATTCCATTAAAAAACAAACCACAAGGTCATCTCAAATGATATGGAAAAAGCATTCAACAAGGTTCAACATTCTTTCTCGATATAAGCTAAAAGAAGTTTGGGTATAAAGGATTTTCTCAACATAGAAGGGCCAATTAAAAAAAAACCTCACAGCTAGTATTACTGGAAACTTTCCCACTAAAATCCAGAACGAGGCAAGGATGCTTACTATCAGTGCTTCTTTTCAACATAGAATTGAGAATATTAGCAAGCAAAATTATCAAAGAAAAAGAAAAATCTAAGTTGGAAAAGAAGTAAAATTATCACTACTATGCTATTTGCAAGATGACATTTATCATGCATATGTAAAAATTTAGCCTTCTTTCAGACATACACACACACACACACACACACACACACACAGGCACAAACACAGAATAATTGAATTCACTAAAGTTGCAGGATACAAAATCAACATACAAAGATCAGTAGCAATTTGTGTGTGTGTATGTATGTGTAAATAATGACCTAACTGAAAAAGAAGTCAAGAAAATGATACTATTTATGCCAACATCAATAAAGAAAATCTAGTAATAAATTTGACCAAGTAGGTGAAAGATATGAACACTAAAAAAGAAAAAGTATTGGTGAAAGAAATTGAAGAAGATAAAAATGAGTGGAAAGATGGCCTATGTGCATGGATTGGATGAATATTGGTAAAATGATCACACTGTCCAAAGCAATATACAGATTTCGATCAAAATACAACAGCATTCTTTTCAGAAAAGCAATCATAAAATTTATATGAAACTATAAAGCACCCTGAAGAACCAAAACAACTCTGAGTAAGAACAAAGTTGACAGTGAAGGCATCATTCTTCCTGATTTAAAATGATCTTACAGCTGGGCGTGATGATGCATGCCTAAAATTCCAGTACTTGAAGGCTGAGACAGGAGGATCACGGCAATTCGAAGTCAGTCCCAGAAATGTAGTGAGGCTCTCAGCAACTTAGAGATACTCTGTTCTAAATAAAAAATAAAATAGCACAAGGTAGAAGGCCCCTGGGTTCTACCCACAGTATCACACACAAAAAAAATTATATACAATATTATAGCCATTCAACGATATTGTTGAATGGCATAAAAACCAACACTGAGACCAGTGGAACAAAATTGTCAGCCAAGAGATAAATCAAACAATTATGGTCAACTAATTCTTGACTAAGGCGTCAAAAAGGTAAAATTAAATTGGTAGAGTATAAAGATCACTCACCTTTTTAACCTTGTTAAACTTATTTTTAGTTCTTGAATTTTTCTTTGGTAGATTCCTTATAATTTTTTTATGCAGATGTTTATGTCAATTATAATTAGACAGTTTGTTTTCCTTTTCCTACCAGTAGGCAATTTGTTATTATTTTGTCTTTTTCATTATTTCACTGGCTTGGACTTACAGTACAATGTTGAACAGGAATAGTGAGAGTGGACGTCTTGCTTGCTTTGATCTTGTAAAGCGTCCATTCCTTCATTATAAGTGTGATATTATCTCCAGATTCTTTATATATCCCTTTATTAGATTGGGAAAGATTTTTCTTTTCTAATTTGCTGAGGGTTTTTATCATAAATATCAAACTTTGTCAAATGCTTTTTTTATATTTATTGATATAATCTTGCAGTTTTTGATTTATAGTCAGTTAATATGGTGAATCATTTTAATTTTTAAATAGTCTACCAGACTGTTATTCTTTTTATAAATCCCCAGTGGTTATGCTATTTTATATTCTTAAAGTAATTATTACTGCATTACACTCACTAATATTAACTTCCAGATTTTTATTTGTACGTGAGGTATATCTGGATATTTCATTTTCTTGTTGATAACCAGGGTTCATGCTGGCTTCATACAGTGAGTTGTAAAACCCTCCTTTCTCTTCTATTTTTTGGAAGAGTTTATACAGAACTGATTTGATTTCTACTTTCCACATTTGCTAGAATTTGTAAGGGTAACCATCTGGATTTGGAAATTTCTTGTTTGGAATGTTTTACATTATGGATATAATTTTTAAAAATAAATATAAAATGTTTCAGGTTATCTATATCTTCTTGAGTTAGTTTTCAGAGTTTGTGTCTAAATTGTTTGATCTGAACTGATAGACTCATGGCAAAGAGGTTTCCATGGTACTCATTGTACTCACGGTACTCATTCCATGGTACTCATTGTACTCATGGTACTCATTCCATGGTACTCACTGTACTCACGGTACTCATTCCATGGTACTCACTGTACTCACGGTACTCATTCCATGGTACTCATTGTACTCATGGTACTCATTCCATGGTACTCATTGTACTCATTCTATGGTACTCATTGTACTCACAGTACTCATTCCATGGTACTCACTGTACTCACGATACTCATTCCACGGTACTCACTGTACTCACGGTACTCATTCCACAGTACTCACTGTACTCACGGTACTCATTCCACGGTACTCACTGTACTCACGGTACTCATTCCACGGTACTCACTGTACTCACGGTACTCATTACACGGTAATCAACTGTACTCATGGTACTCATTCCATGGTACTTCCATTGTTACTTTAATGTTTGGCGATCTATAGCAGCATCTCCTACATTTTAGATTTTTGTAAATTGTATATATCTCTCTATTTCTTGGTCAATTTGGGAAGGGCCTTATCAATTTTCTAGGTCTTTTCAAATAACTAGCTTTTGGTATTGTTAATTTTCTGTATTATGTCTCTATTAAATTTTATTGATTTAGGCTCTTTCACTTTCTTTTATTCTTTTTACTTTGACATTAAATTTCCTCTTTATTTTCTAATGTCTTTCTTTCTTTCTTTCTTTCTTTCTTTCTTTCTTTCTTCCTTTTTCTTTTTTCTTTCTTTTTTTGCGGTACTGGGGATGGAACCCAGGAGCACTGTACCTCCGAGCTACACTTTCAGCCCTATATTTTTAGTCTTTTTTATTTTTTTGAAACAGGGTCTCACTGAGTTGTGAAGGGCCTTGCTACGTAGGTGAGGCTGTCTATGAATCGCGATCCTTCAGTCTCGGACTCCAAAATGCTAGGATTACAAGTGTACACCACCACGCCTGGCTTATTTTCTAGTTTCTTAAGGTAAAGCTTAGGTTATTGATTAGAGCCCTTTCTTCTTTTCTAAGTATTCACCACTATAAATTTCCCTCTATAAAAACACAAATAACAACAAATGCTGGTGAGGATGTTAAATGAGAACTCGTAATACATTGTTGGTGAGATTGCAAATTAGTATAACCACTTTGGAAAATAGTATGGAGAATTCTTAGAAGAATGGGAACAAACTTATTATGTAATCCAACAATACCACTTCTGGGTAACTACCAAAAGAATGGAAACCAAATTACCAAACTAATGCATGCGTATCTGTGTTCATAGCTGCACAATTCACAGTTGCCAAGCTATGGAACCAGCCAAGATGTCCATCAACAGATGAATGGATTACAAAAATATGGGACATGTATACAATGGAATTTTTCTCAGCCATAAAGAAGAACAAACTTATGTCATTTACAGGGAAATGGATGGAACTGAAGAACATTATGATAAATGAGATTGGTCATTCACAAAAAGTGAAAAATTGGATGCTTTCCCTAATATGCAGAAGCTAGGGAGAAAAAGGGTCATAAGAGGAACTCTAGACAAAAAGGAGAAATCATAGATGAGCAAATAAGGTGACCTAAATGAGGGGGATGAGAGGGGGGGAAGGTAAATTTCTTAAAGTGCATGATGTATATTTACAAACATATCAAAGTCAATCACTAAGCCAAATATGAGAAGGAGGAAGGGGGAGGGAATGGGGTGGGAATTGGAGAAGTGCTAAATGAGTGATGTGTGCATGTATGCCTCTACCATCTTTAAGATATATGACTACAATGCACCAATAAAAAACTAAAGTTAAAAATGTTCCTTCTAAACATTGTTTAGCTGTATATCAAAAATTTTGATATACTGTATTTTCATTTCCATTCCTTTGAAAATTTTCTAATTTCCCTGGAGAGTTTCTTTTTGATTTATGGGTTATTTACAAGGATAGTGTTCATTTGCAAATAACTGGGGATTTTCCAGAGATCTGTTTTTGATTTCTTGTTAAAGTCTGTTATGGATATGAAACACATTTTCTATGATTAGATGTCTTTTAAATTTTGAATTTATTAAAATTAATGTTATGGTCCAGAATGTCTTTTTAAATATGGATAGTTCATCTGTAGTTGAAAAAAATGTACATTCACTGTCATTGAGGAGAATGTTCTATAAGTGAAAACTAGTTCAAGTTGGTTGATAAGATCCTTTATATCTTAACCAGGTGTGGTGGTATTTATCTGTAATCCCAGGTCTCAGGAGGCTGAGACAGGAGGATTGCAGGTTCAAGGACAGCCTCAGCAACTTAGTGAGACCCTGTTTCAAAATTAAAAATAAAATAGGGATGGAGGTGTAGCTTTGAGATAGAATGCACCTGGGTTCAATATCTAATACCAAATACATATATAATAGATAATATATACATACTTTATATTCCTATTTTCTGTCTTCTTGTTCTGTTTACTGAGAGAGGCATGTTGAAATGCACAAGCACAATTTTTGATTTGCCTATTTCTCCTTTCAGTTTTATCTATTTCTCCTTTATGTATCTTGAAGACCTTATTATTTTATTTACTATTACTGTGTAAAATATACCACACATCTAGCAGCTTAAAGCAACACTCATTTATTCTCTCCCAGTTTCTGTGCATTGTAAGTCTAGGCACAATTCGGCTGTGGACATGATCAGGATCTCAGAAGACAAATCAAGGCATTAGGTGTGGAAATGATCACATCTGAGGCTTGAAGTCTAAGCCCATGCAGGTTCTTGATGTAATTTAATTCCTCGACACTGAACTGCGTGGGACCCCCTAGATGACGACACAGTATCGTCCTGTGGCCCTTTCACAGGCTCTCTCACAACATGGTAATATTCTTCTCCATCATCCACAGATGAATTTCTCCCTTCCCAAAGGTTCCAGTTACTGTGTCAGGCCATTTTCTTCATTAATTAAGACTCATAAAGGGAAATCTCCTTTTGGATGAACTCAAAGTTGAAACTAACTTGAAAGCCATAGTTACATCTGCAAGATCCTTTAACCTCTGCATAATGCAACCTAATTCCAGGAGTGAGAGCCCATCACAGTGGCAGCTTCCATACTTTAAAGGAAGGGATTGCGCAGGGCCTATGCCCCAGGGAGATGCTGTGGCCCTCTTCCCACCGTGGCTCTGTCTGGCTCTGTCGTCAGGTGCTTGCATAGTTATAGCTGTTATATGTCCTTGGTGAATTCACACTTTCAACATTCTTTAATGTTGCTCTTTACTCTTGGTAAGTATCTTGCTCTTGAATTTTCTGATATTAATAACTGCCACTACAGATTTCTTCTGGTTACTGATTGCATGGTACATAATTTTATCCTTTCATTTTTAATCAGTTTGAATAATTAAAATTAAAGTCTATCCTGGAATGCATCCAATCTGAAACTCTTTGTTTTCTTACTGTGTTTAGACCATTTGAACTTAGTGAAATTATTGATAGTAGACTTATATTCACCATTTTATTTGTTTTCCATTTTTCCCCCTCTGTTTCATGTTTTTCTCTTCCAATTGTCATGTGTTTTCTGGATTATTATTATTAGTATTTTTTTTCAGTATTAGGGATGGGACTCAGGGGCATTCTACCTCCAAGTTACATCCCCAGACTTATTTCTTATTCTTTATTTTGAAACAGGGTCTCACTAAGTTGCAGAGATCCTCACTAAGTAGCTGAGGCTGGCCACAAACCTGTGATCCTCCTGTCTCAGCCTCCCAAGTTATGGGATTACAAGTGTGTGCCACCAGCCCTAGCTTTGTGGATTTTTTTTGTGTGTGTATGTGTGTGTGTTTGTGAGTCTTGGCATGGAGTCAGGTGCATTCTATCTCTGAGCTACACCCCCAGCCCTATATTTTATTCTTTATTTTGAAACAGGGTCTCACTGAGTTGCAGAGGTCTTCACTAAGTAGCTGAGGCTGGCTGCAAACCATTATCCTTCTGTCTCAACATCCCAAATGCTGGGATTACAAGCCTGTGCCACCAAAACCGGTTTTTGTGGATTATTATTATTTTTTAATTTTTTTTGGTGGTACTGGGGTTCCTGGAAGTCCTTCTACCTCCGGGCTACACTCCCAGACCTATTTTATTTTTGGAAACAGGGTCTCTTTAGCCAGCGCGGCTGGCTTCAATCCTACGAGATCCTTCTGTCTTCCCAAGCACGGGGATTACAAGCGTGCGCCACCACACCCACCGCATATTTTTAATAGTTATATTTATCTATTATCTCTATGTGTTATGATATTATTATTATTATTATTATTATTATTATTATTATTATTATTATGGTGGTACTGGGGTTCCTGGAATCCCTTCTACCTCCGGGCTACACTCCCAGGCCTATTTTTTTAATATTTTGGAAACAGGGTCTCTTAAGCCAACGCGGCTGGCTTTGTACCTGCACGATCCTCCTGTCTCCACCTCCCAAGTGCGGGGATTACAAGCGTGCGCCACCACACTTGGCTTATGATATTAATATTATTTTTTGTGGTATTGGTGATTGAAATTAGAGTCATTCTCCCTCAAGCTATACCACCATCCCTATTTTATTTGTTATTTTGAAACAGGGTCTCGCTAAGTTGCTGAGAGCCTCACCAAATTGCTGACTTTGAACCTGTGATCCTCCTGTCTCAACTTCACAGGTACTGGGATTACAAGCCTATGTCACCATGCACAGCTATATTATGTATTTTTGTTGTTGTTGTTGTTGTTGTTTTGGTGGTACTGGGGTTCCTGGAAGCCCTTCTACCTCCAGGCTACACTTCCAGACCTATTTTATACTTTTTTATTTTTGGAATCAGGGTCTCTTAACCCAGAGCAGTTGGCTTGGACCCTGCACAATCCTCCTGTCTCCACCTCCCAAGCGCGGGGATTACAAGCGTGCGCCACCACGCTTGGCACTATATTATGTATTTTAATAACCTCTCTATGGTGTGTGCATATTTGTATGCATATATAGAATCTTTCTTCTGCTCTCCTCCATAGCATTCTTAGAATTATAATTTTTAAATTCTAAATAAAATGTAGGAGCATAATAATCAAATACATTTTTACCTCTTTATTTTCTATTCTTTATGCTATAGTTATTATTTGTATTTTATCTAAATACATTAAAAGCCCCATCAAAAATGTTACATATGCCTCTCTCTGTGTGTGTGTGTGTGTGTGTGTGTGTGTGTGTGTGTGTGTCTATGTACAGGAGAATGAATCCAGGATCTCACACATGCTAAGCAGGCACTTTATCAGTAAGCTATATTCTCTTTTTTTTTTTGCGGGTCTGGGGATGGAACCCAGGGGCATTCGACTTCCGAGCTATACCCCCTGCCCTAGTTTTTATTCTTTATTTTGAAACCAGGTCTCACTGAGTAGCAAAGGGCCTCACTAAGTAGCTGAGGCTGTCCGCGAACCACGATCCTTCGGTCTCAGCCTCTTGAATGTTGGGATTACAAGCATGTGCCACCACACCCAGCTTCCAGTAAGCTATATTCTAAGCCAAACATAATTTTGCTTTCAATAATTATTCATATTAAAATGATATGAGAAATATCATTGACTTTATTTACCCTATTTACCATTCCTCTTCTTCCTAATTCTCAAAGCTCCAAATTTGCTTCTCATGTAATTTTTGCCTTGAGCCTAAGGAACTTTCTATAGTTTTTTTTAAACAAAAATTTACTGGAAAAAGTAGTTTAGTATTCCTTGATCTGAGAATACTTTCTCTTGCTATAAAACTGTTGACGGGCCTCTTTTCAGCAACTTAAGGATGTTTTTCCATTATTTTCTGTCTTTAATTATTTCTGATGAGAAACTGGCAATTATTTAAATAATCAATTCCCTTAAAATTACATGTTGTTTTTCTTTGGCTGTTTCCATGTGTTTTTTTATCTTTGGTTTTCAGCATCTTTATTAAGATATATTGGACCACTATTTTCTTTAAGTTTATTATACTTAGAGTTTTGTGAACTTCATAAATCTGTAAATTTATATTTTCACCAAATTTGGAAAATTTTCAGTCATTTTCTTCAAAAAGTATTTTTTTTTCAAGTTCATGATTTCTCTCTCTCTAAGAATCTAATGATAATTCAATGATACAAATTTTTTAAGACATTCTGTTATGGTCTCACAAGTTCCTGAAGTTCAGTTAACTTGTTTTTAATCTTTTCCACTCTTTTTCACTCACTCTGGAATCCTTTAGCCAGTGCAAAAGACCATCGCAGAATTTTGGGTGTCTGTAATACCACTCTTGGCAGATCAGTACAGCTCTGTGTCTGGGGCTTACCTTAATCTGAACTGAGAGAGGAAAAGAGAAAAAAGAATAAGAATGTCCCCAATACTCTTGACCCCCAATAATCCACCAGAGGGCAGATTAGCTGTTGTAGCATAGAACAAATCCTATGGAAAAACCCACAAACTAATGCCTCTGACAATAGGACCTGATGAGACATCTTGCCAACAGCCATATGAGGGAAACTTGTAGGAAACCTGTCAACCCTTCATAGGACATCTGTACCATTTAACATCCTGACCACAATGTCTTGGGAGACCTTGAGTCAGAATCCCCCAACTTCACAGCTTCTGATTGCTGACTTCAGTGACATCATGAGATGCTTGTCTTCTTTCACAAGGAGGACCAAAACAACAAATAAATGGCTATATTCTGACCAGAGTGACTGAAGGAGAATGCTAGTGCACAGCAAAGGAATTGTAGATGCCCTTTGAGTACAGAAACATAGGATGATACCTAGAGAATAGAAGAAAACGCTTTGCCTCAATACCCCCAGTCAAGACCAGCTCAGATGCAGGAGAGACTTCTCCCTGCATGGAAAAGGTAAGCAGTAGGTAAACAGTAACCCCTCCTCCAAATACTTATTGTTTTAGTATTAGAGAATCCTGAAGTTCTTATGAATCTGAACCAGCTTAGGGAGATTCCTGGAGTTTGCATGACTATACTACTCTCAAGAAGGAGCCCATGTTGTGTTCCACCCCCTGTGACTCATGTGGTTACAGCTGTTCACTGTCTTGAAACTAGACCTACTACTAGAGTAGGTGCTGGACCGGAGGCCAGTAGCCACTGCATCCTGTCAACACCAAGGGCACCACAATCATATATATGAGTGTGACATCCCTCAGCTGAGCTGCTGCAGCTTCTTATCCCCTGAGAATAAGCTGCTTATGAGAAATTCTATTCCCTTCACCCCAATACTGTTGCACCCTACCCCCAGCTACTTGGAGCTTAGACCCAGCAGTGAAGCTGGGCCTGAGCCAGCAGGGACATTAGGTACCCGATGCTTGAACCACCCTGGTGCCATGTCCCCCAGAAATGCCCCTTGTATTCAATTAAAAGTCTAATAAGAGCAATAAGACAAGAAAAAGAAATAAAATGATCCAAGCTAGAAATAAAGTTACTGCTATACACAGAAAACATAATCATGCATGCAGAAAACCCTACAGATTAATAGAAAACCTGTTAGAATTAATACATGAATTTGGTAAAGTTGCAAGGTACAAAATAAGCATACTAAAATTACTAGTACTTATATATATAAACAACCTAGTTGAGAAAGAAGCGAAGAAAATAATACTATTTATTACAGCATAAAAACACTTAGAAATTTAACCATGGAGGTGAATGATGTGTATACTGAAAACTACAGAATTAATTTGTTTATCAAAGAAATTAAAAACACAAATAAATGGAAAGCTATCCCACACTTATGGATACGAGAATATTGTTAAAATGTCCACATTGCCAAAAATAGTATTCATATTCAATACAGTCTTTCAAAATCTCAATGATGTTCTTCACAGAAATAGAAAAAAATCCTAAAATCTATACAGAACCACAAAACATTTTGAAGAGCCAAATCAATACAGAGAAAGAATAACAAAATCGAAGGCCTCCCACTTCCTGATTTAAAATTATATTCCAGAGTTATAGTAATCAAGACAGCATTGTAATGGCATAAAACAGACACGTAGACCTATGGATAGAACAGATAGTACAGAGGTAAATCAGATACACACAGACAACTAATTTTTGATAAGGCATTAAAAGGATATAACCGAAGAAAGAATAGTTTTTCCAACAAATGTTCCTAGGGAAGCTGAACTTCTATATGCGAATGAATGAAACTTATCTTCTCCCATATATAAAAATCAGTGCACAATGGATGAAATACAAAACTGCAATATCTAAAGCCCTAAAACTCCCAGAAGAAACACAGAGGAGAAGCTCCTTGGCATCGGCCTTGGGTCCACCTTTTACATATCATATCAAATGCTCAATTGTTTATGGAAAATTTGATTAATTTTATGAGAAAATAATGAAAAGGTTTTAGGGTTCCAGTTCTCTGTTCTTGTTCCATACTTAATAACCAGGTTTTGACTCTACATTTGATTGCACCCAGAAGATAATTGTCTTTTAATGCTGGAAACTTACCTGTTACTCACAGATTCTGCAAGATGCAACCTCTTTGGACTGCCCCTTGATGGTAAAGAGAATTCCACTCTGTTTTACATGGGCCACAGTTTGCTAGCAGAGCTGAATAATCAGCCTGGGTTTATCTAACAATTGCATTTTTAAAGGCAGTACCACTAATTCACAACCATATTTTAGAATAAAATATTCCACATGTTTTTCAGTAACCTTCTGGGAAAAGTGTAGTACTTTTTGTAATTCAATATTGGGGTTTTGGGAAGCATCTTAGAATCATTTGAGGGCCCAGTCAGGGTAGGCAAGGTGAGGATGAACGTTCTCTGGCCTGAATACACACACTACCATCTGGAGTAAAAACACAAATCCATATGCTGAAGTTTGCTTGGAAAATGGAAAGGGTATCCATCCTTTCCATCACGATTTAACTTACATAAATGTTCTCATTTTTTTCTTTTTTCTTTTCTTTTTAGCAAAACTTATTCTCCGGGTACAACAGGCAAAACACATGTCATTCTGAAGTTGCTGCTTCCGCAATCTAGAAATTAGGATTGCAATGAAAAAATTTCTCTGCTCATCAAGGCACCCGAATCTACCTATATTCTCATTTACTACAGAAGGTAAGTTGCAAAACGAAATGCAATTACATAACTACACACAGACCTCTGGCACCAAGCCTGTCAAGATTATGAGTATGGTTTATCATGGATATCAATGAGCACTCATGCCTTACTGAATAAAAACATATCAAGCTTAAAAATAGTGGCATTTGGGCATAAATACCAATTTCCACTATCCAGGGCAACATTAAAGAGAAAGTGAAGAAGTCGAGACTCACAAAATGACCTATAAACCCCGTTTTCACAATCAGATCTTCCTTAGAGCTAATATCAAGAAATTCAAGTCACTTATTTAATTAATTAACTAATTAATTAATTTGTTTTGCGGTACTGGGATGAAACCCAGGGACATTCTACCTCTGAGCGACACCCCCAGCCCTATTTTTTACTCTTTATTTTGTAAAAGGGTCTCACTGAGTTGCAAAAGGCCTCATTAAGTAGCTGAGGCTGTTGGTGAACCGCGATCTTCCTGTCTCAGCCTCCCAAATGCTGGGATTACAAGCGTGCACCACTACGCCCGGCAGTTTATATTTGCTTTTTAAAAATTTCTTTTCTACTCATTGCAAAGATATAAAAAAAAAAGTGAAATGGTCACAGGGGAACACAAGCCATGGATAGATTGCTCAAAAATTGGAGACTCAACTACCAAATCATATATTTTCATTAAACTGATAAATGACATTCAGCCATAATATTGTGCACGTGTATGTATATGTATAGTCATGCCATTTTCTCACTTCCTAATACATCTGCACCGCGCTTAGTGGGACCCAAATATCATCTTGTACTTCTGATGTCCAGGTTCCTTTGTGTTAATACGTGGTGGATTATTTTCTGTTTGTGTTTATGATGCTACTGGCCCATCTTGATCTAGGATTAAGTTTCAGTCTAACGCATCCTTCTACATGATGGTATAATAGGAAAGAACTTAGGAAAAACTTTGTGTACATTGTTCTCATAGAAACTATTCTTGCCCCTTGGTCACATGCAGCCAGCAAGAGGGATGTCATTTGAAGGTCATACTGCTCTTCTCAGCAGCTCCAAGGTCAAGTACTATCTGACGCATGATGTTTCGAGAGTGGTGGGATATATTTGACAGATGAAGCTATAAAGGTAAGCATCCAAATTGGAAATTTAGACACACTTTAGTTTTTGGTGGGCAATGGGCTGAAAAGCTGATGGCAATTTTAGAAGCTGAATTTGGAAGTCATGGCTGAGAAAACGAGGTGGAACTTTTCATACAATCGTGCTCCCATTCTTTACAACACTCGCTTTTGTGTATTTTCAGAACATCTACTTAGTCCTGCACGTAGACACTATGTCTATTCCCACATCTT
Organism: Muscardinus avellanarius; assembly: GCF_963383645.1. NCBI lineage: Eukaryota > Metazoa > Chordata > Mammalia > Rodentia > Gliridae > Muscardinus > Muscardinus avellanarius. The sequence continues at coordinate 116,844,403 of NC_137790.1, forward strand.
AGATTCACTCAATGGAGGCTAATCTTGGCTCAGGAATGGGCTGCTAAAATGAACATTTTAGGTCACACTGCATTTGTTTTTAGTAAGAATTTATTTGGAGAGATTCACAATTCAAATTGTTTACTTTTAAAATTCCTCAATTTGCAAAGGAGCCCATCACAGGCATTTTTTTATTTAAAGTGGTAGCAAGCCAGTGCCTTCCAGCATCGCACAAGCTTCCCTGCACATCTGCAGATAATCAGTTAAACATTTGTCCTGATGGGAGAAAGCATACAATTCCTCTGGCTAAGAATTTCCCTTGAATTATTAATCTTGTTGAGAGAACCTGGCAGCAAAAGCATTATACCCCAAGCATTTCCTTCATTTTACTTGACTAAAAAGCCTTGCCAGTGATGGAGTAGATCTTGTGCTAAGAGGTAATGCTGACAGAGCATCGACTTTTAAGCATACTTGCAGAATACTTAATTCAGCGAGGCTGGTTTGGCATTGGTGGGGAACACGGTACATGGTCTTGTGCAATAGAAAACATTTGGCACAACACAGTAAATCCTTCCAAGGATCCAGGGAACTAACTGGACTCCGCCTACCCAATTCTTGGTAGACAGCAATTGTGGACTACAGCAGAGCTCTGTTCAGAGAGCAGTTTGCTGAGTGCTTTGAGGTCAGGAAATATGACTTCAGGGTCTGTGGCACTCTATAAACTCTACAAACCAGTGTTGTGCACAGTGAGGACCTAATTGGTGTTTATGTCTGATTAAGCCAGTTCCAGGCCTTTCGGTCACATTGGTGGGATGCTGTTTCTGGCCCTCCTGATCCTGAGGATGGATGCTATCTTCTGCATATCTCACCCAGGTGCCTCAGCTCAGTCGCTAGCCTCATGTGCCTTATCTGTTTCAGGTCTGTGGTTTATGATGGGGATGTAAATATACTTTATAACATAGCTGAGCTGGAAAACCCGAAGCATATAGACCCTGCTGCCATTTTACCTGTAGCAGCAAATCATAAGCAACTGAGAATTTTGTGGTGAGAAACACCATGTCCTTAGATATGAGTTGGAGAGAAGCTTATTTTTACTTTTTAAGAAAGAAATTTGTAGTGTGAATAAGATGTGGAGGTAAAACTAGACTATCATTTTGAAAAGGACTTTAAAATAGCATAAATAGTTAGTATTAATACTAATCTTAATTTCCATTGAACTTATTTATCCACTGAAGCAGATGCAATTGCTCCTTGATGGTTAGAATGACCTTATTGGAAAGAAATACAACATAAGTGGGTGTGGTGGCCCACGCCTGGAGAACCAGCTGCTGGGAAGCTGATGCAGGAGGACTGCTGAGCTCAGGAGTTGGAGGCTAGCCTGGGCAACAAAGAGACCGTGTCTCAAAATAAAAGGGAAAAGAAAAAAAAAAAGAAAAGAAGGAATATATATATATATATATATATATATATATATATATATATATATCTGCATTAAGATTAAAAGTTTCATCAATTCCTAGTTTATTTATCAAATTATAGAGCTTTAAATTACTGTTTAACAAATCCAGTAGATTATCCATCCTTTAGGAAAAGAGACTGACTCCATGTATGTGTCCAAAATACTCAACACAGTGTCTGATACACGGCGGTGTTAGTAATGCTTGTGAATGGAACAATGTACTTTGCTATTAGTTTGAATTCTGAAGAAATACCTTTTAACTTGATGCATTGTAATTTTATATCATATAGAATGTAGAGTATCAGAAAAATACATGCTCCCAGCCCTTGGTGCTCTTTCTACCAGGTCCCTCCTCTTCTCTCAGCTTCTTGGTGCATGCCTTTGAGATTGGAATTTGCACTTTCGTATTCATTCATAGCGTTCTTTCTTTTTTTTTATTTTATTGGTGTATAGTAGTTGTACATCTTATTGGGGGCACAAGATGGCAGAGGCATACATGCACACATCATTCATTTCATCATAACATCATTTCAACTGTTACATTCTGTATCCTCTCCCTTCCCTCATCCCACTGTCACTCCTTTGGAGTCTGCACATCTATCTGATGTTTCTTGTATGCTTGTATGAAGGCATATTTTTCCTGCCATTTTTTTTTTGGCTGCCAATTTTACAAAAGAATATCTCAATTTTATTCAGTGGCAGTCCACCTGAGAAATTAGAAAGCTAAGACAAGAAATATCAGAGAAGTGACCAGATGCCTACTTAATTACTTAGATAAATACTTGGTTCGAGACATGAGCGGAGAATAATTACCAGTTACTGCACATGCCAGTTGATCCAGTCTTTAAATCCATTTGCTTAAATAATTCTCCAATCCTGCAATATCCACAGCAAGTATTATCATTGCATTTTATGGATTAAGGAGTTAAGATTCAGAAAAGAGCCAAGGACTCTAGAGCTTAGTGGTTACCTGGAGTTATTTCTCTGTTACATTACTTATCCGTTGTGTGTTTGCAGGTTACTCAAGGCATCTTTCCTCTGGGCCCCTAGTAGGGCTATTTTCCGAACTGCAGAATCAGTTAAAAGTAATCTGAGCTTACCTTGAGCTACCTCTTACAGATCTTGCCCTGTCAATTCCAGTCACGACATGACACATGCCAGACTTTATTTCAATGACTGAAATCTTTCAAGGAGGAGTCTACACATCACATCGGCATTTTTATTTTTGGAGGGGGGCACTGGGGATTGCACTCAGGGGCTTTTATTTTATCTCTAAGCTACACCCCCTAGACATTTATTAAATATTTTTAAACAGTGTGTCTGTAAGTTGCTGAATTCTTACTAAATTGGTGAGGCTGGTCTTGAACCTGTGATGATCCTGTCTCAGCTTCCCAAGTACTACGGTTAAAAGTGTGCACCACCACAGCCAGAACATGGGCATGTGTGATGTCAAGGAGCCATGTATTTACAATCCTTCCACAGAGATAGACACCTCAGAAAGGGGGTATATTTCAGTCACCAATACAATCTACCACAGTAGCAACAAGAACTGGATAAATCACAAAATATTTTTGTCCAGAAATTTTTTGTGTGATTTTTGTCCAGAAATCACTGACTCCATTGGAGATTAACCTTGGGGATTTTACTTTTACTTTTTAGCTCTGACCCAAGCTTACCTGTCTGCTGCATGCCTGTGGTGTAGGCAGGATTTCAATTCTAGCCTGTTGAAGAGCTGGAGTAAATTCTCAGCTTCTACTGCACTTGCCAAAGAGTCTCTCTGGGTCTTGGATTTTTAATAAAATAGCGATTATCATGATGATCCTAACTTCTAGGATTAAAGACTAGAGATATTAAAAATAATGCATTCAGTATAATTTTTGGTATTATACTAAGACAGCATTAAAAATGATACAAAAGCTGGGCATGGTGGCACACGCTTGTAATCCTAGCATTTGGGAGGCTGAGACAGAAGGATCATTGTTTGTGGACAGCCTCAGCTACATAGTGAGGCCTTTTGCAACTCAGTGAGACCCTGTTTCAAAATAAAGAATAAAAAGTAGGACTGGGGGTGTAGCTCAAATGTAGAATACCCCTGGGTTCCATCCCCAGTACTAAAAAAATGTTATCAAATATTTATTCAAGGATCTACTCTAAATAAGTTAATCATCAAGACATATATTCCTCCTAATGGTAGAAGAGCATTTCTGAAACTTGAAATCAAAGAATGCCACAGCAGTATGATTGCACATGCTTTAGTTTGACAACTGCTGAGTTGCCAGTTTGACAAAAATATATGCATATACAGATAGACAGATAGATACAGATAGATAGAATTTTAGAGATTTTCCACAAACACACAGAAAATGATCATCAATAGAACTAAATCAAGTCCTCATAGAAATATCAAGTAGTATTTGCTTGGGTAAATAATCTGAGAATGCCAGACATGGTAGTGCATGCCTGTAATCCCAGTACTTGGAAGGCAAAGACAGGAGAATCATAGGTTTGAGAACAGCCTCAGAAAATTAGCAAAACTCTGTTTTAAAAAAAAAAAAAGCCAGACACCGTGGCACATGCCTGTAATCCTAGTTCTGAGAATGCCTTGGGTTCCATCCCAGTACCAAAAAAAAAAAAAAAAAAGTACAACAAAACAAAACAAACAACATTTTCCAAAACAATCTGAGAAATACAGGTTTGAAAATGAATTTCCTTGAGCTGGCCACATATATCATTTTTGCAATTGCATCCTTTTTTGGGAAAAAATAGTCAAATATCTCTTTTGCTTTTGCCAGAAACGTTACACAACGGTGTGACAAGAGCTCCGTATGAATTTCTCAACACGCTTCTCTTTATTATTCTCTAATTTAAGTCCCGGCCCCAGATTGGATGCATCACTCTTGTTGACCTAAAACCCGGTGCGGCAGTGGGAGATCCCTCCCCAGTCCCTCCTTCCTGGCCCTGTGTCTCTTACCCCTTGGCTGGGAGTTGGCCAAGTCTCAGCGCTGGTCTGAAGCTCCACAGCCGTGTCCCCATGGAGCCCAAAACTCTCTAATCTGTTTTTCAAATCTAAACGTGTCAGACATTTTTTTCTTTTCTGTGTGACTATGTAGAACTGATGATTTGGCTAGAAGGTTTCTCCTAGCAACAACAAAAACAAATTTAGGAGAAAAGGAAGAGTTTGCAAGGAAATCCTTTTCAAGCCCCAAACCTTAACTCTCCAGGAGCGTGACTGGAGTGTTAAGGGAAGGCGGGTGGGGAAAGAGCCCCGTTGGCCACTCTTGGCCTAGTACGCAGGTAGTGTTTTTAGGATCTCAATCCCACTAAAGCCCAAACAAACCAACACTGTTTCCATAGATTCTGCTATACATGCTTCCTCTTTTCAGTTGAACCTTGGGGAAGAAAAATCCAGAGCATAGGATAAGCTGTTCCAGTCTATTTTTATGTATATTCCAGTTTTTTATTTTGAAAGCAGTATTATATAGCTACTTTATCAGTCAGGCGTGGTGGTGCACGCTTGTAATCCCAGCATTCGGGAGGCTGAGACCAGAAGACTGTGGTTCGAGGACAGCCTCGGCTATTTAGTGTGAGGCCCTCTGCAACTTAGTGAGACCCTGTTTCAAAATAAAGAATAAAAAATAGGGCAGGGGGTGTAGCTGGGAGGTCGAATGTCCCTGGGTTCCATCCCCAGACCCGCAAAAATAAATAAATAAATAAATAAATAAATAAATAAAGCTACTTTATATTACCATTACGTTTTCTGTTGCCTAATGTTTTTTAATGGTATGAGGGATTGAACCCAGAGGCATTCTACCTCTGAGCTATACCATCAAATCTTTTCTTTTCTTTTTTTTTGTTTTTTTAAATTTTTTTGGAACAAGGTCTTGCAAAATTGCCGAGAGTCTCACTAAGTTGCTGAGGCTGGCCTCAAACCTGCAATCCTTCTGTCTCAGGTCTCAAATTCCCAAGTACTGGAATTTGAAGTGTGCAAAACAGTTCAAATTATGCTATGCCTATGCATAAAGGTATCACTACCAATTTCACTGTTACGTATGGGGAGGAGTGGACAGTAGGATAAAACCTGAAGAAAAATCCACTAAGACCTGTGTTCTGTTTGTATGACTTTGAACCTCACTGTGATGCATAATTACAATGCACTTATAAAAGTATAAAAATAATTTTAAGACTTGAAATATGATTTCCAGTTTTCAATATCTGCTGGCTTGATTATTTGGACAAAATTTTTTGATTATTTTTTTAAAATTTAATTTAATTTTTTATTGGTGCAATGTATTCATACATCATAATGGTATAAAGAAAATACTTTTGTAGACATACATGCACACATAGCCCAGTTAGCCCCTACCCGATCCCCACCCCGTTCCCTCCCCATCCCTCCTTCCCATGCTTGGCTTAGTGGTTGACCTCTAGTTTTATAGCAATTTATCCAATATTAACGATGATAATCTCACAAAACAGTTTCATTTGTCTGATACTAAGCTTTTGATGACTAAAAGATAACAGTTCAATAATTCTTTTTGCTTTCTTTCTTACCAGAGAATATTTTTTTCTTTTCTTTTTTTTTTAGGTGAAGCTATCATACATTTATTTATTTATTTTTCAGAAAAAATTTATCCTGATATGGAATATGGACTCTAGATACCCAAAACAATCTTGAAGAAGAACAAAGCTAGAAGATGTATATTTTCTGATTTCAAACCATATAAAGCTACAATAATTGAAACAGTGTAGTACTGTTCTAGAGGCAGATATATAAACCATTGGAGTTAAATAAAAGCCTAGAGATAAATTCTTCCCTATATTGTCAAGTTATTTTTGACAAGGTTTTCACGAACATTTGGTGGTGGAAATAATAAATCTTTTAACTAAATATTGTTGAAAAATAATAATTACATGAAAAAGAATAAAATTGGACCCTTACCTAATGCATATACAAATATTAACTCAAAATAGATAAAAGACCCAAGTATAAATCTTAATACTATAAACTTTTAGAAGAAAATCTGGGTCATAAAACCTCACAACATTGAAATTGGCAGTGATTTCTTGGATATGATTTCAATGGCACAGGCAAGAAAAGGGTAAATAAACTCCCTAAAAAATAAAAATAAATATTGTATATCCAAAGACAATGTAAACAGAGTTAAAAGTTACTGATAGAATGGGATAAAATATTTCCAAATGCTGTATCTGAAGGTATATTAATATTACAACTAGACATCCTAAAAATTAACAACAATAAAGGCAAACAATATAATTTAGAGATAGGTAAAAGGCTAACATAAATAATGAATCTCCACAGATAACCAATCTTAGTTGCCTGTTGGATGGAAGATCTTGTTTCTCTGGTTCTGGTGTGTGTTACCTATTTCTTCTTTGTAGTTAATCTCTTTGAGTATTTTCTCTAGCGCTGGTTTTGAAGACATAAATTCCTTCAGTTTCTGTTTGTCATGGAAGCTTCTTATTTCTCCATCTAATTTGATAGAAAGTTTTGCTGGGTAGAAAATTTTTGGCTGTAAGTTGTTTTCTTTCAGAGTTTGGAATATGTTACTCCAAGCCCTTCTGGCTCTCATGACTTGGTTTGGGAAGTCTGGAGTGATTCTAATTGGTTTGCCTCTGAATGTCACTTGGCCTTTTGTTTTTGTTGCCTTTAAGATTCTCTGCTTGGCTTCCACATTGGTCATTTTGACAATGATGTGGCATGGGGATCCTCTTCTCCGATCCTGTCTAAAGGGAGTTCTATAAGTTTCTTGGACCTGTGTATCAACCTCTTGCTCTATGTTTGGAAAATTTTCTGCTATTATTTCCTTGAAAAGATTGTTAATCCCTTTGGTTTCACCTTCTTTTCTTTCCTCTATTCCAATTATTCTTAGGTTAGCTCTCTTAAAATGGGCCCATATTTCTTCAATGTCAGATTCCTGCTGTTGGATTTTTTTTTCTAAATTAGAAACTATGCGTTCATTTTTTGAATGATCATCTTCTAGGAGCGAGATTCTATTCTCCATGTGGTCTAATTGGTTGTTTGTACTTTGAATTGAGGCCTTTACTTCATTAATTGCATCCTTTATCTCTCTTTGGCTCTCTGAATTCTTTTCGAATTCAGAGAGCTTTTTCTATTTCTACACCTCTATTATTTCTACAGTTATTTTCCTGATTTGATCTTCTATAAATCTCTGAATTTCTGTTTTACCAGGTTCTGATGTTGTGGGGTTGTGGGCATTCTTTGCTCCATTGTTAATTCCTCTTTCCCATGATTTTGGAAGTTAGTGCCTTCTCTGTGTTCTTCCCTGGGTCACTACGACTTCACTTAAGGTGCTGTGGATCTCGAGTCTATGGTATTTCAGTTCCCACTACTCCTTTACTGGGTTGTATCGCAGAGTCTCAGACCCTGGGAGTCAATCGAGGCTGCTTTAGACCATGGGGGGTGCCAGGTTGGGCGTTTTCCTATGGTGTAATATCTCTGCCACCACCACTCCCCCACTGGGTCAAGTCTCTGGGAGTACAGTACTGGGATTTCTCCTCTAGGGGCCCCAATTTGACTCACTGTTGAGTGTGCAGATGGAGCTGTCGTGGACTCGGTGAATTCGCTGCTGCTGCTGCCAGTAGCAATATGGCGCCGCTGCTGTGCCCTCGGCCGTGAGGCTGGCATGTTTCTTTTCTGTTTTTGAACTCCACTCTGAGTCCCTGCAGGGTGCGCTGAGCCCAGCCCCTCTGGTGAACTCGCCGCTGCCGCCAGTAAGGCGCTGCTCCCGTGTTCTCGGGCCTGAGGCCGGCGTATCTCCTCTCTGGTTTCTGAGCTCCGTTATGAGTTCCCTTCCTCTCTGGAGCCTGGTGCTGCCTGATTATTTGGACATGCTCAAATAAATTATCTAAAAATCTTTCTTAGAAAGTGTGAAGAGAGCTGGGCATGGTGGCACATGATTGTAATCCCAGCATTTGGGAGGCTGAGACAGGAGGATCACAGTTCGCGGACAGCCTTGGCTACTACTTAGTGAGGCCCTTTGCAACTCAGTGAGACTCTGTTTCAAAATAAAGAATAAGGCCGGAGTGGTGCTGCACACTTGTAATCCCTGCACTTGGGAGGCAGAGACAGGAGGATCACGCTGGTTCAAAGCCAGCCTTGCTGGCTTAAGAAAACCTGTTTCCAAATAAAAATATAAAATATAGGTCTGGGAGTGTAACCCAGAGGTAGAAGGGTTTCCAGGAACCCCAGTACCATAAGTAAATAAATAAGTAAATAAATAAATAAATAAATAAATAAGGCTGGGGGTATAGCTTGAAGGTAGAATGCTCTGGGTTCCATCCCCAGTACTAAAAAAAAAAGTGTGAAGAGCTGTCAATACTGTAAGGAAATAGACAAAAAACTGAAAGGAAAAACTAGGAACCTAGAGAAGTAAGAAAACCTGGAGTCTGATTTTATTTGGAGGGTCTCATGACCTCGATACATTGAAACTTGTGTTTTGAAAGTGTTTTTGGTGAAAGAAACAGGGGAATTAAAGTCACACTTCTGCTTGAAGTGTGAGGCTCACAGCAGACTCTCCGAAACAAGTGGAGGCTCCGGGGTACACCAACAGTAAGCCAGAACACACCCCAAATGCCTTTGCAGCCTGAGGTCAAGTTACAAGGGGCTAAGTTTCAGGTCTTTGGACTAAGGGAGTCCCAGGGTAGTGGTGCAGAAGCAAAAACAAATCCTCTCTGGAGAAAGATACTTTCACCTCATAATCCAAAATATTCCTACAAATAAATGTGCAACTAGGAGGATGGCCAGTCCACAGAGTTATTCAGACTGAGCAGGAAATGACGCCAAGAGGGAGAATCAACAGGAGACCCACAAGGGCTTCAGATGTTAAAAATATCAGTCAAAAGCAATAAACAGTCTACCGTTACTATCTGTAAAGCACTAAAATGCAAGCCTAAGGATATCAGAGCAAATAAAAGAAAAAGCGACGTGCATTTGAAAATGATCCAGATGTAACTTCTAAAAATCAAAAGACAAAGAATGCAAATTAAGAGCTCAGTGGATAGACTTCACATATTGGGCACAAAGAATTATTAAACGAAGAGATAGAAGGAAATGTACAAAATGTAGTGTAGGGAGTAAAAAAGTGGAAAGAAACAGAAAGCAATCTATGATATAGAGTTAGAGATAAGAAGTTCTAAGGTATTTACTCAGAATTCTAGAATTTCCCCATGGAAAATGAGGTGGAGGTAATGTTTGAACCTTCCCCATAATTTATTAATAAAAATCCACTTAGACACTTTCTGCTTAATGTAAATAATCTCTTTTGTGAAAATAAGACATCCATTTTGAAAACATTGACTGCAAACCTATCTCCCATTAGTTACAGAATGGGCCGAGTGTGGTGGTGCATGCTTTTAATCCCCACGCTTGGGAGGCGGAGACGGAAGGATCGCGAAGGTTTGAAGCCACCCAAGCTGGCTTAAGAGACCCTGTTTCAAAAAATAAAAAAAGTACAAAATAGGTCTGAGAGTGTGGCATGGAGGTAGAAGGGCTTCCAGCAACCCCAGTACCACACACACACACACACACACACACACACACACACACACACACACACATATATATATATATATATACATATACATATACATATACATATACATATACATATACATATACATATACATATACATATACATATACAGAATGGTACATGTCAATCCTAAATTTCTTTCTTGCTTCCCAAAACATAACACACAAAGGCATCTCTACATAAGGAACGATGATTAGATTAGGAAGAAAATGTTGAAAACATCATTTTCTGGTCACCAAGTAATCAGTATCCAAACAATTGCTTTAATGCAGTAATATACTCGCCTACTCGCCCTTTGGTGAGACAGAAAGGATTTTTCAAACATGGATGTGATTTTGATTTTCTTTCAATTGCATATGGGGTGTAACACAAGGTTTTATCCGCATAATGTTTTATTTAAAGTGTTGTACTAGATTTGGAACCTAACTCTAAGTATTTGATATACGTTTGGGCCAAAATTTTGATATTGAGAAATATACATATTCTATAAAGTTTTGGTACTAAGAAAGGGGTATTTATTTTTAGAAAATGTCAAGCAAGGAGCTGTTCCTTAGGATATACTAATATCTTGACGCTCCGGATTGGACAGATCTAGTGTGCAACAGACATATACTGTGACTTGGTTCTCCCCTTTCTCTTGATAAAATGGTTACCTGATATAGGTATACATGGTTGTCTGTCTCTGAAAGCTTCTGAGCATTGAGAATTTGCACTTAACACCAGCAGAATACTTAAGAAAGTAAGAGAAAAAAGATAGCTATGTTGAAGTGGCAGATCACAGAATGCATGCAACAGTTGGTCAATGTTATTAGCTAGTTATTGCTAAAATAACATTTTAGATCAACAACCATGAACTCCCAGCAGCACATAGTAATAAACCTTTGTTCCTCTTATGGGTCTGCTGAGACTAGATATATAATTCCTTGTGTGCAAGCCTTAGGTCACCCATACCTTTGCCAAGCAGATGTAAATGTTTCTGAAAAGCAAATGACAGAGCTCCTGTTTGTGTGCGTTGCATATTTTTGTAAAAATTTCAAGTTAGATCTTTTTGACTATAATTGTTTGAGACTACTGTCTCTCTTTTGTCCTTCTTCTTATAACTCCTGTGCTAAGTAGTATCAGAGTAGCTACAATTTGGTGCTGGGTTAAGGGGAGGTTAAGTTAGGGGAGACATTTTATTTAGGTGCATGGGGTATATTCACGTGACTTGTAACTTCTTTCAGCATACCTGTACTTAAGTTTGTGGCCATTTTTTATGAAGCAGTAGAACACTGATATAATTATGATATGATACAGCCAACTTAGGGTATGAATGTAGTTTTTCTTTTGCTACTTTGACAGAGAATAGGCTGTATGCTGAATGGCCATCGTTGTCCTTTATCTTTGGGTTGAAGCATGCTAAAGGCATGCTAAAAAACTAAAGCAAGCAATGGACTCTCACCCCTGGTGTGGAGATTCCAGCTCCTGTATTACTGCACTGTGAATGACGGAGAGCCCTGTCCCACATCACTGGAAGGTCTTAGATGTCCTGGGCCCATTAGCTACTGTGCGCTGTTGCTTAATAAACTCCCTACCACAGAAAGCAACATATTGAACTTGCAAGATAGATTAAATACTAATTTATCATTTTGTCATACATAAGAAAGATTTTTATATACTGAGGGGTTTATTTTGTTTCATATTGAAAAAAAATGCTGAATGTTTTAAGAATTTTTGCATACTAGCCAGGCATGGTGGTGCACGTCTGTGATTTCAGTACTCGGGAGGCTGAAAAAAGAGGATCACAGATTAGAGTCTAGCGTCAGAAATTTAGCAAGACTCTCGGCAACCCAGGGAGATCCTATTTCAAAACAAAAAATTATAAAGGGCTGGGGATGTAGCTTGGATGTAGACCTCCCCCTGAGTTTAATCCCCAGGACCACCTAAAACTAAACAAACAACCTCACCTACTGAAGAGGATAAAGCAATAACCAAGACTCTTATCTTGATCTCAGTCTACCAGATTCCTTTCCTACTTTTGTGTTTATGTGTATTTATGTGTATTTGTGTGTGTGTGTGTGTGTGTGTGTGTGTGTGTGTGTGTGTTTCCCCAGTGATGGTCCATGTATGTATGTTCACATAGCTCCCGGCTTCACAAAAGTGATATTTGGAATTTTATTTTACCGATATATTTTGTTGCCAGTTTAGCCCACTTAGATTTTTTTTTTAGGTCTTCACAAATGTGAATCTATTAAATATTTTATGAAACACTGGAGAGGTAACAGTTGCTAACAAAACTTTTCAAAGCTATTCAGCTCAATTTGTTAAGCTTGTCCTGGGCAGAAAAGGTGACACAGAAACTACAAAAGTTGCTTTGCTTCAGCTTAGAAGAGCAAAAGAATGGGCTTCCCAGACATTCAAAGCAGGAGAATAAATGGATAAATAATTTCCTTCTTGCTAAAAGTTGCAAAACAATAGTATGTATGTGTTCAAGAGATTCTGCAGGTTAGTTTGAGACATGGAATAATGGAAAGTTAACGTATTAAGGTAAACTTAATAGATCTTGGTTATTTTCTTCCTTCCACATTTTTAAATTATTACTATTATTTTTTGCTGGGCATGGTGGCATATGCTTGTAATCACAGTACGTGGAAGGCTGAATCACAGGTTCAAAGCCAGCCTCAGCAACTTAGTGAGGCTCTCAGAAATTCAGTGAAATCCTGTTTCAAAATAAAAAATAAAAGTCAGGTTGGGGGTATAGCTCAGAGGTAGAATGCTCCTAGCACCACAAAAAAAAAAAAAAAAAAAAGAGAAAAAAAGAAAAGAAAACACATTGCAGAATGAGGATCATATATGCATAGCTACTCTAAGTTTTAGTTCTAATTTAGGTATTCCTCTTCATTTATATAGCTACAAGCAAAGAAACATGACTTTTTTAATACTGGGGGGTTGAACTTTTGAGCTATACCCTTATTTATTTATTTATTTATTTATTTATTTATGTATTTATTTTAATGGGGATTGAATACTGGGGCATTCTACCTATGAGTTATACCCCCAGTCCTATTTTTTTTTTTTAATTTGAAACAGGGTCTTACTAAGTTGCTGAGGCCACGATTCTGTGATCCTCCTGTCTTAGCTTCCAAGTACTGAGATTACAGGTGTGTGCCACTGTGCCTAAGATTTTTTTCTTTTAAGATGTAGTAGCAACCAAGTTTCCTAATTATATCAGTGTTCTACTGCTTCATAAAAAATGGCCACAAACTTAGCTGGTTCAAATAGCACAACTCGATTATCTCACAGTTACTGAGAGCCAGGAGTCTGGTGCTTTACAGAGGTCTCAAAAGTGCTAAAATCAAGGAATCGGCCAGCCACATGCTCGCTTGGAAGCTGGACCAGGAAGAGATCAGCTTCCAAGGTTATTCGGGTTATCGGGCAACTTAGTTCTTTGTGATTGTAAGGCAAAAGTCTCAGTTTTCTTCTTGGCTATCGGCTGGAGACCACTCTGTAGAAGCAACTCTTACATCCTCAGCATATTGTCTTCTTATAATGTCACCTTTTGAGTCCCTCTCTTCGGCAGGAAAGAGCCCAATTCTTTATTTTTTTAATTGTCTTTTAGTACTGGAGATTGAACCCAGAAACATTCTACCTTCGAGCTACACTCTCAGCCGTTTTCATTATTTAAAATTTTTTTTTTTTTTTTTTGGTGGTACTGGGATTCCTGAAAGCCCTTCTACCCCTGGGCTACACTCCCAGATCTATATTTATATTTTTATTTGGAAACAGGGTCTCCTAAGCCAGCGTGCATGGCTAGCTTCAAACCTGCGCGATCCTCCTGTCTCTGCCTCCCAAGTGCGGGGATTATAAGGGTGCACCACCACGCCCGGCTTATTTTTTAAATTTTAAAACAGGATTCCACTACTTTGCTCAGAGTCTTGCTAAGTTGCTGCGGCTGGCCGTGAACCTGGGCTCCTCCTGTCTCAGCCTCTCAAGGACTGAGATTACAGGCATGTGCCAGCATATCCTGCTGCCCAATCCCTTTTAAGGACTCACCTGATCAGGTGGCCCACCAAAGTCAATCTTGCTTTTGAATAACTCAAAGTAAACAGATCCAGCACTTAGTTATATCTGCAAAATCCCTTCACTGATTTTCATATGAAGTAACACTAATGGTAGGAGTGAAGTTGAGATTCAGAGTCTCACCCAAGCTTTACGGGAAGGGATTCTTCAGAGCTCACACATCTCGGGATGGGGCCCCCAGAGTCACCCCCATTCTTCCTGCCACACTCATCTTCTCCCTTTTTGCTCCAAGCCTCTGGTCCCCTGAGAAAGTTAGCATTTAAGGAATAAACTATTTAGCATGTGATCATGGCCAGACTCAAAGGAAATTGTTTGAACAACTGTTGAAGGGATGGGGCAAGAGTGAAGGGAAGAGAGGATGAAGTAGTGTCAAGATTGGTTTGTTTTCTGGTCAGTTTATCAGACTGTGCATTCCCAGAAGCCTTTGACCTTTCCTCTAGAAACCTGGCTGGTACTTCTTGATCTATTTTTTTTTTTTCTGTGATACCAAGGATTGAACCCTCCAAGCTATACCTTCAACCCTATATTATTAATACTTTTAAAATTTTAAATTATTAGTCTTGTTACTATTACTTTTTATTTTGTTTCACTTCTTGGGAAAGACGAAGGTTTTGGGCTCATTTACCTGAACAAGCCCAGGGGACAGCATAGGAGCTAAAATCCCTTTTTCTTTCTTTCTTTTTAACTCACTTATGTCTCATGCTGGATCTATTTCATTGTTATTTTATTTTTTAATGCAGTGTTAGGGACCAAACCCACAACCTCATGCATGTTAGGCAAGCCTCTACCACTGAGTTACATCTCCAACCCGTAATTTTGTTTTTTATCATAGAGGTAGGTCTGTGAATTGGGCATCTCTATGAAATTGTTAAATAACACTAAAATAACTTTTTTCAAACTAGTGCTTCAAAAACTTTGGTATAATGTAGAGATGTTTTTCATACTGTGTAATTTTATCTTTCAGTATCTTTGTGTGTGTGTGTTTGGTACTAGGGATTAAACCCAGGGATCTTATACTTCTGAAGCTACACTCGCAGTCCCCTTTATTATTATTTTGAAACAGTGTCTTGCTAAGTTTCTGAGGGTCTCATTAAGTTGTTGAGGCCGGCCTTGAACCTGTGATCCTCCTGTCTCAGCCTCCCAAGTACTGGGATTATGATGTATGTCACCACACCCATCTAAGTGCCCTTTTCAGGTCTACTTTTTAAGATTAGCCCATAGCAACTATACTATTGACTGTTATTAACACAAAGTTTCTTATAATAAAAGACAAATTCTGGTTATTTCTCTCCTGGATTCTTCCTCCTCCTGCTCCTCTTCCTCCTTCTCCTCCTTCTTTTTGCAGTACTGGGGATGGAACCCAGGGGCATTCTACCTCTGAGCTACACCCCCAGCCTTATTTTTTATTCTTTATTTTGAAACAGGTTCTCACTGAGTTGCAAAGGGCCTCACTAAGTAGCTGAGGCTGTCCATGAACCGCGATCCTCCTGTCTCAGCCTCCCAAATGCTGGGATTACAAGTGTGCACCACCATGCCTGGCTGGTACTCTTTCTTCTTGACCTATTTTTTTTTTTTTGTGGTACTTGAGTGAGGATTGAACCCAGGGGGATTCTACCTCCAAGCTATACCCTCAGCCCTATGTTATTAATAATTTTTAATTTTGAAATCATTAGATCGACCTATCTTACTATTACTTTTTAAATTTTGAAACAGGACCTTACTAAGTTGCTCCCTCAGTTGCCAGCTGACTTTGAACCTGGGATCCTCCTGTCTCAGCCTCTCAAGTACTGGAATTACAAGCATGTACCACCACGCCAGCTTCTTTAAAGATGTGTGTGTGTGTGTGTGTGTGTGTGTGTGTGTGTGCGCGCACGCGCGTGTTACTGGGGATTGAATCCAGGAGCATTCTAACTCTGAGCTATACCCCCAGCCCTATTTTAATTTTTTTTTTAAAATTTAAAACAAGGTCTCATTCAGTTGTGAAGGACCTCACTAAGTTGCTGAGGCTGGCCATGAAACTGCATCCATCCTGTGTCATCCTCCCAAGTACTGGGATTAGGAGTGTGCTCCACCATGCCCAGCTATATACCTTGGTTGTCTTTTGCCCTTACCATCATCTGCCCTGATGGGAGAGAGTTCTTCCTTTCTCCTTTGGCATTAGGGACTTTGTGAAGAACATGTCTGCCTTGTAGCTGTCCAGACCAACCTGGGCTGCTCTGCCATCTTGATGGGCAAGGATCCAGTGTGCAGGTGTAGGAGATCATGTCTCAGGTGGGTGAGAGAGGAGAGTGAGTGGTGTGAGCTTCATGTTGACCTAACCTCACCTCTTTCAGCTCTGACCTTTCTAACGTCTGTAGGATTTGTAGGAAAATTTTCCCCCCATCCCACTGGCTGTGAAAACTGCTACTAACTTCAGAAGTGTCACTTTCTTCTTTTTGAAACATACCTGTCAAGATTCTTTTGAGTTGGTGACAGGAAACTCAGCCCAACCTGGCTCAGGAAGAAGGAAAGTTTTGAGTTCACTTAGCTGAACAGGCTCAAGGGACCTCACAGGGAACGAGAATCCCATTTCTCTAGACTCACTAATGTCTCATGCTGGTTCTGTTCCCAGACAGTCTATTCATTCATCAGAATGTCCCTGTGTGTGCATCCATTCCCAATGGAAAATAAAATCTCAGAATCTCTAAAGAAGACATAATAGTTTTTCTATATAGCGGATATTTAAATGTCCTTGTAAATGCTATTGGACTTAGGTAATGTTTGCATCCCTGTTTATATGTGGTACGTGCCCAGTAAAATGGTAGGTAAATATCAACGACTCCTTAAGTACCAGCACTAATTGCTCCAGAAAAATGATTTCCAAAAGAAAGGGGAAAAAATAAGAAAGAGGAAGGGTAGGAGAAAATATGCTTTTCTTTTTTTTGGCACTAGATATTGAATCCAGAGACATTCTACCTCAAAGCTACACCCCCAGCCGGATTGGATTTTTTATGTGGAAATAGGATCTCACTAGGTTGCTGAGAGTCTCAGTAAATTGCCAAGGCTGGCTTCAAACCTGCGATCTTCCTATTTTAGCCTCCCAAATACTGGGATTACAAGCGTGTGCCGTCACACTGAAAGTGCTGTTTTTATGGCCTGGATTTGGATTTTACCTCCATCAACTGGTACATACATAACCTGAGCGCAGTACTTTATCTTCTTGAAAGTTAGTTTCTTTAAACCACAGGGATGCCAGGCGTGGTGGCGCACGCTTATAATCCCAGCATTCAGGAGGCTGAGACTGGAGGACCACAGTTCACAGACAGCCTCAGCTACTTAGTGAGGTGCTCTGTAACTTTGTGAAACCCTGTTTCAAAATAAAGAATGAAAAATAGGGCAGTGGGTGTAGCTCGGAGGTTGAATGTCCCTGGGTTCCATCCCCAGTACTGCAATAAATGCATAAATACATAAATAAATAAAGAAACAAACCACAGGGATGATATTCATAGAGTACTTTTCTTCTAGTATCACGTTGATGAAATGCAAAGATTCAGGTTAAGCTCCTTAGATAGCACTTGACTCAGAAAGCTCTTCATAAGTACTTACTATCACCGCTGGGCCTAAAACATAACCACAGATTCTCAGGAATGTGAGTTCCCTTATTTTAAGTTCACTCTGTAAGGTTATGCTAGCAAGGGTCTGACCTAGATTTTGTGGGGCCTAAAGCTCAGATACTTTTTTGTGTGCGGTACTGGGGATTGAACCCAGGGGCATCCTACCACCGAGATACACCCCCATCCCAGCCCTATTTTTTATTCTTTATTTTGAAACAGGATCTCACTTAGTTTGTGGAGGGCTTCACTTCACTAAGTAGCTGAGGCTGTCCACAAACTTATGATCCTCCTGTCTTAGCCTTTCAAGTACTGAGATTACAAGTGTGGCCACCACGCCTGACCAAGCTTATATAATTTTGAGGGCCTTTGAAAAGAAAGTGGACAGAGGCCTCTGATCCAACATGGCTGAGTAGAGGTGCCCTTTGTATGACTCTGCGACTGAGGAGAACCAGGGCTATGAGACAAAAACTACATTTTGTAGAGAGTGACAGAATTCTAGATCAGCAAGGAAGTGACAGTGCTGACAGTCACAAATGCAACCCAGAGAAAGCAACCAAGCAAACTCTAACTTTGACCCTGGCCCATTCGCTGGGGGTGAGGGGTAGGGACTCCATACTGCAGGGGAAGGTAAGTGGGGAAGGAGCAGAAGCCCACCACAACAGCTGGCTGGCTGTCCTAACTGCAGGAGAAGTCCATCATCCATGCAGGCTTAAACCCACTTTGAAGATCTTGCTAGTCTAGATCAAACAAACAAACGAACAAACAAACAAACAAACAAACACAAAACAAAAGCAAATAACACACTGCACTCTCCATAACCCCCAGAACCTTAGCTACTATAACAGCCAATACCAGGTGTCATCCTGTCTCAGGGGCCAGCAGCCAGCCTGCAGCTGCCACCAGAAACTTTGGCTCAGTGTGTGCTCCCTCACAGGACAGATGAGAGGTGAGACACTCCGTGTTCTGTTGCTTCAGAATCAGTGGCAGCTACAACCACAAGTCCTAGTCCCACCCCTGCTCTTCCCAAGGGAACTAGGAAGCTCTTCTCTCCAGCCCAGGGCCTAGGGATTGCAGTTTATTGATGCCAAAAGCCCTTGCAACACCTGTTCCTGTCTCTCAGAATGTGGGAACAGTTCCATCCATGACTCACAACTTCAAGAGAGCTGCTACCTGAGCCCCAAATCCTAGAACCACCTACACTTGCTCTGTGGGAACTAGGGAAGTTCTGCTCACCACCCAGAGCCTGGTACTGCAGCTGAAAGGCTAAAGCCCAGCATGACTTATGCCTGTCTCTTGGAAACTGATGAAGGTCCTGTAAAAATAGGTCCCACAGCTTCAGGAACATGGCTCCCAGTGCTGCAATTTTCATCCCCACCAGCATTTGCTGTGCATGACCTAGGGGAGGTCTCTAGCATGTCCTGCATTTTCCGAAATGTATATACCACCACCACAAACCACAACATCACCTGTATGTTCACTGTGGGACCTGGGAATATTTTCTCTAAAACTCATGTCCTAGAGAACACAGTTGGCTGATGCCCAGAATCCTGACATCAACCTACTTGTTCCAGAGAAGGTTCCATGTGGGCTCTACACCTTTAGGGAAAAAGATACCATAGCTACAAGCCCCAGAATAGTCCATAATCACCACTGGACCTAGGGAAGATCCGCTTTGCACCACACACACACACACACACACACACACACACACACACACACACGACAGTAGTGGGAGAGGACTGGGAAAGGGAAGAAGAGAGTAATAGTAAAGGTATGGGGACAAAACAGACCAAATTATGCTATCTCCATAGATGACTATATCACTATGAAGTTCACTATCATATAAAATTGTATCAGTAAAATTAACAAGGAGCCCAGCATCACCTGTGTTCATCCTATAGGACCCAGAGAGTGTTCCCTTCACATCCTGCACCCTCAGAATCACAGCTATGGTGCCATAGGCCAGGCTACCTGCAGCAATCAGCCTAAGAAATCTGGAGAGGGTCCCCTTCACCTCCTGTGGTTCTGGGACCATGGCTGCAATGGCCACGGCTCTTGGTGTCACTTGTGCTTGCCCCCAAGGAACCTGTAGACAGTCCTCCCCATAGCCTGTACTACTGAGGCTATGGCAGCTCTTGTCACAGACCCAGTGCCATGAGTGCTAGGGTATATGGGCCTGAGAAGTCCAGGAAGTCCCTGTCTACTGCAAAGGTGTGCAGCTACTTTCATGTAGTGCTGCAGTCTAGACTACTGAGACACTCATAGGCACTGCTAACATCAATTGCAGCTGGAAAAAAAAAACATAGAGAGGCTACAGGTTGGAGCTCATCTAAAACCAAAGCCCAAGTACCTACTTAGTTGATCCTCCATCTAAATAAAAGGAAAAGAAAAAACTAAATGAAAAAAAAAATCACTTCCTGCAAAAGTTGCTCCATAAAATCGATGAGGCAACTATTATACCAGATGTGCAAACATCAACACAGGATGCAGGAGACATGAAAGGGAGCAGAGAAGCTCCAAAGGGACCCAGCAATTTTCCAGAAAATTTCCAACTGGAAGGAAATCTATGAACTGCTCAAAAAGTAATCCCAAATTATGCTCCTAAAAAGTCTCAGTGAAATGCAAGAGAATACCAATGAACAACACAAAGAAATAAGAAAGACAACTCCAAATATGAATGATAAATTCAGAGGTAGAAGTCACAGAAAAGAATCAATCAGATATCTTAGAGCTTAATATTTCAACTACTGAATTAAAAATATAATCAAGAACTTCTACAACAGAGTAGAACAAGCAGAAGAAAAGGTTTCTGAATTTGAGAACAATTTTTTAAAATGAACACAGCCATATTCATTACTCCCTTTCCTGCAAAAAAAAAAAAAATAGAGAAATCCTGAAAATCCTGAGATATATGACATATGGGGCATTTGCCAAATAGTTATTTGCATTATGTGAAATCAAAAAGTAGAAAAGGTTTCATGAAACCTATTTCATGAAATAATATCTGAATACTCCCAAATTTTCAAAGCAGTATGGGCGTTCAGATACAAGAAGCTCAAATAACTCCAACTATATTCAACCAAAAGATACCTTCATCATGGGACATTATAGATGATTTTTTAAAAAAGTCAATGCTGATATTAGAAGCCAGTCATGGTACTGCACACCTGTAATTCCAGTATTTACAGTACTTGGAAGGTTGAGAAAGAGGGGTATGCAAGCTGGCAGAAGAAATTAAAATTATCTATGTTTATATATGAAATAGTTTTATAAATAGAAAATACTAATGGCCTCATCAAAAAGCTGTCTTAAACTGGGTGTGGTGGCGCACTCTTGTAATCTCAGCCTTTGGGAGGCTGAGATAGGAGGATTGCGGTTCCCAGCCGCAGCTACATAGTGAAGCCCTTTGCAACTCAGTGAGACCCTCTTTCAAAATAAAGAATAAAAATCAGGGCTAGAGGTGTAGTTCAGAGGTAGAATGCCCCTGGGTTAAAAAAAAAAAAGAAGCTTTCTTAACTGATAAAAAATCAATAAAGTTGTAGGATACACAATCAACATATACAATATGTTATACAAAAAGCAATAGTATTTTTTCTACACCAGTAGTAAACTTGCTGAAAAGGAAATCAAGAAAGCAATTCTATACATAATAGTAAAATAAAATAACAAAATATAAAATACTTAGAAATAAGTTTAGTGAGAAAGTGAAATATCTTTAGAATGAAAATTATAAAACAATGTTAAAATAAATTAGAGAGGATACAAAACAATGGAAAGTTACCCTATGTTAATAGATTGGAAGAAATAACATTGTTAAAATGACCCTACTACCCAAAATGATGCACAGAGTCAGCGTAATCCCTATCAAAACAATATTTCTATGTTTCTATGTCTTCATGGACATAGAAAAAAAATTCTAAAATTCATATGGAACCAAGCCGGGCGTGGTGGCGCACGCTTGTAATCCCTGCGCTTGGGAGGCGGAGATAGGAGGATCATGCAGGTTCGAAGCCAGCTGCGCTGGTTTAAGAGACCCTGTTTCCAAATAAAATCTATAAAATAGGTCTGGGATAGACGGGCTTCCAGGAACCCCAGTACCACCAAAAAAAAAAAAAAAAAAAATCATATGGAACCAAAATGATTGAAAATAGCCCAAATGATCCTGATAAAAAAATAAAAAAACAAGCAAACAAACAAACAAACAAAACCCCCACAATAACAAAAAACCTCAGCAAGCCAGAGGCATACAATACCTGACTTAGAAAAAATAGCCAAATAGCATGGTATTAGCATAAAAACAGACACGGAATAAAGAACCCAGAAATGAATCCTCGCTCACACAGCAAGGTGCCAATGCATACAGTGGAGGAAAGACAGTCTCTTCACTAAGTGGTGTTGGCAAAAATGGACAGACAGTCGGACAGTTGCAGCAGAATGAATTTAGATTTCTTCCTCTCATTGCACACCAAACCCAGCTCAAAATGGATCAAAGACCTAAATGGTAAACCTGAAACTGTGAAATTGCTG
This sequence comes from Muscardinus avellanarius, assembly GCF_963383645.1. NCBI lineage: Eukaryota > Metazoa > Chordata > Mammalia > Rodentia > Gliridae > Muscardinus > Muscardinus avellanarius. Next base: position 116,866,593 of record NC_137790.1, read on the forward strand.
CGAGAAAACATCCAGGAGACACTTCATGAGGAGTCGTTTCAAGCACTATTCACAAAGCTAAGCTACAAAATCAACTGAGCTGCTGCCCATCAGTAGATGCATGGGTTAAAAAATGTGCTTTATATACACAAATAATATCCAGACATAGTATTTGTACATATTTATGAAATTAACCCTTGAGCAGAGAGCAGGGCAGAATCTCATTTATGTTCTTTTATTTGGAGTCGGAGAGAGACTGGCTGCTCTATGAGGTGCTCTTGGAGTGAGCTTGTCTCTGGGCCAGGGGATATGGAGGTAGGCCTAGGGCCTATAAACTTCATTATGGACTTAAGATCATCGAGGGCAGAGAAGATATCCCCAAGTCTAGGGAAACTGAGTGTTCCTTTTGCACAATTTATTTAACAAATAAAAAACATAGGGTCCATTCAATCTTTGGAATATTCTTAAACTAAGATAATATTCATTGTTTATATGAATTTCAAATTTAATTGAGCATCCTGTATTGTATCTGTCCGCACTCTCACTGTGACCCTACACAGCAGCTTTGAAGAGCATCATGCAAGCTTATGGGGTCCTGATGATCATGTTCCATTAGCCTCATTATAAATCTTTCCTCTGATTCTACTGTAAAGTGTAACACTTATTCCTGTTAAATAAGGTGGTGAACTGAAAGTTCCTGATTTGAATAGAGGCTTAAACCATCTTTTTTCTTTATTTTTCTTCTTTTAAGTTCATTTTGCTATTTTGTTCCATTATTGCAATGTGGCAACCTTTTCGATTCTTGATTATGTAATGTATCACATTAACTAGCCTCTTAGCTTCATATCCTTAATTTGATAAGTACACAATGAGCCAGTCTCTTCAGTATTACAAGGACACAGAGGCAAATCACCTTACTTATGGAGCAGGAAATATTCTGAATCTTAATGCTTTTAAAATAGTAGGCTCAAAAAAGACTAGGTCCCCAAAGTATAGAATTTAGATTTATTTTTTGTTTTGTATTTCTTCTTTCTGGTAATGTTTGAATTTATTTGTGTCATCTAACATAGGTGGATGCTAGGGAAAAATTTTGGGGGAGACACTCTCAGAGGTAGTTTTTCTACCTCCCTTAGGTTAAGTCCATGAGTATTCGCTTGGATTTATGAACTGTTACCTTGACCAATCACTTATGGTTAGAGCAGGACTGTGGGACTTACCACACACAGTGTGATTAATAGCAATGTAGTAGCAAAGTCAGCTTTGGGTGGCTCTTTCTCAAGGTTAGACAGACAGATGCTTTAGGATTTGTGACTTTTTCCTAAGTCTGATGAGTCTAACAAGTAACTGGTTTTTGCCAAAAACTTATAGAAAAATATTGATGAAGACAAGAGCAAGGTAAGGAAATATGACCCATGGTTGGATTGGTCTGCGCTCTTTGGATGGGAACACCATCATTCAATCCTTCTCAGGTGTTCCAACATGACACTTATTTTCCCCAACTGTGTATACGAGGCTCTTTATGTACACTGGAGTAGTACTTTGTTGAAGTATGATTTATACTATGCCTTTCCCCATGCCAATGTATCTGTACTGTAAAAACAGAAATAAAAGCAAGCAGTGTAGTGAAAAGTCCCGATGAAGCTATTCTAACAACCTGCGTCACTTCTTGTTCCTAATTTTGGATGTGCTCTTTTGAAAAATAACCTAGGAGTTTTCATGGAACACTCCGATCTGCAACTCAATAAATCCACCTTCTTCCTCTTCTGAAAACCGGAGGCACGTTTTCCATTCTGCAGTCTCCTGGCACCTCTCCTATTTTCCATGGTTTCCCAATGATTACCCACAGCCACTCATCAATATTGTTATATGTTCTTTCTGTTCCCTGAGATGAGCTATCCAGGCCAAGAGATTTGAAATAATCAGAGCAGCTAGGCCTCTCTGATGATTGCGCCTGCTTCCTGAGTTACAGATTGGCTGGGCAGAGACAGAAGCTTGCAGCATCCTTAGTAATAGCCAAGGGTTGCATCCAGTCCAAGGTTGTCAGAAGCACCTACCTAAGCATCAGATGCAGAATCAAAGGCGTATTCTTAGGCACAACTGATAAACATGTGTGTTGAACTCAGAGGTTCCTCATAGTTGTGCTGGTTTGGGAACCACCTGGACCAATGCAACCATGGCAGGTCCTCTTATGGATCACTTACTATTGCTCCTTTAATATATCTGCTTTATCATGGGCCAAAGTTTAAAAATACTGGGACCCTTTTCTGGAGGAAAAAAACCTGGATGTCAGGCATAGTGGCGCACACCTGTAATCTCTGTACTTGGGGGATTCAGATTGGAGTTCGTGGGTTGAAAGTCAGTCTTGGCAACTTGGTGAGGTCCTCAGCAACTTATCAAGGGCTGGTTAAAAATAAAATAGGGTTGAGGGTGTATTTCAGAGGTAGAATGCCCCTGGGTTCAATCCCCAGAACCACAAAACAAACAAAAAATAACCTGGATTATTTTTATATGCACTTGCTTGTTTCTTGTTTCATTTTGTTATCAATTCTCCTTTACTTAAATAATGATGTCATAATAATTTTAGTAATTATTTCACAGCTAAGCAATAGTAGGAAAACATGATTAGGGCCTGACTGGAATGGGAAATCTAAATCTTTGGATTACACATTGGAATATAAAAGTGAGAAAATAGCATCTAGTTCCAAAACTAAATATAAGCACCAAGTTTTTGATGTTGTTTTTTTTTCCACTAACATGACTGACCTCAGACTAAAAGTTAGTTTCCATAAGGAAATTTAATTTAAAAATGTCCAGGATACAAGCACTGCCTTAAAAAACATTACTCTTTCAACTTCCTCAAGTCTAGCACTGCATCTGGCACATAGAAGTCACATAAAAATATTTGTTTAATAAAAAAGAAACTAAATTTGCATATCGCATAAAGAATGGGAGTCAAATCTTGGGTCCTGAAAACCATTCTGTTTCACATACAGAAAGAGTTGAGGAGTGAAAATGGTCTTAGAACAAAATAAAGATGAAAATATATCCCCATAGCAGTAATATTATAGCTGTCGTTGACATTGGGAGTGGCACAAAAAAAAGAACATTTTTTTGGTCCCTGTTCTTAAAAACACTGGAAAAGAGAAAATAGAGATAGTACATGCGCTGCTTACCAGCGAGTCTAGTCTACCTGTCTAACTTGCAATTTGCATAATGTACTTTTTCTTCTTAAAATACACACTTTCTTTTAAAGCTATTTCTACATTCCACTTACCTGGTATCTAGAGGATATGCATTTCAAGCAATTTTTTTTTTCTGGTATGTATCACTCTATTTACTGATAAAATGGTCATCTTTAAAAATATGCTTATCTTCACCAAGTCTAGACATCGTCTACTAATATTTTTTGTTTAAAAATGGTCCAGCTCTTTTATACAAACTCTACTAATTACCCCTTTCCAGTCTTTTATTTATTTATTTTTGCAGTACTGGAGATTGAACCCAGGAGTGTCCTCCATCTGAGCTACCCTCCAATCCTTGTTATTTTTTATTTTGAAATAAGACCTCACTAGGTTGCTGAGAGTCTCAGGTTGAGGAGGTTACCCTCAAAACTGAGATCAATCTTTCTGTCTCAGCCTCCTAAACACTGGGATTACAGGCATGTGCCACCATTCCTTGTTCATTATTTTAATATAATTAAGAACAAGAATTTTGGTTAAATCAAGAATAAATTTTACCTTGTTATTACTTTGTAAGAATCTTCTGCTGATTCAAGGGATGGTCTATGCTTACCATTTGTTTTCATGTCTGTTTTCTCATTTGCTTACTTTTTAATGTGTCTATAGAGCCCCCGTCCCCAACTGCTCATATAGATCTACCAAAAGTCTTCTGTTTTCTATGTACTGAAACACATCAAGGCTACGCTGACCTTGGGGGTCACTTTAGAGCCCCACGACCTGCAGCTGCAGCACCTGGGTAGGGGAGGCTCCTGGGCTGTTTCTGTTCTGCTCAACTTCATAGCATTTCCAGTTTCGGGTGCCTTATGTCTTTCTCTTTTTTTGGTTTAGCAATCACTATAGCTTCTTAAGAAAGAGTGCATGGTAGGTGGACATTTTGAATGTATAAGAATGTAAATTCAGGTTCCATATTTGTAGGTCACTTTGGTGCCTCAAATGCTTTAAGCTGACAATTAGTTTTCACCGAAAACTTTCAAGGCATGTTCCCTTCTTGTAGTTTTGCTGCTGAAAAGTTCATACTATGTGATTTCCTAATCCTCTGTTTAATGGCCTGTTCTCTTTTTCTCAAAGTGTTTTGGATCTTGTCTTTTTTATGACTTGGAATTCTAATTTCATCACAATGTGCTTTGGTTTATTGAATCCTGTGCACTATGCATGTGATCACCCCTTTCAACAGGGATATTTTTGTCCTTTCATTCTAGAAACTGTCATATTATTTCTATGATGATTTGGGGGATTATTTTTGTCCGTTGAACTGTCAAATTATTTCTGTGATGATTTTTCTCTCTTTTGTTTTTTCAGTCTTTTATTTGGCACTTTTGTTATTTGAGATATTGGCCCTTCTATTCAAATTTACTGAGCTATACTCCCAGTCCTAACTTTCTTAAATTTAAAAATTAAAAAAAAATTGTATCTTGATTCTAGTTTTCTAAGACATGTCTATAACTTAATACTCCAGATTTCCTGTTAAATTTTTATTTAAGTTTTTTTTAACATTTAATAATTTTGAAGCTTTTACTTGCCTCCTTTCGATAGCCTTTCATTACTCCTCCATGATATGACCTCTGATGGTTTTAGGATGTTAGTGATTTATTTTGGGGAGTCTTCTTAATGCTCCTTGCATACCTTCCCTTCCCTCGGGGCCCTATTTTCTGTTATTTTTGGCCCTCCTTACACTGGAGATCTTAACCACATCCCTGACAATGCCTGGCTTCCCTCACACTGAGGAGGCGGTGAGAAGCATCCCTGGTGGAGGGCAGGGCAGCAAGGTGGCCTTCTCTTACAGGGAATAGTTAAGAGGCTTTTATCTGCAGTTGCCTGGTTTCATGGTGAAGAATCCTATACTTCTCTGCAGTGGAGTTTTGGGGCAAAGAGGCAAGGCGTTTGTTCTGACAGCTAAAGAATAGGCTTTAACTCTCGTGCTATAAACACACTTTCTGTGGTCCTGTAGGGAAAACTGGATCAATTCACATCTGTGCATGCGTGCGTGCGTGCGTGCGTGCGTGTGTGTGTGTGTTTTACTGGGGATTTAATCCAGTGGCATGTTACCTCTAAGCTACATTCCTAGCCCTATTTTATTGTGAAACAGGATCTCACTAAGTTGCTGAGTTCCTTCTGTCTGAGCCTCTCGAGTACTGGGATTAAAGCATGTGCCACCATGTCCTGCTTCAACTCACGTCTCAATGGCTGTGCAGGTGCCCACATGAAGCTCTCTCTGATGCTCTGCTTTGGCAGGTGCCAGCCTTCCGTCTCTTTGTTATTTAGCTGCATTTTCTGTTTAACTATTGACATTTCTTTTTTATAGTTATTGTATCTATTTATCTTTAATTTTTTTTTTTTTAGCCAGGCATGGTGGTGCACACTTGTAATCTCCATGCTTGGGAGGCGAAGACAGGAGGATTGTGCTGGTTTGAAGCCAGCCTCGCTGGCTTAAGAGACCCTGCTTCCAAATAAAAATATAAAATAGGTCTGGGAGTGTAGCCCAGAGGTAGAAGGGTTTCCAGGAACCCCAGTACTACCAAAAAAATTTTTTATTGGTGCATTGTAGTCATACATCTCAATGGAGTACAAGATGGTAAAGGCATACATGCACACATTGCTCAATTAGCCTTACCCAATTTCCACTCCATTCCCTCCTCCCTTCCTCCTTCTCATGTTTGGCTTACTGACTGACTTTGATGTGTGTGAACATACATCATGTACATTAGAGAATTTTCCCCTTTGTCCTTCCCATGCCCCTCAGTTAGGTCACCTTATTTGCTCATCTATGGTTTCTCCTTAGTCTAGAGTTCCTCCCATGACCCATTTCTCCCTAACTTCCTCAATATTTCTTATGTGCTGTCCTCTCAATATTTAAAAAAAAAATTTGGTACTGGTGATTCAACCCAGGGACATTCTACTTCTGAGCTACACCCCCAGCCCCATTTTGTTCTTTTTTAAGGTCTCACTAAGTTGCTGAGGGTCCCACTAAATTGCTGCCTCCCAAGCCTGACAGGTATGTGCCACCATATCCAGCTCAAATTCCTGTAATTGTCAATTTGATAAAGTTGGAAGGAAAGGAAGCTGATGTGCTGAATGCATGTTCAGTCACAACTGACAAAACTAGTGAGGAACTGAAAGAGACTGTAGGGTAAGGGGCAGGATCTGTGCTGCAGGGTCAGCAAATTACTGCCTGCTGTCTGTCCAAATGTGGCTCGTGGCAGATGAGCTAAGCCTGCATTTTACATTTTTACAGGGCTGTAAAACAAAACAAAACAAATCAAAACAAAGAACATGTGAGAGAGACCATATGTGGTCAACAAAGCCTACCATAATCAGCATCTAGCTTCTTACGGAAAGATATTGCCGAACCTTTTTCTAGTGCAGCAGTTCTTAAGCTGGGGGCTTTAAAAACATACTCAGATCAGGTTAAACTCTGGATTATATAGCAAGAGCTCTGGGAGTAAGACTCAGGGATGGGGAGATTCTAATGTGTAGTCAGGCTCCTATGAAAACTCTTCCTCACTAAAAATAAATAAAACAAAGAAACATAAAAGGCCCCCAGCTTCATCAGTAATATCAACAGTACTATCCTAAGATACTGGGAATTTCTAGAGAAATGTTTAACTATCCAATAAATGTCTTTTTTTTTTGCTATTTACATTCTGCTTATTTTTGGAAATATTATTTATGCACTTAGCCTTTATCTACAGGCCTTATGATTAAAGCAGAAGTCTACTATGACTCCTTCTCCTATTCCATAGGAACGATTTTATTATTTTTTTTAGTTGATTTATTCCTCTACATATCTAAATCACATGATTACATCGCTTCTTCATGACTTTCCAGTTTTAGACATTTTCTGTCAACTTCCAGCCATGAAAAATAAGGATTTAAATCTCTTTCACCACTACCACCCTATCATTCTAGTACACATGAAAGCTTCCCATCTCTGCTCCAGTGTTTATTATTATTATTTTTTTAATTTTTTATGGAACCCTTCTACCTCTGGGCTACACTCCCAGACCTATTTTTATATTTTTTAAATTTAGAAACAGGGTCTCTTAAGCCAGTGAGGCTGGCTTCGAACCTGCGCAATCCTGCTCCAGTGGTTTTAATTTATAATATTCATTACAACAACATTCATTTTGTTAAGGCGTTCATCTAGTAGACTGTTTTGCTAAGGATGTACATCAGGACTTCACAGCTGAGTGATGTTGTATCACAGCTGATTATGTTCTTGCACAATTTCATGTTCCTCTTCAAATTCATGATGAATCTTTCCTTTTGAAAAGCTATTTTTAAACTTTAAAACTACAAAATTTTGCATGTAAATGTAATGTTTTGATACACTGTGTAACATTTGTTTCGGGTTAAACATCTCTGTCTCAAACATTTATCATTGCTTGATGGTGAGACCATTCAAGACCCTTTCTTCTAGTTTTTTTAAATACATAGGACATCACTATTAATCTTGCTTTTGACTCCCCTTCTTGGTTTTCCATAAAGATATTGTTTTTCTAATCCTATTGTCAGTTGTCTAGATCATCTCTCAAGACAGACATATTCTATTCACCTCATGTTATGAGAGTTTGTCCCAGGACTTGACCGAATATTTATTACACCTGGTGCGTGGTTGTTGATGGGTTCTTTCTTTCTCTTCCTCTAGTAATGCCTTTGCCTGTGTATAGTGTTGAGTCCTTTGGTTTCTACAGCCCACATATTCCTCTTTCTTGGTTTAAGACTTCATTTTGAAGCATATCCTTTAGACATTTTTTGAGAACGAGTACAGAGGAGACCTCAAATGCTTGAGATGTTGTTTGTCCCAAGCACATTATTTAAAAAGAACACCTTTTTATTGGTGCATAGTAGTCATACATCTTAATGGGGTACAAGATGGTAGAGGCATACATGCACACATCGCTCATTTACCTTTCCCCAATTCCCACCCCATTCCTTCTCCCTCCCTCCTTCTCATGTTTGGCTTAGATCATCATTTCTCTCTTCTCCCCTCCCATTACCCCCAGTTAGGCCTCCTTATTTGCTCATCCATTTCTCCTTTGTCTAGAGTTCCTCCTATGACTTTTTTTTCTCCCTAACTTCCACATATTAGGGAGAGCATCCAATTTTTTACTATTTGTGACTGACTAAACTCACTTAGCACAAAGTTCTCCAGTTCCATCCATTTCCCAGTAAATTATGTAGTTACATGTTATTGATAGTTTGCTTGCAAATACTATTTGAGGTTGAAACTGATTATCCTTTGCATTTTGATGCTATAATCCCACTGTCATCCAGCCTCCAGTTCCCCTATGCGAGCAGTCTGAAGTCGCTGAATTTTTTTTTTTTTTGAGGTGTGCCAGATCATGTTTTTCAAAAATGTCTGCAAAATGGCTTTTGTTGCACATGCCCTTGTCTGTGTGTCTTTCTCACCCTCCCATTGCGATGTGTGTGCACGTCCCTTGAATCTGGGTGGCTAATGACTTGCTTATAACCCATGCAGTGTGGTAAGAGTGATGTCCCGGGAACTGAGGCTGGGGTGGGCAAAGCAATGCTGCTTCTGCCTCTTCCATGAGGGTTGTTTGTGGAACCCTGAGTGGAAACAAGAGAAGTCTGATATCTCTAGACCTTGTGCTCACAGGAAACTCAGGTCAAACAGAAAGGCCTCATGGGGTTTTGGCAATAACTGCCGCTGTTCTAGCTGATAGCCAGCATCCCATGCTAAATCCATGAGCAAATGAGACCTCAGTTAATTCCATCCATCTGTTGAATCATTCCTAGCTGTTGAGTCTTCCCAGCTGATGTCACAGACATTGGAGACCAGAGACAAGCTATCCCCACTGTGTCCTGTCCAAGTTCCTTCGTTTCTTCTGGCACTCCACGTCCTGATCTGTTCCTGGTCTTGGAGCCTTCCATCTGGCTTGGTCTCCTGCTTTGGTTTTGTATTTGCCCTTATGTCTGCAGCTGATGTTGTTCTCCCGGTGCTGACACTTGGCTCTGCTCTTTGGCCTGCGTCAGCTCTCACTACTTGGAATGGTCTTGCCTGGGCCACCCTAGCTAGCCACCCAGCAGGGCTTGGTCTGGCCCCAGAGCCTTAAGAAAAAGCTTTGCTCATTTTGCCTATGTGACTGTCAGATTTTACCTGGCCTGGCCAACTGAACTCAGACCAAACTGGCACCAAGTGGTTTCTTGGCTTGCAGAGTAATTTGTTGTACCCTGGATAGAATCTTTTTTTTATTGCCTTATGCACACATGCTAATGACCTTTGATGCATAATTATGAGATTTCAGTGAGCTCAGTGGTTCTTTAGGGTTTTTTTTTTGGTAATGAGTTACTTAATTTGAGGAAACAATTAGATGTCAAACAAAATAAATAATTTTCAACTAAATATATATATATATATATATATATATATATATATATATATTTTTTTTTTTTTTTTGGTGGTACTGGGAGTGGAACCCAGAGGCTTTCTACTTCTGGGATATACTCCCAGACCTATTTTATATTTTATTTGGAAACAGGGTCTCACTAACTTGCTGAGAGCCTCACTAAGTAGCTGAGGCTGGCTTCGAACCTGTGCGATCCTCCTGTCTCAGCCTCTCAACCGCGGGGATTACAAGCGTGCGCCACCACGCCTGGCTAACTTTAAAATATTGAAAATATAAAATTTTAGAGCAGGGGTACTTACACACACACACACACACACACACACACACACACACACACACCATCTAAAAAAGGCTGATTGACAGTAGAAACAGAAAGTGATTACACAGTTTGCTTCTGACATTTTGCTGGTTTCTTTGAAATTGGCTGTTTAGGTGAAACTTACAGCCATATCTGTTGATGAGATCTTCATTTCTCATAAGATATATTTTCATATGAAATCTAAAAAATAATATTCTTGCAATTTAAGTACTGAGCATCCTTAAAATTTAGAGTTTCAAGATATAAAACCCCACGCCCACATTGAAACATAAAATTAGATGGAAAAAACAGGGAATTCTAGTCTTAGCTATGATTCAAGCAAGTTGTAATGACTTTAGACAATGTGATAATTCTATTTTTATGTATAATTCTATATATAAGTACATGTTTTCCACCTTCTGAAATGTCATGCTGAGGTCAAAGATGGCCCCAATTTATTAAAGAAAAACAGGAGACATCAAGATCTGTGTGCACGTTTGTATGAATTTGAACCTCACTATGATATATAATTACATAGCACTAATTAAAATACACAAATACAATTTAAAAATACATAAATACACACACACCACATGATAAAGTCCTTAAGGGTTTAGTCACAGTAACCCAACAAAAAGAATAATAATTCCATGCTTCTTTTTGCACCAAGAAGAATAAATCAAGTAGATCCATACAATTCAACTTCTGGATTTTGGGGCTAATTATAGTCACAAGAAAAAAGAAAGAAAACTTCCAGCCAGGATAGAAGAATGATTCAATAAAGGAATAAAAACAAGCAAAAGTTCCTCAACAAATAGCACTCAAAGTCTTTTACCTAACTATATAAACACATAGGCACCAATTGAGGGCAGAGCTTTTTCCAGGGAGTGTTGACTGGTGACTCTCAGCAGGGTTCTGTGATAGTGTGGCATCCCGTGCACTGTGGGAACTCACCAAACAAAAGATTTGGCTTCTGAGAGATTCCATGAATATTGTAAAACTGAATAAATACTATGAAGAAATTGTTATTCTAGGAAACAGCTATTGGGAGAATAACTGACAAATGAATGTTTTAAAAACCTAGGGACTCTAGAAGAAACAAACACCTCGAACAATGAGAGTAAGCCAGGGCCATAGCTTCTAGATGAACATTATCTTAAAGGACCCTGGACTTTTCTCCTGCACTGGGAACTGGAGCAAGCTAATATCTGTAAAAAGTGTCTCTGTACACATATGCCAAGACCCGCTCCTCGGGTGCTGTTCATGCAAGCAACTAAGCAAACAGATGCTGATGATGTTCCTGCTTCTGTGCCTGACATATCAAACCTTCCCTCAGTGGTAACTGCACAGAACTGAGGGTGTTGTGGAAAAGATACGTGTCACTTCTCCAGCAGGTCACTACGAGACAAAAACATCAGGAAGAGGAGACAGTGCTTGGTGAAGTACAGTGAGAGACAGAGGTGCCATCTGCTCAGTCTGTTACCACTGGACCTTTATTGAGCATTTCTCAATAAAACCTGACCTCTCATGCTCTCTCTAGGTGTTTTCTTTGGTCTCTGCAACCTGTCCCACTGCCATGGCACAACTGGGCTGGGGCCCAGACATTTATTTACATGCCTTTTCTCCCTTCACTCTCCCATAACTTGTCTCCACTCCCTCTTTCCCCACTCCCCAGAAGCCCCAAACCTCAATTCCTTTTTGTGACTTAGGATGGCACTTAAATTTCAGTCATCTGGCTCTTGTAGTCTTGTATTTTGAGGGACTCTCGTGTGCTTTGGGTGTGTAATTAAATGTTTTTTTTCTTCCCATAATCTATGACAATTTATTCTGTGGCACAGCCAAAGAGGGTGGAGGGAAGCAATTTCCCCCTTCCCTAGACATGTCTTCTGCAAGATGGGATTAAAGCCAACGAAATTTAGTTATTCATTGGGTTCCATTTGTGAATGCGACCTGATAAGGTCTGGAATAATTCAAGTTACAGTTGTATAACAAATTAACCAGGGCCACGCCTACAACCTCTTTTCTAAAGCGTCCAGCAAAAGCAAAACATGCCCTGTGTTTCTTCATAGTCACATGATCTCTACAGTCACATTTTAGCTTCTATGGCATGTTGTCTGTTTAAACTGTGAGACATGTGAGCAAATGAAGAGGGGGAAGAAAGCAGTGATCTATATGGGTGCCTTCTTAGTCATGTTGGCTTCTTGACCAACCATAACTTAGAATTAGATAGCCTCCAAATCTTAGTTTACTTGTTGGAAAGTGTTGTTTAGGATTAACAAAACTATTTATTGTATTTGTTCCAAGGGGAAAAAATGACAAAATTCTTGTTTTCCTGACAACGTGAGCCAACATATTTCAGACTGAGCGAGCGTTAGGATATATGTTCTTTTATAAAGTCTGCTTGCGGTTTGGAGGGAGGGGGGAGCCTGGTATTTGTTTTATGTCAAACATGTTGGTAAAATTTTGCTGAAAATCAGACCATTAATGGCAGGCAGGAATAAGAATAAGGAGCTGTCAAAGAGAGTCTTAGGACCATTGAATCAACCCTGATGTCTTATGATAAGTTTTGTCTGTAAAACACACAAAACCTGAGATTGTTTCCTGCTAAAGTTAAGCAAGGAAAATCAAATTTTCTGTGTCGCATGATAGATTTGTTCTTTAAATGAGAACCTAGAAAAACTTACAAAATCAAACCTATTTCTTAGGCAAAAACAATGCTATTCTTTTATTTGCCTCTTCTAGGAAGATGCTAAGAATTTCTATTAAAATCCAAGTACTCTCCTCTATCAGGTTTACTCTGTACCAAGAGGTAGATATAAGGAGTTCACAGTGAAAAAGGGTCAGTGAGGTTTTTGTAAATACAAATGTCCAGAAATAGGAGAATGGTTTGGGATCTAGAGGTGTAGCTCAGTGTTAAAATCTTGCCAAAAGCCGGGCATGGTGGCTCACGCTTGTAATCTCAGTACTTGGGAGGCTGAGACAGGAGGATCACAGGTTCGAAGCCAGCCTCAACTACTTAGTGAGGCTCTCAGGAACTCAGTGAGATCTTGTTTCCAAATAAAATAGAAAAATAAGTCTTGGAGTGTAGCCCGAAGGTAGAAAGCCTCTAGATTCCACCCCCAGCACCACAAAAAAAAAAAAAAAAGCTTGCCAAAGCTTGCCAAACATGTAAGCCCCTGGGTTCAATTCCCAGTACTGCTAAACAAACAAAAACTAAAATTTATTTATTATGTAAATATGTGCACTAGAATACTTTGTGGCCTTACAAAGGATGAGCCAGATGTATATTTCCTGATATGAAACGTGCTCCAAGATAGTATGTTTAATGAAAAAACCAAAAGCCAAATTAACACATGTATCTGCTACTATTTTTTTATTTTAATTTTATTTTTTAATTTTTAATTTTTTGCTATAATTTTTTATTGAACATAAATAGTATACATTTAAACTATATTTGGTGCCCTCTCCCCCCGCCCCCGTTTTCCCTTCCCCCCTCCCACCAATGGTTGTCCAGGTTAACCATGTCTTATTCATATCTGCTACTATTTGTAGTTTTAAAAAAGGGTGTAGAGAGCTGGGCATGGTGAGGGCACTCCTGTATTCCCAGTTCTTGGGAGGCTGCAACAGGAGGATTGCAGTTTTGAAGCCAGCCTCAGCAACTTAGTGAGACCCTGTTTAAAAATAAAAAGTAAAAAGTGTTGGAGGTATAGCTTGGAGGTAGAGTGCTCCTGAGTCCAGACTCCACTAATTAAAAAAAAATGGAGGTGATACTTTATAATAGGGAGGTACTTTATAATAGAGAGGTAATGCTATATGATATCTATGGAGGCTTTAAGAAGGAGGCCCCAGGTATAAGGAGTGAAGGGAAGAAGGGATGATTCTGTTATTATACAACCTTATTTTTTTTTTTTGTGCATTGTAGTCATACATCTTAATGATTGTACAAGATGGTAGAGGCATACATGAATGCAATCTATTATTATACAATCTTTAAATACAGATTCTGAGCATGTGGTGATGTTTGTTATTTAAAAGAAATAAATCATTGAAAATATAAAGCACATGGGCAGCTTTTGACCCTCCTCTGAGCCAAATCCATGTCTTGATGTGTGTCTGGTCCTAATAGTCTTGTGTAAAGGAAACCTAGACCATTCAAAAGATCTTAAAGATCATCTAGTCAAATCATCCCATTTCTTGGTTTGAAAGTGTTTCTGCCCAGAGAAGAAGATACTTGCTCAGGATCACACAGTTTATTAGTACCAGAGTCCAGACAAGACCCCAAGCTACTCAGTTTTAGGGACTTGTTCTTACCCCAAGGCCCTCTGGGAGAAAGAATAAATGCCCTCTGCTGTGACTGCGACCTTCCTCGATTCCCCTTTTCTGGTGCTGTTTGCTAAAGCTGGGATGTCTGCATCTCATGTCCCAGGGCATTCTGCCTAGCTCTTAGGCATCAAGTACCTAGAATAACAAAATCATAAAATGTCTGCTAACTTGGGCCTCTTTAATTTGAGGTCTGTGGCTGGGTTTCTGGAAACCCTGGCCCTCATAAAGAGCCAAGAACTGTCGGGGAGAGAGTTTGGTTTTTCCATATACTTCATTGCCAAGTAAAGATGAACACTTTTATACCTGGAAGAGACCTCAGAAGCCATCAAGTTTGACCTTATTCGCAACACACATGTCTGCAACAACAGCCTGTTCTCCCTTCTGCCAAAATACTTCCAAGAGCCCAGGAGCCATCATTTATGACAGGAAAATTTACTTGGACATTTAGCTGTAATTTAACAGCTACAGGTTTGAAACCTGCACCCCAGACCACTGAGGATCATCCGGGCATTTAGCTGTAATTTAAAGCATTGAAGTAATCTCAGTTCCCTTTAGCTGAAAATTTATAAAGCATTTTCTATATTAGCCCATCTTAGATGGATGACATTAAAAGTAAAATCATTAGTTCTAACAGTATATGATGCACATATTTTTGGAGAATTATGTGTATTCTCTGTATATGGCATGTGTGTGTTTAATTTGACCAATCTGGTTTACTCTGCTTCCATACTTCTCTTTGTATCAGTACCCACACAGATTTCTTATATTTTTACAATTTTTTATTTTTCTTTTCATTGCAAAGGCAGCAAATTGGCAGCCATGGGTGAAATCTGGCGTGCATATTTGTTTTGACTGACATGCCCGAGGATTTTCTTTTTTTGTTTCTTTCCTTCTCGTTTACTTTGACAATATTTATAAGCTGGGAAATTGACCATAAAAGTCTAGATTTTTGGCTTTTTTTGAAATGTCAGATGCTGGAACCAGCCTTGCTTGCATTCAGGCACGGAGATTGTAGGCTGAATCTGAGTAGTGTCTGCCCTTTTAGTGGATCTTGTATTTTGCAGCTGGCCTCAGTTTTCACCATTTTACTTTGCTTTTAAAAAAAAATATATATATATATGTTTATTAGTGCATTGTGATTATATATCATAATGAGGTTCACAGTGATGGGAACATACATGTAACAGCAGATGGTGTATTTCTCTCTAAATACCACCCCATTTCTTGCCCTTCCCTGTATATGTTATTGAGATTAGCATTGACAATTTCACATATGTATGTAGCATTTTTATCTTCTTGATATCTGTATGTATTTAAGACATGAAGTTGAATGCGCTTGTGTGTATTTCCTTAGAGGCAGAGAACCAGGCTACCTCCTGACTGAGTTTAAGGATGAGAAAGTAGAAAGACCCATGCGTTACTGGTGAGTCAATGACAGGAGGTGCTTTAAGATAAATATACAATTGAAATTTTTAATATAAAAATAAATAGCCTATATCTTTAAGTTTATGGTAATGGCAAAATACCCACTGAATGAATAAGTGCCAGATTTCTTATAGGCAGCATTCTCTTGACCTCTTATAACAACCATAGGAGGTAGAAAACTGACACACTGGAGGTTAAGTAATTTATAAACGATCACACAGTGAAGAAGTGGCAGAGAAGCCCGGTGTGGTGGCGCACGCTTGTAATCCCAGCATTTGAGAGGCTGAGACAGGAGGGTCGTGGTTCTAGGACAGCCTCAGCTACTTAGTGAGGTCCTGTGCAACTTAGTGAGACCTGTTTCAAAATAAAGAATAAAAAGCAGGGCAGGAAGTGTAGATCGGAGTTGAAATCCCCTGGGTTCCATCCCCAGACCCACATACACACACACACACACACACACACACACACACACACACACACACAAAAGTGGCAGAGACCAGAAATACAATAGACAGTAAGTTCTAGAATCTATAGCTTATATGATGCCCTATTTCACCTGAAAAAACTTTGAAATAAAAATCTAGCACTATTAGGGAATGGGGTTTGATGGTTATTTTTGTACTTTTTGTGACTGTATGAGAATGACTATGTATTGCCATGCGAATTATTAAGTATCAGGAGATCAGATAAATTGTGAGGAATTCAGTCAGTACCTTTTGTGGCTTTGGCAAATTGGTAGAGATCTCAAATCTAGGATCCAGCCCTTGACTTTACAGGCCAACATTTCAGCCTTTTGTCCAAATCATAAGTAAGATAGCCAACGTGTTTGAAACCCAGATGTATAAAAATCAACACAGGTTATGAGATGCGTTTAATCCAGAGGAGAGTGGTAGCATGTAGTTACAGCATCCTGGGAGTCCTGCTCTGGCCAGGACTCTAGAGTACGAGAGCCACAGGCATCATGCTGGAAGTGGTAAAGATGAAAGTAAATATAAAATGTTCTTTTTTGCTTTTTCTTAATCTACATAATTGACTAAAGACAAGTTAGTGCCAATGTAATGTGTATATAAAATGAACAAATGTTTATTGAACTTATTTTACTATTTAATTATTAAAAAAGTTTATTGTTTGTTGTAACTCAAGGTCATTATTTAGCATGTAACTCACTCAAACCCCCACAAACCATTCAATAAGCCAACCAAAAAAATCCTCCTTAGGTCTTTTTTTTTTTCTTTTTTTTTTTATTGGTGCACTGTATTCATACATCATAGTGGGATACAAACTTTTGTAGACATACATGCACACATCGCTCAGTCAGCCCCCACCCGATCCCCACCCCATTCTCTCCCCAGCCCTCCTTCCCATGCTTGGCTTAGTGGTTGACATCTAGTATTATAGCAATTTATCCAAAATTAAAAATGATAATCTCACATAACAGTTTCATTTGTCTGATACCAAGCTTTTGATGACTTAAAGATAACATTTCAATATTTCTTTTTGCTTTCTTTCTTACCAGAGAATATTGTTTTTCTATTTTTTTTTTTAGGTGAAACTATCATATATTTATATATTTATTTTTCAGAAAAAAAATCTATCCTAATATGGAATATGGACTCTAGATACCCAAAACAATCTTGAAAAAGAACAAAGCTAGAAGATATATATTTTCTGATTTCAAACCATATAAAGCTACAATAATTGAAACAGTGTAGTACTGTTCTAAAGGCAGATATATAAACCATTGGAGTTAAATAAAAGCCTAGAGCTAAATTCTTCCCTATATTGTCATTTTTTACAAGGTTTCCACGAACATTTGGTGGTGGAAATATTAATCTTTTAACTAAATATTGTTAAAAATAATAATTACATGGAAAAGAATAAAATTGGACCCTTACCTAATCCCATATACAAATATTAACTCAAAATAGATAAAAGACCTAAATATAAATCTTAAGACTATAAAATTTTAGTAGAAAATCTGGGTCATAAAACCTCACAACATTGAAATTGGCAGTGATTTCTTGGATATGATTTCTATGGCACAGGCAACAGAAGAGTATACAAACTCCCTAAAAAATAAAAAAAATATTGTATATCCAAAGACAGTGTAAACAGAGTTAAAAGTTACTAATAGAATGGGATAAAATATTTCCAAATGCTATATCTGAAGGTATATTAATATTCCAACTAGACATCCTAAAAATTAACAACAATAAAGGCAAACAATATAATTTAGAGATAGGTAAAAGGCTAACATAAATAATGAATCTCCACAGATAACCAATCTTAGTTGCCTTATGGATAGAAGATCTTGTTTCTCTGGTTCTGGTGTGTGTTACCTATTTCTTCTTTGTAGTTAATCTCTTTGAGTATTTTCTCTAGCGCTGGTTTTGAAGACCTAAATTCCTTCAGTTTCTGTTTGTCATAGAAGCTTCTTATTTCTCCATCTAATTTGATAGAAAGTTTTGCTGGGTAGGAAATTTTTGGCTGGAAGTTGTTTTCTTTCAGAGTTTGGAATATGTTACTCCAAGCCCTTCTGGCTCTCATGACTTGGTTTGGGAAGTCTGGAGTGATGCTAATTGGTTTGCCTCTGAATGTCACTTGGTCCTTTGTTTTTGTTGCCTTTAAGATTCTCTGCTTGGCTTCCACATTGGTCATTTTGACAATTATGTGGCATGGGGATCCTCTTCTCCGATCCTGTCTAAAGGGAGTTCTATAAGTTTCCTGGATCTGTGTATCAACCTCTTGCTCTATGTTTGGAAAATTTTCTGCTATTACTTCCTTGAAGAGATTGTTGATCCCTTTGGTATCACTTTCTTTTCCCTCCTCTATTCCAATTATTCTTAGGTTAGCTCTCTTAAAATGGGCCCATATTTCTTCAATGTCAGAGTCCTGCTGTCGGATTTTTTTTTTCTAGATTAGAAACTATGCGTTCATTTTTGGAATTATCATCTTCTAAGAGTGAGATTCTATTCTCCATATGTTCTAATCGGTTGTTCATGCTTTGAATTGACTCCTTTACTTCATTAATTGCATCCTTTATCTCTTTTTGGCTCTCTCTGAATTCTTTTCGAAGCACCTCTATTATTTCTACAGTTATTTTCCTGATTTGATCTTCTAGAAATCTCTGATTTTCTGTTTTATCAGGTTCTGATGTTGTGGGGTTGTGGGCATTCATTGTGCCATTGTTATTCTTCTTTCCCATGATTTCCGATGTTTGTGCCTTCTCTGGGTTCTTCCCTTGGGTCACTATGACTTCACTTAATGTGCTCTGGATCTCAAATCTGTGGTTTCTCAGACCCCACTACTCCTTTACTAGGTTGTATCACAGAGTCTCAGACCCAGGGAGTTGATAGAGGCTGCTTTAGACTATGGGGGGTGCCAGGTTGGGCGTTCTCCTATGGTGTGATATCTCTGCCACCACCCCTCCCCCACTGGGTCAAGTCCCTAGGAGTATAGTACTGGGATTTCTCCTCTGTGGCCCGCAATTTGACTCACTGTTCTTGAGTACGCAGATGTAGCTGTACTGGACTCAGTGAATTCACTGCTGCTGCCGCCGGTGGCAATATGGCACCACTGCTACGCCCTTGGCCGTGAGGCTGGCGTATTTTTTTTTCTCTGGTTTTGAGTTCCACTCTGAGTCCCTGCAGCGTGTGCTGAGCTCAGCCACTGGGAGCTTTAGATGCTCCGTGTGCCGAAAGATCCCGCCTGGCTGTTCTGCAGAGGCTCACCTCGGCTTGCTGTAGCTGTCCGGTGAATTCGCCGCTGCTGCCGGCAGTATGGTGCTGCTGCCACGTCCTCGGGCATGAGGCCGGTGTATCTCCTCTGTGGCTCTGAGCTCTGTTCTCAGTCTGCTTTCTCTCTGGAGCCTGGTGATTTTTTTGTTTCTCTGGTGATGGTGTTTTCTGGCTATGAAAGGTGCTGATTTTGTGGTAATGGAGATTGGTTGTTAGCGGGGCTCTTAAGCCCCGCTTTTCTCGGTCGCCATCTTCCCCCTTTTTTTTTTTTTTTTTGAGGGTCTGGGGATGGAACCCAGGGGCATTCGACCTCCAAGCTAGCCCCCTACCTTATTTATTTATTTATTTTGGTGGCACTGGGGTTCCTGGAAGCCCTTCTACCTCCGGCTACACTCCCACGGGCTACACTCCCAGACCTATTTTTTTACTTTTTTTTTTATGTGGAAACAGGGTCTCTTAAGCCAGCGCAGCTGGCTTCGAACCTGCGTGATCCTCCTATCTCTGCCTCCCAAGCGTGGGGATTACAAGCGTGCGCCACCACGCCCAGCATTACCTTATTTTTTATTCTTTGTTTTGAAATAGGGTTTCACTAAGTTGCAGAGGGCCTCACTAAGTAGCTGAGGTTGTTTGTACTAAGTAGCTGAGGTTGTTTGTGAACCGTGATCCTCCAGTCTCAGCCTCCTGAATGCTGGTATTACAAGTGTGTGCCCCCATGCCCGGGCCTCTTTATGTCTTACCATTAAAAAGAATGTCTGTCTACAAGGGAATTTATTGTGTAAATTATTATGGAGAATTTTTATTGTAGTTCACTTTCCAAGGATGACTTACTATTTTTGTAATTCTAATATCCTTTGTACCTTAGAGAAAAATCAGCTAAATTGTCCATTTTGATCCATAGCAGAATTCTATACTTTTTCAAAACCAGAAATTTTTTGTAATAGCACCCTTGAATTTATGGTATCTATTATCTACTTTCTTCCCATGTCAACCAAATGCCAATTCTTTTTTGTAAAAATCAGATTTTTTTTTGAGAGAGAAGAGATTATTGGGGGGGAGGAGGTGGAAAGACATTCATCATAGCAGGGAAAATTATTTTATTGTATAATTTTTCTGGTTTGAGTGAAGAAATAGATTAAAAAACAAGCAGTTCATATTTTCTTACACATGTTCCTATGTTTCTGTGCATATAAATGGGCTATTATACTTCTAAGTTAAACCAAACATCTAACTCATTTTTCATGTGTTTTTGTGTAGACTGTGGTGAAAGTGGTCTCCTGCACCATTTTTGTGGTGTTGCATAAATATAAACATGATACAAGCAGCGGTGAGGTAATGCGGTTGTTCAGAAACCTCATTCATCTCCATTCCAACTGCTTCGCCAGAAACCAGCAGTCCTCATGCTCCTCCCCCGCCAGCCCCCACAGACCTCTTGTAGTATGCAGGGATTCTCATCAAAAGAAAAAAAGAGAAATAAGATATTTTAAAAGCTATGTGCTCCTTTTTGTTTTATTGTTATTACCAAATGATATCTGGAGGACTGTTATTCCATTGTGGTATTTTGGTATCTAAGACAAAATGAGGTTATTACAAAAAGTCCTAGGGTCCTCCTTAGTGGAATGACTTGGCTCCTGTGGTCACATCCAGTGATTTAAGTTGCCTCCACCAGACCCTGGGTCTTGGATTCATATCTCTTCTCACCACTGGGAGAAATTTTTTTCCATACTTTTTGAGGACCAGATCTCTATTATGAGAAATAGTGATGAAGAATTAAGAGATTATCTAACATCATTGATCACCCAGTTTATAGCTTTTCTCAATTCTCCAAGTCATTTTTGAATGGTGACTGCATTTGTAGAATATACGCTATTTCATGGTGTCACTAATATTGCCATCAGCCTCAATTGTTTTATGTGCCATTTTGCCTCCCTCTTCCTCTTGGATGAACTAAGGGTCTTCAATCAAGTTTACTAGAAGCAGAGCCTCAACCAAATACAGATGTGCATAGTTTATCAAAGGCTTGCTTTTAGAAGAAAGATCAAGTGGCAGGATAAGGCAGAGAAAAAAGCCAAGTTAAGATGTATGTGGTACCACTTTCAAGGATGGACTGGCCTTGTCCGCCCTGTCAGTTGTTAATTGCCTTTGGTTGCTTGTTGGAGTTGGGACCATAACCCTCTGGGAAGGCTGGATCCTTCTTGACCAAGGGCAGTTTTCCAGAAGGGGAACCATTAGCCAATGGCACCAGGTAACACTCAGTACCTGGCATGCAGGTACACCTGCTGGTGAAGGAGCCTCTGGGCAGGGCTCTATCTGTGTTTATTACATCTAGAAATTGTATTTATGATTCCACTTACAAACATGGTGATTATATATTCTTTTCCTTTTAGTGATTATAATAGAGCTCACAAACTGCTTCATTGGCTTATTAGTTCTAATTCTGTCTCATCCAATATGGTAGCTTCTAGCCACTGGAGGCTACTAAGCATTTGGAATGTGGCTAATTTAAATTATGATTTGCGAGCAAGTCATGGTGGTGCATGATTGTAATCCCAGTACTTGGGAGGCTAAGAAAGGAGGATTGTAGGTTCAAGGACAGCCTCAGCAACTTAGTGAGACCCTCATCAACCTAGTGAGATCCTGTTTCAAAAAATAAGAATTCAATCCTCTGAATTCAGGTCTCTGAGTTCAATCCTCAATACCCCAAAATATACAAATACAAATAAATTGTAGTTTGCTATTAGTACAAGATATTTAATTTTGAAGAAAAATATGTATAAAATCGCAATAATTTTGTTTTGATTGGAAGTATAATTTTGGTTAAATAAAATATGTTCAAATTGACTTTCCCTATTTTATTTTACTTTTTCTTTTTTCTTTTTATGCAGTACTGGGGATGGAATCCAGGAGCATTCTACCTCTGAATACACCCTCAGCCCTATTTTACTCTGTGTGTGTGTGTGTGTGTGTGTGTGTGTGTGTGTGTGTGTGTTGAACCTAGGAATTGAACCTAGAGGCAGTCTACCTCTGAGCTAAGCCCCAGACCAATTTTATTTCTTATTTAGATACAGAGTCTCACTAGGTTGCTGAAAGTCTCACTACATTTATGAGGCTGTCCTCAAACCTGCGATCTTCCTATCTCAGCCTCCCAAGTACTAGGATTGTAAGTGTTCAACACCACGTCTGGTTTATATTCATCTTCTTTTAGGCCCAGAAATAACTTCATTATTTTTTTTAAATAAGATATCCAGGGACACCTATTTTTTATTTCTTTTTGCCTCTATGCAAAGATAGAAATGACAGTTATACCTTTGTGTATTGATAAACTTAGAAAATATTAAACATTTTAGGAAAGCATGGCAATTTAAATATACTTACCAGGACAACAAATTATTCTATAAGACAGTCAGAATTACAAGTATAAACAAGTACTTATATATTCATATATATATGCATACGATATATATATATATATGTGTGTGTGTGTGTGTGTGTGTGTGTGTGTGTGTGTGTACGTACTAGGGATTAAACAAAGGGCTTTCTACCTCTAAGCTACACCCTCAAGCTCTTTTTATTTTGGAACAAGATCTTGCTAAGTTTCTGGGGGTCTTGCTAATTTGTTGAAGCTGTCCTTGAACCTGAGCTCCACCGGTCTCAGCCTTCAAAGTACTGAGATTACAGGGGTGGGCCACCGCAGCTGGCTCAGAGTAGTCTTTATCTCCTCTTGAAATTGCCATGTTGAACATGATATTTGTAACTGCTCCTGATGCCTTCAGCTGACACTGATGACTTCATTGTGGTGAGATGCAGAATACCTGTATACATGAAAACACCAAAAAGCTCTTAATCAACGAGCATGAAGCCTTTCCTACATGTTAGGCAAATAAAAGACGTCTGTGTAGTTTACAATGGCTAAAGGGAATTCTCTTACTAACCCAAATATCCGATGCAAGAATATTACAAGGAAAAGAAAATAAACAAAAAAGGGACTCCAGTACAGCTATCAGCAAAACAGATGCAATAATAAGTTTTGCCTTGATCTGAGCATGGATTCAGGATACACTGAGACATTTGGTAATTTAAAGATACAGGTAGATAACTGTATTAAAGTGAAATAAATTTATTGAGAAGGGGAAAAGGATCAGCATGCATACGGTTGATATATTATTTTTCAAAAATTTTTGGTAAGAAAATAGTTGAGGGAATTTGTTCTGTGTTGGAATATAACGATGGGAATTCATTAATTCAACAACCATGCAGCTTCTCGATGTCCCAAACATTAAGGTTATAAAAACTTGAATAACAGGTGGCTCCTATATATGCAAAGTAGTATGTGAGTCAGAGTTTTAGGTAACAATTTTCTCCTAAGACACAAATAAAGAATTCACATCTGAAAGCCATACTGCTTGACAGTTTCCTTGGACTAACATTATTTTGTGTAATTAATTAATGTAGATTTGGATGAGAATGGATTAGTCTGTTGAGAGTATAATTTCTGGTTTGAACTGAACTAAGGTGGTGTTTTGATTTGTTGAAGAAGTGTAGCTAACTTACTACTTACAGTGCCTAAATGGGTAATTTGTTTTCTGGGCATTGAAGCAGATTTTTTAAAAAGTTCTTATTGCTTGTATAGGATTATAGACTTGTTTTCAAACTGGCAATTTATGAACTATTTTTCTTGCTAACATTTGCCAAAACTCCTACAGTAGCAGGCTTTAAACCAGAATAAATTTCAACCTTTAATGATGTAAGTTCAAATTTCCAAAATACACTAAATGAATGAGTGTGTAATATGAAGTAAAGGGTTAGTATAAGGTGATACTTGAGGTTCTGAAAGTTTAGGATTTGGGGCTGATATCAGACTGCATCAACTATTGTCAACGTTTTAATAGACTCATGATCAGAGACAGAGATGCAAAAGGGAGCCCATCTGTGCGTATGTTCTAGGAATTGTATCAGTTCTCACAATGAGATATTGCAACTCTTTATGATGGTATTTTCTGCTCTGGTCCTTGGTGTCCCCAAAATAACACTAGGGAATATTCAGAAGAGCACTTTCCTGTGTCACTCAGCTCCTCTGACTGATACGTAGCTATGTTTCTCTTCCAGATGTTTGTGGGTGAAACTGCTACTTCCTCTCCATTTTCCCCCCCTGTCGCAAAATCCCTCTGCCCTCTTGTGATTTTGGCATTCAGAGGATCTTATGAAAATCATGAAATGCATAGACACTCAAAGGTTCCTGTGTAATTGCAGAGGCACCCAGTTATGAGCTCCCCTTATAAGCTGATATTCCAAATTACTGATATGGTATATGCAATTTATGTCAATCAAGACAGTATGAGTTACATAAGTCACCCATGTCTTCAGTAAGTATTTATGAGAACCTACATGCACTGATCCCGCAAGGGATTTGTAGTGAGGAATACATAGTCTCTGCTTTTGGGAGGCATATATCCTGATAAGAGAGACACACACATCCATTACAGGCAGTTAAATCAAACAAATATATACTACCAGGAAAGTGCAAGGCAGAAGTAGCTAAGTAGTATAAGAGGATAAAGAAGTGCCAGGGATTATTGTGAATAAACCACGTCATAACAAAACAAGTGCAAAAGTGAGTTTCCACAATGATTTTAAACTAGAATTTCTGATTTTTATTGTAGTTTATATTATTTGTTTATTTATTTTGTGGCATTGCGGATTGAACCCAGGAATATTATACCTCTGAATTACACTCCCAGTCTTATTTTATTTTTTATCTTCAAACAGGGTCTCACTAAGTTGCCAAGGGCCTTGCTAAGTTGCTGAAGCTGGCTTTGAACCTGCAAAGCTATAATTCTGATCATTCCATCTCAGCCTCCTAACTACTGGAATTACAGGTGTGTGCCACCCTACTTGGCTTATATAATTTACTATAATTTCAGTAACTTCAAACTTATTATGCATGAATCATAACAAAATTGTCATTAAGCTCTTTGAATAGTCACTTAAATAAATAAAAGAAATCAATAGATTTCATTTAACCCAAGTTCAGAAGTAAAAAAAAAACTTTTGATAAATTTCGTTCAGCAAAATTTTATGGAAAATGCAGTGAGCTCTTGCTACAATTCTTATGAACTAACTGTGTGGCTTCTGTAGAGCTGGAGATCACTTAATAGCTGGAAAAGACCTAGTTTCCACAAATGGAACCAAATGGAAACTGGTGAAAAAGCATATTATCTTCCCACAGCCATTCTGTGAAAGAGAATGGAGTTAGGTTTTATTTCATGCGGATGGGCCATCTCTAGCATTCCATGTAAAGGTGTATTTGACGGTGCCCCTCCCTGGACACGGATGTACGTTAGTATGTTCAACCTAAGCTGGCCACTGAGCCCTTGCATGGCAGGGAGATCATGCTGACTTTGGAAGTGGCAGAGACACTAGTGAAATCCCTGGCAAATCCTCTCATCGTAAAAGTCCTCATTGTTCTTTTGGCTACAGAAGAAGGATTTGCAACTGCATTTGTCTGCGGCTTCTGGAAGTGGAGTGTGCTCTCTTATTGCACAGACATTGAAATATGATAAACATTTTTTTACCTTTTCATGTCAAGCCAGTTGGAAAAAAAAAAAAAAAGGAAGAATTTTGAATGGAAAGTCACTGCCTAACCCATTGCCCAAAATGATTCAAATAGCCCTAAAGGATTTTGCAGGGCGACTGAACTTATCAAAGCAAATGGCTACAAAGTTTATCCTAAACGTTCTTTTATTAATTCACCTACGGAAAGGGTTTTCTTCTTCATTTATGTAAAGGAATGCATTGCTTTTAAAACTAATGGTACCTTTTCTTCTAGAATGTTCTTGATGGTGGATAAATTTTGCCCTTGGAAAGAAAGAGCAAACGACTAAAAATTATTGGAAGCTGATTTGGGGGAAGAGGATGGATAACACAATGGGTAGTTTGTAGTTGGTTTTATAAAAACAAGAAGAGTTTGTAAAATAGATGAGCTGGCTTTCTAGTGAAGCTGGGTCTGCGGTTGCCAGAGAAGAACTGTTGACATGTTTTAAGCAGTGAAACCATTACTGGAACCTTTGAAAGATGGCATTCACTAGAATGCAAACATTTAGATACATCTCATAATATACCTTAACAAGGTCACATGGGATACTTTATCATGACCCCATAGGAAAAGACCACGTAGTTACAGGATCAGTTTTTTTTGACCACAGGACTAGAATAAGCATCACGGCAGAGACGGTTTTGATTTTGTTTCTAAACCATGGGAATGGTGTAGACCTGTAGAAAAGGAGGTATATCCTAGTGAGAGACTGTGACTTCCACAGGGTTGCTTGCTACAGACATCAACTTGAGAACTGGTTTGCAAAGAGAAAGGCGTTGGATTATTTGCACACATAGAGAGACCTAGAGAAACATGCTCTGGTTAACAACATAAAGTACAAACAATACTGCACACATAAAAAGCATTTTCAATGACATTATGATCCTTATTGTAGGCGAGTCTACATATTCTAAAAGGCAGAGCTTCAGAGCCATAACTAGCATGGAATGAACTTTAAGGTTTACATATCGCAGTATTTACTGTAAATGTGTCTCCTATTAACACATATTTCTCAGAGATATACTCTGGAAAATGTAGAAGCTTTGTTTTCATCAGTAGCACTTAACTGCTTTGGGTCCATTAGTCATCCTGACAGAAGTTTAAATATCTGCTAACATTGCATTAAGTAACACAAACCATAACAATTAGGATATAAAAGTGATTCTAATTAATTGTACGATGGATTTCTGTGAGGGAGGAAGAGGCTGACACCACCATTTATGCATAACATGTTATTTTTAGGCTTTTTTCTCTGATGAACATGTTGTTTCAAACTTCAAGTTTTAGCTGGGCATTGGTGGCACATGCTGGTAATCCCCGCGCTTGGGAGGCTGAGACATCGCGCAGGTTCGAAGCCAGCCTCAGCTACTTAGTGAGGCTCTCAGCAACTTAGTGAGACCCTTTTTCAAAATAAAATATAAAATAGGGCTGGGAGTATAGCCCGGAGGTAGAAAGCCTCTGGGTTCCACCCCCAACACCACAAAAAAACAAAAAAGCAAAACAACAACAACAACAAAAAAAAAAACAAAAAACTTCAAGTTTTGGGAATATTTAAAAAATGGCTGCACATAAGTAGAAATGGAAAGAATATATATGTATATGCATGTCTTTTTTCACGAGAGAAAAACAAAGACATGTTTCTAACAGATACTGTGAAAGAAAAAGAAGGTTTAGAACCACACAGAAAGGAGGAAATACAAAATACAAAAGAATAACGAAGGCAAAATTATAATAAAGAAACAATTTTGGATTGTGAGAGTTTTAGCAACTAATCTCAGAAAGAATTTTTTAAAGGAATTTTTTTGACAGAAAATATTACTGAAAGTAAGAACTGTGGCTAAGAAAGATTATTAAATTTTTTTTCTAGAATTTGATTGGGGGCTACTAGAAATTGAATTTAGGGGCATTCTACCCCTGAGCTGTACCCCCAGCCCTAATTAATTAATTAATTAATTAATTTTACAGTACTGAGGATTAAATCCAGGGGCATTCTACCCCCAAGCTATACCCTTACCCCTATTTTTAATCTTTTATTTTAAAACAGGGTCTCACTAAGTTGTGGAGGGCCTCACAAGTTGCTGAGGCTGGCCTCAAATCTGCAATCCTCCTGTCTCAGAGGCCTCTCAAGTACTGGGATTACAAGTGTGCTCCACTACACTCGGTTTAGTTTTTTATTTTTGAAATGGGGTTCCGCTAAATTACTAAGGGTCTTGCTAAATTGCTAAGGCTGGTCTTAAATCTGTAATCCTCCTGTCTCAGCCTCCGAAGGCCTGGGATTATAGGCATGTGCTCTCATACCCGGATTGAAGTTTGCGTTTTTCAAAGGAGAATATTAGGATAAAAAGGAAAAGATGATTGGATCAATATCAATAAAATGATAATATTAGGAATAAACAGACTCACATTAGGTTTTCAGATGAGGAGAAAAGGCTGAGGAGTGGGCTAAGGGGATGAACACACAAATAAGAGACTGGCTGGAGCCATCACCACTCTGTGTCAACTCTGCTTTGTCCCTGGCCTGCTTGTCCCTGGCCTGCTCTCTGCTTCCAGTTCTTTCCTATGGCTAAGTTTCAGTGGCTTCTATGTGGTCCGACCCACACTGCACTTCAAAGTGGCTCATTATTAATAACACATTTTGGATACTTTGTACTGAAAACCAAATCCCCCCAAAATGTGCCCAGATTCAGAGTTTCAGCTTTCCTGGCTGAGCTGCAGGAGACGCTGTCTATGGACACAATGCAGCAGAGAGATATTTATTTTATTTTATTTTTAAGAGAGCATCAAGTTGGTTTCTGATATCTCATTATGTAACACAATTAATCAGTTCCCGAGTGTAGCTGTTTCATTACACTTGAAAAGTGTGATAAATGCCAAACTAAAGAACTGAAGATGCAAAAAAAAAAAAAAAACCTTGAAAAACAACAACAAAGAAGTGAGACTGCATTAAAGCCACAAAGCTTCTGCTCTGCAAAAGGGACAGTCCATAAAATGCAAAGGCAAGATATGGATTGGAAGAAATATTTACAAACCCTTTGTCTGATAAAGAGTAATATCTAAAATATATTAGGAGTTCACAAAACTCAATAGCAAGCAAAACAAAATAAAAACCCCATGCAACAACTAATAATAATCTTACTGAAAAGAATGGGCAAAACAAAAACCCTGAATAAGTATTTTTCAAAAAAAAAAAAAAAGGACATAAAATGTTTACCAGCTATACAGAAAGGTGGTCAAAATCAGTAATCACCAACAAAATGCAAATAAAACCTACAAAGAAATGATCACTTCACACTTGTTGGGAGGGCTGTTATTAATAAGACAGGAGAGGCCAGCTTTAAACACAGTTGGTAAGGGAGTAAAAATGGCAGAACCATTAGGGAAAAATTGGCAGAACCAGTATGCAATTTCTTTTAAGAATGAAAGTACCACATGGCCCAGAGATCCTTTTTTGGGGGAATATATATATGTGTGTGTGTGTGTGTGTGTGTGTGTGTGTGTGTGTGTGTGTGTGTATGTGTGTGTATGTATATATGTACATATATATTGCATATATATATATACAATCTACAAAATATTGATCTATCTCTATATCTATCTATGTCAGAAGGAATACAATCAGCACTTTGTAGAAATAATCTGTGCTTCCATGCTCATTTGCAGCATTATTACAATGAGCAACTATGGAAACAACCAAGTGTCCCTCAGCAGATGGCAGAAGGAAACTGTGGTATAACATGTATGATGGAATACTTGATAGATCCAGACTGGTTCCCTGAGAAGGCTTCAGCCTTAAGGCAAAAGCTTTTGGTTTTCTGGACGCCCTGGTTTCCTGGAAACCCTAAAAGCCCTGGTTTCCTGGAAACCCTAAAAGCCCACGCAAACTGCCCATGGGCACCATTCCTGTTAACCAATAAGTTTAAAAGTACACCAGAAGTCTGGGACACTCAGATTCCCTCTCTAGCACATTGCTCTCTTGTCCAAATCCACATAAAGGACCCCTGTAACTTTCCTAATAAGTCTCAATACCCCCTTCCAACCAATAGGCTGAGGGACCTCCAGCCTCTCATTTCAGACCTTCTCTGCAAGGGCTTCCTTAGACCTGCCCACTCTCCATCTAACACACCAGTACTTGCTATAAAAAAGCCCAGTGGCTCTTTTGGGTTAGTCCAAGACCTTCGTCTTATCAATGTGGCGGTCAAACCCACCCATCCCCTGGTTCCCAACCCCTATACTATTCTCTCTCATACCGTCAATGGTCACCCACTTTTCCATCATTGATCTCAATGTCTTCTTTACATTTCCCTTAGACCTAGGTTCTCAAGACCTGTTTGCCTT
The DNA here is from genome assembly GCF_963383645.1 of Muscardinus avellanarius. NCBI lineage: Eukaryota > Metazoa > Chordata > Mammalia > Rodentia > Gliridae > Muscardinus > Muscardinus avellanarius. Next base: position 116,896,886 of record NC_137790.1, read on the forward strand.
TACATGGACAGATCCAGACACCCAGCAGACCCAACAGCTAACTTGGACTGTTTACACAACTTTGGCCAGAACTGAACAAAAGACATTCAAGACCTAACGTTCTCATCCTCCACTCTCCTTCAATATGTGGATGATCTCCTTTTGTGCAGTCCCTCTCTCCCGGTGTCACAATCGGATAGTTATACTCTCTAAATTTCCTTGCCCGCTGGGGTTACAGGGTCTCCATAAAAGATGCAGTTAGCCTAAAGCCAGGTGCTCTATTGGGAGTCCAGATTTTCCATCAATCAAAGGCTATCACATTAGACCACAAAGCTCTTATTAAATTCCTTCTGTGCATCCAAACCAAAATTAAGATTCTCTCCTTTTTGGGACTGGATTGATATTTTCATGCACGGATCCCTAATTTTTCTCTCTTAGCAAAACTCTTATATGACACTGCAAAGAGATCCATACATAGTCCCCCTGATGACATACATACATCCTTCAGAACCTTACAATGGGCATTAACCCAAGCCCCGGCTCTTCATCTTCCCAATCTGTGACACTCTATGTCCAAATCAGGCCTGGCACTAGGAGTCCTGGGACAGTTCAAGACTTTGACCTTTGCCCCTGTCACATATCTTTCCAAAAAGCTTGACCCAACTGTCTGAGGCTGGGCACCCTGCCTTCAAGCCCTCGTGGCCACATATATACTCCTACAAGAGTCAAAAAAGTTAACTTTTGGTGCACATATCTCTATTGCATAGCCACATCATTTAAGGGACTTATTCACCTATAAAGCCCTTCAGACCCTTTCCTCTTGCTGTATACTTTCCCTGTTGGTATCTTTTCTTCATGACCCTTCTACATCCTTTCAGCCCTGTTCTGCCCTACACCCATCCACTCTGCTCTCAGTCTCTGTGGACACCCCTTCTCACGATTGCATGGAAACTTTGGGGGCTATTATTCCACAGCCATCACACATTCATGAGGGACCCCTTCCTAATTCTTACTGATGGCTCCTCCTTTGTCAGGGATGGACAACATTTTGCTGGTTATGCTAGTGTCCCCCTATCAGAAATAATAGAGGCACAGCCTCTCCCACCTACTACAACCAACAGCAGACAGAACTATTTGCGGTAATCTGTGCCTTTGAACTGGTGGCCGACCACTCCCTCTCTTTATATACTAACTTCAAATATATCTATCACATTCTATTATTCCGTTCAGCAATATGAAAAGAACTGGGGACTTTTGACCACTGAGGGCTCGGCAGTCACTAAATCAAGATGGATTCACGAACTCCTCAAAGCCACTTTTCTTCCTAGACAGATAGGCATTTCACACTGCCCATCACAGCAGACAGATGGCTCACCTGTAACCTAGGGAAACACCAAGGCAGAAAAGGCAGCCCAAAATGCAGCCCTTTCCTCATCTGCCTTCTCTCTTCGGGTCCTAGCTTGCCCTGGTCCAAGCAGAGTCAAAAATGCCCTTGCTCAATTCAGTCTGTACATACTTATATTCCATCTTCCACCCCAACCCTCAGGCATTAACAACTTTTGCAAAAACTTTCCTAACCTTATCCCCAACAAACATACAATACCTACAGCAACTCACCTCTGCTTGCATGACCTGTCATTGCACCAACCCAAATACACCATTCAAACTCGGTACATTTCCCTCTCACCAGGCTCGAGGACATCTTCTGGCCTCAGACAGGCAGCTTGACTTCACCAAAATGCTCACAGTTCGCAGAATGAGATATTTATTGGTCCTAGTGGATACTTTCTCTGGGTGGGTGGAGGCCTTCCCAACCTCCAATAAAAGAGCCAGTACTGTCGCTTCTATCCTCATGTCTGAGATTATCCCGAGGTTTGAGTCACTACATCCTTTCAGTCTGATAATGGGCCTGATTTCATCTCACATGTCACACAACATCTAAAATCTGCTGTAAATGTCCCCTGGCATTTTCATATCTCCCATCACCCTAAATCTTCAGAAAAGCTCGAAAGGACCAATGGGACCATAAAAGAAGTTCTAACAAAATACTCTTTAAAACTCCATCTAGATTGGACCAAGTTGCTTCCTCTAGCCCTGTTTAGGCTCAGGATTCTTTTTAAAAAGCCATCTTTCTTTTCCTCCTTTGAAATCATGTTTGGGTGCCCAGCTCTCCTACCTGGTCTCTATCCAGTTACGGGGCCCTTACCAAAAAACTTAATACAACTACTCCTTTCCTTCATTAGACAAGGACTCTGGAAACAGCAGGGCTATCTCCTTCCAGATCCAGATAAACCTCCCTTATCATTTCCATTAACACCTGGTTCTTGGGTCTATATTTCTCCCCCTCAGGACTCGGTAACATGTCCCCTTACATCCCAAGTGGCTAGGTCCCCTCCGGGTGGTGCTTTGCACACCCTCAGCAGCCAAAATTCAAGAGGCCTCTGGTAAGTTGACTCCTTGGATTCATATCTGCAGGCTCAAACCGGCCACTCACCCAACAACCGACTCCTCCCAAAAGGAGTCCCCCAAACCCTGTTTCACCTCCACTCCCTCACCTTCCAACCCTCTTAAACTCCAGCTTTATTATTATTTGACTCTCCCACCCCCTCCAAAAAAACCATGATCCTTCTCCTTTTAGTCTTCTCCTCCATTCTCATTTATGTCCTTTCCAATCTCTCACCTCCGTCCCCGCATTATCTGTTCACCATTCGGGAAACATAAACACAATGGCCAAGCCCATACTAACACTGTAGGTCAAAAGAGGTGTTCCTTAAACACCTCGGTGGTCCAAATTCCTTTTACCCTAACTACCGCAGAAAATTCCCTAGGACATAAATACCACTTTCTTGTTTGCTTCAAAGATAAACAAACTAACAAAAGGCATAGGGATAAGTGACACCCAAATTATGGCTGTCCATGGAGGTCAAAACTACACCGGAGACAACTGTGCAGACAAGATATTTATTCAGGCAGCAGGGTCAAAAGGAGAAGCAGAGAGTGAGAGTGTGGTGGTGCCTGAGGTTATATACAGTTTTGGACTGAGTTGGGAGTTGCTATTGGCCAGCAGGGCAGGGAGCAGCATCTCATTGGAGGCTCTGGTGTACCTTTAAACTTATTGGTTAACAGGAATGGCGCCCACCAGCAGTTTGCGCAGGCTTTTAGGGTTTCCAGAAAAACAGGGCTTTTAAGGTTTCCAGGATACCAGGGCTTCCAGGAAAACCAAACTAAGTAAGAAAGCAAGGCCAGAGCTGTTGCCTTAGGGCTGAAACCTTCTCAAGGAACCAGTTTGACCTATCATTCCCCTCTCTTTGATATTGCATGGAAATGAGGTGTCAAGTCTGTCTGGCTACTTCCTGCTGTCATAGGGGACAGCAGATTATAGGGGAAAAGGGGAGGAGCAGGTAGGTCAGGCTCCAGGGAGAGGAGAATTCCCAAGAATTCGGCGCTGAATGCGTAAGTCTTGGCTGGCGTGAATTCCACCAGGGTGCCTTATAGCTACAGGTCCCACCAGTGTGGTTGGCCAATCGGTAGTTACAGCGATGGGTGGGATTGAGCCAGAGGTCCCAACTCAGTGCATCCAGGAATAAGCACCACCATCTATGTAACATTTTGTTGAAGGATACTATTATTAATAGGGAAATAAAAGAGGACCATTACTATATCCAGCAAAAAATACCAAGGAAGAGGGAAAATAAGAGGGTGTAACAGACTGCCAATAGGAAGCTTTCAGTTTCTTTCCAGTCTTGTGGACTGGTGGCACTCAGCCCAACAGAGAAAAGGAGGATCAGGATGATGTAAAGCCCTAAAATCCAGGGTCTAGAGCATAGGACAGAATAAGTTGACACAGAAACAGAACCCATGAATGTTGTCTCTCCGGTAAATGACGAGGGGATGGAGCAGGGGGGCTCAGATGTTTTACTGGTGGTTAGGCAGTCGTATCCTGGAATGAGCAAGTGTCCGTAGTTGGCAGCAACTGATATTCTCTGAGGAGAAGCTGGTTGAAAACCCAGTTATACATACTGTTTATTTGGGTTTGTATACATTTTAAAAGACAAGGAAGAAACATACAAATGAGAAATATCCCAACTAGAGGACCCATAATTGGTAAGATCCAGGCCAGAATGGGGTTGTTAAGAGATTTCCATATACTGGAACTGGACCCTGATTGGCCACAAGGAGCCTTTTTTTAATTTGTTGAAGGTTTTTGACATTGGTTTCTACCATTTGTGACTCATTGATATAATAGCAACAATGTTCTTGAAGGAAAATGCAGGTCCCACCCTTTTCAGTCATTAGTAAATCAAGGGCCCTTTGATTTTGGAGGGCGACTCCAGCTAGAGATGTAATCTGGCATTGAAGGGAGGCTATAGACTAGGCAGTTTTCAATTGCGTTCTGCATTTCAGTCTGGAAGGTGTGAAGCTGTGAAATGCTATATCCCAAGGAAGTTGTGCCCAGTCCAGTGCCCAGAAGGGACATTATGAGTGACACCTTGAAGATAGGGAGGTGGACTGCCCTTTTTTGTCGAAAGGAGGTAGTGGGAAAGGTTTTTTTTGGGTTGAGTATGTCTACTGTCCCTCATTAAAGGAGAGTAAAGTGAATTGTGGAGCCAAAGTTACAGGGACACAGGGTATAGGGGAGAGTTATTAATATTTTTATAGAGGGTACTATTACACTAATAGAAGATGCTGCTGGAAAAGTATGGATAGGGTGTGGGGAGCCACTGAGGCTTCCCCTAAATTAATGTTTCTGACTCAGCTGACTGTCCTTCACCCAGAGTCAACAAGGTTTGGGGTCATGGAAAATTCAGAGTAAAAGGTCTGGGAGAAGATCAGATGGTGATGGCATGGGGGTACTGATTAACCTATCTGTAATATATGTGCTTTGGGTTGGTATTTATTGTATTCTGATGGTGGTAGCATGAGGATGTTGATTGACCTGTAACTGTATAAATACCTCTGGAAAAACAAACCCAGCACCGGCGCAATAGAGAATACTGACCCAGGAGTAGGTGTTGGCCCAAGAGAGATAATATTGACCCAGAAGTAGGTCGGCCAGTAGAGATAGTAGGCTGGCGATCCCCCCACATTAGAATAAATTAAATATTCTGAGAATATTCTTAGAGTTAAATTTTTCATCCTCACGCCTCTCTTCATAACCCATACTTTTGCTTGCTGGCTCTGGCAATAGGGCAATAAATATGCTTGATTACAAAGATGAGGATGATTAAGAGAGGATGTGTAGCAGAGAGGGAAGATGTCAGTAGAGTATAGCGAGACACCAGGAATTGAAAATGTTTTTTGTCTTGGCTGTGAATATGGTGTAAGGTATGGCCTTTGATGCAGTTTTGTTGGTGGGGAAGGAAGGGAAATTGCGACTAAAGGAGGTTGTTCCATGTTGGCCCAAAGGAAGCAGTCAGTAGAGGGGACAAGAGAGACTTTTAGAAGATGAAGGCCTTGACTAAGGAAAGAGAACCAGGTGAGAAGGTTAGGAGCTAGATTAAGCTTAAAAAAAGAAGATGATTCTGCCATATTCAAGAATATGGATGAATCTGAAAAAATAAGTCAGGCATTACAAGAAAAATACTGCCTGGTCTCACCCATATATGGGAACTTTTTTTTTTTTTTTTTTTTTTGGTGGTACTGGGGTTCCTGGAAGCCCTTCTATCTCCGGGCTACACTCCCAGACCTATTTTTACATTTTTATTTGGAAACAGGGTCTCCTAAGCCAGCGCGCGCGGCTGGCTTCGAACCTGCGCGATCCTCCTGTCTCTGCCTCCCAAGCGCGGGGATTACAAGCGTGCGCCACCACGCCCGGCCATATATGGGAACTTTAAGAAAATCAAATACATAGAAACAGAGCTTGATGTCAGTTATTAGAGGTGGAGGGAGGAGGGGAGGAATGTATAAATGTGGGCCTCAAGGAAGAAAGTTGCACTTATGGAAGATATACATCAAGTGGGTCTGATGTACACCAAAGTAAATATAGTTGATAGTACTGCATCATGTGCTTGAAGTTTTCTAAAAGTATATTTTAGGTGGTTTTACTATAAAAAGAGGAAATAACTATCTAAGATAATGAGTCATGCATCACTGTTATAGTGTTACCATAGTACATTGCTATTACGTAGATCAAAACATTATGTTACGTATCTTAAAATATGCTATTTATTTATTTATTTATTTATTTAGGCTCTAGGAATTGAACCTGGGAGGCTTCTATCTCTGTAATACACTCCAAGCCCCTCCTCTACTTTTAAGTTTTAATTTTCAAAGAGGATATGGCTAAGTTGCTGAGGTTGGCCTTGAACCTGGTATCTTCCTGTCTCAGTCTCCCAAACACTCAGATTACAGGTGTGTGCCACTACTCCTGGTTGAAATAGATACAATTTTTTTTTTTTTGGTGGTACTGGGGTTCCTGGAAGCCCTTCTACCTCTGGGCTACACTCTCAGACCTATTTTTACATTTTTATTTGGAAACAGGGTCTCCTAAGCCAGCTCTTCGAACCTGCACGATCCTCCTGTCTCTGCTTCCCAAGTGCAGGGATTACAAGCCTGTGCCACCGCCTGGCCTGAAATAGATACAATTTAACACAACAATAAACTGAGCATGGTGGTGCACACTTGTAATCCCAGTACTTGGGAGACTGAGACAGGAGGATAGCAGATTTGCAGCCAGTCTCAGCTACTTAGTGAGGCCCTCTGCAACTTAGTAAAACCCTGTTTTAAAATAAATAATAAAAAATAGGGCAGTGGGTGTAGCTCAGAGGTAGAATTTCTTTGGGTTCAATCCTCAGTACTGCAATCAATCAAAGAAAACAAAACAGCAAAAAAGTTGGTTATATCCATGGTTCAGTTTTTTGTTTTTTTTTTTTTTTTTTTCAGTACTGCGGATGGAACTCAGGGGCATTCTACCTCCAAGCTACATCCCCAGCCCTATTTTTTTTCTTTATTTTGAAATAGGGTCTCACTAAGTAGCTAAGGCTACCTACAACAGTGATCCTCCCATCTCAGCCTCCCGAATGCTGAGATTACAAGCATGAATGATCACGCCTGACCCCAGCCCTATTATTTATTTATTTGTTTGTTTGTTTGTCTGTCTGTCTGTCTGTTTCTTAGTACCAGGGATGAAACCCAGAAGCATTCTACCTCCAAGCTACACGACCCCTCACCCTATCCTATATTTAGTCTTTTTTATTTTTTGAAACAGAGTTTCACTGAGTTGGGAAGGTCCTCACTAAGTAGCTGAGGTTGTCTGCAAACCATGATTCTATGGTGTCCACCTCCCGAATGCTAGGATTGCAAGTGTGTGCCACCATGCCTGGACTATTTTTTATTTTTTTGAAACATGGTCTCACTGAGTTGCAAAGGGCCTGAATAGCTGAGACCGTCTGAGAACCATGATCCTCCTGTCTCAGCTTCCCAAATTCTGGTATTAAAAGTGTGCGCCACCACGCCTGGCATGTTCAGTGGATTTTTTACTCAATATCTTACACTTTTTTTTCAGGTTTCTTTTTGGAGCTATTCTGTTTTAATTAGCCAAGTCACAAGTGACAATTAGCTTGCTATGATGGATTCTGAAAGACACACCATAAACCAATATGTAGAACAGTGATTTTAATGGGAGTGGGTATATCCTTGAATGCCCATTGCTGGATGCCTAAGAGCCCTTGTGTGAGATGGTTCTTATGAAGTTTGTTAATTTAGTATTGAATGCATTGGGCATAATTTTTTTTTTTGTGGTACTGGGGATGGAACCCAGGGGCATTCTATCTCTGAGCTGCATGCCCAGCCCTATTTATTTTTTCTTTATTTTGAAACAGGGTCTCACTGAGTTGCAGAGGGCCCCCACTAAGTAGCTGAGGCTATCCACAAACCGTGATCCTCCTGTCTCAGCCTCACAAAGGGCATAATATATTTTTTATAAAAAATTATTTTCATGCCGGGCGTGGTGGCGCACGCTTGTAATCCCCGTGCTTGGGAGGTAGAGACAGGAGGATTGCGCAGTTTCGAAGCCAGCCTTGCTGGTTTAAGAGACCCTGTTTCCAAATAAAATTATAAAATAGGTCTGGGAGTGTAGCCCAGAGAAGGGTTTCCAGGAACCCCAGTACCACCAAAAAATAATTAAAAAAATAAAAATTATTTTCACTTTTGACAGATGAAGGGATAAAGAAAGAGAAAAATGCTGAACCAAACATGCCTTTTATGTAATGAGTGTGTACAGTGTACACGCCCCCAGTGCTTCAGCCTTTGACAGTAGTCCATGCATAGCCCACACAGGTATATAGTCTCCCACACTAGCATTTTAGAGAAATGTCTTTTGTATCCACACGCCCCATGGCATCTTACAATGCATATGTCTCTCAGGCCCCAGGGTTCAGACCAGGACTGAACAATAGATTCAACTTATGCCCAATAGATTTTCTCTCAACAGAACTAGGTCACTGAGAAACAGACAGTGAGGTAACTGGCAAGCATTTAAACTAAATGGACATATCAGCACAAGCTGAACCAAAGCCATGTGTGCAAGCCAAAGTGGGGGTGGGCTTTTGAAACCACACACCAGTTATGAAACCACATGGAAAGATGGGCAAACCACATGCAAGGCTATCACTGATCGGTGGAGGTGAAGTTTCCAAATCCATATCATAAACTTTTTCTGCAATTATTATCATATTGAAATTTGCTATAACATTTGTGAAAATTTATTTTATTTATATAAACACATAAAATTGTCTAAATTCATTTCAATCGCTTGTGATACCATGAAGTAGCAATTTAAGATCAATAATATAATTTTATAAAGAGTTTTATTTCATTTTCACCCAGTTGGAAACTTTTAAATGTGTCCATTTGGCATTCTTTACTCATCTTCAAGTTGCTAACAATATAATCTATTATGTTTTTCATTACTTTTTTGTAGGGTACTGGAGATCGAAGTCAGGGCCATTCTACCTTTGAGCTATATCCGCAGCCCTAATCTTGTTTTAGAACCAAATTTCATTAAGTTGCTGAAGGCCCAAACCTGTGATTCTCCTGTCTCAGCCTCCTCAATACTGGAATTACAGGCATATATCACCATGCCCAGCACTTTTTGTTTTTGTTTTTGTTTTTAAATGCAAGTAATAATGCAGATGGTTAAAAAAAGAAATCTTTAACAGTGTAAAAAGATACACAGTGAAAAGTGAGTATTTTTAAAATTTTGTATTGGCACATTGTAGTCATACTTCTTAATGAAGTACAAGATGGTAGAGGCAGACATGCACACATCACTCATTTAGCCCTGACCCAATTCTCACCCCATTCTTCCTCCCCCCCACACCTCCTCACGTTTGGCTTAGTGATTGACTTTGATTTGTTTGTGAATGTACATCATGTACCATAGGGAATCTCTCTCTTCCCTCTCCCATCTCCCTCAGCTAGTCGCCTTATTCATCTATGGTTTCTCCTTCCTCATCTAGAGTTCCTCCTATGACCTTTTCCCTTCCTAGATTTCCTCTGAATTTGCCAATCTCCTTCACAGGCGAGTTCTTTTGCCTGTTTATGCACTCCATTTCCATTCACAGCTAGTGAGTGTGTATACGTACTCCATTTCATCTGCTCACGTGGCAGTCCACTCTACAGACTGTCTTGTATCTTTCTTTCAACAGTTAATATAGCTTGCAGTTGGTTTCATATCACTTTCTACAGCTTATCTTTATTTTTATTAGTTGCTGTATAGTATTCTCATGCATCGATGCTGCAATTAATAAATCTTGTAATGTGTTACAAGATTTCTATTAAAAAATTTCTAGAAGTGGAATTACATTGCAGGGGACCTATGTATTTCGCTTCTGATAAATACTGTCAAATAGACCTCTGAATTTAATTCATACCATTACCAACTATGTATCAGAGTATATATTTGTTTACTACTTTATCAAAATAGCATAATAGCCAACTTAAGTCTTTGCAAATCTAATGAAAAGACAAGGTGTTTTCTTGTAGTTTGAAAGCACAAATCTTTTATTACTGTGAACATCTTTTCCTATGTTTAAAGGTCATTTCCTTTGAATTATCATGTTCTTTCTCATTCTTCTATTGGGCTTTTGCTTTGTGTTAAAAATAAGACAAGTTTTGAAAGTACTATGTATGTCAAGGAAATGAATCTTATTCAAAATTATGTAATGGAAAGGAAAAACCCCATACTTGTATTGTTAAAGGTTTTCAATAACAACCAGAAAACAAGAATTTTCCGCACTTGGTTTCCTTTATACCACATTCTGTTAAGATTTACACAAGTTTATATGACCTATAATCAATATTTCTGTACGAACTTTTTCTGCTTCTGAATAATCAATTATTGGTCACCCAAAGTATGAATTGAAAACTTCAGTTTCCCATCTATGATAAAAGAAAAAGTCAAGTAAAATCTTTTATGTGTCAGAGTTAGTCCCAAGAAAGTTAGAATAGCAATAAAGATATAAAGAAAAAAGCTAACCAATTTTAATTTTTGCAGAATGGTTAAAATTATGCAAAAATACATTTAAAATGGAATTTGTAGTTGAAGTACTCACAAATACATACTTTATTTTTTAGTAGATTCTATCTCCAAGCTATGCTCCTATGGCTATTTTATTTTGAAACAGTGTCTTGCTAAGTTTCTGAAGGCCTCAATAAATTGCTGAGGCTAGCTTAAGATCTATGATATTCCTGTCTCAGCCTCTAGTGTCTAAGCACTAAGATTACAGGCACAATACTGAGCCTGGTTTATTCGAATAAATTTTGAAGTCAATTCTCATATTGCCTTGGTAAGAAACACTTACCAAATAGGAAGCTGTTATTTATTTATTTTTTGCCAGAAAAAAAAACATGTTTTACATATGCTTAAAGATTGACTGTTTTTCCTGGAAACTGTAATCTTTGCCTATGTATAAAATTTCATAAGGTCAAAAACATAGGCCAAAATCCAAAGTAATGTTCCCTGGATGTGTGAATCTGAGCTCAGCCACTTTGTGATTCTTTCTGTCATTAAGTCATTGAAAAAGAATACGGAAAATTGTACATACACTTTGATAGACATGGAACTAGTAACAGACACTCCAGGAACATGACAGCATGGAGCTAAGCAAGTTCTAATATTCTGTGCTTATATGAGGAAATGCTAAGGGAGACTTAACTCAAAATCTGACGCATGTCTTTGTGGGGCAGTTAGTGACTCTCTCCATAAACTGCTCCTTCCAACATAGAAAAGTGGTTTTTACAACATTCTTTCTGTGGAGAAGTTTGGCACTTAGGATGTAGCTTAGAGTTGGTTTCACATCATTTTCTATAGCTTGTTCTTATTCATTGCTGTGTAATGGTCTCATGCATGCATGCTGTAATTAATAACACTATGTTACAGGATTTTTGTTTAAAAATTTCTACAAGTGGAATTCCATTTCAGAGGATTTGTATATTTTACTTCTGATGAATATTCTCCTCACCTGAAGAACACTGTAATCAATCAAGTTTAAAGCCTTGGTAAGAGCTTTCTCTGGTCAGTGGTATTTAACTGGCAACCTTTAAATTTTGTTCCATTGTCTCAGATGCAGAACACTTATAAAAATTTAAATTAAGCAACAAACACAGCACTTATGGTACCTTTAAAATAATTATTATGCTTGCAGACTTGAAAACTTGGAGCTAAATGAGTTAAAAAGAGAACAAAACCAGGGGCAGCCCTCAGGCATATTTATTGTGGTTTTTCTTCCCTAAGAAAAGGCTTTGTCATGAATTCTAAGAGGACTGGTTATTCTGATGTTTTCCCCATAATAGAACATTTGATGTCATTAACTACATGTGGAGAATTTATTAAATTGGATAATCCTTTATGCATTCTAAAATAAAACATACATCTTTTCAGACTCTTTTAATAATTTCTACTTGCATGTTTATGCAAAGATTGGCCTTACCCCACTGCTTGGTTTCCTGTGCTCAGTGCCTGTGTGCTGAGAAGCTGAATGTTCCCGTGGCAAAGTGTGACTCTAATGGCCTACTGCCCCACATGTGGCTTCAGAACACTGCTGGATCCGTGTAGACAACAGTAAAAAAAAAAAAAAAAAAAAAAAAAAAATATATATATATATATATATATATATATATATATATATATATATATATATATATATCACAATTTATAAAATTTCCAAGTGACAGATTGACTTTGGCTGGTTACCACATTCATGTGGCTGACTTATACCTGCACAACAGTTTTACTGGATGGTTCCCTTCTCCTTCGGATTTTTGACAGCCTTTGTCCTTCCTCATCATGGACCTGCTGCCTGACCTCAGAGACAGGGAGCCTCCACTCTCCTGTAGACTGTGGTGCTCCCGGTGCTCCCTGCACCTTCACACTCCCTCCCATATTTGTTCTCACTAGCTAACAGGAACGTTTCTGAAAGCTCATGGGGCAGCATCCAGAGATAACAAAAGAGAGTAGCGGCATGATTGTCCTGTTAAAATGACATCAGCCTCAAGGCATTAATGTTGTATAGTGTTTCTGCTTTGGATATTTTCTGTTCTTAGATATCCAAGTAAAGTAATTAGAAATCTGATCTCAAGGCAAAGCCACCTGTTTTGCTAACCTTCATTCTATTTTCTTTCCTATAATTAAGCCATATGTCTTAAAAACAACAATTGAATCCCATTATTCCCACGTAAGCCTTCCTCTTATTCTTGTTCTTACTACAGGAAAAGCTTGATTTCACTTAGCAGGATTTCAGGTTGTCTACAGCCTGAAGTTTCTTTTTCCACGCCCTCATTCCCTCTGCTCACAGTCCTGGGGGAGTGGAGGAGTGGTGGTTAAGAGTTTGGACTCTGCAGACAGAATGTGTGGTGGAGGAATTGGCTATTCCCATTGAATCTCTGAGACCTGAAGCAACTTACTAACCCTTTCTGTGCTTCAGTGCTCTCTTCAGCCCTTTGGCATAATAACTAAGCCCATCTGATGGGTGCTTGTGAGCAGTAAGGAAGATAGCATATGAGGAAACATAAAGGTTTTTCTTTTCTTTTTTTTT